>NC_083224.1:100511929-101761929 GCF_032191835.1 Heteronotia binoei
ATCTAAAGCTATACAAGTCCGGTGTTGGATCTGGATAATTGCAGAAAAAGGTACTGAGGACTATCTTCATTCTGGGACTATTTAAAGTTAAACAAAATAAAATCAGAAGATGGGAAATAGAGATTCAAAAAGTTTGGAAGAAGAAGGGGAGAAGGGGCGAAATTTGAATTTTGTAAATTTAAAGGACAGTGCTAAAAAGTGGAAAGGAATTTATTGTTTTGTCTACTTGCGGTTTTGGTGAAAAAGCCCCATCGTCACAGATTTGCAGATCTCACAGTCAACACAGGAAATATGTCAAACATCACGAGATCTTTTTACCAGTGAAAACGGGATTTGGTGGCAAGAAAAGCAGGAAGTGTCAGATGGAAAAGGGAAATCTTTGAAACAGCTAGCCTACTCTAGGACTATAATATCATAGAAAACATTGGTGGCCATTGCTAGGAGGTCAAAATTCAACACCTTCGCCAATGACTAGACTGGCGCTATCTCTACCTCAGATAACTACTTTAGTTTATAAAATAACTATCAACTTTTGGTTGAAGATCATTTTTCATATGGCTTTGGAACTGTTAATCTTGGCGTATGGGGAAATGAAGGATAGGTCTTGGCGCAGTTTTGTTCTGAATATAGTGGCCAAGCTTGGGTTTTTTTAGTTGATTTTTTGGGTTCTCTTGGGTTTGACATGGCTAAATCCTTGGTCAAGCAAAGATTGTTAGATCAATCTATTCAAGCTGACATGGGAACTATAGGTGAATTGAAAACAGCTGTGATTTATAATCACTTATCTTTATCGTATCCGATATTTTCTTCATATTTTGTTACTTTAGCGAATCCCAAGCTTCGGAAAGCATTTACGAGGGCTCGCTTTGATCTATTACCTTTATTGGCTAATGAAGGTCGCTTTAGGCAGATTCCTTATCAGAAAAGAGTGTATTTGTGACCAAACTTCTATTGAGGACCTTTCTCATGCCATGTTTTATTGCCCTGATTTTAACTCTGAATGGAATAGGTTTCTGGGTTTTATTCTGTTGTCTCTTCTTGGGAAGTCAAATCAGGAGAAACTAGTTTTTTTTACTATCTGATAGAGATAAATACACTACTTTTCAAGTTGCAAGGTTTGCAGCTGCCGTCATGGAAAAGAAAAAGAAGACCGCGCCTCATTGATCGCCCCCTATTATCACTCTCAGTTCTTTTCTAGTGTAGTCCTGGTTAAATTTTGTTGATGTTTTAAATTTTAAATTTAGATTGTTAAGGTTCTAAAAGTTTAGAATGTATAGATTTTTAGGTTTTAAAATTTTTATTGACATTTTATTTTAGATACTTTAGGATTGTATGATTTCTTGTCATAGTATGGAATGAGGTACTGGATGCTGCCTTGTGTTTTCTCTTCGTTCCCTTTTATCTTATTGTTGTATTTGGTTGGTTGCTATGGCAATATTTTGCTAATGCAATAAAGATATTTATTTATTTATTATTTAAATAAAGTTTTTAAAGTGTTCGGGACATTAAAAATTGGTGAAGCTGACAGAGGTGACAATTATAAGGTAAATGCTATTGGACATTATCGCTGATAATTATTTTAGAAGCATTTTGAAGGAAATTTTTTTTTAAGGGAAGCAGAAAGTCACAACCACCATTTTGGAAGAAATAAAAACTTTAAAAATTAATATCTGTGCCCAGGAGGCTCTGAGGACAGCGAAATTAGGCTTATTGAAAAGGCAAACCTTACTCTATCAAACCTGATAATTTAAATTTAATTTGGAGAGGTCAACATTTTTGGTGTTTTTTTAAATGTCAGAGCATAAGTTAACCCGTGCAAGGACCGCCTCAATGGAGAAAATGCAAGAGCAATTAGAAGCAATGGAAGGCAGGATGATGAAAGGGGTGAGAGACATGATAACTGCTTCTAAAAAAGAAATCAGAAAAAACATTGAAGAGCTAAGGAAAGATATAGATCTCAGAAATGAGACTGTGGTAACATCAAAGAAAGTGCAAGAGGTGGAAGAGAGAGTGAAAGTACATGATTCCACCTTCCTAAAAATGCAAGAAAAGTTGGCAATTCATGACTGCAAATTGATGGGAACCCAGATACGTCTGAGAGGAGTACCTGAGGATGAAGAGACTGATTTGAAAGGATATATAATAAGAATAATTGCAGGATTTTTGGAGGAAGATCCTGAAGGAACTAGAAGCATGTATGACTATATGTATAGAGTGAACTCACTATATGCCAAGAAAAATAATCTACCAAGATATATAAGATATATGACAAAAGATAAGATATATGACAAGATATATCACAAAAGAAATGGTGGAAAAAATCTTGAATAAAAAATTTGTAAAGACATTGATAGTGGGAGGCAGCAGAGTAAGAATCATGAAAGAATTGCCAAGACAAGTGATAAATGACAGAAAAGCATACAAAAAATTGACAGAAAAACTACGTGACAATGAAATGAGGTATAGATGGATAATACCTGAAGGTCTGAGCTTTGAGCTGCAAGGAAAAAGGATTACAATTACAAGCACACAGGAACTGCGTATGTTTTATTAAGAACATAAAGAATTTGCACCATGATGGATTATAACTTGAGAGAAGCTGTGGTTTACCCTATGGAAATCCCTATGGAAATCTAAGGATGCACCAGCTTTCAGTGGCTAAAAGCAAGATGCACTGCAACCCTAGTCTCTTTAAAAGGGAGCCTGATGTGGCCTAGTAGTCACACTGCCTTTTATGAGAAACCTAAAATCTTTTTAAATCACCCCTATCTGGCCTACTTGAATTATGAAAGGAAATAACGCCCTAAATTGGATTAATTTTTTTTTAAATTTCAAAAAACACAATCCTGCTGCTGGGGTGCCCTCAGCAGAGGTGCCAGTAGGTGCTGGCTCTGAGCAGGGGTCTGCTGCTCGGGCAGTCTCTCCACCAGCTGATGTTGCTCGGCCTCAGCAGCCAGAGGAGGGGCAGCAAGAGCAGCCTTCCTTGGAGATGAGCTTTGGGGACAGTTCTGTCCAAAACAATCACTCCAAGGAGGGTGCAGAGTGTCGTGCAGGAGCTGGAGGAGAAGCTTGTTGAGGAGGACCAGCCCCCTTCTTCGGTTTCTTCAGGCAACAGCAGTCCTTCAGGGGATAACCAAGAGTGGAGACCGCATGGGGTGGAGGGGGAAGAGATGGAGACACACGAGGTGCCTCCAACTCTGCCCACTTCCCCCTGGCAGCCAGCCCCTCCTGCCACCCTGAGACACGATGTGTCTGCCTTGAGCACCTCAAAGGAGGTGGCTCCAGACACCCAAGCTGCCAGTCAGTTTGGGCATCCATTCACCTCTGAAGTCTGGAATCATTTCCAACTTATGGCATAGGGTTGCCAATCCCCAATTGGGGGCAGGCGATCCCCCAGTTTGGAGGCCCCCCCCCCTGCTTCAGGGTCATCAGAAAACAGTGGAGGGGAAGGGAAATGTCTGCTCGACACTCCATTATTCCCTAAGAGTATAATGGTGAATTGAGAACAATTCCCAAAGAGTATAATGGTGAATTGATCTGTGGGTATCTGGAGCTTTAGAGGGGCTGTTTTTTGCGGTAGAGACATCAAATTTTCAGCATAGCATTGTACATTGCTCAGAAATTGAGTGCCCAGAAACTGTTTTATAGTCTACCCTGGGTCAGAGACCCATGAATTTATCAAACAAAGGTATCTGTGATGCCATAGTTTTGTCAAGTTCAGTACAATTGTACTTTATAGTGAGGTAGAAACAAAACATCTGTAAGTGAACATCCAGGGAAGCTTATAAAATGTTTCCCCTAAAGCTTTTCTGTATTGCCTGTTACTGTCAAATTTGTGACCATTGGTTTGTCCTATGCATGATATGTATATCTGCAGATCTTAAAGTGACTATTGTAAAAGTGAATTTCAAAAACAGGACACAGCAAGACACCTCTGAGATACCACTATAACCACTGCCCAACTCCCACCTTTTCCTGGGTTTGGCCTAGTCCATGGGCATTGTTGGGGGGAGCTTCTCCATAAATTCATAGGTAGTGATAATGGAGGCCCCTCCCTATGATGTCACTGGATCAAATGCCTCTGGCTGGGCCCCAGCCCCCCCCCCCCGAGAAATTAAAAAGTCTATGCCCCTATTTTGTTAATTATTATAGTGCACAAATGTGCAAAAAACCCACACAATAAAAACTTCCTTATTCTGACATCCCACTTTAACATATATTTTTGATAATGCATGGAGATGCTTGAACACCTACCAGTTTGGCTCATGTTCTGTTTGCAAGTCATGAAAAGAAGGTTTGGCAACAATTTTGTGGCTGTTTGGCAGGTTGCTTCAACATATTCACATGTGTCCTAGCAATACAGTACAGCACAACTGGTTTTTCTTGCATGAGCATTCTCACACATCCTTAAGCTATGTCCTAGATCTAGAAGATAATGTTCCAGTGAAAGAAGACTGGAAGAATAATATATTAGAAGTCTAAACTGGACTGTTGTTCTAATGTCTAGTAAATGCAAAGACCATGCAACAGGGATGAGATTGGGGGACAAAATTCCAGGGCCTCACATATATCAGGTTCTTTGAATTCCCAGCTTTCATTTTAAAAAGTCTCTAGCCTCCTCCACAATGGGGGATGCTAAAGAGTGACATTAAAAATAAAAAAGAAAGTTGTTGTAATGTTATATTGCTATGGCCACATTTTAGTGCCCACTTTAAAAAAATTAAAGCCTCCTGTGACAGAAGGAAGAAATAGCTCCTGTGAGGACAGGGGAAATCTGGGGGGTTTAGCTTCTGTGTCTCCTCTTTTTGGAACATATTACTGACTTTTCACTTCTCTCCAATTTTCCTTCTCATAAAGCATCTTCACGTTGTTGTGAACTTGCTTTTTTGTTTTGGCTGAGCAGAAAGAATTTTTTTTAGTTGAATACTTTTGGAGAGATTCTAACATCTCACTTTATTTAGTGGACAATTTGTGACTCATCTGTTAAGTTAAAGCAGGTGGGCTGGAATGAGAGCTGGTGTCATCATCCGGCCGGCTGGCAGGTCAGCTGATGCTAGATCTGGACTTGTTAATGTACCAAAGGCTCCTATACTTGTATTCACTGTGGCCTATTTTCCTCCAGCAAGGTGTCTGTGGTCTATCCTTCCCCACATCCTTGCTCCCTCCCTTGGCCTGGTGCCACAAGATGGTTCTGTATATGCATGCGTCAGTAGGGAATGTGGTCACTCTTAAAGCTCAGTACACATAGCCACTTTGAATACCCTCACTGTGGAAAAGCGAGAGTGTACATGGCTGAAAAAAATAAAATAGAAATCAGGCTTAATCAAAAACAGTTCCATGTGAATTGTTAATCTTTTTCTTCCAAGTACTTCTAGACAAATAAAAAACAATCTGCAAGGGCCAGACTGAAGGAACAGAAAAGAAGTGAGGAGTGCAGTGACTGTAAAATGTTTATTTTCCATTCAGAGCCACTTCTCATTCACAGCTATTCTGATCTGCTCTCATGCTGGCTAGTAAAGTTGGGCCAGTTTCATTCTTTACAAAATGTTCTTCCAGTCAAATTAGGGGGGGGGGGTTTCCCCCTTCAAAGGTGATTTAAAATATTCAAACTAGGGGAGGGGAACTCTTTATGCTTTCTTGAGACAGGACAGAGTCCTGTTGTTACAATGATCATGACAATTTTGGGGGGAGGGGGTGGAATTCAGAAGAAGAAGAAAACGTTCTATTCAAATTTTGGCTTAGTTGCATTAAAAGACTTTTGGATGTTGGATTCAAGGATTTAAAAAGAATGTGTTTTGGCTGGATCCAGCTGAAAGGATTTGGTCTTTGAAAGATTATGGGAATGCAATAAGAAAACAGTGGCTTTCTGTGGTATGAGACAAACCGTAACAATGTAAGCCAGTTCTGCAGCTGCTCTACAACTTGATGCTATTGCTATCTTCTGTAAAGGAAATATACATCTGATTGTTGGTGTTCAATCAAGCCAAGCAGCACACAAGGAACACACAAAGGCAGATGCCTCTTCTCAGTAAGAGGGAAGCAACAGATGGGTTGAAAATCGCTGGCCTGAAGTTGCTTTCCTCTGCCATTAAGACCTGATTGCCAAGGGAATGGTAGACTGTATCTATGATGTACATAATATATATGCATATGGAAACAGTGGGAAGAAACATATTGCTAATATCTACCTAAAATGTATATATGGAAAATCATTGTTGTTGTTGTTATTAATCACCCAATCCCGGCTATTGCAGAGCTTTGAGTGATGTACACCCTGCAACAAGATAAAAACCAATTAAAATCAATTTACAGAATATGCAAACAATCAGATGGTGAATAATAATCCCAATCCCAATTGACAGTTACATTCAGGGGCAGGGGGAAAGAGGGCAAGATGGTGTAAATAGTAGAGGAGGGTGCCAGCCAGATGGAAAATGTTGCTGTCTTCAACCAAAAGCCTGGCAGAACATCTCTGCCTTTCAAGCCCTGCAGAATTGCATCAGATCTTGGAGGGCTCAGATGGTATTTGGCAGAGAGTTCCACCAGGTTTGGACCAGTGCTGAGAAGGCCCTAGCCCTGATTGAGGACAGTCGGATGTCTTTAGGGTTGGGGACCAACAGCAAGTTGTTGTCTGAGGAGTGTAATATTCTCCCAGGGACATAATGTAGGAGACAGTCCCAAGGCCTTATAGGTTAATACCAGAACCTTGGACTTGACTCGGTATTCGACTGGGAGCCAGTGTAGCTGGTGCAGCACAGGATGTATATGTGCTGTCCTTGACAACAACCCTGTTTTCACTGAAAGAACAAGTGTGAGAGATGTCAATTTCTCTTTTTTCTTCTGAAAATAAACTTTGTTAATGCTGTATTTGTGTATCAGAGAGTCAAATCAAGTGCACATGTGTGTTCCTGTGGTGCTTCATAAATACAATTACTGCATTATTACTTCTGTGCCCTGATGAAAAGGATTATAGCATATCTGAGTTGCATACACTATATTCAACAAGAATAAACAATTAATTACAGTGCTTGTGGCTGGTAATGCTCTGAACTTGGTTTCTCTAACTGGCTCAGCATATAATGTGGTGCCTGGAAGAGCACAAGTTTGGAGACTGTGGTGGGTTGCACTGAAAGCATAGCTCTGTTAGCTAATGTGCCTTGATAAAAATAAAAAATATATATAATCAAATCCTAGAAGAAAAAAAAGATACTGTTGAGTCTGGTGAGGATGTAAAACAGAGTGGGTTCAGAGAGTATTGGGGCTGTCTGAGCGTGGACTCGTATACCCACTGGTGGTAATGGGGGCACAAGGTACTTTTACACTGGTTTTATTATTGTTTTTTAATGTTTTCACATTGCTGTTAGCTCTTGAGATGCTCAAGAAAAAGGCCGATGTATACATATTTTAAATAAATAAATCAAGACCACATGCACAGCACTGAAGAGATGCTCAGCACCATCTCTTCTGACAGTAGCAGTCACCTGTTTAGTTGGGAAGAGGGTCCCTCTCCAACAGATGGGTGTCATTTGTAAAAGGATAAAATCCAACGCCATCCATAGGGAATCATGTAGACTTTCATGTGGAGCACTATGAGCATGCCCTATTGTTACACACAAGAATCTGATGTTTGGGATATCTTGGTATATGTCTAATGGACAGTATATACTCATTCATAGAATCCTAGAGTAGGAAGGGATACCCAGGGTCATCTAGTCCAACCCCCTGCACAATGCAGGAAATTCACAAATACCTCCTAAATTCACAGGATCAGCATTGCCAGGAAATGATCACATATAATGCATGCAGAGAAAGTGGCAAACTCTTTATTGTCATATTTTATATAGGGACATGTTTTCCATCATATTGGGTTCGATCCCATAGATCTGTTCCAACAGTTGCACATTCCTCTGATGCAAGGAGCTTTTTGCCAGCAGAAGAACCTCTTATGCTTTGAAGAAGGTTACTTGCACTGGAGGAAGGCGCAAGATCCACAAAATCCAACCCATTCATATATAATTATATTTTGGCATCTTTGAGCAGGCAAAAGACACGGTGAGACAGAAACAGACTAGGAACTTTGGCTTTGCTGCCTATAGACCTATGCTCACAAATGGCATAATTAATTATTATTATTAGCAATTACTTTTACAGCACTCTTAAAACTAAAAAGCAAAGTGCGTTTTACAAGTGTTTCACTGTCAAGTAGTTGAGATTCTCCTGCTGATGACTGATAAATCAAAATATTCTCTTCCAAGTTCTGTTTCTTTTAACTTTCACAGTCTTAAGTATTTGGCTTCTTGCTTCTAACAAATAATTCCAGTAAAACTAAATATAAACA
Organism: Heteronotia binoei; assembly: GCF_032191835.1. Classification (NCBI taxonomy): domain Eukaryota; kingdom Metazoa; phylum Chordata; class Lepidosauria; order Squamata; family Gekkonidae; genus Heteronotia; species Heteronotia binoei. The sequence goes on from NC_083224.1 coordinate 100,520,268, forward strand.
TGGAAACATATTTATATGAAGGCCTAAAAGGAAAAGAAAGAAATACCCTTCAAGAACTTAGTGGGGTTTCCAACAAGTCAAACTAAAAAAAAAAAAAGGCCTCAGAGATGTTCCTATGCCCATATAAAGCCAAAAAAGGATGCGTTTACAGTAAAAACCTATCATGCAACTCAGCCAAAAAATTACAATAACACTTTCTTTCTAGGCCAGTATCACAGGGACTTGGCAGCCAGTTGCTGTTCAGTAGAGCGGCTGGGAATGACACCATGAAGCTGCTAACTTAATTATATCAATGATATCGCAAGTCAATGGGAAATACTGCATTGCTGTGGTCCACAACTTCTTATCATAATCAATGAGTTGAATTTAGGTAGCACCCTATTTGGCTTAGTGATCTATGCCACAATCACCTCCAGACTAGACTACTGCAAAGTGTTCCATGCAGGGCTGCCCTTGGGGATATTTTGGAAACTTCAGGTGATCCAGAATGCAGCTGCCAGGCTGCTGACCAGCTCATCTTGGTCTACCTATATACAGCCAATATTGAGGAAGCTGTATTGGCTGCCAGTTTATTTCTGGATTAGGTTCAAGGTGCTGGTTATAACTTTTAAAGCCCTAAACTGTCTGGGACTAGCATACCTGAAGCATCGCCTCTCCCAGTATAACCCCCACACTGCTTCTGCTCACCATCACACAATTTCTTGACAGTGCCTGGACCTCAGGAACTTCGTCTTGTTCCCACCAGGGTAAGGACTTTCCCCCATCATATCCTCATCCTGGTTTAGTGCTTTATCAGAGGAGACATGTGCCCTGCATGACCTGCCAGATGCTTTCTCTTTTAGTTGTAATCCCAGGAGATCACTAACCACCACCTGCATGTTGGCAACCCTATCTTCTGTCCAGTGCAGTATTCAGTGTTACAATACAGAGATTCACCATCTCAGCATCAGTTCCCAATTCTTTTCAGGGTAGTGACACAGCAGAGTTCCATAGCAAATCTGTTCTAGAGTGCATACACAACATGAACTCAGGAGTGTTGTGCCATAAGCACTGAATGCAGATATGACTTTTACTTCACACCCAGAGTTAACCCATTGCTCAGCTGGGACTAGAAAAGAGTGGTCCCTGCTCTCAGATTCAAGAGCAATCCTGATTTTCTTGGCTGGGGAGGGAGAGGTTGCTCTTTTAGATTAAACACTTGGCTCATGGCTTGAACTGCCTGGCATGTTTTACGAACTTTTTTTTAGCGTGTGTACAGGCATCGGTTGTTCACTGCCCTTCTCTAGCCAAAGCACAACATAGTCTGAAGTAACAGGGTTAAGTTGTGAAATGCAACTGTATTTATTTATTTAAAAGCATTTCTACCTCTTTCCTCACCAAATAGGTTCTGGGGTAACTTACAAATAAAGTAAAATTCAACAATTGTAAGCTAACTGTTGTGTCTTGCAATTCAGTCCCTGAATTTACAACACAGCGTGGCTACAAGTGCTGAGATGAGCAGTGGAAAACTGCAGGTCATCTGACTGTAAGGGACAGACGCTAACCGCCCATGAAGATCTGTGGTGAGAAGTTTAACAGGTCAGGATTCGACCTAACTGGGAAGTGGGTTGTTCCAGGTAATGTATATAATTGGGGACCTGGACCCGCCAAGTTGTCTTTGTGATGTACTAGCTAATAAAGTATGCTGACTGTTACTCGAGTCCAAACCCAGTACATTGCACTAACTTAAAATAAAAGTTTGCAGTAGGGTTATCTTTTGGCTGATGTATATTTGAGGTTTTTTTTTTTAAAAAAAAACTGAAAGCAGATTTGTGTGGTCTGAAGTATGGAGAGAGAAAGACAACACACACGCAAGAGCAGACAACCTACTTTTTTGGTTTGACTATTTTTCTATTCGGACTCTTCCTCCACCTTGTTACTTTTTCCCAAGTGAAGAGAAAGCCCAGGATTTCATATCATTGTTTTTAACAGCTTCATCCACAACCTGGTCCTGGGTTTGCTAGGGTAAAGATTTTGCTTTTCACATCCTGCTTCTCTCCTGCTTTTTCAGTGGGAGTGTGAGGTTGGACCCATCCATAGCAAAACTTTGCAAGGCATTCCTGGCATGTTCAAGTCATTCTGGAAAAAAATGCACTGTTTGTTTCAATATCAGTAAAATGACTGCACTTAAGGGGCACCATCTCCCCTCATCATAATTTTAAAATTGGTAAATACTCTTAAAATGCAGTAGGTATTCTACATAAATAATAAGGTTCCTGCCTACAGGCTCAGAATCTGAATAAATGTCTTTTAACAGGTACATGTGAAACTTCCCACATATGGAAATGAGTTCTTGCTATTTTACTATAAAATAAAGCAAGACCTGCCCCACCCAAAATGAATGAGGTGGGGGAAAGGCTGTGGTGCAATGGTAGGGCATATCCCCTTAGCATTTCCAGCTAAAAATGATCTTGGATAGCAGTACTGGGAAAATCCATCCCCTGCCTGAGACCCTCTAGAGTTCCTGTCAGCCAGAATAGAAAATAGCAGGAGGACTGAGGGTCTGGTTCACTATAAAGCAGCTTCAAATGAGGCTCACTAAAATGTGAGTCTCTAAAAAAAAATTGGTTTATTCATATAGCCCATCTCATAAGAGAATGGGATATAAACCTAATAAAACACATAAACAAATATTATTTTTCACTGTATTTCAGGATGCCACCAATGAGATGGGAAATGCAGTTATTTTACTGCTTCAAACTATAGAACAATGTCTGCTTCAGAAACCATGACATTTCAACCTGGGGAATCTGAAGAAGCTATTCATTGATTTATTTATTCATAATAGCATGTGGTTTTGGCACATTTCCCTATTGGAACATAGTTACCATCCATAGGGGGAGGGGCCATGGCTCAGGGGTAGAGTATCTTCTTGGCATGTGGAAAGTCCCAGGTTAAATCTCTGGCATTTTTAATTCCAAATCCATTTCAATATTTACATACAATGCTTCACTCTCCATTTTCCAAATGTTGGAAAATGGAGAGTGAAGCATTGTATATAAATATTGAAATGGATTTGGAATTTAAAAGCTGGGCTTAGATAAAGCTTTGAGCAAAACAGGAGAGTAGAACGGTTTTGCCTGTCGCTTTGCTACTTTGCTATTTTTTGCTGGTGTTGTTTTATGTTGGAATGTTTCCACAAGCAGTTGACCTTAGTGAACTTGGAATTTGTACACTGAAGTCATTTTGTATAGAATCATAGAGTTGGAAGGTACCTCCAGGGTCATCTAGTCCAACCCCCTGCACAATGCAGGAAACTCACAAACACCTCCCCCTAAATTTTTCCACACTTCTTGTCTTGTTGAACAAGATTAATACCGTCAAACAATGCTGGGACCACGGAGGTTCAGCAATCAGGAAATGATAGAAAAAATACTCTCCATGTTATAAAACAATATCAAAATATAATTGCAATACTTTCCATTATAACATTGTATTACAATATAAATTCCAGTGACAAATACCATCCGAAGCACACAACTCCACTACTGTCCATAAGATGATATCAAATTCTTTCAAAACAATACAGTCCGACGATGATGCAAAACCGGTCGGTCCTCGTTTCGGATCCTTATGATCCTTCCTCTGGGACCGTCTTATTGATTTTGAATGCAGTAGTCTGATGGTGCCTTATTTCTTTACTATTCACTGTTTTCTGTGAACAAATGTTACATTATAATTGTAAACACAGACTGAGCCTCTCTAAATCTTTCTCAAGGTTTTATTCCAGTCAAGTTTAATTTATACAAAGTTGCAAACTTACTCAGGCTTTCTCTAATTTATTTCATTACTAGAACGCTACTGTTCTTTCTCCATCTCTCAGCATTTCATTGCGTTCAGTTACCCTTTCTCAAGCTCTGGATAGATAAGCCTAGTAACACTACACACCTGTTTCACTGTGCTAACTTCAATTTTAAAGTCACAACACCTCATTCTTAATAAATTATAATACAGTTACAATCCATTTCATTAACATTTATACAGGAAAATCATTATTATTCAGTTTATTAGCTTAAAAATATAATCCTAAAAATACATGATTACCACCTATCTTACATGATATAGAAATTATAAAAAACAAGAATAGTCAAAATCTTAGTTCAAATCCCTAGGTTCCAATGACTGGTATCTATATATCAATTTGGCCTCTTGTTGCAATAAGATCTTTTGAACATCTTGTGTGGAATAGGGACTAGATTGATATTTGTACACGATGCTGAATCTAAGATCATCTGCATCGTGTGCCATTGTACTAAAATGGCTAACCAATGGAGCATGTCTAACTAAGTGACAAATGCGCGACTTATGTTCCATAATTCGCACCTTTATGGGTCTAATGGAGTACCCAAAATACAGTAAGTTGCATAGGCATACTACAACACAGCACATATTTCTTGTTGAACAATTTCCAAAAAAGTTAAAAGAAATATTGCCTCCTACTGAATGAGAAAACTCTTTACTCTCTATAGCATTGGCACAGACAGCACATCCATGACAGTGATAAAAACCTTTAGTAGCGTTTTCTGTCCTAGTCTTAGATAACCAGTCAGCTCTCATGAGTTGATCCTATAAGTTAGGAGCTCTTCTATGGGCTAAAAGGGGTCTTTCTGTACATCCCGGGATGTCAGTCAATAGTTGCCAGTGTTGGAGAACTATATCTCTAATTGCTGAAGTTCTATTGAGTATTGCAAACTTAATATTGTCCTCTTTAAATTTCCTCCATTACTCTTATCCTTAATTAGTTCCTGTCTGTCTGACCTTATAGCACTCCATCTACTCTATCTCCAAATCTCCTGTGGATAGTCTCTTTGCAGAAATTGATTATCTAGTGTATCCATTTCACTGACACAATCTTGTATGGTTGATGAATTTCATCTCATTCTCAAGTATTGCCCATATGATAAATTCCATCTGAGTGCCCTCGGATGAAATGATGGTGGCTCTGCTCATTGATAACCTATTTATGATTAATTTAGAAGAGACCACCATTTTGAATGAACTTGAGAACCCTTTCTATCCTTATATCAGGGGTGGCCAAGGGTAGCTCTCCAGATGTTTTTTGCCTACAACTCCCATCAGCCCCAGCCAGCATGGCCAATGGCTGGGGCTGATGGAAATTGTAGGCAACAGACATCTGGAGAGCTACCTTTGGCCACCCCTGCCTTATATGATCAAATATAAATGTTTTATTGATTATTTGATCATAGTGATGTTGGATAAAAACATGTTACCAGCATTTGTTGAATGGATGAGCCAGATACACACTCATATAAAGTTCACCACTCAGAGTGATGAAAAGGCAATACCCTTCCTAGACACAGTTATTTATAAATCTACATGTAATACTTTGACATTTAGAAGATATAAAAAACCTATGGAGAGAAATAGTTACTTACACTTTCAATCACTTCATCCGAGGGCGCTCAGACAGAATTTACCATATGGGCAATACTTGAGAATGAGACAAAATTTAAACCTAGGGATTTGACCCAAGATTTTTACTTGTCTTTTATAATTTCTATATCATGTAAGATAGGTGGTAATCATGTATTTTAGGATTGTATTTTTAAGCTAATAAACTGAATAATAATGCTTTTCCTGTATAAATGTTAATAAAATGGTTTGTAACTGTATTGTAATATAATTTATTAAGAATGAGGTGTTGTGACTTTAAAATTGAAGTTAGCACAGTGAAACAGGTGTGTAGTGTATCCAGAGCTTGAGAAAGGGTAACTGAACGCAATGAAATGCTGAGAGATGGAGAAAGAACAGTAGTGTTCTAGTAATGAAATAAATTAGAGAAAGCCTGAGTAAGTTTGCAACTTTGTATAAATTAAACTTGGCTGAATGTCAAGCAGACGGATTCAATGATGAGTCAAAGTTGCTACAAAGACAACGTTTATTGATAGATGGTTACTATGGCTCAAGCCTTGGCTTGAGAAGAATAAAACCAATACATTGATACATAAGTTTTAAGGTACACTTCAAAGGGATTCCTACGAGGGGGGGGGAAGGAGAGGAGCATTTACACATAAGCTACAAAACTAGATACGTTCCGAGGGCGTTATCAGACATTCGACCTTGTATCACCCAGATGGCGCTTCCTCCCCCAAGAGGATTCATGGGAAGGTGCTGATTGCTTTGTTCTTAGTAATTACCAGTCAAAAAACAAAGAGAGGCCAGGGAAGGATAATAAACTAGCAGCATTTGGTTCAGTGTGATCTTACCCAGGCCTGCTTATGGCAGGCCAGGAACCCATCAGTTATTGATCAGAATCAGTCGAGCTTGACATACTGCCCCCCTCGAGCTGACCCCCTCGGTCTCTGAGAGAATTTTCTGTGAAACTTATTGACCAAGTCAGGGGCTAATAAATCTTTTTCTGCTACCCATTAATTTTCACTAGAAAGAAAGTGTTTCCATTTGATTAAGTAATGTTTGACTTTTGAGTCCAAGATCTCCTGGACCTCATGATGACTCTGATTCCCAATCTGGATAGGTTGAGGAGCTGTCGGTCGAGGGTGCCAGGGAGAAGTACCGGGGTCCCTCCGTGGAAGACTGCAATGAAACACAGAGTGTACTTTACTAAACATCTTTGGCAGTTCCAATTCTACAGTGACCTTGTTTATTACCCGTTTGATCTTAAAGGGCCCCAGACATCGGTTTGCCAGTTTCTTGGAGGGCTGATTCAGAGGCAGGTTTTTTGTTGAAATGAACACCGAATCCCCCACCTTTAAGTCCCAGGCTGGTACATGGGACTTATCATACTGTTTTTTGTACATCTCCTTGGCAGCCTCCAGATTCTCCTGGATCTCCTTCCAGCCCTTGCTCAAAGTTCCCCACCATTGCTCAAAGGAGCTAGGCTCTTTGGTTAGCTCTCCCTCTGGTAGCAAGGGGATTGGTTTGCCCTCGTATCCGCTTACAGTTTGAAATGGGGAGGCTTTGGTGGAGTTGTGTACACTGTTGTTGTAACCGTACTCAGCAAAGGGGAGAAGGTCAACCCAGTTCAATTGCTGGTCATTTATGTAGCACCTCAGGTATTGTTCTAGCAAGGCATTCACGCGTTCCGTCTGTCCATCAGTCTGGGGGTGATAGGCGGAACTCAAACCTTGCTCCATCCCTACTAGTTTGCAAAACTCCTGCCAGAAGTTGGCAACGAACTGTGGCCCTGGTCACTAATTACTTTGTCCAGGAACGAGTGGAGTTTGACCATGTGGTTGAAAAACAAATAGGCTAGTTTTTTAGCTGTGGGTAGTTGGGAGCATGGAATAAAGTGGGCTTGTTTCGAGAACGTATCTACTACCACCAATATTACTGTTTTGCCATGGGAGGGCGGCAGTTCCACAATTAAGTCCATTGAGACTACCGACCAGGGCCAAGTAGCCGTTTCTATCGGTTTAAGTAGCCCAGGAGGTTTTCCCCCTCTCCTTTTTGCCATTATACAGATAGGGCAGGAAGCTACAAATTCTGACACATCCTTTTTTAGGGAAGGCCACCAGAACTGCCGACTGATCAAGTGGAGCGTCTTTACGTACCCAAAGTGCCCTGCCAGTTTGTTGGAGTGGCAAAACTGTAACACCTCCGCTCTCATGCTCTTTGGGACATAAAGTATCTCCCCCTTATACCACAATCCATCCTCCTTTTTCTGAATTTCCCCTGGTCAGTCGTCCCCTTCCTTCTCCATCTCCACAGCCTTCCTCTCGATCCCCCATCCCTCCAGTTTGCATTTCGTCTGGGACCGAGTGGTTACAACAGCGGCCACCTGCGATGGGGGGATTAGGGAGTCTATTACTTCCTCCCGTTGACTATTGTGCTGGGGCAGGCGAGACAGCGCATCAGCCAAGAAATTCTTAGTGCCGGGAATATGCTTCAGCACAAAGTCAAACTTAGAGAAGAACCCCGCCCACCGGATCTGTTTCTCGCTCAGTTTCCTGATACCAGTAAGGGCTTCGAGGTTCTTATGGTCCGTCCAAATCTCAAATGGGACTTTGGCCCCCTCCAACCAAGACCGCCAGGTTTTCAAAGCAACCGTTACAGCAAATGCCTCTTTGTCCCACACCGACCAGTTTCATTGTTCTGCGGAGAACTTTTTAGAAATATATGCGCATGGCCTCAGCCTCCCCTCCTCGTCTTTTTGCATGAGAATGACTCCTACGGCCACATCAGAGGCGTCGCATTGCACAATGAAGGGCCGCAACTCATTGGGGCGGCTCAGGATGGGTTCGCTCGTGAACAGCCGTTTAAGTTTGTCAAATGCCTCCTGGCATTTTGGTGTCCAAATTAGGCGGGGCCCCGGCCGCTTGGCTTCGGGCCCTTTCCCCTTCATTTTTAACAACTCTGTGAGGGGAGCATAATCTGGGTGAACCCCGCTATGAAGTTTTTATAGAAATTTGCAAACCCAAGGAAAGATTGGAGCTGTCTACGTGTACTCAGGGGGGGGGGGGAAATCTAAAACGGCTTGCACTTTGGCCGGGTCCATCGGCAACCCCTTTGCGGACACTCGGAACCCTAGGTAGTCTAGCTTGGTCTTATGGAACTCACATTTTTACAGTTTGTGTCTTAACAGGGTGCTCAGCACCTCCAGCACCAATTTTACATGGGATTTTTCATTTTGCGAGTAAATAATGATGTCATCCAGGTACACCACCACCCCCTTGAACAAAAATTCCCTCAATACATCATTGATAAAGTTCATGAACACCCCCGGTGCGCTCTGCAGTCCAAATGGCATCACCAAGTTCTCAAACTGTCCCATGGGAGTGTTAAAAGCTGTCTTCCATTCATCCCCCTCCTTTATGTGCACCCTGAAGTACGCGTCCCTCAAGTCCAGTTTGGTGAAAATCTTCCCTTCAGACACCGTGCTTAACAAGTCTTTGATGAGGGGGATTGGGTAGGCATTGGAGGTTGAAATCCCATTAATCCCGCGAAAGTCTGTGCAAAGCCTAAGCGAGCCATCCTTCTTTTTTCCTAAACAGCACTGGGGCGGCAGGAGGGGGGGGCGTCGCCAGCCTAATGAAACCCCGTTTCAAGTTCCGGTCTAGGAATTTGCGTAGCTCCATTTTCTCAGCCCACCCCATAGAGTACAGCTTCGCTTTCGGCAGGGACTGCCCGGGTATTAGTTCTATCGCACAGTCAGTGTCTCTGTGAGGGGGCAGTTCATCTGTGCCCTGCTCACTAAACACCCCCATCAAGTTTCAATATGCTTTCGGGACCATGGGGACCTCCTCCATCGTCAAACAAACTTTCTCCTTTGAAGGCAGGGGTTGTGGCCCCCAGTCTAGATTCCATAAGTGGGTTTCGCACAGTGGGTCCACAAACTTTATGGTTTGGTCCCCCCACTGTATGCTTGGTTTGTGTCTGGCCAGCCATCCCACTCCCAGGACCACAGGATAGGAGCAGGAGGGGGCAATCACAAATGACTCTTGATCCCAATGCCCTTCAATTCCCACTGGTAAGAACTTGGTTTCTAGCATGCAGGGCTCTCCTCGCATCACTGACCCATCCATCTGTTCAAATTGTATGGGGCAGGGGAGGGCTGTGGTGGTCAGCCCCAGGGTGTCCACCAATTTCGGGGTGATCAGCTCCCGATTGCATCCTGAGTCAACTAGGGCTCTCCCTTGCATGAATCTTTTAAGTTTAGGGTTCAGCAGTTTCACTGGCATGAAATATAACGACCCCGTTACTCTCACCCTAAGCGATGCCAGTTCCTCCACAACCTGCTGGTTGGCACCCTTCAGAGCAGGTTGTCCCCGTTTCCCGATGGCTTGTCCATCCACACCAGCTCACTCAGCTCATCTGCTAGAAAGGCATCTTCCTCCGCCTCCCCGACGGTCGCTACACTGCTCTTCGCCGCATCCTTAGGGTGGCCTGGTGTCTTCTTTGGGGGTGCCCGGTTTGGGTGCGCTCGGTGGTGCCCGCGGGGGGTTGGGGCAGCTACTGGCCAGGTGGTTTGGATCTCTGCATCAAAAACACTTGCAGGGCCCTGCAGCCTTCCCGCCACTGCTCCCTCTCGTGGGTTTCTTCACCTCCGTCTTCGGCGCCGTTTTTGAGTCTCAGCTCCCTTTTCCGGTCTGCTGCTGGTGCTGCATGGCCACGCGCTTCATATTGGTCTCAACCTCACCCGCTAGCTGGATCCAGCCCACCAGCATGGCGGGTCTGGCCTGGGTGAGGGCCCGATCCAATATGCCTGCGTTCAAGCCCCTGGTGAAGTGCTCGAACTTCATCAGTTCACTCCGCCCTCTCACCTTCGCGGCGTTGGCCCGAAACTCAGCGGCATACTCCCGAATCATCTTCGAACCCTGCTGCATATCCCTCAGGGCTGCCAGCGCTTGAGTCTCCTGGAGGGGGTCTTCGTACTGGGCCATCAGACCCTGGAGGAACGTAGCCACATAGTCCAATTCTGGGCTCATGGCTTTGTACAAGCTTACGTACCAGCTCTTGGTGGCCCCCTTTAATTTCGATCCCAGATAGTCCACTCGACTAAACTCGTCTGGAAACGTGTTCCCCCAGTAGTGCATGTAGCTGTTCGCCTGGATCGTGAAGTACTCCACCTCTTCTGGGTCCCCATCAAAAGTGGCATCCAGCTCCCGGCTCCGACCCCCATCTCTTGGCACTGCGGGAGCCACCAGTTGGGGTGCCAGCCCCACTGGTGGTGGCACGGCTGGTGCTCCCGGGGCTGCCGGCAGCCGAGTCAGCGGAGGCGGTTGGACCCTCCGGAGTCCAGGTAATTCCAAGAATCGAGAGATCTCCCGGGTGATCTCTCCCGCCATCCTGGTGGTCATTGTCTGCATCTTGTCTCTCAGGCCCTTGACCATGGTCTCCACTTCCTTGCGAACCATCACTCTGAACTCGCGAGCCACCTTGTTCTCCTCCTCCTTCGGGGTCGGTGCCTCCGGATCCCTCTCCTCTGGGTCGGGGCATTCGTCTGGCAGGGGGACCACGATGGTGTCGATCTCCTCCGGCTCCATTGGTCCCGGGTTGGCGGCCTCCACGTTGGCCATCCTCACCCTGCGCATATGTTGGGTTAGGATGGCTTTCCTTCGAGCCGGTGCCTCATCCATCGTGGTAGTGGAAGTCCACGGCTGCCACTGCCAAGGGGTGACCAGGAGCTGCTGGATCTGAGGAGGAGAGCCTGCTGCTCTATGGGCATCCAGTATGTGCCATGGCACAGACAGCCCTTCCTCGAAATCGGGAAGCTCACTACCTCCTGGAGCCTTTTCAGCCATTTGGTTACAAAGTAGCCAGGGCGGTTAAGCTTCAAAAGGATTCTTCTCAAAATGTCAAGCAGATGGATTCAATGGCGAGTCAAAGTTGCTACAAAGACTACGTTTATTGATAGACCATTACTATGGCTCAAGCCTTGGCTTGAGAAGAATGAAACAAATACATTGATACATAAGTTTTAAGGTGCACTTCAAAGGGATTCCTACCGGGGGGGGGAGCAGGGGAACATTTACACATAAGCTACAAAACTAGACACATTCCCAGGGCGTTATCAGACATTCAGCCTTGTATCACCCAGATGGTGCTTCCTTCCGCAAGAGGATTCATGGGAAGGTGCAGATTGCTTTGCTCTCAGTAATTACCAGTCATAAAACAAAGAGGGGCCAGGGAAGGATAATAAACTAGCAGCATTTGGTTCAGTGTGATCTTACCCAGGCCTGCTTGTGGCAGACCAGGAACCCATCAGTTATTGATCAGAATCAGTCAAGCTTGACACTGGAATAAAACCTTGAGAAAGATTTAGAGAGGCTCAGTCTGTGTTTACAATTATAATGTAACATTTGTTCACAGAAAACAGTGAATAATAAAGAAATAAGGCACCATCAGAGTACTGCATTCAAAATCAATAAGACGGTCCCAGAGGAAGGATCATAAGGATCCGAAACGAGGACCGACCGGTTTTGCATCATCGTCGGACTGTATTGTTTTAAAAGAATTTGATATCATCTTATGGACAGTAGTGGGGTTGTGTGCTTCAGATGGTATTTGTCACTGGAATTTATATTGTAATACAATGTTGTAATGGAAAGTATTGCAATTATATTTTGATATTGTTTTGTAACACGGAGAGTATTTTTTCTGTCATTTCCTGAACAAGATTCATGCAGTAAATAAATTGAGATATTGATAAATTTTGGACTTTTATTGGACTATACACCTTTAAGTACTATAAGCTGTCTGAGAAGCCGTTCTATACGGTGCTTTGTGCTTGTTCGCTAGTTCCATTTGCTGTGCGACTTTTTTCGCTTTCCTAAAATCCCTGAGCAGCCAGCTAAACTTTTGTGCATCAATGCTCCCTAGTGCAGCTAAGAGCAAACACTGGTTGTACAGCCATGTCATCATGTACTTTGTCAGTAACAGAACCCCTTTTCTAGTGCATATGCAGTAACATTATAACATCATAACATTTTTTAAAAAGTTGGATGTATCATGGGGAACAGCATGGCTATCACCATTTCAAAGGTCCCCCCACCTTAGTCACCAACTAAAGAAAATGGGACAATCATTGAAATGAATGCACCAATTCATAACAGTGCTATCAATAATTATGAAGCACACTAAGTGAGTCCTCATGGACTTAGTGACAGAACATCCTTTTCTGTGCATATGCAGTAATTTTATAACATCATGACATTTCGAAAAAGAAAACAACCAGCGAAGATTCCCAAAAAATCCTAATAAAAATAGTATTCTTTTCATGATTATCAAACTAGATACACCAGCTCATAACACTGTTGTTTAGTAATTATGCAGCATGCTAAATGGAAACACTGTTGAGTTACCATGATTGAGTTACCATAATGTTGAGTTACCATGATTATCAAATCAATTATAGAATTCCATTATTTTTAGATGTTTAACAGTGCATTCCGGGGAGGGGGGGGGGGTCCTGTGGAAATAAACCAAGATGCATGCTAGCATAAGTGAGAGTTACACTGGTGCAAGTCCACTTACGCCCAGGTGGGGGAGAGTTACATGGGCATGCTTCTACCCGAGCAGCCCCCCACCCCAGAGCAGCAGTGCCTCAGCCCCACACCTGTGCTGGAGCATGATTCCGGCAGGGAAGCCCATGCCAGCACCGGAGGAGGCAGAGGCAGGGGCATGATCCAGATTAGTATCTTAACTAAATGGTTAAATAGCTTCATAGCAAGTTATATTGCTCCAGATCAGTCAGGTTTCATCCCTAGTCGTGACCTAACTGACGTCACCCAAAAAACGTTGAACTTAATTCATCGCTGCAAATCTAAGGCCATCCGTGATGCTTGCATATTATCTATAGACACAGAGAAAGCCTTCGACTCGGTTGAGCCTAGGTACCTCCACTCTCTACTCGAAAGAATGAACTTTGGTCCCAAATTTTGCAATCTTATAGATTCTCTTTACCTCTCCCCTTCTGCCCTGTTACGAATTAATAACCTTAACTCAGATTCCTTTAAATTGTCTAGGGGTACTCGTCAAGGGTGCCCTCTTTCACCTCTCTTATTCGCTCTTGCAATTGAGCCCCTTGCCATTAAAATTAGGGATGACTCTCGAATTTACGGTGTCCCGGTAATGTCTAGAGCTTTTAAGCTAAGCCTTTTTGCGGACGATATAACTCTATACCTCACCAACCCTACCTCATTGCTCCCAGCAATCCACTCTCACCTGTCTGAATTTGCTGCAGCTTCCGGCCTCACTATAAATTTTGAAAAATCCCTTCTGCATCCCATCTCCTTATCTTCCGCTTCCATCGCCTTCATCAGAAAACACTATAACTACAAATGGGTCACAAAATCTTGGAAGCATCTCGGAGTTCACATCCCTCTAAATTTTGATACCCTCTCTTCCATTAACCGGACAGAAATTTCTGACTCTATCAACTCTCTTCTAACCTACTCTGGCAAAACTTTTTTCACTCTATTGGAACGGATCTACCTAGTCAAGTCTTTGATCTTGCCTAAGATAGTGTTTTATTTGCGCGCTGTCCCTCTATGTATCCCGGCATCTTTGCTGCATAAATGGCAGACTCAAGTGAATGGATTTGTATGGCAACATCGAAGCCAAGGCTTAATTTTGTGTCTTGCAGGAGATCTACTTCGAGGGGTGGTTTAGCGGTCCCAGATATCTCCAGATATCATGATGCTATCATCCTCTCCACCTTATTTAAATATTACAGGCCTTCCTATGTGGCAAACTGGAAGCTGATTGAAAACTCCTATCTTAAGACCTCTTCTTTTCAGGAGGAGCTCTGGGGCATCTCTAGACGGGCTAAGTCTTCTTTTTCTTCCAATCCTTTTCTAGCTTCTCTCCTGCAAGTTTGGCACAAACACCGCAATCTGCTAGCCCCCCAACTTCCCCCTTAGCCACATTTGTTGGTCAACCCTGGTTTACTCCAGGTTTGAATAAACACTCTTTCACATCATGGAAACAGTTGCGGCTGACCCGCTTTGCTGATGTCCTCTCCAACGGGGTTCTGAAAGATAAAGTGACCTTGGAGGCAAACTCTGAAATTCGACTTCCCTGGTTTGAGTACCTGCAGCTTAAGCATTTATTAGACACTCATCACTTTAGCCCTTCCTTGCGGATTCATCTTGGGGAGTTTGAGAAATATTTGTATAGTGACGAAGCCCCTATTAAGGGATTGATATCGAAAATTTACAAACTGTTACTCCACTCCGTTGACACAAAACCGCACTCCTATCAAGGGGCCTGGCACCGAGATCTGGGCACCGAGCTAACTAAGGAGCAGTGGCAGGTTATTTGGGGCTCCTCCATATATAAAACGAAGGCACTAAATGTGCAACTTCAAGCCATTAAAGTTCTCATGCGCTGGTATGACTCCAGCACAATTATCACACTCTTCCTCTAGCTCACCTCTCTGTTTTAAGAACTGCGGCCAGAGAGGCACATTTTTCCACTCCTGGTGGCTCTGCCCCGTCATACAAAGCTTTTGGAGGCTAATTTACCAAGAAGTGCATGCCCTCACCTCATACTCTCCACCATTCACGCCAGAGTACGCTCTTCTGAACCTGGTAGGTGCCTCACGCGCTCCTGACCACACAGAAGAACTAGTTTCACACATGTTTGTAGCAGCTAAATTCGCAATTGCCCTGGTTTGGAAGCAATAAACTCCTCCTTCGAGACGGGCATGGTGGCTGAAATTGTGGGATTATTTTGTCTTAGATAAGCTCACCTATGATTTGGATCCTCGTTGCTCCTCCCAAACCGCTTCCCTAGACTTTATGTGCAAATGGCGTCCCTTTATTGATAAAGTCTCGAAGGACAGCAGGAACCCTAATGACTCATACCATGCTATTTTGATGTCATGTCAACTAATGTTGTAATTAGCCTTTAATAGCTAACCTTGTATGTTTCCATTTCCCTATTTTATATTGGTACATGCTACACATCTGTTGATGTCTCATCACTTGTACCTTGAACTTTATATTAATAAAGCTTTTCAAAAAAATTTTTAAAAAATAGTTGGCACCCTAACAACTTCGGGCCCTGACATGCCCCCCTGAGAGGTGCAAAATTACACCTGCCAAAATGTCAGCATATCACATAGGCACCCATTGTTCCACAAAATTCATTGCCCCCCACCAAAGCACGAGCCCACAAACCCTTCAGGGAGTCGTGTAATTGCCTCACCAATCCCCTCATGACATGGGCTTGAGCCCCCTCCCAGACACCCAATCACCATCCCCCCCCCCCGCCCAGAACAGAAATCGAGAGTGAAAAATCTTGTGATGGATGCTCCTTTGGTGGAGCATTTCCTCCAATTCAAGCATGAACCTGATTCTTTGCACTTTTGTGTGCTGCTCAAATTTCCGATAAGGTTGCAGGGTAAGATTGACAGCAGTAGGTGGCTTCATCAACAGGAAATGCGGATGATTTTCAAATTAAGGACCTTAACTCCTCATGGGCTAAATAATGATTGGGATCTGACATATTTTCTGTCATTTATGTTAGATATGTGCTTGATTGATTTCTATGTATTTGTATGTTTTGGTTGGGACATTGCTGTAGCGTGCTACACTGTATCTTTAAGGAACATCTAAATATGTCACACCTGTTACATATAAGCCTCTTGTAACTGTTTTCCTCAGCACTATTCTAGTACCCTTCAATGTGATAATGGAATGGTGTTTTTTGCCCAGGGTATGAAAATATTGTTAAAAGGTATGTTTTAATAATTTTTTATATTCAAAATTCGTGGCTCATTTGTATATTGGTTAAATTTTATATGATCTGGTTATGTATTCAGGATTATTTGCAGCTTGAAGAAGCTTGGGCGAAACAAGGGTTCCAGTATGACCTTGTCTTCTCAATTTTGGATTGTTGGCTGCATATATTAAGAGACATTGATCATCTATACAACTATTTCACCAGGATTTCTTGGAATGAACTAAGCAAATTGCTACAAAGACTGGATTGATTCTTGGTGAACATGTTCCCTTTTGTGTGAAGGACTAATTGAATTATGAATTAATATATGCTTATGAATTGCTTTTATGAATTAATATATGCTTATGGTTGCTTGTAATGTTTATTAAGTTTGGTGTTGATACGGAGGCTGGTCTTTACGGAAAGCCTTGTGCTTTGGATTTCTCTGTCTAATTTTTCTGTGATTTTCTTTGTGAGTTGCACAATCTCCAGGTGAGGGCTGGAGGTCACTCAGAATTACAACTGCTCTCCAGATGCCAGAGATCAGCTCCCCTTGAGGTGTGGGGGGAGGGAGTGAATGCCTTCACTTGGGTGGGTGGGAAGACAGCAAGGGTAGCAGGCATTTGCCCAGAACCTTCTTCTAGAGCCTGTTGTATTTTTCTCCCCCACAATGGGCCTTACTCCTAGTATATATATAAAAGGAACCATAGTTGGTTTTTACCAGGGCTTTTTTTTGTAGTGAGAACTCCTTTGCATATTAGGTCACACACCCTGGATGTAGCCAATCCTTCAAGAGCTTACAGTAGGCCCTGTAATATGAGCCTTGTAAGCTCTTGGGGGATTGGCTACATCAGGGGGTGTGGCCTAATATGCAAAGGCGTTCCTGCTACAAAAAGTCTTGGGTGTTGCCGACCCCCAGGTAGCAACTGGAGATCTACCACTATTACAATTGATCAATCAAGATAATTACCTGGAGAAAATGAGTGCTTTGGAGTGTGGACTTTATGGCATTATACACAACCGAAGTCCTTCCCCATATCCTATCATCCCTAGGCTCCCTCCCCAAAATTTCCAGGTATTTTCCAACCTAGAGCTCCCTCCCCAAAATTTCCAGGTATTTCCCAACCTAGAGCTCCCTCCCCCAAATTTCCAGGTATTTCCCAACCTATCCACAGAGGTGTGCAGGGAGGAGGATAAAAATGGCCATCATGAAGAAGGAACAAGAAAGGACTTGGAAGATCTCTTTCTCAAAAAGTATGAACCATGTCGGTCTTATCTCTACAATAAGGGAGGTTATGAACAGGTTTTATTTGAAAGTGAAAGGTGAGGTTCTAGGAAATCCACAGTAGCTAACAGGCTTTGTGCCAGACACCTGACTATGCAAATATACTAACACAATCAGAAAACACAAATAACCCCACCTGCTTCTGATTACAGAAAATACAACCCCCCCAATAAAAAAATAAAACAAGGCTTAATTTTCAACGTACATAGTTTCAGATAGCTAATTATAGTTAGATAGCAAATTATAATTAGCCATCATTCATGCAATACTGAAGAGCCATGTTTTGTTGCTGTTATTGTTGTATTATGACTAGGGAAGCTTTCAAAATTTTCACAGATTTTGGAGATTTAAATACCTTGGTCTAAAGTCGAACATGGTAATTCTCCATTAGTCCAGGGTTTTAAAATTCTAAACAGCTTTCAGTTCTTGCAGTTCATACCTAACTTTTTTGCCCAATGTGTATATGTTAATTGATAATATACTGTTCCCCCCACAGAAAAGCAATTTCTCTCTCTCTCTCATTAATGAGCAATGTTTTGTCAATGAACCTGTATCAATATACATAAAATCATGGCAGTGTTTTGTCAATAAACTTGGTCATGCATGGGGGAGAAAGGTGCAAATGAATATGAGGGACAATATTGTAGAAAACTGTTCAAGCTCCAACTCTAGAATTAGTTTTAGACATTCTTTTAACTAAAGTAAAATTCAGGAGGAGGTCACGTGCGGCAAAATCGTAGAACAAGAAAGCAATGAAATGAGGGTGGGGGGGATTTATCCTTCCCTAATCAAAATTCATGACAAGAAGCCATTTCTTACCCAGCTTATATTCCTGGAAACAAGAGGTACTTATTTCTATGATAACAAAATTTATGAAAAGCAATTGTGATGGCATATATTTTAAAAGAATTGCATCAACAAAACTTGGTTCTTTTCCCTTAGACAGTAACCTATAATTTGACTAAAAATAAGAACTGACAGTTAGAAATGGCAAGCAACCACAAACCATGGGGACACCTAATTATATTCCCTGTGTCCTACATGTCACCTCTCAGAAAAGAAGTGTGACACAAAACTTGGCCTTCAGGCTACTGCTTCCTTAGAAAAGTTCATGTGCCAAAGCACATATTGCACATAAGAGGGGATTTCCATTCTTAGTAATCTCTGCAGAAGCTTTCCATATAGTCACTAAAAACATGCCGCATGCTCATTTTATCAATTGTAAAACACATGTAAGGAATATGACCATCTTAGCCTAACAGTTAAAATTTGGCCAGCCTGGCACAGCTAGATTCCAGTTTTTAAGAATCTCCAAAACTGTGGTTACAGCTTACAGGTATTTGTCACCTGTTGTTTAGATAAAGAAATATCCCTCCTTCCCTCTCCTTTTCCATTATTTGCTCAATCAGAGCATCTGGTGACTAAAAGGAATCCCTAGATCACTCCTGTCTTCTGGCAACACACTCACTCCCCCAGAAAGCATGTACTATTTATGGAAACTTAATGAAATGACTGTGGAGACTGAAAGGTGGAACAAGGAAACTTTACTTAGCACTGTGAAAGTTGTACTATTGGTCTCATAAATGATTGCTACTGAAGGTTTCAATTCTCTGTGTAGAATGACACACAAAGACTATATGAGGTCCATACAAGGATCTTCCCTGCTTTGTCCTCCTCCCCAGCAGCCATTTCAATCACTCTCTTCTTCCTCTTCCACTGGCAGAGCTCTACTAACTCAAGAGGCTGGGGGAGTGATTTTGCCCCTTCCCCCACTTCAGTCTTCTGACCTGCACAGCTATAGTTTGATGCTGGCTCTGCAATAATGGGCATAAGGTTTCCCAGAACTGGAAAGGACTGCTAGATGAAGGGAAAGCAGTGAAGATTTGTGACCACCTTCACTTTCTACTAATAGATCACAGACTCCAACCCTCTGCTGACGTTCACTGGAACTTTCTTTCATACACCATATAATAATTACTTGGGTTCTTTGTATCATTAAAACACCAATTTGCACAAGTTGTAATGATTACTACCAGATTTAATAATGTTTGAATGTTTTAAGGGAATAGGCTGCAGATGTAGGAGGTTAGTAAACACTATTGGTTTTTGATTTCCTATAAAGACTTCTGAATGGAAAAGGAGGCAGTTCTGCTGTATCTAAAATGCCATGCTGCTGCCGCAAATTCAATGTAAAAGGCGGGAAAAGAGGTTTTACAGCCTCAGGGAAGCTGCTTGCCTCCTTTCTCACCCTTATAAGCCTTTTCCCCGCCTCTCCCATAGCCTCCCTGGGATCAGGCAGGGAGGGTGAAGGGGAGAGGAGTCCCAGTAGCCAATCAAATGCATGCATCTTTGCAGGGCTGTTGTGCTGCTGATGGCTGGACTAATCTCAGCCATCAGTAACATTGTTGTTATTTTGTTTACTTGAGTATCCAAGTAAGCACTGTTCTTTGGCCAATCACAGAGCAATGGTATTTTTTTAAACTGCTCTGTGTATGGCCAGAGAACCTTTTTAAGGAGTCTGCCTGGCTGGACTCCATTGCTGCTGCTGGACTGTGATTGGACACAGAGAGCGAGAGAGAGAGACTGTGCTGCGCTGGTCCTTGGCTTCAGCTGCTGCTGCTGCTCTGTCTCTGCCTTCTTGCCTGCCCGGACTGGAAAACATCCAAAGGTAAGTCTTAGGGTTCTTCTTGTTTTTATTTTACCTAGGATATAAGTAAGAGGACTTTAAAAACTCAGAGTCCCTTTACTTATCCAGATTTGGGTGGGTGGCTTACTTTGGGTTAGGGAGTTCTGTTGGGGGTGGGAGCCTGGGGTGGGGGCAGAGGGGGTTGCCCAATATCTTACTTTAATAAATGGACTTTTAAAATTACAGCGTGCTTTCACTTTTTCTGATTTCTGTGGGTGGCTTGGATTTCTTGGGGTTAGGGTGAAGGTTGTTGGGGGGGGGGGGGGTTAGTTAAGTTGTATTGTTAAAAGTCAAGTTTTTTTAGTGTTTTAAAAGAATTCTCTGTTTGATTTGTTGCTGCTGCTGGTTTACTGTTGTTCCTTTTTCTTTCTGATACTGGTTTTTTTTTGGGGGGGGGGCGGGGAGTTGGTTTAGCCTAATTTTAATTGTTAAAAGTTCAGTTTTGAAGAGCTGGATTTGTTGGATTTCTCAGTTGGATTTGGTTGGATTTGTTGCTGTTGGTGTTGCTTCCTGTCCTGTTGTCCCTTTTTCCTTGTTCTTGAGGGGTGGTGGTACTTTGGTTTGGCAAGAGTTTTTTTTTGTTAAAAGTTAAGTTTAAAAGATTTCTTAGTTGGATTTGTTGCTGTTGTTGTTGCTTCCTGTCCTGTTGTCCATTTTTCCTTGTTCTGGTTCTTTGGGGGGGGGGGGAAGATTGGTTTGGCCTAAGTTTTTTTTGTTAAAAGTTAAGTTTTTTACTGTTTCAAATGCTGAGTGAAGTTTTGGATTTTTTAAATTCCCTCTGGTTGGTGTGAAGGAGTTGGTGGGTGGGATGGGCAGGTTAGACTGGTTTTGGCATCTGAGGGTGTTTTTGGTTTGACTAGGTCCAGAAAATAGGCTGCTCCACTAATAAGGGTGTTTTTAGGGATTGTGTGTTTTCAAATTTTAAAAAAAGTTAATCCAGTTTAGGGCTTTAGCATTTTTCAAACTCAACTTGGCCAAATAGGGGCAATTTTTTAAAAATTGCATATTTCTTCAAAAAGACAGCGTGACTAGGCCAGATCAGGCTCTCTTTTAAAGAGATTAGAGTTGCAGTGCATCTTGCTTTCAGCCACTAAAGGCCAGTGCATCCTTTGATTTCCATAGGGTAAACCACAGCTTGTCTCTAGTCATAAGGGACACCTGATTTCTAGTTGTCCTTGCAAACAATCACCTGCAACCCTGGACAGTTGAGCAGTTTGTTTTCTTGAAGGTCAACTTGCCTCTATTTGGCTCCCCAAACACTGATTTTGAAAGTGAATGAAGTGAGCACCTACTTGTGCCTGCATCCTCTCTTGGTCTGTGCTTGGAAGGTGGTTGGAAAATGCTCTCCCAAAAACTAAACATAGAGCCCCAAGGATGGTTCCACAGCCCAACAATTGAACAATCAAATTGATTGTCAGACCCCCCCACCACTCCATCCCCCAATCAAAACTGAATGCTGATTTCTAAATTAACCAAAGAAATCCAAATTTTCACATTCAAACATAGTTATTATAATGAAAGGGGCATGGTTGCAGGCCCCATGGAAACCGACAGCACCTACAGGAGTCCCAGGCAAGATTACTTTTTTTTTTTTGCAGGGGCAGGAGGAAGGAAGATGGAGGTGCCAATGATGACAACAGGCAGCCAGCAGCCACACCTTGGCAGAGGTCCCTGTAACTGGGACAGTGATAGCTGGTGTGTTGCTGCTGAGCTGAAAGAGAAAGATTGGTTCCCTTCCCTCCCTCTCACATTCTGAGGCACTCCAAGAGATCTTCCTCATTTGGGGTGCGACTCTGGCTCACCTCCTTGTGGTGCACCCTGAGTAATGCCAAAGTGCTTGACCAGTCAACGGTCCATCGCTCAAGGTAAGTCTAAATGTGTTTTGTTTTAGTTAGCACATCACTTAGTGTCATGGACATAGACTGATGAGGAGCTAGGTGTGGTCCATGGCTTTTGTTGTTTGAGACTTGTGTTGTGTGTGGTAGGGGTGGAGAGTTGGCATCATCAGACTGTGTGTCCTGAGGCAGGGAAGCTGGCATTTGGGTGAGAAACCCAGAACCAGCAGGGTTGGTGTGCTTGGCCAACTTTCCTTGTAGTATTTGTGGCAGGGCTGGAGAGTTGGCATCTGTAGTTTATGTATCCTGAGGCAGGGAAGCTGGCATCTGGGTGAGAAACCCAGAACCGGCATGGTTGGTGTGCTTGACCAACATGCGTTGTTAGGGGCAGGGCTGGAGAGTTGGCATATGGGTTTGCTGCAGCCAGGTCTGCAGAGCAGACCTTGAACAGATTGTGTTTTGTGTGGCAGTGAAGTTGGCAGCTGGGTTTTTATTGGTGCCAGGCCAGAAGGGTGCATAGAGTATATAGATGGATGTAGTGCAGTTGGGCCCTATGGAGATTCTCTGATGTGATCTTAGGTTTGGCGTCAGGTGCTCCTGGAATTGGACCCCGGTCCAATTTTTTTTTTTTTTTTGGCCATGTGGGTTTTGTGTGGAGCTGCACAGCAGTCTCCCCAAAACTCCCTGCTTCCCAGAGCCTTTTTTACCACAATAATTACAGTGGGGAAGTGGCTAATTGGTTTTTTCCCACCATTGGAAACAGAGTTCCTTTTGGGGTGCCCACAGATAGGTCCATTTTGGGGGGAAGGGCATGGGGATTGCATGTGGGGGAGTCCCCTGAAGCTGCCCTGCAGTTTTGGGGGCTCTCTCACAAACCTGCTGCTGGCCAGAGCCATTTTTCCCAGGGCAATTACAGGGGAGAATGTGGCTACTAATTGGGTTTTCCCCAGCATTGGGAGCAATGGGCCTTTTGGGGTGTCCACAGATAGGGATCCCCTGGCCCAATCTTTTTGGGTCCTGGGGGTTCCTTGAGGGAGGGTCCCCTGCAGCTGCCCTGCAGTTTGGGGGGCTCTCCCTCAAACCCCCTGTCCCCCAGCAGCCTTTGAAAATACCCTATGTTGCCATTGAGTTCAAAGGCCCATAGGGTATAATGGTTGGATGGAGGCACCCTTTTAAGGTGCTCCTGGAATAGGACCCCTTGGACCAATGTTTTTGGTTATTGGGAGTTCTGTAGAGAAGAGTCTCCTGCAGGATCCCTGCAAATTTGGGAGCTCTACCCCAAACCCCCTCCCCTCCAGGCAGCTTCCAATATACTCTATGTTGCCATTGAGTTCAATGGCCCATAGGGTATAATGATAGGATGGGGGCACCCTCTTATGGTAGCCCTGGAATGCGACCTCCTGGACCAATCTTTTTAGACATTGGGAGTTCCGTAGAGGAGAGTCCCCTACAGGTTTCCTGCAAATTTGGGGGCCCTCCCTCAAACCCCCTCCCCTCCAGGAAACTTCCAAAATATCCTGTTGCCATTGAGTTCAATGGCCCATAGGGTATAATGGGGCCATATATTCGTGAATAGCTGAATATCTCCCGTATATTTGGCTATTTCTGAATACTGGTATTCAGAAATATATGGTAATCTGAATTTTTTAGTCCCGTATATTTCCAAATCCAAATAATTCTGATTTTTGTTTGCACATTCCTACTCAGCACCATCCCCCTTTAAAAGAAATGTTGGAGGAGAGCATACAGCTTCCAAAGATCATTAACAGTATAATTCTAAACAGAATTACAGCCTTCTAAATCCACTGATATCAGATGTATGATAGAGGTATGCCTTGCAGATGTGTCTGTTTTCTTGCACTTTTATGCTGCTTGTATAAGTCATAAGTAAAGCAAATCTTACAAAGAATCCATATGTTTCCATTACTTTCTCATTTGAAGAAAGCTACCAACTGAAGCAGTCACACCATTTGATGTTCATTGAAGCCAACAGGTTTAGAAGGGTATAACTCCATTGAGGGTCACACTGTAAATCTCAAATTGCTGCCCTTTTAACTTCATATTTCTGAACATGTAAAGGGAAACAATATGCTTGCAAAATGGAATGGCGTGGGAGGGAAGATGTTTTGATGTGGTCATATCAGTAGCTGACCTAACAGAATATCATGTGCTTCAGCCAGGCGATTAGCTGGCTTTTAGAAGCACATGGTGGATGGCTTTTGGGTGTGGTCCAGAAATCAAGGCTAGATAAACAGTATAAAAGAGAGACATTGTCTGGGAAAGACATCTTTGGCAAGAGAAGATTTCTAGCTTAAACCCACAATCAAGCTAGGAGGGAAACACAAGTATTGCAGGGCTCTCATTTAAAAACTCTTTGCTGCACAACTATCAAGAAAAGAGCCTATATGCACCAAATGAGGCTAAAGTTGATATTTTGAGATTTTTTTTCCCAAACTACGCTAGACTTTCAAGATGTAACAGGTCAAGCAGAGCCAAGGATAAGTTCCTGAGGCGGGGGTGGGCAGCCAAAGTTCAAGTGAGAAAAACCAAGCTGGAGTCCAGTCCAAGAGTTCAGAGCCAAGTCAGCCATTACCAAGGGTGTTTCCAAAAGGCATAGTCAAGCAGTCTAAGGGTTACACACGAGCAGAAGTCTAGCAGAGTCAAAAGATATAGTCAGTAGCCAGTTCAAGGGATCCAGGGAACTGGGCAAAGGAAGCTCTTGCTCTTTCTCTCCCTCTCCAGGGGGCCAGGAGGAGGATGAGCCTCAACCAATGGAGAAAATCAAGGTTTTGCTCTATAGCTCCTGTGTGATTGAGCAAGCCTTGCAAAGCAAGTTGAGATGCAGAAGGAAGCAAGAGAGAGGGAGAAGGAAGCAGACAAGAGCCAGTTGCTCAAGGGCCTGATAGGAGCCCTCTGGGGCCTGATTTGGCCCCCAGGCCACATGTTTTAAAGCAGGGACATCCCTGCTTTAAAAGGAAAAGTGAATTCACATACTCTCCCCCTTCAGACAGCTGCATTCCTCACTAGTTTCTTAACCTCTCAAGAAACAGGCTCTTTCCATCCCCAGAACCTCCTTAGCTGCAGCACAGACACTCTACAAGAAGTCTCTATGCAAGCCCCAATTGGCTGGATCATAATGTTTTAATTTTGTTTTTAACGGTATTGGGTTTTTTGTCACTTCAAAAAGCATAGATAGCATACATCCAGTAGCATTTGACTTTTCTTCCTTTCAAACATATACCTTGGAACTAAAACTCAGTAACCAAGAAGTAACAGAGAAATGGATTATAGTAAGACCATGACCCTTAATCACCATTACTTTGCTTATGGTGCAATCCACTGTTAAAACTTTGCATTGTGTCAAAATCCTGTTATAAAGATGACAGCAGCAGAAGACGAAGAAGGAGAGGAGGAGGTTTTAATACCCCACCCTTTAAGGAGTCTCAAAGTGGCTTATAATTGCCTTCCCTTCCTCTCTCCACAACAGGAAACTTGTGAGGTAGGTAGGGCTGAGAGAGTTCTGAGAGAACAGTGACTGGCCCAAGATCACCCAGCAGGCTTCATGTAGAGGAGTGGGGACTCAAACTCAGTTCTCCAGATTAGAGTCTGTTTCTCTTAACCTCTACACCACACAGATCTACTTGTTATGATTCAAGTCAATACTTATCCTTTAAGTACTATCAGCTTTTGTTTTACTTCATTTGCAACTTCTGGGTTTTAATTCTGTATAGAAACTGTATAGAAGAACAATGAAAATTCAGAGGGTGCATTTATCTTTTTTTAACAAAAGACATACCAAAGGCTGATTCTTATAACTACCAGGTGAAGGAGATTCCAGCCGCTTCTATGTGGATAGTGAAACCTAGGGTCCCACAGAACAAAAATATAATATAAAGCCGCAAAAAACTGTGGAAAAATAACGAAAAAGACTGAAAATTATTTCAAAAATATATGTGATTAGTCAACTACCTCTTAGTAGTCAGCACTGGCACTTTATTCTTCCCCTGGAGCTGGGTATATAGTCATTGAGCGCTTGAAGTCTGAAACTGACATGATGAACTGAAAGGACGGTGTAAACTTGTTCTCAAAGATTTCAGGTTTTCTTGGCTGGTAACATCATTAGAGTTTGTAGAATCTTTCGGGCTCAAGTGCCGTGTTCTACTGGAGAAAGTTTTTCTTCCAGACGTTTCGTTCTCAGCTGCGGAGAACATCCTCAGTGGCGTTGCAGCCGGAACAGGCGCTCTGACCTTCTTGGCTGCTGTGCATTGAGTGGGGCCAGGGCTGCTGGAGAAATAGCCTAGAAATAGCAGCTCTCCAGCAGCCCTGGCCCCACTCAATGCACAGCAGCCAAGAAGGTCAGAGCGCCTGTTCCGGCTGCAACGTCACTGAGGATGTTCTCCGCAGCTGAGAATGAAACATCTGGAAGAAAAACTTTCTCCAGTAGAACATGGCACTTGAGCCCGAAAGATTCTACAAACCCTAATAAACTTGTTCTCTTGCACATTTACCTTGTTTTTGGGAATTTATAGTGATATTAATGATTATATTGCTTAAGAGGTAGTTGACTAATCACATATATTTTTGAAATAATTTTCAGTCTTTTTCATTATTTTTCCACAGTTTTTTGCGGCTTTATATTACGCTTTTATGTGGATGGCAACTTAGTTCTCAGAGCTGTTCTATCCATTAAACTATGTTCTTTCTTAGGTCTTTCATACAATATTCAGCATCAAAATATGAAATGGCAAATCTAGATGAAGACAGATGCAAGCCTCTGGACTGGTCAGAGGTATGGTCATGGGAGTTTTCATCTAATAGGAAGATTTCTAAATAAGAAAAGAGGGAAGTTTTGGGGTGGGGACAAGATGTGTTAAATATGGTCTTTGTGACATCAACAGAAGCAATCAATAATTCATTTTTTTTATTTATTTGAAGGCTGATGTCACTTTGATACTAATAGCTGATGGCGTTGGGACCTCTTCTGTAAGAAAGAATGTAATAAGACAACAGAGTACTGGATTTGAAAAGCCCTTGATGGAATCTGAAATGTTTGGAACAGTGGGGTGAACACATCACCCACTGACTAATAGATGGAATGAGGGCTGGCAATGTTCAAGGTTCAATCAACTGGAAAATGTGCACCTAAACCTGAAGGCAATATTAAGCATACTTAAGTCACATTGTTTCAGTGGAAGAGTCAAATATGTACTCAACTCTTTTTCACTGAAACATCTCAGACTAAAAAGTGCTTAACTCTGGCTGAACAGTACCCAAAATGCTTTAACAACCCCAAGTTGTACAGCAGTAAGTCTCTAAGATCCACTACACATTATGTGGCAGCAAATGCATGTCTGCTACTGTGTTATTATATCCCTAGCAAACCAGCCAAGGCAGTCCTGGTTCCTGCATGGCCTGCATGGCCAAATTGAACATACAAAGTTGCCTTATATCAAATCAGACCATTGGTCCATCTAACCCAATATTTCTTCCAGGGCTTTTTTTGTAGAAAAAGCCCAGCAGGAACTCTTTAGCATATTAGGCCACCCCCCTGCCATCACCAGAAGTTTGGTCACCCTGCGACTGGTCTCTAACTTTGTTTAACAACAATCCAGAACATGCTAAGTAACTTCCACTTTCAGCAAGGACTAATGACATTTTCCCACCCTTGAACACCTTGACAGTCTTCCTCTCCTCCTAGCTCTGAACTCCAAAGTTACACCTCTTCTATACAATTCACCCAATTTTGCTTCTGAAAGCATTTCCTTCCCGCAAAATGACCCATTTCCTTACCCAGTGCAGACAAGCTGATCATACCAAACCTCAAGAACCCTTTGAATTGTCTAGTAGCGGATTGTGCCATAGAAATTACACCCCACTTTCCTCTTTCAGATCAACAGCAATGATTTTGTCCTGCTTTGGTCTCTTTTAGCAATCAGACACATGAAGCTCTCTTTTTAACAAAATCTCTCTGGGGTGTTTTCAGCAGCCATTCTCTGAGCGATGGTGCAAAATAGGACTGCCAAGTGGTTGGGTTTTTTTTTGCTTTTTTTGTTTCTTGGATCCTGTGCCATTATCAATGGCCTGATACACACAAATAGAATGGTTTAAGTCCCGCCCCCCCGCATGGAAATACAATGAGGGGGGAACTTTTAATTGGCTTAATTACAACCCAGCAGACTGCAGTTAAAAGCACAGGAGTTGGGCAAGTCAAAAAAAAGAAAGAAAGGGAAATTGACAACTCTCAAGGCAAAAGGTGGGGAGGGGTAATGGCTCAGTGGGAAAGGACAGCTGTGTATGCAGAAGATCCCAGGTTCAGTCCCGAGCACCTCCAGTGCAAAAGATCTGGCCAAAGGTAGGACAAGGGGCAGAGAACCTCCAGCAGGGACCCCGAAGAGTAGGTGCCAGTCTGAATAGGCAATTCTGGCCTTGACTGACCAAGGGTCTGACTCAGAACAAAGCAGCAGCGAGCTGGAACTTGTGGGCTAAGAGAAGCGGGTGAGCTGATCAGCACATGAGTGCCTCTGAGAGTGTGCAGAGGGTGGGTGGGGGCATCCAGCACTACACACCCTCCCTCACCCCCAGCCTGGGTCCAGCACACACTTGCAGGCAGCCACTAGCAGCAGTCCTCACCAAGGCACACTACGCTCCTTCCAATCCTGATCTGAAGCAATCAGCCACTCTAGGGAGGGAGGAAAGGAAGTGAGCAGGGGTGGGGAAGCGACAGGACCCGGCCAGCCCTGGCTGGCTTCCCCTTTCCCCCACTGGCTCCCCAAAGGGGCCGAGTGGCCTGGTGGCTGACCAGAGGGCTCGTCTGGAGGTGGCTAATTTTTGCCCTGGCTGGCTGGTGCTGGAGAGAAGGCAGAGGATCATGGTGGAGGTGATGAATTAGTGCAGGCAGGCAGAGTGGAGAGGCTGGTGTGAAGGGGGGGAAGGAGATGCGCCAAGTTGCTGCCCACTTGGCCCCAGCTTGGGGTATCTGGCCCCTTACCTTGGCTTAGCAGAGCTGCCGCCAAGGTGAGAGGAGATTGGCAGCTAGCCAGCCAGGGAAAGAAGAGCCTCTGGTGCACCTTACTGGCTCCTCAAGACTTTGGGCTTGTTTACTACATGAGGGAGGCAAAAAGCACTTGGCAAATATGGCTGTCACACACACCCACTCCCTGCAGAGCTTTTTTTCAAGCCAGAGCACTGGCCAAGTCAGCTGGAATGGTGTTCTGGTGTGTTCTGGCTCAAAAAAAAGCTCTGATTTCTTCTAACTGGCACTGGCTATCCAAGATTTGAAGGAGAGATCTTTCTCAGCCCTACTGCCAGAGATATGTTTGTTTGTTTGTTTGCTGGAAAAGCCAAGGATTAAAAGCTTGGATCATCTGCATACAAAACACAAGCGTTACCTATAATGCTATTACTCTGCCCCTAGTTACATATTCACATGTTGCAAGTACACTTGGAAAATGTAACATTTAGGGGCTGTTTCATCTTGCAGAACATTCAAGTGCTACTAGCCAAAAGAGGTGTCACCTGTTACAGAGTACATGGTTCTACAAAACTAGAGAGAACAGATGCAACAAAACCCAAGCATTCTTTATATTTGACATTTTGCTTTCACAATAATAATACAGGGTGGTGATGCTCTGTATTCTGGTGCATGCGGTGTGTGTGTGGAGGGGGGAACAGTGGAAAGGCTTCTAGTGTCCTAGCCCTACTAGTGGACCTCCTGATGGCACCTGGTTTTTTGGCCACTGTATGACAGAGTGTAGGACTAGATGGGCCACTGGCCTGATCCAACATGGCTTCTCTTATGTTCTTAACCCAATGCAGGCACTAGAGCTCCTAAATTTTATAAATCCACAGTCGTCGTCGTAAATTCAAACTAGTATCCCCCCCATTTGTCTAAACAACAATGATCATATTTAAATCTCAGATTTAGAGTACTACCTTTGTCTTTTCTTTAGTAAAAAAAATAGGAAAACAAGTTCTGTTATTTTTCTTTTAATCCCCTTTCTTGCACATCCCTCTTGTGGGAGCAGGGGGGCACCTTTAATTATCAGATCTCTATTTTTCTTTGTCTCTAGACAAGAGTGGAAGGAGGAAGAAACATTGCCTTTCTTTGCTCTACACAGTAATTTTGACCTGGTCTCCCGATGCAGAAATAATGGGTGGCAATTATTTATCATCCTCCCTGGGTAGTCATTTTGTGCATAATTTCCCATTTTCTCATCTGAATTTACACTTGTAATAATTATCATAGATTGTCTGAAACAACTTTGAATCAGTGATCATCAGGTAACAAGTGATGCTACTACTCAAAGCCAAACAATTTCTCAGCATCGCATCAGAGAATATTAGCACCATGATGGACTTTTGTTTACTCTCTCTCTCTTCTCAGTTCCTTCCAAGAGTATTAGTGGCTACATGAAACAAAGACCAGGGAGATCTCCCTATTAGGTATAATGATGCAGAACAGAATATCAGCTCTATTTCAAGTTGGCCTCTAGTGGCTAAACGTCCATAAAGAGAAGAAAAAATAGGAATATCTTTTACCACAAGTGCCTCATTTCTAGACCACAAGGTTTATTTACTTGTTTGAAATATTTATATACCTGCCTTTCTTCCAGGCATCCTGGGAGCCAAGATAAGTAACAACAATGTAAAAATGATATAATTCAATAAAAACAACATTTAAAACAACAACAACAAAACCCTAAAATTCCCTATCCCCCTACTAGCAGGTTATTCTCCAGACTCAGTTCAGACTCAGGCTGCCCCCCAAAGACTTCCGGAACAGCTCTGGTTTGCAGCCTCCCCAGAAAGCAAGAAGGGTGGGAGCTCCCCACCTGACCTCTTATAGGTTGCTGCTCCAGAGGCATGGGGCCCTCACTGAAAAAGCCTGTGCCCAGATCATGGCAGATTGTGCTTCAGAGAACAGGAGGAGGGCACTGGTAATAGACTTTGCTGAGCAGATTGGAGCTGCCACATGGGAACATGCAGAGAGAAGCAGTCCTTGAAATATGTGGGCCTCAGGATATTAAGGGCTTTAAAGATAAGCATCAACACTTTGTACCTGGAAACTAATCAGCAAGTAGTGAAGAGATCGCAGAAGCAGAATAGGAGTAACAACAATCCCATTACTTAGTAGCCTCAGATGACAGATGAGCTGCTGTATTTTGCTCCAGATAAAGTTTCTAGATCATCTTCAAGGGCAGCTCCATGTAGAGTGAGTTACAACAATCTAGCCTTTACTGAAGCATGGAACAGAATGGCTGGATCAGATGTCTGTATGTAGGGGGCCAGCTTTCAACTAGATGTGGCTGGAAAAAAAGAATTTGTTGCTGTCATGGACTCCTATTTCTCTAACAGGAAGCCAGAATCAAGCAAGACTCTTTAGCTTTCAACGGAACTGTTAGCAGGGCATTTTTTTAGCAGGAACGCAGTTCCAGCTGACGTGATGTCAGGGGGTGTGGCCTAGTATACAAATGAGTTCCTGCTAGGCTTTTTCTACAAAAACATTGTGTGGAGCAATGGTGACACCATGGGGAATATGCAAATGAATTCCTGCTGTTTTTTTTCTACAAAAGAAGCCCTGCCTTTCAGTGAAATCTATACACCATCAACGATAGGAAGAACAATCCCACTTAAAGTAATGGACATTGCAGCCAGGATCACCTCTGTCATGTCTGGATTCACTTTCTCCCTCTGTCATTATTATGATCACTGAGCCAGGACAAAAGCAGCAGCAGTAAGTGGCTTATTTAGGTTAATAACATATAGCTGGATGTCATTAGCATATACTACAAAACTGTGGATGATCTCATTAAGGGGCCTTACATAGATATTAGATAATATAGGAGATCACAGAGCCTTGTGGCTCCCCCATGTCAGCTCCCAAGGGCATGATTCAGCATCTCCCACTGCAGTCTGGAGAAAAGACTGGAACCATCTCAGAACTGTTCCATCCAGACCCATCTCACTTTCCAGGCACCTCAGTATTATCACATGGCTCACAGTATCAGTGCAATCATCATCACCTCATTGTCTTTCCAATAGCTCTATAGCATGTTCTGTCACATGTCTCCCAAATTTCCCACCTCCTTTGCTCTAGATGAGTACCAGCCCTTTTTAGTCACTCAACTGTCCAGAGAGAGTTCTATTTGAAGGTTGCTGTCAATGCCTGGGGGCAACCATGCCTATCAAATGGCAGAGACTATAATTTCACACTCCCACCAGATATTCCATAGAGTTACTGATTGGGCTCCCCAAATCCCCAAGTGCTTCTTGTAATCTCCTATGATCCATTAGCTTCCCTGGTCAGTCTAAAACAGGCGTGAGGAATGTCAGGCCCGAGGGCCATTTACAGCCCTTGAGATCACTTGGTCTGGCCCTCAGGGATTTCTGGGCCAAGCCAAGCCACATGGCAGCCTCCCTGGGGTCTGGATGGCTGACGAGGATCATGGGGCCCAACCGTGCTGTGCAGCAGGCTCCCTGGGGCCAGTGGGCCAACAGGGATTGCGGGGCCCATTCATGCTGTGTGGCAGCCTCTTTGGGGTGTGGCTGGCCGGCCAGGATCGTTGTGGGGCCTGGAAAAGTCACTGTCACAGTTCAGGTAAGTTCCCCCCTCATTTCGTTATTTCTGGTCCTTCCTTCTTTCCTCTCTTTCTCTCTGTAGAGCCTGAGTGGTGGGCACTGTGAAGGACCGCTGCTGGGGTATGTGGGTGCCTTTAAAGATCTGCTGGGAGCAGCTGCAGTTTCCGCATGAAGGGAGGGAGGGAGGGGTGGCAGGGGTGGTGGGTGCGAGCCAGACACCACCAGTTTAATTTGCACTTGATTATCCCAGATGGTGTGGCCTAATATGCTAATGAGTGTGTGACCTAATATGCTAATATTAGAGGATGTGGTCTAATATGCTAATGAGTTCCTGCTGGGCTTTTTCTACAAAAAAGCCCTGGCCTGGATCTAGGTATTTGCCTAGGGCGGCAGGCCAGGGGGGCCGTGTGCCGAATTAGGCTCACCCCACATGACTTCAAATTGAAAAACAATTGTTTGCATTAATTTTGCTGGCCTGAATCATTTTGTATGGCCTGCGAATGATGTTATAAATATCCAAATGGCCCTTGGCAGAAAAAAGGTTCCCCACCCCTGGTCTAAAAGTTGCCAGTTTAGTTCCCATAAGATACATGCTATATTTTATGATTTCTGTGGACATCTGAATTCTTTCCAGAGGCTAGACCAGGGGTCCTCAACCTTTTTAAATAGGGGGCCAGTTCACTGTCCCTCAAACTGTTGGAGGGCCGGACTGTTGTGGTGGCTGCCGTTACTGTACAAGGCCGCGGGCCGTCAGTTCTCCGTCTTCTGCATCTCTCTCCCTTCCCCACACCACACACCCCAGCCTGGGAACTCACCTCACCTCGGTATCGCCTCACACTCTGTCTCTGCCGCCTCAGCCCAGTGCTGGAAGTGTGCATTGCTAACACGAGTTTAGGTCGAACGTCACTTCCGGTCTGATTTTGCCATAACCCGGCGGGCCGCATAAACGTCCTCAGCGGGCCGCATCTGGCCCACGGGCCGTAGGTTGAGGACCCCTGGGCTAGACTGTCATGGATATACAGTTACTGCTATCCATTCACATAAACTGGTTTTCCTTGTGGAGAATCAAGAAAACAGTGAATAACGTTGCACTTCCACACCCAGAAAGTATACGATTATATGAAGAAAGCAATTACTATTCCCCTCCTTAGCTAGGAACCATATGTGAAAACAGAAATGTCTTTCACTTTACTTCTGAGATTCAAATATGAATTGAAATGAATTGAATTGAAGAAGAGGAGGAGGAGGAAATGGAGGAGGAGGAAAATGGATTTATATCCCACCCTTCACTATTTAATTTAATTTAATTTTTCTATTTATGCATGACAATTGCAGTCCATGTCCAGTTTACACTGACAGTTTGTGACGCACTATCTCCACTTTGGGAACTCACCTTTTACACTACATAAAGTTCTCACAACTTTTTTGCATCGTTGCTGCCCGAAGCATCTACATTTGTTTTGATGAGATGGGTTCCGAAGCTGCTGTTGTAACATTTTTCTCAAAACTAGTTTTGCTCCGGACATTTCTCTACAAGTGTTTCCAACTTGTATTGTAAAAGTTTTCAGGCGTTTAAAAAGACTCTTCCAAAAGCCACAAGGTGCAGTAATTTGCATGAGAACTGATAGCACTTGAAATTTTTACATATCATTGCTTGCCTCATCTTGTAATTTATATTTGTATTGTTTTTGCAGCGTTGACATGATTTCCAGGCAATCATATACATTTAACTAAGCACTGGTATTCTGTCTGCCCTCTGATCAGAGACCACCCCCCCCCCTCAATTGAACCGCTTTCAGCAGGAAATATAGACGTTTGGCTACGCAAAATGAGCGCAGCAGATCCACCAATGTAAAAGGAAAATAATTAAAGCGGAATGGTGGCAGGCGCAGAGCAAGGTTAGTGCGGAATCAGCCCAGTACTCCCTCTAAGCTGTGGAGTCTTGTGAGCAAAAATTATATTTTGTGAGCTACTGGCATTAAAGTTGTTAGTGAGTGATTTGGCTACTGCATAAATTAGTTTGCTCTGGGGTCATCTGTCCTCAGCTAAGAGAAAAATGTGTGAGCTAGAGGCTAAAAAACTGTGAGCTGGCTAAAAACTGTGAGCTGGCTCACTCAGGAGGGGAGGAGCTGGCTCACTCAGGAGGGGAGGAGCTGGCTCACTCACTCAAATGTGTGAGCTGGAGGCTAAAAAACTGTGAGCTGGCTCACTCAGCTTAGAGAGGACATTGGTCTAGAGACTACAGAGACCAGTTCCCCTGGGGAAAATGAATACTTTGGAGGACGGACTCTATGGCATTGTAGCCCACTGAGGTCCCTGTCTTCCCGAGCATCCATCCTCAAGTCTCCAGGAGTTTCCCAGTCTGGATCTGACAACCCTACCCCCCATTCTCTACCAGTGGTCAGGGGGGACCTGGTGTAACAACCCTGTGAGATAAATTAGACCAATAATATATGACTGGTCCAAGGTCACCTAGTAAGCTTTCATGGCAGAATAGGAATTCAAAGCTTGGTCACCTAGATACTGTAGCTGCCACACAGAAGCCAGAAGCTCAAGGATATGGGGCAGGCTGTTGGGGCAGGGTGTCATTTCAAATGTACCATTCTACAGTTGTGGAGGAAATGTCAGGCAATAAGGTTTCAAAGCAACCAGACCTTGAATTGGTACAAAGTTAGGCTTTATTTGATACTCCATATGCACTAGAAGGAAGAAATTGGGACTGATACCATGTAACAGTGCTACGCATACTTAAGAAGGCTACATCAAAGATTTCAAAACAAAAGCCACAATTCTAAACATTGCTGAGCTGAGGTGTGAAGGTTCACACGGTCCCTCTCTCTTATCTTATTCCTATGGTTTGTCTTCCTGGGATGGCCAAGAGGCTCGTCCCTGGAGGCACTTTATCTTCAAAGGGGAATTCTTGCTTTTGTTAGTATTCGGGAGAGAGAGGTTCACATCAAGCACTGGCAACAATCTACAACATTCTACTTTGATATGCAAGGTCTTTCTCACAGCAGTTCAATATGGCAGCTATTAAGCTAAGCATTTTATTTCAGGAAAAGTTAGATTGCCTGACATACTGCCCCCCCTAAGCTCCTGCTCAGGGTTTTTCTGGGTGCAGTAGGTAGAATCTTTTGAGAAGAAGGGGGGCTCATAGATCTGATGATTTCACCCATTCATCACAGCTAGGTGGGAAGTATTTCCACTGCACTAAATAGTACAGAACCCCCCTCTTCAGTTTGGCATCCAGCACCTCCTGCACCTCATGATGACTCTGACCCCTCACTTGAATAGGTTTGGGCTCTGGAGGGCGGGGGTGCCAAGACGTAATTCCAGGATCTTTTCAAAGAAGGCTGCAATGGAAAATGGGGTGAATTTTACTAAACAGTTTAGGCAGTTCCAGTTCCACTGTCACTTTGTTTATTACTTGTTTTATTTTGAATGGCCCCAGATATTTGTAAGCCAGCTTTCTGCAAGTCTGTGGCAGTTGTAAGTTCTTGGTGGATAGGAAAACTGTCTCTCCCACTTTGAAATCCCATTCGGGAGAATGCTTTTTATCAAAGTGGGCTTTATAGTCTCTCTTGGCCATTTCCAAGTTCTCCTGAATAACGACCCATCCCTTTTTCAGTGTCTCCCACCATTGCTGGCAAGAGGTAGGGGGAGAGGCTTCTTTGCTGCTGGACAGCATGGGAAAAGGTTTCCCCTCATAACCATTCACCATCTGAAATGGGGTTGCTTTAGTGGAACTATGCAAGCTGTTATTGTATCCATACTCAGCAAAGGGGAGTAGCTCCACTGATGGAGTATCAAATAAAGCCTAACTTTGTACCAATTCAAGGTCTGGTTGCTTTGAAACCTTATTGCCTGACAGGAAGTATACAGCCAGCCATTTTGCATTCATGAGACAAACATCCAGAAGTCCCGGCGGAAGCTGGGTTCAGGTAGCCGGCTCAAGGTTGACTCAGACTTCCAACCTTCCGAGGTCGGTAAAATGAGTACCCAGCTTGCTGGGGGGAAAGTGTAGATGACTGGGGAAGGCAATGGCAAATCACCCCATTAAAAAGTCTGCTGTGAAAACATTGTGATGTGATGTCACCCCAGAGTCAAAAATGACTGGTGCTTGCACAGGGGACTACCTTTACCTTTTTATCCTATAAATGGTCATGTGCTGATACATATCATATGCTGAGAATCATAAGACTAGAGTCTTTCTTCCAGCTGGCCAGCTCTATGCTTCTGTTTTATGCTTCTTGGATAAAAGGAGAATGAACCTGCTGCAGTTTGGATTCACTTAAATCTCAACCCATGTGGACCTAAGTTGGCTCAGACCAGACAGAGAGACAGACTGCAGGGGTCATCTTCTCCCATGATGCCTTAATGCAGTCTTTGACTTTAAAGTTGTGTTTGGCAGCAATCACCAGCATAGTGTTGCAAGCAGAAGACAAAGGGCAGCATTCAGGCTGTGCCAGCAAGGGTGACCAATGAAGTCATACTGGTACAGAAAGTGTTCTGTTATGCTGGTCTCTGTACTGGTGTGCCCCTGAGATTGGATGACCTGATGGTGCCCCAGTCATAAGAGAAGTATCATGATGAATCAAGCTTTCATTGGGATCTACAGTGACATCTGAGCTCAGGAATCAAAACAAGGGAAGCCTCATGAGATTGTCTGTGCAAAATACATTTGAGGTTTTACTCTTGGGTGCCATTTCATTGAAAGATATTAGGTCCCCTGACTGCATGTTGTTTAGCAGGAATTTTATGGCCCAACTCTTTTGCTCCTGGCCATGGGTCACTACCCTACTCCTTGCCTACCAGAATGTTGTCATTATGGAAGCCTTTCCCTCTTGAGAGGTCTCTTTCCTAGAGAACATAAATGCAGACTGTGGTCTCCTGAGGACAATATTGACATCCAGCAGCAGGATTTGATTTTGAATTATTATATATTAGGGGAGGGACAGTGGCTCAGTGGTAGAGCATCTGCTTGGTAAGCAGAAGGTCCCAGGTTCAATCCCTGGCATCTCCAAAAAGGGTCCAGGCAAGTAGGCGTGAAAATCCTCAACCTGAGACCCTGGAGAGCCACTGCCAGTCTGAGAAGACAATACTGACTTTGATGGACCAAGGGTCTGATTCAGTATAAGGCAGCTTCATATGTTCATATATGAAAAAATAATTATGCAACAATTGTTAGGGAAATTGCTTTGGATCTCCTCTTTAGATTGGGAAATTAGCAGGAGACCCTGGCAGAGCATAGGAGAGATCTTTTACCTATGGTATTTATAGAGGTGAGGTTTTCATGAAGGAGACTCCAGACTAAATATATTTTAGAATAAAAATGTTTTCTTAGAAAAAATATATATAAAAATGCAAATACAATCACACATAAACAATCAAACATTCATACAAACAAGAACTAGGAAAAACAGAAATGAAACATATAGGAAAATTTAGGAACATTGCGGTGGGGAGGGACAGTGATATGACCTGGTCCATGGATCCTTGAAGCAGAAGGCATGGAGATGGAGAGTGGCCCAAACAGAGTTTGGGGGTGCAAGTCTGTGGTAGGGTAAGACAGACACGACACACTGAATTGCCATGTGCTGGCCTTGATATAAGCGGATTTGTGCCCTCCGGTAATGAGGTCATGTGGTGTGTGACCATTAGGTCAGGTGACCTGTGACACTGTGGTGATATCAGAACATGTGACTCCTATGTCACCAAAAAGGGCAGACAGGGGAGACTCCCAGGGGCTTGATAGGATTTGTGAGTCTTGATGGGCTCAACTGTTAAAAAACTACCTTAAACGAAGAAAAGGAATTGGTCAATTTACAGTTCATCTACTGTAACACCAGAGCAAACACAATGAAGTTGTTCCACATGATAGTTTAAGTCCTTAGCAACAGTTACTTCCTTGGGCCTTTCTTTGTGTCCAGCGATCTTCTCAATGGCTGACAGGAACAGTCTTTTTGTTATGTGTGGGCAAGCTCTATTGTCCAACTGCTGGCTCTTCACATTTGCATCTGCATTGGCACCCCTGGAGTGTTGTCTTAGTTCTGTCCTCATGGCTGCTTGTGCAGAACCAAGATGGAGTCAGGATTCCTTCATGGCTTCTGGTGAAGGGTGCTATTAAGGCTGTCTTCCTTGGACAAGAGTGCTGTGCCATTCTGCATGCCTTGGCAGCTCCTTGGGGAAGCCAGATCTGGAATCCTTTCTATGCAAGAGGAATGCAGTTACAGCAGTGGCAGAAACAAGCAGGGAGGCCTCTTAGCCAATCTGGGGTGCTTGCTACTTGGCCCCACAGAGTAAAATGTCCATATTGAAGCTGGCACAGTTGTCAAATGTTTAGAATCACACAGGACCCACTGCCTATAGACAGTAGACAAGTGGGTATTTGTTATTAATGTCCACAGAAGCAGTCTGCCTGTGTTCACACAATATAAGTTCATATCAATAAGAGTCCTGTATCTCTGACACTAGGCCAAAGTAAACATAGTCCATTAAAAGATGGAGGAGGATGGCTTGGGCCTAACACAATAGAGTAATGGAGGCAAAACTGCCTCAGTGGAACTGTCAGTGTGACAACTGCCTTCTTTGATTATTAACCCTTCAGTGCCACAAATCACTAATTTGTGAAAGGACCTCTAATCCCAGCTGAGACTCCTAAATTTTGGTAGTTTAATAAGATCAGAGAGACCAAGTGACATTCAAAGGCTTTTGGTCTACAGGGATCTTCAGAAGTAGGGCGGAGGGAATTCCCCAACAGCCTGAGAAACACAGAGGCTATAAGACAATGAAATGCCAACTAGCCTGGCTAAACATGATGTTGATGGACAGTCTAGGGTGCTTGTGTGTGATGGTTAGGCAGCATGCGAATAAAACACCATTCTCTTTCAGTCTCAGGGAAGAGTTTTTCTGGAGCCACAGCACAGGTTGCCTTGGCCCTTCTTGCCCCTTGCATAGCAACTGAATCCTCAGGCAGTCACAAGGATAGGGAAAATTGCATGATGGCTCTACATCCAGCATGGTAGCAAAGCATTCACCACTGGGTCCTGGCTTTAACGAGGATTGAATAGATAGGGTAAAACAGCAGCAATCTGCTTCTGAACTAGGGAAAGATGCTCCTAATTGGTCCAGGCCTCCGGCTATTAGCCCTGGGGACCCCCTCCCTCAACTAATTGGATCATTTGCATATTTCTTCATAACAAGGCTTTGCAGAAGGGATTTCAAAGGCAAAGACTTGGGAGTTAAAAATAATTTCCTTTTCATTCTAAAGAGAGAGATACACAAGCACATTTTTTAAGTGGTGGAACATTGGGTAGTTGGGATTAACCAAACAGGGCTCATGCACATTTATGGATTATCAGCAACCCTGAGTGAACCACAAATGCCACCACACAAGTTTGCTTCAAATATTACACAGAAAGCACCTCCAAAAACAGGAAAGCATGAATCATGTGTGTAGAGCATACGTAACAATTTATTTTATTTATGTTTATTGTTTACCTTTCAGTTGTATACCTTTACGTTGTATATTGTCCACCTTTTATGTTGTTTAATATCCACTCAAGGAAGATAAGACAATGTAAATTGGTATGATCAATAAAATAAGACATCTGATAGACAAAAGAAATATGATTAGGGTTAGAGAAATTGGAAAGCAAAGCATAAGTACTTGACATGACACATTAATAATGCCAAAGCTACAGAGCTACATAGGTAGATAACAATGTAGTTAGGCTATGACAAACAGATAATATATGCTTTACACAGTGTGTAGCCCACATCTATTTCACTGCACATTAATAGCCAAACATACTTCCCAATTGTGTACAGTCATCTCATGCTGGTGATATACATACCAGTTTCACACTTTTCTACATGGAAAAGATTCTTATGTAGGAAATTTATAATGTTTGCAGTGATCCTGTACAGCCAACTCATACTGGAGAACTCCATGCATGCTGAGTGCTTATGTTCAACATTTGAAATGTAAGAACCAGCACCTGTAAACAGAAAATGCTGTGCAAAAATCCTGCACACAACATCATATTTCCATGAGGATTGTTCCACATATGCTGCCTTTTTATTCCCCAGCAGAGATTAGTACTGGGAGTCTCAAGCTTCAGCTGAATATTCTATTTGTAAGCTACCTATTTACAGTTCTGTCAGATACATGGTCAAGAATGATGCCAAAAGTCAACTAATAATAGGTAAACTTACTGCCAGTGGCAAAGACAGGTAAAACCAGAGTTCTCCAGAGGATAACCACAATTTAGCTAAATAGGTTCCATTTAATCTCTGTGCATTTATAATAATTTACAAGCATTTTAAAAGGGTAATCTTAAACAAGAAATAATTCACTCTTTTCATGTAATAGTTTATATTGCAAATATATAAATATAAATAAACACATAGACATTAATAATAAGGCCTGTTGTGGAGAGAAATACAGTGGGCATTAGAAATTTGCTGTGAGTGAGTGTCATGGCATTGGGGAGGGGGGGGGAGCTGGGGAGGGAAGGGAAGGATAGAGGGAGGCAAGGTATGTTGAGAAGGTAGCTGTTGGGAGGGGAAATAGAGAAAGTGGGGAAATGTGGGGTAGGTTATCAGAGAAGGGAGTAGATTGAGAAAGAAGGAATAGGGGCAAAAGAGATGGGGGTAGATTGCTTTCCATCTCCTCCCTACTTTCTGCAGCCTCTACATAAGAAAAATAGTCTTTCTCCACAGTGGGGACCAAAGCAGCTTACATCATTCTCCTCTCCCCTTTTTGATCTGCACAACAACCCTGTGAGGCAGGTTAGGCTGAAAGTCTGTGACTGGTCCAAAATCACAGCAGCAAGAAGCTGGGTCTGGCAGACCCTGCTCTGAAGTACCAACTGCCATGTCACAGTGGCTATCATAGGGGGGTGACCTCAGCAGCATATAGACTCAGAGTCTACCATTTTTTCCAGGGGAACTGATATCTGCCCATCTGGAAAGCAGTTGCAATTCTGAGTGATCTTTGGCAACAATGGTACCCCAGGAGGAAATGGCTTGTTTAGAGGCTGGAGTCTATGGCATTAACCCTGTCTGAGTTTCTGCTCTTCCTCAAACCCCACCCTCTCCAGGCTCCACCCTCAAAATCTCCAGGAATTTCCCAACCTGGAGTTGACACAGGGTTGCCAAGTCCAATTCAAGAAATATCTGGGGACTTTGGGGGTGGAGCCACGACACTTTAGGGGTGAAGCCAGGAGACATTGGGGGCAGAGCCAGAAGCAAGGGTGTGACAAGCATAATTGAACTCCAAAGGAGTTCTGGCCATCACATTTAAAGGGACAGCACACCTTTTTAAATGCCTTCCTTCCATAGGAAATAAGGAAGGATAGGGGCACCTTCTTTTGGGGCTCATAAAATAGGACTCCCTGGTCCAATCGTTTTGAAACTTGGGGGGGTATTTTGGAGAGAGGCAGTAGATGGTATACTGAAAATATGGTGCATCTACCTCAAAAAACAGCCCCCCCCAGAGCCTCCGATACCGATGGATCAATTCCCCATTATTCCCAATGGGAACCATTCTCTACAGGGAATAATTGCCCAGTAGACATTTCCCTCCCCACCCCCTGCCGCTTTCTGATGACCCTAAAGTGGGGGGAGGGCCTCCAAACCTGGGGATTGGCACACCCCCCCTCTCTCACACACATGCTTACTGGATCTATTTCCTCCATAACAACATCTGAAAAGAACAGGGGCTATGCTGCTCTCTCTCTCTCTCTCTCTCACACACACACAGACACACTTAGTTGCTCTGAAACAAAAGCAAAACAAACCTAGGGACTGTGTTGCTGATCCTTCCCATGAAGTACTTCCTGCTCAACTTTAAAGGCACACAGACACACACACATTTTGAAACGGACCTGCTTGCAGGTTTCTAAACCTGCCGGAGATTTAGAGCTGCATGGTGGCCGTGGGGGCAGGGCTTCCCACGCCGGCCAGCTGGCTGGGGGCGGGGGGAAGCCTGTAAAACTGGGGGATCCCCTGCTGAGACCTGGGGATTGGGAAGCCTAAATTGGCAACCCTATCTCCTTCCCAGCCAACCATCAACCTACCTCCATCTGACCCTATGACCTCAGATTTCCATCTCTTTCCCACTCCCTGTAGTCTTTACCTAGAAAAAGAACAGTCTTTCTCCACAGTGGGGACCAAAGCAGCTTACATCATTCTTCTCAGTGGTGTAGGGAGGGGGGGCGTGGGGGGCGGGTCGCCCCAGGTCTGGGGGCCCCCCAAAGCCCTAGCTACGCCCCTGCACGTGACCCACCCCTGCTACAACGGATGGACAAACCAGCTCCCTCCGTCAGCGCCGGCTGCAGTTTCCCCGCAGTAAGCGGGCTGCCGGCGGGCGAAGGTCGTCGCTCCCCTTTCCCTTCCCGGTGCAATTCCAGGGAGTGACGAGTGGGCTGGAGGCGAGCGGGACATCGCGAGGGGACTGCATAGCGTGGCCGGCAAACCCCCTGAAGCACCCTGGAGGGATGCAAGCCGCCCTGCCCTGCAGAGCCGGAGAGGTGGTTTACAGCAGTCCCCGGTTTCCCGTCGCTGCCAAGGGGGAAAGGAAGGCACGGCCTCATTGAGCAAACCGTGCACGTCGGAGCTGCCGAAGGGAGGCAGGCGGTAGCAGCAGACGCCATTCCCGGGCAGGCGGAGCAGCAGCCGAGACTGATGTGAGCCCGGGGAAAGATGGCGTATATCCAGGTAGGGCTGAACGGCACCGGGGTATGGAGGAAAAGGCAGCCCCCAGGGCAGAGGGACGGGGAGAGGAGAAGGCAGGCGCGCTGGGCGGCCCCGGCTTGGGAGGTTGGGGAAAAAATGCAGTTAAAGTTGCTTCCCTTCCACCCCTCCTTCCCTCTCCCCATTTATTTGCTTTTCTTCTTCCGCAAACAGCAAGAAACTTCGGTGCCAGAAGAGAGCTGAGCGGCTGACTTTACTCCCCGTTGCAAAATCCAACTTGTAGAGCATCGTTCCTTATTTGCAGGAGGCAGGGCTAATTTTTTGTTTCTGCTTGATTATTTTTTTTTTTTGCATCAATGATTATTCTGTTTTTTGCTTAAATGATCGAATGCTTTTCTTAACCCGTATATCGGTATTGTGTTTGGGGTTTTTTTTGGCGGTGAGTTGACGGAATCGCTGCAAAAAATTGGATTTGCTGCAAAAAAAATTGGGAAGCAGAAGGTCCCAGGTTCAATCCCTGGCATCTCCAAAAAAGGGTCCAGGAAAATAGGTGTGAAAAACCTCAGCTGGAGAGCCTGGAGAGCCGCTGCCAGTCTGAGAAGACAATACTGACTTTGATGGACCAAGGGGGGGGGGGGGTCTGATTCAGTATAAGGCAGCTTCATGTGTTCATTTGTTCATGTCTTTTTTTTCCGGGGGGGGGGGGGGGCTTTCAGCTGTCAGATATTGAGCAAGGACATTTTTCAGTGCCTCAGAGGCGGCCTGCTGGATCCTAGGATCATAGAGTTGGAAGGGACCTCCAGGGTCATCTAGTCCAACCCCCTGCACAATGCAGGAAATTTGCAACTACCTCCCCCCCCCCCGCACCCTCAGTAACCTCTGCTCCATTGCAAAAAGATCCCAAGACAAAAAACAACACCACCCTCCACCTTCTGCATGGAGTGACTCCAGAAGTGGTGTTCACGTATGCAGCTTTCCCCAGCA
This sequence comes from Heteronotia binoei, assembly GCF_032191835.1. NCBI lineage: Eukaryota > Metazoa > Chordata > Lepidosauria > Squamata > Gekkonidae > Heteronotia > Heteronotia binoei. Next base: position 100,564,519 of record NC_083224.1, read on the forward strand.
ATTTTTATTTATTCATTCCTTTATACCAGGGGTGGCCAGACTCGCTTAATGCAAGAGCCACACAGAATAAAATCAGATGTTTGAGAGCCACAAAAGGAAGGCAGGCAGTCAGGCAAATAGATAGGTGGGGGAGGAGAGGTGGACAGAAAGCAACTTTAACCTTAAATGTATTCTCCAAGCCACTGGCTGGCTTAGCTTGGAGGAGTGCCATCTTGGGGGGGGGGGTGCCGCCCCCAAAGTGACACCACTTCCTGTTTCCTCCCCACAAGTGGTGGCCATTTTGGGGGAGTTACATCACTTCCTGTTTCCAGCAGGGCTCCCTCGCAAGTGGTGGCCATCTTGCGGAAGTGACATCACCAGAAGTGACATCATATCCTGTTTCTGGTGGCGTGCACACACATAGGGGGGCCCACATAAATCTTGGGCCCCAGGCCCCCAAAGCCCTAGCTACGCCCCTGATTCTTCTCTCCGTCTTTTGATCTGCACAACAACTCTGTTAGGTAGGTTAGGCTGAAAGTATGTGTGTGGTCCAAATCACCCAGTCAGCTTCCATAGACCTTGCTCTGAAGTGCTGACTGCCATGCCACACTGGCTGTAATAGGGGGACTGCTGCTGAATGGGAGTTACAACCTTAAGGGTTCATGGAAGTCAATGGCCTTAGACTGCTTAGGATAGTACTGTAAGTAACTAAGGAGAAAGAGGCTCTAAGGTATTTTATATCTGCATGGAAGGGCAAAGCAATTTACCAATATGTCTGTCAATGCCTGATGCTCCTTTAGGTTACAGCCTCATTTCTACAAATTTTATTTATTCCCTGCAGAACTAGTTCCAGGAAAACAAGCTTTGTACCAGGATTGTGAAACTTGAGGCCCCTGGGTAAGATCAGGTCCATGAGCAACTCACTTTTGTCTGTTTCCTTCTCCCTCCTTGCTTCCTTCTGTGCCTCAGCTTGCTTTGCCAGGAGTTACAGAGCAAAGCCTCTATTTTCTCCATTGTGTCATGGTGCCTTCATATGTTCTTGACCAGCACATGAAGCAACTTATGTACAAAAGCTCGCAATGCCCAGCCATGTCATGTTTTCCTCTGGGTCTTTGACTCAAAGCATTGACCATGAGATTTCTGTAATAAATGTCAATAAATCAAAAGTAGGTTTGCAATTTGCAGATACACACCTTAACAACACCTGAACAGCATATGTCAGATTGCTACAGCACAGACATTGTCTCCAGATTTTGATGCAATAAATTAGAGCAAGAGCTGTCAGTTATCAGAGACTGTTAGCAAAATATTGCAAGAGTGCTAATCATTTAAGTATGTTTTAAGTTTTTTAAAAAACTTTGTGTTTGGTTGTATCATTTATAAAGTTTATATCTCTCCTACCTGACATTACATTTTTTTTTATGACGCACATGGCCTGGCCCAATAAGGTCTCATTTATGTCAGATACGGCCCTCATAACAAATGAATTTGACACTCCTGCTCTATGCCTTCTGTAACGGAACCGGCCCGATTCTGCCTTCAGACCCAGTCCCGTCAGCTCCCTATTGAGTCGCCAACTCCTGGAGGGAGCTATTTCTCCTCCTGCCCCTTGGGCTCGCTGCCACCACCTGCTCAGTCTAGGGGTTCAGATTGAGAGGAACAGGACTCCCAATCCCCCTCTCCAGCTATGAGGCCGGGCCTCAAGGTCCTCTGCCACCCTGTACTTGGGTATCACAGAGACCTCAGCACTTCTTTGGGGCACCCCTGGAGGATTGGCACCTTATCCAACTGCATGCCTTCCCCCTTCCCCGGGGCCCCCTTCTCAACACAGCGTGGTCTAGAGCGGTTGGGGATCTATGTGGTACAGAGATTGACTGCCAGCATTCAAACAGTAAAAATATATTTATTTAAAAGAGAAAAAGAAAAGAAAAGAAGAACCAAACAAAACCAGTTGCATTTAAAAAGTTAGCACAGCACAGCACCCGTACAGCAAACAGCAGGACAAACAAAATGTGGTTTTAAACGCGTCCTACTGTCCCTGATCTAAACACACCCTGCCTTTTGGGATGACTTACTTGGTCTTACTGCCTGGAGGTCTCATTTTCCTTACTAGGCCGCATGCACAGGCAGGAGCCCCCACACTGGCAACCTCTTCCTTCGAGCTGCAGCTGAGAACTGAAAACTCTTCCTGCTTAACTCATATGCAAAGAACAAAAGCACTTCCTGCCTCTCTAGGAGACTTTCCCCCTAGAGTTGTTGGTTTGGCTCTGGAAGGGAGGGGGGAGTGAGGGGAAGGCTAGGCCCAAGCCTGCCTAGCAGTTTAATGATCCCTCACAATGAAGCACCAACATTGACTAAAATGGCGTTTCTCCACACCTTCCAAAAGCTGACTGATGAAAATGTTCTTGTGTTGCATTAAAATGTGTAACATTCTGAAAGGAATAGCAAATTGCTTCAGGTCGTCCAGAATCATGCAGCTTTGTCCTGAAACGATTTGAAATCTTAATTTCAAATGATGCAGCTACATGAAACATTAAAAAGAACATTTTTACATTGAAAGACTACAAAAGTGCTTGTCAGTGACTCCTGAATTTCAATCTGAACAGTCTTTTTAAATAGGCTGAACAAGGATCCAAGAGGAACATGCATACTGTGTGTGTCCCTTGCAACCCACAAGCTGAAATCATTGGAGACAACATAAATTAAACAATACAATCCATGAACACACAAAATAATCCACAAACCACATAATAAATACTTCTAGACTAAGTATATGAAGCACATCCTGAGCTGCTGGTTTTGCAATTGTTGTTTCAATATTAGGTACAAACAGGCCATATTTCAGATCATAGCATAAGGGTTTAGAGAATTTCTGTTATTTCAGAACGTCTCCAATAGTTCAGGATGCTCTCCATCAGACAGAGAAGATTAGGAATATCCTTCACTTTTTGAAATCTCATTCTGGCAATTCCAGAATAAGGTTAAAAATATTAGGGTCCAGGGATGGAGGACGAAGCATGCAAACTACTGCTGGCATGATGTTTCCAGAGTGCACCTGTTTGAAATGGATAGGGTCAAAACTTTGAGGGACTGGACCTTCCTTCAAACTAATTTGAATTCAAATTGTTTATAAATACAGACCAGAGAACTTGAAGCGGTGAATGCCTAATGAAAAATGTTATATAGACAACAAAGTAAATTTAACTAGATACATTAAAGCAGGCTGGAATTCTCCAGATGGATTATTCATTCAGTTATGTTGTCGAAGGCTTTCATGACTAGAGCCCATTGGCTGTTGTAGATTTTCCGGGCTGTGTGGCCGTGGTCTTGGCATTGTGAGACCTGACGTTTTGCCAGCAACTGTGACTGGCATCCTCAGAGGTGTAACCCAGAACATAGCCAACTCAAACAGGACACAGTATCTTATTCCAAGACACTATAATGCTGGGCAACACATCCAATTACCATGTTAGATTACACAGAGAAGCCATTGAAATTCAGAAACATAAACACAATTTCAACAGGAAGGAAGAAAATTTAAAAATGAATAGGGCATGGCTTCCAGTCCTGAAAAACACAAAATGCCCTACAGCTTACAACAGCACTACAGATAAGATTAGAATTTCAATAGCCAATCCATATACAAAAGAACCTCCTCAAGTAAGCTCCTCCATTATCATGTCACAGCCCAGGAAGCTCTCACAAGATTATGACTCAGCCCCACCCCACCTGCCTGATAGGGGTCCCAACCCTCCCGCCCTGGCGGGGGGCCCCAGTTTTTCCAGCCTCTTCCCCCGCCCCCCCCCAAAAATGGAAGTGGGGGAAGGGTGGGAAACGGCGCCAAGGAGCGGGCGACGCCGCTGTGCTGCTGCCGCCTCTTCTCCGTAGCTGCTCCTCTGAGATGGGCTCAGCCTGAGGAGCAGCTATGGAGAAGCGTGGCGAGCCCCGAATCTGGGTCCTTCTAGGACCCTGAGCAGCAACGCTTGAGGAGCAAGGGGGACGCGCTTCGCTTCTCCGCCGGAGAAGGAGGCGGCGGCGCTGAACTGAGCCGTGGCGGGAGGAGGAGGAGGCAGAAGGAAGGGGGGTTGAGAAAGGCAAAAGGAGGGGGAAGAAAAAGGAGGAGGCTGCTGTCGTCGTGGTGTGCGCGCGCAGCAGTAGTGGAATCGCCGCCGCCTTTGCTAAACCGAGGCTTGAGCCCGCGGGGAGGCCCCGGAAGAAGAAGGGGAGACGTCGTGCCGCCGCCACACACCACCCCCAGAGCCAAGCTGCCCAGTCACCAGCCCTCAGAGCCCAGGTAAACCCGAGAGAGCAGCAGCGACCCCTCCTCTCCGCCCTGTATGCCTCAACTCCTCCCCTCCTCACCCGCCCTCCTCAGGGGGTTGCTTGGCAACGCCCCTTACGAGGGAGGGAATCGAATGTGTTGGGGGCCGCTGTTTGAGGCGAGGAGATTGGGAAAGATTGGCTTGGCTGCCTCCTCGCCTTCCCTGCTGGCCGGTAGGGTTGCCAATCCCCAGGTGGGGGCAGGGGATCCCCTGGTTTGGAGGCCCTCCCCCCCTTCAGGGTCGTCACAGCCTTGATCTTGGCTCCACCCCTAATGTCTCCTGGCTCCACCCCCAAAGTCTCCTGGCTCCACCCCCAAAGTCCCCAGATATTTCTTGAATTGGACTTGGCAACCCTACTGCCTGAGTAGTTATAAATTACATGCCTACCAATTTCTTCTCAATTTGCCCCAGAGAGAACTCATTCTCTGGGTTACACCTCTGAGGATGCCAGTCACATTTGCTGGCGAAACGTCAGGTCTCACAATGCCAAGACCATGGCCACACAGCCCAGAAAATCTACAACAGTCAATTCATCCAGTTGTTGTCCAGCCATCCCTACAATGAATATTTCACCATAATAAAAGGAGGCAATTCCCAAGGTTACAGCAGAACTCTAGCACTATTACTTTCTGAAGTTGAAAGGCAGATCCTGGAAGCCTCCCCTCCCTCCACCATTCAATTATTGGCCTAGGCAGTCCATGGCCCTCCTGCAGATATCAGGTTGAGATTATAGCCATCTATAATAAGTTAATGATGCTTTGGCTCTGAGTCACTTCTTTCCTGCGGCTCTCCAGATGTCACAGGAAGACAGTCCATTACAGTAGGTTTCCATTAAGGAGGCACCATTCCTTCCCAAAATGATAGAGGAAGAAAATTTGGTTGTTTTTTTTTTTAAAAAAGCTGTTTTGGGCCACAATATTACTTTACAAAAATTAAATTAAATGTATTCTGGCTTGATGATGCATCTGTTCAAACAAACCCAAACATTCTAGTCATTCTATCTGCCTTTCCAAGAGCTATCTCTTGTCCCCACTGAGGAATGAATGTTTGGCCTTCAGTAAGATGGCAAAGTGCCACTGTTTTTATTGTTGCTTTCAAGGCCAAATGTGTAGAGTTAAAAGTCTCCACAGTTCCCATCTCTAACACTGCTGTTAGGTCACACAAAACTACCAAAAAAAGCCAGCTGATGTGACCTGAAGGGAGAAAGCATTTTGAATCGGCAACTTGGTTTTCTCTCCGAACAACACTGGCCCAGCTTCCTGAAACCCACTTGATCCTGGACTGATACAAAAACTGAACTGGCTGATTAACATAATAAAATGCCACTTTGAGCCAAGGAAAAGGCAAGGTATAAATAGTTTAATACATTAATAATAATTAAATCAAATGAGTGTATAGAATAACTGTTCTTCTAGCCACCACCAGTGAGTGATCATTCCTCCCGACTTAAAACACTTCATCTCTGATCTCTTTGAAAGAGGATTTATGTAACAGACTAGAAATACATTGTGAGAAATACAACGGGCTCTAGGAGGAGGCTCTGGGCAAGTGCCTGCCACCAGTGTTCCCTCTAAGCTGAGTTAGCGTGAGCCAGCTCACACAATTTTAGCCTCCAGCTCACACATTTTTGTCTTAGCTCAGGAAAAATGGCTCTAGAGCACACTAATTTATGCAGTAGCTTGCAACTTTAGTGCTAGTAGCTCACAACTTTAATGCCAATAGCTCACAAAGTAGAATTTTTGCTCACAAGACTTCGCAGCATAGAAGGAACATTGTCTGCCGCCCTTGCTGTCTTCCCATCCACCCAAGTGAAGGCATTGACTCCACCCCCCTCAAAGGGAGCTGATCTATGCCATCTAGAGATCAGTTGTAAATCTGAGTGATATCCAGTGGTTTCCCAGGAGGAAATGGCATTTTACCTGTTTGAAGTCCTATCCCTCCTCAAACTCCACCCTCTCCAGGCTCCACCCCATAAATCTCCAGGAATTTCCGAACTTGGAGTTGGCAACACTGTCTCTTTACATTTATCTGCCCCTCTGACTTCAGGTTTCCATTGCCTTCCCCCCTCCTTGCAGCCTCTACCTAGAAAAAGGACAGTCTTTCTTCACAATGTGTGTGTGTGGGGGGGGGGAACCAAAGCAGCTTACAGCATTCTCCTCTCCCCGCTTTGATCTGAACTACAACCCCATGAAGCAGTTTAGTCTGTGACTGGTCTGAAATCACCCAGTCAGCTTCCACAACCCTCACCTGTAGATTGGCAACAGTGGTTCCCCAGGAGGAAGGGCCTCTCCTTCAGAGGCCTGTAGTGATATGTTAGGAATTTCTAACTATCCTGGAAAGATATCACTAAAGGCCTCTGGGTGAGTGCCCCCCCCCCCCCAGCCTTGCTGTTTTTCCATCCACCCAAGTGAAGGCATTCACTCCCCCCCCCCCCAGGGGAACTGATCTGTAGAAAGGGGGCGGCCTGTTTATCTGCTGGTGTGGAACTGTTATTATTAAGCTATGCCTTGCCAGAGATGGAGCACATTGCAGAGACCTCTGGAAGAGAGCAGAGAGTGCTTCAAGGGTGAGGCTTGGCAGTTGGGGGAATTGCTGAAAACTTTTGAATTCGTGTGAAGGGCTGAAGGTGATTGTGGCTGATTGATTAGAGTGGCTGTGTTGCTCACCCTCTTTGCATTACTAAGCTGTGCCTTGCCAGAGGCCTTTGGCGCAAGCCGAAGGGTGAGAGCGAAAGGGTTCTTGGCCTGTGGCTCTTAGCCTGGGGGCTGTGTAAGGACCAGGAACCCAGATCCCTATTTCTTTGTGTTCCCAATAAGGTAAGTAGACTCTCTGGGCGGGGAGCCACATAAACAAAGAGGATTTAAAAAGAGACTGCATATTTTAAAAAAGCTATCATGAAGGTAGAATGCCAGCAGGGGGGTGGGGGCTTTCCAGTGTTTTGCATTGAGTGTCACCTGTATGACTATCTGCCCACAGGACTGAAGTCTTGGGTGTGAGGCTGAGGCGACTGACCTGGAGAAGCAGAGACAGTCAGTTAGGCACTCATGGAAGACTCTCGGGGATGTGTTAGTTGAGCACCGATCTGGACGTGGCAGCCCCGTTGCTGCCAGGGAGTGTGAGGGTCAAGAGGGAACAGGACACTGGGCTGAGGATAAGGGGAATGTGCCCTCAGAAGGGACCTCTTCTTTGGTTGGTGAACGGGAATCCTTTCGCACCAAAGAACCACCCCTGGGCGGGGAGAGAGGGAGGGTCTTGGTAGTTGGTGATTCGATCCTTAGGCAAGTAGACAGCTGGGTGGCAAAACTGCGCACTGACCATATGGTGACTTGCCTGCCTGGTGCAAAGGTAGCAGACATTACGCGTGTATTACATAGGCTGATAGACAGTGCTGGGGAGGAGACGGTGGTCGTGGTGCATGTTGGCACCAACGATGTGGGGAAATGCAGTCGTGAGGTCCTGGAGGAAAAATTTAGGCTGCTAGGTGGGAGACTTAAGGCCAGGACCTCCAAAGTAGCCTTCTCGGAAGTGCTACCTGTTCCACGTGCAGGGCGGAAGAGACATGCACAAATTAGAAGTCTCAATGTGTGGATGAGACAATGGTGCAAGGAGGAAGGGTTTAAGTTTGTTAGGCACTGGGATGCTTTCTGGAACAAGCGGGAGATGTACAAAAAAGATGGTCTCCACTTGTCCCCAGATGGAACCAGGCTGCTGGCTCTTAAAATCAAAAAGGTGGCAGAGCAGTTTTTAAACTAAATCTTGGGGGAAAGCCGACAGGAGATGAAATGTCTCTGGTTCGGGAAGACTCATCTCAAAGAGATGAAGGGTTAGCTGATACTTTTCGACCGGGTAATGGAACAGAGATGTCCACTGAGATGGTAACAAACAGAATGGACTGCCTGCCAAAGTCCCAAGGCGGCAGGAGGAAGGTGGCAGCCTGGCGGGCCTAGCTTGCCTAGAAAATTATAGATGTTTGTATGCAAATGCTAGAAGTCTTTGAAGTAAAATTGATGAGTTAGAATCTTTAGTGTTGAGAGAAAACAAAGACATTGTGGGAATTTCAGAAACTTGGTGGAATGAGGAGAATCAGTGGGACACGGTGATTCCTGGATATAAGTTATACCGGAAGGATAGGGAGGGAAGGGTTGGAGGTGGGGTGGCTCTGTATGTCAGAGAGGGCATTCGGTCCAGTAAGACTGATGTCAGAGAGTTAGACTCCCTTATAGAAATGCTTTGGGTTGAAATAGAGGGCCCAAAAGGAAATTTAACTATGGGAGTTTGTTATCACCCACCAAATCAAAAGACAGAGGACGACTATAATATGATAGAAGGCTTAAAGATAGCAGCTAAACGTAAAAACTGTGTCGTAATAGGTGATTTTAACTACCCGCAAATTGATTGTGTCATTATGTGTTCTGGTCAAGAGAAAGAGATTGAGTTTCTTGATGCTCTCAATGACTGTGCTATGGAGCAAATGGTCACAGAACCTACCAGGGGTGGGGCGATCCTGGATTTGGTCCTAAGTAATGCCCAAGACCTGGTGAGAGATGTAAAAGTGATCGCACCGCTTGGGAGAAGTGACCATAATGTGATTGATTTCACTATTTGTATAAATAGGGAGTTGCCCCAAAAGACCAGCACAACCACATTTAACTTTAAAAGGGGTAAATTTTCTGAGATGCAGAGGCATGTGAAGAGGAAACTGAAAGGAAAGGTAAATACAGTCAAAACTCTTGGGGAAGCTTGGAGGCTATTTAAAAATAAAATCCTAGAAGCTCAGATAAAATATATTCCACAAGTTAGGAAAGGTACAAACAGGTATAAGAGAAGGCCGGCATGGTTAACAAACAAAGTAATGGACGCTGTAAAAGGTAAGAAGGACTCCTTTAAGCGGTGGAAAGCTAGTCCAAGTGAAATTAATAAAAGGGAACACAGGCAGTGGCAAATCAAATGCAAGACTGTGATCAGGCAGGCAAAAAGGGACTATGAGGAGCTTATTGCAAAAAATATAAAGACCAACAATAAAAATTTCTTCAAATATATTAGAAGCAGGAAACCAGCCAGGGAGGCAGTGGGGCCCTTGGATGACCAAGGGGTCAAAGGATTACTGAGGGAGGATAGGGAAATGGCTGAGAAGCTAAATGAATTTTTTGCCTCCGTCTTCACTGTGGAAGATGAGAAGTATTTGCCTGTTCTGGAACCACTTCTATTGGAAGGGGTGTTGAAAGACATGGGCCAGATTGAGGTGACAAGAGAGGAGTTCCTACAACTGATAGGCGAATTAAAAACTAATAAGTCACCAGGTCCGGATGCCATACATCCAAGAGTTCTGAAAGAACTCAAAGTTGAACTTGTGGATCTCCTGACAAAAATATGTAATGTTTCATTGAAATCTGCCTCTGTTCCTGAGGACTAGAAGGTAGCAAATGTCACCCCCATCTTTAAAAAGGGTTCCAGAGGAGATCCGGGTAACTACAGGCCAGTCAGTCTGACTTCAATATCGGGAAAGTTGGTAGAAACCATTATCAAGGACAGAATGAGTAGGCACATCGATGAACACGAGTTATTGAGGAAGACTCAGCATGGGTTCTGTAAGGGAAGATCTTGCCTCACTAACCTGTTACATTTCTTTGAGGGAGTGAACAAACATGTGGACAAAGGAGACTCGATATATTGTTTACCTTGACTTCCAGAAAGCTTTTGATAAAGTTCATCATCAAAGGCTCCTTAGTAAGCTCGAGAGTCATGGAGTAAAAGGACAGGTCCTCTTGTGCATCAAAAACTGGCTAATTAATAGGAAGCAGAGAGTGAGTATAAATTATTTGGAGTTGAGAGTAAGCAGTGAAGTGGCCAAGTTTGCGGATGACACTAAATTCTTCAGGGCGGTAAGAACCAAAGAGGATTGTGAGGAACTCCAAAGGGATCTGTTGAGCCTGGGTGAGTGGGTGTCAACGTGGCAGATGAGGTTCAATGTGGCCAAGTGCAAAGTAATGCACATTGGGCCCAAGAATCCCAGCTGCAAATACAAGTTGATGGGGTGTGAACTGGCAGAGACTGACCAAGAGAGAGATCTTGGGGTTGTGGTAGATAACTCACTGAAAATGTCAAGACAGTGTGCGATTGCAATAAAAAAGGCCAATGCCATGCTGGGTATTATTAGGAAGGGAATTGAAAACAAATCAGCCAGTATCATAATGCCCTTGTATAAATCGATGGTGCGGTCTCATTTGGAATACTGTGTGCAATTCTGGTCACTGCACCCCAAAAAGGATATATAGCTTGGAAAAAGTGTAGAAAAGGGCATCTAGAATGATTAAAGTTTGGAACACTTTCCCTATGAAGAAAGGTTAAAACGCTTGGGGCTCTTTAGCTTGGAGAAATGTCGACTGCGGGGTGACATGATAGAGGTTTACAAGATTATGCATGGGATGGGGAAAGTAGAGAAAGAAGTCCTTTTCTCTCTTTCTCACAATACAAGAACTTGTGGGCATTCAATGAAATTGCTGAGCAGTCAGGTTAGAACGGATAAAAGGAGATACTTCTTCACCCAAAGGGTGATTAACATGTGGAATTCACTGCCACAGGAGGTGGTGGCAGCCACAAGCATAGCCAGCTTCAAGAGGGGGTTAGATAAAAATATGGAGCAGTGGTCCATCAGTGGCTATTAGCCACAGTGTGTATATATATGTGTATATATATATAAATTTTTGGCCACTGTGTGATACAGAGTGTTGGACTGGATGGGCCATTGGTCTGATCCAACATGGCTTCTCTTATGTTCTTAACTGGCCCCTCCCTGCTGTGAATGAACTTTCCTTTTGTGTCAGTTGAAAAGAAGTAACTGCTACTGTTTTGTCTCATGAACATGTCTGTCATAGTTTACTGTTTGCTTCACTGTTTGGTTTGTGGCAGTGTTGGTGTTTTTTGGGGGGTGGGGAGATGGACTGTCCCATACTTCCTACAATGGGCCCTGAGGAGAGGCAGTAGTGATAAGTACGTCCCCAGGAGAACCTGTCAGCAGAGAACTGTCTCCCTCAGATGTCAGTGGCCGTCTGGTGGGGTTCTTGTGTGATGGTGAGTGGGGGACATCAGAATCAGTCAATAGCATGCCAGAGTGCGAGCCAATCCTGTGTGGGCCACATACAACCAATGGAAATTCTCAGATTTGCCACCACGGTTGGGCTTTTTATTATTACTGATGATGATGCTAGATTCCAAGCTTGCTGGATGGGGGCATTGCATACAGCAGAACAGAGCCTGCCACCTTATTTGATCTGTGTGCCTAATTTTTTATTTTGTTGTAACATAAAACAAATGCCCACTGTTAAGTCATCACTGCTTTGCTAGTTTGATTCCCAGGAAACAAACAAATGAAACTTTAGCTCTGTTCACAAGTTAAAGTGAAGGTGCATTGAGTAATTCTCATGTGATGTCCAGTACATGTACTGTAGAACACACCATTGACGCCACACATTGATTCAGGTACTGGTCACCAGTTTCATTTGTACAGTGAAGGCAACTTGGCTCTTTTTAAAAAGCAGATGTATGCATGTACATGAAGGATTCACATGTGCTCACTGTAACATATGAACAGAGCTAGTACCTATTCATGGACCAGCTAATGTTTAAAATGTTGGAAGTAAGCTTCTGAGTCACATAGGACTCTTCAGCTGCCTAGAAGTTCAGTGAAAACATTAATTCTATTAATGGCGGCTTTAATTAATAAAGGGAAAATATTAATTCTGTTCTGCAGTGGTGGTTTTCACTCAGCAATGTATGCAATTTTGCCAGTACCAAGATGTAAAAAGCAAGTCAGTGTAGAAAGAGAGTATTTCCCCAATATCAGTTTTCTTCACTGATCATAATGCTTTAGTAGGGAACTAACAAACTGACTTTCCAGTATGTTGGACACCAACAAATCAGGCAGCAACTGCACCAGACAGCTCAGGAGCCTCTTGCATGCAGTCAGCAACAGCAGCCTTGAAATACTTTATAGTTCACTTCCATGGTTATGACTACCATTATAGGGAAAGCTTTTGCTTAGAAGAATCCTTAGATTACAAAACATTTATGCTGGTAAAGTTTAAATGTACACAATGCACTCAGGAAGAAAATCAGTAAGTGAAACTAAATGTACCTTTCAGAAATAAAGCAAATCATTGTAAAATTTCCGTTGCTTCAACATATTTGCTATTGTGCCAAGAATTTGCCAAAGAGCTGAGCAGCGTTTGGGCAAATGTGGGCTGAAAATTGCTGGCACATAAGGGAATCATTCCACATTCCCTTCTGGACATAATGATGATACATGGACCCATTCAACCCACATACACAATCCACTGTCATAGGAACTGGCCCAGTTTCCACAGAGATGGTTTGGGAAACTTAGTTGAGATGCTTTTAGGACATTGCAAAAGGCACGCAGACATTTCAATTCATATTCTGTGCTGCACTGATCCACTCAGCCTACATTCACAATGCAAACACGTGATTTCAGGCTCTGTGACAATGTCTTAGAGCTTGTCCTGACTGGTTTGACACTATAGTACTAAAATAGGGAAGGAAGGAAAGGCCCTGAGAGAAAGGGATGACAGATAGCATCAGGATTTTCTTGGCATTTCTGTTTGAAACTGTACCACCTGTGCCAATCCTGCTAGCTTCTGGTCTGTTCTTTGGGCTAGCAGGGATTAACACGCTCCTCCATGATTTGTAGGTATTGCTGACACTCAACAGGCCCTCCTCTCCCTAGAAGTGCCTCAACTGACTGCACAGTCATAGAAGCAAGGCAGCTTCTTGCATGGGGATAAGTGACTCAAACAAGAAGCAGAAAGAAAAAATCCCACGCACATATTCAAAAAGATGAAAAGGGCAGCACAGCTTCCTGAGCAGCTCAAAATAGCTAAGTATAGTGGGTGGAGATAAGCCTTAAGCCCAGACAAAGTTGATTTGATTACGCTGTCCATGTTACAGATTCCAGGGAGCTGTCTTGGCTGTCTTGTTTGGGTTTTAAGAGCAGCTTTTGTTTAAAGCTGACTCCAGATCTTTGGACATAACCTATGATGACAAAAAAAATCAAAACAGAGTGTTCCAGCATTTTTACCTAGGTATATTTCAGGACCTTCAAAGGGAAAGGCCAGACCATCCTCCACAGATGAGGGCAAGAAGGGACAGCCCAAGACATGCATGGTTTCCCAGAAAAGATCTAAGGAAATTGGCTCTGCTCACCCTGCAGCATGGTTATGTTTGTAAAACTCAGCCTCAATCCCAAGCTATTTTGGATTGTTTTCTGATAAATACATGAACAAATGCCAATGACCTTTTCTTCTTCTAAGAAAAGAAGCAAACCTACCCTGGAATCTAGGGGTGAGGAGAATAACTCCTGCCTACTCAATGGGGTACACCTACAGGGCTCTTTCTCAGGGGATCAGGTGCATGGAATCAATGTTCATGTATGAAAGATTTGGTTCAAGAGTGCTCCCCCATTAATCCCTACAGTGCACATGTGAAACCCATACTGGCCCTCTAAACAAACATAAAAATGCTTAATGCTTATACAGTGTTCCAGAGTATCTCAAGGGCTTCCAAGTAATTTAACAACAGCCCTGTGAGGTAGATCACCTGTACTATTGTTATTTCGGACAGGAAAAACAAAGCCTGAGAATAGTTTGCCTAAACCCACCTCCTAAAGCCCAAAACAAGGCTTCCCCAAATCAGTTTTAGCAGTTTTACCACATTGGCTTTCAGCACAGCTTCATTAAACCAGCTCTGTTGGGCTAGACAAGGATGACTGCAGGTCCCAAGGTGTGCTGTGCTTCTGCTTTCAACCTGGGGTATTATGGGAGAAAATATACCTGCCCTTTCCAGAGATACTGCTGTACTCTTGATTGTGTGCTACAGTGCCAAAGCAAGCATAGCTGCCATTTGGGCATACACCTGTATACTGAGTGAGGGTTAGAGAGAGGGTTGCCTATAAAAAAAAAGAATGGCCCTATTCCTTTAATAGAGGCTTAGTGAGATTTTATACACTAGGTGATGTTATTTACCTCCATGCCATGACAAACTTCAGTTGCCCATTTCTACACATTAAGCCTGTATTAAAGAGATGGGACATTTTCCTCCAGTTCTGTTGGCAATTATATTCAGAGAACAGACTGGGCAGAGAGACAGTAGTAGTAATGGTTATGATAATCAACTGCACTTTCAGAGGAGTGGGTCTCTTGGTTTTCAAATTTTCAGGGATGGGGGACCAAATTACAAGTGAAGCTGGGAATTCATAATCAGATTTCCTATCAAGTACTTCAGTTGCAAAAACCACCTGTAATTTGAATATGGACCAGGGCCACAGTGCTGGGAATGGGGGGTTGGGGGTTAACTCTTTCCCCTTGTGCCACTTCTCTGACTGGGAATGCTTCTTAAAGCCCCAGAAAGGAAAAATGACAGACAGAATGCCTGTCCCTTTCCCCTATAAGGGCTTAAAAGATACTCAGGGTGGATTTTTGTCTCAATCAGGGAAACAGCTCAAGAAGAAAGAGTGAATCCAGAGTGTTCACTTCATTCCCTCTACCCCACTGTTCTTTGTAGCTAGGGAAATCAATCTCAGATTCCCAGCAGCGTGATCTTTACTGCACAACTTCAATACCCCCTTCCATAGTCAACAAAGATTTTCTTTGGCAACTAGATCTACAGAGAAAACAGGGCTCATGAGAAAGTTTGCTACATTGCTTCTGACAGCACTTTTGTTTTTAACTGCTAATAGACAGGTGGAAATTTTCTAGCATGGCACCTTCATACCAAAAAAACCCTACACTTGTTGAAATATGCCTGACCCACTTAGGGACGTTTCATGGACTAGTAACTACTTAAACAATAGGAAGCAGTAAAAGGACAGCTCTCTCAGCAGAGGGAAGTAAGTAGTGGAGTTCTGTGTGTGTGTGTGTTAGAAGTAGTGCAATTTAATGTGTTCAGAAATTATCTGGAAATGGGAGTGAGAAGTAGGGTTCCCAGCCTCCTAGAACGGAGCTGGCCAACCGGGGGATCCCTACCCCCATTGCACCCCGGAAGTGACATCATTGCACTGGGCACGTTATGGAGGGGAGCTCTAGCAATTTGGGTGAAAACTCTATGGCACTTCCAGTTGATGTCATTGTGCTATGCATGAAAAGTGTGTGAGAGAAACCTCCCCTCACCAGGAGCCAGGTAATTTGGGTGAAAACTCTATGGCACTTCCAGTTGATGTCATTGTGCTATGCATGAAAAGTGTGTGAGAGAAACCTCCCCTCACTAGGAGCCAGGTAAGGCCTGGCAACCCTAGGAGCATTTCAGTAGCTGCATTAACATAAGAACATAAGAGAAGCCATGTTGGATCAGGCCAATGGCCCATCCAGTCCAACACTCTTTGTCACACAGTGGCCAATACACACACACACACACACACACACACTGTGGCTAATAGCCACCGATGGACCTCTGTTCCATATTTTTATCCAATCCCCTCTTGAAACATGCTATGCTTGTAGCTGCCACCACCTCCTGTAGCAGTGAATTCCACATGTTAATCACCCTTTGGGTGACGAAGTACTTCCTTTTATCCGTTTTAACCTGACTGCTCAGCAATTTCATTGAATGCCCATGAGTTCTTATATTGTGAGAAAGGGAGAAAAGTACTTCTCTCTCTACCCTCTCCATCCCATGCATAATCTTGTAAACCTCTATCATGTCACCCCGCAGTCGACGTTTCTCCAAGCTAAAGAGCCCCAAGCGTTTTAACCTTTCTTCATAGGGAAAGTGCTCCAAACCTTTAATCATTCTAGTTGCCCTTTTCTGCACTTTTTCCAATGCTATAATATCCTTTTTGAGGTGCGGTGACAAGAATTCCACACAGTCCTCCAAATGAGACCGCACCATCGATCTATACAGGGGCATTATGATACTGGCTGATTTGTTTTCAATTCCCTTCCTAATAATTCCCAGCATGGCGTTGGACTTTTTTATTGCAATCGCACACTGTCTTGACATTTTCAGTGAGTTATCTACCATGACCCCAAGATCTCTCTCTTGGTCAGTCTTTGGCAGTTCACACCCCATCAACTTGTATTTGTAGCTGGGATTCTTGGCCCCAATGTGCATTACTTTGCACTTGGCCACATTGAACCTCATCTGCCATGTTGACACCCACTCACCCAGGCTCAACAGATCCCTTTGGAGTGCCTCACAATCCTCTCTGGCTCTCACCACCCTGAACAATTTAGTGTCATCTGCAAACTTGGCCACTTCACTGCTTACTCCCAACTCCAAATCATTTATGAACAAGTTAAAGAGCATGGGACCCAGTACTGAGCCCTGTGGCACCCCACTGATTACCGTCCTCCACTGTGAAGACTGCCCATTTATACTCACTCTCTGCTTCCTATTAATTAGCCAGTTTTTGATCCACAAGAGGACCTGTCCTTTTACTCCATGACTCTCAAGCTTACTAAGGAGCCTTTGATGAAAAACTTTATCAAAAGCTTTCTGGAAGTCAAGGTAAACAACATCTATTGGGTCTCCTTTGTCCACATGTTTGTTCACCCCTGCAAAGAACTTTAACGGGTTAGTGAGGCAAGATATTCCCTTACAAAACCCATGCTGAGTCTTCCTCAATAACTTGTGTTCATCAATGTGCCTACTCATTCTGTCCTTGATAATGGTTTCTACCAACTTTCCTGGTATTGAACTCAGACTGACTGGCCTGTAATTTCCTGGATCTCCTCTGGAACCCTTTTTAAAGATGGGGGTGACATTTGCTACCTTCTAGTCCTCAGGAACAGAGGCAGATTTCAATGAAACATTACATATTTTTATCAGGAGATCCACAAGTTCAACTTTGAGTTCTTTCAGAACTCCTGGATGTATGCCATCTGGACCTCGTGACTTATTAGTTTTTAATTTGTCAATCAGTTGTAGGACCTCCTCTCTTGTCACCTCAATCTGACTCAGGTCTTTCAACACCCCTTCCAAAATAAGCGGTACTGGGTCGGGCAAACACTTCTCTTCTTCCATAGTGAAGACGGAGGCAAAAAATGCATCCAGCTTCTCAGCCATTTCCCTATCCTCCTTCAGTAATCCTTTGACCCCCTGGTCATCCAAGGGCCCCACTGCCTCCCTGGCTGGTTTCCTGCTTCTAATATATTTGAAGAAATTTTTACTGTTAGTCTTTATGTTTTTTGCAATATGCTCCTCATAGTGCCTTTTTGCCTGCCTGATCACAGTCTTGCATTTGATTTGCCACAGCCTGTGTTCCCTTTTATTAATCTCACTTGCACTAGCTTTCCACCGCTTAAAGGAGTCCTTCTTATCTTTTACAGCTTCCATTACTTTGTTTGTTAACCATGCAGGCCTTCTCTTATACCTGTTTGTGCCTTTCCTAACTTGTGGTATATATTTTATCTGAGCTTCTAAGATTGTAGTTTTAAATAGCCTCCAAGCTTCCCCAGGGGTTTTGACTCTATTTACCTTTCCTTTCAGTTTCCTTTTCACATGCCTCCTCATCTCAGAGAATTTACCCCTTTTAAAGTTAAACGTGGTTGTGCTGGTCTTCTGGGGCAACTCCCTATTTATACAAATGGTGAAATCAATAACGTTTATGTCAGAACTTGTAACTTTCCTATGTGCTGTTAGCCAAACCGACTCCATGCTGTAACCTGATACTAACCCATGCTACACTGTATAAGCAACTAACACAAGATCCCAGTGCCTGGCAATATTCTGTGATCACTGAGGGGTGACTGATAGCCTCTGGTCCACAGCTGCAGGTGGCCTTTTGAAGCCAGGCCGCTTGGCCTTCACAGCAGGAGAGCATCCTCCCCTCTGATAACAGAGCCTGGGAAGGAGACACTTGTCTGCGATCCGTGTGAAAGATGACTTTATGGTATCTTCTCTGACTGCATAAAATGTAACCAAATGCCAGTCCTGGCATTACTGTTATCTCGTACCTCCAGTACTACAGTTCTCAATAAAGATCCTATACTTTGTAACGAGTTTGGGAATCGTCTGAAGTTCTTCAAGTTCTGACATTATAACAGTAAACTTCCTTTTTGGGATTTATCCGAACTGGCAACCTGGCTGGATGGCAGCAAAGGCTCCAGACAACGGAGAACCCAGCACTCCCCCAGAAGAGAGGCCGCTAGACCCGGGGGTGAACGCGGTGAGACGCAAGATCAAAGACCCCGCGCACTTCTCTACGGACGCCTTCCCCTTGCGGAGTTGGAGCCCGAGAAAGTCAACGGCTGCAATGGACGCCGCGGACCTGAGATACCGGGCCCTCGCAACCGGCGCGGGGGGAGACGAGGAGGACACCGACAGAGAAGAAGGCCCCGGCACCGGCTCCAGAGGCGGGGACCCGATCCGAGCCCTACGCAACGAGCTGTTCGGTGAGGGACATCCACGACCAAGTCCACATGTCCCGGGTGCAGATGGCCAAAGAGATGCAGCAGAACATGGGCGCAATCCGCGACCAGATCCGCGCCCTGCAAGGGGCCTTGCCCGCGGCCCCTGCGGCGCCGCCGCCGGCCCCGGCACCACCAGTACCTGCCGGACCGGGTGATGGGGGTGGTGGGGGCCCCGCAGGGCACTGCGCGGCAGCGAGGGGCTGGAGCGAGGTAATGAAGTACACAGCGTTCAAGAATGGGCTGAACGCGAACATCCTCAACCGGTGCTACCACCAAGGACGACCCGACACCCTGGTGGGATGGATCCAGCTGGCGGGAGAAGTGGAGACCAACCTGCAACATGTCGGGATGCGCCGCCAGCAGCAACTGGGCAAGAAAGGGGGGAAGCCGGGCCTTGCCACCGGCAGGCCCGAAGGGAAGCGGTCCCCCACGACATCCACCCCAGTTGCAGCCAGCAGGAGGTGCTTCAGGTGCGGCGATCCTGGGCATCTGGCCGCCAACTGCCCCGTGAAGCAGACACCGACCCCCACCCCGTCCACGCTGCCCGCAAGCGCCCCGAAGAAAGGGAGAGGCCGCGCCAAGGAGCCCAGTCAGGGCACCGTCGCCGCTTCCATGGCGATTGACGAGGAAATTACCACCATTGAGGAATCGAGTGAGGAGTCCTGGGACCAAGAGTCGGCGGAAAACGACAACGACCTGCTTTAATCGGTGCCGCAAAGCAGGTCCGGGAGACGCCGGCACCAGTGACGCCTTCTTCGCAAAGATCCTGGAGCTACATCTTGGCACCCTCGCCCTCCAGAGCCACCTCCTACTCGAGTGAAGGGCCAGAGCCACCATGAGGTGCAGGAGATCCTGGACTCCATGGTCAGGCGGGGGGTGTTGTACTACCTCATTAGGTGGGAATACTTCCCCCCAGGCTGCGACGAATGGGTCAAAGCCAAAGATGTGTCCGCCCCGCAATTGCTTAAGAAATTCCACCTACAAGCCCAAGGCGAAGAGCTTAGGGGGGGGCAGTATGTCAGAACTTGTAACTTTCCTATGTGCTGTTAGCCAAACCGACTCTATGCTGTAACCTGATACTAACCCATGCTACACTGTATAAGCAACTAACACAAGATCCCAGTGCCTGGCAATATTCTGTGATCACTGAGGGGTGACCGATAGCCTCTGGTCCACAGCTGCAGGTGGCCTTTTGAAGCCAGGCCGCTTGGCCTTCACAGCAGGAGAGCATCCTCCCCTCTGATAACAGAGCCTGGGAAGGAGACACTTGTCTGCGATCCGTGTGAAAGATGACTTTATGGTATCTTCTCTGACTGCATAAAACGTAACCAAATGCCAGTCCTGGCATTACTGTTATCTCGTACCTCCAGTACTACAGTTCTCAATAAAGATCCTATACTTTGTAATGAGTTTGGGAATCATCTGAAGTTCTTTAAGTTCTGACATTTATGGTCACTGTTCCCAAGTGGTGCGATCACTTTACATCTCTCACCATGTCTTGGGCATTACTTAGGACCAAATCCAGGATTGCTCCGCTCCTGGTAGGTTCTGTGACCATCTGCTCCATAGCACAGTCATTGAGAGCATCAAGAAACTCAATCTCTTTGTCTCGACCTGAACACATATTGACCCAATCAATCTGCGGATAGTTAAAATCACCTATTACGACACAGTTTTTACGTTTAGCCACTATCTTGAATCCTTCCATCATATTATAATTGTCCTCTATCTTTTGATTTGGTGGGCGATAAACTCCCATAGTTAAATTTCCTTTTGGGCCCTCTATTTCAACCCAAAGCATTTCTAGAAGGGAATCTAATTCTTTGACCTCAGTCTTACTGGACTCTATACCCTCTCTGACATACAGAGTCACCCCACCTCCAACCCTTCCCTCCCCATCCTTTCAATATAACTTATATCCAGGAATCACCGCATTCTACTGATTCTCCTCATTCCACCAAGTTTCTGAAATTCCTACAATGTCTGTGTTTTCTCCCAACACTAAACATTCCAACTCACCAATTTTACTTTGGACACTTCTAGCATTTGTATACAAACATCTATAATTTCCCAGGTAAGTTAGGCCTGCAACCTTCCTCCTGCTGCCTCGAGACTTTGGCAAACAGTCCATACTGTTTGTCACCATCTCAGTGGACAACTCTGATCCATTACTCGGTAGAAAAGTAACAGCTCACCCTTCATCTCTTTGAGATGAGTCCTCCCGAACCAGAGACATTTCATCTCCTGTCGGCTTTTCCCCAAGATTTAGTTTAAAAAAGCAGCTGACACTAAAAAAACTAAACTCTGTATTTAGTACAGACATTATTATTAACCTGGAAGCTCAAGGTGAAGGCTTGGACTCATCTATTAGGATTTAGATAACTGGTTTAAATGGCTATAAAAAGGAATTATACCAGACATTTAATTTTTTTCCCATACATTTTTTTTAAAGTCAGTATTTATCTCAGCTGTTAGCCATAGGTTCACTTATTATTAGTCTTCTATAAGTCATAATCTTTCACTCAGGACTTTTTTTTGTAGAAAAAGCCCAGCATGAACACATTTACATATTAGGTCACACCCCCTGACATCACCATTGTTTCATACAGGGCTTTTTTGTAGGTTTTTGCTTTTTAGGTATTTATTAAAAAGCAAAAACTAATTGAGAAAATACTAGAAACAGCAGAACTGGACTCACTTTCATCTTTGTTGAAAGACCCTCCAAGACACAAGACATCTTTGGAATCCTTTTTATATGTGGCTTGATACACTGATCTAATTATATACTTTGTATGGGATATAAGTAGAAGAAAGTTATCTATTTCTGACTATTTTAGGTTTTGAAATGTTAGTTTTGACCATAAGATAAGGTATTGTACGACTTACAGATTTCATTTACTTTTTAATGTACAACGGATTTTTTCTTTGCAATGCATATTCATAATGTATAATGTAGATACATGACAGCATTTTCTTGCTTTCCCCTTCCCAATTCCCCTTTTCCCATCCTGATTCCCTTTAAATCTAATAAAATACTTAAACATGAAAAAAGCCCAGTAGGATCTCATTTGCATAGTAGGCCATACACCCTCATGCCAAGCCAGTCAGAACTGCATTCCTGTGCATTCCTGCTCAAAAAAAGCCCTGCTTTCACTACAGTTACCAACAGGACTGGAGAAAACATGCTCTGTCCCTTTAATAGTGGCTTAATGTGTGGAAATGAACTGCTGGAGCTTTTCTTGGCATGGGGGCAAACAACATCACCTGGTAGATAACATCCTATTAAGCCTCTGTTAAAGGGACACGACATCTCCCAAGTATCTTTCACCCATCATTTGCCCTCTTTGAAATTGCAACATCAAACATGTGCCCCACAAGGTTGATATCTGGGTGAATTAAGAATGGTAAATCAAACTGTTAATCAATATTATGACTGTGTGAACAGTCCAGTTTGGCTCTGTGAATTGTGTAAAAAACCTGGCCACTTTTCTGAGATAGTTAGATTGTAGAACAGAATACAGGTGACAGTGGAAAAATAGGAGCCAGTGAAGGATTAATAGGAATAAAAAGAGTAGAGAAGTTCAAAGCAACTGAATCAGCAAAGCACCAAAAAAGGGGAATTAAAAATGGTCACCAGAGAACAAGATACCATTTTTAGTTGAACACTGTTAGGAAAGGCCAGAAAGCTCCCTAATTTTGGAACCCACACCCTACTTCTTCAGCATCAGTTGCTATCTCTCCTTAGCCCTTCCAAGAGGCCTGTGTAAATGCTCAGAACTCTGTGCTGAGTAAAGTCTGAGAAATGGTGCAGGAAAGAAAGCAACTCTGATGCTATTTCCTTTGCCTCATGGGATGAATGGGGGCTGTGAGCCATGGAATTCAGCTGACTCAAGCCAGACGGGAAATGGTATTAAACCTTCACCATCAATTTTAAATGAAGCAGGGGCCAAAGCAGAGAGGCTGTTGTGTGACTCACACAAAATAGGGGTGGCCATGCAAACCTGACTTTACTTTCAGTAACCTGGGAGGATGTTTAGTTAGAGAAGGTGACAGAAGAGCAGAAACAGCTGCAGGAAGAATCTTTCTGAAGACAGCAACATGATGTGACACCCACATTTGGCTGTGTGACTTTCTAGTTATGCTCACAATTATTGAACACACTCCTGGTTTCCTTTCCAAAACCCAGAGACAAATTTGCATGCCATCTCCTTAAAACTACACTTTTTAGAAACTTCTACCTATTGCCTCTATACCTTTTTACTGAAATTAGTAATAGAGCAGCCCTGTCTTCAGGTTATGCTCAGAGGACAAGAGGGAACTGCTCCTAAATGCAGGCGAAGCCCCCCGGGAAACTCCAGTCCCGGAGCTCCAAGCCATCCCTGGGGGCCCAAAAGTACGTGAAGCCTGGTTCAACGGGGTCCACCAAGCTGAGGTATTTCCTGGTCCTAGTCAGAGGGCACTTGAGAGTCTGGGTGGAGAATTTCCCCACTGAAAAAGCAAAAGTGATTTACATCAAGGGGGGGGTGCCTAGAAGGAGCTGTGGCAGATTGGTGTGTTACCCTCTACGAGGTCAGGTCCCCCGCCCTAGACACGGCTCAAGACCTCCTGAGAGCTTTGAAGGTGCAGTTTGAGGACCCCCTACAAGAAATCAATGCCATATCCGCACTCCAAGACCTCCATCAGGGGGCAAGGTCGGTGCATGACTAAACAGCTGAGTTCCAGCTCCTGAACACCAAGATCCACCGCAGGGATGACGGGGCCTGAATCGAGCGGTATAAAAGGGGACTCAACTCCTCCATCTTTGCAGAAGCCATTAAATTGGGGGACCCCCAGACTCTAGTCAAGTGGATCCAACTCATGTGCAAGATTGAGGACAGCCACAAAATCATCGCTCTCCACCGTAAGCAGCAAGCGGGACAAGGGGTGAAAGAATCCAAAGACTGGGTCGGGGAGAAAGGGGGACCTCCCCCCCCCAAGAGAAGCTCTATGACCCCTGGGGAAAAGGAGCAGTGTGTAAAGAGCTGGCTATGCTTCAAGTGTGGAGAGGAGAATCGCCTTGCTAACGAGTGCCCCAGCAGGCCATGGGAGGTCCCACCCCAATTTCCGAAGAAGGGGGACCGAAAGAAGAAGACTGGAGGGAATGCTCCAAAGCAACCCAGAGACTTCCACCATGCCTATCCAGACAAACCGGGGTGTGTGTGAGAGGGGGCTTTGGGGGGAGGCTGTATGTCAAGTGCCTTGTTATGATTTGTGCTTCAGTACCAATTGTTAATTGTGCTATGCCCTGCCTGCTGCTTTGCTCCTTTATCTTTGCAACAAGTAGCAAGATTCCTTTCCTCCGGCCGGACGGAACCTCAAGGCCAGGCTACTGGTAGCACAGCACCTGTTTTGAGAAAAGGACTGGACAATTGGGGAGGGATTGTGCTTGCCCGTGCTTTACATCCCGCCTTGCTTTGAAAGTGTAACCGTTATGTTAAAGTATATATAAGGGGGTCATTGCCCTGACTCACCAGTTTTAGCAAAACTCATTTTGCATCCAGTAGCATCAGTGGCTGAATAAAACTGCCATTCAACAAAGTGGACTGTTTACATTACTTGAGTTACTGGGGTCTTGACACCACCCTTTCTCCTCAACAAGAGCCTGGAGGCCACACAAGGACCACCTATCCTTTCCTTGTAGCCAGATTTTCCTTCTCCCCTGCACCTCTTTATACAGAGGAAGACAATTGGGTAATAGTCTTCTTTGTTGTCTTCATAACTTGTTCCTCTGATACTGGCTCATTCCTCTGGCATAAAAAACCTTTTGCTGACATAAGAGACTCTTCTGCCAGCTAAGTAGGTCCTTGTTTTGGTGGACTGCCCTTGAGCAAAAGGAATGTGTTGGTGAAATGGATTCTTCGGATCCCATCTATGATGTTGCTCATAAAAGTAATAAGTGACTCTCATTGCTAGCAAGTAATTATTACAAAAATTCTATGTTACTTCATGACTTCCTTAGATATGCAGAAAACATTTGTGATGTCATTTATCTCCTACCACCTTCCCTTGAGAAACACCATTCTAGTCAGAGTCAGCTATAGAAACAAATATTGTATGGGAAAAGAAGAGATGAGGTTGATTGGAGCAGGGAGCAGTCTCAATTTTATAATACTTCCAAACCGCCTCTTCTATATTACCAGTTCAGACAGGGTGGGCAGATAGCTGGGCAGACAATTTTTAGGGTGGACATTTACTCACCAGTGCTTGCTGGGTCACGTCCCAAGCAGATTAGCTTTTAATTTTTATAATATATTTCTCTTTTCAAAAAGGGAATCTGGGGCAATGAAAAAGCCAGAGGCAACTATATTACCATAATATTTATTAAGTGCTTGTAACAACTGGGTTTGTTTCAAAATTATTAAAAATGAAGGCCATGCCAGATAGCTTGCAGTCTAATAAATAACACAATCAAATATTGATTCACGGGGTAGCTGTGTTGGTCTGAAGCAACAGAACAAAGTTTGAGTCCAGTGGCACCTTTAAGACCAACAAAGTTTAATTCTGGATATAAGCTTTTGTGTGCATGTGGACTTCTTCAGATACATTGAAACAGATACATATAGGTAGAGAGGGTGGGGGTGTTAGTTGCCAGGAATGGCTAGTTAGAATCAAGATGCATAAGTAACTGGGCAATAAATACAACTGAGACTGGATTAAAGCAGATGGTAAAACCTGCGAACAGCAGCAAATTAGCATAAAAATATAAGAGTTAACAAACAGATGTGAGAATTATGTTTGAGTCCAGTGGAACCTTCAAGATCAACAAAGTTCAATTCTGGGTAAAAGCAAGAGCTCGCTGAGAGGTCGTTTTCCCTCTCCCATAATACTAGAACTTGGGGACACCGAATGAGGTTGATAGGCAATAGGTACAGGACAGACAAAAAGACATACTATTTCACTCAACGAGTAATTAAATTGTAGAATTTCCTGCCAGTGGATATAGTGATGGCCATGAGCATGAATGGCTTTAAGGGCTGCCAGGTCTCCTGCTATAGTGCCCCTGACCATCACTACTGCTTAGTAGGGTAAAAAAATTAAAGGAAAATTGCTGTTGCTGTGATGGAATGGAATGATGTCAATTATGGTGCAACCCTGCAAGTAATGTCATCAGGTTTGGGGTATGCTCTAGGATACAACTGAAACTTCTATGGTAAAATCATAATGTTTCAGTGAAATTCCAGAGTGTCTTCCCAAACGTTCATTTCCTCCTCAATGCTACATTACTGAGCAGCACTATAGTTATAGTGGAAGCCATTGGAGCAATAGGGATATGTGGAACTTTTTTAGTAGAAAAAGCCCATCAGGAACTCATTTGCATATTAGGCCACACCCCCAATGCCAAGCATCCCTGCTTTTAAAAAGCCCTAGGAATGTGTGTTTTTCTGCCTCTGAGCTTCCTGCTGGTTGCAAGTGTTTGGCTGGCAATCCTATCTGGCTTTAAAAACTGGCTTGACAGATTTATGGAGGAAAGGTCCATCAATGGTATTATATCATGGCATTCATATTCAAAGGCAGTAAACCTCTGAAAGCTAGGAGGCATAGGTGGACCTTATTGGTGGTTAAGTGTGTGAACTCTTCTGGGAGAACCGGGTTTGATTCCCCACTCCTCCACTTGCAGCTGCTGGAATAGCCTTGGCTTAGCTATGGCTCTCACAAGAGTTGTCCTTGAAAGGGCAGCTTCTGTGAGAGCTCTCTCAGCCCCATCCACCTCACAGGGTGTCTGTTGTGGGGGAAGGATATAGCAGATTGTAAGCTGCTCTGAGTCTTTGATTCAGAGAGATGGGTGGGGTATAAGTCTGCAGTCTTGTTCTTATTCTCTATGTCCAGTCTATTGGCTTTCTAGGACAATTTGTTGGCTACTGTGTGAAATAGGATGCTGGACTAGATTGATCTGATCCAGCATGGATTTTAGATGTTCCAGTGCAAATCCAGAAAAGAAGCAACAGAAGGGTAAATGGTGCGCTCCCTGCTATTTAAACTATGCTATCCATATTGACACTAGAGTTCTCTAGGAGATCAGTGCATCTCTAGGAGTTCTCTAGGGTCGTTTTCGCACTCACCTTAATCAGCAGCGACGCCAGTTTCCGTTTGCGCCGCAAACCCAGTTTCCATTTGCGCCGCAAAAGCGCCGGGACTTTCCGGCTCTTCTGGGTGCTCCGCGGCAATTAGTGCAAAATCCGTGCAGATCCTGCGCGGTGAAGAGGGTCGTCGCTGCTGATTAAGGTGAGTGCGAAAAAGACCAAAGAGTTCTCTAGGAGATCAGGGACAGAACAAATGCATAAGGCACCATGTTCAAGGACAAAATTTCTTGTTCTACCATGGCTCTGTGTCTTTAGAGACAAGCTGCTCTTCTCTACAAACTGGGCCTGGGAGAACACACTAGAGGAGAAGCAATGGGAAAGAAGATGATGTCTGAATTTCCCTCACCTTGTATTTAATTTCTCCTCTCAGTTATTTCCCCCCCTCAGTTCTGGCTCTACATCTGTGCTTGCAATGAAATTATGAATAGAGCCTGGGCTGAGGAAAAAATAGTTAGTGGTGTAGGGGGGTAAACAAGTGGGAGGAAAAGCATTAACTGTTTCTGTCCTGCTTACCACTTCTCCTCTTCAAATCCTACCCTCCAAGTTGCAAAAGAGAAACCAAAAACAAAATAAGCATATTATCTCTTCAAAACAACAGTGTTGTTTTTTGGGGGTAGATGCCATGTGAGAAATTCAGCTAGGATGGCCAGCATGCCTGGAGAAAAATGTCCTTTCCTTTTAATAGAGGATTGATGTGTGGAAATGGACAGCTGAAGCATATCATGACATGGATGTAAACATCACCCACCACCTAGCAAGTAATACCCCATTATGCTTCTGATAAGGAGACAGGCCTTTTTTCCTCCAGGAAGTTCAAAACTCTAAATTCAATCTCAGCATCTTTGCAGAATGCCACAGGACTAAACTTCTCAATGGTCAGTGGAATAAAACAACTAGCCTAGCTGCACTGAAGATTTACTAGCTGTTCCAATTGAATGTAAAATCACATCCAGTGAACAGTTTTGACATTTGAATTTGTGATACAAGGGTTAAAACCCATCTTTAGTTTTGTAAGTATATTCCATGCATATGATATAATTATGAGGCAGCGTGGGTAAGATTTCATCCATACACAGTTATGCCAGATCCTCATGATATTTCAACCTCCAGAGTTAACTAGATCACAGAGATGTGTTATGTATACATGATAAATGTGTGATGTGAAGATACATCACACAAACAGTGTAGAACTCTCATGCCACTGCCTACTGTATTTCCAATCTGATCATGTGATCTGTTCTTACATTAATTTTCATGTGTATGTAATGCTTCTGTATATTATTCTGCTTCATACACCTTAGTCTCGCCATATCCTGTTTAGTTGTGTGACATGGAACTTGAAAAATCAGACTGGAAGATCTAGCTCTGGTTATCCAGCAGGTTTAACCACTCAGGTTTACCCATATGTGTATGGTGGGTTTACAAGAGCTGTGAGGAGTTAATGGCTGAGGTTCTGCATGAGGGGTTGTATTGTCATCATGATAGTACAATTTGGACACCTTGATTATCAATAACAATTTTACAAACATCTGTGAAGATGAAACTGACCAGCAGAACAAAGTCAAAGTCAGGCAATCAGATGACAGAGAAGCAAAACAGAAAATCACCTTCAAAGACAGAGGTTAGGTTAGAAAGTCTGACACAAACAGTTCAGAGGTGTTTGGTCTTAAATGTCAAGCAGAACATTATATGGCCTTGTCACTGCAGAATCTGAAACTACAGGCTAAGCTCCAGTTCTACTCAACAGCCATCAGGGTGTGCATGTTATTGCTTGCATGAAAAAAGGGCTGATCCAGATAGACCCTGTCTATGTGACATTCATGGCAGATCCTGAGGCTCAGGCTGATGTAATGCTACTTAAAGAGGCAGCAGGCAAATGCTTCCAAATGCCAGCTCTGTTCCAAGGATCTCATTGGTCTGGCTGAAATTTGTCTCTAGAAATGACAAGGAGAAAGCATGAGTCATGAGTGGCATTTAGCCTCATTGTGTCTGAGCAAAGAGTCCAAGGCATTCCTATTTATTTACCCTTCTTTTATCACCAGATATAACAGATGAGCTCATGATTCTGATGGACCTGGGCTTTATTTACATGGCATGTATAAATAAAAGACAGACAGGCACAGGGACACTATGCATCTCATAGAGAGTTCATCCTAGCAGAAAAACTTGAAATGTGAATAAACAACAGCAGGAACACAAAAGCTGTACACACTCAAGCTGTACACACAATTTCCATTATCAGGATAATTGATATATGCACTAATACATACTTGTAATGTCACACAAACATGCCTGCTTTCTGCATGATCAGGAGCCTGCTCTATAATGTAATTTTCAACTGGATCAGATCACTTAAGACAAGGATCACTTGCTGTAAGACTCTGTGCAGAAAATGTATCCCCCCCCCCCTTTGCATCCAAATATCTACCTAGATAGCAACTATGATTTCTTCATTGCATGAATGCCTAACTAGAAAAGTAAAAACCAGACAAAGGAAGTAACCGGAAAAAAACATATACTTCTTTCCTCCCATAGGCATAAACTACAGGGAGATTTTTCTTGGGGGGTCTGAATGCCCCCGGGCAACCAGTGCAGGACTTGGGGACTCGGGGGCTTGGACAATAAATGCCAGCAGTAGCAACAAACTCCTTTGAGTGTATGAAAATGTTTTCCAGTCCATCTTAGATTTTCAAGAAGGAGAGATAATGATCTTCAAAGACATGAATGGAGTAATGGATCCTGTGAAGAAATGCATTTTCTCCTGGGGCATTGTGAGGCAGGGAAACTCCCCACAGTTTGTGTTTTCCCCTCTGAACTGGAACGGAGGAAGTCAGTGGTGTAATGATCTTCCAAGCTCACCTTCTTACAAATGCTAATTGAGCTAGCACGACACACAATGGATAAATACAAAGATGGAGAATCATAGAGTTGGAAGGGACCTCTAGGGTCATCTAGTCCAACCCCCATCTTCTCCCTTTCTTCTTGTGGAGGTATCAAGTGCTAGAGCAGGTGTGGGGAACATCAGGCCCGAGGGCCCTTTATGGTCCTCGAGATTACTTGGTCTTGTCCTCAGGGATTGCTGGACCAAGCCAAACCACATGGCGGCCTCCTTGGGGCCTGGCTGGCCGACGAGGAACATGAAGCCCAGCTGTGCTGTGCATCAGGCTCCCTGGGGCTGGCTGGCCGGCAGGGATTGTGGGGCCCACTCACACTGTGCAGCAGCCTCTTTGGGGCGTGGCTGGCCACCCAAGATCGCTGTGGGTCTTGGAAAAGTCACTGTCACAGTTCAGGTAAATTTCCCCTTCATTTCTTTTTTTCCATTCCTTCCTCTTTCTCTTTCTCTCTCTCTCTCTGTGCAGCCTGAGTGGTGGGCATTGTGAAGGACTGCTGTTGGGGTATGTGGGTGCCTTTAAAGGTCTGCTGGGAGCAGCTGCAGTTTCCACACGGAGGGAGGGAGGGGTGGTGGGTGGAAGCCAACTACCACAAGTTCGATTTGCACTTGATTATCTCAGATTGTGTGGCCTAATATGCTAATGAGTGTGTGACCTAATATGCTAATATCAGGGGATGTGGTCTAATATGCTAATGAGTTCCTGCTGGACTTTTTCTACAAAAAAGCCCTGGCCTGGACCTAGGTATTTGCCTAGGACGCCAGGCCGGGGTGTGTGTGCCAAATTAGGCTCACCCCACATTACTTCAAATAGAAAAACAATTATTTGCATTAATTTTGCCGAATTGTTTTGTATGGCCCTTGAATGATGTTATAAATATCCAAATGGCCCTTAGCAGAAAAAAGGTTCCGCACCCCTGTGCTAGAGAGTCTTCAGGAAGACAGATCTCTGGAGACAGGAAAAACTGTTTTGACCTTGGCAGACCTGAGTCAAGGGGGTGAGGGAAGAGATTTGGTAATCTTCCTGGCAATAGGATGCTCTTGCAGTGCATCTATTAGGAGAGACAGACCTCTCACCTGAAATCTAGAAAAGATGGCTATATTGTCCATCAAGGAAGCTGGCCTAGAGGGTTGAAGGATACTTGATATTGTAAGGTAATTGTGATCTGCACAAGTTTTCAGTTGTATCTTTGGACTCTCTAGATAAATAACTAAAGTATTGATATCTAGCACATATCAATCCTTAAATACATTTGGTGGCTGTTGGAAAAGAAAGTATAGCTCTTAACCCTGGCTGACTACACCCACGTTTAATGTAGCAACAGTCAGACTGTGAGCTCTTTGTTGGATTCAACATACTTGCTTGCTTCCAATTTACATTGGGGGAGAAATGAGATTGAGTGGGGGGATATGAAGATCAGAGGCCTTTAAAAATTTCCTAATGGATTCAGGTGGGTTGGCATGTTGGTGTGAAACAGAAGAACAGTTTGAGTCCAGTGGCACCTTTAAGAACCAACCAAGTTTTATTCTGGGCATCAGCTTTTGTGAGTATATATACACTGTTTCATTTAGATTCAGATGGGTAGCTGTGTTGTGCTCAAGCAACAGGACAAACATGGAGTCCAGTGGCACCTTTAAGACCAACAAAGTTTTATTCTGGGTATAAGCTTTCATGAGCAAGCACACTTCATCAGATACAGGTGAATTCCTCATTTATTTATTTATTTATTTATAGTCTGCCTTTCTCACTGAAACTCAAGGTGGGATAACACCATGCAAGTCAGTACAGTCAACAGGATGGGACATCCAAGAACAGTGCATTAAAAACAAACGGACATTTTAAACAGAGCTAAAACAAAGCACAAGCATTTAAACAAGCAAAAAGACTCATGCCGAGGGTGCTGTGCATGGGAGTGGAACCTCCAGCCACAGGCAGGTCACTCTCAAGGAGGTCATTCTCAGAGGGATGCTGGCACTGCCAAGCAAAAAGACTAAGGGGAAGGCCCAAAAGGAAATCACTCTGCTGCTTTGGAGGCTCTATGGCATTATACCTTGCTTCCCTCCCAAAACCTCATCCTTCCAAGGCTGTACTTCAAAATCTCCAGGAATTTCCCAACCTGAAGCTTGAGGCAGAGTGACCTCTGAAGTTGAGTGATCTGTTGTGATTCCAACAAGAGATCACCAGGTTGACAACCTTAGGAAGAGAGAAGGAAGCAGGAAAAAGAAGAGAGGCTATGGGGCTTTCAGGAAAGGGAAGAAGAAATAGTGGGAGAGGAGGAAATGAGATGCAAGTCCTTGCGGGTTTCTTTGTGTGTGTGTAGAGGGGGGAGAGAGAAAGAGAGAGATCCAGTAGGCTGTGCAGGTGTGCTTAGATGTTAGACACTGGTTATCATTCAAGGATCCACGAGATTTATCACTTCCTAGAGAGACAAGGGACCTCTAACAAAGATTTATCATCACCTTCACAGGACTCTGCTCCTTTGTGAGGTGCTGCTATATTTAACCAGTTCCAACTTTGATTCTATTTGTGCTCCCCAAATAACAATGAAGTTTTGACCTGCTGTTGCAAGGCTTTTAACATGGTAGAGATCCAGCTGTTCAGACTGAGTGTGGCACTTTAATTCTTAACTAGCTTCTTCCTTAGCTCTGATTGCATGCACAGATAAACAGAATAGCACTAGATTAGAATCAAAGCAAAATTTTGATACAATCTAGTTTAACATTTTATGTCTGTGATTTTAGTACACATTTAGAAATATGATCTTAGGGAACACAAAGATTAAAACATCAATTCTGGTTTTGATGTCTTTACTTTGAGTATGGGTTAAGTAGTGTGAACTTCTAAGGTCATTGCAAACATCCTAAATGGGGGTGGGTGGGAACCCAACTATGAATAATATTCACAAAGGTCTGTTGTAATATTTCTATAGGGTGGTATACTAGCACCAGCTAGACTTGTGCAACATCACACAAACCCAGTTATGAAAGAAACAATGTGAATGCATAGTTTTGCACAGAATCTGTGAAAAATCAAAATATTGTGAATGAAAACATAATACTGGGATGAAAGCAATTTTGGGATGTTAGTCCATGTTAAAATGCTGTACAATCCAGAAAGTTTGACAGCCTTTTATCGAAACACTAACAACTCAGAAATCTAGAAGCAGAACTCCAATACAAACCTTGGTAAGTGGCCTTCAAAAAATTTTTTGGCATCAATTGAAACAAACAAAAAAAAGCTGATGCAATTCATAATGCTGGAAAAAAAGTGTTAGCTTTTGTATGAATACAAAGTTTTGTTAGGGCTCTTGCGTATGTAAGGAGGTAAGTAACAGCCCATCAGGGAGGGATTTTGTGTTGGCTTTAATGCACAGGTTTGTAAATGGCAAAACACCTCTCTCCCTGCACAGAACAAACCAAGCATGATTTCACTGTATTGTATTGTGGGCTTGGTTTTCCTGGCCTATTGCCATATCTTTCTCACAGACTTTCTCTGCCTGGATACAGGAGCTATGTCAAAGTCAGTGGCATATCCCCTTGTAGCTCAAAAGACAATGGCCTGCCACAACCCTTCGTAATCCTTAAAGAGCTATGACCTAATTCTTGGGCATACAAGCCTGTTTCTAGGCAGATTGCTAGGTATGGCAAGAAAGAGGTCAGTGTATAGATAAATCAGCAGCAGATCAACTGACCTGCCTGACAGTAGTCCTGATTGGCTACTTCCTATCCAATATCAATGCTCAGCTCTATGTCTGGTAACAAGATGTTAGACATTTCAGCCAGGGTTGCACCAACCATATAAAGAATTAATGGATGATGCAAGTCGTTTCTGAGCTTCTTGATTTTCACTGTGAAGTCTAAATATTATTAAAGCTAACAAAAGATCTCAGACTGGATTAAATGGGATTTTAGATTATGTTTTATAATTAATTCTCTTTGTTGACATCTGGAAATAAGCTACCACACTGCTATGCATTGAAACATATTTGATTGTCCAAAGAACAAGAGAAAAAATGGCATGAGAGCACTCTCAGTCTTCTTCCTTTTCAATAGCTTTTCTACAACTAGCAGAAACACGGTGATCAGCCATTTAGTGTTATTAAAGTGTGCTCAATGAAGGCTATGGAATTGTCAAGAGCATGTAACCACTCTTTCTTATAATCCATGCATTTTGACTAAATCAATCAAAATTAGGAATTTAAATTGCATTGTAATTAGACAATATGGAGAGAAAGTTGGTGACACTACATTGATCTTGAAATTAGAGTTAAAAAGATCAAACATAAGAGGGCAATGGTACAGTGTAGGGAAGAAATGCAGAGTAACTTAAGCAAATCAAGAAAGGTGCTGAAGATGGCAGCTGAAGGCAAGCCACAATGGCATTGGTACTGCTAGGCACATTGTACTGGTTCTGCTGGGCTTGTAAAAATGCCCACCACCTTCAGTGTCTACTGCAGAGATTCTCTGGTACTTTAATTCTGTTCTGTGGGGCTTCTGTTACTCTTGCTTTTTTGCTGTTCCCCCCTCCAGTGTTTCCAACGTAGGATGGGGAACCTTCTTTTGGGGTCTGTAACTCGCACCCCAAACATCCACCCATCAACAAACTTGGAGGAAAGGCAGAGGAGAGTCAGCCAAAGATCCCATGTGAATTTAGTGTCTCTAGCACAACAGAGGGATGTTCATTTAATTTCACTCTGGTTCATTTCTCTCTTTAAAGTACATAATAGTTTGTGATTCATAAATCAGGCATGCCACAAAAAACATTATCCATCCCTAGTTTTGTTCCCATCCCTAGTAGCGGACTGCTGTATGAGTGTGGGACAGAAGGACATTATCCTAATTTGTAAATATTCTCTTTTTCCCAAGGTCTATGAAGGAGTGTCCCAGTGCACACTAGGCATAGGGCTGGATTGTAAAGCTCAAGTGTAAGCAAGGTAAGGCAAATGCAGAATCCAGCACGGTGTGGTCAGAGTTCAGTTTCTAGGTCATACACAGAGTCAGCTACAGGAGAAGGTTTGGGGCAAATCTAAAAGTTGAGGTTCATATATAGTCCAAGGAGTCAAACTCACAGGTCAGAGACAGAGTCCATGGTGGCGAGGGTAGGAGTAATTTGACATGTTGCTTCCATGGCCAGTCTCTCCGTCTCTTTACCCTTTAGGGCTGAGATTGAGTCACAGTTATGGCTCAGCTGCTAATTGTGCAATATGCATTCTTTCCAGCATTTCATGGCAGACCCTCCTCCATCTATGCTCCAGTGGTTCAGGACACAAGGGAAGAAGCAGAAGAGCTGGTTTTATACCCTGCTCTTCACTACCCAAAGAAGTATTGGATTGGCTTACAATCTCCTTTCCTTCCTCTCCCCACAACAGGCACCCTGTGAGGTAGGTGAGCCAGATGAGAGAACTGTGACAGACCCAAGGTCACCCAGCTGGCTTCATGTGAAGGAGAGGGGAATCAAACTCGGTTCTCCAGATTAGAGTCCACTGCTGTAAACTACTGCACCAAGCCGGCTTTCAGGAGGTGAGATGGATGGTGGGACACTATCTGGTTCTGAGCCATGGCACTTAACTGCTGGGAAACTACTGTCTGAATTGGTACTTGGCAGGGTTGCAGTAGCTTTCTGCAGCAGGTTGTCTGCAAGTGACTGTGACTTGGGAACTCTATCTACCCTTTCCCCTTCTGCAGAGTCCTCTGCCTCTTCAGGGTTGGCTGTGCCTGACCGATCCATGACTGTGAGTCAGTCTTGCAGAAACACTGTAAGTGGATCAGCTTTGCTCTGTAAATACCACTAATCTTTTGCTTATAATATCTATTTGAACTTCTGAAAAGATTTCTTTGTTAGACTGTCTTTTCCACTTTCCTTCCATGGCATGCACATGAATGTGTGTTCAATTGCAACTTAATAGCATGCTACATAGCTAGGCATATGTTCTTGCATGTACAGGCTCACTTCTCTATATTTTCCCATAAATAAAAGCAATGAAATGAGCTGCTGAATGTCCACCAATAATTAATTTTTCCTCTGGCCAATATGTCACAGTTACAGTGCCAGTTATTCTTTCAGTCTTCCCTCTCCTACACAGTCAGCATCCACATTCAAGTGAGCATCAAGGACAAGACAGTAAATTTAGCACCCTACTTCACATTACAGTTTTTGTACTCCCAGAACTGTCAGCACCCATAACAGCATTTGCATTTTCCCCCAAGAAAAAATTTGTTTCTGAAACTTTTAACTTTCCTTCTTCTAGTGCTTGTTAACACTGACTTTTGGTTAAATAATATAAGAACTTGATTAAATTACAAGAAATAGAAGACAAGCATAGACCTGTGAATAATAGTTGCTCAAAGAAGAAAAGAGAATGGGGTTAAGAGGAAAATTTTCTTTCCAGCTTCTTTCATTATTTCCATTTGCTGGATCAGGAACTATAGGACTGAGTTGGATATGCATCCAAATGTGGATATGTGTGGATGCTATCAACAATGTGATTGCATTGCTTAATCAGTCAAATACTCTTATGCATAAGAACATAAGAACATAAGAGAAGCCATGTTAGATCAGGCCAATGGCCCATCGAGTCCAACATTCTTTGTCACACAGCGGCCAAATATATATATATATATATATATATATATATATATATATATATATATACACACACACACACACTGTGGCTAATAGCCACTGATGGACCTCTGCTCCATATTTTTATCTAACCCCTTCTTGAAGGTGGCTATGCTTGTGGACGCCACCACCTCCTGTGGCAGTGAATTCCACATGTTAATCACCCTTTGGGTGAAAAAGTACTTCCTTTTATCCGTTTTAACCTGTCTGCTCAGCAATTTCATCGAATGCCCACGAGTTCTTGTATTGTGAGAAAGGGAGAAAAGTACTTCTTTCTCTACTTTCTCCATCCCATGCATTATCTTGTAAACTTCTATCATGTCACCCCTCAGTCGACGTTTCTCCAAGCTAAAGAGCCCTAAGCGTTTCAACCTTTCTTCATAGGGAAGGTGTTCCAGCCCTTTAATCATTTTAGTTGCCCTTTTCTGAACTTTCTCCAATGCTATAATATCCTTTTTGAGGTGCGGCGACCAGAACTGCACACAGTACTCCAAATGAGACCGCACCATCGATTTATACAGAGGCATTATGATACTGGCTGATTTGTTTTCAATTCCCTTCCTAATAATTCCCAGCATGGTGTTGGCCTTTTTTATTGCAAACGCACACTGTCTTGACATTTTCAGTGAATTATCTACCATGACCCCAAGATCTCTCTCTTGGTCAGTCTCTGCCAGTTCACACCCCATCAACTTGTATTTGTAGCTGGGATTCTTGGCCCCAAGGTGCATTACTTTGCACTTGGCCACATTGAACCGCATCTGCCACGTTGACGCCCACTCACCCAGCCTCAACAGATCCCTTTGGAGTTCCTCACAATCCTCTCTGGTTCTCACCACCCTGAACAATTTAGTGTCATCCGCAAATTTGGCCACTTCACTGCTCACTCCCAACTCTAAATCATTTATGAACAAGTTAAAGAGGATGGGACCCAGTACCGAGCCCTGCGGCACCCCACTGCTTACCGTCCTCCACTGCGAAGACTGCCCATTTATACTCACTCTCTGCTTCCTATTACTCAGCCAGTTTTTGATCCACAAGAGGACCTGTCCTTTTACTCCATGACTCTCAAGCTTTCTAAGGAGCCTTTGATGAGGAACTTTATCAAAAGCTTTCTGGAAGTCAAGGTAAACAACATCTATCGGGTCTCCTTTGTCCACATGTTTGTTCACCCCCTCAAAGAAATGTAACAGGTTAGTGAGGCAAGATCTTCCCTTGCAGAACCCATGCTGAGTCTTCCTCAATAACCCGTGTTCATCAATGTGCCTACTCATTCTGTCCTTGATAATGGTTTCTACCAACTTTCCCGGTATTGAAGTCAGACTGACTGGCCTGTAATTTCCCGGATCTCCTCTGGAACCCTTTTTAAAGATGGGGGTGACATTTGCTACCTTCCAGTCCTCAGGAACGGAGGCAGATTTCAATGAAAGATTACAGATTTTTGTTAGAAGATCCACAAGTTCAACTTTGAGTTCTTTCAGAACTCTCGGATGTATGCCATCCGGACCCGGTGACTTATTAGTTTTTAATTTATCTATCAGTTGTAGGACCTCCTCGTTTGTCACCTCAATCTGACTCAGGTCTTTCAACACCCCTTCCAATATTAGTGGTTCTGGGGCGGGCAAACACTTCTCATCTTCCACGGTGAAGACGGAGGCAAAAAATGCATTCAGCTTCTCAGCCATTTCCCCATCCTCCTTCAGTAATCCTTTTACCCCATGGTCATCCAAGGGCCCCACTGCTTCCCTGGCTGGTTTCCTACTTCTAATATATTTGAAGAAATTTTTATTGTTGGTCTTTATGTTTTTTGCAATATGCTCCTCATAGTCCCTTTTTGCCTGCCTGATCACAGTCTTGCATTTGATTTGCCACTGTCTGTGTTCCCTTTTATTAATCTCACTTGGACTGGTTTTCCACCGCTTAAAGGAGTCCTTCTTACCTTTTACAGCTTCCATTACTTTGTTTGTTAACCATGCTGGCCTCTTCTTATACCTGTTTGTGCCTTTCCTAACTTGTGGTATGTATTTTATCTGAGCTTCTAGGATTATAGTTTTAAATAGTCTCCAAGCTTCCCCAAGGGTTTTTTTTTTTATTTATTTTTTATTTATTTGGTGACTTCTATCCCGCCCTTCCCACAAGTGGCTCAGGGCGGCTTACAACAACAATAAAACAATAAAACAGTAAAATCAGAGCAAGTTATTACCTCTAAAATCAGACAATTAAAACCTAAAAACCTTAAAATTAAACATTAAACTATACAGTATAAACACAAAAATCTGGTAGCTACATTATCTCATCAGGCATAGGCTAACCGGAAGAGGGCTGTCTTACAGGCCCTGCGGAACTGAGCAAGGTCCCGCAGGGCCCTCGCCTCTTCCGGTAGTTGGTTCCACCACATAGGGGCCATTGTGGAAAAGGCCCTGTCTCTAGTTGCCTTGAGACGCACTTCCTTGGGCCTGGGGATGATGAGCAGATTTTGAGTGCCAGACCTCAGTGCTCTCTGGGGAACGTGTGGGGAGAGACGGTCCCTCAGGTAGGCAGGTCCCAGGCCATATAGGGCTTTAAAGGTGATGACCAGCACCTTGTACCGGACTCGGTATATTATTGGAAGCCAGTGCAGAGCCCGAAGGCCCGGCCGGATGTGCCCCACCTTGGGAGGCCCAGTAACAGCCGGGCCGCGGCATTCTGCACTAGCTGCAATTTCCGGGTCCGGCACAGGGGCAGCCCCATGTAGAGGGCATTGCAGTAATCCAACCTCGAGGTGACCGTGGCATGGATCACTGTTGCTAGGTCGTCGGGGGCCAGGAAGGGGGCCAACTGCCTTGCCCGTCTAAGATGAAAAAACGCGGACTTGGCAGTGGCCGCTATCTGAGCCTCCATCTTTAGGGACGGCTCCAATAGCACCCCCAGCCTCAGCGGTACACCGTCAAAAGCTGGCAGAGGGATTTCCCCTCCCGGTCCCCGACGGCCCAAACAAAGGACCTCTGTTTTCGCAGGATTCAATGTCAGTCCACTCAGTCTGAGCCACTCAGTTTGTCAGTCCACTCAATGTCAGTCCACTCAGTCTGAGCCACTCAGTTTGACCGTATTTACCTTTCCTTTCAGTTTCCTCCTCACATGCCTCCTCATCTCAGAGAATTTACCCCTTTTAAAGTTAAATGTGGTTGTGGCGATCTTTTTGGGCAACTCCCTATTTATACAAATGGTGAAATCAATAACATTATGGTCACTGTTCCCAAGCGGCGCAATCACTTTTACGTCTCTCACCAAGTCTTGGGCATTACTTAGGACCAGATCCAGGATCGCCCCACCCCTGGTAGGTTCTGAGACCATCTGCTCCATAGCACAGTCATTGAGAGCATCAAGAAACTCAATCTCTTTCTCTCAACCAGAACACATATTGACCCAATCAATCTGCGGGTAGTTAAAATCACCTATTACGACACAGTTTTTACGTTTAGCCGCTATCTTTAATCCCTCCATCATATTATAATCGTCCTCTCTCTTTTGATTTGGTGGGCGATAACAAACTCCCATAGTTAAATTTCCTTTTGGGCCCTCTATTTCAACCCAAAGCATTTCTAAAAGGGAATCTAATTCTCTGACCTCAGTCTTACTGGACCGTATATCCTCTCTGACATACAGAGCCACCCCACCTCCAACCCTTCCCTCCCTATCCTTCCGATATAACTTATATCCAGGAATCACCGTGTCCCACTGATTCTCCTCATTCCACCAAGTTTCTGAAATTCCCACAATGTCTATGTTTTCTCCCAACACTAAACATTCCAATTCACCAATTTTACTTCGGACACTTCTAGCATTTGCATACAAACATTTATAATTTCCCAAGCAAGCTAGGCCCGCCACCTCTCTCCTGCCGCCTCGAGTATATACCCCACCAGGCAACATGAGTTATCAACTAGAAGATTCTGTGAATTTGGGATAGGTATTTGTGGGCTTCCTGCACTGTGCAGGGGGTTGGACTAGATGACCCTGGAGGTCCCTTCCAACTCTATGATTCTATGATGCTATGAACTAAGCAGTAATCATTAAAACCAACTCTTAGACATACTCCAGAGTCACATATAAACTGATAAAAACGGATCATATGAGTCATGGATCTGATCCTTCTGAGAACCTGGAATTCAAATATGTATCAGTTTTAACAACAAAGGGGCCAGAGATGACCCACAAAAGAGAAACTCTACATGCAGGCAAGTCTTCAGACT
The DNA here is from genome assembly GCF_032191835.1 of Heteronotia binoei. Taxonomy (NCBI): domain Eukaryota; kingdom Metazoa; phylum Chordata; class Lepidosauria; order Squamata; family Gekkonidae; genus Heteronotia; species Heteronotia binoei. The sequence continues at coordinate 100,605,104 of NC_083224.1, forward strand.
GAAACGTACGTTACTCAGGATGCTTCCAAACAAAGATCTGGAACAAAGATTTTTATCCACATGCTGGTTCAGTAGGATTCAGCATACTTGACAAATACAATTCACACAATGACTCTGGCAGAGGCATCATTTAAGGAGAACAGAGTCAAACTCTTTTCTCTGTATTCAGACAGTGGGTGATTATTCTCTGGGAAAACATGTATCTCTGGTTGTGATTTTGTTTTTTAAAGGAGCCATGACAAATGCTCTTAAAATCATGACTGCTTTGCACTCTGAGAATAGCTTTTGAACCTCACTGTAAGACTGGCATGCCCTGATCTCCTTGCCACTCTTTCTGCAGCCTCAAATGGGGTCCCAGGTCTCTCACAGTTGTGGGCTGTGAATCCAAGAGATTAGTAACAGGGGCTCAGATAGTACTGAGGATGTAATACAGACCTAACAATTAAGACTCTAAATCTCATCCTAACTACTGCCTCCCTGGAGATATTTTCCCCCTTGATGTTACCATCCCTGTAGGAGGTGGTCATCTGGAAGTACTCTCTCTGGGTCAGGATCAGTGCTAAAGGACCAAGTCCAATACTGTAGCCAGAAGAAATAATGGGAGAAAGACGTGTTGCTAGGCAGAAAATCAGTAAAAGGTGAAAAATTGTATCATCCTCTAGCCTACTTAAAAGCTACAGTTATCAGAGATTCTTAGCACATTCACCTTTTGCCAGGGTAAGATAGAAGAGCTCAGCATTTATTTCAGTTTATGAGATTAGGAGGATGGTGAACATGGCAGTTAACAAATTAAAGCAAGAGAGAATAACCAGAACTTTGGGATGTGTCCTTGGTCTGTAATACAGCTTGCTCATTATCCCAGGAAAAGTTACACTTAACTTGTGCAAAAGCCCTTTTCTTTACTGAGGTTTGTTATCTCTGTCAGAAGTGTTGTGAAAATGAATGAAATCTGCAAAGTGTTTAGTGGATAGGCACAGTATCAATGCATTAAAAAGTCTCTTTCCATTTACACCAAATAAATAAAAAGGCTAAAAAAAATTTGGGGGGTGGGAATCCAAGTACCAGCATTTCAATATTTATTCAAGTCAAATTTAATGTAACATGTTAGCAAAAGCAAATTAGGATTGTGGCAGTTTCCCACCCCCCTCATCTTGGCATACAGATTAGTTGTTGAATTCTCTGCACAGACGTAGCCCTGAGAGGCTGCTTAGGTAGATCTGAGCCCTCATCCCAAAATATCATCTGTTGCCTAGCACTCTGATTGGCTGTCTGAGCAAGAAATTTGCTGGTAGAGAATGTAGGAGGAAGGGGTGGGGAGAGCATATTGAAGATGAGGGTTTCTGTTTTTGCAGTGCCTGCACATGTAAATGTGTGCTTAATTTTATATTAGCATTTATATGCTGATGAGTGCCGCTGTTTTTATACATATCTACATTTGTGGTGATGTTTGCATGAATGTACACTTCAAAATACAAAGACTTTAAAAACATGCCTCTAAATTTCTATAAATTTATATGATTTCATATTTACATTACACAAATATACACACTCACAATTACTGGCAAGCTGTGTGTGAAAGACTGAAACAGCACATATGTATGTTTGCTGTATAACCTAGAAAATTTCATCACCCCTTCCATACTGGTTTATGAAACTGCATTTCTCACAGTGTGAGAAAAAGACCCCTAATTTCAGAACATCGTAGTCACTCGTTTGGTTGCCAGGGTGCCTGGAGATTCAACTCACAAACATCTGCCAGGAGAACGTGGGTTTTGTCTACCAGACTGTAAGGGACTTATGTGAGTACTAACAGCCACAACATTGCAGCAGCACTCCGTGTCTCTGGAAGAGTGCTAACCAGGAGAACAGATGGGTGTCCAGCCATTCCGTGCGTGCACCATCTCGGCTGTTGCAGCAGAAGAAGTTGTGCTGCCAGGAACTGTCCAGGCAAGCGGTTTCCAGCCTTGACCATCAAATCCATATGGGAAGGCTAACATCACCAGCAGCTATCTTCCTGCAGTGCCAGACTCCATTACAGCGAAGCGGGAGGCTCACGTACTCAACAGATGTCGCCTATGCATAAGGCAATCAAGCTTATCTTAGGCGTAGATCCTGTCAGACTGCCTAAACCTTTGTCCAATGGAACCCAAGACAAAGGATGGTGCCAGTAGAGGAATGAAGAAGAGGAAGAACATCTTCACCCAGAGCCAAGTTTCTTTGTATAGATCAGGTGTTACCTTAGGTAGCAATTTGGCCATCTATTGTTACCTTTTTAGATAAGTTTTGATAACCTTAATCACCTCCACCCCAATAATTTCTCCCATTCTTTCCCTTAATGGTCATCCTGGAGCCTCCCCCTTTGGCCCATTGTTACCTGGAAGTCCAATCAGGTAACCAGGGCCAAGTCTGCTCATTGGCCAGGTATGGGCATCCAATCAGGTGCCCCCAATAAACTGGCTATTGGCTACCGCATAAGGACAGCCCTTATGGTCATTGCGGAGCCTCCCCTTTTTCTGAGGTCATGTACTAGCTGACCACCTGTCATCCGCCCCTGTACCTCCCATCCCCTAAGGGCTCAAGGTAGTCCTTATAACCTGTGACCCAGCTTCCCACAGGTGTGCATCTAGCAGTACCCCATTCCTGCTGCTTAGATACATCCCCAATTCTTGGCCAGTTGAGGGTCCTCGTTTGTTGCCATTGGAGCCTTCCTTGAAGACTAAGATTGGTAATTATCACCCTGTTTGTCCATCCTTATGTTACCTCTATGCATTTCTCTCTATTTTTATTAGGACTGTATATGTGTTGTATGTATTCATTACCTTGTATGTGTGTTCTATATTTTTCTGTAATAAAATTTTAATTGTTTTACCTAATTAGTGTCCTTGGTAAATTTAGCAATAATTTCTGGAGGTGGAATCCTGTATACATAGATTCTAGATCCTTTTTAAGCCAAAGGTGCCCACTTGTCAATTCCCCAACCTCTTTTGAGGGCATTTTGGCTTACAACAGTTCTAAAGAATAGTATGCATGCCCGTGCTACAGTACTTGAAGTGACATTAAAGAAAAGAGCTGTTTAAAAATATGATAGACCAATTACTGTAGCCCAGTTTTCCATAAGTGAGATTCCAGTTGGTGGGCACAGTTTCGTTGACACTTACAGAGAAGGGCAAATGTAGCACTACTTTGTCAGGTGGGCAAATGCATTTGGTCTGTATGACAGATCAACACAACGATTGCTTCCTCACTACTGGGAGACGAATAGGCACAAATTTTGCATCAAACTGGCCAAAACTAGGAAGCAAGCTGAAAAAGGAGAAAGACGGTGGCTCAGTGGTAGAGCATCTGCTTGGTAAGCAGAAGGTCCCAGATTCAATCCCTGGCATCTCCAAAAAAGGGTCCAGGCAAACAGGTGTGAAAAACCTCAGCTTGAGACCCTGGAGAGCTGCTGCTAGTCTGAGAAGACAATACTGACTTTGATGGACCGACGGTCTGATTCAGTATAAGGCAGCTTCATATGTTTATAGATGGTTCTCATTTTGTTCCATTTCCTGCTTGATAGCCACTTTGACTGAAACCCAACCCAGTCCAACTTGCACATACAAGAAGATCAGTGTGTCCAGCTTCATTCATTAAAGGACATTAGTTTGCCAACATGCTGTAACCTCCTTAGCTGTGGATTTAATAGCTCACTGTGAACTGTCTTGAGAGCTGATAAAACAAGAAAGGATTTCCTACCGTTTATACATTTGGCTCAAATACGCTGGCTTGATCAACTTTCTTTGGGCAAACAGTAAGGGAGCATGAGATTTCTGGAGTATTTTATCATTAGTTTTCATACAGATATATTGGTTAAAGATCTCTGTGGATCTGAATGCAAAAAGAGGGTTTTTTTAATGCTGCACCCTGCATTAGGTCGATCCTGTTCCTGAGTATCTCAAGATTTCTCTCTGCTCTGATTGAAAAACAGCATCAAATGCTTGATAAATGGGTTTGTCTGTAGAAAGGGAGCTGAAGAGTAAATTACTGTAATAGAGAATGGCTTAAGTAGCAGTGTATGGTTCAACTCCTTTTACTGCAAAATCCATAACACTAATTGCTTATTGACTCTCCAGCACAATGACATCACCATCAGCCAACCAAAATCATCCATGCAAATGAAATAAGTGGTAAAAACGCAGAAGGAAGCTGAATGGTTTTACACAAGTCATATATGGGTCTAACATCAGCGCTGCAGTGGTGCCAAAAATAAAGGCATGATGGGAAGAGGATTTTTTAAAAAAAAAACTCAACAAGATAAAGCAAGAAAATGCTTGCTGAGGGCTTCCAGATCAAAGTTCACTGACTTATTTTACTAATATCAGGGACAGTGGAATTCTGGAGCTTGAGTGCAGTAAAGTTAAAGGGCATTTTCATAATGACATGCACCTTTTTGACCAAGGACAGAATGTGGATGACAGCAACACAGAGTACAAGCTTTCATAATACTCAGTTGGACTCCCAGACTGGAAAATGTGATCTCACTGGGAAGTATGAATTTTACTAGATGAGCAGCACATACAAAGGCTTTGGTAATGTGCTCCTTCCATTTAAGGTGCTAGGCAACAGGAAATGTGGGGTACTCTCTTTCTCTGTTGGTTGCTAAGTGATGGTACAAGGCCAAAGACACCCAACTCAAATCATTTTGAGGCCCACTTTAACATTTTTTATTCATTCCAGAGGGCCACATCAAAATGCTAATAGAAAAGCATTTCTGCTACAATTTTAACTCATTTTAACCCTTCCCATTAACTTCCCTATGTGTGATGTGGCTTTCTTGCTTTTTCTCTCTCACTAGTACTACAGGAATCATCCTCATCTCTGTTCTCTCACTGTTTTTTTATTCCTTCACTCATAGGCCACTCCATAGACTATCTTCCAGTTCCCTACTTCTCTTCTTTCAGTCTCTTGTTTTTGTTCTGTTTATATCATTAATTCTAGGGTCACTATAAATGAGAAGCATCACTTCACACACACACATGACCCACACCATACCACTCCACACCATACCACTCCACACCACACCCTTATTTTTATTGCTTCTCACCAAAGCCAAGCACACAAGACTTACACTCTCCCAGCAATTCACATTGTGATAGAGTCTCAGATGTAGGTAGGCTATAAAGTGTGGCTTGCAGCAGTAGGCTGGAAAACTGTTGCAAATTTTGTGCCATACATCTCTGAGTCAAGGAGATAGAGTAACAATGCAGATATAATGGCCCAAACATTCTCTCATTCCCACTTCTGGTGTGTTGAGATGTAGTTCTTATATTGCACCAGTGATGTGGGAGTCACTGCAGCACTCTCATTTTCTGTGCCACTGAGGATGAGAACCCCACCCTCATGGTGGGCCATAAGAAGGTCATACAGAAGCTCCTAACCATACCACAGTTTCTGAAAACTAAAGCAACACCAGCATGGAGTCAGAATAGGCTCTTCTCAACGGTCCAGAAGTTTCTCATTGTAACTTAACAGTGCAGGAAGAAGCCAGGCTTTCCCCACATCATCAGCCTAATATAAGAATGTAGATATTTCTGCCAATGGGGTGTAGGAAAAGGTCACACACAATGGCTATTTTAGAATTTTTCAAGAGGGCTGCAAATAGAGAAAGAACCACAAGTGGCCTGTGGGACTTGAAGTTTTGCAGGCCTGTGGTTTATTAATGAAAGGCTGGTAGTCTTCTGTCACCTGTTCTTTTCTCTTAGGGGTCCAAGATTCAATAACAAATACTTGCTTACATTGGGAAATTGCCAGGGCAGATAGACAGCTCTAAAAATATACACATATATAGCATGTTCTTTTCAAATTCTCAGGAAAGCAAAGGACCAAAAAGTGTGTGTAGAATAGGGACACACTACAATAGCAAAATATAGTGCTTGGTTAATCAGCAAATACTAAACTTTGTAGCTAGCAGTGAAAATGTAGAATTCTTAGGCCCTATTCACACAGCGTGTTGAGTCCATGTTAAATTGACCTGATTCTGTTCCGAATATCTTTGTTCCGGATATTATTGATCAGACTGCCATACTGCAATTCAAATCACCATGGTGAAACCTCTTCTGCCGTCCACATGACGGCACCATGCAGTTCTTTTTTTCTTCCACTATTATGAACATGCATGCATTATGTGCATATGCGCACATGTGGGCATGCACATAGGTTAAAACATTATGTGGTTATGCGGTTATGCATATATCGCTAAGTAGTAAAAAAAAATAGAGACAGTAAACCAGATGTCTGAGGCTCCTTTTGCTCAGGGATAGCCTTCAGACATCCGGAAGTTGGTTAATATCGCAGCAGAACTATCCAGATGGAGAAAACTATGAGGTGAAACCAGAGAACTCAAAAAACACCACAAAGGAGCAGGTAACAAAATAATTCGGTTTTGAGAGGATTCGGGGGGGCGGGGGGGGGGGAGCTACCACAAGTTAATACCGGGAAGCAAATGTTGCTGTCTGATCAGCCACTTTAAATCCGGAAGGAAACAGCAGAGACATCTGATTATACTGTGCATCTGAACAGGGTCATATGGTGTCATATACATCTTGTCCAGGTCAGACTTAGCCATATAGTTGCTTAAGTTCAAAAGTAAGAGGTTGCTTCCCCTGATGCACTTGAGGTGGGGGTAGGGGTGGGGAGGAACTTCAGGCTATACAGAGATTGAAGTGAAGATACATTCTCCTGGACTGAGGCAGGGTGGAGTTATGCCACATTGCTGCACCTGTATAGTGGCCTCCATAGATCCATAGTGAAATAATTGGCTTGTGCTCCAACGGTGACTACTATGCCGATACAATGGCACCACATGATCATTTTCCAAGGTCTCTATCATCAGTATTTGGAATAAGCCACCTGTGGCACCAGAGGTATGGAAGCCCCCTGTGGCAACAGACTATCTCACAGAAGTCTGAGAGGAGCAGAACAGAGCAGAGCAGCTCTGATAGCTGAGACAGCTGGAGAAGTTGCTGAGAATTTCTGAGTTTTGAAAGACTTCATTCTGAGGTTTGTGGGGCTGCCTAAAATTCTGAGTTATGATAGCTGGGGAACTGCTCTTTGTTTGGTTGAGTGGGCTAAAGGTGAAAGAGATTGAGAGTGATTGCTGCTGACTGCTTAGGAGTGCCTCTGCTCCACCCTCTTTGCATTTTAAGCTGTGCCTTGCCAAGGGCGAGAGCTAAAGGGCTCTTGGCTTGTGGCTCTTCGCCTAGGGGCTCCCTAAGGACCAGGAACCCAGATCCCTGATTTCCTTGTTCTCTCAATAAGGTAAGTTGACCCTCCAGAAGGGGAGCCACTTAAACAAACAGCATTTAAAGAGGACTGTATATTATATATATATATATATATATATATATATATATATATATATATATATATATATATATATATATATATATATATATATATATATATATATATATATAATGAAGATAGATTGCCAGCAGGGGGATGGGGGCTTTCCAGTGTTTTGCATTGAGTGTCACATGTACGACTATCTGCCCAAAGGACAGAAGTCTTGGGTGTGTGCTCGATGCAAGGAGCTCCTGGTCCTCACGGAACGAGTTCGTACCCTTGAGGCCGAGGTGACTGCCCTGGAGAAGCAGAGACGGTCAGTTAGGCACTTGGGGAAGACTCTCGAGGATGTATTAGATGAGCCCCGCTCTGAACGTAGCAGCCCCGTTGCTGCTAGAGAGCGTGAGGGTCGAGAGGGAACAGGGCACCGTGCTGAGGATAAGGGGAATGCGCCCTCAGAAGGTACCTCTTCTTTGGTTGGTGAGCAGGAATCCTTTTGTGCCAAGGAACCATCCCTGGGCTGGGGGAGAGGGGGGGTTTTGGTAGTTGGTGATTCGATCCTTAGGCAAGTAGACAGCTGGGTGGTGAAACCGCATACTGACTGTATGGTGACTTGCCTGCCTGGTGCGAAGGTAGCGGACATTACGCGTGTAGTAGATAGGCTGATAGACAGTGCTGGGGAGGAGCCAGTGGTCATGGTGCATGTTGGCACCAACGATGTGGGGAAATGCGGTCGTGAGGTCCTGGAGGAAAAATTTAGGCTGTAGGTGGGAGACTTAAGACCAGGACCTCCAAGGCAGCCTTCTCAGAAGTGCTACCTGTTCCACATGCAGGGCAGGAGAGACAGGCACAAATTAGAAGTCTCAATGTGTGGATGAGACGATGGTGTAAGGAGGAAGGGTTTAAGTTTGTTAGGCACTGGGATGCTTTCTGGAACAAGTGGGAGCTGTACAAAAGAGACGGTCTCCACTTGTCCCCAGATGGAACCAGGCTGCTGGCACTTAAAATCAAAAAGGTGGCAGAGCAGTTTTTAAACTAAATCTTGGGGGAAAGCCGACAGGAGATGAAATGTCTCTGGTTCGGGAGGACTCGTCTCAAAGAGATGAAGGGTTGGCTGCTATTTTTCTATCGGGTAACGGATCAGAGTTGTCCACTGTGATGGTGACAAACAGTATGGACTGTCTGCCAGAGTCTCGAGGCGGCAGGAGGAAGGTGGTGGGTTTAGCTTGCCTGGGAAATTATAGATGTTTGTATGCAAATGCTAGAAGTGTTCGAAGTAAAATTGGTGAATTGGAATGTTTAGTGTTGGGAGAAAACATAGACATTGTGGGGATTTCAGAAACTTGGTGGAATGAGGAGAATCAGTGGGACACGGTGATTCCTGGATATAAGTTATATCGGAAGGATAGGGAGGGAAGGGTTGGAGGTGGGGTGGCTCTGTATGTCAGAGAGGATATACCGTCCAGTAAGACTGAGGTCAGAGAATTAGATTTCCTTTTAGAAATGCTTTGGGTTGAAATAGAGGGCCCAAAAGGAAATTTAACTATGGGAGTTTGTTCTCACCCACCAAATCAAAAGACAGAGGACGACTATAATATGATAGAAGGCTTAAAGATAGCAGCTAAACGTAAAAACTGTGTTGTAATAGGTGATTTTAACTACCCGCAAATTGATTGTGTCATTATGTGTTCTGGTCAAGAGAAAGAGATTGAGTTTCTTGATGCTCTCAATGACTGTGCTATGGAGCAGATGGTCTCAGAACCTACCAGGGGTGGGGTGATCCTGGATTTGGTCCTAAGTAATGGCCAAGACTTGGTGAGAGATGTAAAAGTGATTGCGCCACTTGGGAGCAGTGACCATAATGTTATTGATTTCACCGTTTGTATAAATAGGGAGTTGCCCAAAAAGACCGCCACAACCATGTTTAACTTTAAAAGGGGTAAATTCACTGAGATGAGGAGGCATGTGAGGAGGAAACTGAAAGGAAAGGTAAATACGGTCAAAACCCTTGGGGAAGCTTGGACTTCCTGTTTGGGTTTTGGACAGTGCTGCAGCTCCCTAGTAAGGGGGATTTTTTTTCTCTGTTCAGGGTATAAAGGACCTCTCTTGGGGGGTCTATGCCCATTAGTCTTAGTTAAAGGCTAATCCAAGACGACTTCAAGCACCTTTTGCTGTTGATTTCGGTTTGGGGAAGGTGGGGAACTGTGTTCTTCAGATCTTGAAGTCCGGCTACAGGGGGATACATCTGCCATTGTCTGCAGAGGATTAAAAGTCATTAATTTTACTTAAGCCTGTCGGAATCCAGACACTTAAGAACTGACTTATGATTGCAAGACAACAGATAACAGAAAGCCGGAGTGACGAGAGAATTCCTGTTTAAGGTACTTTGGTCTGTATTTCTACTCCAAGAGTCCTTGAACTTTATCTAAACGTTGTGTGGATTATAAACAGTTGGAGTTGAAGCGTAATTGAATAAATATAATTACCTGTCAGGTTTGAACTTTGAAAGTAAAAAGGCTTTAGCAGAACTTGAAAGAAAAAAAAATCTGTTATAACTGTCTGTGGTTTGCGGTTGATGACGCGGGATGTAGATCGCTTCTTGCTGTGTTTTCACTCCTACAAGCTGGAATTTATAAATAAACTGAGCTGAATTAAGGCATAATTGAAAGAAAATTCAGCCTGCAAAAACTGGACGTTGTTAGTTCAATAGCCTCAAAAGAAACCAGAGAAAAGGAAAAGTTGTTTTGAATTCTTGTGGCTAGTGTGTTGTGGCTGAGGAAGAAGACTATTTCCATACTTTCCCACAAATCTCAAAGGCTGCGAGACCAGATGCGAGAACGGAGCAACCTGCACCAGGAAGTAAAAGGGACTCACCAATCAATCAAGTCTGTAAGGATTACAAAAGCTGTGACATTTGAACCAGGAAGGAATTAAGACCAAGATCAAGAAGGACCCATCTAGGTACTGAATTTAACCATAGAGAAACAACGATTGCCATTTTAAAAGGGAGAAAAACTGTTAAATTTGTTAAAAATCAATATCTCTGCCTAGGAAGCTAGGAGGAAAGCGAAATTAGTCTTATTTGAAAAAGCATGTTCTAAGCTATTGGACTGGGTGGTGAACTTTAACTGGAAAACTTTTTAAGAGTTGGTGACTTTTTTATGTCAGAAGGGAGAGTAACACGGGCAAGGGCTCACTCATTTGACAAAATGCAATCTCAATTTGACGCTCTGGAAGCGAGAATGTTAAAAGCTATGGACAAAATGCAATTGGCAATGAAAAAAGAATTTAAAAAGGAAGTTGGAGATCTTAGAAAAGACATTGAGGGTTTCAAAGAGGAGGTTAAAAACAGAGTGAAAGAGGTAGAGTAAAAAGTGGATACACATGCCTCTATCTTGTTAAAACTCCAAGAGAAGGTCACAATACATGATTGTAAGTTGATGGAAACACAAGTTCATCTGAGAGGAATACCTGAAAAGGAGGAGGCAGATTTAATGGGATATATGGTGAATACTATCACTGAATATTTAGAGGAAGACCCTGACAAATTTTGAAGCATGTTGGATGGTGCCTATAGATTCAACTCAGCATATGCAAAGGATAAAAGCCTGCCAAGAGACATTGTTATAAGACTAAGATCAAAAGACCTGGCAGGAAAAATTTTGAACAAAGGTTTCCAAAAAGCTTGGATCATAGAAGGGAGCAAAATTAAAATAATGAAAGAGTTACCAAGACAAGTGATCAATGACAGAAAGAAATACAAGAAGTTAACGGACCAGCTGCATGCAGAGGGCACAAGATATAGATGGATAATACCCGAAGGTCTTGGTTTTGAACAACATGGAAAAAGGATTACAATAAGGAGTGAACAAGAGATGCATAGCTTTTTTGAAGAGAACAAAGAATCAGCATCATAATGGAGTACAAACTATTATCTTGGAATATAAATGGACTAAATTCACCACAGAAAAGAAGAACAACATTTCATTGGATTAAAAAACAAAAATGTAACATAATTTGTCTACAGGAAGTTCATATACAACGCAAAGATTGTAAATTTTTATGGAACAGAAATTTGGGGTTGGAATTTTTTTCATTAGCAGAACAAAAGAAAAGGGGGGTAGTCTTTTATATTAAAGAACAACTTGAACCAAAACTAATATTTAAAGATAAAGAAGGAAGATATATTGCTGTAGAAGTGACAATTGAGGCGAAAAAAATGTCGTTACTAGGAATATATGCGCCCAATGGAGCGAAAGATAAATTTTTAAAAGATATTAATCGGCAATTAGAGGAAAAGTCATATGAGCAGATTTTGTTGATGGGCGATTTTAATGGGACAATACAAAATAATATTGACAGATCAAGTCAAAAGAAGAATGATAAAGAAGGGAAATTACCAAATTCTTTCTTTGAGTTGGTTAAACAAGAAAATTTGGAAGATATCTGGAGAAAATTCAACCCTGAAGTAAGCGACTATAACTTCTTCTCAGCGAGACACAATTCTTTCTCTAGAATAGACATGTTATGGGGTTCCAAGAGTTTGGGCCTCATAACAAAAAAAATTGAGATTCTACCAAAGGTTTGGGCGGACCATAATCCAATATGCTGGTCTACAAAATTGCAAAAGAAAACAAGAAGATGGAGAATTAATGAAGACTTGCTACAAGATAAAGACATTGTGACATTTTTAGAAAAGGAGATTGCAGCTTTTTTCCAAATAAATGAAACTGACGATATGGAATTTCAAACAGTATGGGACACTTACAAAGCAGTAATGAGAGGACTATTAATCACACTGAACAATAAAGATAAGAGGGCCAAAGAAGAAAGGCTGTTAGCATTACAAAATGAAATAAATAAAAAAGAAAGGGATTTGAAAAAAAGGCCAGGAAAAAAGAAGTTAATAAAAGAAATTACGATATTACAATCCTAAATTAAACACCTGTTGAACAAAGAATTAGAATGGAATTTTAAAAGTTTGAAACAGAAATCGTTTGAAAGTGCGAATAAACCTGGAAAATATTTGGCCTGGCAATTGAAGAAAAAGAGAGAAAATAAAACCATTAATAAAATTATGGTAAATGGAAAAGCAATAGTAGATCAAGAAGGAATCAAAAGAGAATTTTTTAAATATTATGCAAATTTATTTAAAGGTGTGAATATTAGGAAAGAAAGAATGGAAGAGTATCTACGGAACATCCAAGTGGCACCTTTGACTGAGTATATGAAAAAGACTTTAAATGACCCAATAGAAAAAATTGAAATAGAAGCAGCAATAAAAGCAATAAAAGAAGGTAAGGCCCGTGGGCCAGATGGATTTACATCTAAATTTTACAAAACTCTTAAAGATGAGATAACACCCAAACTGATGAAATTGTTAAATACGATAAGAGAAAAAGGGAAAATTCCAAATACTTGGAGGGAAGCGGTAATTTCTTTGATTCCTAAAGAAGATAAAGATGCCACAAATGTAAAGACCAATTTCATTGTTGAATAATGACTATAAGATCTATACAAGAATTTTGGCAGAACGATTGAAGCAATATTTGATTAACTTTATAAAAAAAGACCAAGCCGGATTTCTTCCTAAAAGACAAATAAGAGACAATGTAAGAGCTGTTATTAATGTTGTGGAATACTATGAGAAACATCCAGAAAAGGAAGTGGCCTTATTCTTTGTAGATGCAGAAAAAGCCTTTGACAATTTGAATTGGGACTTTATGTTTGCGGTAATGGAAAAAATTAACTTAGGGGAACATTTTATAAAAATGACGAGCGCAATATATATGGAACAACAAGCAAAATTGTGCATAAATGCAGATCTTACCAAAGAATTGAAGGTAAGCAAAGGCACAAGACAAGGGTGTCCGTTATCACCATTGCTGTTTATAATGACTCTTGAAATTTTATTACAACAAATACAAAATGATAAAGAAATAGAGGGATTAAAAATCAGAGGATTCTCTTACAAATATAAAGCATTTGCAGATGATATTGTGTTCATAATAGAGAATCCGATCTAAGTGTCACCATTGCTGTTAGCCAAGATAAAAGAATATGGAGAGTTAGCAGGACTATATATAAATAAAGAGAAATCGAAATTTCTATGCAAAAATATGCAACCAAATAAAATTAAAGAATTGCAAAGGGTGACGGGCTGTGAGGTTACTACTAAAGCTAAGTACCTTGGAATAGAGAAAACCATGAAGAATATTGATCTGTTCAAAAATAATTATAAAAAATTGTGGTGTAAGATGGACAAAGACTTGATGAAATGGAATAGACTTACCGTAACCTGTCCTTATTGGGCAGGATAGCTGCAATTAAGATGAATATCTTGCCAAGAATAATGTATTTGTTCCAAACTATTCCGATTGCAAAAGATTCCAAACAATTTAACAAATGGCAAAGGAAGATTTCTGATTTTGTATGGGCCGGAAAGAAACCAAGGACTAAGATGAAGATTTTAATAGATGCTAAAGAGAGAGGTGGTCTTCAACTCCCGGATTTAAGATTGTATCATGATGCGGTTTGTTTGACATGGATTAAAGATTGGATAATGCTGTTACACAAAAAACCTTTATGGTTAGAAGCTCATGGGAATAAATTCGGCTGGCACGCGTATTTATGTTATGGGAAGAATAAAATGGACGGATTTTTCTCTCACCATTATATTAGAAACAATTTATTAAATACTTGGATAAAATATAAAAAATATGGAGACGAGAGAAAACCGCTGTGGATAGTGCCAGCAGAAGTAATAAAAATAGCAGCTGAATCCGATGAAGAAAGAGCGATGTCATATAATCAACCGTTCAAGATTCAAGAAGACAAAATTGAATTAAAATCTTCAGAAGAGTTAAATAATGACTGGTTTCAAATGCAACAAATTAAAAGCTTGATGGAAAATGATATTAAATCGGACGGAATTAGACGTGAGCAAACAGAATTAGAAAGAGTCCTGCTTGGAGATAATGAAAAATTGATATCGAAAGTATATAAATTATTATTGAAATGGTCTACAGAAGAAGAAGTAGTAAAGTCTCAAATGGTCAAATGGGCAATCAATGTGAATAGAGAAATACAAATGGATACGTGGGAGCACCTTTGGAAGAACTCGATGAAGATTTCAACTTGTCAGAGTATCAAAGAGAACTGTTTTAAGATGATGTATAGGTGGTATATGACTCCGAAAAAACTGGCTAGGATGAGTAAGAAAATGTCGGATAGATGTTGGAAATGTAAAAAACATGAAGGTTCTTTTTTTCACATGTGGTGGACTTGTGAAAAAGCGAAAGAATTTTGGATGATGATACAACAAGAAATCTCCAAAATTTTGGGTTATGACTTTAAAAAAACTGCAGAGACTTTCTTGCTTGGATTACAATTAGAAAAATTTCCAAAGGAAGACAGGACATTAATTTGGTACTTGCTCTCAGCTGCTAGGACATTGTATATGCAGCTGTGGAAACAAGAAAAAATACCAGAGAAATGGGACTGGATTATGAAAGTTTTTTCGTGGAGTGAGATGGACAAACTAACTAGAACTCTAAGAGACTATGGTCTAGATATATTCAAAAAGGAGTGGAAGAAATTTAAAGGATATATGGAGAAAGAGTGGAATGTAAAAAGACATTGGACAATTTTTTAGTATTGATGAGGGGAAAAAAATTGAACTTTGATCAGTTAGTGGTACATTTAGTATTGAACTTAAATATATAACTTCGGGGAAGTCAAACAAGGGAGGGAGGGGGGACTGAAATATCATATGGGTTAGTACAGGAAATTTATAATTAAGTTTTGTAACCATATGTTATCAATAAATTGTTAAAACACGAAAACCATTGGGGAAGCTTGGAGACTATTTAAAACTATAATCCTAGAAGCTCAGACAAAATACATACCACAAGTTAGAAAAGGCACAAACAGGCATAAGAAAAGGCCTGCATGGTTAACAAACAAAGTAATGGAAGCTGTAAAATGTAAGAAGGACTCCTTTAAGCGTTGGAAAACCAGTCCAAGTGAGGTTAGTAAAAAGGAACACAGGCTGTGGCAAATCAAATGCAAGACTGTGATCAGGTAGGCAAAAGGGGACTATGAGGAGCATATTGCAAAAAACATAAAGACCAACAATAAACATTTCTTCAAATATATTAGAAGTAGGAAACCAGCCAGGGAGGCAGTGGGGCCCTTGGATGACCATGGGGTAAAAGAATTACTGAAGGAGGATAGGGAAATGGCTGAGAAGCTGAATGAATTTTTTGCCTCCGTCTTCACCGTGGAAGATGAGAAGTGTTTGCCCGCCCCAGAACCACTAATTTTGGAAGGGGTGTTGAAACACCTGAGTCAGATTGAGGTGACAAAAGAGGAGATCCTACAACTGATGGACGAATTAAAAACTAATAAGTCACTGGGTCTGGATGGCATACATCCGAACGTTCTGAAAGAACTCAAAGTTGAACTTGTGGATCTTCTAACAAAAATCTGTAATCTTTCATTGAAATCTGCCTTAGTTCCTGAGGACTGGAAGGTAGCAAATGTCACCCCCATCTTTAAAAAGGGTTCCAGAGGAGATCCGGAAATTACAGGCCAGTCAGTCTGACTTCAATACCAGGAAAGTTGGTAGAAAGCATTATCAAGGACAGAATGAGTAGGCACATTGATGAACACGGGTTATTGAGGAAGACTCAGCATGGGTTCTGTAAGGGAAGATCTTGCCTCACTAACCTGTTACATTTCTTTGAGGGGGTGAACAAACATGTGGACAAAGGAGACCCGATAGATGTTGTTTATCTTGACTTCCAGAAAGCTTTTGATAAAGTTCCTCATCAAAGGCTCCTTAGAAAGCTTGAGAGTCATGGAGTAAAAGGACAGGTCCTCTTGTGGATCAAAAACTGGCTGAGTAATAGGAAGCAGAGAGTGAGTATAAATGGGCAGTCTTCGCAGTGGAGGACGGTAAGCAGTGGGGTGCCGCAGGGCTCGGTACTGGGTCCCATGCTCTTTAACTTGTTCATAAATGATTTAGAGTTGGGAGTGAGCAGTGAAGTGGCCAAGTTTGCGGATGACACTAATTTGTTCAGGGTGGTGAGAACCAGAGAGGATTGTGAGGAACTCCAAAGGGATCTGTTGAGGCTGGGTGAGTGGGCGTCAACGTGGCAGATGCGGTTCAATGTGGTCAAGTGCAAAGTAATGCACATTGGGGCCAAGAATCCCAGCTACAAATACAAGTTGATGGGGTGTGAACTGGCAGAGACTGACCAAGGGAGAGATCTTGGGGTCGTGGTAGATAACTCACGGAAAATGTCAAGACAGTGTGCGTTTGCAATAAAAAAGGCCAACACCATGCTGGGAATTATTAGGAAGGGAATTGAAAACACATCAGCTAGGCTTCCCAACCGTCCCGCTCTGGCGGGGGACACCAGGATTTCCACCCTCTTCCCCTGCTCCCCCCAAAAACAAAAGCGGGGGGAGGGGGGAAACGGTGCCACGAACATGGCGAGCCGCCCCATCCCGGAGCGGGCGACGCCGCCCCCTCCCCCTGCAGCTGCTCCTCGGTGGCGCTGTTGGGCCAAAGGCTGCCGAGGGCGGGCAAGCCGGGCAAGGGGGCTCTGCTCTCAGCCAGCGGCCTTTTCCCAAAGGGGAAGCAACGGGGGCGGAGTGTTGAGGGGGGCCTGGTGCCCTCCCCGGCCCAGCCCCCCTGCTCGCACATGCAGCCGCCGCTCCCTCTGGCCGGGTTTGGGGGCTGGTTGGGCGGCTCGGGGTGGGTGCGGCATTGCCAGTGGCTGAGAGAGGCGCCGAGGGGCCAGCCGGCAGGCGTGGCGAGGCAGGGCGGCTGTAGCAGACTGTGGGAAGGGAAGAGAAGGCGGGCGAGCAGGTCGGGATGGCGGCAGCGCTCGGGAGGGGCGGCTGGAGCTGCGTCGGGCGGGCAAGGCCGGTACTGGTGGCGGTGGGGCGGGCAGCGTCTCCCTCCTGCAGCAGCCCCCGATTCCAACCCAGAGGCGGAGCGCGCGATGCCGCTGCCCCCCCCGCAGCTGCTCCTCCGAGAGGGGCCCAATTTGAGCCCATCTCAGAGGAGCAGCCACGCTCCCTGGCGCCGTTTCCCCCCTCCCCCTAGCTCCACCTCAGTGTCTCCTGGCTCCATCCCCAAAGTCTCCTGGCTCCACCCCCAAAATCCCCAGATATTTTTAAAATGGGACTTGGCAACCCTAACATCAGCCAGTATCATAATGCCCCTGTATAAATCGATGGTGCGGTCTCATTTGGAGTACTGTGTGCAGTTCTGGTCACCGCACCTCAAAAAGGATATTATAGCATTGGAGAAAGTCCAGAAAAGGGCACTAGAATGATTAAAGGGCTGGAACACTTTCCCTATGAAGAAAGGTTGAAACGCTTGGGACTCTTTAGCTTGGAGAAACGTCGCCTGTGGGGTGACATGATAGAGGTTTACAAGATAATGCATGGGATGGAGAAAGAGGAGAAAGAAGTACTTTTCTCCCTTTCTCACAATACAAGAACTCGTGGGCATTCGATGTAATTGCTGAGCAGACAGGTTAAAACGGATAAAAGGAAGTACTTCTTCACCCAAAGGGTGATTAACATGTGGAATTCACTGCCACAGGAGGTGGTGGCAGCCACAAGTATAGCCACCTTCAAGAGGGGTTTAGATAAAAATATGGAGCACAGGTCCATCAGTGGCTATTAGCCACAGTGTGTGTATATATATATATATATGTATATATATATATAATTTTTTTGCTTCTGTGTGATACAGAGTGTCGGACTGGATGGGCCATTGGCCTGATCTAACATGGCTTCTCTTATGTTCTTATCTAGCCCATTTGTGATTACAGAGCAGCCAAGCCTCTATGGCAGCTAGAGATACCATAACACAAACCCCAGTATAACGGCAACAGGACTGTGTGTTCTGCAGTTTGGTACAATCACATATCTATCACCTGTGGCTGCAAATAAATATTTGAAATAATGCAGGCAGTACCTGGTGAACTCAAAGCCCAGGAGATATTCAGTGGGCTTTCCAGTGGAGAAGGAACTAGATTTCCATGACCAACAGAACTCTTTTTCCCATCTGTGATTCTTAAATATGCTAATCTATTAGGAATGTCTTTGATTTCTTAAAGTATGTAAAATACAGCAACTGTCATCCATAAACTTGGCTTGATTACTGCAATGTTCTTTAGGTGGAATTGCATCATTCCTGTTCCACAGGAACTACACTGCCTGCCAATCCAGGCCCAACTCAAAATGCTGTTTGTTTGTTTTTTAATTTATATATTTTATTCTTTTAACAACAAAATTAACAAAACAAAATCATAATTAATACAAAGTTAAGAAATGAATCTTCAACAATGAAAAGCATTTCTACTATTATTTATGAAACAAAAGGTAAAGTCTCTACTATTAAAAATAAATCACTGTATGATATAGTGGGTTGCTTGGAATTATATGTTTTTGAGCTAAGTAATCAAGTACTGGAAACCAAGCTTATACTACTTTTGCTTCATAATTTTTTGGAGACAAATTTGAACTCAAATATGCAAGTTTTGACAAAATAAAGTAATCCCATAGTTTTTGTAACCATAGGTTTATGGATGGTAGTTTACTGTCAAGCCTTTTTGTTGTTGTTAAATTTTTTGCTATTGAAAGCAAAATAGAGATTAATTCTTGTTTTGCCCCATCTATATAAAGATGAGTTAAGTTTTTTAGTAGCAATATCTCAGGAGTGATACACAAAGATAAATTAATTATTTCTTTTATCATTTTTACTACTTGTGACCAAAAATCTTTTATAGCAGGGCATTGCCACCAACAATGAAAATAGTTTGCTTCAGACACACTTTTTTTTTTTTACAGTGGAGAGAACTGCTTGCCAATCTGGGATATTATTGAGGGTGAAAATGCTGTCTTTAACAGTGAAAAATGCAAAGAGCATGGCCAACTCCCTGCCTTTTTTGAGCCTGCCCGTCTTACCTCTCAGGGGGAGCCTTGCTTCAGGATTCTGGACTCAGCTAGCCCCAGGGTTGTTCAAGGTAAAACTTCAGCAAACAACAGTACTAACTAGGGTTGCCAAGTCCAATTAAAGAAAAATCTGGGGACTTTGGGGGCGGAGCCAGGAGACATTGGGGTGGGGCCAGGAGACATTGGGGGTGGAGCCAGGAACAAGGATGTGACAAGCATAATTGAACTCCAAGGGAGTTCTGGCCATCACATTTAAAGGGACAGCTCACCTTTTTAAATGCCTTTCTTCTTTGGAAATAATTAAGGATAGGGGCACCGTCTTTTGGGGCTCATAGAATTGGACCCTTTGGTCCAATCGTTTTGAAACTTGGGGGTATTTTGGGGAGAGGCACTAGATGCTATACTAAAAATCTGGTGCCTCTACCTCAAAAAATAGCCCCCCCAGAGCCCCCAATACCCACGGATCAATTCCCTATTATTCCCTATGGGAATCGTTCTCCATAGGGAATAACAGAGTGCCTAGTAGACATCCCCCCCCCCCACTTTCTAAAGGGGGGGAGAGCCTCCATACCAGGGAATCCCCCCTCCCTGCCCCCACCCTCTCTCACACACACAAATACTTACTGGGTCTTCTTCCGGAGAACTCTACCTGCTGTGAAAACGAAAGCAAAGAAAGGGAGGGGCCATTCTCCAAAGTCCTTCCTGTTTCCTGCTTCCTGCCCAGCCTTAAAGGGGCAGACATTTTACAAACTGCTCAGGAGCTAACAGCATGAAGCCTACAGGTATGTTCTTCCCCCCTCCCCCCTCACCCCCCCCCGCTTCCCAATTTTTGGAGAGCGGGAGATGAAGCTGGGAACCCAGAAGTCTCCCGCCAGAGCGGGAGGTTTGGGAAGCCTAGTAGTAACTCACATTTAAAATTAATGTGTATATTGTATAGAAAAATCAGTAGCAACAGTAAACTCTCATATGTTGCAACATTCAGCTGTTAAAAGTAAAGTGGGTGGGATGATGATTCCCATTGGAAGTCCCAGGAAGCTACAAGCCACCCTTTCTAGGATTTGTACTTTGTCATCCATAAGCTTCCTGTCTAACTCTAGAGTTACCACGAAGTGCAAGTTACACAGAACAGTGGCTATAAATCAGCTGATAAAAGCAGAACTGGAAAGGTTGTGTTTTGCTTGAGATAGATAAAATACTTCCAGGGTTTCTTCAGCCTCCACCTCGTGTAATGGCACCACTTCATGATCACCTTGGGTGGCTGATCGAGCAGCTACACTTACAGCAAAGACAATGAAGAATCACAAGGCAAAGAGTATTTAAATGAAAACCAATTGCAGGAAGATTATCCCTTTTAAGGAAGCATATTTCAGGGTGGAGAAAAGTGTCACAAAGATAGATTCCCTTCAGCTGCTAGATGCTACTGAAATTGAAATTAAACACCCAAAGGCTGCTGAAATGGAGAGAGGAAACACATTTTAAATAATACTAAGCATCTGCCATTAGTAAGTGACTAGAAGGATGTTTAATAACAACAATAACAATTTTTTTCACTGTGGTAGTATAGGACTTTAAAAGAATATGTTTTAAAGCCTAATTAGGATAGCTCAGAATCAGAAACAAATTTACCAAGTTCCTTCAACATACCTTTTCAGCAGTTAATTGGTCCACAATCCTTGAGCCAGCAACAACATGTACTGGTTTATTATGGTTTTACTATAATTGTGTACTATAATTAAATCACCAAGCTGTGTGCAGACACTGGTGATTTAAGAGGGTTCTACGAAGCCCTGAAGGCAGTATATGGTCCATCATATCAGACTCAGAGTCCCTTGCATAGTGCAGACGGCCAAGTGCTCCTCACAGACAAGGCATCCATATTGAACCGGTGGTCGGAGTATTTTCAGGTTCTCTTCAGTGCCAACTGCGTAGTTCAAGATTCAGCAATTCACCTCACCCCACTTCAACCAGTGAAAACAGAGTTGGATGAGATCCCCACTCTAGAAGAGACTGTTAAAGCCATCAAGCAACTGAAAAGTGGCAAGGCAGCAGGAGTTGATGGAATTCCACCAGAGATCTGGAAGCATGGGGGCACAGTACTACATAGCTCACTTCACAAAGTACTTGTCACCTGCTGGGAACAAGGCAAATTACCACAGGACTTTCGCGATGCAATCATCATCACCCTATACAAGAACAAAGGGGGAAAGTCAGACTGCTCCAACTACCGGGGGATAACCCTGCTCTCCATCGCAGGCAAAATCCTTGCCAGAATACTCCTGAACAGACTGGTGCACACCATTGCAGAAGAACTCCTCCCAGAGAGCCAGTGCGGCTTCAGAGCTAACAGGAGCACCACCGACATGGTATTTGTTCTCAGGCAGCTCCAAGAGAAATGCAGGGAACAGAACAAGGCTCTGTATGTGACTTTTGTCGACCTTACCAAAGCTTTCGATACCGTTAGCAGGAAAGGCCTGTGGCAAATCTTGGAACGTTTAGGATGTCCCCCAAGGTTCCTCAGCATGATCATCCAGCTACACGAAGACCAACGAGGCCAAGTCAGACACTGCAACGACCTCTCGGAGACCTTCCCAATAGGCACAGGTGTAAAGCAAGGCTGCGTTCTCGCGCCAACTCTCTTTACGATCTTCTTTAGCATGATGCTTCAAAGAGCCGCAGTAGATCTAGATGATGACGATGGTGTCTACATCCGCTATCGCACCGGTGGCAGCCTGTTCAACCTGAGGCGACTAAAGGCCCACTCCAAGACAATGGAAAAACTCATCCGAGAGCTACTGTTTGCTGATGATGCTGCACTCGTCTCCCACTCGGTATCAGCTCTGCAGCATATGACGTCCTGTTTTGCAGAGGCTGCCAAGCTATTCGGCCTAGAAGTTAGTCTGAAGAAGACAGAAGTTCTCCACCAGCCTGCACCCCAGGAAGATTATCACCCTCCCTGCATCACTGTGGGTGAATCAGTTCTGAAGACAGTCCAGCAGTTCAGCTACCTGGGGTGCTTCATCTCCTCAGATGCTAAGATCGACAAGGAGATCGACAACAGGCTGGCAAAGGCAAACTGTGCCTTTGGCCGACTGCACAAAAGAGTGTGGAGCAACAAGCATCTGAAAAAAGGCACAAAGATCAATGTTTACAAAGCGGTTGTGATAACAACCCTCATCTACGGCTCCGAATCGTGGGTTTTATACCGTCATCACCTGCGACTCCTTGAGCGCTTTCATCAGCGCTGCCTTCGCACCATCCTCAACATCCACTGGAGTGACTTTGTGACCAACACTGAAGTTCTCAAGCGGGCGGAGGTTACCAGCATTGAGGCACTGCTGTTGAAGACGCAGCTGCGCTGGGCAGGGCATATTTCTAGGATGGAAAACCACCGCCTTCCCAAGATTGCCCTGTATGGCGAACTCTCCACCGGCCATCGAAATAGAGGGGCACCAAAGAAGAGGTACAAGGACTCCTTGAAGAAATCCCTTGGCACCTGTCACATCAACCATCACCAGTGGTCTGACCTAGCCTCAGATCGTAAAGCATGGAGGCACACCATCCACCAGGCTGTCTCTTCTTTTGAGAACGCACGCATAGCTGGTCTTGAGGACAAAAGGAGATTGAGGAAGAATCGTACTGCTACAGCACCAACCCTAAATCAGACTTTTCCCTGCAGCCACTGTGGCCGGACCTGCCTGTCCCGCATTGGTCTTGTCAGCCACCAGCGAGCCTGCAGCAGACGTGGACTATTGCACCCTTCTTAAATCTTGTTCGCGAAGCCAAGCCGAGAGAGAGAGAGAGAGAGAGAGAGATAATTGTGTGTTCAAAAAACAGCACAGAATCCTAATGTTTGGCTTATGTCACATATAACATGAACAGCCTTAACAAGTTAGACCAAATGTAATTGTAATTTTTAAACTATTTTTAAACAGTTTCCCATTTTTTTCAGGGGGGGGAGGGAACACAGTGTTTCCAGGGACAGAACAATTTGTATCTACAGTACACAAATTTCACACCCTCCCCCACCAGCAGCACTGAATAGTGCTTCTGGGGGACAGAGGATCTACACAAACAGGATTTGGGGAAGGGGTGGCATTTGGGGCTGTACAGGGGTGGGGAGATATGAAAAAGCTGTAGTCTGCAGGTGGAAATTATTCCATCCATAGAAGTGCTCTGTTGGATCCAAGGTTTTCTGAGTGATCATGAGCTGCAACAGCTCCTGCTTGCTTTCAAAAGATCCCTACAAGGATTGTTAACTGCATTGTAGGATACTTTATGAAAATATTTCTGCTGGCAAGCCAATGCTCTATAATTACCATAATAAAAAGGAAGCTTAACCAGCTACCATGAATAGATGGATGTCACTGGAAGAATGCTGTTGGTTGGCTACTGTATTTTCAGCTACTCATCTAAAACTATTTGCTTATCCTATAGTGCCAGAAACACTTGCACACAAGATGAGCTGGGAAATTTTCAAAAAAACAAACAAGAAAGCTCAACAAATCAAAGAGAGTTCTTGAAACTGAATCAAAAGCAGACAGCTCTCCAGTTGTTTTCTTCTCATGTGATAACTGAGAACAGCCTTGCTAAATTGCCACAGAAGAAGGTAAAGGAATCAATCTGCATCCTTCCCACCCCTTTTATTATTCTCTTATGTGGTATTTCAAGGCTCCACCTAAAACACCTTTGCAGGGCAATCTTAAAAAGAATGATATGCTTCTAAATCCACTGGAGTCAATGGTATTAAAAGGGCCCTCTTCTTAGGATGGCACAGTTATTCTCAGTTAGAAACTGGACATTTTCTGAGATTGACACAGCTACTCAATTTCTGTCTGCTTATAATTTAGTTAACAATAATGTGTCCCTTCCAGTGTTAAAAAAAACCCCAACCATTTTAGGCTCTTGACATATTCAAGTATATATTGCCTCTGCATCAGTTATATCTGAGAGCTAGCAGCACTAAGTGATTTCATATTCTTATTCTTTTTTCTAAAACCAAGACTTAGTTTTCAGTACACAGCTGAAATTCCTTTGTGCCAAGCAACAGCTCACTTGAAGTGCAAAGAATCACAACCTGGTTCATCTACAGACATGCTAAGAAAATTCACAGCATCTCTGGACTTAGCTTAAAAACATAACGCTAAATTAGCTTGAGAAAGTAAGCATAATTGTCTCTAAAAAAATAACTTATGGTTTGAGAATCCCTGTGTGGGAATACAGTGCTGCAACTGTTGCCCTTTGATGTGAGGGACTGGGGGGGGGGGGAGCAGCCAGAGGGTTAGGGCTGTTGCCTGCTTGCAGGCTTCCCAGGTCATATGACAGGTCATGCCCAGAAACAGGGTGCTAGTCTAGATGGATTTCTGCTCTGATGCATCATGTCTAGTCTTAAATTCTTACATTTGGGTAACTGGAGAGTTGTTAGGAGGCAAATTTGGTGCGGACCCAAGAGTGTAGTGATAGAATTTCTAATTAAGAGATATACTTTTATATTTAACAGTGCTAAGGAAATAAAAAATTGAGGAGATGCCATAAGATAATATGACCCTTAGTTGTTTAAATGCAAAGGCTTGGAGACTGCTCTATAAAATGTTTTAGAGTTCCATCTTAAGTACCCTTACAAGCCTATTGACTTCAGCTGACTTAGAAGAGTGTACCTCTGCTTGGGATGGGATATTTTAGGCCAGTCCTCATTTGCTTAGTTCCTGTAAGTGAACCTAGAAAGATTACAGAAAGAAGGAGGCCTGGGATTCGGATGCAGAGACACAGGACTAGTGATAAAGTGCCACCCTAGGTGTAATGTACTGAGTGACGAGACGTGTTGAAGGCAACATGCTTTATTAGTGGGTACATCACAAGAGGGGGAAACGCGGGCTGGGTCCCACTTTATATACAAAACCCGGAACAACCTTCTGTCTGGCCAGGTCCAATCCTGGCAAGTTAAACTTCCCACCACAGATCTTCATTGGCGGAGTAGTTTTGCGTGCTACATCCAGTGACCAGTGGACTTCCTCTGGTCACCTCTGTAGCGTATGCTGTGCAGTAACTTCCGGACTGAATTGCAAGACACAACACTCCTACCTCCCTAGTTCAAGATACATAGTCCTTCAAGTAGGGTGGCGCCCTGCACTCCCTGGTTGACCTCCTCGGGGTTATTTGGGGCGTTGGAGCAGCCACCGTGGATTGGGTTTCCTCTCGGGGACTTGACATCGGCAGAGGGCTGTCCAACTGTTGTCGCTGTTCTGGAACCTCCGCTCTGGGTGGGTCGCGCCCTCCGCTGTGTTGCTCTTCCGCTCGCGTTGTCGGCAGGATCGGTGCCTGCGGGGCCGCTTCCGGGGGTGTTGTTGCTAGTTCTCCCCCGCTCGCCGCTTCCCCAATTGCTGTTGGTTCTTCCGGCAAGGTGTGGTGGCGCAGCTGGTCAATATGCCTCCTTAGGATCTGACCCCCCTTGGACAAGACCTCGTAGGAGCAGGACCCTGTCACCCGAAGCACCCAGCCAGCAACCCACTCTGGGCCGCTAGCGAAATTGTTTGCATAGACTGGATCCCCTGGAAAGAATCCTCATGCAGCTTCCCAGACTTCGGGGGAACTGCGGAACTCTGTGGCCCTGTCAGGATGTAGCCTGTCTAACCTCATGATCAATTTCCTCCCCACTAGTAATTCGGCAGGGCTTGACCCGGTGACGGGGTTGGGGGTGATTCTGTTATGAAATAGGAAGGCTGCCAGGCAGTGGTCCCAGTCACCCTGTACAATGCAGTCCAGGGCCTCTTTGGTGGTGCGCACCAAGTGCTCTGCCTGCCCATTGGTTTCCGGATGGAAGGGTGCAGACCGAATGTGCTGGATGAGGTATCGATTCAAGAACTCCCGGAATTCCCAGGAGGTGAAAGCGGTCCCATTGTCTTTGACCAGGGTATCGGGGATTCCGTGTGTGCAAAAGACCCTTCGCAAGGCTCTGACTGCTGCTGCTGTGGAGGTGGAAGCTACGGGGATCACCTCTAACCACTTGGTGTAGGCATCGACAAGGATGAAGAATATTTGGCCCTGGTATGGCCCTGCAAAATCTAGATGAAGCCGGGACCACGGCCTCCAGTTGGACTCCCAGCGGTGGACAGGGGCGCTAGGCGGATCGGGCCAGTACTATGGGCAGGGTTGGCACCTTCTCACCCACAACTCTATCTCGTTGTCCATACCTGGCCACCATATGTAACTGCGTGCCAGGGTCTTCATCCGCACTATCCCTGGGTGTGTTTCATGTAAAGCTTCTAACACTTGCTTCCGCAGTGGGGGGGAACCACCACCCTGCTACCCCAGAGTATGCACCCCTTGTATGTGGACAGCTCGTCTCTGCGCGATTTGAATGCCCTGAATTCTGTGTCCAGTTTGCCCGTAGGCCACCCCCTTCCCACCCAGTCCAAAACTCGTGCAAGTATACGATCCCTGCCTGTGGCCCGAGCCACCTCAGCAGCGTGGAGGGGCCGCTCGGGTAGAGACTCCAGAAACATCACATGGTGGGCAGGGGCGGGATCTGGGTCCGTCGTGGGTAGTGGCAGGTGGCTGAGGGTGTCCGCGTGCCCCATAGCTTTGCTTGGGTGGTGAATCAGGGTGTATATTTACGAGTTCAGAAACTGGTTCCACCTCAGGACTCGCTGTGAAAAAAATTGTGAGGTCTGGTGGTCTGGGGCGAGGAGGCCCAAGAGCGGCTTATGGTCTATGGCAATCGTGAAACGCCTACCATACAGGTAGTCGTTGAATTTATGCATGCCCGCCACAATTGCCAAGGCCTCCTTGTAGATCTGAGCATAGTTGCGTTCTGCGGGGGTCAGGGTTCTCGAATAGTAGGCCACAGGGAGCTCCCCTCCCTAACCTGTTACATTTCTTTGAGGGGGTGAACAAACATGTGGACAAAGGAGACCCAATAGATGTTGTTTACCTTGACTTCCAGAAAGCTTTTGATAAAGTTCCTCATCAAAGGCTCCTTAGAAAGCTTGAGAGTCATGAAGTAAAAGGACAGGTCCTCTTGTGGATCAAAAACTGGCTGAGTAATAGGAAGCAGAGAGTGAGTATAAATGGGCAGTCTTCGCAGTGGAGGACGGTAAGCAGTGGGGTGCCGCAGGGCTCGGTACTGGGTCCCATGCTCTTTAACTTGTTCATAAATGATTTAGAGTTGGGAGTGAGCAGTGAAGTGGCCAAGTTTGCGGATGACACTAAATTGTTCAGGGTGGTGAGAACCAGAGAGGATTGTGAGGAACTCCAAAGGGATCTGTTGAGGCTGGGTGAGTGGGCGTCAACGTGGCAGATGCGGTTCAATGTGGCCAAGTGCAAAGTAATGCACATTGGGGCCAAGAATCCCAGCTACAAATACAAGTTGATGGGGTGTGAACTGGCAGAGACTGACCAAGCGAGAGAGATCTTGGGGTCGTGGTAGATAACTCACTGAAAATGTCAGGACAGTGTGCGTTTGCAATAAAAAAGGCCAACGCCATGCTGGGAATTATTAGGAAGGGAATTGAAAACAAATCAGCCAGTATCATAATACCCCTGTATAAATCAATGGTGCGGTCTCATTTGGAGTACTGTGTGCAGTTCTGGTCGCCGCACCTCAAAAAGGATATTATAGCATTGGAGAAAGTCCAGAGAAGGGCAACTAGAATGATTAAAGGGCTGGAGCACTTTCCCTATGAAGAAAGGTTGAAACGCTTGGGACTCTTTAGCTTGGAGAAACGTCGACTGCGGGGTGACATGATAGAGGTTTACAAGATAATGCATGGGATGGAGAAAGTAGGTCGTTTTCGCACTCACCTTCTGCCGGCACGACCCCCCTCTTCACCGCGCAGGATCTGCGCGGATTTCGCACTAAACGCTGCGGAGCAGCCAGAAAAGCCGGAAGCTCCCGGCGCAAAAGCCTCTCAAACTGAAACCGCCAAAAAGCAGTTTGGCGTTTGCGCGGCTTTTGCGACGGGAGCTTCCGGCTTTTCTGGCTACTCCGCAGCGTTTAGTGCGAAATCCGCGCAGATCCTGCGCGGTGAAGAGGGGGGTCGCGCCGGTGGAATGTGAGTGCGAAAACGACCGTAGAGAAAGAAGTACTTTTCTCCCTTTCTCACAATACAAGAACTCGTGGGCATTCGATGAAATTGCTGAGCAGACAGGTTAAAACGGATAAAAGGAAGTACTTCTTCACCCAAAGGGTGATTAACATGTGGAATTCACTGCCACAGGAGGTGGTGGCGGCCACAAGTATAGCCACCTTCAAGAAGGGTTTAGATAAATATATGGAGCACAGGTCCATCAGAGGCTATTAGCCACAGTGTATGTGTGTATATAAAATTTTTTGCCACTGTGTGACACAGAGTGTTGGACTTGATGGGCCGTTGGCCTGATCCAACATGGCTTCTCTTATGTTCTTATGGGAGTTGGTGCCCCAGAACTGCGCCCACCCCGTACGGGGAAGCATCGCTAGCCAAAATCAGTGGTAGGGCTTCATCAAAGTGGTGGAGCACCGCATTGGAAACAAGGAGGTCTTTGTCTGCCAGAAAAGCGGCAGCCTGCTGCTTTCCCCAGACCCACGGGCCGTGTTTATCTAGCAGCCTGTGGAGGGGTTCCATGATGGCCGCTTTGTGGGGCAAGAACGAATGGTAAAAATTTAATAATCCCAAGAAACTTTGTAGCTCCACCTTGCACGTGGAGGGCGGGGCATGGACTATCACCCTGGTCTTGTCCTCTGTCCGGTGGATTCCTGCGGCATCTACCGCAAAGCCCAAGAACGCCACCCTCAGCACCCCTAGTGAGCATTTTTCCCTCTTTACTTTCAGACCCGCTGTCTGGAAGCGGCGGAGCACCTCTCTCAGGTGGCTGCTGAACTCCTCTACGTTCGGGGCGGCGATCAGAACGTTATCAAAAAACAGTTGCACTCTGGGGATCCCTTTGAGAAGAGAGTCCATTATGCTCTGAAAGATCCCCGGAGCTACACTAACCCCAAATTGCAACCGCCGCACCCTAAAAGCTCCCCTGTGGGTCACAATGGTCTGAGCTTCTGCTGTCTTGGCTTCTACTGGGAGTTGCTGGTATGCTTGGGCCAGGGCCAGTTTCCCAAAAACCTTAGAGCCAGCTAGGGCCGCCAGGACGTGGCTGATCACCGGAACGGGGTATGGGTTGTCCTGGAGCGCTTTATTTATAGTGCACTTGTAGTCAGCGCATATTCGCACCTCCCCATTTGGCTTCACTGGCATAACTATGGGGGTTTCCCAGGCTGCATAGGACACTGGTTCTAGTACTCCCTGGGCTGTGAGTCGGTCCAGCTCCGCTTCTATTTTAGGTTTTAGAGTGAATGGAACTCGCCTGGCCTTCAGTCTTATCGGTCTAACGAGGGGATCGAGAGGTAAGGTGATGGGCGGCCCCTTGTAACTCCCCAGGGACCCATCAAAAACTTCGGGGAATTCCCGGCACACGTGCTTGAAGTTATTAGTTTGCATCTGCTGCACCCCCACTATTTGAATACCTAGCGGTCGAAACCAGGCCAGCCCCAGTAATGTGGTGAGTCCAACTCCATTTGGCAAGGAGCGCCCTCGATTAGGACCGACAGTCTGACTTTGTCAGGGGCGGTGAGGGGCAAGTTCATTACCTGCAGGCTGGTCGATGCTGTTGTGTGAGCCTTGGTCGAGTCATGGTGAGCGGTTTGCCATCTGCGATTGGCCTTGGCCCGGCAAGCCCGTGCTATGTGGCTCACCTTTCTGCAGTTCCTGCAGTCCATGTTGCGATAGGGGCAGTCTCGTCTCTCGTGAGGATCTCCACAGCTGGCACACTTGCTGTTGGCCGGTCTCTCTGTTGCTCGTTGCCGCATGGGTGCTCTCGGCCCCATGCCTTATTGGCGGCGGAGCTGGTTGGCCTCTTCGTCCTCTGGGTCGCCAGGCACCATCTCTTCATGGTGGACTGCTTCTCCTCGCGGGTTGTTGTATGCTTTGGTGGTTCTCTTGAATGCGGTTGCTTTGTTGAAAGCTTGTTGAAGGGTGAGCTCCTCCTTCGTGAAGAGCTTTTGCTGCAGCCTTTCGTCTCGGAGGCCCCAGACGAATCAGTCTCTCAGGGCTTCCTCCCGCTTGTCAAAACCGCAGTTCCCTGCAATCTGGCGGAGAGTGGCCAGGTAGATGGCAGCCATTTCTCCTGCCCCTTGATCTCTTTTGTGGAAGAGGAATCAGCGGGCGATGATGGAAGGCTATGGCAAGAAATGCCCGGTGAGGAGCCTGAAGATCTCCCAGTACGTGTTTTTGGTGATCTTCACGGGGGCCAAGAGACCTTTGGCGATCTCGAAGGTGGCCTCCCCGCAGACACTCATGTTTGCACGTAGGTAGCCTTCGACCCACTTCATGTAGGTCTCCCACCTCTCAGGGTTGGCGGGGTCAAACTCAGCATGGTGGCCCGTCATTATACTCGCGTTCGCCATGGCGGCTGCGGGCGCTTCTGTCTCTCTTGGCTGCGTGCCTTCCTCGTCTCAAGCCAGGTCAGGGATTTCCCGCTTGGGGAGTTACCTAGCTAGATCCCACCTTCATCGTCAGTGTAATGTACTGAGTGACGAGACGTGTTGAAGGCAACATGCTTTATTAGCGGGTACATCACAAGAGGGGGAAACGCGGGCCGGGTCCCGTTTTATATACAAAACCCGGAACAACCTTCTGTCTGGCCAGGTCCAATCCTGGCCAGTTAAACTTCCCGCCAAAGATCTTAATTGGCGGAGTAGTTTCGCGCGCTACATCCAGTGACCAGTGGACTTCCTCTGGTCACCTCTGTAGTGTATGCTGTGCAGTAACTTCCGGACTGAATTGCAAGACACAACACTAGGATCAATATCGAACCTGCTCTGTAAAGAAGAATTTGATCAAATCTCCCTTATGGTGCCTCCTAAGTTTTTTTTGCATGTTATGTATGTGAAGGCATGCCTGGACATGTTGAGTGTTATGTCCTGAGCTTGAGGCACAACAGAACAGACTGAGAGGATCCAAAGATCTGCATCCTGATTGGCTGCATAATTCAAACTGGCCAATTGGGAGGCAGTATCAGAGGAGCCTAGGATCTGCCAATGAGTATGCATATTCCAATGAAGGATCCAAAAAGGGTACAATCACAGGATGTTTTCTGCTTCTTGGGGGCTGGGCTTTCTCTGCCCCAACTGCATATATTGCCACATGTTCTGGTGCTTGGAAGTAGTTTGTAGTCACTTAATAAAAATGCTGAATCACTAATAAAGAGCTTTGATAACTATGCAACAAGCCTCCTCATGCATCAAACCCAGTATTTAACATTGCATTAGACTCAAAGTTGGTACACAGAAGTGTCTGTAAGTCAAGGGGAGAAAACAGTTCATGGTGACCAATGGTTTATTAAGATAAAGTATAAAAGCAAAGAAAGCAAGATTCATGACCACCCTTCTAGTCTGGGATTGGAACAGAAGGAAATGCCTGTGTGGGATATCCTGGAGGAGCTCATTTCACTCATCCAAGTCCCTCAAACCTGTAAGGTTTGTAATAAACACATTCAGTGGTTCAAGAACCACATGTGACTTTTTCACATGCCACCTCCAGCTCTTCTTCTCATTTTGGTTTTTTTTTTTTTTGGTTGCATTGTATATAACAAGGAAGTTAATGGAATTTAGTTTTGATGCATTATTTATAGTTATATATTTAATGTTATTGGAGGGAAGCTTGATCTTGTCAGTCTTTTGAAGCTAAGTGGGGTAGGCAGTTGGATCAGAGACTACTAAGGAAGGATCTGCAGAGAAAGGCAAGACTTTTCACTTCCCCTGAAAGCCCCTTGCTGGGGTCACCATAATTCAGTCACAACTTGACAGCACAATGTATATATTTAGTATTATTGGATGTGCATCTTTGTGTTTGAGTGGTAGGGCAGTATGCAAGGCATACATGTGGTTCTTTTGGTTGATGATGATTTAAAATGTGGCTCTCTGTAAGCCATGGAATAAGTACCACAGCTGAAAAAGACTTAACCTTATCTTTGCTGAGTCCCTCAGTGGCCACCCTGGCAGACAAAGGCACTTGACATATCAGTGCAAATAGCAGAATCCACATTATGTAAAAATGTGAAATCCTTCTGGAAACCTTAGCAACATTATCTCCTTTCCTTCCTGGTGTTTCTTTTCATACTTCCAAACTGAATGTTAAGGCTGAATTCCCACATGCAACTATTTGCATGGGTGTCTGACTGCACTGCAGCCATGTGGAAGTTGCTCCATGTGGCAAGCTGCGTGCCAGAAACTGTTTGCTATTTGGCTATACCAATTTCACTCAGATGATATGCAGCAGCATGCTTCAAAGCAGTGCATAAACCTTGGAGTTTCTTCACACAAACAGCCTGCCATGCCATGTGAGACATACTCCAAGCTTCAGTTCACTCCAAGCTGAACAGGAAATATGAGAATTTTCGAAGCTGATGCAAAGGAAGTACCATGAGCAAAGGAGTCTGGAAAGAAAAACTTCTATGAATAATAGGAAGTTTCCCCAGTCTCTCCCCTGCACGTAACACTGGAAGGACATTCAGTCTACTCAGCCCAGCTCAATTAAAATGCACACAACACAAATGTTTGGCTGGGAAAGGTCAAGAAGGAAATCTTGTCTTTTTTTTACTAGTGCCTACTTTGCAAGATGAGACACTCACTTTAAGACCTGTGGTTGGCTAAATGGTGCATTGTCCCTGATCTTCTTGGAAGTTCTTTCTTTAATTGCACTCTCAGTCAGAGTTTGCTATGGTATTATACTACACTGTGGGCTAACTTTTGCATCTAAATGCAACCTGAGAGCATCTTATTAAATCACTTATGTGAGGGAGGGACTGCTTATTGCCAAGTGGGGAAGAGAGACAGTATTTATAGATAACATGCTGATGAAATCAGTCCTTGTTCTACCCTCAAGAGGCAGAAATACTTTCAACCTGGAGCATCCAGTCTAATTTTACAGCACAGTTCTGCTTGCCAGCCTCTGGAAACCATCACTCACTCATTAAAGTCTTCACTTTCTCCAGGAGATTCCATCTGATATTCTGCAAGTTCCCATACTCCACTGTTCAGATCAAATGCCTTTGAAACCATGTTGTAGGATGTAATGCTTTTTGTCCCTAGGATACAAGGTTAGATGCCATCTGCTAGCATAATGACAGGTATGGACTTGAGGATTCTGCTCAGTGGGGAAAATCTAGCATTTACTCATCAGGGAAATTTAACATACTTAATTTAAAATACTATTGATTTTTTTCATTTTGTTTCTTTTTGTTGTTTCAACACATCTCATAACAGTTGGAGAAAAAAAGGAAAGGAAAAACAAATAATAAGTTTAAATGTAAGTGTAAATATAAGAAATATGGCTTATCATTAGCTAGAAATTCATGGGAACACAAACCAGACAAGATCATAGAGAATGTTGAAACAAAGATTCTTTGGGACTTCTGACTGCAAACAGATTAAAAAAACCCTGCAGCATAACACCCCTGATATCACAATTGTAAAAAAGAAAGAAAAACAGGATTTCGATCATTGACACTGCAACCCCAAGAGACAGAATAGAAAAGAAAGAACAGGTGAAGATCACAAAATACCAAGACATATTCATAGAGTTAGAATGCCTCTGGAAAAAGAAGGTTACCATTGCACCTGTTGTCACTGGAGTTCTTGGAGCATTACCTAGAAGGCTCAAGAAACTCCTGGACACTCTGAGCATTGAACAAATACCACCAGCTCAGCTCCAGAAGGCAGTGTTGCTTGAACAGCAAGATACATCTGCAGTTCCCAAGAACTGGCTAGATCTCAAATTGCAGAACATAATCCACGACAATTCATTTTAAAAGATAGAGAAGAAGGAAAAATAATGACCCAGTTAATTGTCTTTTCCAGGTAGATACCTATACAGTGCGATCCTATGCAGAGCTATCTCAGCAAATCCATATAAATCAGTGAGTGTGAACTGAAGTCTGCAATCTCCGTCTTCACTTTAAACCCACACCCAGGAGAGGAGGTATCCCTCGGAGGAAGTTTCAGGTTGGCAGCCTCCAGTCAGCCGAAGTTAAAGCTGCCTTCCAGGCAAAACTCCAGTCAAGAATTGAGGACCTCAGTTGCCCCACAGACCCTTCTCCAGAAGCACTCTGGGAACACCTAAAAACTACCGTCCTGCAGATCTCTGAAGAAGTCCTCGGGTTCTCCACAAGGAAGAACAAGGACTGGTTTGATGAGAACAATCAAGAGATCCAAGAATTACTGGCAAAAAAGAGATCTGCCTACCAAGCACATCTTGCTCAGCCCTCCTGTCCTGGGAAAAAAGCAACCTTTCGCGCTGCATGTAGCAACCTCCAGCGCAAGCTTCGAGACATTCAGAACGAGTGGTGGACCAAGCTTGCAGAGAGAACCCAGCTGTGTGCAGACACTGGTGATTTAAGAGGGTTCTACGAAGCCCTGAAGGCAGTATATGGTCCATCATATCAGGCTCAGAGTCCCTTGCATAGTGCAGACAGCCAAGTGCTCCTCACAGACAAGGCATCCATATTGAACCGGTGGTCGGAGTATTTTCAGGTTCTCTTCAGTGCCAACCGCGTAGTTCAAGATTCAGCAATCCACCTCACCCCACTTCAACCGGTGAAAACAGAGTTGGATGAGATCCCCACCCTAGAAGAGACTGTTAAAGCCATCAAGCAACTGAAAAGTGGCAAGGCAGCAGGAGTTGATGGAATTCCACCAGAGATCTGGAAGCATGGGGGCACAGTACTACATAGCTCACTTCACAAAGTACTTGTCACCTGCTGGGAACAAGGCAAATTACCACAGGACTTTCGCGATGCAATCATCATCACCCTATACAAGAACAAAGGGGGAAAGTCAGACTGCTCCAACTACCGGGGGATAACCCTGCTCTCCATCGCAGGCAAAATCCTTGCCAGAATACTCCTGAACAGACTGGTGCCCACCATTGCAGAAGAACTCCTCCCAGAGAGCCAGTGCGGCTTCAGAGCTAACAGGAGCACCACCGACATGGTATTTGTTCTCAGGCAGCTCCAAGAGAAATGCAGGGAACAGAACAAGGCTCTGTATGTGACTTTTGTCGACCTTACCAAAGCTTTCGATACCGTTAGCAGGAAAGGCCTGTGGCAAATCTTGGAACGTTTAGGATGTCCCCCAAGGTTCCTCAGCATGATCATCCAGCTACACGAAGACCAGCGAGGCCAAGTCAGACACTGCAACGACCTCTCGGAGCCCTTCCCAATAGGCACAGGTGTAAAGCAAGGCTGCGTTCTCGCGCCAACTCTCTTTACGATCTTCTTTAGCATGATGCTTCAAAGAGCCGCAGTAGATCTAGATGAGGACGATGGTGTCTACATCCGCTATCGCACCGATGGCAGCCTGTTCAACCTGAGGCGACTAAAGGCACACTCCAAGACAATGGAAAAACTCATCCGAGAGCTACTGTTTGCTGATGATGCTGCACTCGTCTCCCACTCGGTATCAGCTCTGCAGCATATGACGTCCTGCTTTGCAGAGGCTGCCAAGCTATTCGGCCTAGAAGTTAGTCTGAAGAAGACAGAAGTTCTCCACCAGCCTGCACCCCAGGAAGATTATCACCCTCCCTGCATCACTGTGGGTGAATCAGTTCTGAAGACAGTCCAGCAGTTCAGCTACCTGGGGTGCATCATCTCCTCAGATGCCAAGATCGACAAGGAGATTGACAACAGGCTGGCAAAGGCAAACCGTGCATTTGGCCGACTGCACAAAAGAGTGTGGAGCAACAAGCATCTGAAAAAAAGCACAAAGATCAATGTTTACAAAGCGGTTGTGATGACAACCCTCATCTATGGCTCCGAATCGTGGGTTTTATACCGTCATCACCTGCGACTCCTTGAGCGCTTTCATCAGCGCTGCCTTCGCACCATCCTCAACATCCACTGGAGTGACTTTGTGACCAACACTGAAGTCCTCAAGCGGGCAGAGGTTACCAGCATCGAGGCACTGCTGTTGAAGACGCAGCTGCGCTGGGCAGGGCATATTTCTAGGATGGAAAACCACCGCCTTCCCAAGATTGCCCTGTATGGCGAACTCTCCACCGGCCATCGAAATAGAGGGGCACCAAAGAAGAGGTACAAGGACTCCTTGAAGAAATCCCTTAGCACCTGTCACATCAACCATCACCAGTGGTCTGACCTAGCCTCAGATCGCAAAGCATGGAGGCACACCATCCACCAGGCTGTCTCTTCCTTTGAGAACGCACGCATAGCTGGTCTTGAGGACAAAAGGAGATTGAGGAAGAATCGCACTGCTACAGGACCAACCCTAAATCAGACTTTTCCCTGCAGCCGCTGTGGCCGGACCTGCCTGTCCCACATTGGTCTTTTCAGCCACCAGCGAGCCTGCAGCAAACGTGGACTATTGCACCCTTCTTAAATCTTCGTTCGCGAAGCCAAGCCGAGAGAGAGAGTGAACTGAAGTAACTCCACAGAATTGTACTGCATATTTCTGTTCCAAGAATCCTTCCTTCTTTGTCCCCTGCTCTTCCTGGAATGACCATAATTGTGTGACCTGCCTTGTCACCTGTCTTGCCAAGGTAAATACCTGCCGCCACCCAAGTTGTACTGGAAGCAGGGAAGAAACTGTTGATTTGGCAAGTTGGGTAAGATGTGGGAGCTGCCTGACTGATTCAGCACTTCTCCTGCAGCAGTAACATGCTCTGTCTACCAGAAGAGGAGAACTAGGCACACAGCAAACCATTTGCCACTTGGCTATTTGAGATTCCATCAAGAAGAAGAAGAAGATATTGGATTTATATCCCGCCCTCCACTCCGAAGAGTCTCAGAGCGGCTCACAATCTCCTTTACCTTCCTCCCCCACAACAGACACCCTGTGAGGTGGGTGGGGCTGGAGAGGGCTCTCACAGCAGCTGCCCTTTCAAGGACAACCTCTGCCAGAGCTATGGCTGACCCAAGGCCATTCCAGCAGGTGCAAGTGGAGGAGTGGGGAATCAAACCCAGTTCTCTCAGATAAGAGTCCACACACTTAACCACTACACCAAACTGGCTCTCTCTCAAACCTATATGGTTATACAATGGTGATGTTAATATTCTTGATCTTTATGGA
Organism: Heteronotia binoei; assembly: GCF_032191835.1. Lineage (NCBI taxonomy): Eukaryota > Metazoa > Chordata > Lepidosauria > Squamata > Gekkonidae > Heteronotia > Heteronotia binoei. Next base: position 100,642,512 of record NC_083224.1, read on the forward strand.
GGTCCTAAATCCCCATGGTGCATTGCACAAAATCCGACTTGCAGAGGAGAGCAAGGCAACTGGGTGTTAAAGAGTTAAATCTCGAATGAATGCTCATTCCCAAAGAACCCACAAGCAAGAGCTGAATTGATGGGAGTGAGTGGTGTAAATTACACCTATATCATTATCAGCCGCTAGTGTAAACATCTATTTTAGATACGCTTTCAAGAAGGCTCTGAGGGAATCATAGTAACAACCATTTCGGGACAAGAGGGAACATCAATAATTACTACAATCCACAGAAATAACTTGCAGAAGGGCCGGCTATGTACTCAAGACAGCCTGGGAGTTGGGTGGTTTCCTGGGAGGGAAGCACAGTACTTGTTTGGATGGGTACATGGAGGTATATGTCAGTGGCCACCTGGGTGGGCCATCCCTGGGCTCTGTTGGGACCAGCCTTTGCAGTGGGTGGGTCTTGGGGCTGTGGTTGGCAACAGTCCCTGCCAGCACCATGCTGCCATCTGCCCCGGGGCCATCTGCTGCAGTCATTCCCTCTGGCTGGGAGGAGGGCCCGAGTATGGGAGGGGGACCTGATGAATGGGACTGTGGAGTAATGAATGTACTTTGTTCCATATTAAGGAATCTTGGGCATGACCACAGAGCTGGGGCACTGCTGATGGGCTGCATGCTGCTGCTGCTGTGGCTGCTCTGGGTCAGTGTCCCTGTGGGAGAGAGCCAGAATACACTGTTGTGGTAGTGAAGGGACATCCTCTGTGGTGGGACAAGTCCACTGGGATCTGCTGGCCCTCTCTGGCTGCTTTTCCCTTCTTTCTGCCCTGTTGGTGAGTCATTTTACCACATGGTGTGGCCATTGCCTGATTTTATATGAGCTGTCACTGTGATGCAAGTTGCAAAATTCTGTTGCGCATAGATCAAGGATTATTCTGGCTGTGGGCCCTCTCTGGCAGTGGTTGTGGCCTCCTGTGGTTCATGTGGCACCAGAGGCATGGACTCCATGGGGGCCTGTGGGCTTCACCATGTATTTTGCTGATGTACCTTTTAGTCAATTTCAGGGGAGGCATTCCTGGGCTGGAATGGTTTAGGGAGCCAACAAACTCCCACCATGCCCCTGGACCTGTACCCTCCCATGCTTCTGCGGGGGTTGAGCTGGCAGAGCTCCTGCTGGAGGCTGCAGTGGTGCCACATCAACACCTGGCTCCAGCATACAAGCACTGGGGTGCTGCACCAGCATATCTCTGGGTTACACTGGTGTATATCCCAGACATGGCAGTGCAGTGGCCAGTTCCTTAGTGCTTTTGCCCCTCCTCCCCCAGATTGCACTGGAAATAAAACAAGAATACCCACTTTGCAAACCAAAGAGTATCTCTACTATTGGATGACAGCACATGCTAACTCATGCTACAACCCAGTTTTTAATCCAGGAGAAATGAAATTATTAATAATCATGTTTAATCAAGATTATGCCTATAATCTAACAAAAGTCCTATGAACAGTACAACAACATATCTGTGAGATTTTAGGGTTAATAATAATAATTTTTAATTTATATCCCGCCCTCCCCGCCGAAGCAGGCTCCGGGCGGGTTGCCAGGTCTGTGTTGAGAAAATACCTGGAGACTTTGGGGGTGGATCTGAGAGAGGGTGGGTTTGGGGAGGGGAGGGGCCTCAGCATGGTGCAATGCCATAGAGTTCAAAGCACTCATTTTCTCCAGGGGAGGTGATCTCTGGCAGCTGGAGTTCAGCTGTAAAAGCAAGAGGCTGGCAACCCCAGAGATTATCAAGACACATAGTGCCACTATTCCACTGGACAATCAATGAACAAATAAAGGCAAGCAGGAGTGAGGCATTATCGTGGATCATATTTTGTTCCTACAACACATAAAGATTGAGTAAAAGTGAAGACAGGATGTAGATGAAAGAACAAAGAAGAATTTGTGGATCCAAAATGCAATAGTTGACTTTCTCTAATCTTTCAGTTGAAAACCTACAATATCTCTGTGACTATTCACACACAATTCAACTTAATTGAATATATTTAGCTGCTTTAATGAGTTCAAAATTCATTGGATTCATTCAATATAACTTTAGTTCCTTCCTTATTATAGTTGAAGTCAGTGGCACAAATTCAGCACAATTGAATAGAACCAGACTCAGCTCCATTAAATAAAGTAACTCAGGGGCAATTTCAATGTAATATTTTGAATTCGGAGTGATTCTCATAATTGCATTACTGCGAAGGCACCTATGAACTGGTCAGCTTGCCCACAAACTATCCCAAGAACCACTAACTACCAAAAACTCCTTCATGACTCACAGGGCCATTTCAAAGCAGGGTATATCGATGCCTACTTTGCACAAAAAAAATTCTGATGCACAAAGCCACAGGAATTTTTTCAGGGCCTACTCCACTGCATCAAAACATAATGTTGGGAGTGACTCTTAGTGGCTACTTACTACTCATACGCCAGTCCAATAGCTCTGAGGTACATAAATAGGCTGACCTAAGGGAAATTTACACTAAAAACCTTTTGTAGCTTTAACACTAGTTGAACTTCGTGGCTTTCCCTAAGAATCACAGGAGTCATTTGTTTGGATAGACAGCAGAGAGAATATTCCATTTAGAAGATTTCTAGCAGCTCTCTTAAAGCTACTGTTTCTACAGTTCTCACAAAAGTGGGAATAGTTATGAGATCTGTTAATGCCACAGTGTAAAGTGAATTCAAGCTCTGCCCTGGCAATGGGAAGCCCACATTCTCTGAAGAACACAGAATGCTACATTTTGTGTGCATTGAATTCTGTGTATGCAGAGGGTACTTATGGTGCTATAGATCATTCCCTGACCCTAAACATCTGGGGAGAATATATGTTAAATAAAAATACACCTAAGCTTTATTTGAGGTTTAATCTATTTAAAAAAGCAATGAAGTGTCTAACAGCCCTTCAAAAGAACTACCAGTCTTACAAATGTGCGATTGGGACTGGTTGATGCAAAGAATGGATGCTCCCGTGGGAGGGGTGCTGAGTTTGTGCCTGCTTGCCCATCCCACCCAGCACATCTGCCTCTGGACCCTCCCCCCCAAAGAGGTGTCCCAGTAAGGTGTGAAATCCAGTAATCAACCCTCTGATCTATCCTCTTGTACACCCAGTTCAAGAGTTAAGCCCCAGTGTGGATCTCTGGAGATGGGGCAAGCATGTCTGGGTTGTCAGGCATGTCCTCCCTGCGCACCACGTGTGACAGACACGTTGTATCCAGCCAATGGCCAGGAGACTTTCCGGGGTAAGCCTATCTTAGGGTAACCATAATGTCTGAAGGCCAGCCAGGGACACCTTGAGGGGGAAGGGGGGAGGCAGGGGTGCGCGCGCAAAAGGCGCGCGCCGCCGGAAACAGGAAGTGACGTCACTTCCGGTGACGTCACTTCCGGTGACGTCATGCCACCGCCGGAAACAGGAAGTGACACCACTTCCTGTGACATCATTTCCCCGCGTCACCTGCCGGAAACGGGAAGTGACATCACTTCCTGTGACATCACTTCCCCCAAATGACATCATTTCCCCCAAATGCCACTGCCGGAAACAGGAAGTGACTTCACAGCACTTCCTGTGACGTCCCCAAAAATCCCCCAAATATCACCTCCGGAAACAATTTTGTTCTCAAATCCTGTATATACTTCATCAGTATATGGGATAAGGCACTTTCTCAACTGTGCTGCATAATGCAGCCTATTTATTTTGTCCTGTTTGCTCTGTTGGCTCTATCTGCGCCACCTTCATCACTTTCGGGGTGTGGATCCCCCAGTGGGGTGGTCTCCCGACTCCCTCCGCTGGCTGTTTCTGATAGCCCTGCGCCCCCTCTTTCATTTGATATGTGTCCCGTGCGGGTGCCACCCTCCCGCCGGGAGATGCCGCAAAATGAGCCCCCTTGAGGCTAATGGCGGCAGGGCTCGGGGGAAGCGAGCTAGACTGCTGTTCTTTTGAGGGGTTATAGAGTGTTTCGAGCCCGTCCCTGTGGCATCGGTCCCATCATTGTGGGACCCAGGGGGCCGGCGCAGCGGCCCGCCGAAGCAGGCTGTCACTAATAACACAGGTCGAGATGCAGGACAGGAACCCGGAAGTGACCGACAGGCTGCTTCAGCGGGCCGCTGCGCCGGCCCCCTGGGCCCTACAACGATGGGACCGATGCCACAGGGACGGGCTCGAAACAGTCCAACACTCTGTGTCACATAAGAACATAAGGAGGGAGGGAGCGAGGGAGGGAAGGAAGGAAGGAAGGAAGGAAGGAAGAAAGGAAGGAAGGAAGGAAGGAAGGAAGGAAGGAAGGAAGGAAGGAAGGAAGGAAGGAAGGAAGGAAGGAAGGAAGGAAGGAAGGAAGGAAGAAAGGGAGGAGGGAGGGAGGAGGGAGGGAAGGGAAGGAGGAAAGAAGGAAGGAAGGAAGGGAGGGAGGGAGGAAGGGGGGAAGGAAGGAAGGGAGGGAGGAGGGAGGGAGGGAAGGAAGGGAGGAGGGAGGGAGGGAAGGAAGGGAGGGAAGGAAGGGAGGAGGGAAGGAAGGAAGGAAGGAGGGAGGGAAGGAAGGAAGGAAGGAAGGAAGGAAGGGAGGAGGGAGGGAGGAAGGAAGGAAGGAAGAAAGGAAGGGAGGGGGGAGGGAAGGAAGACCGCCCCCTCCCGCCAGCCCCCCCCCCGCTTTCGGCCCCCACCATCCCTGCTTACCTTCTTCCAGGGCGGGTGACGGCCTCTCCTCCCGGCGGCTAGTGCTGCTGGCGAGGCTGGCGGCGGCTGCGGAGGCCGGGGAGGGCCTCCGCTGGTCTCTGGAGGACCTCCAGCGACCAGCGCCGGCCTCTCCGCGGCCTCCGCGGGTCGGCGCTGGTCGCTGGAGGCCCTCCAGAGTCTCTGGAAGGCCTTCCGGGACCAGCACCGGCTGCTGCGCGGCCTCTCCGCGGCCTCTGCTGGTCGCTGGAGACCCTCCAGAGTGTCTGGAGGGCCTCCAGCGACCAGCGGAGGCCGCGGAGAGGCCTTCGCTGGGCGGCGCTGGTCCCGGAAGGCCCTCCAGAGTCTCTGGAAGGCCTTCCGGGACCAGCGCCGGCTGCTCCGCGGCCTCCGCTGGTCGCTGGAGACCCTCCAGAGTCTCTGGAGGGCCTCCAGCGACCAGCGGCGGCCGCGGAGAGGCCTTCGCTGGTCGGTGCTGGTCCCGGAAGGCCCTCCAGAGTCTCTGGAAGGCCTTCTGGGACCAGCGCCGGCTGCTCTGCGGCCTCTCCGCGGCCTCCGCTGGTCGGCGCTGGTCCCGGAAGGCCCTCCAGAGTCTCTGGAAGGCCTTCCGGGACCAGCGCCGGCTGCTCCGCGGCCTCTCCGCGGCCTCCGCTGGTCGCTGGAGGCCCTCCAGAGACTCTGGAGGGCCTCCAGCGACCAGCGGTGGCCGCGGAGAGGCCTTTGCAGGTCGGCGCTGGTCCCGGAAGGTACTCCAGAGTCTCTGGAAGGCCTTCCGGGACCAGCGCCAGCTGCTCCGCGGCCTATCCGCGGCCTCCGCTGGTCGCTGGAGGCGCTCCAGAGACTCTGGAGGGCCTCCAGCGACCAGCGGAGGCCGCGGAGAGGCCTTCGCTGGTCGGCGCTGGTCCCGGAAGGCCCTCCAGAGTCTCTGGAAGGCCTTCCAGGACCAGCGCCGGCTGCTCCGCGGCCTCTCCGCGGCCTCTGCTGGTCGCTGGAGACCCTCCAGAGTCTCTGGAGGGCCTCCAGCGACCAGCGGAGGCCGCGGAGAGGCCTTCGCTGGTCGGCGCTGGTCCCGGAAGGCCCTCCAGAGTCTCTGGAAGGCCTTCCGGGACCAGCGCCGGCTGCTCCGCGGCCTCTCCGCGGCCTCCGCTGGTCTCTGGAGACCCTCCAGAGTCTCTGGAGGGCCTCCAGCGGCGGCCACGGAGAGGCCTTCGCTGGTCGGCGCTGGTCCCGGAAGGCCCTCCAGAGTCTCTGGAAGGCCTTCCGGGACCAGCGCCGGCTGCTCCGCGGCCTCTCCACGGCCTCCGCTGGACGCTGGAGGCCCTGCAGAGACTCTGGAGGGCCTCCAGCGACCAGCGGAGGCCGCGGAGAGGCCTCCGCCACCGCTGCCGGGCCCCGCGCGCGGGCGGGGAAGGCGGCGAGTGAGGGAGGGAGCGTCCCTGCCCGTGTGCAGGGGCCCTGCGCACGCGCAGGGACGCTCCCTCACTCGCCGCCTTCCCCGCCGGCGCCCGCGGCCCATCGCCTCCGGGGCTGGCTAAACCGGGACCTCTAAATGGTCCTGGTATAGCCAGCCCGGGAGGCGGGAATAGGGGGCAGAACTGGGACATTCCCGGGCGCCCGGGACGGTCTGGCCACCCTAGCTATCTTCACCATGGGACTTTTATAAGTGCAGTGTGCTCATCAAGTTTTACTTTACTTATTACATTGATCTCCCACTTTTCTCCCATCCTGGAACTTAAAATGGCACACACAAGCTCCCCAGGAGGCCTCCCATCTAGATATTGATCAGGCCCAGCCCTGATTAGCTTTAGCAAAGCTGCTGTATCCCTCCTACTATGCATTTAGTTTTAGTGCACTGTGTAACAGGACTAAAGGGCAGGAAAAGCTGGCCCTGGCTTGAAAATTCTTATGCAGCTTGACCTGCAGATGAGATCAGCCTCGTTGCCCATGTTTCACTATCTGGTGAATGAAAGAATGTTTTGCTGCTGCTTCTGTGTGCCTCACTGCAGACAATGAGGTATCTCGGGACTTGGTTTCTTAGTTCTGCTGAGGATGGATGAGCTCATGTTTCTTTATATAGATATCCCATCAGATCCCTCTCCATAGCAACACGTCCTAGCATGACAGCCTCTAGGCTTGTGCTGTCAGAGTCTGTCTGCTTGAGCTTGAGACTGCATCCTCCACATCATTGCAAACAGCATCCGCTCAAAGGCAACAGGGCAGAGAAGAACCGGTACAGGGAGGGTGGATCAGCCTGCTGTTCCAAGGCATCCTACAGCCTATACAGGCAGCTTAAAAAACAGTTAAATGCAGTGCTACCTGATACCACAGCTCCACCTGCTGGCCACACTATTTAAAAAGGGCTCTTGCTATAAACAAAAACCAGAGAACGGTTTACTGCTTTGAAAATTTTTACCAGAAAATATATCACATAGTAGAGCGATATTCAAAGGCCAAAAATCAAAAGAATTTTAGAATAAATCATAATGTGTAAAAGGGGACTCAAAAATGCCTTGCTGGTTGGGGCTGTACTGTCCTTGAGAACATAATTTAACCCAATAAACTTTAAAGTCATAGATAAAAAACAAGGGAACCAGGTGAAGCTCCAAATGGACTTTTCCAAAATGGGCAACAAAATACATTTAATTTCTTCTGATAACTGCAAAGTGATGTATATAAAAGCAAAATATCCTAAGTCCACATATATGCTGGTGGTGCCTGAAGTCCAATGGCAAACCAAGAAAATGGTCTCGGGTAGTCTGCTGGATAGCTTGCTGAAAATGTTGCAGTGGTGATAAAAAAGGTAAAGGCCATGCAAAGGGTCATAAAGAAACTGAGATTAAAACTCCCAATATGGCTCTATACAAGCCTTATGGCATGGCATGAATCAATCCGGTAATATACCAGCTCAAAAATTGAAAGGGAATTTGGAACCTCTTTTAATTTGAGTGTGTGAAGACATTTTCTTGCCAGTTGGACTGTCTCCTTGTGGTGCAAATCCAGTACCAAGCATTAGTCAAATCCCTACAAACAATTCATTACAAGTGACAACTACGATGTCTCATTACAGCTTTCTGCCTCATGATTATATTGGAGATGAGCTATTTCACTACCTGGGTTAGATTAGGGCAGGTGTATGGACTGAGCCCCGTGGCACAGAGTGTTAAAACTGCAGTACTGCAGTCCTAAACTCTGCTCACGACCTGAGTTCGATCCCCGGCAGTAGCTGGGTTTTCAGGTAGCCAACTCAGCCTTCCATCCTTCCGAGGTCGGTAAAATGAGTATCCAGCTTGCTGGGGGGAAAGTGTAGATGACTGGGGAAGGCAATGGCAAACCACCCCGTAAAAAGTCTGCCATGAAAACGTTGTGAAAGCAACATCACATCAGAGTTGGAAACGACAGGTGCTTGCACAGGGGACCTTTCCTTTCCTATGGACTGAGAAGATCACAAAGGGTAAAATTGAGAGTTTTGGAATCATCTGGAAAAGACCCTAATAATGAGTCAAAAGGGAACATTGTGACCTACAGATTCCATAAAGTAGTTTACAAAAAACCACACTATTAGAATAATAAAATCATAAGAGTTGGAAGGGACAATTAGATTCAAAGAGAGGGAAATGAAGTAGCAAAGTTTCCCTCACTGCAGAAAACTAACATGCACAGTTCTTGGGGGCAAGGGGGGGGCGGATTCTTTTGAATATGGATTCAATAATTAAATGAAATATACTATAGTACCTTAATTGCATAGTGAGGACTCTGACCTCACACTAGCCTGTAGTAGATTTTTATTCAGAAACATCTGGTGAGCCACCTTGGCAAACACTTTTTGGAAGTCCAAATATGCAGCATCAGCATATCCTGAAATGAGGCAGCTGCTGTTGGGGCCCACTACTGAGGACTCCCTACTCATACAACTTCACTGGTGCCTGCACTTACACCCTTCCATTGCCTGCTTGTGAGTGCTTTGTCACCTGTGGTCCCAGCTGCATTGAAGGAGAAGGGCGTGTTGGTGGTGCACAAAGAAACAGGATTCCCGGTGGCTATGGTAGTCCTAGCTGCACCTACCACCAGAACCATCAGGGAAAGGGTATTCAGGCAGGGTAGGCATCTTTGGCTGCAGGTGGTGGGAGAGCTTGTGAGTGGACAATGGAAAGACAACAGGCAGGTGGGGGTACACACACAGGTGAGCAAGAAGGGGGGCTGAATAGTAGGCATAGGAGCCCTAAGTACTCTCTGCCCATCTCCCCCACAAACCTGTCACAGGCTAATACTAATGACAAATTCTATATTCTTATTAGAAGGTCAACAATTTATTGAGTTCTTCAAGAAATTGCCAGTGCATATGACCTAGACCCTGTAGTACAGATCCTAGTGTCATATCCTCCATCTAGCCTTCTTTTCCTCCCCCTTTGCTTTTAGTGGGTTGCTGCCCAGTCTCTAAGCCCATTACTCTACTCCTAACACTTCACTTTATACATAAAACTTACAAAACAATTTAATATTTTTTTTAAAGACAAGAAAATTTTCCTGAAATAGTTGGAGCATGCATTCATGTTCTTGCTACTGCTAGATTATATTTATTGTGAACCATTCTGCATGCCCATGGGGAGAAAAGGAACCACACACATTTTTAAAAAATTAAGCAAACAGACCACAAACCCAGCAATTCTTATAATTGTTTTAGCCATGTATCCCATTTCTGAAAGTCAGGAAGGCTTAAGTTTATCCTCACAACAATTCTGTGATGCATATTAGATTAAAGATGGATTGGCTTGGATCCTATACATCCCTAGGTGAGGAGCTTTCCTCTGAGGGAACAGAAGGAAGACACAGGGTTCAACACAGGGCTCCCTAGGCTGTTGAGTGATCATGATGTTTGGGCAGAAACTTGAACCTGGATCTGCCTTGTGTAATATTCTCACCAAAATATCATGTTGCTTTCCTCCCTGCTAAAGCACTGCAAAAGTACTGTTCTTTCCTCAAAGCTCTGTCCAGAGTCATGACAATAATCAGCAACCATATCTCTGGCATATTTTATGATTGTGATATTCCATTAATTTCTTCCCCAGCCAAATCCATAGATACAGATATTCTTATTTAGGAAATGTCTGCAGTTCTGGATATCACATGAGAGCTATGGGACCATTTGTAAAAGAAAGAAAGGGGGGAAAAGGACTCCCCTAGGTGCCTGTAACTTGATTCAGACTATCTCATAGGACTCCATTGTCAGATGTTACTTGTCAGAAGTGTCTGTTTGAGCTAAGGGATACAAAAGCAGCTGGGAGAGGATATAAATCCAATATCTTCTTCTACCACTACATATTTTTCCTATGCAAGACAAATTCCAGGAGACCACAATTCTTGTTATACAAATAAAAGGAATGGTACCCACCACTGGGTGGAGGCAAAGGCTCTGTACAAGAGCTGATAGAAAATAGTAAGGCCATTTTCCTGGGAACATTCCATATTTCTCATAAGTAAAATAACTGGCCACAACAGATAAATCTGTATTACTGCTTTCCAAATTTGGCTATGTTAGGATGTTATGTTGACATTGTGCAATAATGAAAATTTAAAATGGGGGAGTGAACTGTCCAAATATTACCTTTAAAAAAAATAGTGATATTCTTGGAGAAGAATTTAGTGGCTTGAATCTGAAGCAGATTTTCACAGATATGGGGGGAGTATTTTATTGATCCTCCCTCCTGTGACCCAAATTGTGCCCTCTTCTGTGCTGCTCCAGAAACATAAGAACATAATAGAAGCCATGTTGGATCAGGCCAATGGCCCATCCAGTCCAACACTCTGTATCACACAATGGCCAAAATACACACACACACACACTTTGGCTAATAGCCACTGATGGACCTGTGCTCCATATTTTTATCCAATCCCCTTTTGAAGCTGGCTATGCCTGTAGCCGCCACCACCTCCTGTGGCAGTGAATTCCACATGTTAATCACCCTTGAGTGAAAAAGTACTCCTTTTTATGCGTTTTAACCTGACTGCTCAGCAATTTCATTGAATGCCCATGAATTCTTGTATTGTGAGAAAGGGAGGAAAGGACTTCTTTCTCTACTTTCTCCATCCCATGCATAATCTTGTAAACCTCTATCATGTCACCCTGCAGTTGATTTTTCTCCAAGCTAAAGAGCCCCAAGCGTTTTAACATTTCTTCATAGGGAAAGTGTTCCAAACCTTTAATCATTCTCGTTGCCCTTTTCTGCACCTTTTCCAATGCTATAATATCCTTTTTGAGGTGTGGTGACCAGAACTGCACACAATACTCCAAATGAGACCGCACCATCGATTTATACAGGGGCATTATGATACTGGCTGATTTGTTTTCAATTCCCTTCCTAATAATTCCCAGCATGGCATTGGCCTTTTTTATTGCAAACGCACGCTGTCTTGACATTTTCCGTGAGTGATCTACCACGACCCCAAGATCTCTTTCTTGGTCAGTCTCTGCCATTTCACACCCCATCAACTTGTATTTGTAGCTAGGATTCTTGGCCCCAATGTGCACTACTTTGCACTTGGCCACATTGAACCGCATCTGCCACGTTGACGCCCACTCACCCAGCCTCAACAGATCCCTTTGGAGTTCCTCACAATCCTCTCTGGTTCTCACCACCCTGAACAATTTAGTGTCATCTGCAAACTTGGCCACTTCACTGCTCACTCCCAACTCTAAATCATTTATGAACAAGTTAAAGAGCATGGGACCCAGTACCGAGCCCTGCGGCACCCCACTGCTTACCATCCTCCACTGCAAAGACAGCCCATTTATACTCACTCTCTGATTCCTATTAATTAGCCAGTTTTTGATGCACAAGAGGACCTGCCCTTTTACTCCATGACTCTTGAGCTTACTAAGGAGCCTTTGATGAGAAACTTTATCAAAAGCTTTCTGGAAGTCAAGGTAAACAACACCTATTGGATCCCCTTTGTCCACATGCTTGTTCACCCCCTCAAAGAATTGTAACAGGTTAGTGAGGCAAGATCTTTCCTTATAGAACCCATGCTGAGTCTTCCTCAATAACTTGTGCTCATCAATGTGCCTACTCATTCTGTCCTTGGTAATGCTTTCTACCAACTTTCCTGGTATTGAAGTCAGACTGACTGGCCTGTAATTTCCTGGATTTCCTCTGGAACCCTTTTTAACAATGGGGGTGACATTTGCTACCTTCCAGTCCTCAGGAACTGAGGCAGATTTCAATGAAAGATTACAGATTTTTGTCAGGAGATCCACAAGTTCAACTTTGAGTTCCTTCAGAACTCTTGGATGTATGTCATCCGGACCTGGTGACTTATTAGTTTTTATTAAAGATTTCAGGTTTTCACGGCTGGTAACATCATTAGGGTTTGTAGAATCTTTCGGGATCAAGTGCCGTGTTCTACTGGAGAAAGTTTTCCTTCCAGACATTTCTTTCTCAGCTGCGGAGAACATCCTCAGTGGTGTTGCAGACGGAGCAGGCGCTCAGACCTTCTTGGCTGCTGTGCATTGAGTGGGGCCAGGGCTGCTGGAGAGCTGCTATTTGTAGGCTGGAGGGGGTGTGATGAAAGGGCAATTGGTTTGTGGATGTGCCCATTGTTTGGTGGGGCTTCCTGGAAGGGTAGTGATAAGGAAACTGGCTGTTGAATGTGACCATTGTTCTGTGTTAATTGCTGGGAAGGTTGGAAGGGGTTTGAAGATAAGGAAGATGGTTGTTGAATGTGCTGATTGTTCTGTGGAATTTGCTGGTTGTTCTGAGACTTTCTGCAATTTATAGTCTGTAGGGTATTTTGTAAAAACCCTCATTCACCGTGCATCACGCATCTGTGAACCAAGCCAACTCCAACAGGAACTACACCACCTCAAACAGTCACTGCAGGCCAATGGATACTCCCAACAAGAAATTAGAAGAGCCCTCCATCCCAGGAGACCATCCACACCAAATCCTGAGCCACACACAAATGTGGGTACAGCCTTCCTGCCCTACATAAAATCTGTCACCGACCGCATTGGCAAAATTCTCAAACACCATAATGTTGACACAGTCTTCAAGCCCACACAACAGATCCACCACATGCTGTGCTCGGCCAAAGATTTGAGAGATCCACTTTCAACCCCTGGAGTCTACAAAATACCCTGCTCCTGTGGTGCAGTCTACATTGGCACTACCCAACGCAGTATCAACACCCGTCTCACCGAACACAAGAGACACTGTCGCTTGTTTCAGCCAGAAAAATCAGCTGTAGCTGAACATGCACTTCAAGAAGGAGACCACGTCATCCACTTTGAAAGAACTGAAGTCCTTTCTATGGTCTCACATTATCATACCCGCCTGAACAGAGAAGCTATTGAGATTTACAAACACCAGCAGAATTTTAACAGAAAGGAAGAAGGCATTTTCATCCACCAATCTTGGTACCCAGCTCTGCAAAATACCCTACAGACTATAAATTGCAGAAAGTCTCAGAACAACCAGCAAATTCCACAGAACAATCAGCACAGTCAACAACCATCTTCCTTATCTTCAAACCCCTTCCAACCTTCCCAGCAATTAACACAGAACAATGGTCACATTCAGCAGCCAGTTTCCTTATCACTACCCTTCCAGGAAGCCCCACCAAACAATGGGCACATCCACAAACCAATTGCCCCCTCCAGCCTACAAATAGCAGCTCTCCAGCAGCCCTGTCCCCACTCAATGCACAGCAGCCAAGAAGGTCTGAGTGCCTGCTCCGTCTGCAACGCCACTGAGGATGTTCTCCGCAGCTGAGAACGAAACGTCTGGAAGGAAAACTTTCTCCAGTAGAACACGGCACTTGATCCTGAAAGATTCTACAAACCCTAATGATGTTACCAGCCGTGAAAACCTGAAATCTTTGATAAAGATAATTTAACTCCCCATTTTCTCATTTCAGCAGAATCACTGCTGTCACCACTAAGTAAATATCTCCTTGGCAGGAGATGCCTGGTTTAACCACAAAGGTGTGGTCTCTGCAGGAATTGAATTGGTTTTGTTACAATTTTCAGCTACCAACATAGCCTTTGAAAACCACCCATTAATGGTAGAAGAACATCTTTATATGACTTCATTCAAAGAAAATATTAGATAATCAAAGAGAGAAAGAAGCATAATTCCATGTCTAGAAGAGCTTCAAACTGCAATGTAGAAACGTTCATGATCATGGAACATCAGTGGAACGTTACATCTCTCTAAATTCATTCTAACAGTCACTGTCATGATTTATACAAGAGAAGAAATTAGGATGCTATGAAGTCTTGGCTGCATTCCCAATTTTAAACTCAATCATGCAACAATTGGGTATTTGAAACAAAAATCCAAATGATCCAATCTATCTAAAAATTCTCATTTTTAATAAGTGGCGTCTAGCAATCCTACAGTACTCTTGATCACATACATTTAGCAATATCCCATGAAAACATTACAGTTTATTTCCAAATAAGTATGTTTAGGATTTTTGTGGAAGTTACAGCTGGATTAAATCCATTTCAAATAAGCTTTAAATGAATTTAAATATATTTGAATCCTGTTTACAGTTGTGACAGAGACATTTGGTTTCAGCTGTAAAAAGATAGGCTATGGCTGATTTCGCACTGACCTTTTACTGGCGCGACCACCCTCCTCACGCCGGCGGATCTGCAGGGATTTCGCACCAGAAGCGCCGGCGCAGCCAAAAGAGCCGGCAACTTCCGTCGCGAAACCAGCTCAAACGGAAACCACCAAGAAGCAGGAAAACGTTTGAGCGGGTTTCGCGACGGAAGTAGCCGGCTCTTTTGGCTGCGCCGGCGCTTCTGGTGCGAAATCCCTGCAGATCCGCCGGCGTGAGGAGGGTGGTCGCGCCAGTAAAAGGTCAGTGCGAAAACGCCCAATGTTTCCAGGAGAAATAAAGGCTTTCAGAGTGTATAGATCACAAAGGGTAGCAGCAGCAGAAGACTTCAGATTTGTACCCCGCCCTTCTCTCTGAATCAGAGACTCAGAGTGGTTTACAATCTCCTGTATCTTCTCCCCCTGCAACAGACTCTTTGAGATGGGTGGGGCTGAGAGGGCTCTCACAGCAGCTGCCCTTTCAAGGACAACTCCTGCGATAACTATGGCCATTCCAGTAGGTGCAAGTGGAGGAGTGGGGAATAAAATCCTGTTCTCCCAGATAAGAGTCCGCATACTTAACCATTACACCAAACTGGCTCTCTTGAAAGGAGGAACAAGTGTTGCATGATGTATTCTACATTCTGAATAAAACGTTGTTGGTCTTAAAGGTACTACTTGACTCCTACTTTGTTCTTCTGTTTAAGGTTATAAATCCTGGACTGCTGTTAGAGGGATTGTCCCCACATGTATCCCATCTATTCCCAGCTAGGAGCTTTCTGAAGCCACAGTCTTTTAATCCTCTCTTGACATACATACAGTTCTGCAACTGTTTGAAGTGTTTCTTTATCACCAGTTAGTCCACATTCTTATTCTTCTCCTTCTAAAATTACCATAGTGTTTCTTTTTAATTATCTAGGTCTTTTCTTTGTGTTCACTGTCTTGGTCTTGTTCATTGCAGTTTCTTGGCCTAATTCTGCCATTCATCAGTACCGCAGTTTGCAGTCTAAAATGAAAGCTAAGGGGGTATGTTTGTAGTAATAAAATATGGATTGAGTATATGCACTGAGCAACCACCAACTCTGCATGAAGTGCAAGGGCAGAGGCAGCCACCACTTCCTTGTCAGCCACTGACTCCTTGTGCCCATGGCTTGGAGGAACTTCCAGGCAAGGAAGAAGAGACAGTAGCCTCTGGTCTCTAGTGAAGATGGTCCAGATGTGAACACAGCAGTAGCAGCCACTTCCTCTTCTTCTTCCTTGCAAGGAGGAACCCTCAACTGCCTTTGGGGTAGTCATCAATATCACCACTCCACAGGGAACTTGCCCAGCCAGTTAAAGCAGGAATCTATGTCTTGGAATGAATCTGTGCACAGAGTGAAGCAATAACACAATAGATTCTCCATGCACCTGTAGCTTGCCAACATGCATTCATCAGTACACAAGTTTCCACTAACTGGTCATCAGTGCAAGATGCACACTAAAAAGTGCAAAGGAATAAATATATAGAACTAATATGCACACACATAATATTTATTTTATTTACTTCATTTATTGTCCACTTTCTCATTGAGACTTAAAGAGGATTCAGGGCTGCCAAAGTTTTTGGTGATTCCTAGAGCCCCATGGCACAGAGTGGTAAAGCTGCAGTACTGCAGTCCAAGTTCTGCTCATGACCTGAGTTTGAGCCCAGTAGAAGCTGGGTTCAGGTAGCTGGCTCAAGGTTGACTCAGCCTTCCATCCTTCCGAGGTTGGCAAAATGAGTACCCAACTTGCTGGGGGGAAAGTGTAGATGATTGGGGAAAGCAATGGCCAAACACCCCATAAAAAGTCTGCCAAGAAAACATCCTGATGTGACATCACCCCATGGGTTGGCAACGACTCGGTGCTTGCACAGAGGAATACCTTTACCTTTTACCTTTTTTAGAGCTACCCTACATCACTTCTGGACTTCCCCCAGAAGTGGCAATAGGGATGAACCCATTGTTTCCCCAGGTGCCCACCCCCAAACCCTTCCACTTATTGCCAGGCTCAGGCTGGCAACCAGAGGTGGGTTATGGAGTTATAAGAACAATGCAATAAAGATCAGTTTAATATGCAAACTGAACAACACAATCATGTATCCAAGGTCACATCAATTAATTTAAATATGTACATCCTTCTCCCTTCATCCAAAACACTAGGTCACTCACAACAAGATCATTAAAATATATATCAATAAAAAAACCTCAGTATTAAAATCAAACAGAACAATGAAAACAACAGCACACAATACAAACTAAGCATCATCCATACTGGAAAGGGAAAATCTAGAATGATAGTGTCACGACTCAGGGGGTTCTTACCAATTGCTGCCACCACTCTGGGTTAAGGGTCTTCCTTGGGAAGGCCCAGAGTACCCTCCCAAGCCCTTCCAGGTCTCCCTTAGCTTAGGCCAAGTAATAGGCGTGAGGACCAGGTAGAGTGAACAACAACAACAACAGGTTTATTTAAAAGGTTAGTGCAATATAACAAACAAGGTGCATAAAACAGTAAAAGGGGTGAAGGGAAAAATAAACAAATGCCCTAACACGTCTGAACTCACTGTCCCGACTGTCTCAGTCAGACCTAGCCTACTCACCCTTCCTCTAAGGGCAAGGGTCTCTTCCTCGCAGCAGCTCCTCCTCAGCTCTGTGTCCTAGGAAAAGAACACACCCTGCCTGGGCTTGGCCTTTTTATATTCTCTTCCCAGGCCCCACCCCTCTCTGGGCCTGTTTACCTCCAAAACCCTTGCTACCCAATCAGAGGGACAGAAAGGATCCTGGGAAATGTAGGCTCTTTCCAGTAACTCCTAGGCAGGCTTATCTGGGGCCTGTAGGCCTCACTAGGCCCAGGATCATGAATTGGAGTCAAGATCCCAAATCATGGGGTCTGGCAATCTAGATTCCCATTGATGAGGGCTACCCAAAATGGGGTTGCCTTGGAAACACAACCATAAAACATTAACGCTCAAATAAACTATAGAAACTCATTATACACAATATAGAAATTAATAACACAGTCTTTATCTCAGGAGCTTAGGGTTGGTGAGTTTGGCTGCCTGTAGCCACCTCCCTCTACAGTTTCCGCAACCCATGAAGTGGCCTGAACTGCAACCAGGACTTCTTTGCAGTAGCAGTTTGCATCTTCTCCCTCTTGTCAAGTGGGCACCAGGCTTCACAGGACCTTCCCTAGGAACTGCTTTCTGTAGTCCCACCACCTGACCACCCACCTTATGTGGTGCAGCTGCCAGTGCAGCATTTGCCTCCTCCTGGCAAGAATAGGTCACAAACCCATGGGAATGTTGTGTCTGTGGATCTCTCATTACTACATAGTCAGTGAGTGAGCCCCAAGTTTCAAAGTGTTCCCTCAAACTGTCATCAGTAGTCTCAAAACTCAGGCCACCAAGAAACAGTTTTCTCATCTGCTCTGGTTCCTTAGAACCCTGTCCCTGTGCAGATCTGCTGTTCTCCCTCTTGTCTTTACAGACCACTTTGGGAGAACATTCAGACTCATTTGCTTTCTTCTGTCTTCGAAGTACATGTTCAGCCAAATCCTCCTCTATAAACATAGTCATAGGTGTATTTTCATACACTGCGACCTTCCATGTTCCAGTCCAACCCTCATACTGGATGGGTATCCTGGCCACTGGAAGGGTAACTCCTTTTGCTTCATTGATGCGCAGCACCTTCCTTCCTTCACCGGGGATGATATAGTTCGGATCCACAAGAGAATGATGGACAGAAGTCAAAAGGGAAGCAGTGTCTCGCCAGGCTATCACACCATGTCCATCCACAGCCACTTCCTTGCAGTGATGCTGAGAATATGCTTAGGGTCCGGTTCAGAAGTGGGTCCAGGGCTCATTGACATCATGTGGAATGCCACAGTAGTGGTAGACTTCGGGCACTGACTCTGGATCAGTGCACTGACTCTGCCCCAACTCATTGCAGGAATAACAGCAGAGTACCTTCCGATCACCTGCTGGCAGCTTCACACCAGCACCTGTAGAACTAGGAGGCTGTTGCTGGGACAGTTCTTCCTTCACTTCAGACTGCTCCTTGGCACCAGGGTCAGGAGGGAGCTTTGGGTTTTCCTTTGGGCGCCAATCACAACTGGTGCTGGGTCTCCACCTTCCATATGCCTCAGCCAGATGGTCTGCCCACTGTCGAGCTTCTTTGAGGGTGGAAGGGCTCTTGTCAATCAATGGGTATCTAATGTGCTCAGGAATTAGAGTCAAGAACCAATCAATGCACATTAGAGCTTTCATATCATCTAGGGTCTAGGGCACAAGCTACTTCAAGCCATAGGTCATAGGCCTTCCCCAGCCTATACATCAACTGTGGGTAGGACTCCTTGGGTTCAGGTTTCACTTCCTTGAACCTCTTGCAGGCTCCTTGTGAGGAAAAGCCCCCTACTTTTCATGCATGTGGACATCGTGATCGCCAGTGTGGTTGCCAGGGTGCCTGGAGATTTGACTCTCACACATCTGCTCTAAGAAGTGGACTTTGCTTACACTTTCTAAGGCTTATGTGGCAGCTTTGCATTCTACATCTCTGAAGGGTGTGAGCCAGAAATACAGACATGCTCCAGCTGCTCCTTGTGTGCCCAGTCTTGGCCACTGCAGTGGAAGAAGCCACCATGTTTCCAGCCTGGCTCCATGGACCTAGAGCTAACAACAGCAGAATCCAGCTTGCTTTCCTGACCCAAGCTTACCCTGCCAGGCTGAACTCATTCCTTCTTAGTGGGAAAGTCACACGTACACACCCTGAGCCTGCAAGCAACCCATCTGTTTTAAGAATGGATTAATAGCTCCACTGTTGATCCTAATTGCTCAGCAATACCAGAACAATAAATCTTGCCCAGCAGAAGATGAGATAAGAGGAAGGACATCTCCTGTCTTCATCAAGTCTTTTGTCTAACTCGGGTGGTACCTAGGCCAGCATTTGATTACCTATTGTCACCCTCCTAGTTAATCCCATTTAAACTTAAGTATCCAGTCATTCCCATTCTTACTCCAGTCTAAGTACCCTGGGGCCAACACAAGCAGCATTGCAGCTTGGAAATTTCCAGGTTCACTGGACTAAGGTGAAGTTCATTGGCCAAAGCAGGCATCCAATTAGGTGTCAGTAAGGAATGTCCAGCCCTCTTGAACCTCCCATCTCTCCTCCCTTGGACCTCCCAGTCCCTAAGGGTCTGAGGAAGCCTATTTAACCTCTGACCCAACTCCACTCATGTGTGCTTTCTATTCAGCAACCCCTATTACCCGCTGTCTAGATCCATCCCCAATTCTGGCCACAGTGTTGGGTCCATTTCCCCTGTCCTCTTAAGTCGCCATTGGAAACCTTCCTGGAAGACTACGATGGTAAATATTACCCTGTCTGTTTATCCATATATGTTCCCCTATTGATCTATCTATATTTCCTAGACCTGTGTGAATGTGTGAGTGTTTTGTATTTTTACCTTGTATGAAAGAAATATTATTCTAAATAAATTACAATTGATTTTTACTAAATTAGAGTCTCTTATTGAGCATTGACTCTCTGAACGGTTGAGCCTGGTATACAATTGATAACAAAGATTCCTATTGGGCTAGCTGTCTCTCAGTCTAATTCCCCAACTTTATTTTGAGAGCAGTTTCCCTAACATCCTTTTTTGGAGAACCCCACCCTCTCACTCTCTGTTTGAACAGCTTGTAATCTGACCTCTCTTCACCTTCCATCTGCCCAGACACTGAAGCCAGAACTCCACTTAGATGGGGTCTCAACTTCTTCATGTACACTTCTGGGGAAAGCTTGTAGTCCATGCAAACTTGCTCAGAGTTTTGCAGGAATGCTTCAATGGCCTCCCCTTCCTTGTATAAAGAGTACTTTTGTCTATCCCCTTGCACAGCAGCATCTGGAGAAAGCAGCCCTTTTTCAAGTTTTGCAAATTCAATCTCATATGTCAGCTTCATTTTCTCTCTTTCCAATTCTATCCTGGCTGCATTCTCTTGTTTTTGCAGCTCTATCCTTCCTGCAGTCTCTTTCTCTTTTAATTCTACCTCGAGCCTGGCCTTCTCAAGGTCTGCCTGCTTAATCTGCAGTTGGAGATGCAAGGCCTCTTCACTCGGAAATGCCATCTCTTTGTCTGGTGTTTTCTCCTCAGACAAACAGCCTCTGGTTGGGTCTTTGTTCTAGGGACAGGAGTGTCCTCTGGCTTCTCTTTCCCAGACCGGAGGAGCATACACTAAATATCTATCCTCACTATCCAGTTGACCTGAAAGCTAGAAAATAAACAAAACACCCTTTCATCTAGGGTTGCCAAGTCCAATTCAAGAAATATCTGGGGACTTTGGGGGTGGAGCCAGGAGCAAGGGTGTGACAAGCACGATTGAACTCCAAAGGGAGTTCTGGCCAACACATTGAAAGGGACAGCAAACCTTTTAAATGCCTTCCCTCCACTGGAAATAATGGAAGATAGGGTCACCTTCTTTGGGGGAAATCACAGAATTGGACTCCCTGGTCCAATCTTTTTGAAACTTGGAGGGTCTTTTGAGGAGAGGCATCGGAGGCTATACTGAAATTGGTGTCTCTATCTCAAAAAACAGCCCCACAGAACCCCAGATACCCACAGATCAATTCTCCATTGTTCCATTTGGGAATTGGGTCTCCATAGGGTATAATGGAGTGCCCAGCAGACATTTCCCTACCCCTCCTGCTTTCTGATGATCCTAAAATGAGGGGAGGGCCTCCAAACCGGAGGATCCCCTGCCCCCACCTGGGGATTGGCAACCCTATGCCCAATGCATTATTTAGTGTAGTGTGAATGTGCCCTTTGACTATGCAGACACATGTTCAAGCAGTCACCAAACCACTTGCTAGTCTGTTTTTATGGAAGGGAATCATCCTCAGCATCTTTGGAAGTGCGGGGGAGAGTGGTGGATTGGGCCCTAATGTTTTAGCAAAGACTGCTAGCGAAACTGTATTCGTAATTAGAATTTGCACCAGCTTTAGGCTGGTGCAGTTGTTAAAAGAAATCTCATCCAATTTTTAAGACATTTGCTCCCCCCATGCCATTAGGTTCGCACCCTGAACCGAATTGGGTTGCTCTTAAAATCTTTTGGAGTTGAAATTCGCCTCATAATCTGCCCAGGATCCGGTTTGGGACTTTCAAAAAATGCTTTCACACAGGCTGGATAATTGTACCTTCAATCCACTTTACAACTAGTTTTTACTGTGTGAAAAGGCAAAGTCCAGATTGCAAATGATTGCCAAAATGCATTTGAAAATGTACAAAAGCACCACCAGATGCCACTCGGGATGGGCCGTTTTTTTGCATTCCGCACCCGGAGAACCTAAACATTTGACCCAGAAAAGCACCCACTTTGCAGGAACTTTTGTCTTCATGCTGCTCAGCCTGAAATGGCAACCTCTAACTTGCACACCATGGCTAAAGTGTGTTTGGAAAAAAAGCATTATTCAGCATGTGTGAAAGCTGGGGTTGCCAAATCCAATTCAAGAAATATCTGGGAACTTTGGGGGTGGAGCCAGGAGACATTGGGGTTGAGCCAGGAACAAGGGTGTGACAAGCATAATTGAACTCCAAGGGAGTTCTGGCCATCACATTTAAAGGGACAGCACACCTTTTTAAATGTCTTCCTTCCATAGGGAATAATGAAGGATAGGGGCACCTTCTTTTGGGGCTCATAGAATTGGACCCCCTGGTCCAATCATTTTGAAACTTGGGGGGTATTTAGGGGAGAGGCACTAGATACTATACTGAAAATTTGGTGCCTCTACCTCAAAAAACAGCTCCCCCAGAGCCCCCAAAACCTCCAGATCAATTCCTCATTATACCCTATGAGAATCGATCTCCACATAGGGAATAATGAAGTGCTCAGCAGATGTTCCTCCCCTCCCCCTCCATTTTCTGGTGACTCTGAAGTGAGGGCTTGGCCTCTCTACTCACAAGTTGCAGCCAACTTCTTCCAAGTAATACAGACGCCCCATCCCAAGAGGAAGCCTTTCCAATCAGAGACTGGAGCCTCCGGAGGGGAAAAAAATCACATGGTAGCTTTGGGGGCAGGGCTTTCCCCCCCCCCCCCCGCCGCCGGCCAGCTGACTGGGGGCAGGAAGGAGACTAGGAAAGCGGAAGAACCCCCACTGGGACATGTGGATTGGCAAGCCTACTTTCACCACCTTTACCAGACCTTACTTGGTCTTGCCAGCACCTTCAGAAAATGTGGCTTCCTTAAGCCAGCAGTATAAAAAAAATCTATGAAGGCCAAATGGCACTCTGCCTCACCATGATCCAAAACTAGTCCACCCCACCACTGCAGCCACCATGTCATGACTCAGGGGGGGTCTTACCAATTGCTGCCACCACTCTGGGTTAAGGGTCTTCCTTGAGAAGGCCCAGAGTACCCTCCCAAGCCCCAATAATAGGCGTGAGACCCAGGCAGAGTGAACAACAGCAGGTTTATTTAAAAGGTCAGTGCAATATAACAAACAAGGTGCATAAAACAGTAAAAGGGGTGAAGGGAAAAATAAACAAATGCCCTAACACGTCTGAACTCACTGTCCCGACTGTCTCAGTCAGACCTAGCCTACTCACCCTTCCTCTAAGGGCAAGGGTCTCTTCCTGGCAGCAGCTCCTCCTCAGCTCTGCCTCCAAGGAAAATGTAGTGTATCAGTAAATAACATGCGACCAGGCGCAGGGGCAACTGGGCTGTCCCAGGAGCCCCAGCGCAGGGCGCGAGTTCCCCCGCCAATCAACAGCTGTGGCGGGAAGTTCAACTGGTCAGGATTGGCCTGACCAGCCAGTAGGCTGTACCGGGAATTGTATATAAGCGGGACCCGGCCCGCGTGTTCTCTCTCTTGCAACGTGCTCCTAATAAACCATGTTGCCCTACTCTCGTCTCCGCTTCGAGTACGTTACACTGGCGACGAGGATGGGATCCTAGCCGCAGCGGCTACGACGGAGATCTGGGCAACAAGCGACTGTCGCCGCCATCATGGCCAACCAAAGCGGAATCACCGGCTACCTCGAGCCCTTCGACCCAACCAATCCAGAGGAATGGGAGTCCTACGCGGAGCGGGTCGAGTTCTACCTCCGGGCCAACAAGATCACTGACGCCGGAGCGAAGAGGGACGTTCTCATGAGCGTCTGCGGGCCTGCCACGTTCGAGATCGCCAAGGGTCTCTCGGCACCCGCCCGTCTGGCAGAGAAATCCTACGACGAGATCATCCGACTCCTCACGGGACACTTCTCACCACAGCCTTCGCGGGTGGCTCGCAGGTTCCTGTTCCACAAACGGGACCAGATCGCGGGCGAGTCCGCCGCAGACTACCTGGCGGCCCTCCGTAAACTCGCCGGGAACTGCAACCTCCCCCAACTGGAGGAAGCCCTGGCGGACAGATTCACGTGGGGCCTCCGCGACGAGAGGCTCCAGCAGAAGCTCTTCGCCAAAGAAGAGCTTACTCTCCAGGCCGCCTTCAGCGAAGCGGTGGCATGGGAACGAACCGCACGAACGTTTCCCCGGGCCAAGATGGAAGCTGCCCATCACGGAGAGCTGGACCAAGACGGCCCCGAGGAGGAGGAAGCCCATCAGCTACGCCGCCCAGCCGGGCCACCCAACAGAGCGACCCAACGCCCCCGAGCGACCGACCGACCACCAGCGTCGGAGAGAGCCCCAGCCACCAAGTGCGCCAGCTGCGGCGGCCCCCACGAGCGGAGAGACTGCCAATACCGGACCTGGGACTGCAGGAGCTGCGGAAAGACCGGCCACATTGCCCGGGCTTGCCGAGCCAAGCCCAACCGCAGGAAGCCGACCACGTACCACGAGTCCGCGGAGTCCCACGCGGTAGACTCCACGTCCCTACAGGTACTGAACTTGCCCCACGATTCCCCCGATAAAATCAAAGTGGCGGTCCTTATAGAGGGGAACCCCTGCCAAATGGAGGTGGACTCAGGGTCCTCCATTTCCCTTATTGCGGAAGAAACCCTAAGAGAACTGTGTCCCCGCCAGCGGCTGCAACTTCGGCCGGCAGACTTCATACTCCGGGACTTCCAGAAGAACCCGGTGCAAATTGCGGGGTGGGCGCGGGTACAAGTCGAGCGGGGGTCCTTCCACGGCCCGCTGGACATCCTGGTGGTTAAGCGCCAGCTGGCCACCCTGCTAGGTCTGGCCTGGTTCAAACCCTTGGGAATCCGCGTGGAGGGGGTGGGCCAGACCATAACGCCCCGGGGGTTCGGGGAGATTTGCAAGGAATTCCCCGAGGTATTCGATGGGTCCCTAGGGAGCTACCGGGGGCCGCCCATTTCCCTGCCCCTAGACCCCACGGTCAGACCGATTCGGCTCAAGGCCAGGAGGGTTCCGTTCGCCTTGAAACCTAAGATTGAGGCAGAATTAGACCGCCTCACGGCACAAGGTGTCCTGGAGCCCGTGGACTACGCCCCCTGGGAGACCCCCATCGTAACCCCACTCAAGCCAAACGGGGAGGTGCGGATCTGTGCAGACTACAAATGCACGATAAACCGGGCACTGCAGGATAACCCCTACCCAGTGCCGGTGGTGAGCCACGTCCTGGCTGCCCTCGCGGGGTCTAAAATCTTCGGGAAGCTGGATTTGGCCCAGGCCTACCAACAGCTCCCGGTGGACAATAAGACGGCCGAGGCCCAGACGATTGTAACACATAGGGGGGCTTTCCGGGTGAAGAGGCTACAGTTCGGGGTAAGCGTCGCTCCGGGGATCTTCCAGAGTATAATGGACGCCCTCCTTAAAGGGATCCCCGGAGTCCAGCCGTTCTTCGATGACGTTTTAGTCGCCGCCCCGGACCCCGAAGAATTCGGCAACCGCCTTAGAGAGGTGCTCCGCCGGTTCCAGGCTGCGGGGCTCAAGGTCAAGAGGGAGAAATGCCTGCTGGGGGTTCCGCGGGTGGAGTTCCTGGGGTTCGCCGTGGACGCAGCGGGAATCCACCCCACGGAAGAAAAGACACGGGCCATCGTGCAAGCTCCGGCCCCCACCTGCAAAGCGGAGCTCCAAAGCTTCTTGGGGGTCCTTAACTTTTACCACTCATTCCTCCCCCACAAGGCAGCCCTAGCAGAGCCCCTTCACCGCCTCCTGGATAAAAAAACCCCTTGGGTTTGGGGCAAACGCCAAGCCGCCGCGTTTCAGGCGGTCAAGGACGTTCTGGTGTCCAATGCGGTGCTCCACCATTTTGACGAGGGCCTCCCCGTCATCTTGGCTTGCGATGCATCGCCGTATGGGGTGGGAGCAGTCCTGGGGCACCAACTCCCGGACGGGAGGGAGGTGCCGGTAGCATACTACTCCCGCACACTGACACCAGCAGAGCGCAATTACACGCAGATAGATAAGGAGGCTCTGGCGATCGTGGCGGGGGTCCGCAAGTTCCACGAGTATCTGTACGGGCGGAGGTTCACCATAGCCACGGACCACAAGCCCCTCTTAGGTCTGCTGGCCCCAGATCGACAAACCCCCCAAATTCTGTCACAGCGTGTGCTGAGGTGGAATCAATTCCTCAACTCCTACACTTACACACTGATACACCGGGCCGGCAAGGCTATGGGTCACGCGGACGCGCTCAGCCGCTTGCCGCTCCCGGAAATGGGTCCAGACCCCGCCCCCGCACACCAGGTAATGCTGATGGAAAGCCTCCCAGAGCCGCCCCTACACGCAGCGGAGGTCGCCAAGGCCACCCAGAAACACAAGACACTGGCACGGGTGCTCGACTGGGTGGTAAGGGGGTGGCCAGAGGGAAACATGGGGGAAGAATTCAAACCCTATAAAGTCAGGAGGGAGGAACTAGCAGCCCACAAGGGGTGCTTACTATGGGGAAGTAGGGTAGTGATTCCGCCCCCACTGCAAAAGCGAGTTCTAGAATCCCTCCATGAGACCCACCCCGGCATAGTGCGAATGAAGGCCCTGGCTAGAAGCTACGTCTGGTGGCCGGGAATGGACGGGGAGATTGAGAGTTGGGTCCGCAGGTGCCAGACGTGCCAGGAGTCGCGGCCCGAGCCTCCCAGCGCCCCAGCCACTAGGTGGGAGTCCACCAGGAAACCATGGTCGAGACTCCACATCGACTTCGCGGGGCCATTCCAGGGGCAGATCTTTATGATAATCGCGGACGCCTACACCAAATGGCTGGAGGTCATCCCCGTAGGGTCCACCTCGTCCGCCGCCGCAATCAAGGCGCTACACAGGGTCCTATGCACACACGGTATCCCGGACACCGTAGTCTCCGATAACGGGACTGCGTTCACCTCAGCCGACTTCCAGGCATTCCTCCAGCGATACCTGATTAGGCACATAAGGTCGGCCCCCTTTCACCCAGCCACCAACGGTCAGGCAGAGCGGATGGTCCGCACCACCAAGGAAGCCCTGGGCCGAATAGTACAGGGAGACTGGGACCACCGGTTAGCGGCATTCCTATTCGACAATAGGATCACCCCCAACCCGGTCACAGGGGTCAGCCCGGCCGAGCTCCTCATGGGGCGAAAGCTCATAACCCGGCTGGACAGACTACACCCCGACCGGGCGTCAGACACCCGCGAGAGCCCCGAGGTCCGGGACGCAGTCCGGGGGTTCTTCGCGGGCGACCCAGTTTACGCCCGGAACTACGCAAGGGGCCCCGCTTGGGTGGCGGGCCGAGTACTACGAGTCACGGGGTCCCGCCACTATGACATATCAACTGAGGGGGGCCAGGTACTAAGGCGGCACATAGACCAATTGCGGCGCCGCACGCTACCAGAGGAGCTGGCAGACACCGAAGAGGCAAGATCCGGAGGGGAGCCCAGCGGGGACAAGCCGGAGGGCGCGGCCCCAACACCCCCAACGCCGGTCCAGGTAGCACCGGAACCGCCAGAGCCCGAGGGACCCGCAGAAGCAGTCCGGTCACCACCGTCCGCACCAGCCGCCCCTACCGCACCCACCGCGGTGGCCACGCCTCCCCCACAGGACCTCCCTAGGCGATCTACCAGGGAGCGCCGACCCCCCGCCTATCTTCAAGACTATGTTCCTTAACCAGGGGGGAGGGGTGTAGTGTATCAGTAAATAACATGCGACCAGGCGCAGGGGCAACTGGGCTGTCCCAGGAGCCCCAGCGCAGGGCGCGAGTTCCCCCGCCAATCAACAGCTGTGGCGGGAAGTTCAACTGGTCAGGATTGGCCTGACCAGCCAGTAGGCTGTACCGGGAGTTGTATATAAGCGGGACCCGGCCCGCGTGTTCTCTCTCTTGCAACGTGCTCCTAATAAACCATGTTGCCCTACTCTCGTCTCCGCTTCGAGTACGTTACAGAAAAGAACACACTCTGCCTGGGCTTGGCCTTTTTATATTCTCTTCCCAGGCCCCACCCCTCTCTGGGCCTGTTTCCCTTCAAAACCTTGCTACCCAATCAGAAGAACAGAAGGGATCCTGGGAAATGTAGGCTCTTCCCAGTAAATCCTAGGCAGGCTTATCTGGGGCCTGCAGGCCTCACTAGGCCCAGGATCATGACAGATGGGATTGTAGTTGAATTAGGCTTGCCAATCCCCAGGTCCCAGCGGAGGTTCTTCCACTTTCCCAGGCTCCTTCCCACCCCCAGTCAGCTGGCTGGCGAGGGGAAGCCCCGCCCCCACAGCCACCATGTGACATTCTACCTCTGGAGGCTTCAGTCTCCGAATGGAAAGGCTTCCTCTTGGGATGGTGTGTCTGTGTTACTTTGAAGAAGTTGGCAGCAACTCATGAGTAGAGATGCCAATCCTTCGCTTCATAGTCACCAGAAATGGGGCGGGGGGAGGGAGAGGGAAATGTCTGCTGGGCACTTCATTATTCCCTGTGTGATCGATTCTCATAGGGTATAATGGGGAATTTATCTGGAGGTATCGAGGGCTCTGAGGGGGCTCTTTTTTGAGGTAGAGGCACCAAATTTTCAGCATAGCATCTAGTGCCTCTCCCCAAAATACCCCCTTAATTTCAAAATGATTGGACCAGGGGGTCCAATTTTATGAGCCCCAAAAGAAGGTGCCCCTATGCTTCATTATTTCCTATGGAAGGAAGGCATTTTAAAAGGTGTGCTGTCCCTTTAAATATGATGGCCAGAACTCCCTTGGAGTTCAATTACACTTGCAACACCCTTGCTCCTAGCTCCGCCCCCAATGTCTCCTGGCTCCACACCCAAAGTCCCCAGATATTTCTTGAATTGGACTTGGCAACCCTAAGTTGAATTAAAAATTCATTTTAGCAGCCACAATAGTTCAATTTGTCTAGAGCTTGCCAGAACTCACAAGTTAAGCAGCGTTGGCCAGCATCAGTACTTGGATGGGAGACAGCCATTAAAGACTGGGGTTCCCATGCTCAGGAAGGCAGTGGAAAACCACCTCTGCTTGTCTTTTGCTCTGAGCATCCCATGAATGGCTGTGACTTGATGACACCTGGGTGCGTTCACACATACATGCATGCACATGCACGCTTTGCAACTGGATTTTTACTGTGTAAGAATAGCAAAATCCACTTGCAAACAGTTGCTGTGTGAAAGCACCCATTATTCATTCAAAAGTTCATTTTATTGTTTTCGTTCAAAGCAACCTCCCTTGGAAAATCTTCTCTGTAAAAAGAAATCTTTCTGGCAATTTCACCTGAAGAAGACCTTGGGCTTCATATATATTGAGACATTGTATTCCTCTTCCTGTAAAAAAGACTTTTAAGAGAAAATTTTGGCAGCTGTGGATCATCAGGGATGCTGAGAAATTCAACAGGAACCTGACTGCAAGACAAATTTACATTAACTGAACTGGCTCACATACAAGGCAACTGGATTCCCTCAATGTTTTGGTTTGAAGCTTGTCACTTTCCCAAATAGCTTTGGGTCTGTATGGTAGCCAAGTGCTACAGCCTAAGGGCTAAACTGTTCCTTGGTAAATAAGTAAAAAAAGAAGCTTGCAGCCACTTTTGAACTTGCAGTCTAATGAACTAAAATTTCTCTTATAACTTAGGGCTGCCAGACCCCTGCTGATGCTGCACAACAACACTCTAGTTCTTGGGTGAAACTCTATGGTAAAATCAGCTACAAACTATAGAGTTTTGCTCAAAAACTAGAGTGTCGCCCACCGCTAATGTTGGTGATGTGAAGCTCCCAGAGAACAACAAGGATGCTCCAGCCGGCTGCCAGGTAGGACCTGGCAACCCTATTATTACCCTTTCAATGTGATGGCCAGAACTCCCTTTGGAGTTCAATTGTACTTGTTCCAACCTTGCTCATGGCTCCACCCACAATGTCTCCTAGTGTGGTGGAGCTCATTAGCATAAATCATTAGCATATGCCATCTCCCCCATCAACCAAAAGCAACCCGACACAAGAAAGGAGAGCCCCGGGTGAGCGAGGCCTGCTTGGGCTGGCTAGATATCCAGCCAGCCAAAGCAGGTCTCACTCCCCTGGGACTCTCCTGAGCCCCCACCCCAGTCAAAAGGCCAGCAAACCACCCGCTGCCCATAATCACATAGGAAGTGGAGAAAGGGTGGTGGCAAGCTTCTCCAGGGGTTTATGAGGGCTGCTGGGGGCATGGCAAATCTCCTGGTGGCTGGCTGGCTTCCCACTTCCCACTCCCAATCTCCTGTGAGCTCCTGCTGAATCTGAGACCTGCTAAAGATATTACCAGCTACCAGTTAGCAAGGTTAGCATATATAACCCTGTAATTAAGAGAGCCTAAGGAGCCCTGTGGTGTAGCATGGTAAAGCTGCAGTACTTCAGACCAAACTTTCAGCTCACGACCTGAGTTCGATCCCGGCGGAAACTGGGTTCAGGTAGCTGGCTCCAGGTTGAATCAGCCTTCCATCCTTCTGAGGTCAGTAAAATGAGTACCCAGCTTGCTGGGGGGAAAGTGTAGATGACTGGGGAAGGCAATGGCAAACCACCCTGTAAAAAGTCTGCAATGAAAATGTTGTGATGCGATGTCAACCCAAGAGTTGGAAATGACTGGTGCTTGCACAGGGGACTACCTTTACCTTTAATTAAGAGATCCCACAATCTTGTTATGTTTTTATCAGTACAAACACACAATCAATCCTGCATGATGTTGTGCCTGTTTTTCCACATCAATTGTATCTGGATGCACGACCAGAATATAGATTCCAGATGGCAGTTGGGTTTGGTTACAGAAATAATGTTTCTCCAGCAGTTGTGTTTAGACACTAACTGATACTAATGGTTACCTGCAACAAAAAGAAAAAGCAACAAATAAATATTTTAATACATAAATATGAAAAATCACAAACTTAGTAAATTCATTAAAGAAATGACATATCTTGTGGGGGTCTTACCATACCCTAATGCATTTCTCAAATGTTAGCAGTCAGGTCAACATATATGACTGGCTGGAGAATTGCCACAGCTAAAAGCTAAATTCAAAGCAAATGTGGGGGTCGTCCTTGGCAAAACCAAGGAACTGAGCTGTACAATGCCCAGAAGCATTTTCTAGCTTACCCTTTGTACACTGTACAAAATGTGATCACAGAGAAATCATTGTCAAAAATTTACTTTCATCATTCCAGTAAAGTTGATCAACCGCTTCATGGGAGGTCAGTCAGCATTCTCTTTTCATGGCAGCTCATGAGGCAGAACTTCATGCACTGACTTACAAAAATTTTACACAGTGCTACCAGCTGGACTCTGATTTAAGAAGGCAGGCTAGTGGCAAAACAGAAAGGGCTATTTAAACACTTTCTGAACCACTCTCACCTTTCTCAAGATTATTTTTTGCTTTGTTGGGAAAAATGTAGCAAGAAGAACAGCTTGATAATTTTCAGTGAGCAAACAAGGCAAGGATGACAAAGGGTTAGAAAGCCCCTCTCCCCACTAGACCTCCCTTTTAAATTATTGTATAAAAGTTTTAAAGGTTTACATGTAATGTGTAGTCCTGCTTTAAAATGATGAAATATTGTACATGCAGTATAAGAGAGAATTTGTTTTATGGAATAGAGGAATCTGAGGCAGTAAAGTATTAGGCAGAACGTTCAGAGCAAGCAACAGGAAGGCTGCTGTATAATGAGCCTTCGGAAACCACCTGCAAAGGACACAGGAAACAGTAAAGGCATTATAATTCTCAGCAAAGTTTAAAGTCATGGAATTGAATATGGCAGTACTGCAAAGGCAGACAGCACAGGGTAGTGGGTTAGAATGTTGAAATAGAATCTGGGGGATCCAGTTTTGAATCCTCACTCTACCATGGGAGCTCGCTGGGTTACCTGGGGCCAGACAGTCACACTTTCTTATTGGTCAGAAAAGTGGAGTATAAATATCTCAATAAATAAATATAAATATACTGAAGATTAAACTGCAAAAATTGGTGCACTTTAAGGGCATATAATTTTGTTATAATCATCTTTTGTTTGAAGCAGAGATATTTATGCCTTTAGCAAGCACATTCTAAAGCCCATTTAATTGTTTATTGCAATAGTCACCCTGAGGCTTTAATTCCATGCCCATCACAAAATCCTAAAAATAATATAATAATAATAATAATACAATTTTATTTATACCCCGCCCTCCCCGCCAAGGCAGGCTCAGGGCGGCTTACAGGCATGGCAAAGCCATTGAACAATAAAACAGCTATACAATTCAATAAAATTATAATTTACTATTAAGTTTTTACATAATCTAAAAACAGTCTAAAATATCTCTATTCGGTGTTATCTCAGTTATTAATATTTGTGATGGCGTGATGTTTATTTCAAGCTCCATCTTGAAAGGCTAGCCGGAAGAGGGCGGTTTTGCACGCCCTACGGAATTGACTAAGGTCACGTAGGGCCCGCACCTCTTCCGGCAGCTGGTTCCACCATTGGGGTGCTTTTATAGAGAAGGCCTGTTCTCTAGTTATTTTTAGTTTGGCCTCCTTTGGCCCAGGTACTTCTAGGAGATTTTGTGAGCTAGATCGTAGTGCTCTCTGGGGAACATATGGAGAGAGGCGGTCCCTAAGGTAGACAGGTCCTCGGCCATATAGGGCTTTAAAGGTAATAACCAGCACCTTGTAACGAACTCGGTAAGCAGTTGGCAGCCAATGCAGCTCCCGCAGCCTAGCCTGCACATGTTCCCACCGGGGTAGGCCCAATAGCAGTCTGGCTGCTGCATTCTGCACTAGCATTGTCTGAAGTAATCCCCCTTTTCTCTCTGCCACCCCATTTTCTGCTGGGGCAGAAACATTAGCAATTCTGTGTTGTATTCCCTGGTCTCTGAGCCAGGAGGCAAATTGTTTTCCTACAAACTCTCCCCCCATATCCGTCTGCAAAGCACTTATCTTGCAATTTAACTGCCTTTGCACATGATTAGCCCAGTATCTGAATGTTGAACACACTTCTGACTTTTGTTTCATGGCATACACCCAAGTAAAACGACTGTGGTCGTCAACCAAGATTAAAGCATATTTGTTTTTAGATACACTGGGGGCATAAGAGCCGATCACGTTGGCATGAATTAGCTGTAGGGGCCTCTCAGAGACTCTGTTGCTTACTTTGGCCACCGGATAGGCCTTAGATTTTGCCTGCTTACACACATTACAATCAAGATAGGCACTGCAGGACACGACCCTTTCACCTTGTAGAATGGCCAGGGTCTTATTAATAGTGTTGTAACTTGCAGGACAAAATCTTATACCTTGACTACTCTGTAGTACACCTAATCCCTGGAGTTTCTGTGTCTTATTAGCATACCATCCTTTTTAAATTTCTTTTTCCTTCATCATGCAATGTCCTCTTAATACTACCTTTGCCACCTCCCACAGAATATCCATGGCCACTGTTTCCTTATTTTCTCTAAAATATTGCTTCACTTGATTTTCCATATATTGTCTATTTTCTTTTTTTAATAAAACCACTATTAAATCTCCATATCGTTCTAATTTGCTCATCTTTTATCACCAATTCTATAGTCAGTGGAGCGTGATCTGAAATCCATATTGGATGGGTTGTTATTTTCCTCAATTCCCAATTATTTGATTTTTTTTTAAGAAATATATAATCAATACAAGAAGCTGTCTTATGTCTACTTGCTAAATGTGTCAGCTTTGGGACCAAGCCTAAAGCTTCATGCACTTCTACCAGATTCCTTTTCCACTGGACTGCCCTCTCTTTAGTCATATCTATGTTAAAGTCTCCTGCTATAATAACTTCTCCCTCTGAAAATCTCTGAACTTTTTGCATTACGTTATTCAAAAATCTCCTCTGTCCTATATTTGGGGCGTATATATTTATCAAAGTTATCACTCTGTTTTGAAACCTACCTTTAATGAACAGATATCTCCCCTCCCTATCACTAACCAGATCTAATATCCTAATATCAATCCTTGTATGTACTAAAATTGCTACTCCTCTCGCCTTCTAGCTTCAGCCAATACCTTCCACCCTGGGTGCTTAATCAATGGTTTAGTGTTGTCCTGATAGGAAAAAAAAGATCGAAGAGATTAGGAAGCAATTGGATTTTATAGATTCGAGGGCATTATGAAAGAAGCAAACTATGGTAAGGAAAGAGTTTCAAAGAGATTCAATAAATTCTGTTAGAAGATTGGCTAACTATTTCAAGACTAGGAAAGAAAAGCAAAGGGTGGAAAGTATAAGAAGGCAAGAAGACATTAAGCGGAACCCGAGAGAAATTAGGCAAGTGTTTCAAGAGTTCTATAAGAAGTTCTATAAGAGTTCTATAAGGAGCTATAAGGAGCTATCCCTTCTATAAGGAGGGATATAACAGATCATATTGAAAAAGTGGGGAAGGGTTGAAAGACATAAAGAGAGTTTGGAGAAGGAAATAACATTTCAAGAAATAGAGGAAGTTGTGAACAGTTTAAAAGTAGGTAAATCCCCGGGGCCAGATGGTTTTACTGCGGATTTTTATAAAGAGATGAAGGAGTTACTGATCCCGGAATTACAACAAGTGTTCAATGCTATATTGAAGGGAGGGAAAGCTCCCGACTCTCGGAGAATGGTCGAAATAACTATCATATTAAAACCTCAGAAAGATCCTCAGGAAGTTGGTTCATATAGACCAGTAAGTTTACTTAATCAGGACTTCAAAATATTCGCTAAAGTATTCGCAAACAGACTACAAAACAAATTACCTTATATAATAAAAGAGGATCAATATGGATTTCTGAAGAATAGGAGTATTGCACATCCTATAAGGAATATATTAAATGTATTGTATAATAAACATTCTGGGAAACTTGGTTTGCTTAAATTGGATGTATATAAGGCATTTGATACGCTGTCCCATGAATTCCTATGGTCCATAATGATGAAGTACGGGATAGGCCCACTATTCTTAAAAGCCATTCAAGAGGTCTATAGGTAGGGGTCAGCAGTGGTAAGAGTAAATAATGGACATACAGAACAGTTCCCAATTGGGAGAGGGGTAAGACAGGGATGTCCACTTTCCCCATTCTTATTTATAATGGCAATAGAGCAATTAGCAGAAAGGATTAGGAATTCAGGTAGAATAGAAGGCTGTAGAATGGGAAAAGAGGAAATAAAAATTAACTTGTTTGCAGATTATAGAATTATGACAATGTCTAACCCGAAAGAGGCTATTAGGGAAACGAAAATTATATTAGAGGATTCTGAAGCTTCATCAGGTTTAAGAATAAATATGGAAAAGTCAGAAATAATGTACTTTAATGTTGGTTTGGACCGGAAAAAAAATAATGTTGGTTTGGAAGAAAGGAAAGAAATTAATAGGACAACTAATATGGGGATGGGAGTTAAGAAAATTAAATATCTAGGGATAGAAATCTATAAAAATATTAACAGGATAGTGGAGAAAAATTATAAAAAAGTCTGGGAGAAGATAGTGAGGGATATTCAGCAGTGGGGGAAAAGGACTATGAGTTTGACTACTAAAATAAAGAGTGTTTCGATGTTTTGGATGCCAAGGTTGTTATACTTATTTCAAACGATACCATTGGAGATAGACAAGCAAAAAATGAGTAACTGGAATACTAAAATAAGGGAATGGATATTTGGAAGTAGGAAATTTAGAATTCCAAAAAAGCTAGTATACAATCATCAATCGGAACTTGGATGGGGAGTTCCGGATATAATTAATTATTATGAAGCATTTCAGCTTAAGGCATTATTAGAGATAGAGAGGGAAGGGGATCAGAAATGGGTAAGGTTTGAGAATGAGGCTAATAACAGGGTAGGAAAACATGGCATCTTTGTCAAGTCTGCTCCTAACTCTGGTCAAGCCTATACCCAATCCTTGGTTCAGGGGAAAAGCATCCTGGGTAAAGCCAAACTGTATTCCATTGCTGCTAGCTCAACCTCTCCTCACCCCCTCCTTTTCCTTTGTTATGTAGCCTTGTTTTGAAATGGGAATATGTGAACAGTATTATCATGCCTTCTCAGGCTGGGCATCAGGGGAGGTTGGAGCCAAGAGACGCTCAAGGCAAAACAAGGCCTGAGAAAGAAATTGTAACATCAATGTGTGAATGTGCCCTGCATAGTACCCCTCCCTCAAGAATCCCTTTGAAGTGTACCTTATATGATTGCATTCTACTGTATGATCTTTAGTCTTTCAATCCTACTGTAGTCGAGAACCATGATATCAATAAACTAGATACTTTGTTTCTACAAAGACTCATTATTGAATCTACCGACTTGACAATCTTTACGAACATGGAGGTGAAGGAACTTAATTTAAACGTGGGACCAAGGAAGAATGGGTTAATGGTGTGGAAGAAGTGGCAGCCAAAATGGTTGAATCGGGTATCTAGATGGACGCCATTAGAAACATTGATGGAGGGAGATAGGGAGCATAGGTGGAGCAAACTACTTAAGATTAAAGGATACAGAAGGGTAGAAGACTTGTTAATATTAGATAAGTTAAAACCATTACAGGATTTACAAGAAGCGGTAGGAGTACAATATTGGCTTAAAGCCGCAGGACTGTATACTAAAGTTAAGAAGGAAGTGGAGAAAAGTAATATAAATGAAGAAGAACCTATGGAAAGGATTTATAAATTAATGGGTAAAACAAAACAAAAAGGAATAGTAAGCATTTTATACAGGAGTATGAATTCAGACAACGAAGGAGCAATAAGCTACCTTCAACGGATATGGAGTTCAGAAGGCCAAATAATGAAACGAACAGTGGAGAAGTTAATGGAAGGTTTAAAAGAAGTTAAAATTCACAAGGTTAGAGAAATGGAACTGAAATTTTTTACTAAATGGTATAGAACTCCGGCTACTTTAGCTAATATGTTTCCTGGGTTGAGCCCTAAGTGTTGGCATTGTAAGAAAGAGAAGGGATGGTACACCCACATGTGGTGGGAGTGCCCTGAGGCCAAGAAATTATGGCAAATGGTAGTGGGAATGATAAGAAATTCTTCCAGGTAGAACCGGGAATTAACTTTGAATTGATGCAGATGAGTGTATTAGGGAATGAGACAATAGGGAAGAATAATCAAGATTTACTAAAAGCAATAATATCAGCGGGTAAAGCGGTAATAGCGGTAGGATGGAAGGATAAAAGTAAATGGAAGGAAAGAACTTGGCATAATTATCTCTCTGATTTTGTTCAATCAGATATAGCTGCTATAATGACTCAAGAAGGACTATGGGAGGAAAGAAGAACAAGAATTAAGGAAAAGTGGTGGATCTACCTGAAATGGGTGAAGGAAGAAAAAAAAGTGGACATCCAGTGGAAGCTCCAAGCCCTTTGTCCCTGGCTGGAAGAAGAAGATGATGTATAGACTAAGGGGGGTGGGATGGGGGGAAACATGTAAAATGGATATGAGAAAGTGTGTAGAGAAATGGATAATTAACAATAATAATAAAATATACATATAAATAACAAAAATAGTGTTGTAACTTGCATGCCCCAGCCTTCTATGCAACCTACGAATACATTTGTGATGAGGCTGCTTGTTGCATACAGCTTGTGCTTGCACTCCTTTCTGATCCAGCACGTACACATTGTCTCTCAATACACCTCTGCCAATAGTTTACATGCCTTAAATATTTTACAGTTACTTACATCAAAGGATACAGTAAAGCCTGCCTTTGCCAATGCTGAGACACTTAGTAGGCTTGTCTCTAGACTAGGTACACAAAACACGTTCACAAAATTGTGCTTTAGTTCAGGAAAGTGCACAGTTCCTTGGCAGAGGACCTCAGCCTTTCTGCCATCAGCTGGACTCACGAACTGAAGACTTGCAGTGTCCTCTAGCAGTCTCTCCTCGCAGCAGAACATCTGGGTGGCCCTGGAATCGATAATCCATGGTGCTCTCTGCAAACCCGAGTCAGTCCTCACCAGTGTCGCTTGCTGGTTCTGCGAAGACTTCTGCCTGCCTCTCTGTAGCTCAGGGCAACTCCTTCTCAGATGTTTTTCGCTGCCACAAAAGAAACATTTTTTCTTTACTTGCAACACTCTCTCCTTCAGTGACTGCCGCCAGCTGGAGGCACCTCCCACACTCTCAGGCTCTGGCTTCTGTTGGCTTTGATGAGCATGGACTGCCTGCTCTCTGCACTCTTGCTGTCTTTGGTCTTCTGCCAGGAGCTTCCCAGTTATGTAGCTTAAAGTAAGTTTATCAGCGTCCTGGCCCTCGAATGCCATCAACAACATATCAAATCTCTCGTGCAGACAGATCAGGATTATATACACCTTAATGGACAAATTAACAAGAATATTAAGAGACGATGATTTAGAAGTTTTTAAGACGGATTGGAAAAAGTTTAGAAGATATGTAGAAAAAGAGTGGAAAATAAAAGGACATTGGACAATTTTTGATAATGATTAAGTTTAAAAAAAAAGAATATAATTTTTTTAATAGTTAAGGGTACCTTTAAATATTTGCATTTTTAGTAAATAACACTGGTGGGGGTCAAGTAACGGGGGGAGGGATGGGTAGAAAGTAATATATGGGGTAGATAAAAGAAGTTTTTAAAGATGTAAGAAATAGATTTATTACCATACGTTACCAATAAAATCGTTTTAACCATCAGGATTATATACACCTTATCTTCTTCCAGAATTGTTTTACTTCGCTGTTCTAGCTCTTGGAAGCACGCAGATAAGCTGTTGAGATGGTCTCTCACCGTCTCCCCGGTCAGCATTCTCTTCCAATACAGCTTCCTCGTCCGTGCTATCAGCGAGCAGGTAGATGGCCTTGAGCGCATCCCAGGAATTCTTCGCCTGCTGTTTTCCTCCGATGTGCACCAACTGATCATCCGATATACTTAGTATTATGGTTGCGAGAGACTTCTGGTCCCGGATGGCATCTTCAGGTGTGGGGTCCGCAGGAGGAACTGATACACAGTTCCACAGCCCCTCTCGCTTAAGAAAATGTTCTATACGCAATGCCCACACATTGTAGTTAGTAGGAGTCACCTTATCTATCAGCACCATAGCCGCCATCCTGCTCAGCACCTGCTTCTCTGCTACTACCATTCTCCTCCACTGAGGCAGCTTTCTCCTCACTTCTGAAGCACTTCTGCTTCTTTCTCCAACACACACCTCCTCTACTCACGACACTCAGGCGCGGCGGAAGCGTGCTGGGCCCATAACCCTGTTGGTCTTCCGCGTTTAGTGAGAGAGGTTTCTGAAGATGCAAAGGAATCAAGTCTTGTACACAGCTGCGATTAGACTAGCTATATACATTTATTTACAACTATAATACAGACTAGCAAAATGCTCCGCACACAATTCACCATCCAACCTCCAACAAGTAGCAGAGTACTACTGTACGTTTATATATGTCCTCTAGGTAAGTGACCAATCAGGTTTAGTGCTGAGTCATGGTCACATCACTCTGGCTGATGCAATTTGGCCGTCTTCCAGATGCCCCTGTCAGCCAGATCATCTAATGTCAATTAGACCCTTTGCTGTCAGCAGTGGTCTGTTGCCTGCACATACACTGACACCCCTGACTCCAAGAGGGGGCTGGCTACCGTCATTCTGCTCCAGAATTTTTTGGAGGTGCTGCAAATCCATTTTATTTTCAAGGGCTTTTAATTAGGTATAAACTGCAGGTATGTCTTTGGGGAAGATGGTTGTTTTGTTGGTTTGAAATTGTGATGTTTTTAATCATAATTTATTGCTTTCTTGAACCATAAGGAAAGATGGGCTATAAATACTGTAATTAATAAATGCACTAACTAAAACATCATTAAACCATATATTTCTGCTCCTGGAAACATTAAGGTTTATAGAGGTCATTCTTATAATTTTTCTTCTTTACTCAGATGATAACTACTCCCTTTCCCAACAATACCTGCTGTGTGTTGAGGACACTGTAAGAAGATGTTAGATGTATCAGTTTCTCACAA
Source organism: Heteronotia binoei (assembly GCF_032191835.1). Lineage (NCBI taxonomy): Eukaryota > Metazoa > Chordata > Lepidosauria > Squamata > Gekkonidae > Heteronotia > Heteronotia binoei. The sequence continues at coordinate 100,682,112 of NC_083224.1, forward strand.
ATTCATCTACTGGTTAAATTTCAGGTAGTCACAGTTATTATTTATTTATTCTTTGTACTTATATCCTGCCCTCCCCGCCGAAGCAGGCTCGCTGATAGCTGACAACAATTTAAAGTGTACGAACATATATGAAGGTATAAAAATATATGTATAAAAGAAAGGATGATAATAGATTTGCAGGCATTATGGTTGTTATTTTGATGAGAATTTGTAGCAGAAAATGAGACAGTAGAAGTGTTTATGGATGCTAAAATTTGGTTTTTTAAAAAATTTCATTTCCTTTTCCCACCCTTTCTCTTTGTATTATATCCAGGAAACTCAATAAAATATGATATACACCAACAAATTCAGCTATCTGTGAATGTAATTTGCTGGTTTTGGTCTCCAGTGGCTAGCAAGAGCTCCTTGTTGTCTCTGGACTGCATTCCCCTGTTGAGTTTTCCAGAAATGTTATCCAAGCCAATTGAAACACAATCCCAGAACTTTTTGTACAGTTTAATTAAACAGTCCTGTTAAAGCATAATGTGACCCTTCCAAGCAGATGCTTTCAAGGCTGCAGGGAAATTGGAAAACCAGTGCTCAATTACTTGGGAATTATTTTTAGCTCTGCATCTGTTTTGGAGGCTAGTGGGGATAATAAACCTGGCCCTGATGTTAAAAAGGTTAAAATATGTGGCAGGATCCACACCACTAAACTAAAGATAATACAGCCATAGATAGACCTGACACCCAATTCACTTTTCATTTCTCAGGTCAAACATCACATCCTAGAATTTCCTTTTTCAGGAATCATCTATACTCATGAATACAAACGAAAGCATTTTTGGTGCACTACTCTTATGGTGTCTGTTGTAAAATATTTAGGAATCAATAAAATATAAGAATTTTCCACCAAAAGAAAGGGGAAAGGGTAGTGTAGTGTAATGTCAAAATGAATATAATGTGCAGTAATGCTGCCTTAAACAACAAAGGAAATGGAAACACTAATTACTAGTGAGAACCCAAACAGGCATTGGTCAATTAACGGAGGACAACACTCCAGCACCCTAACTTGTCAGAATCATCCAAGCAAAATTAGTGATTGCAGAAGACAGACATAATCAGTGCCAATATAATTGACAACATCTGTTAGAAAGGAATTAATGAAATGCAAAATATGTTGGCGTTAAAAAGTATGTTGTTGCTGATGCTTACACTTATGCACTAAGATCTATGTCTATACTCTACTGGAATTCTAGATCATCAGAATTAAGCTAGAAAAGCATTTAATTCTGTACACCTTATTCACAAGCAAGTTGGTGACATCTGTACTGATTTCTATGAACATAAATATTACCCACGCTGTCCTGAGCATCTTCCTTAAAGACCTTAATGGCCTGGGACCCTCATATCTACAGGACTGCTTCTCCTGTTAAATCCCCCCCCCACACACACACACACTCCCTTTGGACATTCTCTAGGGGACCCTTGCAGGCGCCCAGACTCAGGATGGCTTGGTTAGCTATCACCAAAGAAAGGCCTTCACAGCTGTGGCCCCTACCCTGTGGAATGCATTCTCTGATGACACCCATGCCCTGCCAGACTTGTTTAATTCCTGCAGGACATGCAAGGCCAAATTGTTCAGGCTGGCCTTTGAAGTGTAATCTACAGGAATGAGTTGTTTTGTTAGTGGTGTGATTCCTGCCACATATTTTAACAGTTTAACATCAGGGCCAGATCTAGAGAGGAGAAGAAGAAGAAGAAGAAGATATTGGGTTTATATCCCACCCTCCGAAGAGTCTCAGAGCGGCTCACAATCTCCTTTACCTTCCTCCCCCACAATAGACACCCTGTGAGGTGGGTGGGGCTGGAGAGGGCTCTCATAGCAGCTGCCCTTTCAAGGACAACCTCTGCCAGGGCTATGGCTGACCCAAGGCCATGCTAGCAGGTGCAAGTGGAGGAGTGGGGAATCAAACCTGGTTCTCCCCGATAAGAATCCGCACACTTAACCACTACACCAAACTGGCTCCTAGCAGGAGATCACAGGGGTAGGGACTGGGGATGTACATTTTTGGTATCACACTGCTGCCATGATGTGTCAGGATTTTGTGAGGTGTCAGAATAAGGAACATAAGAACATAAGAGAAGCCATGTTGGATCAGGCCAATGGCCCATCCAGTCCAACACTCTGTGTCACACAGTGGCAAAAAAAATTATATATACACACACACTGTGGCTAATAGCCACTGATGGACCTGCGCTCCATATTTTTATCTAAACCCCTCTTGAAGGTGGCTATACTTGTGGCTGCCACCACCTCCTGTGGCAGTGAATTCCACATCTTAATCACCCTTTGGGTGAAGAAGTACTTCCTTTTATCCGTTTTAACCTGTCTCCTCAGCAATTTCATCGAATGCCCACGAGTTCTTGTATTGTGAGAAAGGGAGAAAAGTACTTCTTTCTCTACTTTCTCCATCCCATGCATTATCTTGTAAACCTCTATCATGTCACCCCGCAGTCGATGTTTCTCCAAGCTAAAGAGTCCCAAGTGTTTCAACCTTTCTTCATAGGGAAAGTGTTCCAGCCCTTTAATCATTCTAGTGCCCTTTTCTGGACTTTCTCCAATGCTATAATATCCTTTTTGAGGTGTGGCGACCAGAACTGCACACAGTACTCCAAATGAGACCGCACCAAACCATTATCAAGGACAGAATGAGTAGGCACATTGATGAACACGGGTTATTGAGGAAGACTCAGCATGGGTTCTGCAAGGGAAGATCTTGCCTCACTAACCTGTTACATTTCTTTGAGGGGGTGAACAAACATGTGGACAAAGGAGACCCGATAGACGTTGTTTACCTTGACTTCCAGAAAGCTTTTGATAAAGTTCCTCATCAAAGGCTCCTTAGAAAGCTTGAGAGTCATGGAGTAAAAGGACAGGTCCTCTTGTGGATCAAAAACTGGCTGAGTAATAGGAAGCAGAGAGTGAATATAAATGGGCAGTCTTTGCAGTGGAGGACGGTATGCAGTGGGGTGCCGCAGGGCTTGGTACTGGGTCCCATGCTTTTTAACTTGTTCATAAATGATTTAGAGTTGGGAGTGAGCAGTGAAGTGGCCAAGTTTGCGGATGACACTAAGTTGTTCAGAGTGGTGAGAACCACAGAGGGTTGTGAGGAACTCCAAAGGGATCTGTTGAGGCTGGGCGTCAACGTGGCAGATGCGGTTCAATGTGGCCAAGTGCAAAGTAATGCACATTGGGGCCAAGAATCCCAGCTACAAATACAAGTTGATGGGGTGTGAACTGGCAGAGACTGACCAAGAGAGAGATTTTGGGGTCGTGGTAGATAACTCACTGAAAATGTCAAGACAGTGTGTGTTTGCAATAAAAAAGGCCAACGCCATGCTGGGAATTATTAGGAAGGGAATTGAACATATTTCGATTATATATATGTAGATGCTGAGCAGGAAGAACTTCTGCTGGTCTTCATCGATGATCTTGTAGTACCGGATGAAGTAGTAAAGCCACTTCTCCCTGGTATCCCAGTCTTTGGGGGTGGTCCTGGGCTTCATTCATCTGGATCCCACCTTCGTCACCACTATAATATAATGAGTTCAATGCAATGAAGAGGTGAGGTGGTAGTGATCCTGGCTCTTTACTGGGTACAGCATAGTATAGGCCTGCACTCAAAGACTGGCTTACTGGGCTCACAGGGGCAACAATATACAATTCAGGATTCCTGCACAAGCACGTTATTGGATCATTCAAAACAGCAGGGGCCCCGTGATTGGAGCAGGGCAGCAGGGATTTGGATCCTGCTATCCATTGTTCCTGAGTCCCCAAGCTCAGTTCTTCTGGCTCCAATGAGCCCAGCAGGAACACCCATATTAGTCTTCATTGTGGTCTGCATACATAACATGCACACAGCAAAGCAACAAAAGAGCTGGTTTCCATGAGATCCAAAGAACAAGAAAATACTCCCTCTTGGCAATTAATTCCCCCCACCATTAAAAAAAGAAAAGGAATCTTATAAGGCAAGATTTTGAAGAAACTTCCTGGTGTGATGATTTTTTTTTTTAAAAAAAGATACACTTCTTACAAGAGAAACTGGGAGCAGTTTCTAAAATGGGCAAATACAGAAGTTGTAGGAGAGATTGGGGGAAGGGGCGGAGTGGAAACAGAAGGAGCCTGTGGAAAAGAAAACATGGGGAATGAAAGGGGGTGGGGGGAGATCTGCTGCGTGGTAATGGAGGAGGAGAGGAGAGAGGAAGAGGAGAAGGAAGGGGAGAGTGGGTTTGGCAGCCTGCAGAATATGCCCAAATGCTGCTTGCCGTGAAGGTGGGCTTGCTTATATTCTCCACCCTCTGTGGTTACTAAGCCTCACCCCCCTCCCCTAAACTATCCTCATTTCCTGGCTTGGCACAAAAACAAATTCACAAGCTTCTCTTCACTCCACATCCTGGGCTGGCTTCTTTCTGTTTTTACCCCTTAGGAAATCACAATCCTGTTCTTCCTCCCCTCACTTTGAGGCTGTTAGTTTAGTTTGCTGCAACCAGAATTCAGTGTTTTGAGGGGTTTAAAACAGGATTAAGACACAGCCCTGTGTTTGCACAGGGGCTCATGCTGCTGGTGATACATTAGCAAGAGAAATCCCTGCCCCAAGGAGTCTACACTCTAAAACTGGACATAAGAGAGATAACGAAGGGAGGGAAGAAGAACACGGGATGAATGGAGAAAGCATTCATGTCCATGCCAGCTATGCAATGGTTCCAGCAGGGACACGCACACATGCTGACTTATATTGAACCAGACCATTGGTCCATTAAGGTCTTTTTTGCCTACTCAGACTGGCAACAGGCAGAGTCTTCTTTTTGTGCCCTTCATTTACTCCAAAGACCCAAGCAAAGGGAGCTTTAACCTGTTCCTTCCCAGCATCCTGTAGAAGATTAAATGTTACTGTGGCAAGAACCTGTAATATTTAGCACAAGGATTTGTAGAAAGGAATGGCCACAGAGGTGGGGGACTGTCTTCCTAAGAACAGTTGAGGCTGGAGGGAGCACAGGGACCAGGCAGGTCATCACAGCACTATCCTTTTGCCAGCTGGGGTTATGGCAGCCAGGCAGGAGTCAGAGGGCAACTTCTCAGCTAAGCTCCTGAGACACAAGGTACGATTCCTGCTATTATTGCAAGCATCATTGACTAACCATATCTGCCCCCCCACCAAAAGTTCTAAATTTACTTGGAATGTACAAGGAGCTTTTTATTATGGAGGCTGCTTGAAAAATTCCCTCCCCCCACTGCCTTTTCACCATGACCAGGGCCGGCTCACCCACTAGGCAAACTAGGTGGTTGCCTAGGGTGCTGAGAGGCAGGGCCCGCTGAATTGGTGCCAAATGCAACCGGCTAGTTTGCCTCCCACTTCCCTCCTGTCACCCCTGCTGTGGCTGCCACCAGCCTCCTCCGGCCCACTGCTGCCACCAGGCTTCACTCGTGCTCCCCCACCGCCATGCTCTGCTCACTCATGCAACTACAGCCCTACTGGCTTCTAGCAGCCCGTGCCTGTGCATTTGGTTAAACGCACAGGTGCAGGCTGCAAGAAGCCTGTAGAACTGTTTTAGACATGGTGAGCGGGGGGGGGCAAGCGAGTGGAGTGCAGTGGCCGGGTGAGTGGAGCACGGTGGCGGGCTGGAGGAGGCTGGAAGTGGTCATGGCAGCAGGGGAGGGAGAGGAGCATGGCAGGAGGGGTGAGCAGAGCACTGCAGTGGCAGTGAGCCAGAGGTTGGTGGCAGCTGCGGTGAGCGGAATATGGCAGGGGGGCTCCAGTCTGGGGTGCTATTTGCCCATGAGCTGGAGCTGACCATGACTAAAACAATATTAGAAATTAAGGGGAAAATGAGAACCAAGACAGAAAGGCTTTGGCTTTCCATGTTAGGAAGCTTCTTAAAAGTTATTTATTTAATTAATTAATTCCACTTTTATCCTGCTCTCCCCGCCGAGGCGGGCTTAGGGCGGCTCATACAGACATGCATGTCCATGATTCAACGGAATAGTACAGCATTAAAACCATAAAACATAGAGTAAAATAGACATAAAATACATTTTAAAAAAAGTTTCAGTGCCATGATCTTACATTTCCCAATTTTATAATTCTCTGTATAGCAGATCTTAAGTTCTCCTCTCTGCAACTGCTATACAGCAGATTGTTGGGGGTGGTTCACATGTTGCTATAAATGCCTGGTAGAAGAGCACCGTCTTACAGGCCCTGCGGAACTATATGAGCTCTCGCAGGGCCCTGATCTCTTCCAGCAACTCATTCCACCAGCTTGGGGCCACTACAGAGAAGGCTCTGGCTCTAGCCTCCTTAGGGCCGGGGATTGTAAGTAGATTTTGTGATCCAGACCAAAGTGCTCTCCGGGGAACATGAGGGGAAAGGCGGTCCCTCAGGTATGCAGGCCGCTGGCCATATAGGGCCTTAAAGGTAAGAATCAACACCTTGAAACAAACCCGGTATGCGATAGGCAACCAGTGCAGCGCTTTCAGCACAGGTTGAATGTGTTCCCATATAGGAAGGTCCATTAACAACCTGGCTGCTGCGTTTTGGAAGATAAGCTTTCAGCATTTTTTTTTGTTCCCCAAATGTTTGAGCATCCCTAGATTTGCTCTGCTTTTAAGAGTCTAATTACAAGTTAAGCTTTTTTTGGGGACATTCAGTAGACAGGCATGTTCTGAAGTTCCACATTTCCCAAGCGCCTGTGAACCCAGATTCAGATAAGGATCATGGCATGTTCGAAGGGGGAGCTTTAAAGTTCTTCCCATGTTGTTCTCCTGACCTAAAATGGCCAAGAAATTATTACTAGCTTGAAACTGATTGTGGAAACTCACCAGGTCACTCCCAGTCTGAAGAACAGCGCTTTTTTTTTTTTTAGCAGGAACTCACAGGAATGCAGTTCCAGCTGGCTTGCTGTCAGGGTGTGTGGCCTAATATGCAAATGAGTCCCTGCTGGACTTTTTCTACAAAAAAAGCCCTGATGAAGGATGTAACTTTACTTAAGATGTCATTACTAACTTTGGGTATGTAATTGTTTGCCAATATATTACCTACAGAGGTATGGAAATAGTTCTTTTCTTAATAATGTTACTTATTCTAACAATATTAAGATTCTTCTAAAGCACTGCTCAACAAGACTGATTTAACTGTGCTCTGGTGAGATGCTTTATTAAAAGCAAAATATCATGGGATGCTGGTGGGTAGCCATGTTACTGGATTCTAGCTTTGTTCTACCATGGGATGCATAACTAAAACTTGTGTGAGCAGCAGTAAGTTAGCTTGACTGAAGAATATATTGAAATGGGCAGCCTGGTATTATGTTGATTAGATAACTTTCTTTCCATTGGCTGCTGGAGATATTTTCCCTGTTATCAAATACTGTTTATATTTCTGAATCTGTTATGCCTGTGGCACAGTCTGTTGGTCTTGTAGTTAGATGTTCTTCCTGGGTTATCCCTGGAGTGATCATAGAATCACAGAGTTGGAAGGGACCTCCTGGGTAATCTAGTCCAACCTCCCTGCACAATGTAGGAAAATCACTAATACTTCCCCCATGCCCACAGTGATGAATGCTCATGCCCAGAAGATCTCAAACTTATTTAGAAAATATAGTCATTTTTCTAGGGAGCCATAGCTGACTAAAACAATGGTCAGGGAGCAATTTCAAGTTTTGTGCTTTTCGTTTTCCCCACAATTCATCTGTTTTTGAAAATTGGTTATCAGTGCAGAGGGAGGGGGTGCAAGTAGTTAGCCTTGCCTAGGGTGTAATAAACAAATACAAAGAGAGAAGTCACTGGGACAATGTGTTGAAAACAATCTAACGGTTATAGTGACAAAATTACTAAACTCTATATATAACAATGAACTATTTATAATGAAAAAACATTGTGTTACAAAAATACATAATTCACAAATACACCATCAGTAGAGTTCCAATTACAGGAGGCCGACTAAATACCCTGCTTCAAAGTTTTCTTCCAGCAAAGGTGCACTCTACATTAATTCCTCAATAGGGTTATACAACTTCCATAAGATTTACAACATTCGATTGGAAGGTAACCTCACACTCTTCCTCCTTCAACATTTAACATCCTTTATATATAATCTTCATAATAGACATAACATCTTATCATTCTTACATTCTGGGTCCAGCTCCAATTACAGCTCAAGGCGCCAATTACAGCTCAAAGCTGACCAAGGAACATCTGTAGCCATTAAAGCACTGAAACACCTTGTGCTTCATGAGGTTTTGCAATAATTAGCAAGGAAATAATTCTATCAGGATGTTGCATACCCCGATATGAAAAGCATATTGGACATATTTGTCCATAGGCAAGGGACAACATGATGGATGTGTCTAAATGTAGATACACTGAGGGGTGGAACAACTGCAAAAATGCACTCACTGCCTCTTATTCACACATACCATTCTGACTGGTTGGACCAGAAACCTGCCAAAAAGTGTACATTAACTGGGAGCTTGTGGCATCACAAACCCATCTCACTCCTCACTTTTAACAACTCTCAAAAGATTAAGCACAATTAAACAAAAAAGAAGTAAATCTGATAAACATCCAAGTAGTGCTTTTCAAAAAGGTGTTATGTCTATGTGAAGCATGGGTATGCACATACAGGATAAATAACTCAATAAACATTCAATGCGCTGATAAGTACATCTCTGTAAATGCATTTCAATGTTGGGGCAGGCTGTCTCCATGGCAGGAAAAGGGTGGGTTTTCTAAAAGTATGGCTGTGGTTAGATAGGCAGTTTGGCCCAATATAGCTGTTGTTCCCTTACAGATTAAATGGACTTGGTCACACAGCCACATCTGGTGTCCATTCCTCAGTCATACTCACCCCATTGTATGATGAGTTGGATGTGAACTAAACAGCCATCTGAGAAAGTCCAGTGCTTATGGATATCCACACATTCATCCTGTGTTCCAGATGTCTGATCTCTCCTTACAAAGTCAAGCCGTTTAGGAAGTCTGAACCTTCCCTTTTGGATCAGATAGCAATGTCTATATAAGTGCATAATCACCCCTGGTGTTATCAGTCACCATGACCAAGTAGTCATTCTGGGTCAGGAGTCCCCAGGGGAGCTGTTTTTGACTGATAACCCCCCCCCAAGCCCCTCTCTCCTATTTCTGCAAGTTTCTATTTGACCTCATGACTGACAACAAGGATAAATATACTGAAGACCTCCACTGCTGTGGACATACTATTTGAAAAGGCAGAACGGAAGGGCAGTCAGTTGACAAGTGGCTACTTCCCTAGTGGTAAAAGCTTCATCTGCTACCTTTCTGTTGTCAAGGGCACAAGACCAGGTCTAGTAAGGAATAAGAAACATGTTTTTAAAGCAGTGGGGCCACTCTTGACTCTTGAAACATCTTTATTACAGTTTCAGAAGGTAGCTGTGTTAGTCTGCAATAGAGACCAACAAGATTTGGGGATGGGGAGGAGGTTAAGCTTTGCAGTGTCAAAGCTCCCTTTGTCAGATATTAGCTTTGGTCTCTTGTTGATCTCTAAGGTGGTACAGGCTTTGAATCCAGCACCTTTATTACAGTCAGTTCAGTCAGAGGATGACATACTGACTGGTATAATGAAAGAGCCTGCCATTTGCTGAACTGCAACAGAGTGGCAGCCAGGATGCTGCCATGGTTAGAGTGGATCTGGGGAGACCTCATGCTGCCCTAAACCTAACAGGATATTCTTGTCCCAGTCACTCTCTCTCAGCCTCAGGCAGGCAGCTGCTGTAAGGATAAGCAAGGTAGGACAATGTACATTAACCCAAGTTCCTTGGTGTAAGGGAGCCATAAAACCTGAATAAATACATCTGCATAGTGATGACACCCAACCCCAAAACTCTAGATAATTTTTCCAAGTGGCTTTACATACATACTGTATAGCATTTGGGAGAGGACAGACTCCTAGGGCACCCCACATGCCAACTTGCCAGAGGACCAAATGATTAGCTCATATAGATGTAATCTAAACCACATGGATATCACATTCCCCTCATCCAAACTCTAGGACCCAGTTTCACAAGTTTGTTAGTAACCAGGAACCACTGTGGATAGTTGCTTTCATATCCACTTATCTACTTCCCACTTCTCTACTTTGATTCCTGGCCAACAAACTGACCTGGAACAAGTATTCAAAGAAAACATACACAGCCAAATTGCTAAACTCTTTTTGATGTATTGAGAGCTGGCAAAGGCTGCAGGCATCATCAGCACATACCTGAAAAGACCGTTCACTCCAAAAAGATCAGTGCACAGAGTTTATGCAAACACACTCCCAATCTCCGTCATCTGTCACTGAATTGCTGCCCCTTCATTGTCTGAATGCCAGTGCTCTCCATGGGTGTTTTTACATTGGCAGTTTGCAACTCTATCTCCACATTGTAAACTCACCTTTTACATTACATAACGTTCTCATAATGGTTTTGCATCGTTGCTTCCCAAGGCATTTACATTGTTTCAGTGAGATGGGTTTCGACGACGCCACAAAAGCGTTTTTCTCGAGACTAGTTTTGGTCTAGTCTTTTCTCTATGGACGTTTCAAACTTGTATTGTAAAAGTTTTCCTGCGTTTTAAAAGACTCCTCCAAAAGCCACCACAAGGTGCAGTAATTTGCATGAGAACTGACAGCACTTGAAATTTTTATATATCATTGCTTGCCTCATCTAGTGATTTAAATTTGTGTTGTTTTTGCAGTGTTGACACAATTTCCAAGCAATCGTATACATTTAACTAAGCACTGGTATTCCGGCTGCCCTCTGATCAGAGACATCCCCCTCCCCCCCAAATTGAAACGCTTGAGTGTAAAAGGAAAATAATTAAAGTGGAACAGTGGCAGGCGATTTGAAGACTCTAAAACTCTGGAACAAACTGAATGTAAAAACACCCCATGTCAGGGCACTGGAGTTCTTTGCCCAAACAGCATTTGAATAGATCAGCTACCTTAACCTTTGAACTAGAAACAACCTTCTTTGAGCACTGCAGAATACTTATATACATGTGCTCCCATCTTGTGAACTGAGAATTGATGTCGTAGAAAAGAGCAAGAGTCCAATAGCACCTTAAAGACTAACAGAATTTGTAGCAGCTCTTGAGAGTCACTGCTCACTTCTTCAGATACAGCTAGAATGTGAGACAGGAAAGCTTATACCTTGAATAAAACTTTGTTGGTCTTAAGGTGCTGTTGGACTTAAACTTTGTTCATCTTGAGAAGTGACATGGATGACAAATACAAGGACTTAGCCTTGTCATTATGAAATGTAAATATCAACTGCCTAAATGCACTAGGTGCTGTTCAGGGAACTTCATTGCTAAATAAGGAAATGCACTAAACACTATAATTTATGAAAGGGAATCCTGAATCTCTAATGACACAGGGGCAAATACTGGACACAAGAGTCACAGTAGGCATGTTTTCAGTTATTAACCTCTCTTACTCTTCAAAATTTTCTGTGCAACAAACTTTTGATATCTGCCATGTAAAGTATGTCACATATAATGAGTTCACCCACACTCCTAGCTTGGTCAGAATGCATGGATGCATGTATGGAAACTCTTGCTCCCCAATACTTATTCAAGTTCACTTCTGACCTAATTTGTAAACTGCAAGTAAGAAATGGCTAGATGATAAGTTTCTAATTTGAGATTAGCCAGATGTGCATTTCTGTAAACCTGCTGTTGGTGGTTTCTTGATCACAAGTCTGAAACATGCTTCAGATAATTCCTGAAGTTTAAAAAACCCCACATTCTCTTACTTCTAAACATTTCTAAACAATGTATGCTTGATAAAAGTTGAGAGCCAGTGTGGTGCAGTGATTATGTCAGACTAGGATCTGGGAGATCCAGGTCTGAATCCCCACTCATGTCATGGAAGTCTGCTGGGTGACCTTTGGACAGCAACACACTCTCAGCCTCACTTACCCAACAGGGTTGTTTTATGGATAAACTGGAGGAGAGGATAACAATGTAATCTATGTTGGGTTCCCATTGCTGAGAAAGGCAGGTTATAAATAAAGTAAATAAATATATAATAACTTGATAATTTGACCTTAGAAGCTTCACCTATGCTCTTCTCTTTATGGCACTATGCATTATTTCAAATGCTAGAAAAAGTCATGCAGCGGCTCCAGAATACACTGCAAGTTAAACTTTGCAAAAAGCCACATGGTGATACAAGACAACAGCACCAGTGTATCATTTTGTTATCTTTGAAAGTTGTATCAATATTTTGGCCTTGCATGCGGTGCTTTCCAAAGTTTTCAACTGATGTTCTTTTACTTTTTCTAAACTATAGAAGAGGAGAAGACTGGATTTATATTCACTACCTGAAGGAGTCTCAGAGTGGCTTTCAATCTCCTTTCCCTTTCCCTCCCCATAATAGACACAGGGGTGGCCAACAGTCGCTCTCCAGATGTTTTTGCCTACAACTCCCATCAGCCCCAGCCAGCATGGTCAATGGCTGGGGCTGATGGGAGTTGTAGGCAAAAAAAAAAATCTGGGGAGCTACCATTGGCCACCCCTGCCCTATGAGGTAGGTGGAGCTGAGAGAACTCTGACAGAAACTGCTCTTGAGAGGAACAGCTCTGCAAGAACTTGTGACTGACTCAAGGTCACATCAGCAGGTGCATGTGAAGGAGTGGGGAATCAAACCCGGTTCTCCACACACTTAACCATTACACCAAACTGGCTCTGTGTTAGAATAACACAGTACTGTGCAAGACCTGGTATTTTGAAGTGAACTTTTACACAAGTCAAGGAGAGCTGCTACTGTTTACAGCAAGTATTTATTTTTGCTTCTATTCCACCTTCCCTGCAAGCGGGCTCAGCATGGATCATGACAAGAGAATCGAGTCAACTACTCATCACAGTGACATTCAATAGCACTGAAAATTGCACTAGTTTTGCTTCTCTGGAATTTTTGGCAAACAGAGAGCATCCCTTTAAAAAATGACTGATCAAATTATTTTCTGTCCTATATTAAAGATGTGGGAAGGTCATGTATAAGGTGTGGGGATTTTACCATCTTCACAACACCTCTCCCCCTGCAATTAAAGGTACTGCACAAATGACTTATTTGCTTTTTATTATCACTATCCCTTTCAGACTTGAGCAGGGGTTGGAGGATAAGGGAACTGACAGAAACACATGACAAGTCTTATAGGCAGGTCAGATGTTCCACTCATGCACAATCCCAGGATCCTATAAATGTCACCAAGTTGGCTTGGGTCTTCAGTAAATCTCACTGTTTTACAATGGAACAAAGTTTGAGTCCAGTGGCACCTTTAAGACTAGCAAAGTTTTATTCTGGGTATAAGCTTACATGTGCATGCACACTTCTTCAGATATTGTGTGTGTGTGAACATGAAAGCTCATACCCAGAATAAAACATTGTTAGTCTTAAAGGTGCCACTGGACTCAAATTTTGTTCTGCTACTTCAGACTAGCACAGCAACCCACTTGAATCTAACCACTTTACAACGTTAACCAACAGTAGGAGGTAGCTTCTGCTGGGACTTCCTTACCAGTGTATGACATCATTAACGAGCAGAGCAACAGGTGTGATCATGCTCCATTATACAAGAGGTAGCTAACCAAGTCCATTTATTCTCTATAGGATAGGTAGATTGCATAGGCATCTTTCTCAGTGGGTGGAGGAAGAGTGGCTCCATAGGTAATGTCTCTCAGCCATACTTGTCTGCAATTATAACTAGTCACTGTAAACTATAATTGCATGGAAGGGGATTTTTGCGGCATGAGTACACTGACTTTTTTTAAAAAAACCCAAAACCTGAAGGCCATAGGGGGCATTTTTATGGTTGCCTGGTAGTACAGCAAAATTGCCTAGTTCATGATGAAAAATTATTATCTGTGATTGAGCCGTAATATTCAAAACCAGTTCTGGTGCACAGCACAGATGAACCCTGACTAAAAATCATCCAATTTCCTGGGCTAGCCTGAAACACTGATCCTTTGGAGGAAAGAATATGCTTGTATTTAAAAAAAAAAAAAGATCACAAACATTTGTGCTCAACACTGAGAACAGTTACAATTTACAAAGTCATTTAGATCTTTCAAAGGGGACTCCTGGTTATTTATTATTTGTTTATTTTCATCTTACATAATGTATACCCCACACCTTTCTGCCCTCATAAGCCACTTAAGGTGGATAATAGGGTTGCCAAGTCCAATTTAAGAAATATCTGGGGACTTTGGGGGTGGGGCCAGGAGACTTTGGGGGTGGAGCCAGGAGACATTAGGGGTGGAGCCAAGATCAAGGCTGTGACAAGCATAATTGAACTCCAAAGGAAGTTCTGGCCATCACATTTAAAGGGACGGCACACCTTTTCAATGCCTTCCTTTCATAGGAAATAATGAAGGATAGGGGCACCTTCTTTAGGGGCTCATAGAATTGGACCCCCTGGTCCAATCGTTTTGAAACTTGGGGGATATTTTGGGGAGAGGGACTAGATGCTGTACTGAAAATCTGGTACATCTACCTCAAAAAATAGCCCCCCCCCAGAGCCCCAGATACCCATGGATCAATTCTCCATGATTTTCTATGGGAATAAATTTCCATAGGGAATAACACAATTCCCAGCAGACAGTTCCCTCCCCTCCCCCCGTTTTCTGATGACCCTGAAGTGGGGGGAGGGCCTCCAAACCGAGGATCCCCTGCCCCCACCTGGGGATTGGCAACCCTAGACAAATCTGATGGAACCGCAAGTAAACACATACCCTTACTTTGCTTTCTGCCCTCAGTCTATGTGGCTGAATAAAAATGGAGGAAAGATTGCTATGATAGGTTTGTCAAACTCTTTTAGGCACCTCAAGGTGGAGAGGAAAAGGTGAAATACATTCTATCTCTTGGAGACTGACTTCAGCTACCACAATCAAACACCACCTGCAGCTCTATTACAGTGAATTTTGGGCTTGTGGACCAATAATGAATTTCTGTGGAAACATGTACTAAACTGGGCTCCAGTACTGCAAATTTTTGTAATCTCCCTAATTCATCCAAATGGTTCTTCATTATTACCAACAATGTAGACGGCTGTCTTATGGGAAAAAAACATGATCTGTAAGAAGACTATGGAAACAAACAACAAGCCAGAGAACTCTCAATACATAAACAAGTTAGGCTCCACAGAACACAAGATAGGGCCCCAAGTCTTTATTAGAGGGCTTTGAGCTGGAGCTTGAACACATAGCTAGGATAAAAAAGCAAGTTTGAACAAAGTACTGACCTTTGATGGAGTAAACCCCATTTTAGGTTTACTATATGGGCAGTCACTACAGGAATTTGACATGTTTGCACTTTGAGAATTCAAATATGACTTACCCAGGAAAATTCAACTGCTCAACCAAACCCTTTCTGAACAAAGAACATGCACAAAGCACTTAGTGTAGGAGTCAGTCAAAGTACTTCTTCACCCTAATCCTGCACATTTATTGAGAAGCAAGTCCTACTGGAAATTTAAATAGAATTTCCAAAAACATACAGCCTGCAGGAGCTGGTGCTCCCCAACACAGAGCCGGTGCGAGGCCTCGCGGGGAGGGGGAACAAGGAGGGAGTGGGGAGGGGGAGAGAAAGCAGCGTGCAAAGCCGAAGGCGACGCGTCTGCCTTCCTGAAACTTCCTGCTACGCCACAGAGGCAAGCGCGGCCAGTACAGAAGTTCACAGCAGGGTGCCCAGTCAACTCAGCAGGTAGTTTTTCGCTGCAGGTAGCCTGCAGTTGTGCTGGAGGCCACTTGAAACGGGGGGAGAGGGGTAGGGTCTTAAGGGACAGACTGGCCCCTCTCCCCCCATTTCAAGTGGCCTCCAGCACAACTGCAGGCTACCTGCGGCGAAAAAGTTTCAGGAAGGCAGACGCGTCACCTTCGGCTTTGCACGCTGCTTTCTCTTCCCCCCCCACTCCCTCCTTGTTCCCGCTCCCTGCGAGGACTCGCACTGGCTCTGTGTTGGGGAGCGCCAGCTCCCGCAGGCTGCTGCTGCTGCACGAACAGCGCACAGAGAGAAAGGAAGCGGATCAGCTCCACACCGGTCCCAAAGGTGAAAAGGAAACCGAGGAGGGCCGGAACAAGCAACATGAAGGGCAGAAACGCTATGGCAGGGTGTGTGTGTGGGGGGGAAGGCGCTTCTCCCGCCGTCTAGAGGAACCGCCCAGTCGGGGGAGGGGCTTTCCTCTTCTCCGCTTCACCGTAGCTACGGTGAAGCAGAGAAAAGGCGGCAGCAGCGCAGCGGTGTCGCTGGCTCCACGAGTCCGGGTCCTCCAAGATAGGCGCCGTTTTCCCCCCTTCCCCCCGCTTCCATTTTTGGGGGGAGCGGGGGAAGAGGCTGGAAATCCTGGGGTCCCCCGCCAGGGCGGGAGGGTTGGGAAGCCTAGTGGATAACAAACTAAAAACATAAATAAAATATTTTAAAAAAAACATTTCACATAAGTTAGTTCACTCATTCTTAACAATAAAATAATTCAGTAAGTTAATGAAGATAATGATGGGGAGAGAGATGAGGCTGGGAGACAGGTTGGCAAGGGCTACTGAATGAGTCTGTGGATAGGGACAACAAAGCTCACACATCTGACAGCATTCTGCTAGCCAAGGCTCATTTTGTAGCAGGAGCACCTTTACATATTAGACCACACACCCCTGATGTAGCCAGTCCTCCAAGAGCTTACAGTAGGCCCTGTAAGAAAAGCCCTGCAAACTCTTGGCGGATTGGCTACATCAGGGGTGCGTGGCCTAATGTGCAAAGGAGCTCCTGCTACAAAATGAGCCCTACAAGTCCTAGCCATCACACTGCATCACTTGTTGCATCTTTAACACAGGGGAAACCCCCTCTTCTTGTTTTCTGAACTTTGGCTTACAATAAACAATTATTTGCCTATCTAAAAACCTGAGAGTTCTAATCTGTTTCCCTTTTGCCATCTTCATACAAGAAAAATGTATACCTGCTTGGTTTATGGCCCAAATTCACATCTCAGGTGGGAAGGGTATATTTACACAATATATAGACATACCAGTACGGGAAAATAAAATGGGGATTTATGAAAATGAAGCCCCACCAAAAACCATTAGTAACCATTAATTAAGGAGTTACATCCCTTTCAGTGCCATAGAATAAACATACTTTTGCACATATAGCAAGACGCATGTACATTTAGCAAGACACATTCCAAGAAACTAAATCAATGTTAACATTTTGAATTACACACAGCTCTTGGATTTAACTCAAGCAGCTTTTAAAAATATATTTGTTCTAAAACAGAACTGTTTATGAGACAGTACATGAGGAACTCATGAAAGAGGGAGGGGGTGGGATGAGGGGGGAGGGGAAATTCTGGTCTTCTTTCAGCTTTCTCCTCCTTTCAGATTTCTTGTACACTTGATCAGGGGACTCTGAAATCAGAGCCAGCCTCCCTAAATAATGCTAAGATGTTAGTTTTCCTTGTTCAACTGATGAATCCATGGATCCTGAAAGTTGAGGAACTCTGGGAACATCAGCAGGGGTCATTTTGTAGGAAAAGAGGTGTCAGAGCTCATTAGCACAATTCATTTTCATAACTCATTTGCATATGCCACAAACCCCTGACATCACTGGAAGGTGTACTAAATTACATCAGCTCAGCATCTACCTTACAATTCTTCTTGAATTATAATTGTCATAATAAATCCTTATTCCTATAATACTTTTTAAATTACTCCTATGTGGCCACAGTGGCATGATGAAGATTTCCACTTGTTTGCTTTATATGTTTTGGTTATTTTCCCATTTTTCTGGGGAAAAATATTGGAAAGTTTGTCAGATCTTAAAACAAAATTCTCACAGGGGGTTTGAACAATGGCACCCAGAAGCAAGTAATTGGCGGGGGGGGGGGGTGTTAAAGAAAAAAAGAGCACAATAACGATTAGAGGTTCCAGAGTTCTGATCCTGTGAGCTCCTGCCCAAAATGAGGCCTGTACATCACTATAATAACTAGATTATTCTTCAGATATCCAGATAATTCTGCATCCTTGTCTGGATTCCATGACACATTTAGAGCAAATCAGTACTTGTCTCTTTTCTTTTTGGTGATGGAGAGCCCCCTATTATTAATTTATATGGACATTGTGATCACTGGTTTGGTTGCCAGGATGCCTGGAGTTTTGACTTGCACACGTCTGCTCTAAGAAGTGGGCTTTGCCCACGATTTCTTAGGCTTATGTGGATATTATAAGCCTCAGCTTTGCAGAAGCATTCTACATCTCTGGATGGGTGTTAGCTAGAACTACAGACGAGCTTCCAGCCGCTCCTTACGTGCACAATCTCGGCTATTACAGTGGAAGAAGCCACGCTGCCATGAACTGTGCAGGCAAACAGTTTCCAGCCTGTTTCCATGAACTAAAGGCTAACAACTCCAGAATCCATCTTGTTTTCCTGACTCCATTACAGCAAAGCAAGAGACTTATGTATCCAACAGCTGCTTCAACTTCTGCATAAGGCAATCAAGCTTATCTTAGGCGTGGATCCTGCCAGACTGCCTAAGCTTCTGTCCAATGGAACCCAAGACAAAGGATGGTGCCAGCAGAGGAGTAAAGAAGAGGAAGAACAGCTTCACTCAGAGCCATAGTTATTGTATAGATCGGGTGTCACCTTAGTTATCAATTTGGCTACCTACTGTCACTTTTAGATAAGTTTGTATAGCTTGTTTTAATCCCCTCAACTGTCACACTGGAGCCTCCCCCTGCCTATTCTTACCTGGAAACCCAATCAGGTAACCAGGGCCAGGTCCACTCATTGGCTGGATATGGGCATACAATCAGGTACCCGGAATAGACTGGCCACTGCCCACCACACAAGTCCAGCCCCTATGGTCACTCTGGAGCCTCCCCTTTACTAATGTACCATGTGGTACAGCACCATGCCCCATCTGACCCAGTGTCATAATCCCCTGGACCTCCTACCCCTAAGGGTTCAAGGTAGTCATAACCTCTGACCCAACTCCTCACACGTGTGTCTCTGACAGTACCCCTACCCTGCTGTTTATACACCCCCAATACCTGATCAGTTGAGGGCCACCTCCTCCCTTTTTCGTTGCCATTGGAGCCTTCCTTGAAGACTACGATAGGTAATTATTACCCTGTTTGTCTACCCATGTGTTTACCCCTGTCTATTTCAAACCTATTTTTCCTAGACCTGTATGTATGTTGTATGATTTTACACTCTTCTATGTTTGCTTGCATTTTATAATAACCCCCCCTATTATTATTAGACCAAATCTCTTTGTTATTAACAGGGTAACTCTCAAAGAAGAAACCTTCTGTATAAATAGGTTCTCGCTAAAAGGCAGATTGCCCACCAATCTCAATTCCCCAAAACCCTATTTCTAGGGCAATTTGCTTAACAGTTTATTGCCCGGGCTTTTCCTGGATTCAAATTAGGAACATAGCAAACTGTATTAAATGCTGGAGTCCATGGTGCTCCAGTCCCCAGAATAGGCCTATGACTGAAGGAGGGGGGAGGGGGAACAGGATGAGCAAGCTGCCCAGTTTGGACTCAAATTAATCAGAACTGTTTTGCTGGAAAGCAAATAACAGATAGCTTGCTTTCTTCCATCATCATCAGCCATTCAAACTTTGAGTCCCAGCTAGCTAAGGGTTATACCAGTGTTCTGCTCTTTGGTGCTGGGTATCACCTGAACAGCCATAAGTTAGCATGGAAATTCATCCAAGGGCCTTGGTGGTAGGGGGTTATTCTGACCGCCTGCTATCTTGAGGTAACAGTCAGAAGAAACCCTCATCAGGTCCCAATACTTAATTTCCACATCTAAACATACAGAAAGTACATAGAAATACACAGGTGAAGAAAGCATTAACATTACTAAGCAAGGGATCAATATGATATTATACACACACACACCAAAGATGTTTCATGTGCCACTATTTTAGCTTTGGGGGGGGGAGGGGGGGGGCTCCCTCTTGGGTATCCTGCCCCCCCAGTGAAAGTGTATGCGCAATACATAGCCTCTCCTTTCCCGGTGTAGTGAACGCCGCGTGGTCACTGTCCGGCTATGTCTGGCAGATGGTCACTGCAATGGCCTCTCCTGCATTACTGCATCCATGGCAACACCTTCCCGCTGGTCCCCCCCGTTTCTCACAGAGTTTGCCACGTCATGGTGCGACCGAATGTCCGGCGGTATAACCGGATGGGCAGGCTGGGCTCACCAACCTCACCAGCCAAGAGAAGGAAAACTCTAACATCAAACCCGGGCAGATAGAGTTCGTTAATGTAATACCTACCACCTGGAGGACTCGCTGCCGGCGTCCCGGCTTACTGGGCCATGGCAGATGACCCCAAGGTGAAAGGGTGGAGCCAGTACCGCGCACACTGTGCTTCACCTAAAAATTCCTCTGCGCAGGCCTGAAGGGCATATCCACATCCACAACCCACAACACACCAAGTCCTGCAGCGATGGGCAAGGGGTGAAACGGCAGGTGGAAAATGCCACCGGAATCCGCAGTCCCGATCCTGCATGTAGGCGGTTCAGGGTATTGGTCGCCTGATGCTGACCCGGAGACAAAAGCATTTTTCGGCAGCACCCTGACCGACCAAGCAGCCTTATCTAGGGACAGCACTGCTTGCTCCACACCGAGAGGGGCCTAGAAAAAGTGGCCTAAACAAAGCTAGTCTCCCCCACCACAGTTGGCTAGCCGCGGTCAACGGGCATCCTTACTTGCAGTCGAAAAATAACAACAAAGAAAAGGCATGCACCTGCCTCACAAAGTGTGCAAAGACTAAAGCTTGCGTGTTGGAACATCAGAACCATGCTTGACACAGTAGACAGTGGTCACCCTGAATGACGCTCTGCTCTAGTTGCCCACGAACTTCTCAGGTTGAATATCGACATAGCAGCTCTTAGTGAGGTTCGTTTCCCTGAGGAAGGTAGTCTTCAAGAACATGGTGCTGGCTATACCCTCTACTGGTCAGGTAAGTCAAAGGCTGAGAGCCGCCTTTCTGGCGTTGGCTTCATGGTCAGGAACTCCATTGCCTCCAAACTCGAAAACCTGCCAACAGGTCACTCAGATCGCATCATGTCCATGCGCCTCCCACTTCAAAACAAGCAGCATGCAACACTCTTCAGTGTGTATGCCCCAACCCTTCAAGCAGATCCTGCAGAAAAGAACAAGTTCTATGCTGATCTACGCAACCTCGTACGGAAGACCCCTACAGAGGACAAGGTGATCATCCTTGGCGACTTCAATGCCAGAGTAGGTAAAGACTCGGAAGCCTGGAAAGGAGTACTTGGCAAACACGGCATTGGCAACTGCAATGATAACGGGCGCCTCCTGCTAGAATTCTGCATGGAGCACCAGCTCACCATCACCAACACTATCTTTCAGCAGAAGAACAGCCTGAAGACAACCTGGATGCACCCACGGTCCAAGCACTGGCACCTTATCGACTACATTCTGGTGCGCCAGAGAGACCTTTGAGATGTCTTACACACCCGAGTAATGCCCAGTGCGGATGTCATACGGATCATCGTCTTGTACGCTGCAATCTCCGTCTTCACTTTAAACCCACACCCAGGAGAAGAGGTATCCCTCGGAGGAAGCTTCAGGTTGGCAGCCTTCAGTCAGCCAAAGTTAAAGCTGCCTTCCAGGCACAACTCCAGTCAAGAATTGAGGACCCCAGTTGCCCCACAGACCCTTCTACAGAAGCACTCTGGGAACACCTAAAAACTACCATCCTGTTGATCTCTGAAGAAGACCTCGGGTTCTCCACAAGGAAGAACAAGGACTGGTTTGACGAGAACAATCAAGAGATCCAAGAATTACTAGCGAAAAAGAGATCTGCCTACCAAGCACATCTTGCTCAGCCCTCCTGTCCTGGGAAAAAAGCAATCTTTTGCGCTGCATGTAGCAACCTCCAGCGCAAGCTTCGAGACATTCAGAACGAGTGGTGGACCAAGCTTGCAGAGAGAACCCAGCTGTGTGCAGACACTGGTGATTTAAGAGGGTTCTACGAAGCCCTGAAGGCAGTATATGGCCCATCATATCAGGCTCAGAGTCCCTTGCGTAGTGCAGACGGCCAAGTGCTCCTCACAGACAAGGCTCCATACTGAACCGGTGGTCGGAGTATTTTCAGGATCTCTTTAGTGCCAATCGCGTAGTTCAAGATTCAGCAATCCACCTCGCCCCACTTCAACCAGTGAAAACAGAGTTGGATGAGATCCCCACCCTAGAAGAGACTGTTAAAGCCATCAAGCAACTGAAAAGTGGCAAGGCAGCGGGAGTTGATGGAATCCCACCGGAGATCTGGAAGCATGGGGGCACAGTACTACATAGCACACTTCACAAAGTACTTGTCACCTGCTGGGAACAAGGCAAACTACCACAGGACTTTCGCGATGCAATCATCATCACTCTACACAAGAACAAAGGGGAAAAGTCAGACTGCTCCAACTACCGGGGGATAACCCTGCTCTCCATCGCAGGCAAAATCCTTGCCAGAATACTCCTGAACAGACTGGTGCCCACCATTGCAGAAGAACTCATCCCAGAGAGCCAGTGCGGCTTCAGAGCTAACAGGAGCACCACCGACATGGTATTTGTTCTCAGGCAGCTCCAAGAGAAATGCAGGGAACAGAACAAGGGTCTATATGTGACTTTTGTCGACCTTACCAAAGCTTTCGATACCGTTAGCAGGAAAGGCCTGTGGCAAATCTTGGAACGTTTAGGATGTCCCCCAAGGTTCTTCAGCATGATCATCCAGCTACATGAAGACCAGCGAGGCCAAGTCAGACACTGCAACAACCTCTCGAAGCCCTTCCCAATAGGCACAGGTGTAAAGCAAGGCTGTGTTCTCGCGCCAACTCTCTTTACGATCTTCTTTAGCATGATGCTTCAAAGAGCCGCAGTAGATCTAGATGATGACGATGGTGTCTACATCCGCTATCGCACTGATGGCAGCCTGTTCAACCTGAGGGGACTAAAGGCTCACTCCAAGACAATGGAAAAACTTATCCCCGAGCTACTGTTTGCTGATGATGCTGCACTCGTCTCCCACTCGGTATCAGCTCTGCAGCATATGATGTCCTGCTTTGCAGAGGCTGCCAAGCTATTCGGCCTAGAAGTTAGTCTGAAGAAGACAGAAGTTCTCCACTAGCCTGCACCCCAGGAAGATTATCACCCTCCTTGCATCACTGTGGGTGAATCAGTTCTGAAGACAGTCCAGCAGTTCAGCTACCTGGGGTGCATAATCTCCTCAGATGCCAAGATCGACAAGGAGATTGACAACAGGCTGGCAAAGGCAAACCGTGCATTTGGCCGACTGCACAAAAGAGTGTGGAGCAACAAGCATCTGAAAAAAGGCACAAAGATCAATGTTTACAAAGCGGTTGTGATGACAACCCTGAGAGCTGGCTGCATGCAACCATCAGGCTACCAACTGGCCAACCTGTGATCCTATAGGTCATATATAGAAAACTGATTCCAAGCAAGCATAACTCTCCCCCAACCATATGAGTGCATGACTGAGTGGAGATCTGAATGCAGCCCTCACAGGGCCAATTTGAACAGTCTATTTTCTGGACAACAGCACATGGCTGCAAAGCAGTGTGTGTCCATCACCTCCCACATTATATCCTTCCAAGACTCTACAGACATTTCAAAAGAAGATATACTGCTGGGCTTTTCCTTAATTAATAGCAGACTTTTATATGTGTATATCATATGGTCAATCCAAAGAGAAGAAAGATTTCAAAATATCAGCAGTAGCCTTCACAGAAATGAAAGCCAGAAATGGCCTAATATTTCTCTCCCACCCTCACCCCAGTATAAACATGTAATCCTAACGCACAGTCACACGTTGGGCAAGCCATTGACTTCTTACATGGAAATGATTATCCTTGCACATGAAATCAAAGGAGCAGCTGGATCACTGACTATAGACAAGCTTGCCATTCCCACCCTTGCCCTGCTGTTTGTTCTCCAGTGGTTTGCACTATGTGGACATGATGCTTTTGCCCACAGAATCTATGAACAGCACAACAGTATGGTTTTGAAGAAAGCCCCTTCCCCCTTAATAGTAAAGCACACTAGTGGAGAAACTTCTTGGAGAAGCATATTCCTTTCTTTTTTGATGGGGAGGTAGTGCAGATAATGGAATAAAAGGTTGAGAAAGTCGTATGAGGTATATGGCTAGATGCCATTTAAATCAAATGTGATACCTTTTCTACTGCTGCCAAGGACACTATTGGAAATGCTGCTATAATGCTGGAAAGCTCATGTATTGTGCATATGGTATAGAACTTGTTCACTTGAAGAAGTACTCACCCCTAAGGTGGCTGGTAGGCATCCCAGCAGGTGCTGGTGACAGAGGTCTGGGCCCAGACTTTGATGGGGAGGCCACAATTCTCACAGGGCCCAGGTATTCCACGTAAGTACCTGGGAAATATCCCCATTTCTTGGTACGTTCATTGAAGCCATTTAGCCAGCCTTGGGGGTTGCTCTCATCTCCCTCCTTAGAGTCCATGCAAAGGAGACCTGCTTTGCTTACTGTGAGCAGATCTCTAGGAGAGAGAGCCAAGTCTTCTTCCCAGTCCTTCTTATTTTGCAAGGGAAAAGTATCAGAAACAATCCTTAGGAATCAATGACTTCTGGGGAAAGGAAAAAGCCATGCTGAGCTGCTTCTCATAACGGGAGCAGGCTGGAACTTTTGTTCGGGGTAGTAGACGGCAAATTAATGCCTACTGCCTACCTTTCTCAGTGAGAGAAAGGTCCAAGACTTGCACGGAAACTTTGAAAAGAGATTTACCCTTGGCTGAAAGGAAGCCCTGGAGAGGGTCTTCTTTGAGGCTTTGAGGGGTCTCGTGGAGTCTGCATAGTCAACGTCTGCAAAAGTTCTCAGAGTCATTGATTTGACATAAGCTCGTCAGGATCATAACCTTCTTGGACATTTCTAAACAATTAAAGCTTTGAAAGACCAGTGGAAACTTGGATAATTGGAACAAAAAGTACAGAAGTTTTCTTTTCATTCCGGAGCTATTTATAGCTTAAAGGGACAAAATTAAAAGGTGGGAAAAAGAAAAATAGAAAGCTTGCAAGAAGAAGAAGGAAGGGGTGAAGTTTGGATTGTTTAAATATAAAGGACAGTGCTAAAAACTGCTAAAAAGTGAAAAGGAACTCATTGTTTAGTCTATCTG
Source organism: Heteronotia binoei (assembly GCF_032191835.1). NCBI lineage: Eukaryota > Metazoa > Chordata > Lepidosauria > Squamata > Gekkonidae > Heteronotia > Heteronotia binoei. The sequence continues at coordinate 100,707,342 of NC_083224.1, forward strand.
TGGTTTTGAAGAAAAAGCAACTGCGTCACATTGGAACAGACCTGCAGCACTTCTGAGCAAGACAAGAAGTACGTCAAGTATCGTGAGATCTCCATGAGAGTTGATGGTGACAGAGGCAGGAAGCAGTAAAGAAAAAAGCCTACTCTATACCATAGAGAAACATCGGCAGCCATTGCTGGGAGGCTAAATCCAAAACATCGTTCTTAAAAGAATCTGGGACTTTAAAAATTGTCAGAATCAACTGGAAAAAGGGTAAGAAGACAAGAACTATTGGCTACATTATTTGTGGGCTCCTAGGGTGATTTTAAAAGGAAAATATTTTTTTGAAGAAGGAGTAAAAAATCGTGGCTGCCATTTTGGAAATTTTAGAGACTTCTTTGATAAATATCTTGACTTTGGGGGCTCAGAAACCAGCGAAATTGGGCTTGCTGGAAAGGGCAAGTCCTACTCTATTGAACCTGACTGTCAGATTGCAAATTGGTGAGGTCAAAAATTTCGTCATTTTTTAAAGGGGAATTTTTTTTAAAAAAATTATATCTTGGCCTAGGAAGCTCAGAGGAAGATAGAATAAAGTTTAACTAAAAGAGTAAATTCAGATCTTTTGAATTTGGTAGTTAAACTTGTAATTTGCGAGACCAATTTTTTTTGTATTTTTATTTTTTTTATTTCTTCTATCCCTTTGTTTTTTGCTTAAATGTCTGAACTCAGGCAGACCCGACAAAGGGCTCTTTCATTAGAGAGAATGCAAGACCAATTGGATGCCATGGAAGCCAGAATAATGAAAGGAGTTAGGAGAATGATAGATGAATCAAAGGAAGAAATTATCACAGAGATTAAAAAAGAAGTGGATGATCTAAAAAAAAAAAAACTGAGGAAACAGCTAAGAAAGTGCAGGGGGTGGAAGAGAAAGTAAAAGTACATGACACCACCTTGTTGAAAATTCAAGAAAAAGTGACAATCCACAACTGTAAATTAATAGAAACTCAGATACGTCTGAGAGGAGTACCTGAAGCAGAGAATGGTGATTTGAAAGGATATATAATAAAAATAATTGCAGAATTTTTAGAAGACCCTGATGAGACCAAAAACATGTATGATCACATGTATAGAGTTAATTCACTTTTTGCCAAGAAAAACAATTTACCAAGAGATGTTATAAGATATATGACAAAGGAAATGGTGGGAAGGATCATGAACAAAAACTTTGAAAAGTCACTGATAGTAGGAGGCAGTAAAGGGAGAATCATGAAGGAGCTGCCAAGACAAGTGATAAACGACAGGAGAACATACAAAAAGTTGACAGAAAAACTGAAAGACAATGGCATGAGGTTCAGATGGATAATACCTGAAGGTTTGAGTTTTGAACTTCAGGGGAAGAGAGTTACAATTACAAATGCTCAGGAGTTGAGTAGATTTTTTGAAGGAAATAAAGAATTTGCACCATGATGGATTACAAATTATTGTCTTGGAACGTTAATGGACTAAATTCACCACAAAAAAGAAGGGCAACATTTCATTGGATCAAGAAGCAAAATTGTAATATAATTTGTTTGCAAGAAGTACACATTAAACAAAAGGATTATAAATTTTTATGGAACAAACAATTGGAAACGGAATTTTTTTCATTAGCTGAACAGAAGAAAAGGGGAGTAGTTTTCTATATTAAACAAGAATTGGAGCCAAAGTTAGTATTTAAAGATAAAGATGGAAGATTTGTAGCAGTTGAGATAATATTAAGTGGGAAAAAAACGTTGTTATTGGGACTATATGCGCCTAACGGTGCAAAGGATGCTTTTTTAAAAGACATTACACAACAGTTGGATGAGTTGACATGATCAAATACTCTTAATGGGAGATCTTAATGGAACAGTCGAGAACTCATTGGATAGATCCTCTCTTCTGTGTCTGGTCAGCTGCAGATTTAGCATCTGGTATTGGCAGCTACTCCTTTAGAAGTTCCTTTCCCTGCAAGAGCAAGACAGCATGTTAATTATTTCATAACAATTACAGGGTTGCCAACTTTTTAGCTACCCTCTGCAGCTGTGCCTTTTACAGCAGCTCAGCGTGCAGACACTGGCAAGCAAAAAGCTTCCCCTGATGATTTCTGCAGATTGAACTGCTTTTAAGGGCACAAGAGCAGGCCAGGTAGATTTCTTTCTGGCCAGTTGGCAGCCTTGGAAGGATTCAATGCCACTTCCCAGCCCACTTCTCACTCCTGCTATCTGTTAGCAGGCTTGAGAAAATGATGCAAAATCAGTACCACAACTAATTTGTTTGCTTATGATCCATTGGTCTCTGAGCACAAAGTATAGAATAAAGGGAAGAAGAAGATGAAGAAGACAAAGAGGAGGAGGAAGAGGAGATTGGATTTCTATTCTGCCCTTTACTACCCAAAGGAGTCTCAGAGCAGTTTAGAATTTATTTTCCTTTCCCTTCCCCTCCCCATAATAGACACCCTGTGAGGTAGGTGGAGCTGAGAGAGCTCTCAAGAAACTGCTCTTGAGAGGAACAGCTCTGCAAGAACTTGTGACTGAGTCTGACTCAAGGCCATATCAGCAGGTACATGTGAAGGACTGGGGAATCTAACCCAGTTCTCTCAGATATTAATCCAAACTGGCTCTCTAACTAAAAGAAAGGTATGAGGCAAAATCATAAAAAAGCAAGCATATGTTACAAAATTTTGAAGTTCCAAGTCAGATATGTACTGTATCAAGCCTCTCTACCCCAACCCCCCCATGCTACCATCTCCACAGGTTTATTTGGCAGCAGTCCAAAAAAGGGCCTGATTGAATAGCTGAAATGATGTAACTCCAGTACATTTCAAAGTGGTGCTTTGAATGAGAGGCAGAAATGACAACAATAAGCAAATATGCTGGAAGTCAAGCAAATGAGACTGCGCCACACCATGTTAATCTGAGCAATCACATTTGGGATAAACTCCTCTGATCCTCTAATCATCCAGCAGAGGCAATTAAGCCTCTCCACATTCTCCAAGGTAAAATCTCACAGCTGTTGAGCAGCAGCACGGAAGTAAGGACATGGAAATGAAAGTATGTCAAAAGGACATTCATCCAGCCAGCCCTACAAAGGCAAATCTCTACTGAAGTACCCTGTGAACAGACTCCTCCTTTGAAGCATATGTCATCGTCACAACTTGGCCATGTTGCTGCAACCGGAAAAGGGGAGGGTGGGGAGACAAATGGCAAAATGCACATGTTTTTCTTACCGCTTAATACATCTGGTAGTCCCATCTCCTGTTTGCAGTCTCTGGAGCTTCCCTGGAAAAACAGCAAGGGACTGATGGGGGAAAGAAGGGTGGTGCTGAAAGTTGTCAGTGACCTGCTCCTCCTCAACTCTTCCTTTCTGAACAGAAGAATTCCAAGGCCGTTCAGTCAAATGGGCACTGTGCATCATCGTCCATTCCTCTTCCCCTGTTTGCCTACCTGTATCAAGCCAGTTTGGTGTAGTGGTTAAGTGTGTGGACTCTTATCTGGGAGAACCGGGTTTGATTCCCCACTCCTCCACTTGCACCTGCTGGAATGGCCTTGGGTCAGCCATAGCTCTGGCAGAAGTTGTCCTTGAAAGGGCAGCTGCTGTGAGAGCTCTCTCCAGCCCCACCCACCTCACAGGGTGTTTGTTGTGGGGGAGGAAGGTAAAGGAGATTGTGAGCCGCTCTGAGACTCTTCGGAGTGGAGGGCGGGATATAAATCCAATATCTTCTTCTTCTACCTAAAACCACTTTACACTCCTGCACTGCTGTACAGGGTTTATTTGGTGATGTCAGCAGACACACCTCCTGGATGTCTGAAATATGTGAGTCTGGCAGTTCTGCAGTGGGAAAAGGGAAAGAAGAGCGGGCTAGAAGGAGAAAAGTAGACATGGAAAGGGGGTTGGGAGAAGTCCAGGACAGGCAGCAGAATTAAAAGGAGAGTAAGAGGAATTGGGGGGGGGGGGGGCGGGGAGAGAAAGCCATCAGGCAGACATTTTAACCACCATGAGATTTGGGGCTGGGATAGCACAGGGCACTCTATGTGGACATTAGAAGCGATTTGTCTGCATTCCATTGAACAAAATGCTTGTTAACTAGCATGGAAGAAGCAATGTATGAAGGACCATGAGACAAAAAGCAGGGGAGGAGGGGCTGAAATTCTGTTGGGCTTTTCATGTTTACTTGTTAATAAGCGCAGCTATCTGTGTTCTGCAGCAAACACAACTCCATCATCTACTGTAATATTTATCACAGCAGCAAGACTGACATATATGTGCATTTGCATCTAAGCCCACCAGTCGCATCACTTTCTTCTCTTGTGGATATTATAAAGGAAAACATGATTTAGATGTTAACAGCAGAGAAGAGAAACCAGTTTCTAAAAACAAAATCAAGTGTACATTGAAGGATTAAATTCCCTCTCTCTTTCTTACATAACCCCAAGACCAACTAAGGCTACGCCAGCCAGCCATTCTTCTTCTCTGGTTGACTCCTTTATGTATGCTTTCTACTCTGCAACAGGAAACACTGCTATAAATGCAGCAACAAGTTTTGTTGTATAAAATGTACAGCAAACCCAAACTCCTGAATTCAATGGAGTTTATTTTCACATAAATGTGAACAAGGTTGCTGCCATGTCAGTGCCCCAAGGGCATTCATTCTCTTGGGGCTTTTCGCTTACAACCTTTCACAATGAGATGAGGGTGGCACTACAGTGACATAAACTGGTGTGCTCCTGTAGAAGGAGTAGCAAGGCTGGTATTTCCCCTCTTTCCCCCTTACCTCTAGTCCAAAATTAAAGCCTGAGTTTCTGGGGCAGAATTAAAATCTGAGCAACCCCAAGCATCTCCAGGCTCTTCTAGTTCAGTGTTGGATTCAGCCTAGAGGAAAGGTAAGGTAAGATGAAGCCAAAAACAACATTATTATTGTTACTAGCAGTAAAGTCCATTGTAGGAAGAAATATAACAGGCCCTAGAAAAAAATATTCAGGAGTGGGGTGATGAATGTGTAGGTGGCAGGAAGGAAGGAAGATAGACAAACAGAATGAAAGAAAGAGAGAGATAGAGAAAGAATGGTAGGGAAAAGATGGGGGGAAAAAGAGTGAAAGGCCCTTTGTCCATTCAGCTTTGCTCCAGATCTACTGAGCACTGAATCCACCTGCAACAAACTCACATCATTCAAAATGCTTCTACACTTAAAAATATCCTCCTCACCTTTTGCAGAGTTTTACCTCTATACTTGAAAAGAAGGAAGTCCCATGCAAGAATTCCTGCCCCCTGTGCGGCACACATTGCTGATGCGCACCACCTCTTTCATCTGCCTAGGACCCAGATAGCTGAAGGGTGTGACGGGACACCTCTCCACCACTTGGAGGCTGCCTTCCTTTACCACCACCCCTTTTGCCAGGCCAAGACCCTGGCAGGCCCGGTGCTAGGGCCTTGGGCACCCCAGGCCAGCATCAGTCCTGTGCCTGCTTGTGCCTGCCCTGCCACCGAACACCCGCCCACAGGGAAAGCAGGCACAGCAGTGTAGAAGGAGGAGTGCGCAGGCTGTGGCCAACCTTTGCCTGCACAGTGTGCTCTCAGAGCCACAGAACACCTCTGAGAGTACAGTGGAGAAGAGTTCTTCTTTGAGTTGTGCTTGGAGAAGCCACGCTGCGTTTACCTGGCTGCGTTTACCTTGAAGGCAGGGCACATTCTCCTCTGAGTTGGGCCTCCCTTGCAAGGGAAGCCCGGCTCAGAGAAGCTGCGCCAATGCCCCACCTGGCTGCCTTCATCTTGAAGGAAAGAGCAGCCAGGCAGGGCACATTCTCCTCTGAACTGGGCATTCCTTGTGAGGGAAGCCCTGCTTGAAGGAGTGCACATGTCAATACACTTCTAAGCAGTGCATCTAGTGACTTCCTGAATCAGTGCTCTCACAAGTGAACGCTGGATGGGGCTTTGGGAAGGAATTTTAAAACTCGGAGGGAAAGTTCTACAATTACAAACTTAGATCCGCATGTTCAGGAAAACTCCTGTTCAAAAATACTCTTGAGAACTGCAGGGCAACTCCAGGATGAAGGTGTTTTTGTTGCCCTTAAAAAAAAAGAATGTAGAAGACTTTTAAAAATGCAAAGCAAGACAGAAGTGACAGCGATATGCAATGTAGACGATTATTTTTAAATATGCACAAAGATAGGATTTTCTGCCAAGTGTAGAAACAGCCAAAGAGAAATGGGAAGAAGGAAGGTAGACAGACAGAAGCTGCAATCACACATGTTAAATAATGCCATTTCAATCCAATTTCAAAGCACCTTCCATCTGGATTTTGCCAGTTCACACAGTAAAATCCAGTTAGAAAGTGCACTGAAAGAAAGTGATTGAAGGCAAGGCTACTAATCTCCAGGTGGAGGCAGGGGATCCTTCAGTTTGGAGGCCCTCCCCCTGCTTCAGGGTCATCAGAAAGTGGAAGCGGGGGAGGAAATGTCTGCTGGGTACTCCATTATTCCCTATAGAGACCAATTCCCATAGGGTATAATGGAGAATTGATCTGTGGGTACCTGGGGCTCTAGGGGAGTTGTTGAGGTAGAGGCACCAATTTTGCAGCTTAGCATCTGGTGCCTCTCCTCAAAAAACTGTCCAAGTTTCAAAAAGATTCTACCAGGGGATTCAATTCTCTGAGCCCCACAAAAGGTGCCCCTATCTTTCATTATTTCCAATGGAGGGAAGGCATTTAAAAGATGTGTGGTCCCTTTAAATGTGATGATCAGAACTCCCTTTGCAGTTCAATTATGCTTGTCATACCTTTACTGCTGGGTGCACCCCGATGCCTCCTGGCTTCACCTCCAGTCTCCTGGCTCCACGCCCAAAATCCCCATATATTTCTTGAATTGGACCTGGTAACCCTAGTCGAAATTGCATTATTTAGTGTGTGTGATTGCAGCCAGAATGAAATTTTAAAAAACCCAGAAAGACAAAGATACAGAGAAAGAATGAGAGAAAGAGCAGAAGGGAGGCAGAAAAATGAGGGGAAGAGGAGTAAGAGCAGAGGTCATTTTGTAGAAGAAGAGGTGTCAGAGCTCTTCAGCACAATTCATTTGCATAACTTTTTCCATATGCCACACACACCTGACATCTCTGGAAGGTATACCAAATTATATCAGCTCAGCATCTACTTTAACATACTTCTTGAATTATAATTGTCCTCTTACTCCCATCATCCTTTTAAAATTACTTCATCCTGTGGCCACAGTGGCATGATGAAGATTTCCATCTGTCTGCTTTATATGTTTTAGTTATTTCCCCATTTTGGGGGGTGGGAAAATATTAGAAAGTTTGTCAAATCTTAGAATTCAGCAAAATTCTCACAGGGGGTTTGAACAATGGAGCCCAGAAGAATGGTTTGGGGGGGGGGGGGTAAGAAAAAGAGCAATAAAATTTAGAGGTTCTGGAACTGTGAACTCTTGCCCAAAATGAGACCTGTAAGAGAAATAAAAAGGAGAAGGAAGATAGACAGAAAAAAACAGACAGAGAAAGAATAAGAGGGATAAATTAAGTGAGAGCTATGTGAAAGTTTGAGAGAAAAAAATAAAATAAAGGGAAAGGAAGGAAGGAAGACAGGAAGACAGGCAAGCAGGCAGGAAGGTAGGCAGCCATTAGAAGCCTGCCTTTCACCCCCTCCCACTTGCAGGTAGGGGGGAGCAAAAGGGAGCTTTCAAATGACTTTCTGCCTCTTAAAGCAAGCAGCCCACTGTAGCCTAATTTAAATAGAAAGAGTGAAGACTATTTGCAGGGGGAAAGGTGATACAGAGTCAGTATAAAGTCTGTTTCTGCTGCTGCTGCTGAACTTCTCCCTCCCCCCATTGTGATAGAACATTCCTTTTCTTTCAGTTGAAAATGTTTTAACTGTTTTCTGTAAGAGTTTGCTTTGATGTGTATAGTTATTAAACAATGTTCAGTGTTACTTAAGCACGTATGTCTGCCACATGATATTAATTCACACTGGATTCAACCACAGACTGTGCTGTAAATGAAAAGGTGGAATATTGCCTCATAAGGAGGAGTTTCTGGCATATTTATACATAGAATATATATAATTTACCTCTCAAACAGTAGAGGCAGGGTGTGTGTACTGGGCAAGTGCTACTTTGGTGGGGAGTGTTAGTTGGAGCCTGGAGTGGGCTAAGAAAGGGGCTGGCAGAGGAAGGGCTCCCCAAGGGTTTTTGCAGGTCCCCCACTCACATATCAATCAGTTTGTTTGCATTTCACAAGACCTGTTGCAGTATTTAGCCAACTAACAATAGAACAGAGATGTCACATTAAAATGAATAACTGGAACGGTTTATGCACTACTCCACATAGCCAGTCTCATCTATTCAGACTAGTGGTGGTTGTCCCAGGTTTTCTAACATAACAAGTTTTCTAGGCTGGCTTGCAGAGATTCTTCTTTAACTGAACATGACAAGAAGTGAACCTTCTGTGGTATTTTTAACCACTGTACTATACCATCTGCAGGACCACTTTAATCCATCTTAATCCATGCAATGGATCAAAATAGTGAAACAATGGGGGGATGTCCCTAGTGCACTGTGGATTAATTAATGTGAACAAAACAAGTAATGTAGAGACTGGCTTTGAATGGTTGGAAATTTAAATGAAGCACTGTTACCTGAAGATGGGAAGGGTTAATAAAAGTATACGCTTTCTGTGTTTTGTTTTCCAAAATTTTGTTCTGGAGTGCCTGTAATGCATCCAACCTTTTTTAGTGATGCTATTATTTCTTGAATGCCCATCCCGTTGTGTTCTGGAGGCATTATGGCCCAGAACAGATTAATAAGTGCATGACATTTCTGCTTTTGGCTTTCCAAAATATTCCTTTAAAGTGCCTATCATGCACCCCACTGGGTTGTTATTGTTTTTTTGGTACTGTTATTTGTTGATCTGCCTGATCTGGAGTGCTCCAGAAGCATTTTGGCCTGGAACACAATATTTTTCTGTTTGGATTTCCAAAATAGTATGCTGGAGTACAGTTAATACGTCTCACTGTTTTTCACTGTACTGTCATTTCTATAATGCCTGTTCCACCGTTCTGGAGGCATTTTGGCCCTAAATGTGCTAATATAGACCTGTGAGTTCCGCTTTATCAGTTCTGGAATATTGTTCTGGAGTGTCTGTGATGCATCCCAGTGTTTTTTGTGGCAGCCCAGGTTGCTTGATGCCCGTTCTGGCCTGTTCCGGAATGTTCTGGCCAGTTTCAGGGTGTTCCACAGGCATTTCGGCCTGGAATGGGCTCATAAAGATGTTTGAGTTCCCGTTTTTCTTTTCTGGAATCTTGTTCTTCAGTGTCTATGATGCATCCCAGTGTTTTTAATGGCAGCCTAGGTTGTTTCATGCCTGTTCCGGGGTGTTCTGGAGGTGTTTTGACCCGTAATGGGGTAATAAGGACGTGTGACTTCCTCTTTTTCTTTTCTAGAAAGTTGTTCTCGAAGGTCTGTGATGCATCCCAGTGTTTTTTGTGGCAGCCCAGGTTGTTTGATGCCTGTTCCAGCCAGTTTTAGGGTGTTCCAGAGACATTTTGGCCCGGAACGGGGTAATAAGGATGTATGAGTTCTGCTTTTTCTGTTCTAGAATATTGTTCTCGAGTGTCTGTGATGTATCCCATTGCTTTTTTTGGCAGCCCAGGTTGTTTGATGCCCGTTTCGGTCAGTTCCAGAGTTTTCCAGAGGCATTTTGGCCCGAAATATGGTAATAAGGACGTGTGAGTTCCTCTTTTTCTTTTCTAGAATGTTGTCATTGATTGTCTGTGATACATCCCAATGTTTTTTGTGCCACACCAGTTTGTTTGCTGCCCGTTCCGTCCAGTTTTAGGGTGTTCCAGAGGCATTTTGGCCCGGAACGGGGCAATAAGGACGTGTGAGTTCTGTTTTTTCTGTTCTAGAATTTTGTCTCAAGTGTCTGTGATGCATCCGAGTGCCTTTTGTAGCAACCCAGGTTGTTTGATGCCCGTTTTGGCCAGTTCCACAGTGTTCCAGAGGCATTTTGGTGCGGAACGAGGTAATAAGGACATATGAGTTCCCCTTTTTCTCTTCTAGAATATTGTTCTCGAGTGCCTGTGATGCATCCCAGAGCTTTTTTGTGATAGTCAACATTGTTTTTTGCCCGTTCCGGCCATTTTCAGGGTGTTCCAGAGGCATTTTGACCCACAACTTGGAAATAAGAACGTATGAGTTCCATGTTTTGTTCCAGAATATTATTCTCGAGTGTCTGTGATGCGTCCCAGTGTTTTTTGTGGCAGCCCAGGTTGTTTGATGCCTGTTCCGTGCAGTTTCAGGGTGTTCCAGAGGCATTTTGGTCACAAACGGGGTAATAAGGATGTGTGAGTTCTGCTTTTTCCTTCTAGAATATTGTTCTTGAGTGTCTGTGATGCATCCCAGTGTTTTTTGAGGCACCCCAGGTTGTTTGATGCCCGTTCTGGCAAATCCCAGGGTTTTCCAGAGGCATTTTAGCCCGGAATATGGTAATAAGAACGTGTGAGTGCCTCTTTTTCTTTTCTGGAATGTTGTTCTTGAGTATCTGTGATGCATCCCAACATTTTTTGTGCCGTCCCGGGTTGTTTAATTCCCGTTCCAGCCAGTTCCAAGGGTTTCCAGAGGCATTTTGGCCAGGAACAGGGTAATAAGGATTTGTGAGTTCCACTTTTTCTGTTCTAGAATTTTGTCTCGAGTGTCTGTAACAACCTAAACTCCCCTCTGGCTCGAGGCAGAGCAAGGCGTTTTCTTTACAGTGACAGACAAGGCAGTACAACTCAAAGATAAGCAAAAATATTACTTTATTGAGCCGGCAGGTAGTTTAAAACAGACTGGTACAAGGAAAACAGTAACGTTCTAAAATATAACTAACTAAGAAGACTTACAACCATAATCACCAGCCAAGAAGCAGGACGGCTTCTTGCCAAAAAGACAGTGTATAAAGGCAGTTTTTGGGAACAGTATAAATCCCCCTCAGGTGGCTAATGACAAACCAAAAATGGGCATTCTGGAAGAACCAATCAAGGCAGCAGAGAGTAACCATTGATTAGAAGGAGATTAGAACAGCTTCTTCCAAAGTCACACATAACCAAAACACTGCTGGAAGAATAAAAATTGGCATTGCGGTGCATCACAGACACTTGAAGCACAATTCTAGAACTGAAAAAGGAAAAATTCACACGTCCTTATTACAACATTCTGGGCCAAAATGACTCTGGAACACCCTGGAACTGGCCGAAACGGGCATCAAACAACCTGGGCTGGCACAAAAAACATTGGGATGCATCACAGACACTCAAGGACAACATGCTAGAAAAGAAAAAGAGGAACTCATATGTCCTTATTACCCAGTTGCTGGCCAAAATGCTTCAGGAAAACTCTGGAACTGGCCAGAACGGACATCAAGCAACCTGGGCTGCCACAAAAAACACTGGGATGCATCACAGACACTTGAGAACAATATTTTAGAACAAAAAAAGTGGAACTCATATGTCCTTATTACCCTGTTCCGGGCCAAAATGCCTCTAGAACATCTTGTAACTGGACGGAACGGTCATAAAACAAAGTAGACTGTCACAAAAAACACTGGGATACATCACAGAAACTCAAGAACAGTATTCTAGAACAGAAAAAGGGGAACTCATACGTCCTTATTACCCCGTTCCGGGCCAAAATGCCTCTGGAAAACCCTTGAACTGGCCACTGTTCCCGGGCATTAAAATTTTGATGAAGGGACAGAGAGGGAGGGAGGAAGGAGGCGGCAGATGGTGAGGTTGCCTGGGGCACTATGCGCCCTAGGGCCGGCTCTGCTTGATGCCCTTACAAGGACTTTGAGGCCCAAATGTCAGAGAATGGGTGGTAAGGTGGAGCCCTTGAAAATGGGCCATTCAGGAGTCCCTTCTCAGCAGCAACAAGGTCTGGGTGAATGCTGATATCTTCTTCAATAGAGTTGTTCCATCACCACATTTTTTTTTTTTTTAAAGTAACCACTGCATCTCAGATTTTGATTAAAATGGCTGTACTGGGTTATCTCACATGTCAAAGTCACTCTTGTGCATAAAAATTTCCTAGGCTATGCCTGAGAGTTTTCAAGTTACGGGGGATGAAAATTAGGGAAACGTATACATGAATAAAACAGCAAAGACCACAATAGAGGGTCTGGGTGCTGCAAGCCCTCAAGAGAATTATGAAACTGAGCAATTTCAGGGACGTTTTGCAGCCATATGAAATGGGTATTACAGCATATTCTAAGGTCAATATTAAGTACTTCAACCCTTTGGCTTGTGATTCTGTCACTAAAATAGCGTTATTTTAATAACACATTTTTAAAGAACCCCATCAATTTTTTTTGAAAAATGCACTAAAAAAAAGTGTAGCATCAGGGCTCTTCCAAGATTAGGGGTCCTGAAGCTTAAGCTTCATTAGTTGCATAGTAGATCCACCCCTGACTCTGACAACTTTCTCACTTTGTTCCTTAGCAATTTTAATATTCCTACTCACAATTAGAAATGGGCAATCGGAAATTTACCAGTCAAGGCACCGAACCCCTGTTTGTAAGGTGCTCTGAATATGAACAGGATTATTTCTGGAATTCTGAAATCAATTTTGAATCTGATTATTTCAGTGTGACCATGGGAATATTTTAGCTACATATGCCTGCAATGAGCAACCGTTGGACTAGGTGCTTTCCAAGGTCCATTCCAATTCTGTTATCACTTATTATGGTGCCCGATGGTCTGATTTCATTTTCTCAGGATGAGAAGAGAAGGGAGAAATTGACACAACAGAGATGGGCATCATAGGGATGCCATCCAACCAGAACAGTTAGCATCTCTTCCTCAGAAGCATCTTAACTGATGCTTCTTTACAGTGTTTCCACTTTCTGCCTATGATTACTCCATCTCAATGCTTCTGGGGCTTTTCTAACTCTGGGAAATCATGGGGTTTGTTTATATATAGAGAAAAGGCTTTGCTTCCAAGTGCTATACAGCAGGATAATGGACACAGAGACAGAGGTATAGTCTGCTCCTGCCCATTCCTGGGTATTTCATTTGGTTATCTTCTTTTTTTGCTGCACTTTTAATTTGTAGTTTAAACTTTTTCTTGCCTGCTGCAGAAATATCAATTCTGGGCTATATGTCCATGCTCACTGCACAATAAACAATCTTGGATTCAGATAGTGTGTTTTGAACAAGGGGTTGTGCTTGCATTTCCCAGCCATAGCATGACTTTTGCAGTTCTGTAGCTCCAGGGGACTACTAAATCTATGTCAGGTCACAGCAAGATATTTGTAAAAGCTGCCCCCCCCCCAGGAGGTTTGCATGCAACAATCTTTAACCTGTAGTATGTTGAGAGCCCTTGCTGAGTGAAGCAAAGCCTGACAACCTTTAAACATGGTTTCATGGCTATGCTAAAACAAGGTGACATGAGTGCAAAAGGTTATGGGCTAAAGGACAAACCACTTTACATTAATCCCTTTATTTATCCTTTTATTACTTTATGTTGGAATAATAGATTAGAACAATGGTAGTAATGTAATGCAATGAATATTTGAATGGTATATTTAAATGCATTCCTCTGGTCTTGTAGCACTGGAGTAGAAACCACCCAACCTCAAAGAGAAGGATTCTGTTAATTACCAGTGCGGTACTGTTCTCCAGGGAAGGGCTGGCATGTTTTTCAGGCTGGCTCAGGTTTTTGCTTGGGCTTGCTGCCTTCTTTGTTCCTGGGGTCCCAGGGGACACTACAGGGGATTTGTAGGTCAGTGGGTCCACTTGGGTTCTTCTTTCACCTCTTTACTATATCAGTTTCTGGAGCCTTCTGTTGTGTTGAGGTTGTGGGACATTCCTCTGGAGGTTACTGAGATGTTTGGAGCTTCAAGTGTGGTGAGCATGGGGACTGGAGATCTTGAGGTGCTCAGGAAACTCAACATGCTGACCCAGCAGAGAAATAGTCAGTTTGTGTGTAAAATGCCCAGTGTACCAGTACAATTTAGGGCATTCTGGCTAATGTAGTTCAGTTGCATGTTATGGTGGCATTCAGGTGATCTTGTTTCCCTTCCCAATGTGAGAGTTTATGCTGCTTTCCAGTGGTTGCTTCATGTGGCAGAACTCTACTCCATTGCTAGTTTGTGCAAGATATGGATCAAGCTGCACCTCTGAGGAAAACCATAGTCCTTTTACCAGACTCTTCCTTCTTCTATGGTCTGTGTATAGAGACATTGTTTCTCTCAGCTGCATTCTACAGAACATGAGTTTTGAGAGTGCCTTTTGAAACAGGCTGTGGTGCACCCACTTCTAGGGAAGTCTCCCCTAGACCCAGGAGACCTTAATAATTATCAACCAGTCTCAAATGGTCCATTTTTAAGCAAGGTGATCAAACAGGTGGTAGCTGGGTAACTCCAAGCTTCCCTGGATGAGGCAATTCCCTTCCAATGTAGGTTAAGGCCCAGTTATGAGACTGAAACAGCCTCAATTGCCCTGGTGGATGACTTGCACTGGGAGATGGGCTGTGTTGTTTGACCTGGACCTCTAGATGGCTTTTGATAGCAATTATCATATCCTTCTGGACTGCTTTTCTGGAATGATATTGGTAGGCACTGTACTGCTGTGGTTCTGGTCCCATCCAGAGGCTAGATTTCAGAAGATGGTGCTGCTCAGCCCCTTGGACTTTGACCTATTGGGTCCTACAGTGTTCCATCTTGTCCCTGTGCTCTTTAACATCTACATAAAACCACTGGGTGAAGTTTTCTGGAGATTTGGGCTGGGCTGTCACCAATATGCTAGGGTTGCCAGTCCCCAATTGGGGGTGAGGGTTCTCCTGGTTTGGAGGCCTCCCCCCACTTCATGGTTATCAGAAAGGGGGGGGGAGTGGATGACTGCTGGACTTTCACCCAAAACTGGACTTGTCACCCAAAACTGGACTTGTCACCCAAAACCTGTTTAGGCGGAGAGCGTATTTTAGCTCACCCGCGGAGCCAGATGGACCCGGAACGGTTCCTAACGGCTCTTCGGGACACCTGGCCTGCTGGCGACTCCCTGGATGATCTGGTAGAGTCCTGGAACGATGGGCTCTCCAGGGCCATCGAGGAGGTTGCACCCAAGCGCCCTCTGCGTTCCCGCCCGAAGCTGTCGCCCTGGTTTAACCAGGGGCTGCGGCAACAAAAGCGGGGACTCAGACGGCTAGAGAGGCAATGGCGGCGTACTCGAGACGAAGCGACCCGAACATCTTATAGAGAGAGTTTGAAGGCCTATGAGATGGCAATCAAAGCCGCAAAGAAAGCGTTCTTTGCGGCTAAGATTGCGTCCGCAACTTCGCGCCCAGCCCAATTGTTCGACATAATTAGAGGACTTACAACACTGCCGCAAGGCAGACCAAATTCTATTGAATTGGAAATAGGCTGTGAGGCTTTTGCGAATTTTTTTGTGGATAAAATCGCGTCACTCCGCCCCGACTCCTCTGCCAATTTTGAGACAGTTAGCGAACCCGAGGCTCCGAGCCTGTCTTCGGATTATATACTGGATGACTTCGACCCCCTCAGCCTGGAGGAAGTTGACAGGATCCTCTTAGCTGCTCGCCCAACTACCTGTAAATTGGACCCATGCCCTTCCTGGCTTATTAAATCTTGCCAGGGTGACCTTAGATATCCTATACGGGATATCATAAATAGATCCCTGAGGGAAGGGCACTTTCCAACGCCACTTAAAGAGGCCGTGGTCCGTCCCCTCTTAAAGAAACCATCTTTAGATCCGGCCCAATTGGCACACTATCGGCCGGTCTCAAATTTGCCCTTTTTGGGCAAACTTATTGAGAGGGCAGTGGCGATGCAGCTGCAGACTTTCCTGGAGGATGCTTCCATCCTTGACCCATTTCAGTCCGGCTTTCGCCCGGGACATGGGACGGAGACGGTGCTGGTCGCCCTAATGGATGACCTTCAACGGCATCTGGATCGGGGCGGCTCGGCGGTGCTGATGTTGTTAGACCTGTCGGCGGCGTTCGACACGGTCGACCATCGGCTACTGAAGGGTCGCCTCGCCGACGCAGGGATTCAGGGGTTGTCTTTACAGTGGCTTTCCTCTTTCCTTGAAGATCGGGGACAAAGGGTCGCAGTTGGGGGGGAGCTGTCCCGGAGGTGCACACTTGACTGTGGTGTGCCCCAAGGGGCGGTTCTCTCCCCGATGTTATTTAACATCTATATGCGACCTCTTGCCCAGATTGCCCGAAGGTACGGGCTAGGGTGTCATCAGTATGCTGATGACACCCAGCTCTATCTACTGATGGACGGCCAGCCGACCTGCGTCCCAGAAAATCTAGATCGGGCACTATATGCTGTGGCTGAATGGCTCAGACTGAGTGGGCTGAAGCTTAACCCTGCGAAGACAGAGGTCCTTTGCTTGGGTCGCCGCGGTCCGGAAAGGGGAATCCCCCTACCAGCCTTTGACGGTGCGCCGCTGATAGCGGCAGACAGGGTCAGGAGCTTGGGGGTGCTGTTGGAGCCTTCCTTAAAGATGGAGGCTCAGATAGCAGCCGCTGCCAAGTCCGCGTTTTTTCATCTTAGGCGGGCAAGGCAGTTGGCCCCCTTTTTGGAGCGCGACGACCTAGCAACAGTGATCCATGCCACGGTCACCTCGAGGTTAGACTACTGTAATGCCCTCTACATGGGGCTGCCCCTGTCCCGAACTCGGAAATTGCAGCTGGTGCAGAATGCCGCGGCCCGGCTGTTATTGGGTCTCCCAAAGCGGGAACACATTCAGCCGGGTCTTCGGACCCTGCACTGGCTTCCAGTAATATACCGAGTCCGGTACAAGGTGCTGGTTATCACCTTTAAAGCCCTATATGGCTTGGGACCTGTCTACCTGAAGGACCGTCTTTCCCCGCACATTCCCCAGAGAGTACTGAGGTCGGGAACACAAAATCTCCTTACTATCCCTGGGCCGAAGGAAGCCCGTTTGAAATCCACCAGAGAAAGGGCTTTCTCTGTTATGGCCCCTACATGGTGGAATCAGCTGCCGGAAGAGGTGAGGGCCCTGCGGGACCTTGTTCAGTTCCGCAGGGCCTGTAAGACGACCCTCTTCCGGCTAGCCTATACCTAGCTTGAGAATTTTAACATAACTTGCCGGATTTCTTTTATATACAGTTGAAATATTTATTAATGTTTATTGATAACTATGGTTTTATCTGTTTTTATCTGTTTTAAATGCTGATCCCTTTATATGTTTAAATATTGTAATTTTGCTGGATCTACTACTGGAAGCCGCCCTGAGCCACTCGTGGGAAGGGCGGGATATAAATCTTAAATAAATAAATAAAAAATACCCTATGGAGACTGGTCCCCATAGGGTATAATGGAGAATCAATCTGTGGGTATCTATCTGGGGCTCCGGGGAGCTGTTTTTTGAGGTAGAGGTACCAAAGTTTTAGCATAGCATCTAGTGCCTCTCCTCAACCCCACCCCCAAGTTTCAAAAAGATTGGACCAGGGAGTCCAATTCTGTGAGCCCCAAAATAAGGTTCCCCCATCCTCCATTATTTCCAATGAAGGGAAGGCATTTTAAAGGAGTGATGGCCAGAACTCCCTTCAGATTTCAATCATGCTTGTTGTCACAAGTCACAACCTTGCTCCTGGCTCCCCCTTCAAAGTCCCCAGATATTTCCTGAGTTGGACCTGGCAACCCTATGGTTCCAGACTTCCACTTTAAGGCAACCTAGGGACACCTTGGAAACCAATCAGAAAAGTGCATCCAAATGCTCACATCTGCTGCCCACCCCAGTCCCATACTCACCTTGTCCTCCAGTGTCCTCAAAGTGGCTCAAAATGCTACCACTTTTGAAGTGGTAGCAAATTTCTGAGCTTTATGCCAGTCACCTCTTCAGTATCTGGATGTGGAAGCGAGGTGGATTGGTGATGTGAATCCACCAATCTGCTCTAGGCAGATTTTTTTTTTAAAAAATAAAACTGCCCAGAGTGCATGAGTGCATGTGCACATATGTGCATGACCATTAAAAATATATGAGAAAAAGAAACCCAGACTGCACATGCTACAGCCATCTGACTGCGCCAAGGCACCTCATAGGTGGGATAGGAGCGCCTTGCACTGGAACATGTGGAGGGGATTTGACCACTCCTTTTTGAGCCAGCTGGGTTCCAAACACATCCCATGCACCCCAAGCTGCCAGTCTGGAGCCAGCCTACCAGTATGCACTCAGCTCTTTCTTGCACTTCCAGCTGATCCCAGGAAGACTGCTAAAAACATGAACTGGTGCCTGGAGGCAGTTTTGGAATGGATGTGGAGTAATAAACTGAAGCTTAATCCTGACAAGACAGAAATGCTACTGGTGAGCAGAAGGCTGACCCAGGATTTGAGGAGTCACCCATTCTGGATTGGGTTGTGCTTCCCTTGAAGGAACAGGGCCTTAGTCTAGGGGTGCTTTTGGTTCTGGGCCTCCTGCTGAATAAACAGGTGGCTGCTGTGGCCATGAGAGCCTTTTACCAGCTTTGACTGGTTATCCAGCTGTGACTTTTCCTGGGCAGTAAAGATCTGATCACTGTGGTGCATGCCCTGTTTACATCTGGTCTGTCCTTGAGAAGTGTTTGGAAACTTCAATTAGTATAGAATGCTGCAAGCAGGAAGCTGACTAGAGTGAGTTGAATGGCCCATATCACTTGGCCCATATTCACTGGCTTACAGTTTATTTCTGGGCGCAATTAAAGCTGCTGGTCTTGACTTTCAAGTTCAATCACCCTTGTCACAACCCTATTCGGGGCTCCAACCCCAAAGTCCCCAGATATTTCCTGAGTCAGACCTGGAAACCCTATGGGGAACGGATCTCTGTGGTTTGGAGATCAGTTGAAATTCTAGGGGATATCCAGTTCCTACCTGGGAGGTGGCAGCCCTGGCTGTGACACAACACTGCATACTTGTATGTAGTAGTGGTTCAGAAGGTTCTGATCAGAAAAAGAGCTGACTCAGTGAAACGCACCAGGGGAGGCAGTCCTGTATACAATCTTATATCTAGATGCCTGGTTCCCTGGACAAGGTTACGCAATACATTTGATTGGTTCCAAAGAATTAGGGATGCACTTCTGGGCAGCAAGCAGGACAGAGACATGCAGGAATGGCATCCCACCCCAGCACTACTTGCTGCTGGGGCTGCCCCACCCCCTTCTTCTTTATGTAAAAGTGCTGACTGAAGGAAAATCTTCCAGGGCCTGCTATTGCCCAGCAATCCCCACCCTCCATAAAGGAAAAAAGAAGCCATATAACACCACAGCTTAGCAGCATAATTTTAAAGGCAATGCTAAACTTCACCCTGTTTCAGTAAAGGTGACTCAGCATCCCTTGACGGGTGTGTGTGTTGAGACTGTATTGCTTTGTGTTCCTAGAACCAGATAGTGTGAATGTGCTATATTCTTACTGACTACAATGCCTCTACTGGGAGCTTCTCTCTGACTTTTCCTTCTCGTCATGTCCTCTCTCTCTTTTCACGGCATGATGGTTCTGTGCATCTCACCTGTGAGACCATGGTATGGTAGGGTTGCCAGCTCCTGGCTGGGAAATACTTGGAGGTTTCGGGAGGGGAATTATTTCAGTGGGATATAATGCCTTAGAATTCACTCTTCTACTTGGCTGTTTTCTCCAGGTGAACTGGTATCTGTTGCCTGGAGATCAGTTGTAATCCCAGGAGATCTTCAGCTACTACCTGGAGGTTGGCAACTCTATGCCAGGGATATGCCCAGGCAAGCACATATTTACATACATGAAGCTGGATTAGTTAGCCTCTTGTAATAGGGGGGAAAGTATTCTTTAGGTTTCTGTTTCCTTTCTACTACAAAAAGGATGTGAGTCCACCTCAGTGAAAGAAGAGTCCTATTTTTTGTAAGAAGTTTGCCTGAAGTGCTTACTGTGTGTGGTTCCACATTTTCCTGACTGTGCAGTTTTGTTAGGCTAATCCAAAGATCTCTCCAATACACCCCCTGCCAGATTGGCTGTAGGCAAAGCTTTCATACAGATGCTGTGCTTGGCAGCCAGCACACCAATTCCCCTTTAAGTTGCATCAAAGGAAGTTTTTCTTTGCTCTTGGTTGGAAGAGAAAGCCCAGGAGTTGCCAAGCCACATACAAGAACAGCTGAAGTGAGGGTATGTTGTATTTCACCTGTGGAAAAAATCTCCATCTGGAAGCAACCCTGGTCTAATGACATTAGGAAACAGCTACAGAATTAGTCAGGAGGGAAGGAGGTATGCTAGTACAACCCAAACTTGTCAAGTCTCAGAAGCTAAGCAAAGTCAGTTCTTTAAAGGAAGACCACCAAAGAAGACTCTGCAAAGAAAGGCAATGGCAAACCACCTCTGCTACTCACTTGCCTTGAAAGCCCCTTGCTGGGGTTGCTATAAGTTGGCTGTGACTTGATAGCACTTCACAGAGAGAGAGAGAGAGAGAGAGAGAGAGAGAGAATGAGAGAGAGAGAGAGAGAGAGAATGAGAATGAATTTTCCCCAAACTTTGGGCAGATTAACATCAGATGTCTTCTGTGAATTTTGATCAGTTTACCAATCCTTATCTGGCCAGATGCAATATATTCTATTCCAGGAATCCCCAATATGACACCCCATGGGCACCATTGCACACTAGTCCCTTTCTTGGCTCTGGCTGAATGTTTTTAGAAAGTGGGTGGGGTTTTTGCCCAGCAAGGCTTCTGATTGTCTACTGAAGATATGATTGAATGTGAAGATTTTAAAAACATTGCTTCCAAAGTGCAGCTACCACAGCACAAGGATCTTTGCTGCAAAAGTAAGCTGTGTTAATGAAGGAAAATATTTTATGTTCATTTTCAGTATGTTCATTTTTAAAGGCATCCTGTTAAACATAGCTTCTGCCTGCTGTGTTAGTATTGGAGTTGAGCATAACTCCATGCTACCTGACATTTTGTGGTTAGATTTGGCTCCACCTCCTGTGGCAGCAATTTTTGTGGTTGTGCCCACTGCCCTATGCCATACTTCCAAAAGTGGCTGTGTAACCCCCAGGAACTAATTGGTTTAGCCTAGTAGGAGTAGAGTCTCTGAATGGAAGCTGGTAGCATCGGAAGAGTCTGTTTACTGGGCAATTGCGTACAATTCTAAGCTCTTTGTCACCTTAAATAAGGTGATTGAAATTTTTGTATGAGAAGTGTTATTGGGGGGGGGGTAAATTTAGTATGAATGTATTATTACTGGGATCATATTGTTATCTGTGGGGCTATATTTTTCAAGCTGAAGACCTGAAACCTGCTTTCTGTGATGTCCTGTTTGTTCCTTTAAGTAATAGGACTGTATTGGAAGCCTCTGGTATTTGGTGGATGAGAAAAGTTGGACCTCACATCAGAGCTGTATCAAGCAATTGCCAGCTGCTTAACAGAATCCAAAGACATTATCTGCTGCAAGCTTCTGTTCTCTGTTAAACCTATGCTTAGTGACACAAATCTTGTACTGTTATGTATGCTAGAGTATTTTTACTTAAAGAAATTGATTAACTTACATTGTCTTACAAGTTCTCCTAAGTTAGCCCCATTGTCACACAGGCAGAGGTTATACCCACAGCCTCAAAAAGATTTGGGATCCTTGCTCTATTGTGTGTCTTTTTATTTTATAGGCCAGTTTAGCAGATGATTTCTTAGCCTGCAACCTGCAAATACAGTTTCCACACATCCTTCCCCAATACAATGAGGTACAATTCATGCTAAAGTTCCAGAAACCACATATGGATTCTTGCCCACTCCTTGGCTACGTTAAAGGGAAGCTAAAATAACATACTAAATGGACTTCTTGCCATCTGCTGGCAATTTGCTCTCCTGAAATAAATGGGATCTTTCTTTTCTTAGGGAAAGGCTGAGCTCTCCATCATCAAGTTGATGGAATGACCCCAAGACATCACTGAGACAGATGTATCTGCTGGTATTCATTCAGCCCAGGGGAAAGCAAGTTATAAATATAAATAATTGGGGGGCGGGGGGGAGATCAGTTTCAATTAGCATAATAATGCAGGAGAAGGGAGAAATCTACTCTCTTCTTCCTGTGCATCCTAACCTGAATTCAGCTTAAAAAGACACTTGGAATATCTGACCACCAGTCGCACTTACATGGAAGACTCCCAGTGATAATTTAGGAAACACTGGTTATTAGTGGCCCTATTTTATGTCATTGGAGTTGCAAATACAATTAGCAACATTTAGGAGTTCATGTTTCTCTCCTTACTGTATTAGTTAAACATTTACTGATCTCTGTTGAATTCCAGCTGTTTTTTAAAATGCGGAGAGGGAACTACATTTCAGGAAAATAACATGAAAGACAGAGCAAGAAGGGCATGGGGATATGACGAAATAGCACTGGAAGATAAAGGAAAGTGGTAGTTATTGGTGACTTTCTGCTGAGGGGTATGGAACATCATGCAGTGAAGAATGTGCTTGTCAGGAACCTAGGGAGATTCATCAGGAGGGCTTTAAACTACCACCACAAGAAGGCGATAAACAAATTAGAGATTTCAATGAATGAGATCAAACAACAGAAGCCTGCCTGAGAAGACCAGATCAAATGGAGCTGAAGGTATGAGGCTTCAGGTGCCTGAGTACCAATGCCCATAGCTTGGGCAATAAGAGCTTACATAAGAACATAACATAAGAACATAAGAGAAGTCATGTTGGATCAGGCCAATGGCCCATCCTGTCAGAACTGGCAGAACTTCAAGTAAAGCCCAAGACTTAGTTGCAAGTATAGGCATTTATTGAGAACTTCAGAGCTGGAGGTACAGAATAACACTGATAACGAAAGCTAGCATTTGGATACACTTTATGTGATTCTGTTGACAACAATAAAACGATCGTTCACACGGGTGGAGACAACAGTCTGTTTCTCAGGGTTTGTTATCAGGCAGGGAGGATGGAATCCTGCTGGGAAAGTGCTGGCCGGCCTGGCTTCAAAGGCCATCTGCAGATGTTGACCCTGGGCTATCTGTCACACTTTAGTGATCACAGTTTGGTTGAAATGCACAGGCATACACAACATGTAGGCTGGTTAGTTACTTGGGCACAGCTGCCTGGGTTAGTGTTTGATTTCAATGTAGAGTCGCTTAAGCTAATAGCCGACAGGAAAGTTACAAGTTCTGACATACTGCCCCCCCTAAGCTTTCGCCCTGGGCTTGTGTGGGTACAGTAGGTGGAATTTCTTAAGCAGTTGCGGGGCAGATACATCGCTAGCCTTGACCCATTCGTCGCAGCTCGGGGGGAAGTATTTCCAGCGAATCAGATAGTACAGAACCCCCCGCTGAACCCTGGAGTCCAGGATCTCCTGGACCTCATGGTGGCTCTGGCCCTTCACTCGCGTAGGAGGTGGCTCGGGAGGGCGAGGGTGCCAGGATGTAGCCCCAGGATCTTTGCGAAGAAGGCTGCAATGAAAAACAGGGTGGATCTTACTTAACAGTTTTGGCAGTTCCAGTTCCACCGTCACACTGTTGATTACCCTTTTTATGGTGAAGGGACCCAAATACTTGTAGGCCAATTTGCGGCAGGCCTGCGGTAGGGGAAGGTTCTTGGTTGACAGAAAGACCCTCTCCCCAACCTTAAATTCCCACTGGGGGGAGTGCTTTTTGTCGAACTGCCGTTTGTATTCCTCCTTGGCCTTTTCCAGGTTTTCTTGTATCACTTCCCATCCTCGCCGGACTCCCTCCCACCATTGTTGACATGAGGTTGGCTGGAGCTCCCCTGCCGGTAGAGGGAGGTGGGGAAAGGGCTTGCCTTCATAGCCGTTTACTCTATTTGGAAGGGAGAGGTTTTTGTGGAACTGTGCAGACTGTTGTTATAGCCATACTCCGCAAATGCTGACAGTTCCACCCAGTTTGATTGCTGGAAGTTGATGTAGCACCTAAGGTATTGCTCGAGAAGCCCGTTCACCCTCTCCGTCTGTCTGTCCGTCTGCGGGTGGTAGGCAGAGCTGAGTCCCTGTTCTATCCCTGCAATTTTG
This sequence comes from Heteronotia binoei, assembly GCF_032191835.1. Lineage (NCBI taxonomy): Eukaryota > Metazoa > Chordata > Lepidosauria > Squamata > Gekkonidae > Heteronotia > Heteronotia binoei. The sequence continues at coordinate 100,731,323 of NC_083224.1, forward strand.
CAAAACTCCCGCCAGAAGTTGGCAACGAACTGTGGCCCGCGGTCGCTAATGACCTTATCTGGGAATGAGTGGAGGCGTACCACGTGATTGAAGAAGAGGTGCGCCAGTTTCTTGGCGGTGGGGAGTTGTTTGCATGGGATGAAGTGGGCCTGTTTGGAAAAAGTGTCCACCACCACCAGTATCACCGTTTTCCCCTGCGAGGGGGGTAGCTCGACTATAAAGTCCATCGAGACCACCGCCCATGGCCGGGTCGCCGTTGGCAAGGGAATTAGGTGACCCGGTGGTTTCCCCCCCCCTTCGTTTGGCCATGATGCATGTTGGGCATGAGCTTACAAATTCCGACACATCCCTCTTCATTTGGGGCCACCAGAATTGTCTGGTGATTAAGTTCAGGGTCTTTACATAGCCAAAGTGCCCTGCTAGCCGGCCTGAGTGGCAGTTTTCCAGCACTTCTTTGCGTAGGGCTTTGGGCACATAGATCTTTCCGTTGTGATACCAGAGCCCCCCTTCCCCCTTTTCTACTCCTTCGGGCCGGTCCCCTCCTTCCGCTTCTGTGTCAGCCACGAAGCGCTCCTTTCCTTTCAGCTCCGGGGCCCCAGTATTTTCCCCCGATCTGGTGGTGACCCCCCCCCCCGCTACCTAGGTGGGTGGAATCAGGGAGTCTATCACCTCTTCTCTTTGGCTATCGTGTTGGGGCATGCGCGAGAGTGCATCTGCGAGAAAGTTCTTGGTGCCGGGGATGTGCTTCAGCACAAAGTCAAACTTTGCAAAGAACCCGGCCCACCTAATTTGCTTGGCCGTTAGTTTGCGGCGGCCGGTCAGCGCCTCCAAGTTTTTGTGATCCGTCCAGATCTCGAACGGGACTCGGGCCCCCTCTAGCCACGACTGCCAGGTTTTAAGAGCGAACGTGACCGCAAAAGCCTCTTTGTCCCACACCGACCAATTTCTCTGCTCGTTTGAGAATTTGTGGGAGATGTAGGCGCATGTAGAATTTACCCCCTTTTAAAGTTAAACGTGGTTGTGCTGGTCTTTTGGGGCAACTCCCTATTTATACAAATGGTGAAATTAATAACGTTATGGTCACTGCTCCCAAGCGGTGTGATCACTTTTACATCTCTCACCAAGTCTTGGGCATTACTTAGGACCAAATCCAGGATCGCCCCATCCCTGGTAGGTTCTGTGACCATCTGCTCCATAGCACAGTCATTGAGAGCATCTAGAAACAGTCTCTTTCTCTTGGCCTGAACACATATTGACCCAATCAATTTGAGGGTAGTTAAAATCACCTATTACGACACAGTTTTTATATTTAGCCGCTATCTTTAATCCTTCCATCATGTTATAATCATCCTCTATCTTTTGATTTGGTGGGCGATAACAAACTCCCATAGTTAAATTTCCTTTTGGGCCCTCTATTTCGACCTAAAGCATTTCTAGAAGGGAATCTAATCCTTTGACCTCAGTCTTACTGGGTTGTATACCCTCTCTGACATACAGAGTCACCCCACCTCCAACCCTTCCCCCCCTATCCTTCCAATATAACTTATATCCAGGAATCACCGTGTCCCACTGATTCTTCTCATTCCACCAAGTTTCTGAAATTCCCACAAAGTCTATGTTTTCCCCCAACACTAAAGATTCCAACTCACCAATTTTACGTCAAACACTTCTAGCATTTGTATACAAACATCTACAATTTCCCAGGCAAGTTAGGCCTTCAACCTTCCTCCTGCTGCCTCAAGACTTTGGCAGACACTCCATACTGTTTGTCACCATCTCAGTGGACAGCTCTGATCCATTAGCTGGTAGAAAAGTAACAGCTAACCCTTCATCTATTTGAGATGAGTCCTCCCGAACCAGAGACATTTCATCTCCTGTCGGCTTTCCCCCAAGATTTAGTTTAAAAATTGCTCTGCCACCTTTTAGATTTTAAGCACCAGCAGCCTGGTTCCATCTGGGGACAAGTGGAGACCGTCTCTTTTGTACATCTCTGGCTTGTTCCAGAAAGCATCCCAGTGCCTAACAAACTTAAACCCTTCCTCCCTACATCATCGTCTCTTCCACACATTGAGACTTCTAATTTGTGCCTGTTTCTCCAGCCCTGCACGTGGAACAGGTAGAACTTCTGAGAAGGCTACCTTGGAGATCCTGGCCTTAAGTCTCCTGCCTAGCAGCCTAAATTTTCCCTCCAGGACCTCACGACTGCATTTCCCCACATCGTTGGTGCCACCTTGCACCACAACCACTAGCTCCTCCCCAGCACTGTCTATCAGCCTATCTACAACACGCGTAATGTCCACTACCTTTGCACCAGGCAGGTAAGTCACCATACGGTCAGTATGCGGTTTTGCCACCAGCTGTCTACTTGCCTAAGGATCGAATCACCAACTACCAAGACCCCCCTCTCTCCCTGCCTAGGGATGGTTCCTTGGCATGAAAGGATACCCACTCACCAACTGAAAAAGAGGTCCCTTCTGAGGGTGCATTCCCCTTATCCTCAGCCCGGTGTCCTGTTCCCTCTTGACCCTCATGGAAAGCCCCACCCCCCTGCTGGCATTCTACCTTTGTGATAGCTTTTTTCAAAATATACAGTCCCCTTTTAAATCCTGTTTGTTTATGTGGCTCTCCTTCTTGAGGGTCTACTTACCTTATTGGGAACACAAGGAAAATAGGGATCTGGGTTCCTGTTCGTTACACAGCCCCCAGGCCAAGAGCCACAGGCTAAGAGCCCTTTAGCTCTACCCCTTCGGCTCGCGCCAAACGCTCGCACCTCTGGCCAGGCACAGCTTAATATTGCAAAGAGGGTGGGGCCTCAGTCTGCCCCAGGAACACAGCCACTCCTAATCAATCGGCAACAATCACCTTCAGCCTACTCTAACCAAACAAACAGCAGTTCCCCAGCAACCACAAAATCAGAATTTTCGGCAATCACACAGGTCACACAAACTCAGAAATTCTCAGCAACTCCCCCAGCTGTTTAGAAAGCCAAACCTCACCCTTATAGCACTTCTTGTCTGCTCTCTGTCAGAGCTCTCAGAGCTTCTAATGCAGAAAGAGGGATGTAATTTCATAGGCATTACAGAAACTTGGTAGGATCATTTAAATGCCTCCTGAGCTCACTCACAGTGCAGCTGTGACATGACTTCAGAGTGTTGGCACCAGCATGTCTGGACCACAACTTGCTCCAATGGGCCAAATAGACTGCCTGGAAAAAAAATTGCAGTCTATGGGTGGTCCATAAAAACTGCAAATGCATGAACCGGGCAAACTGTGAATGCATGGGCTGGGCAAATAGGCCTGGTCTGTGATGAAATTAGGTCCATGGACTAGTCCATGCCCATCCCTAGACATGATTGCTCTCTATGTATTTGAAAGGCTCTTTTTGGCAGCAGAGGACAGGACAAACAATAATGGGTTTAAATTATGGGCAGAAAGCTACTGAGTGGTTATTAGGAACATTATTTTTTTTTTCAGCAGTAAGAGCTGCCTACCTAGGGAGGTGGTGAGCTCTCCCTTGCTGGAAGTCTCCGATCAGTGGTTGGACATCAACAGAGATGCTTTAGGTTAATCCTGCATTGAGCAGGGGATTGGACTAGATGGCCTGAATGGTCCCTATGATTCCATAATTCTATACTCTGCTCTTCAATGGCATTGCAATTTTGAAAATGGGGGAGGCACATAACTGGCCACTCCTCCTTCTATGTGCCTCAGTAGCCTTTCCCACTAGCGCTGCAATACCATTCACAACTAAAAACATTGCCAAAAGCTATTCCTAAAAAAAGACAGATGGTTGGGGAAATGATATAACAGAAAAGCTTAACTCCACCATTCCACTCATATATTAGTCCCAATCAGAATTGGGGATCTTGACTCCTAGGGATGCCAGTTGCTTGGGGGGTGGGGAGGAGGAGAAAGTCCTGTTCCTTTATTAGAGGTTTAACAAGATGTCATTTCCCAGTAATATTATTTACCTCTATGACATGAAAAACATCATCTGATTTTCAGGATTTTTTTTTTATTTTCAGATCTAAACTGGGTCAAAAGAATTAAGTCCTCATTTCCTTATGTCTTCATTTTAATCTGGGTCCCTGTGTGGTTGTAAATAAGCTTTCAAAGATGCCAAGAAAATCTGACCATAGATTTATCAGCTTCTAGTCAGTTCTGAGTTTAGGTATGCTGCATGGCAGACCCATCACTACCCCCAGCCACTCACTACTGTGCTAGTCGCAAGTGCTTTGAAGCACCAGCGTGTGATACAAAATTCTAAGGAAGAAAGGCGAAATGTAACTTTGTGCCAATGTCAGCATCCTTAAACTGACATGAACCTATAGCAGGAGAATGCCAGAGTACAATATTGTGCAGGTTAGATTCCTCCCCCTCAATGGATGTTGTTTCAGATTAGGAATATGGGGATAAGTACTGAGTATACAATAGATGGTTAAGTACCAACACATCAACCAATCACAGCTTTTCACAATTGCGTTGCACCAGGGCAAAATTAAGAACCCTTCAATATAGGAATCGTGATTGTAGATGAACTATAATTAATTAAAATCATTTTTGTTTCTGTAATAGGGGTGAGGATTTGTTTAGAAGAAGCAGAAGTTTGTTTATGGCAGAACACATTGCTGGGAAACAGCTGTTCCTTTGTAGCAAAATGAAAGTAGTACTACATTGAAAAGAGAGAGAGAAATACCAGAGGGAAAGGCATGGTTTAAAAGACTGGGAGATAGGGAAACAGACCTTTTAATTTATGTCTTCAGTAGTGGAGACGTGCTTTAGGGCAAAATATGAGTTGGTTCAGCTGGGCAGGTGAGTAGCCAGCTCTTTCCCCATAACTGCAGCATGACCTGATTCATTTTTAAAAAATACCCTCTTCCCCTATATCTGTGTACTTTGTAGCTGAACTGCAAAGTGATATCCTGTTTCTATAAGAGATTAAATAAAGCAGTAGCTCCTGTTCTGTTTTATAATACCAGTGCTGCTATCTTACCAGTGAACCCAGCTGCACTTTAGTCGTTTTCGCACTCACCTTCCGCCGGCGCGACCCCCCTCTTCACCGCGCAGGATCTGCGCGGATTTCGCACTAAACGCTGCGGAGCAGCCAGAAAAGCCGGAAGCTCCCGGCGCAAAAGCCGCTCAAACTGAAACCGCCAAAAAGCAGTTTGGCGTTTGCGTGGCTTTTGCGACGGGAGCTTCCGGCTTTTCTGGCTGCTCCGCAGCGTTTAGTGCGAAATCCGCGCAGATCCTGCGCGGTGAAGAGGGGGGTCGCGCCGGCGGAAGGTGAGTGCGAAAACGACCTTTGAGAGAAAAGACAGTTGTGATAAAGATAACTTAAAATGCACTTTGTGTCAGATTTTATTTATTATTATTTATTGATTTCTGTTAATTTATACCCCCTCCCTCCTGTGAATGGCTTGGGGTGGCTTCCAACAATAATAACAATGATAATAACATTAAAATATAATCAAAATTACAATATCATAAATTAATAAATGGGAGATTCATCTGGTGCAAAATACATGCATCTACCTACCTTTAGGAGGCATAGAGAGTAGATGACACCTTTGGTTGCTTGATTACATTGGCTACTGGTCAGCTTTTGGGCATCTACTCATTTTCACTCTGCCTTTATTCCAAGGAGCTTAAGGTACATGATTCTCCCTTCACTGTTCAATGTGCTGGATCCAGGCAGAGCTTGCTGTATGTTGTGCTCAATTAGCAACACCATCCAGAATCAATGTAGTATTCTACAGGATAGAGCCCTAGGTTCAATATACAAGAATGATTTAAATCTCAACTACATCATGAAGATCAGTCACTGGCTATGTGCAAATCATTGTTTCATGGGCTGCCCTGTGTTGTTATGAAGACTGATTTCACCCTTTCCTCTTTTAATGATTATAAACAGATGGGTTCATAAGCAATAACAATTACGTAATGTAATCTGCCACTATTCATGTACACATATGACGTGGCAGTTTTAAGTGTACTTGCATTCATTTCCTAAATCAGTGGATGGCTATGCAGAAAAGTGGATTAATGAACACATCCCCATCTTCCAGTGATTTTGGTGTTGTCTGTGATCAGATACAGCTAGTCCTCTATCCACCATTTGTCCCTGCAGAATGTCTTTCTCCACCAACACATTAATCTCTCCTCTGGATGTGGAAGTGTTTCTTCATCCCTTTTGTATCTGATGCCCCAATAGCACCAATTCACTACACCAAAGAATATTTGTGTATGAATAGTCTTTTAAAGATGTTACATGACAGATTCCATTTCAAGTGCGAGATCTTACATTTAGAATAAGAATATTTCTGGTTAAGATAATCATTGGCATTTAATGACTGTCCTCCCCACCCCAGAAGTAGAGGTCCAAACCCTGTCCTGATCTATCTTGCTCTACCTAACTCAATTTCTTCATGATGCAGGGAGAATTTTTCAATATTATTTTTTCTTTAAAAAATTAACATGTGGATTCCAGCAAGTGGTCAACACTGGAAGATTTTTTTTGATGCCTAAAATGAGTCACCTGGATGTACACCTCAAAGAACTTTGCAACCCCATCAATAATACATCCCCAGCCCAATACATGGAAGTAAGCTGCTCTAGCCAAGCCAGTCTTCCCCACCCTGGTTCCCTTCTATTCTCACCGATGTGTAAACAAAGAAGTCCCTGTCTTTCCTGAGCCAAGAACCAATTACTACTCTGTTTCCCTTAGAAATGGGATGTTTCATAAATTCAAATAAACTACTGAATTATCCAGAAAAAAGGCACAATTGGCACATCTGTTTGATTCACAGAAGAGGCTAAAACAAGGATACAGCGTCTGGAAAAGCAATGGGAATAGGAGGGCCTTCATAATCTCAGGTAAATTGATATGTTTTTATTTATTTAAAACATTGTTAGGGTGCCTCTACAGAGTCCTGCCTAAGGCAGCTTACAAAAGCATGATAAAATGAAAATAATGAATTTGATTTGCATGAAGACTGAGGGGGAAACAACTCATTTAATGCTGTTGGCTGTATGGTAATGGTAATGATGGTAATGATGCTTCAGTTGGTAATGGAGCTGCTTCAGTGTGGGAAATCCCGCCCCCCCCCCCCCATACCTGGAGAGCAGCATATTTCTGCATTTTGGAGAAACTTCCATATCACTTTCATTCAGAGCAAAAATTGCAAGACTCCTGATTCAGAGCAAATATCTGGGAGAACCGGGTTTGATTCCCCACTCCTCCACTTGCAGCTGCTGGAATGGCCTTGGGTTAGCCATAGCTCTGGCAGAGCTGTCCTTGAAAGGGCAGCTGCTGTGAGAGCCCTCTCAGCCCCACCCACCTCACAAGGTGTCTGTTGTGAGGGGAGAAGATATAGGAGATTGTAAGCCACTCTGAGTCTCTGATTCAGGGAGAAGGGCAGGGTATAAATCTGCAGTTCTTCTTCTTCTTCTATTGTCATTCACCTGCTATTATCATTTGCCTGCTAATGTCATTCGGCATCTGAGATCACTCTGCTTTCCAATACACAGGACAAATGGACTCACGTTCTAGCTGTATCTGAAGAGGTGAGCAGCAGTGACTTACAAAAGCTCATCCCTGCCACGTATTTTGTTAGTCTTTAAGGTGCTACTGGACTCTTGCTCTTTTCTAATGTTTATCACAGTAACTGGGATGACATATACAGCTTCAAATTAACCTGGAAGTTTCCTCTGTGTGTGCTATGAATTATTTCTGAGAAATTCAGAAGCTGTCGCACACAGTGTCTTATAAGAGTCCCAAAGCCTGGGTTTTATTTCTTGCCAGATATTTAGGCAATGAAGACTTTTTAATATGGTATCAGGGTGCCTCCCAGTGGTTCAGTGTAAATAGTATTCCCATTTTGAATAGATTTTAAAGAAGAGTCTTTTCAGAAACATGGGATGGCTTATAGATTTTTCCTTTCAATTTTCCCTTTTTTTTATTAAAGCACCAGTGTTGATGAGAAAGAAAATTTTAAAAAATTATTTTATAGATGGCATTATTCTGGGTTAAACTGCAATAAAATGGTATAAAGATAATTTGCTGTGATTATTTTTGGTCTGTATACCTTGTAATAGGAATGTTGTCAAATCAGGACAGTCACCTTCTTGTCACCCTTAGACCTACAGAAGTAGGAGAAGATGATGATGATGATATTGGATTTATATCCTGCCCTCCACTCTGAATCTCAGAGTCTCAGAGTGGCTCACAATCTCCTTTATCTTCCTCCCCCACAACAGACACCCTGTGAGGTGGATGGTGCTGAGAGGACTCTCACAGCAGCTGTGCTTTCAAGGACAACCTCTGCCAGAGCTATGGCTGACCCAAGGCCATTCCAGCAGCTGCAAGTGGAGGAGTGGGGAATCAAACCCGGTTCTCCCAGATAAGAGTCTGCACATTTAACCTTTCCACCAAACTAGTGCCTAGTAATAATTTATTTCAATAATAGCCACTCGGGGCTCCTGAGGCAAAATCATATAAGATTGTTCTCTTCCCTTTCTGGCCTGTGCTAAATGGCATCCCTGATTATGAGAATGTCAGAGATCCTTCTGCAGTTAACTATATAGAATTAGCTGCTGTAGGAAGTAGGCTTCATGATTGGAAGTTGTTGGTCTAAATTCAGTGAAGAGAATGGTCCAGGTTGCATTCATGTTAGAACCAAAGTTCATAAATGCTAACAGTTTCCATTGTCCAGTGCAGGCTGGCACTACTTATAACTACCAAGCCAAACTCAACCCATCAGTGATTTGATAAAACTGCTGGTAGGGTAGCTTGCCTAGGAAAACCAGGGGGGGGGGGGGGGGGTGGTGGTGTCAAGCACCTGGATGGCCACAGTAGATAACTGGAAGGGTCATACATTGGTCTAGCATAACTGTTTTTCTAATTGGCACTTAATGAAGAAACAGTCACCTGTTGCCACTAGAGAGCAGTAAAGAATAAAGAAAATTAGCCTCCTAGTCCTATAGTTTGTTTGGTTTTTTTTAAATAGAAGTTGGTGAGGTGTGGCCTTTGCTCTAAAGGAGACTTGATTGGCCTGAAAGGGTAATGTTTTTGATAGGCTGAAGCAACAAGCATAGGTTTGCTTAAGAAGCTGGTTGTCCTGCCTAGTGGAACAGTACTAAGAGTGCTTCAAGTTATTTTTTGAGTTGTCTTAAAGGTAAGTTCTGTGTGGAATTCAGGAGGGGGGGAAGGTTGTCATGGGAGGATGATTTCCTAAGCTGAAGAAGAGATTTGATGTAGGTTAGGGTTGCAGTGGCATTTGTCTTTTTTGGTTGTGGCAGGAAGTTCTCTAGAGCCTTTCTGCTTGAAAAAAGTTTACTTGAGGAAGCTCTCTGTGTGTATATCTTCTCTGAAAGAATTAGCAATGAATATTGTGACTGTGACACTCACAACAAAATGTCTCTAAAGCTCCATACTATAGACTGCGTCAGCAAGTTCCCTTACATTTGTTTTTAAAACATGTGGTTTAGAATGTGGGAGGAAATTATTTAGCTTGTAATGGAGGGCCTGGCTCTTTTCTGGTGACGAGTTTCTGCTTTTAAGGCTGTGTTTTTCTCAAAAACAAATACAGCAGTTATAAACTAGTAATACATTTTTTCTAAGGCTGTGGTAAGTATTCTTACAAAGAAGTAAGCTTCACCAACATCAGATTGTAATTTCTGCATACATTTTTTAGATCAGATCATAAACTGAATTCTATGTTCAAAGTTTGGGAGGTTTGTTTGTTTTCTCTCTCTGCAGCTAACTGACTAGATCACTGTTAATTTCTTCTTTCTTTAGATACCAATATGAGTTGCTTCAGTTTCTTGAAGGTCATGATGGTTTTGTTTAACCTGGCCATAGCTGTAAGTAGTCTTTTATTTTTTCTGACAATGAGCAATGATGTACTTGGTGTTCTAATAAAGGAGTGGTTAGCTGAATCCTAACCATGTCTATAGTTACTTAATAAAAGCCTCATGGCACTGATAACTCGAAGCCCCATGTCAGTAGATCAAATAATATGAGACAAAATACAGTCCAGGCTGCAAATGTAAACATCCTCCTGAATATGGCTCAGATTGTGCTGCGTGATGCCCTTCAGACAGATGGGAATAGGTTGGACAGATTTAGACAAGAAATACTGTGCTTTCTTGAGAGCATCTTAACCAGATATATATTTTATCATCATAAGCTTTGCTTATGGTGATATCTCTGTGTTATAATTAATTCTGATCACATAATACTGTCCTTTGTTCCATCTAGTACTTGTGAATGCCATCAGTACCAGAGTACTATAAAGGGTTTATATTGGATTTATAGTCTGTGTCTGTGCTTATCATGAACAAGGCATGTGAATAATCTTTGTCTCAAAGTAAATATCCCAAAAGCCTAATTAGATTAGTTTCTGGCTTCTTCTGATGCTCTCCTGGAACTTCATGCCCCTTGTAGTCGTGTACAGCAGATGATTATATGTATGGTGCATATTAAGTGATACTGAGATTTGTTAAACCAAGCTAGTTATTGCTTTGCTGGCTGATAGACTGACTTTCTATTAGACAGCAGAGAACAGTCACTTTGCACTAGGACTGGTTTATAACAAACTTTATTGTTGACTCTGGTTGCTTTTTGCAGTTGACACACCCATGGGGATAAGTGCCAAAAGCTCTTATTGTATTTATTAAGCCTGATAGACAACAGGTGTTTCTTCATGTAATGGCAAGCCAAGCCTACAAACTGGCAATGGATAACTTAACTACAATCATGACGCAAGCCAAGGTACTCATTAAATTGTATGCACCTATCGCTTGCCTGTATCTGCACAGGTTGAGTGGGTGTTACAGTTTCTATGAGCTTGGCATTGATTTTGTACTTGTGCTGTTATTGGTGCTGCAACAATCAGTGGAGCCCATGTCCCAATAATGCCTCTGTAGCAACATTCTGAAGGATCTCTTGTAAATAAACTTATATCTTTGGCATAGTCTAATCCTTAAACAATCAGGAACTGCTGTGTATTGTAGCGCTGCTGAAGTACAAGCAAGATAGACAAAGTATGTCTAGGTCACTGCAAGTTCCAGGACGCTGTTGTCAATTTACAGTTTATAATCTATATACAAAGAACACCTGAATGCATTCACATTGGAAAGTAACAAAATAGGGAAGATGAAAAGTGGATATGACATCTTCAAGATTCTGCAGTACTGTTTCCACATTTAGAAAATATGTTTCTTTTAGTCCAGGATCCCCAACCTTTGTGAGCCTGTAAGCACCTTTGGAATTTTGTCAGGGGAGGTGAGCACCATGCCATAATGGCTGCTATAGGAGGTGGAGCCAAACCAATAATGGCTGCCTCAGAAAGCAGAACCACATGGAATACCTTCCTCCTCACACCTCTTCAGAAGAAGGATATTGTGAAAGGGGACTCCTGGTGCAGTAGAACCACACACTGACCAAAGGAAAGTCAAGGTGCTTACAATTCCTACCAATGGGAAACTCTTTCATTTGATAACAAGCCCTGCCTTTAGGGTTGCCTGGCAGTGCAGAAGGGCTTTGAGTGAGGATATGCGGGGCCTTACAATGCTGGCTGTGGCATCCCCTTATTTCTAGTTTAAAAAGGAAGGGACTTAGGGTAACTCTAGGAATCACCAGAAAGTTTATGATAAGACCATTGAGTTCACTGTAGAGTTTCTGGTGATTCCTCGAACTACCTTATGTTACTTCCAATTTAAAAAAAACACCTGATGCTACTGCCAGTGTTGCAGTAAAAAGCTTAAAAGTTAGCATGGAAATGTTGCCCAGTATGACTTTTAAGCAATGTCAGGTATTAAACCAAATGCCATTTTTCAGTTGGTCTGAGGATGATGGAAGACAGGGGGGCCTGACAACACTTGATCCATGGGGTCACAGAGTCAGACAACAACAAAAGGGTTGCCAGACCACCAGTCTGGGTGAGGGTTCCCTCAATTTTCAGAGCTTCAGCCCACCATCTGCCAACAAAAGCCCACCCCTGAACAGCCTTGTGCAGCAATGTCACATGGAAGAGATGTCATCACACTGGGGACATAGCTCAGTGACACTCTTAGCATTTTGGGTTAAACCCTATGGTTCTGTATGACATCATCACATTGGTAACATTGCCCCACCCACCCCATTTCCAGAAAGCTGCCTCCTACCCCCCACCAGCAGGGTAAGTACACTTGGCAATCCTAGTCTGAGTGATGTTATATTTTCAAAATGAACTAAATTTGAAAAGGAAATCTGCCCCCTACTTTGCTTTGTTTAAAAGGTGGGTTTCAAGTTGTTTGCAAAACTGGAAAGGTACCAAACTGAAACCGACTCGGAAGTTTTATTAAGAGGAAGTGGTTCATGTGGGTTTGTTAAACTGAATTGATATTTCTCCTATTAGTCCTGAGAGCAGGCAGAAGATTTATTCATATTTTTTTCCTGAAGAAGTACACCCATAACCTGACTTTGTGAACACTACTAGTTCAAACACTGCTTCATGCCAACGTGCTTCTGCCCATCTGGAGAGCAGAATAAAGTTGGAGGAAAGAGCCATATGAGTATCTTTATATCCTTCCAGGTCTGGATGTACATCATTGCTCAGTCAGTTTCTAGCTGGGCATATGCCTCATACCTCTGTCATAGGTGCTAACCAGATGGTTTTTAGTCTTTGGGCTAGATGGTAGACAAGGGAGGGCACTGGGAAAAGTCAGGCTTCCCTGCCCCCCCCCCCCCCCCACACACACACACTCAGATTTGTTTTTCTGCATACTGTGCACACAAGGGAGGCTGGAAGCTGTGTGACAGAAGTCCAACTGTCTACTTCTGCTAACAGCTTTCTTTATTTAGGCTGCAGCCCTTTGGCTACAGCCTGTCCTCAACTTGCTAAAGCTTGCTCTCTATAGCAGGGGTGGCCAACAGTAGCTCTCCAGATGTTTTTTGCCTACAACTCCCATCAGCCCCAGCCAGCATGGCCAATGGCTAGGGCTGATGGGAGTTGTAGGCAAAAACATCTGGAGAGCTACCATTGGCCACCCCTGCTCTATAGCTGTTGTTGCCAGCTGTTCCTACAGCTGTTCCCACATTAGTTCAGCAAAGTCATGGCAACTTGAAAAGTACTTCTGTGTTTAGCCTTTCCATGCCCAACTATCTTTAGAGTTCCCTTTTGACTTGGTTTACATTTATGGCAGTGATGGCTAGCAGGCAGTAATTTCGTTCACTTCTTGGCTGAGCTGCTGGCTGGCCCAGCTATCCATTTGCCCACTGTGCCCTGGCATGCCTGGTTTAGGGTTCCCAACTCTGGAAGGGATCTTAGCATGATATAATGCTATAGAGTCTACTCTCCTAAGCAGCTATTATCTCTGTAGTCTGAAGGCTGGCAACCGTAGCTTGGTTCCAATCTTGATTGCTATGTAGGCCTGTCATGACTCAGGGGGTATTACCAATTGCTGCCACCACTCTGGGTTAAGGGTTCCCCTTGAGAAGGCCCAGAGTACCCTCCCAAGCCCTTCAGACCTCCTGTAGCTTAGGCAAAATAATAGTTTTGAGGACCAGTTAGAGTGAACAACAACAAAAAGAGTTTATTTTAGTGCAACATAAATTAACAAGGTGCATTAACCAGTAAAAGGGTGAAGGGAAAATAAACAAATGCCCTAACGCGTCTATCTATACAGTCCCTACCTAATACCAACACTCACCCCTTGCCTTGGATGAGGGAGCTTTCCCCTGCTCAAGCTCTCCAGGTACAGCCTACCTCCGGCTCAGCCTTCCAGGGAAAGAACACCCACTTCCTGGGCTTGGCCTTTATATATTCTCTTCCTAGGCCCCACCCCTCTCTGGGCCTGTTTCCCTCCAAAACCCTCGCTACCCAATCAGAAGGACAGAGGGGATCCTGGGAGATGTAGGCTTTTCCCAGTACTCCTAAGTAGGCTTCCCTAGGGCCTTGAGGCTTCGCTAGACCCAGGATCATGACAAGGCCTTTGAGGAGAGGGATGGGTGGTGGTGATGTTGGAAAACCAGCAACTTATGATAGAATTGCTCATAGGACTTATGATAGTCTTACCTCACAGGCCACTAAGTAAGGTTGCCAGGTTCTTCCTGGAAACCTGCAATGATAGGGGGGACTTACCAGGAGTGGGAGGAAGGCTAGATGGTAAATTTGGTTTCTACCATAGATTTTTAGCCCAAATACCAGAGCACTGTGATGTGATGTCACTTCAGGGTCACATGAGGTGACATAGATATATCACTGCAATGTGACTAGGCCTCATTCTTTTTCTGGGTATGTCCCCCCCCCCTTGCTGGCCAGCTGATCTGTGGTGGGGCCTGGCAGTGGGGGACCCCCACCTCCACCAGGAGCGATGTCTGGCAGTCCTACCACCAAGGTATGGAAAGCACCATCAGTGGTTTATAGGGATGCTGACCTTCGGGGTCTGGAGTTCTCTTGGAATCACAACATCTCTAGGCTACAGAGATTAGTTCTCCCAGAGAAGATGGCAGCTTTGGAGGGTGAGCTGTGTGACTTCACACCTCTTTGGACTCCCTTACTTGGGATTCCTTGTGTCTAAAGAACACAATTTTCTCAATTCCTACTCCAATGTAGCCCAGTATTCCAGGACTGCCACAAGATGGAAGAATTAAGGAAACTGTGCTCTCATGGCAAAAATCATTGTGCCTGTGGAAATGCTGCAGTGAATCCAACTTGTACTCTTCATGATGCCCTGCCTCTCTATAAATTACTAAAAACTCTATGGTAAAACCATTTCCAACAATTCCTAGAGACGCTGGCATCACTTCCAGGTTTTACTCAGGAGTGATCATCATACTACTGGCCTAATGGCATATTTTTAAAAAATTCTCCCTCCACTGTTGGGGTAGTAGTAGGAAATAAGGGGGCACCTCTGTTTCCTCTTTATCTAAGGTGGTAAAGGCCATGCCTATATTTGTTTTGAAAGCAAACTCTTGCCCTCTGGAGTCCTACAAGTTTCTTTTCCTGGGTGATGGGTTAATCTGTTGCTATCTTATGTTGCCAAGACATGAGAAGAGTGTGAGTTTGTGCTTTTGTCTTCTGAAGTCAACAGTGGTTGATTACATCCTCAGCTTTGAATCAGTCTATCATTGCTAGTTCAAGCTGTTGCATTCATGTAGCTTGACAGATCTTAGATGCTAGCCAATATGCTTGTTGTTACACTTAGACTGTAAGGAAATGGTGGTTCTGAAATAGGCTTCATTTCTTCTCTGCCCCACCCCAAAAGCATTTCCCAGCCTTCTACCTATGTGTAAACATCTGCTGGAGCAGTGTCTGCCTTGCCCTTTTGTTTGAAAACAAATAAAACTGGCGCCTTTGGTCAAGGACAATAGTTTTGAACCTGTTGGTGATATTTCTGTACAGTGCCAAGAGCATAGCTGAATTTAAATTACAAAGGTGAAGCTGTGAATAGCCTCTTGTGAAACCTCTCCAGTGTAACAAGAGAATAGGCAAGTTTTCAGGAAATTCTCAAAGTTCAGCAAATTGAAACAAGACTAGTGATTAGAAATCTAAGGAGGGTGATCACTACTGATACCTGATACGAAGACAGAGAAGGCCTCCATCTCTAATAACTTCATGAAAGAAGAATTTTGCCCAAGCGCTACTTGCCATGCAAGAATGAGAAGCAGCACCTTCTGCATAAAGATGATCGAGCCTGAGTTTGCTGTGTGTCTTCTCCACCTAAGAAATAGTACCAGACAATCCAATTGTATGTCTTTAATTGGCACGTCCCATCTTTGTCAAGAACAAAAGGCTGTCCCTGTGCTAGACACTTACCATATCCTAGTTTGGAATGGCCCACGTTACTTGCTTCAGTTTCCAGTGTCTCAATAAATATTGCATACAGGGATATGTGTTCAGAGATAATTATTCTAGTGTATTAAGATACCTAGCTACTTGTCTTTGAGTTTTTTTAAAAAACAATTCAGGTCTATGACCATCTCTGGGTGTTTTTAGATGGATAATTTGTTCCAAGTAAGCATTGGCGGGGGAGGGCGGGATATAAAATAAATTTATCTTATCTTATTATCTTATTGTGTTGTATCTTCTAGGGTTTCCTCAGTTTTCATCTGATCTTTCTCAAGCCTGCTTTGCTCTGAAGTTTTGGGAAAGGTCACAGCAAAGCTGGGGTGGCTGATGTATGAGCAGGAAAGTTCAGACACAGAGGCCATTTTCTATGCTCCTTTAAAAAAATCCATGATTGAATAACATCAACCGCCACTACCTTTATTGGCATAACAACATAAATGTGCACAATCAGCAAGGAGAAAAACATCCATTGCCCCAGCATTTGAAACAAATATCACAGTAAAATGTACAGTGCAGGAGAACATGTTCAGTACTTCCTATATCTCTTGAACCGCAAACACAAAACCTTTTGGAGTATGGAATGTTCTTAAACTTCCTGTACAACACAGCAGAAGGAAGGACATTAAAACAAGCTAACATGAAGGCTCCATGAAGGTTAGGGGCAGTCAAGCAAGAAAGATACTCTGCCATGGTGCCACTAGAGAAGATCCCCCACCTCAAAGGGGAACATCTGCCAGAGGCCAGGCTTCTGAGTTCCTGCATCTCAGTATCTACAAGTCTTTGTTTAATCAAAGCAAATAATTTAAGCCCCTTCTTTCCTGTATTTGTTCACCAAATGACTTAGCACAATACAATGGTCTAAGGTTGGTTTGCCCTGGCAGAATCCAACTTGTACTGGTCCTAAAATTTGCTGTTCTAATATCCATGACTTATAGGGCAGCCAAGCCCTAATATCCATGATTTATAGGGCTCCCACCCTGGAGGTCCCCAACCCGCTGACCTGCAGTGGGCTGGAGGGGAAATCCCCTACCAATGTCACTAGCACGATGACGTCACTTGCGAGTGATGTCATTGCGCCAGTGACATTGTGCACCGGCCGCTCTAGGAGCTTCTGGGAAAACTCTATGCTTTTCCTGGATGCTCTAGCAACTTGGGAGGGAAACTCTATGGTACCATAGAGTTTCCCTCCCAAATTACTAGAGTGTCCAGGAAAACCATAGAGTTTCCCCAGAAGTTTCTAGAGCGGCCAGCATGCAATGTCACCAGTGCGATGATGCCACTTGCAAGTGACATCATTGGACCCCGCGCACTGTGTGCGTGCAAAAAAGTCCCCCACTGGAGGCCACAGGGGACTTGGCAATCTTAATGAAAAGTTTGTTTGCCAGGCATCTTGCATACAACTTCCCAATAGTGGATAGGAGATTAATAGGTCTATAATGGCTAGGAAACTGACAATTTTCTTTTTTAAATAAAGGGACCACTATTTGTCCCAGCTTCAGATATCAAATCATCCTCTCAATTACAGTGAATAGGGTAGCTAAAAAGGGGTGCACTTCTCAGGAAATGCCTTCATAGCTTCAGAAGGGATTGCATTGGGCCTGGGGGCTTCCCCTACCTTGATTAGCCCTATCAGGGATTCAACCTCTGCTGCCTGTTCCTGGGACCATTCTAAACCATCACCCAAACTAAAATAAGATTCTTCTACAGAATTAACTCTGTTCTCCTAAAAAATCTTCAAAAATATTCATACCAAGAATGTAGTATTATTGAGCTACTTACAAAGTCATTCCTAACCTCAGAGTCTGAAATCCAGGCCCAAAATTTCCTTGCATCATTATTTGTGGCTTGGAGGAGGGGTACTCAACAATTCTCTAAAAAGGCTTTTTGCTTATTTTTATATAATTGGTGTGGTACAGTTTTAAGCTTGAAGTACTCCTTTGGTGGATACACTAATAAGTCTGACTCCCTATACTGATGGTAAATCAGTACTATCACTTGGGCCTTCATATTATGACACTCACTGTCAAACCAGCCTCTCTTGGATACCTCCCTTGCTCAGTGTTGTTGCTCAGGCTGGGACATCATAACATCAGAGAGTTCTGATTGAATGATTTTATATTGATATACCAATATGTTTCAATTTCCCTGAATTCTCAGTTTTCACTTTGAAGGAGAGGGAAAACAGAGCTAAAAGGATAAAAGGCTTCATAAATTGAAAGCTGGTAATTCAGAGAATTTAGATGGAAGCGCTGCTGCCACTGCACTATTATTAGCAGCCACAGCAACAATGGGGAAATGACACTGGCTTGTCTCTGTGTGGAAAACACCTCTGTTTGGCTGCTGCAGTCTCTGCTGCTCTGAAATGTAGTATTTATCCGTAGGATAGTTTTCCGTGTACTTTGTTCCCCCCCCCTCCCCCCATCTACTGAGCTTTAGAATCAATGCTGATGAAGGCCATACTGGATTTATGCAGCAAACAAATGGGGAGTCCTTCTCTGTTACTACTGAAATTAGAGAGTGTATCTGTTTTCCATGGGAGGGCAACATGCAGAATACCCTGGATTTGTTTAGGTGTTTGGAGAGGCTTCTGCCAGAGATCTGCTGCACTGAAGTACAAAGACCAGTGGTTTGACTTGATCTATGATGACATTGTACAAGCATCCCAATGCTATGTGAGAAAAAGTGCATTCTTTCAACTCTTTGTATAACCAGTAGACCACCTTTTTGTTTTTCATTTGAAAAAATACAAAATATCTGCTTGTGAAGATGTTGGTGTACCAGGAAGCAAGCAAAAAAAAAAAGGGGGGGGGGACAAGGGTTGTACTTGGGGTTGACAGCTCCAGGATGGGAACCTCCTGGAGATTTGGAGGTAGACCCTGGGGAGTTCTGGGACTTCAGTGGGGCAGAATGCCATAGAATTTATCATCCAAAGCATCCATTTTCTCCAGGGGAACTGATCTCTGTAGTCTAGAGATGAGCTTTAATTCTAGGAAATCCCCAGGTCCAACCTGGAGACTGGCATCCCTTACTACTTGACCAGACATGTCTTCCTCCCTTTGGTGCAGGTACCCTCAGATCCTGCTGAAGGTTGCAAAGGTCAAGAAAGCAATGATAGGTTTCAGCTATGCAGTTTCCATCTCCCACAGCACCTCGGGGGACTTGCTTGGGCATCCTGACATGCTGGGCAAAATGATCCAGTTCAACAGGCTCCCCAAGGGTTATGATCTGGTTCAGCGCACATCCCTGCTATTAGGGAGGGTTGGTTTTCTGTTGTATTGGAAGACTTCTTGATAACTACTCCCAGGCCTGCATGAAAAAATGGGGGGTGCCAGAGTTGCACCATGTCCTCAATCCATTGAAAAGGAGACATTATGTCATAAGAACATAAGAGAAGCCATGTTGGATCAGGCCAATAGCCCATCTAGTCCAACACTCTGTAACACAGTGGTCAAAAAAACAGCTGCCATCAGAAGATCCACTAGTGGGGTCAGGACACTAGAAGCTATCCTACAGTAGCCCCCCACCAAGCACCAAGAATACAGAACATCACTGCCCTAGACATCTATAAAGGTAGTCCCCTGTGCAAGCACCAGTTGTTTCCAACTCTGGGGTGATGTCACATCACAACTTTTCACAGCAGACTTTTTACGGGCTGGTTTGCTATTGCCTTCCCCAGTCATCTACACATTACCCCCATCAAGCTGTTAGGGTGGCCAGATCGTCCCGCCCACCTGGGAAAGTCCCGCCCCTGCCCCCAAATTCCCGCCTCACGGGTTGGCTAACCCGGGACCAAACAAATCCCGGGTTCGCCAAAATCGCCGCTTCGGGGGATTCCCACACCCCGCCCAAGCTCTGCCTGCCTTCAGCCATGCTCAGCCCCGGGCAGAAGAAACCGGTTGTCTCCTTCGGGTCCTGTTCCGGCTTGGCTTCCGGTCCACAGTGTCCTCTTCCGGCTTGGCTTCAGGTCCGCAGCCTGGGGATATCGCGGCGGGCCTTGAGGGGGAGCTGCGCAGGCAGGCGCTGCCGGAGACCAAGAAGGAGGAAGAAGAGGAGGAGGAGCAGCAGCAGCAGCTCCCGGCGCGGTCTGGGCAGGCGCGGTCTGGAGCAAGCGGCAGGCGGAGGAAGCCCCAGCAA
This sequence comes from Heteronotia binoei, assembly GCF_032191835.1. Lineage (NCBI taxonomy): Eukaryota > Metazoa > Chordata > Lepidosauria > Squamata > Gekkonidae > Heteronotia > Heteronotia binoei. Next base: position 100,751,290 of record NC_083224.1, read on the forward strand.
GAGGCGGCAGGGCGCGTCGCCAACCTCTTCGAGCTGGTGAGAGGCCCGGGAAGGCTCGGCATCGCTTGCGCTGCTTCCTTCCCTTCGGCGGCTCCCGCCGGGAGGAGGGGGCGTCTGGGCCGTCGAGGCAGCCCCCAGCCCTGGGCTCTCTTTCCATCCTCGGGTGCTTCCAGCAGGGGCTCCCCCATGTGGCGAGGGCCCGCGGCCTTCCCTGTGCCCTTGCGCACTCCGCGGAGTCTGGTGGGGGAGAGAGGGCAGCAAGGCCGGCCGAGCGCTCGCAGGAGCCGGGGGGCGGTGGCGGGAGGCCGGGCCGGGCTGGGCGGCGGCTTCGGGCGCGCAGGGGCGGGGAGGGGGGTACGCTGGGCAGCCCATGGCGGGCGATGGGCCTGAACGGCATCTCGCCGCCCTTCCGCAAGCTGGGCTGCTTCTCGCCGGTGCTCTGCCAGTGCAAGGTCACCTGCAGCAACCGGACCCTCTCGCTCGTCTTCGGCTGCAAGGTAGGCGCCCAGGCCGGGCCCGGCCGGCCGGGAGGGGGGTGTGGGGGGGAGGACCGGCCGTCCTCGCCGAGTCAGAGACGCGCCTGGCCTGCTGCGCGCCGGCCCCGGCGGCTGCAACGAGCCCGGTGCCCCTCCGCTCGGCCTGGCTGCTGGCGCCCCCCTTCGCCTGGGTGCCGCCGGTCCCATCCAGGGCGCCCTGCTGCGCGCTCCTGCGCTCCGGTTCCCGGGCTGGGGGGGGGATGGATGGATGGAAGGATGGACTCTCTCCCCCCTCCCTCCCTCTCTCTCACCCCCTCCCTCTCTCTCTCTCCCCCGCAAGGAGGAGATGACCCCCGAGGGGTGGGGAGCTCCTCCTGGAGCTTCTTTGGGGGCGCGCGGAGAGGGCCGGCTTGGGCGGGCAGGCGAGGAAAGGAGGAGGAGGAAGCCCCCCTCCGACGCAGCCATCTTCTCCGGGGAAAGGGATGCCTGTAGCAGTCCGGAGATCAGCTGGGGTTCCAGGGGGTCTCCAGGCCCCACCGGGAGCCTGGCAACCCCAGCAGGGCACAGAGCCGCCGGAGGGGGTCCAGGAGCGTGCGCTTCTCTGTCCTCTAACAAATTCCTGGATGAAGATTTGGCGACAGGGACCTCCTCTAACCCGAGCCCTCCAGAGCATCCTTTTTCTCCTGGGGAAAGATCCCTTGTCCCGCCGGGAGAACTCCAGACCGGCCCGGGAGGCTGGTGGTCTTGGGGAGAGCTTGCCTGTGCTGCTCCCGCCTCCTCTGGCTGGCAGCCTCTGTTCTAGCGATCTGTCGGAGGTGCTGTGTCTGATCTGGAGGTGTCCCTGGCTGGCCTGCAAATATTATGGCCACCCTAGTACTCATTTTACCGACGTTGGAAAGATGGAAGTTTGAATCAACCTTGAGCCAGTTGGGGGCAGTAGTTAAGTGTGTGAACTCTTATCTGGGAGAACTGGGTTTGATTCCCCACTCCTCCACTTGCACCTGCTGGAATGGCCTTGGGTCAGCCATAGCTCTGGCAGAGGTTGTCCTTGAAAGCATAGCTGCTGTGAGAGTCCTCTCAGCCTCACCCACCTCACAGGGTGTCTGTTGTGGGGGAGGAAGATAAAGGAGATTATGAGCCACTCTGAGATTCAGAGTGGAGGGTGGGATATAAATCCAATATCTTATCTTACCTGAACCCAGCTTCTGCCAGGATCGAACTCAAGTCATGAGCAGAGCTTAGACTGCAGTACTGCAGCTTACCACTCTGCACCACAGGGTTCATCCAGACATCTATACCCTGGGGCTAATAGCCACTGATGGACCTCTGCTCCATATGTTCATCCCATCCCCTCTATGCTTGTAGCTGCCACCACCTCCTGTGGCAGTGAATTCCATGTGTTAATCACCCTTTGGAGTGATGCTGTAGGATTTGCCCAAATCTATTTTTAACCTCCCACACACCAATTCCTCCTTGGTAGTTGTTTGCTTCAGCTGACAACCCTACATGTAGTTGCTAACCTCCAGGTAGAGTCTAGAGTTTCTCCAGATTTACAACTGATCTCCAGATAGGGATGCCAGGCTGCTGCCCAGCACTCTAAGGAGGACTGGCGGGGGGTGGGGGAGAGTCACATAATCAGGGATGACATTGTAGAATTTGCCAGAACTCTATGGTTAAAACCTAAAGTTTTAAGTAAATTCTTGAGCATTGCCCCCAACAGCATGACACCACTGTTAGGGTTGCCAACCTCCAGATGAGGGCTGGAGATCTCCCAGAATTATAACTTATCTCCAGAATAGTTTAAAACACTTGTTCTGCTTCTCCTAGAGAAAATGGAAGGTGGAGTGCATGGCATTACACACTACCAAGGTTCCTTCCTTTCTTAACACTACTCTCTCAAGTCTGCCCTCAAATCTCCAGGTATTTCTAAACTCGGAGATGGTAACCCTACTTCTGGGTTTTGCTAGAAGTGAAGTGACACTATGTACCAGGTGCACCATCAGCATGTGAACCCTATTTCTCTTCATCCACCACTTCCATGTGTCTTCGCCTACCAGCATCATAACAGGAGACCTAGAACCCCTATCTCACAGCCACAAAGAGTAGGACCCCTAGAGAAAATACCAGCTTTGGAGAGAGAACTCTGTGGCTGTTATATCCCTGCTGAGCTATCTCCCCTTCCCAAGCACTGCTCCCCCTGATCTCCAGGAATTTGCCAGCCCTAGTATTTCAATTTCACAAAAGCTGCAGGATGGACATTCCTCCCCTTGAAATTTGTGACTGAAATATTGGCAAAACAGAGGGTTTCATGCAGGTAAAAATATGTTGCAGAAAACCCACTTTCTTTCATTTAAAGTTGGCAAGTGTGGAAACTGTCTCATGGACTCATTTGTGTGTTTTCAGCTCAAGTAGGCCTGCACAGCTAGTGACTCACAGAGCCAAATGCAGCTCCTCAACTGTGGAAGCTTGCTAAGCCATGATTGTGCTGCCTGACAGAGCTGCAATAACTGGGCAGGGTGTAAGAATGTTGTCACATATTTTGGCAGTCCAGATAATGTTGAGCTGGTCTCTTTACCTTGCTGAGTCACAAGTTGTACAGTCATGATGTCAGTTGTAATTTGTCTTTCTCCCCACCTAGGGTTGCTAGGTCCCTCTGGGCAGCTGGTGTGAGAAGAGGGTGGTGAGCTTACCAGAAGCTGGGAGTTTCTTTGCACATGCCCACACGTCTTCCGATGTGACCAAAAAGTGGCATTGGCTCACTGGGATGACACTCTGGTTTTGGGGCAAGACTGTATGGTAGAATTAGCTTCTACTATTGAGTTTTTGCCCACAAACCAGAGCATCACCTCAGCATCCGCAGTGTGCCCACATAACTTCCAGGTCACACTGAAATCATAAAGGCATGCAGTTGAAATGTAGGGTGTTCCTCCCTTGTTTTCCCACCACCAGTCAATTGATCCACAGCAGAGAGCTGGGGCCTGGAACTGGGCCTGCACTAGGGTGGGGGACTGGCATCCAAATCCTTGCTGCATACTTATTGTTGCAAATAACTCTCTTTTCTCTCTTAGCTTGGTGGGGCAGCACTCCTGGGCATTGGCATCTGGGTCAGTGTTGACAGCACCTCTTTTGTCAACCTGTTTGGCCCATTGTCCTCCAACGTTTTGCAGTTTGTGAATGTGGGCTATCTCCTTATTGCCATTGGAGCTGTCCTATTTGCACTGGGCTTCCTAGGATGCTGTGGAGCTCAGAAAGAGAGCAAGTGTCTTTTGATCACGGTAAGATACTAACACAAAACAGTTGTGGTATCTGGTCTGCTGCATGCCTACCCATGTAGGAGAGCGCATCTATAGAAAAAGTGGTTAAGGCATGATAAGAAGCTGTCTTCTTTGTGAGGCTAGTCTGTTAAGGCAGAAGAGTCTCTGGACCATGCAGTTAATTAACCACATGATAGAATTTCTGAATCCTGATTCTTCTGTGCATGGTAACTTGGGGGTGGGGGGGACGCACTTTTATCTTAGGATGGTTAGTGGCAGATTTCAGTCCTCCATTCTTCTTTATAAAAGGATAAACCATTCTAATTGAACTTTGTTTAATCGTTATGTTCATATTTCAGTGACTTATTTTTGTTACTTGAATTTGATACGAAGAGGCCAAACTAATGTTTGGTAAAATAAGTACCCTGGGCAAATGCAAATGATGCTGTTCATTTTTCAAGCTAAGATGACTTCTTGTCAAAGATCATGTAGCTTTTTAAATAATTCTTGCTTTCTTGGTATGATTACAGTGTCTTAATCCATGGATGCACATCCTTTTCTTGGAAGGTGTCTTTCCTGCCATTTTTTCCTAGTAGCAAAATTGGGGTCTTTAAAAAATGTGTTGCTTCCTCTTTTTAGTAAGCAGAATGTTTTGCTGATTTCAGAAGGGCTTGCATATCTGCCTGAATTTCTAGAGAAGGAATGAAGAAGTGGCATGGTATATGTTCTTAGTAACCTGAAAAGGATGAGAGAAGTTTGTACTGGAGGATGGAGATGGCTATGTATCAACATGTTCAAAGATTTTTTTTTAAAGTCTAGTCAGAAATGGTGCTTTGAATTTGACGAAGAGTCTTTGAATCACCTTCCTCTAAAAAGACCTAAGCCACTTCATTTTCCACCATGTAAGAGAGCTCTCAGTTACTGGGAAATCCCTACTAGAATATACCGTTAACATGCCCTTTTTTGTTCAGAGTTCAAGCTAAATAAGATTTGGTCTAGGGACCAATTATAGCTACAAAGAGCTGCAGAGGACGTTTGCGGTATTATTTTTGCACTCCACAGAGAACCAGCACAGTGTGATGCTTTTCTCTCGTCCTAGTTCTTCTCCATTATCCTGATCATCTTCATAATTGAAGTTGCTGCTGCAGTGGTGGCTCTGGTCTACACGTCTGTTGTAAGTAGAAGGGAAGAATGTGGGGCAAGAAGACTGAAGTGTGGCCTGCTGTCTTCAGCCTTGCGTATTTTGGGTGGCTGATTGACTTGGGCATCTTGAATAGTTGCTGATAGGGATGCCTCTAGCAAGCATGACAATTCTCCTATTTCTAGACTTCCAATGAGACAGTGATTTATCATCAACCCTTATAAAATACTAGGAGAAACGTTTACATTTGAAAAACTCAGCAGGTGCAGATAAAGTTCCAATTATGGAACAACCTCCCCAGGGAGGTATGCCTGGACCTCTCTTGCCTGTCTTCAGGAAGCAGCTGAAGACAGTTTTATTTAGGACTGCATCTGACTGAGGTTTTTAGATTTTGACTTTTAATGAGGTTTTATAATAGTTCTTTTCAGGGCTTTTTTTGTAGAAAATGCCCAGCAGGAACTCATTTGCATATTAGCCCCCCCCAATACCAAGCCAGCTGGAACTGTGTTCCTGCTTTTAAAAGCCCTGGTTCTTTTTATTGTGTTTTTAAAATAATGTCTTATTTATATAGTAAGCTGTCTTGAGTTTTGCAAGGAGGAAAGCTGGCTAATAAATGCTTTAAATAAATAAAGTTTGATCTCTTTGCAAGAGCTTTCTGCTTTGACAAGCTAAAAGGAGCCCAAGAGCCTATTTTTTTAGCATGGTTGAAGTTTGCAGCATGAAAGCCTTCTGATAATATTTGGCATGAACATATGACAAATTAACACAATTGTCTTTGTGTACTGCATATAGGAATCTGATCTGAGTCCGCTTGCGGAGAGGGCGGGATATAAGTTGAATGTAATAAATAAATAAATAAATAATGGAAAATATTTAAGGTAATCAAGTGGTTTAATGTGCAAAAAGGGTTCAGAACTTTCAGAAGGGAGGCCATAGCTCTGTGGTTTGTATAGTAGAGCTTCTAAAGAAGGCAAGCATGGCAAAGCAAGGCACATGACAATTATTGAATTTTATCCTTTAACTAGCCCACCCATTCATCTGATGGTATAATGACAAAGCATAGAGATCACCAAGGCCTTCCCTTGATATTGCTTCCTGGCACTGGGATTCAGAGGATGATAGCCTCTGAATGTAGAAGTTCCTTTAGTCACCATGGCAGCTGCGACTGATAAACCTATCCTCCATTAATCTAATCTTTTAAAGTTTTCCCTGCCTGTGACCATCACTACATCTTCTGGCAGTGAATTCTACATTTTAATCACTCTGTGTTAAAAATTATTTCCTTTTATCTGTCCTGAATCTGTTGCCCATCAGCTTTATTGGAATACTTTATTTATGGTATTTGGGGAGAGGGATAAAAAGTTATCTTTGTCAACTCTCTCCACCCTGTGCCCAATTTTATAAATCTCTATCATTTACCCCCTGTCATCTCTTTTCTAAACTGAAAAGTCCCAGACTCTTCAGCCTTGCCTTATACGGAAGGTGATCTAACCCCTTAATCATCTTGGTTGTCCTCTTATATACTTTCCCACCTCTACAATGCCATTTTTGATATATGATGATCAGAACTATACACCATATTCCAAATGAGGCCACACTATAGTTCTGAACAAATGGTTCAAATGGGAGGTCTTAGTTAGCTTTCTGTAGAATTTAGTTAGATGGATCAGATGAAAAAGGCCACCTGACCTCAGGAAACTAATGTGCATAACTATTGTGCAAATATAATGTTCCTAGTTTCTGTTGTGTACAAGTGAGAAGAGTTGGGGTAGTACTTTCATATGAAATGATATGTCCTATGAAGACTGAAAGCAAGAATAGTGTGAGATTACTACAGTGTTTGGGCATTACTACATCTTTCTTTCCTTGTAGGCAGAAACTATATTACAAGGAACAGTAACCCAGGCATTGAAAAAAGACTATGGAAAGAATAAAGAAGTTACAGACATCTGGAATAAGACTATGGAAGAAGTGAGTTTTCCTACAGAACATCTTGTAATTATGAAGAATAACCACTGACTCATACTTTGCTCAAACTTCTGTAGAAAACCCAAATACTATTTTGAGTTGCTTTTATGGTAGCCCCAGTAACAATAACATTGCTTTGCTTCATCATGGTTTTCGTTTCTACTGTTATACATGTCTGGTTCTAGCTGGCAAACTTGACAAGACCACAAGCAACCAGCTTAGAAGCAACCAGCTTCTAAGGTTATGAAAAAGTTGTTTGGAGTTTCTCACACACCCACACTCAGAGAGAGAGAGAGACTTTGAGTAGGTAATTGTTGGTTTAAATATTTAAAAGGGTGCCATTATGCAGAGCGGATTGCTGTAAGAAGAGCAAGACCTAGTAAGTTTCCTGTTGTAAAACAGTGTATTTTATTGAAATAAACAGTAAATGAGGAGGGACTATTTATAGAAAGAGTTTTTAGAGCAAACAGAATTGTTCAAGAAGCTGGTCCACTTTGGCATTTTCATGTCTGGAGCAGTATTCCCTCTAAGCTGAGTTAGTGTGAGCTAGCTCACAGTTTTGTAGGCTCCAGCTCATGCATTTTTGTCTTAGCTCAGGAAAAATGTTCCCAGAGCAAACTAATTTATGCAGTAGCTCACAACTTTAATGCCAGTAACTCACAAAGTAGGATTTTTTGTTCACAAGACTCCACAGTTTAGAGCAGGGGTGGCCAAACTTGCTTAATGTAAGAGCTACATAGAATAAACATCAGATTTTTGAGAGCCACAGGATGTGAATGTCAAATATTTGAGAGCTGCAAGACAGGAAGGAAGGCAGGAAGGAACATGGGTGAGAGATGGGGAGGTGGAAATAAAGCAACTTTAACTTTAAATGCATTCTCCAAGCCACCAACTTGCTTGGCTTGGAGAGGCGATTTAAAGAGAGAAATGCCTTCTCTTAGCTGGCTGAAAGGGGGGGTGGGGTCAGGAGCCACACAATATGTGTGAAAGAACCGCATGTGGCTCCTGAGCCACAGTTTGGCCACTGCTGGTTTAGAGTGAGCATTGGTCTGAAGGTCTTCCAATGAAGTCTGCTGGCTTCTAGCCAGAAACGTTCCATATTTGACTGGATACTAACATGCACTCTACTCCACTTCCTTTAAATCTGATACCATGAAAATTATTCCATCTCTGTCTGTTTTGCATTGTCACCTCTATGAGCAGAAGAAGCAACTTGCAGCTTAGACTGATCACTGTAGGCAAATAAATAATAGTGTCAACTTCCACAACCACCATACCATAACTGTTCCATCTCCTGTGTTGGATGAGCATTTTCATGCTGCAGAAGTGGAGTTGAGGAGTATGAAAAGGAAGCAACTTTTTCTTTCACTCTCTGTAAAGCATCAAATTCACTCCTGTTTTGTGAACTGTGTTGCATTTTGGAGACCTGTGTTGCCCAGACATACAAATGCAAAGAGTTCAAGCAAGTTCTAGAATCCATATCCAGTATGACTTTGCCACAAATTGTAACTGTTGCTTGACTGAGCTGAGGAAAAGCAAATTGTAGCATAAAATTGTTATCTCTAGGAGTGCCTTTAGTTTTGTACTGGTGTTGTAGTATGAATGACTAGGTGGACAGATTTCACTTCTGCTTCGTCTGATACAGGAGATGATGCTATAAGTGGAGCAATAGCATCCTGAGCAATTAGGGAGGTGAGAATGTACTAGTACCTCTGACTTCCAAGCAGAGATGTTGTTGCTTTAAGGCTGTTGTTCAATGATAAACTGCAAGTCTGATGAAGACATTAATTCCAGTTAGAGGATGATGATGTTTACCTAAGTTGCTAAGTAATTCTGCTGTCTTATGGAAATGGTACTTGTGAAGGGACACTAGAATATGCTAACATCCTTTTTTTACTCCTCAGTTGGAATGTTGTGGCTTAATGAACTACACAGATTTCAATAACTCATACTACCTTGACCATTACCGCCAATATCCACCATTCTGCTGCAAAAACAACACGGACTGCAATGCGGAATTGGCTCATATGGCCAATATAACAGTAAGAAAACAAACGACTATTCCTTGCATTGTGTGTAAGGGCTGGGGTGGGTTTTTTGGGGGGATTTCAATACACCCAGCCTGTGTATTGGTGGTATCTCACAAGATAATATAATGGTGCAACACTGCTCTTTTGGGGAGCAGAAAGCTGGGTATATCTTCTGAGCTAGTTAAATCTTACAGCTGAGGGGGGTATTTTATAGATAGTGGTTAGTAGTGACTTTCACTCAGATAATAGTAATGGGATTAGGATTCTGAGTTGGGGACAAAGGGAATGTGTGTTTATAAAATGATGGGTTTAATGTATTTTATTGTTTTAATGAGAATGTTTTGTGATTTTTTTTTTTTAAAAAAATACTGTTTTGTTTTACTGTTGGTCACCTTGGTTCTTGACTCAGGAGAAAGATGGGCATATAAATATTTTAAGTAAATTTCTGTCAGATTTATCGGTAAAATATCTGGGGAACCAGTTCAACTAGAGTTCCATGGTATGGATGGATCTGCATAATGTCCTCTAGTATGGCCACAGCTGTTGTGATCCAGACACTTCCCACTGGAGTTGGCAACCCTAACTTTTGGGCAGGTGGAGACTCTGGTCCCATGTCTCACCATTCCATACCTGTTCAGTCAGCCACAGCCTCCTTATCCAACACCACTAATCTTTTAGATAGCTGATTGCCTGAGCCACCATGGCTACAACTGGGGTGACAGGCAAGGGCTGCAAGGTAGTTAGGGGGTGCACAGGACACCCCCCAGTGTGGGGCCCATGGCAGATGTCCCTGTTGTCCTATGGCTAAGACAACCCCTGGCACCTAGAAGCTTCTGAAGTTCCATATAGGGACATGAACACTGCCATTTCACTCAGCTGAGTTTGGAGCCTTCATCCATCTTGTGGGGGGGAGCACTGAAATATGAGGGAAGCATTACATTTTGCTCAGTTGAATGGTAAAGTATGTTTAGTCGGTTTGGATCCAGCAATACATAAATAGACATGTAAACAGAATTAGTACAGTTCTGCTTTCATATACCTTATACTGCCCAGAAATAACTTGGCAACATCTTGTGCAAGCAGAGAAACAGTTTGGGCTATAATATGTTTAACACAGTACAAGGAGATAGCATGGGGTTATTTCCACACTTCTGCTAGTGTGAGGATCATAATTCATGCAGATATCATCCGGTGGATCCAAGCCAGTGTCTTCCACATCCGCACATGCCCAGTGTGTGGAAGCATGCTAAATGGACAGATTGTTTTTGTAGCAATCCAATGCTTATGCCAACTAGGTGATCTCTGAAATTCAACTATTGCCCATTTCTAATGCATATCTCTTGTTTGACTGTATTGTAATGGAAATTGCTTTCTTCTTTTTTTAAAAAAAATCCTAGGGCTGCTTTCCCAAGTTGCTGTCTAAAATACGTTCAAATGCTGGTGTAGTGGGAGGAGTAGCAGCTGGGATCTGTCTGCTGGAGGTATGTTGACTGAGTCTTGCAATCCCCCTTGGAGCATGAAGCTATGTTGCTGTATTTTGTAGTTACCTGGGCATATCAGTGGAAGAGATGCTCCTCCCTTTACCAAAGCCTTCATGTGGGATCCATCAGGGGGAGAATTATATAGAATTGACAACAGTCCTGAAGGGCGAAAAATCCTGGCCTTTATTAAAAGGCTTACTGGGGTATTATTACTTATCTCCACAACATAAAAAGTTTCATCTGCCCATCCCTACACAAGAAGCCTCTATGAAAGGGACTTTTCCACCTGCCTTGTTGACAACCATAAGATAATGAGTTTTACAGCTTTCACCTGCTGACTCCATGAGCATGTTTTGAAAAATACTACAAGCTTGATTATTATACTTCTGGTCTCAATGCCTTTCCATGATTGCATACCATTGGCATATTGAGCTCTAGGCCTGAAGAGTCACTCTTTCTAAGAATCCTGGGAAGTGAGAAAGAACAGCTGAGTTAAATGTCAGTGAGCAGAATATTACTTGTGAACAGATAAAGGAGGTATAGCAATGCAGGCAGCATTCTTGTGTATTGCAGTGGTTAGGGATGGACACAAACTGCATTTTTGCAGTTTGGTTTGTGATGAGCATGAGCCATTTAAGGTTAAACTCCTGCTTTCTGCTCCCAAAGAAAATCTGTGGGAAGCAAAAAGGAAGGGTTTAAATGACTTACAACATTTTCACCTCCAGCTTTCTGCTCACTGCAGTTTTTGGCAAAAAGCAGGGGAGAAAATGGCTGGGAGGCATTTTATCCCCTGCTTTCTGCTGGCTGGGAAAATCCATGACCAACAGAAATCTGGGGGTGGAATGCCTGGGAGGCATTTCATCCCCTACTTTCTGCTGGCCGCAGCTTTTTACAGCCAGCAAAAAGTAGAGGTTCAAATAGCTCCCAGCCATTTCACCCCTAGCTTTCTGCTGGCTGTGAAAAGGAGTAGGGGTGGAAGTATACAGAACTCAATGTAGAAGGCGGGAAAGGGGCTTCTGCAGCCTCAGGGAAGATGCTTGCCTCCTTTCCTGCCTTTGGAAGCCTTTTCCTTCCTCTCCCATAGCCTCCCTGGGATCAGGCAGGGAGGGGGAGGGGGAGCAGAGCCCCAGCAGCCAATCCAAAGCAAGCATTTGCAAAATGTATTGCAAATGCATGCTTTGCAAGGCTGTTGTGTAGTTGATGGCTGGGCTAATCCCCCAGCCATCAGCAACATTGTTGTTCTTTTGTTTACTTGGGTATCCAAGTAAACACTGATCTTCTTCGTGGCCTCTGTGCAGTCCCACACATGGGTTATCCGCCAGGATTGAACCTGACCTCGGAGAATTCAAAGCAATCTTTGAGCGTTAATTTTGGCGCGCACTTCCTCTCGTCCCAGGGAGGAGGCATCCACCGCCCATGCCCAGACGAGAGGGAGGCACCTCACCCACCCAGTTTCTTCTTTACCGCCGCCCGGGATACACCTACCTTGCTGAGTCTCCTCTATTCATCGCGATCTTCATCCTTTTCCTGCATTCTTCCTCACTGTTTTCCTCACCAAGATTGGTGGATGAAAATGCCTTCTTCCTTTCTGTTAAAATTGTGCTGGTGTTTGTAAATCTCAATAGCTTCTCATTATCATACCCGCCTGAACAGAGAAGCTATTGAGATTTACAAACACCAGCACAATTTTAACAGAAAGGAAGAAGGCATTTTCATCCACCAATCTTGGTACCCAGCTCTGCAAAACACCCTACAGACTATAAATTGCAGAAAGTCACAGAACAACCAGCATATTCCACAGAACAATCAGCACAGTCAACAACCATCTTCCTTATCTTCACACCCCTTCCAACCCTCCCAGCAATTAACACAGAACAATGGTCACATTCAACAGCCAGTTTCCTTATCACTACCCTTCCAGGAAGCTCCACCAAACAATGGACACATCCACAAACCAATTGCCCTTTCACCACACCCCCTCTAGCCTAGAAATAGCAGCTCTCCAGCAGCCCTGGCCCCACTCAATGCACAGCAGCCAAGAAGGTCAGAGCGCCTGCTCTGGCTGCAACGCCACTGAGGATGTTCTCCGCAGCTGAGAACGAAACGTCTGGAAGGAAAACTTTCTCCAGTGGAACACGGCACTTGAGCCTGAAAGATTCTACAAACCCTAATGATGTTACCAGCCATGAAAACCTGAAATCTTTGATAACAAGCAAGAAAAAAACGCGCGGCTAGAATCAGAAGCCACTTGTTAGAGTTTTCATTGTGCCGTACGATGTCCCATACTTCTGGATCCGAAACCTCGCCATCTTCCCTCTCTACTCAAAAGGGAGTGGCTCATCCGGCAGCTTCCATGGCCTTGGTTCCCAGCAAGCTTAAGTCCCGGAAACATTCCAAGAAGTCTGACGGTTCTAGGAAGCGACACTGCACAGAGTTGACTTGTAAAGACCCTTCGACATCACCAAAAACTAAGTCTAAGAACCATAGACCTTCGGATTCGAAGTCTCCATCAATGACTTCTGCATCACACCTGACTATCGACACCGCGACCTCGGTACAGACAGCACCGACTCCATTGGAAGCCTTGGTGCCCATCGATACTGTGCCTCTCAAGGTCTTGTCTTACCAGACAAGATCCTCGACACCAAATCTTCAGATTCCAGCAGAAGTCAGCGCTCTAACATTCTCAGCACACACTCATTCAAGGAGGTCTCGATGCCTACCAAACAACAAATACTGACACCCGCATCTCCACCCCTAAGAGAACCCTCGACACCGAGAGACTCTTCCATTTGAGTTTGAGCCAAGAAATCTCGAAGTCATCATAGCAAACACTATTATTATTATAGCCCATCGAGGTCCAGGTCACCATCTCCTCGCAGATCTCTCTCGGCTTGACATCGCGAACGAAGATTTAAGGAGGGTGCAGTAGTCCACATCTGCTGCAGGCTCGCTGGTGGCTGACAAGACCAATGCGGGACAGGCAGATCCGGCCACAGTGGCTGCAGGGAAAAGTCTGATTTGGGGTTGGTGCTGTAGCAGTGCGATTCTTCCTCAATCTCCTTTTGTCCTCAAGACCAGCTATGCGTGCGTTCTCAAAGGAAGAGACAGCCTGGTGGATGGTGTGCCTCCATGCTTTGCGATCTGAGGCTAGGTCAGACCACTGGTGATGGTTGATGCGACAGGTGCCAAGGGATTTCTTCAAGGAGTCCTTGTACCTCTTCTTTGGTGCCCCTCTATTTCGATGGCCGGTGGAAAGTTCGCCATACAGAGCAATCTTGGGAAGGCGGTGGTTTTCCATCCTAGAAATATGCCCTGCCCAGCGCAGCTGCGTCTTCAACAGCAGTGCTTCGATGCTTGTAACCTCCGCCCGCTTGAGGACTTCAGTGTTGGTCACAAAGTCACTCCAGTGGATGTTGAGGATGGTGCGAAGGCAGCGCTGATGAAAGCGCTCAAGGAGTCACAGGTGATGACGGTATAAAACCCACAATTCGGAGCCATAGATGAGGGTTGTCATCACAACCGCTTTGTAAACATTGATCTTTGTGCCTTTTTTCGGATGCTTGTTGCTCCACACTCTTTTGTGCAGTCGGCCAAATGCACGGTTTGCCTTTGCCAGCCTGTTGTCAATCTCCTTGTCGATCTTGGCATCTGAGGAGATGATGCACCCCAGGTAACTGAACTGCTGGACTGTCTTCAGTACTGATTCACCCACAGTGATGCAGGGAGGGTGATAATCTTCCTGGGGTGCAGGCTGGTGGAGAACTTCTGTCTTCTTCAGACTAACTTCTAGGCCGAATAGCTTGGCAGCCTCTGCAAAGCAGGACGTCATATGCTGCAGAGCTGATACCGAGTGGGAGACGAGTGCAGCATCATCAGCAAATAGTAGCTCTCGGATGAGTTTTTCCATTGTCTTGGAGTGAGCCTTTAGTCGCCTCAGGTTGAACAGGCTGCCATCGGTGCGATAGCGGATGTAGACACCATCGTCATCATCTAGATCTACTGCGGCTCTTTGAAGCATCATGCTAAAGAAGATCGTAAAGAGAGTTGGCGCGAGAACGCAGCCTTGCTTTACACCTGTGCCTATTGGGAAGGGCTCCGAGAGATCATTGCAGTGTCTGACTTGGCCTCGCTGGTCTTCATGTAGCTGGATGATCATGCTGAGGAACCTTGGGGGACATCCTAAACGTTCCAAGATTTGCCACAGGCCTTTCCTGCTAACGGTATCGAAAGCTTTGGTAAGGTCGACAAAAGTCACATATAGACCCTTGTTCTGTTCCCTGCATTTCTCTTGGAGCTGCCTGAGAACAAATACCATGTCGGTGGTGCTCCTGTTAGCTCTGAAGCCGCACTGGCTCTCTGGGAGAAGTTCTTCTGCAATGGTGGGCACCAGTCTGTTCAGGAGTATTCTGGCAAGGATTTTGCCTGCGATGGAGAGCAGGGTTATCCCCCGGTAGTTGGAGCAGTCTGACTTTTCTCCTTTGTTCTTGTGTAGAGTGATGATGATTGCATCGCGAAAGTCCTGTGGTAGTTTGCCTTGTTCCCAGCAGGTGACAAGTACTTTGTGAAGTGTGCTATGTAGTACTGTGCCCCCATGCTTCCAGATCTCTGGTGGGATTCCATCAACTCCCGCTGCCTTGCCACTTTTCAGTTGCTTGATGGCTTTAACAGTTGCTTGATGGCTTTATAGGCTTGATAGGGTCACTTTTCAGTTGCTTGATGGCTTTATCCTCGCAGATAATACCAAAGATATTACAGATCACCATCTTCGGATTCCCATTGGTATCAATACCGTGAAGACTCTCGGTACCGTGACGTACTTTAACATCCTTCGCATCCTGATCAGGTATATCGGGATGACCACCCTCAGTACCGTGAAACTCCTTCACATGGAGAGCAGGCATACTGTGAGGACTGTCCTCAGTACCGTGAAAGTCCCTATCGTCACCCTAAACACTACACTACGGTATTGAAGCCACTGTCTCCAACCAGATTGACCTCAGTGTGTTCAGTCTCTTCTAAACAACCTCAACAGCCCCCTCTGCTGACCAAACAAACTGCTATAATAACTAAGCCTCTTGGGACACCCATCGAGACCCAGGAAGAGTCTGAAGCTGAACAATCCAACTCATCCCACTCCACAGCCTCAGCTCCTCCTTCACCGGCATCTGATATTATCAAACCTGCTGACCTTTCACCCTCAGAGGGTTCCAGATCCTATCTAGATCTGTTATCCAATATGGCCAACTCCCTTAACGTCAAGCTGACTACTGACGCACCTAGAGTTTCGGATATAGTCCATGATTTAGTGCACACAGACCTGCCAACAGGCTCTTTCCTTCTGATGCTTCCAGTCCACCTGGAAACCTTGAAAGAGGCTTGGGACAAACCCGCTTCAGTGCCACCCACATTGAAACGAGTTGAATCCCTTTACAAAATTCATGCTCCCGAATCTAAATTTCTTTTCAATTATCTGGCTCCAAATTCCATGATAGTGCATTCGTCCTCAAAATCAAAACAGACAAGACACCCAGTCCCACCTGAAAAGGAAGGCAAGAAATTGGATACTCTGGGAAGGAAGATCTATTCCCTTACCACTGCCACAACAAAAACCCACAATTATATGGGCTGTTTTTCGGCATATGCTTTCAACATCACCTCCCAACTTAACACCTTGGTTCCTTCCTTACCAGATTCAGCACAGAAGCAAGCCTCCCACCTCCTTCAGGAACTTACTAGGGTCAGCAAGCAGCAAATCAACACGGTGCGTCATGCTGTGGCATGTTCATCTAGGACTATGGCCTCTGCGATTGCCCTACGCCGGCATGCATGGCTTAGGTCTTCTTCAATGCAGCCTGACATCAAATTTAAGATAGAGGACTTACCTTTTGATGGACAGGGCCTCTTTAATGCCACCACAGACGACATCTTGACCACTGTTGATGACAGTAGGAAACGAGCCAAAAGATTGGGAGTTACTCAACCACAATCCCAGTCTAATTGGCAGAGAACCTGGAAACTTTCGTTTTACAAATGTTCTCAATCCCCCCGGCAAGCCGAATTCTGGAAACGTAAGGCTCCTCCGACAAAACAGCCTTTCCAGCAGAGAGCACGTCCACAAACCTCAGAAAAGTCAGCACCGACCCCGAAGCAGTCTCTTTGACTTCTTCCCTCAATCTCTTGACCAGCCACAATCCCATTCAGATGCCACCACCAGACTACAACCATTCTACTCCATGTGGGAATCCATAACATCGGATTCATGGGTCCTGGCGATCATCCACAGGGGCTACATCATAGAGTTCGATTCGACTCCAAAATTCCACAGGTTCATACCTACACCCCCCTCTCCTCCTCTACAATCAGAAATCTCAACCTTGCTGGACAAGGGAGCTATAGAACCAGTTCCACCACAGTTCCATCACATGGGATTCTACTCCCGTTATTTTCTGGTCCCAAAAAGAGACGGGGGGTTGCGTCCTATACTGGATCTTCGAAAACTCATCCTTCATATCCGCTACAAGAAATTCCGCATGGTTACTCTGCAGTCTCTCCTACCACTGATTCCCGAGCAGGCCTGAATGGCATTGATAGACCTACAAGATGCCTACTTCCATCTCACCATCAGTCACCATCACAGAAGATTCCTCAAGTTTGCTGTCGGAGATCAGCACTTTCAATTCCGTTCTCTCCCCTTCTGTCTCTCTACAGCACCGAGAGTCTTCACGAAATGTATGGCTGTGGTGGCAGCAGTACTCCGACAACAACAGGTCTCCATTTACCCTTATATAGACGATTGGCTGGTCGCATCACAAACAAAGGAACAACTTCAGAAGGACATTTCATCTACCCTGTCCCTCCTGGCTGCACTAGGTCTTCAGGTCAATCCTGCAAAATCCAACCTGAATCCCACTCAGAACATACAATTTATAGGAGCACACTTATCAACAATATCTCACAAGGCCTTTCTTCCAGCAGACAGAGTCCAGTATATCCAATCCCTAGCCAATACGATCAAAACACATCGTTCCCAAACAGCCCTCATCTTTCAAAGGATGCTAGGCCTTATGGTGGCCACCACCACCGTCCTCTGTTTTGCAAGACTTCACATGCGCCCTCTTCAACTGTGGTTTGTTCGGACATTCCATCCACACCGGCAACACCAAATGACCTTACTTACGGTTCCATCTCACGTTATCCCATCTCTAAGGTGGTGGACGGTGGATTGTCATCTCCTGGCAGGAATGCGGTTCTTACGAACACCACACTCTGTGATTGTCACAACCGATGCCTCCAAGTGGGGATGGTGAGCCCACTTGGGAGCGCTGACAGTTCAGGGACAATGAACCGATTACAAGAGGTCCCTTCACATCAATTGTCTAGAACTTCTGGCGGTCCACAGAGCCCTGAGATCCTTTCTTCCGTCTATCCACAATCACCACATTCAGGTCACCTCTGACAATGTAGCCACTGTCTTCTACATCAATCGGCAGGGAGGCACAGCCTCTGTCCGACTATGCAAACGAGCCCTATCCTTATGGCACTGGAGTACTGCCCATGGCATTTTCCTGACAGCGGTGCATCTACCAGGGGTCCAAAACATCCAAGCAGATACACTGAGTCGTCAGCTAGACAATGACCACAAATGGACTCTCAACCATCGTTACCTGCACGCAATGTTCCAGACCTTCGGAATTCCAACAGTAGATGTATTTGCATCTCCAGACAATGCACAGTGCCCGCGTTTTTACACTCGGGGCCTTCCATCCCCACTGTCGCCAGGGGACGCCTTCCTCCAGCAATGGTCAGGGACACTACACTACCTATTCCCACCAATCCCTCTCATCACGAGAGTATTACAAAAGATAAGGTTGGATCAGACCAATTGCATCCTGATTACACCATGGTGGCCTCGTCAACCTTGGTTCACCACTCTTCTCCTCCTATCACACAACACATTCCTTCGACTTCCGCAAGTTCAGGACTTGATTTCACAGCAAGAAGGCAAGGTTTTACACCACAACCCGGCACTTCTACGACTGACTGCCTGGAAAATCGATTTCTGAATTTTCCTCCAGACGTTCGGCATGTCTTATTCAACGCCAAAAAACCTGCTACCAGAAAATCTTATTCCTTGAAATGGAAACGTTTTTTGGCGTATGCTATTCTACATAACTTCAAACCTGAACTCTCCACTATCACTCAGATCTTAACCTACACCTTATCTCTTTCTAACTCAGGACTTTCGTACTCTTCTCTAAAAGTCTACTTAGCGGCCATCTCTGCATTTCATCCGCATATTGAAGGCTGCACTGTTTTTTCCCACTATGTTACTAAAGCCTTCCTGAAAGGAATCCTCCACCTTCATCCTCCAATCCGCCAGCTTCAGCCCACCTGGAGCTTGTCACTTGTACAGAGCCAGCTAATGAAGCCACCCTTCGAGCCCATGGCATCCATCCCTTTACATCTCTTGTCCTGGAAGACAGCTTTACTGGTAGCACTTACTTCTGGCAGGAGAGCTAGTGACATCTGCGCTTTTAGAGCAGACCCGCCATACACCACTTTCCATCACGACAGAGTCATTTTATGTCCTTACCCCTCCTTTCTACCAAAGGTAAGATAAGATATTGGATTTATATCCCGCCCTCCACTCCGAAGAGTCTCAGAGCGGCTCACAATCTCCTTTACCTTCCTCCCCCACAACAGACACCCTGTGAGGTGGGTGGGGCTAAGAGAGCTCTTACAGCAGCTGCCTTTTCAAGGACAACCTCTGCCAGGGCTATGGCTAACCCAAGGCCATTCCAGCAGGTGCAAGTGGAGGAGTGGGGAATCAAACCCGGTTCTCCCAGATAAGAGTCCACACACTTAACCACTACACCAAACTGGCTCTCAGTTAGTTTCAGCGTTTCATCTAGGGAAACCTTCGATTTTACCTGCTTTTTTCCAACGGCCTACCAATGCAGGTCAATGAACTTTACATAACCTGGACGTACGTAGGGCCCTTGCCTTTTACATCGAAAGAACACGCCAGTTCAGAAAGGACACTAGACTCTTTATAGCATACGCAACCCACAATCAAGGCACTAAAATCTCAACGCAGAGATTTTCTAAATGGATTGTGGCTGCTATTACACTATGTTATAGACTGGCAAAAAAGCCTATACCTGAACATTTACGAGCTCACTCTACTAGAGCTGTTGCAACCTCAACAGCCGTCTGTAAGGGTGTTTTGATGGAGGACATCTGTGCCACTGCAGTCTGGTCGTCTCCATCTACATTTGCCTCGCACTACGTCTTAGACGGCCATGCCCGGCGTGATACATCCTTCGGACAGGCTGTACTACGATCCATCTTCGACTGATGTCCCCAGTTGCCTATACTGTAAGTATGATATTGCTTATTATATGCATAACTAATCTTGTCCTTTGGTTACAGATCAAGCACCCACCTCCGGGCAGAATAGCTTGCCAGTCACCCATGTGTGGGACTGCACAGAGACCACGAAGAAGATAAACAGGTTTCTTACTTGTAACCAATGATCTTCGAGTGGTCATCTGTGCAGTCACACACACCCGCCAATCCTTCCCCACAGCTGGTTTCTTGTTCCTGAATAAAAAATTTCCACCTATCCGGCAGTGGGAAGAAACCGGGTGGGTGAGGCACCTCCCTCTCGTCTGGGCATGCGCGGTGGATGCCTCCTCCCCGGGACGAGAGGAAGTGCGTGCCAAAATTAATGCTCAAAGATTGCCTTGAATTCTCCGAGGTCGGGTTCAATCCTGGAGGATAACCCATGTGTGTGACTGCACAGATGACCACTCGAAGATCATCATTTACAGGTAAGAAACCTGTTTTTCTCTGGCCAATCACAGAGCAGTGGTATTTTTTGAAACTGCTCTGTGTAGGCCAGAGAACCTTTTTAAGGAGTCTCCCTGGCTGAACTCCATGGCGTAAGAGAGAGATTCTGCTGCGCTGGCCGTTGGCCTCAGCTGCTGCTGCTCTCTCTCAGCCTTGCCTGACCTGCCTGGAGAAGACATCTAAGGTAACACAGTCTTGGGGTTCTTATTTTTATTTTAGTTAGGATAAAAGTAAAAGGACTTTTAAGACTCAGAGTCCCTTTACTTATCCAGATTTGGGTGGGTGGGTAGCTTATTTGGTGTTAAGGTTAGGGGGTTCTGCTGGGGGTGGGGGCCTGGGGTGGGGGTTTGCCAATTTGCTATATCTTACTTTAGTGAGAAGACTTTTAAAAGTGCAGTGTCCTTTTACTTTTCCTGATTTGGGTGGTTTGGATTTCTTGGGGTTAGGGTGAAGGCTTTTTGGGGGGAGGGGTTGGTTAATTTCCTGTATTTATTAAAAGTCAAGTTTTTACTGTTTTAAAAGGATTCTGTGTTTGATTTGTTGCTGCTATGTTGTGCTGCTGTTGTTCCTTTTCTCTTCTGGTTCTTGGGGGAGGGGGGCTGTTTGGACTAATTTTTATTGTTAAAAAGTTCAGTTTTTTAACAGTTGAGTTTGTTGGCCTTTTCTCGGATTTGTTTGGATCTGTTGCTGTTGGTTTTGCATCCTGTCCTGTTATCCCTTTTCCTGGTTCTGGTTTTTTGGGTGTGTGTGTGTTAAAAGTTAAGTTTCTTTCTGTCACGTTTTGTTTTTTGTTAATTACCTTTGGTTGGTATGAGGGGGTTGGTGTGTGGGCTGTGTGGGGTGGGTCACTTTCATGTTTTTATAGAGCTATTTTTGGAGTCTGAGGGTTCCATGCAGTTTTGGGGACTCTCCCTCAAACCCCTTCCCCTCCAGGTGGCTTCCAATATACCCTATTTTGCCATTGATTTCCATGGCCCATAGGGTATAATGGTGGGATAGGGGCACCCTCTTTGAGTGCCCCTGGAATGGGAACCCCTGGCCCAATCTTTTTGGGACTTGGGAGGTTTGTAGGGGAGAGTCCCCTGCAGGTCCCCTGCAAATTTGGGGGTTCTCCCTCAAACCCCCCTCTTCTTCAGGTGGTTTCCAATATACCCTATTTTGCCATTGATTTCAATGGCCTATAGGGTATAATTGGGTCGTATATTTGGAAATAGCTGTATATCTTCCATATATACGGCTATTCCGAATACCGGTATTTGAAAATATATGGTATTCCAAATATTTTGGACCTGTATATTTCTGAATCCGATTAATTCCGATTTTTTTTTTTTGCACACCCCTAAAAAGCAGCAGCCAGCAGAAAGGTGGGGTTGAAATGGCTTGAAGCCATTTAAGCCCCTATTTTCTGATCCCTGTGACTTTTCACAGTTCCCAACACTCAGTTGTTTTTTGTGAAGAGCAGAAAACAGGAGGGTGCTCCAAACCATTTAACCTCCTGCTTTCATCTCTTTGTGAACCATCACAAACTGCATCAAAATTTGTTGGAAGTTCTTGGCAGCTCTTCAGTTCATGAACGTGGCTTCACAAACCATGAACTGAGTACAATTCATGATGAATTTTAGTTTGTGTGGCAGTTTGTGTCCATCCCTAAGCAGTGGTACATGGTAACAATGATGAAAGAACCCTTTCATAATAACTGATCTTGATCACCACAGGGATCCTTTTCCTGTCTTGGTGTGCATCAAATGTATAAGTTTTGCTAAGCTGTATGCAGGACTTGTCTGTCCTGAAAGCTTTATCCATCCTGTTCTTCTTTCTTAAAACATCTATAAGGTTTAGTAGGAATGTACAGTCTGTTCCCAGCTTTGAAGTTATGTCAGTGTAATGAAACCTGAACTAAAGTAGTAGAAAATTGTCCTGTCCCATTTTGTTTTCCAGATTGCAGCCATGGCTGTAGCAATGTACCTGTACTGTCGTCTAGATGAGAAGTGACTAGGATAGAAGCCTAGGAAGACCACAAACCAGGAGGCAAGAGAATGGCACACCTAGCAACCTTTTCTGAACTGTGTCTACAACAATCAAACATTTCTTGGACTTGAGGCATCTCATATGATTAATTTATTTGACTCTATCAAACTGGAATCTATAGTATGTATATGAATGAAAAGTGGTTTGATATGAAATTTTTGTGATGCGAAGAGCTCTTGTTTTGAAAGCCAGAGATAAGGGGCCAAAGGCTAAAAGGAAGACAGTGCTTCTCCCTTTCAGAAGTTGACTTTACTGCAAAGAAGTTTTGTGTTAGTTAGATACCTGGCATCCTGAGACTAGTATGAAATCTCTGTGTTTCTGGGAGAATGAATGGTTTGTGCTGCTGATGGTTTAAATAGGTTTCCATTCCTATGTAAACCTAACCCCCAGATGGTATAAATGGGAGTCAATTGCACTTCTGGGTATAAATATCAGCCTAAGGCAAACTGGTAAAACAAAAATCTCCCAGCTGTTGGGATTAGTACTGCATGGCTAGAAGACAGAAACAGTTCTTCTCTGCATGTCAGTGCATGGGGGAATTGATTGTGCCTGGCATTTCTCCTCCTTCCTCTCCCTTCTCCCAGTATAATAATTGCAACGAACTAGTCTGTCTGGGCTTCTGGATAAGCTGACCATCTCTGAAGGGAGCTCCACCTATTGTATATTGTCAGTTCTCTATATAGGTATTTTTTTACGCTTTGTGGATATAACTTAATTTATAATCTAATTAAAATTATACTTTTGCACATTGACTACTGCAATAAAATCTACTTTTTAATGAAGTCTTGTGAATATGGGTGCCTTGATGCTTAGTTTTCAGTTCTTATAACTTCAGAACACCTTTAGGAAAATAGTAATTCAAGGGGATAAAGCTGACTTCAGAAGATGTGTGTACTCTTCCCTAGCACACATATATGTTTGTATGTGTGTGTTTGACAGGTGAACTGCATCGCAGAAAAGTGGTCAGACTTAGGAAGTGTATATGTATGTGTTTTTCTAATTTTTTTAAATGGGTGAACAGCAACATTTCAGTACACATTACCAAAAAGCTATCACTGGCTGGCATCATAAGTCATCTTAACATTCAAAGTCGTTTTGTTTTAACATGGTCTTTCTTTCTCAAAAGGGATGCGGTGAAGAACAAGAGTCCCTTGAGGCATCTTCATAAACAATCATAACTGCTGCATTTGTCTCCTCTGGACTCTTTTTCCCATTAAGCCTGTAAATTAACAGATACAATAAGAAAGCAAATGTGTATGCTAATCTTTTATGCAGCTTTGATGCACTGTGTAGATATAGGCTTTTTCCACAATCAACTAGGATGTGTGACTCCTGCTGGTCTTGCTCAGTAATATTTTCTATAAGGACTCCCTGCTATGCCAAGCACAGTGATCTTCAGGGTTCTTATCCAGAGAGAGGCCCCAGGCCATTAAGAGTTTTAAAGGTTAAAACCTGCACTTTTGAGTCAAATTTGGCAGTCAATGTAGATGTTTCAAGAGCCTGCTAATATGACTGAATTAGTAATTCCATTAACCAGTATATCCTGTACTAACTGAAGTTGCTTTCAGAGACAGCTCCATGCAAAATACATGAAGGTAGTCTAGTCTTGAGGTTACAGTAGTATGTACTGAAGTGTCTTAGTGAAAATTAGGCCTTTCTCTATGAAGACAATTTTGCATGCTGGTTATTTGAATGACTATTGCCAGGTGTGGTAGCTATGGCTTATGTGAACTTTCCCAGGCTGATAGAACTATAGCCACAAAAAGGAGAGGAGGGTAAGTGTGTATGTATAGCTCCTCCAGATTTCTGTAAATACAGGTTTATTTAGGTCTTCCCTAGATAAATCAGGACTGCAGGCGGAATAGGAATCTCTAGGTTTAGAAGCCTGAAAGCTAAAGAAATGTTAAAACATGCTGTGTTACTATGGAAAGTCTGTTATTTCTTCAGATGTATCATCCAGCACTTTCCTGATAACCAGTTCCATTTTGATGCCTAATTCTAGTTGCAACTGGATATATATGAAGAATGCAGAGCTGGTTTCACAACAAATGCTATGTGACCCCTTTCAGAATGGCATGGCCTTTGGCTCAAGGTCTAGTGAGGGTGTTCTTTTGCCCTGGCTTAGCTTATGCTTGCAAATGCCACTTGATTACCTTGCAAATATGTGAAGATTGCATAATGGTAGGTACCCATGGGTGGTGGTTTCTAAAGCTTACAGGAAGCTTTTGTGTATAGACCTGCAGAGACTATGTTGCTTGTACCTGAGGATAGGGGAATTGCATATTATGGCATACATTAAGAGAGAATTCTTGTGCTAATGTTGAAAATTCTACACTATAGAGCAGCATTTCCAATTTGCATGGTCGCGACCTGGTACCGAGCCATGGAAACTTCAATACCGGATCACAAGAAAAGCCAAAGCTAGCCCCGCCCCCAGCAAAACATGAGCTCTTTCCTGTCTCTCTGTTGTGCAGAGAAAAGAGAGGCTTGAAGACTGACACAGGTTGCAAAGCCTGAGCTCCATTTTCCTCCCTTCCATCCCCCAGTGTTTCTGTGTTGTGCAGATAAAAGCTAGGCTTGAAGACTGACACAGGCTGCAAAGCCTGAGCTCCATTTTGCTTCCTTCCAGCCCCCAACATCTCTGTGTTGTGCAGTTAAAAGCTAAGCTTCATTTCCTTCTAATTTTATTGGACAAAATTTTTCTATTCATCATACTGTTGTTGCAGACATAGGAGCTCTGCCAATGGAAAGTTGGCACCCCTAGTTGTAGCCAGTTGGCCTTTCTATGAGATTTCTGTATGAGTGAGCGAGAGGTGTAGGGAAGAAAGAGATTATTGGAGATTACTGCTGTATATCTCAACAGCACTGGAGGTGATGGTACTATGAACTTGGCACCATTTTACTGGTCCTGCTTTTAACAGCTGTCTGACACCAAAATTAAACTCCTCCTGTAGATATTAAAAAGGATGTAAGTAGTTCACTGGCTAAGTATCTGCACAACAGGTTGCTTTTAAAGGCATGGGAAACATAGCCAGTAAAAAGCTGCAAGCCCCTCATAATATCCTTATTGGGATAACTGCAGAAAAGCTTGTATGAACTTCATAGAACTTGAAATTAATTCATTAATTGCAGTAAAGTTCTCTGCTACCTTTCACAGCAATTCCCCAGTGTTTCAGCCAAGGGAAAAGTACGAAAAATAGCTGTCAAAAGATTGTCTTGAAACCAAGCAAGCTTGAGGCAGGGTTCCAGTAGTAGCAGCTGAAGGAAGGACCTACTAAATGTGTCAGCATATTTTATGGTAGAGCAGCTGCCAGGGTCCAGCGTGGGTGGTACACAGTGCTGGCATTACTGGTGACAATGGAAACAGCACTCCCAACTGCATACACTGGCCAGTGCTGTTGAGGAAGGGGTGTGTAGGTGGTGCAGGCAATTGAACGTGGGCATTAGAAGTGCTTGCAAGCTGGAGAAGAACACACAAACAGATAGGTGCATGCAGGTGTGGGGGTGGAAAGAGAAGACCCTGGGAATGTATGAAAAAGTTGCAGACTGCCCATTTTCCACCCTAATTTTGGCTCAGCATGAGTTTCAAAGAGATTTTTCTGAAAGCAAAGTTACCTACGAAGAAGAGGCAGGTTTGGGGGAGTGCCTGGAAGTGAGATCACAGGAAGAGGTGAAGTTTTGGTTCAGTGTGCCTGGAAGTGACATCACTTGGCCCTTGACCTGGAAGTAACATGACAGGAAATGACATAATTCCTGTCTCCCAGCTCCACCCCATGGCCATGAAGGAGAAGTGTAAAAATAACTGGGCCACAAGGGAAAAAAGTTTGGGAAACTCTGCTACAGAGATTTCACCTGATTATGTGCTTAAACGTCCTGGACCCACTTTGATTTGAATATGTGTTACCATCTAGATAGGGGACTTCATACACAAAAGTATGCTGCATAAAGACTGCATCTAGTGTACATGTTGCTTATTGCTGGATTAGATCAATGCTCACATTCTTGAACAATTGACATAGGTTGCTTTGACCACAGTAATTACCAGTTTGAGTGAAGATCATAGAATTATAGAGTTGGAACTGATTTCCAGGGTTATCTAGTTCAACCCCCTGCACAATGCAGGAAACTCACAAATACCTCCTCCTAAATTCACTCAATCAATTCTTCTTTCTCAGCCCCGAAGGCTAATGGCTGGTATTTTCAAAGTTGTTTGCACAGTGGGGGGTGTTCAGTGGGGGTGTATGCAAAGATCTGTACACTAAGGCCCATCTATTTGAAAGTTTGTGCTGTGTCCATGGAGGATGCCTGTTACACAATCTTTGAACATGAAGGTTTTATATTGTTGGGTACAGAGTGCTGGGATGAACAAGAGAAGGTTGTTACCTTCCCAAGGGCATCTGACTGGCTACAAAAAATATAACATTAGACTGGAAGTTCCTGCTGTAATCCAACAACATTGTTATAAGAGCTGTCACACAAACTGCCCTTTTATGTTTTGTAAAATCCTTGGTAATCCTCAGTGCTGAATGGACTACCAAATGTGACGCAAATGTTTCTATATAGCATTGCCATAAAACTACAATTTCCCAAAGAAATTACCATAGAGTTTTACCCCAAATGCTAGAGCGTCCCTGGCATGACATGTCCTGCACAATGACATCACTCCCGGGTGACGTAATTGTGCCAGGCCCATTATCCAATGATGGAGCTCTTTGGGAGCGGGATCCTCCTGCTGGCCCAGTCTGTGCCAGGGGTTGCCCCCCCCCCGCCCAAATCAGGAGCTTGGCAGATCTACTGGGACACCATGGAAATGGTCTGTAATAATTTGAATGCCATCGTTCTGGAGGTTAAAGATTATACGGATTTTAAATTCTGGTTTTGTTGTTTTATAACCAAGGTTGTAACCCCTTTTGTGGAAAGGGTAAGATAGAAATTGAACCAAAAAGATAAGTAGCTGCAGTTTGCTAAAAAGAGAATATGCTGTAAAATATTAGAAGAGAAGAAGAGACGAGCTTGGATTTAAACCCCACCCTTCACTTGGAGTCTCAGAGCACAGTGGCCAAAAAAATTAAATACACACACACACACACACACTGTGGCTAATAGCCACTGATGGACCTCTGCTCCATATTTTTATCTAACCCCCTCTTGAAGCTGGCTATGCTTGTAGCCGCCGCCACCTCCTGTGGCAGTGAATTCCACAGTTAATCACTCTTTGGGTGAAGAAGTACTTCCTTTTATCCGTTCTAACCCGACTGCTCAGCAATTTCATTGAATGCCCACGAGTTCTTGTATTGTGAGAAAGGGAGAAAAGTACTTTCTCTACCTTCTCCATCCCATGCATAATCTTGTAAACCTCTATCATGTCACCCCGCAGTCGACGTTTCTCCAAGCTAAAGAGCCGCAAGCGTTTTAACCTTTCTTCATAGGGAAAGTGTTCCAAACCTTTAATCATTCTAGTTGCCCTTTTCTGCACTTTTTCCAATGCTATAATATCCTTTTTGAGGTGCGGTGACCAGAATTGCACACAGTATTCCCCATGACAGACACCCTATGACGTAGGTGGGGCTGAGAGAGCTCTCCCAAAACTGCTCTTGAGCAGGACAGCTCTGACACAAGATGTGACTGACCCAAGGTCATGCCAGCAGCTGCATATGGAGGAATGAGGAATCAGACCTGGTTCTCCCAGGTTAGAGTCTGCGCTGTTAGCCACTACACCAAACTGGCTCTGAGGTGAAATGTTTGGAGACCCTCCCCCTGCTTCAGGGACATCAGAATGTGTGTGTGTGTGGGGGGGATGTCTGCTGAACACTCCATTATACTCCATGGAGACTGATTTTCATAGGGTATAATGGAGGATTGATCCATGGGTACCTGGGGCTCTGGGGTGGCTTTTTTTTAAGATTGAGGAACCACATTTTCAGCATAGCATTCAATGCCTCTCCTCAAAACACCCTCCAAGTTTCAAAAAGATTGGACCAGGGGGTCCAATTGTATGAGCCCCAAAAGAAGGTGCCACATCCTTCATTATTTCCAAATGGAGGGAAGGCATTTAAAAGGAATGTGGTCCCTTTAAATGTGATGGTGAGAACTCCCTTTGGAGTTCAGTCATGCTCGTCACACCCTTGCTCCTGACTTCACCCCAAAGTCTTCTGGCTTCACCACCAAAGTCCCCAGATATTTCTTGAGTCAGACCTGGCAACCCCATTTCAGGGGCATTGAAGTCTGTTGTTTGGTCCAGGGTTCTTTTTTATATCAATGGAGGGCAAACTCTGATGCAGGTAAATGGGTTCTGATATTAACATGAAAAGAATTTTAAAAGATCTTCTCTTTTGTATGTACATAAAATTGCTCCTCTAAAGAGCATACTGTTGCATTTGACGTGAAATTTTTAGCCACTAAATTGTATACATAGCAAACAATAAGCAATAGCCTTGAACTCATCTCTCTGTAGTCCACTATGTACAGAATGTGCAGTGAGTTTGGGCACTTACACAAATGCCCTGCCCTGGAGGTTTGATCTTTTGCATGTGGGCAAACAAGAATATTAGCATCAGAAAGCCTTTTAGGCCCAGTTCTGCTTTGTTTCAAAAACTGAAGTAAATCTAGATTGTTCTCTATGCCCCATCTTAGCTTTTTTATCTCTACCAGTTTGCTGGAAAGCCCACAGGAAGCACAGATGTTACTAGGAAATCTCAGTGAGGCAATCTTAGCTCTGCATCAGAGAGAGAGAGTATAATATAGTGTGTTCCATGCAATGAAGAGGCGAGGTGGTAGTTAACATAGCTCTTTTATTTGTACAGCATAATATAGGGCTGCATTCAAAGACTGGAAACTGGGTCAATTATATATACACACAAGGTTCCCGTGCTAGCATGCTATTGGACCATTCAAACCAGCAGGGGGCCCGTGATTGGAGCAGGACAGCAGGGATTTGAATCCTGCTGCCCATTGTTCCCGAGTCAGAGTCCCCAAGCTCAGTCCTCTAGGCTCCAATGAGCCAGGCAAGAACTCCATATATTGAACACAATTCTGATCACATATATAACAAAGAGATGCAAGTGGTTCAGTGAGATTTCCTGAATCAGTCTTTCTTCCCTTTTCCTCTCTAGGAAAAGCAAGGTAGCAATGTTCAAAGCATTTGATGAGTAACATGCTATACAAGGACCCTCAGCATAAGCATCTTCATGCTAGCCATTAGTTTTAGGTTAATGTTTTACGTAAAGGGCAATGTAAGCAAAGCTCCTGTTTCTGGTTTGAATTACACAAATATATTAGGTCCCACATAGTAAGGGCCAAGAACTGTACTGATCTATAACATTCGCCATACTATTATATAAGAAATTATATAGTAATCATAACATCTGTGCTTCCACTTTTATTATTTTGGGAAAGGAAGAAAAAAAAATTCCATAATGGGGCAGATAGCTGGGGGATTAGGGAAAGTACAGCTCTCCCCTCCTTTGTGCCACAACCCCATTCTAAACTGCCTTTCTTCCTATAGAAACTATTTGCCAATAAAAAATATCAATGAGAGCTGGTCGTGGGTCTTTCAGAACCCAGAAGAATATCTATGGCCAAGCCTGCAAAAATGTATTGGACTGGATATATGTGATCCAATGTGATCTACTTTAGCTCTATATATGTATTCTTCATTTCTATGGAAGCAGCAGTGACTAACAACATGGAAAATAAGGGAATTATTTGCTTTCTGCTCCAGTGCTCTATGAGCAACATGCTATGAGGAAGAGAGAAGGAAATGTTGTGCCAACTATGAAGAACTGGGACATCAAATAACCTTAGAAAGACCTGATCCTCTCAGGAGCTAGAAGTTATCATTTTGTTTCTAGTAAACAAAGTGCATTTTGCCTATCAAATACTTCCTCTAAGAGGCAAAGGGGTTTCCCCATTATATTCTTCAGCAAATTCTTTGAAGTGAGTTACATTGAGAGACTGACCAGTCCTCTAGAGGAACAGTGCACATTCCTGAACTCCAGTGGAAGGGGTGTAGGTCCCAAACAGTCATCCAGAATCAGGGCTAGCAGGCCCATTAGACAACCTTAGGCTGATCTGGGTGGTGGCCCTTGGGGGGGATGCCAAATTAGGTGGCCCTTGGTGGGTGCAGAATTAAGTAGCCCTTGGGTGGTGCATGTGAATCGTGATGGCGGGAGTGGGAGCAGGGATTGCTAGTGCCCAACATAGTGGCCTCTCAGACACCCCTGCCCCCTTTGTCTCCCCAGCACCATTGCTGACTCTGGTCCTCACACCCACTCCAATCCAGTGAGGAGCTTCCAGCAGTGCCATGGTGGAGGAGGAGGAAGGAGCACAAGAGCCAGTCAGATAACTGCCTGAGTGCATGTGGGAGCCCGGTGCAGCCCGCTCTCTCTCACCCTCCCTCCCTTCCAATTGGTCACCTTTTTTCTCCTCCTTCTCCTCTCATGTAGCCAGGCCCAATGACAGCAGTGGCTCATGTTTGTTGCTCTCACATGCTGAGGCTCTGCTGAGGCTGGATTGTGGGTCACCTTTTGCCTTGTTCTTCCCTCCATTCATGTGCATACTGGCTCTTTTCCTCCTCAGTCCTGGCTCCTTCAGTTAGATGCATGGAGGCAGGGCATGGCTGGCAGTTGGGCAGGTAGGGCGGCAGGGCACGGTCAGGGTGGGGGTACTAGCATGGAGAGGACAGTGGGGGGAGCTTGCCTAGGGCACCAAAAAGCCTGGCACCAGCTCTGTCAGGAATTACACAGAGGAGAGATGGGTTTGGGCTGAAGGCCTGAAGGGAAAGGTAGAGGCAGAAGTTCTGCCCCAGAAAAAATATTGAGTCTGGGCTGGTCTCTTTCTTTTCATTTTGGATCCATGAGCAATGACCTAATTCCTGAAAAATCCTATCTGAAATTAAATGGCTGGAAGGACAATCAGTTCCAGATCAGAACAAGATAAGGTTCCTATGAACATTATTTTGTCATGGTGGGGAATAAGGTTACTGATGTCTGGGTGGGGCCTGGAGATCTCCCAGCATTACAACTGCCCTCCACACTATAGAGATCAGTTCAATTGGAGAAAATGGCAGCTTTGGAGGGTGGATTCTATGGCATTATGAGCATATGAAGCTGCCTTATACTGAATCAGACCCTCGGTCCATCAAAGTCAGTATTTCTACTCTGGCAGCAGCTTTACAGGGTATCAAGCTGAGGTTTTTCACACCTACTTGCCTGGACCCTTTTTAGTTGGAGATGCCAGGGATTGAACCTGGGACCTTCTGCTTACCAAGCAGATACTCTACCACTGAGCCACCATCCCTCCTCCTGCCACTGTCCCTCCCCCATCACCGTCCCTCCCCATTATAATCTACTGAGCGTTCTCTACTTCCCAAACCTCCAGGAATTTCTTAGCCAGGAGCCATTTTCTCCAAGAGATCTGACCTTGGTTGTAGGGTTGCCAAGTCCAATTCAAGAAATACCTGGGGACTTTGGGGGTGGAGCCAGGAAACATTAGGGGTGGAGCCAGGAGCAAGGGTGTGACAAGCATAATTGAACTCCAAAGGGAGTTCTGGCCATCGCATTTAAAGGGACGGCACACCTTTTCAATGCCTTCCTTCCATAGGAAATAATGAAGGATAGGGGCACCTATTTGGGGGCTCATAGAATTGGACCCCCTGGTCCAATCTTTTTGAAACTTGGGGGGTATTTTGGGGAGAGGCACTAGATGTTTTACTGAAAATTTGGTGACTCTACCCCAAAAAACAGCCCCCCCCAGAGCCCCAGATACCCACAGATCAATTCTCCATGATTTTCTATGAGAATAAATCTCCATAGGGAATAACAGTTCCCAGCAGACATTTCCCTCCCCTCCCCCCGCTTTCTAATGACCCTGAAGTGGGGGGAGGGTCTCCAAACCAGGGGATCCCCTGCCCTCACCTGGGGATTGGCAACCCTACTTGGTTGTCTGGAGATCATTTGTAATAAATAGACATGAGCATGAACCGATCCACAAAACTTAAATTCATGCATGAATTGGGCCAATTTGTGGTTTGTTCCAAACTGGTTTGGACCTTGGTGCTTCATTGGTTCATTTTTGCAGTTTGTTTTTCCAGACAGCCTAGTGTTGATTTTATCAGTTCCTAGGCAATACTGGGGATGGACTTCTGGGAGCCCTAGAAACACCCATAGCAGTTGTCCACAGCTTGATTGGCCCTTGGTGGGAGCCCATCACAGAGTTCCCATTCCCATTCTGAAGCATGAAGAGAGAAGAGTAGTTGTTGTGAGAGCTGAAGCTGAGCTTTTCTAGGGGCACCTACTTTGGGGAGCTATAACTTGGACATTCCAAATCCAATCTTCTCCAAATTTGGAGAGCAGGTGGAGGAGAGCCTGCTGAGGACTCCTGGAGAGTTTTACACCTCCCAAACCATGAACCAGTTCAGAAATCAAGAAGAAGAAAGAAGAAATTGGATTTATATCCTGCTCTTCACTCAGAGTCTCAGAGCAGCTTACAATCTCCTTTCCCTTCCTCTCCCCACAACAAACACCCTGTGCGGTAGGTGAGGCTGAGAGAGGTTTTTCAAGAATTGCTCTGGAGAGATCAGATCTAAGAGATTTGTGACTGACCCAAAGACACTCAAGTAGCTGCATGTGGAGGAATGGGGGATCAAGATTTCTCTCAGATTTAGGGATGCCAGATTCCAGGTGGGACTTGGTGATCCCCTGGAATTACAGCTCATCTCTAGCCTATAGAAATCAGTTACCCAGGACAAAATGGATAGTTTGGAGGGTTGATCCTATGACATTGTAATGCACTGAGGTCCCTGTCCTCTCCAGGCTCTATCCCAAAATCTTCAGGAGTTCCCAACCTGGATCTGGCAACCCTCCCTCCCTCCATCCTCTGCCAGTGGTTGGGGGGATCTGGGAATCCTAGTGTTTCACCAGAGCTAAATATTATGCTCCTGAGATCATAGATTTTGTCCTCTCACTTCATCTCAGTTAGGAATCCTAGCAGTAGGAGCTTGTTTGTCTTGAAAAAGTGTGGAGTCTGAACTGAAGAGAGCGAAAGATCCTCCCACCCTAGCATTTGCTTACAGTTATGGAAATGCCCTGGTACACAATGACCTCAGTAGCTCTACTATTTTCCAATAACAGCTTCCTTATATATTTGCATAATTTAATTCTACCACTGAAAAAGACATTTAAGCAGAGTTTAGGGAACATTTCTAAATGTACTGGCTATATGTCCACTTCCTCTAAAGTGCTGCTTCTGATTCTAAACTCACCGCTGAGGCCATGCATAGCTCTTCTGAATCAATCCATCTTGGAATGTATTCTTTATGAAAACTTTGTACAGAATGACACAGAAACTGAGCTGGAGGATGAGGCCTATGAAAACTGGTGGAAGAGGCTAAAATTGAAGGGAGTCAGGCAGTGATGAGGCCAGCAGATTTCATTAAGGGCTCCCTGCCACCCCTCCCAATTTGTGCACTTATCTGGAGCACCAGACAAGGCAGGTCAAAAAGCTGCTCACTGAAGCCTGACTGCACTCTGAGTTATTCATTAACACAGCTGAAGTGAACCCAGGAGAATGTCAAGTGTGTACTGCAACACAGTTTGCGAGTTTTACTTTTGTTGCCTTACTTAGTCTGGATGCCCTGCTCATGCCAACAGGGCCCGCTGGGCATCATGCTGCCAACTGTCATAGAATCATGGAAGGGAACTCCAGGCCCATCTAGTGAAAACCACTGCACAATGCAGGAAATTCACAAGTACCTCCCCCCTGCACCCCCAAATCCCTAGTGACACCTGCTGCACACCCAGAAGATGGCAAAAAAGAAAAGGGAAGGGAGAGAAAAAAAATCCTCTCTGGGATCTCTGGCAAAACTGGCCTGGAGAAAAATTGCTGCTAAACCCACAAGTGGTGAACAACATTTCCCTGGGCATGTAAGAAAGTGCCACAATAACTAAGCACTGATGCAAACTCTTCCTGCCCTCCTTCTCAGGACCTGCCTAAGTTCATAGAATCAGCATTGCTGCCAGAAGGCCATCTAGCCTCTGAAAACCTCCAAAGAAGGAGAGCCCACCACCTCCCGAGGAAGCCTGTTTCACTTAGGTTTATGTTTATTGGATTTATATCCCGCCCTCCCCACCGAAGCAGGCTTAGAGCAGCTCACAACCAGTAAGATCAGAACAATTGAACAATTAAAGCAAATTAAACAATTAAAACAGTTAAGAACAATTAAACAGTCTGGTGCTAATCATATTTGACAACTTAGGGTTGCCAATCCTCAGTTGGGGGCAGGGGATCCCCCAGTTCGGAGGCCCTCCCTCTTATTATATAGTGAGTTCAGCTAGCTTGAGGTAAGCAAGAACATTTATTGAATAAGAGCAAATCTGAACACTAACAGGCAACACCACTCCTTATATCCATTTGGTCTGAGTTAGACACACACCTTATGTGGGCAGCAATCCACCCTATTGGTCTCTCCTCCATTTGCATTTCCTGAGAGAAATGCTTCATGTCCCAATTGGCTGGTTCTAAAAGAACAACCAATCGGAATGTAGGCATCAGGGTCCTGGAGAGCAATGAAGTATGCTTCAAGGTCAACTAACAGACATAACAAACCAGCAGTCAAACCAACCAATACACACCACCCCTCCCCACCTAAGTCAAGGCTGAACAGGAACAGACATAGTCTTTTAAGTAGTGGGGGTGAGCTCTCACTCGCTGGTAGTCCCAGAGCTCTGAAGTAGCTGCCTGCTCTGCTGCAGTTGTCACCCCATTGGGAGGGACAGAGTCTGAATTTATCTCCTTAGCCTGCTGACAGCTTTGCTCTGCATTGTCCTCAGATGAAGCAGGCTCTACTGTCACAGGAGGGCAGACATCTGGAACAAAAGGAGCCACTGGAGGCTCAGAGTCCAATGTTGTGTGCTGGAGCTGGTCTACATGACGACGCCAGATCAGTCCATGCTAGACCATCCCCATAGTTCTGGGTCTGCATGGCACCCACTGGTTGGAATGCCTGGGGGGCATTCTGGGCTTCACCCCATGGTGGTCAGTCTGATGACAAGTTATGGTGAAGCCTGTCTAAGAGGGTAGTGAGTCATTGACCCATGAGCAATTCTGCCGGACTCTGACCAGTGGCCATGTGTGCTGCTAGAGTAAAAAGTCAGTCAGCTGCAGATGTCAGTCTCTGCACACCACTTTTTTTTCAGAGAGTCTTTAGTAGTGTGTACCATTCTTTCAGCTTGTCTATTTGTGGAAGGGTGGAATGGTGCAGCAGTCACGTGGTGAATGCCATTGCTGTCTGTGAAATGCTAGAATGCTGATGTGAAGGGTGTTCCATTGTCCAATATGATAGTATTGGGCAGTCCATGTGTAGCAAAAAGGCACCACAGGATTCAAATGACCACGGCCATTGCCATAGCAGATACCAGAATGACTTCCAGCCATTTGGAAAAAGAGTCCACCACTATCAAGAAAGTATGGCCCTGGAAAGGTCCTGCAAAGTCTATATGGAGCTGAGCCCAAGGAGTGTGCACTGTTTCCCATGGCTGTATGGAAGCCTGGGGCATTGTGGGATGTGACTTCTGACAAGGCTGGAAAGATCAGACCCACTGTTTGATTGCCATGTCCAGCCCTGGCCACCAGACATAGCTCTGTGCCAACACCTTCATCCATATGATGCTTGGGTGCCCTACATGTAGTGCCTCAAGCACCTGTTGACCCGACTGGTTGGCCACCCCCTCCACACCAAGTTCAGTACCCATGACAGGGTGCAGTTCTTGGCTGAAAAGGCAGCAACATCTGACACGTGGTGAGGTGGCTGTGGAAGGTCTTCCAGGTGCATGATGCCAACATCTAGAGAAGATTCAGTTGGTGGCTCTGGAAGTGGAAGGTGGCTGAGAGCATTGGCATGACCCAGTGCCTTGCCCGGTTGGTGGCAGAGCGAGTAGTTGTAGGTGGAAAGGAAGACGGACCAGCACATCATTCATGGATAGAAGATCTGTGGAGTTTGCTGGTCTGCTGCAAAAAGTCCTAGTAGAGACTTGTGGTTGGTGACTATGTCAAAGTGGCAGCCGTAGACATAGTTGTGGAATTTTTTAACACCGGCCACAATAACCATAGCCTCCTTGTCTATCTGCGCATAATTGTGCTCAGCAGATGACAGAGTTCTTGAATAGTATGCAATGGGGGCTTCCCACCCATCCAACAGTCTGTAGCTCAGGATAGCCCCGATGCCATATGGCAAAGCATCACATGCTAGGACCAGCAGCTTCTTTTTGTCGTAGTGGATGAGCAGCTGTCTGATGAAAGTAGGTCTTTAACAGTGGAGAATGCTCATTTTTCCCTTTGCCCCCTTTCCAAAGGTGCTCCAGAAGCCGGTGCAATGGTTCAGCCAGAGAGGTTTTGTGCTGCAAAAAGGAGTGGTAGAAATTAAGGAGGCCAAGGAATGACTGGAGCGCCTTCTTGGAGGCTGGTGAAGGTGTGCTGTGAATTGTCTTCACCTTGGCTGCTATCAGATGGAACCCCAGGAATTCGACTTGTGGGATGCTGAAATGGCACTTCTCGCATTGCACTTTCAGGCCAGCCTTTTGTAGTCTCCACAGGACCTCTCAGAGGCATTCCATCAGTTCAGTTGTGGAGCTTCCTTTCATTTTCATTTCATTTTATTCGATTTATATCCTGCCCTCCCCACCGAGGCGGCTCAGGGCGGCTCACAACATAAAATTCTAACAATAAGATTAATGAATATTAAAATACATTAAATAGTTTATAGCAGTTAAAACAAGAAAACAAGAAACGATCTATCAATGTGCTATCCTACAACCTTCCTTTGGAGTTTTTCAGGTACTGGTCAGTTATATGCCAACCAGAAGAGGACTGTCTTACAGGCCCTGCAGAATTGCCCAAGGTCCCGCAGTGCCCTCACCTCTTCCGGTAGCTGCGTCCACCAGCAAGGGGCTGTAATCGAAAAGGCCCTGTCCTTGGTTGACTTCAGACGGGCCTCCTTCGGCCCGGGGATTGTTAGTAGATTTTGAGAACCAGATCTAAGCACTCTCTGGGGAACATGTGGGGAGAGACGGTCCCTAAGGTAGGCAGGTCCTAGGCCATATAGGGCTTTAAAAGTAATAACCAGCACCTTGTACCGAACCCAGTATATTATTGGCAGCCAGTGCAGTCCCCGGAGCCCCGGCTGAATGTGCTCCCACCTGGGGAGCCCTAATAACAGCCGGGCGGTGGCATTCTGCACTAGCTGCAACTTCCAAGTTCAGCACAGGGGCAGCCCCATGGAGAGGGCAATACAGTAGTCCAACCTTGAGGTGACCGTTGCATGGATCACTGTTGCCAGATCGTCATGTTCCAGGAAAGGGGCCAGCTGCCTTGCCCGCTTAAGATGAAAGAATGCGGACTTAGCAGTGGCTGCTATTTGGGCCTCCATTGTCAGGGCAGGCTCCAGTAGTACCCCTAAGCTCTTGACCCTGTGTGCCATTGTCAGTGGCACACCGTCAAAGGCTGGTAGGGGAATTTCCCTTCCCGGACCACATCAAGCAAAGGATCTCTGTCTTCGCTGGGTTTAGTTTCAATCTACGCAGCCTGAGCCATCTAGCCACGGCTTGTAACGCCAGGTCTACAGTTCCTGAAATTAAGATATTGTCAAAATAGGGAATAACTCCTGGTATTCCCTTCATCAGTCCTCCCATGACTCCTTGAAATATGCCTGGAGTCACACTCCAAACTGTATATGCTTTACCTTGTAGGCGCCATGATGGGTGATGATGCCTTGTGCTTCTGCTGTGGCTTCATCTACAGGCAGCTGCTGGTATGCTTGTGCCAGGTCAATCTTGGCAAAGAACTTTCCTCCAGCCAATTATACTAGTAGATGGCTTATGGCCTATATGGCCGAGGACCCGCCTACCTTAGGGACCGTCTCTCCCCATATGTTCCCCAGAGAGTGCAGCGATCTAGCTCACAAAATCTGCTGACAATCCCTGGGCCAAAGGAGGCCAAACTGAAAATGACAAGAGAGAGGGCCTTCTCGGTTACAGCTCCCTGCTGGTGGAACCAGCTTCCAGAAGAGGTACGGGCCTTGCAGGACCTTAACCAGTTCCACTGGGCCTGCAAGACTGTCCTGTTCCAGCTGGCTTTTTAATGTGGAATTATTACACCATCATTATGCAAAGCTATGTTATATTTGTAGCACCAAACTAATCTGTGGTTTTAAATTCTGGTTTTATTGATGTTTTAATGTTTAACTGATGAATAATTGTAAATTGGGGTATTTTATTTTGTTTTATTATTTTACCTCTGCATACTGTATTTTATATTATGTGAGCCGCCCTGAGCCTGCTCCAGTGGGGAGGGCGGGATATAAATTAAAAATTATTATTATTATGACTGGAACAGGATAGGTGTGTTGTTAAAGTAACTTGTTGATGGTACGTTTATAATCATTTGGCTTGGTTGATGTGATGATCAGGATTTCCCACCATGTGTGGGACACTAGCTCCAAGACTCCTTGTGCTATCAGATGATCAAGCTCGGCTTTGATTTTTGGCTTTGGATCGAGGTTGAATGTGGTTAAGACAGAGTTAAATGTGGACTGGCTGATTTGTTGGACACCCGTAACTTGGATGCCCAATGCCTTGAACCAGTCAAGTCCTAGTAGGCTTGCATGGTGGCCCTCAGCAACAACCAGGTTCAAAGGGCCACAAAAGTCTTTATAGAGAACGTTGAAGGAACCAATGCCGGTGACTGGAACACACCGACCTTGGAAGTCTGTAAGGTGGACCCCGCATGGCTCCAGGCAGCGATCTGGCTGCTGGGGGCAGATTTTGCAAAACGTGTCTCTGGAGATAATGGAGAGTGCAGAGTCGGAATCTGCTTCCATCTCACAGGGCACCCCCTTGATGTGGACCATTGCTTTGATTTTCTTCCGTGGTCATAGTTGAATCTTTTGGATAGTGGTTCCTTGGGCATGGTCAGGTGGGCAAGAGCACTGCAAGACAGTGTGGAACTCCTCCTATTGGGTGGACTTGTGAGCTGGTCACAGGCGAGGAGATGCTGCTTGTGTGCCTTTTTTTCCTTTGTGCTCTGACAGGCATGTGCAATATGCCCCATCTTGCCACAGTCTCTACACCAAGCATCTTGGAAGCAACAGTTCCTCTGAAGATGGAAGCCCCCACAGCTGGCACAGGGCA
The DNA here is from genome assembly GCF_032191835.1 of Heteronotia binoei. NCBI lineage: Eukaryota > Metazoa > Chordata > Lepidosauria > Squamata > Gekkonidae > Heteronotia > Heteronotia binoei. The sequence continues at coordinate 100,790,703 of NC_083224.1, forward strand.
TCCTGGTGGATATGGGTGAATCTTTGTTTTTTTCCTGAACTGCCCATGTGCAATGGACCTTGTCATCTTCATCCAACTCTTCAATTAGGCTTCATGATTGGCCAACCTCACATGTTGATTGGTCAGCCGCTTCAGTGGCAATAGCCTCCTCATAGGCTGTTTTAAAATCTAAGTCCCTTTTGGCGAACAGTCACTGCTGGAGTTTCTTGTTGTGGAGGCCACAGTCTAGACCAGGGGTGACCAATGGTAGCTCTCCAGATGTTTTTTGCCTACAACTCCCATCAGCCCCAGCTAGCATGGCCAATGGCTGGGGCTGATGGGAGTTGTAGGCAAAAACATCTGGTGAGCTACTGTTGGTCACCCCTGGACTAGACAGTCACAGAGGGCCTCCTCAGTTCTGGAGAATTCACAAAGCCATTCTGCCCTTCTCAATGCCATGATGAAACTAGCAATTGATTAGCCTGGTGCCTGGTCACATTTGTAGAAGGCATGGTGGCAGGCAATTCTGGAAGGCCTTGGTGTGAAGTGGTTATGAAGCTTGGCCTTGATGGAATCGAATGACTCCTGGTCCAGTTCTGCAGATGAGATGAGGGCTCTCACTATGTCGAAGGTGGAGTGCCTACAGACACACAGGAATGTGGCCTTGGCTCTAGCCATGTCAGTAATAGTGTTCACTGTCAAGTAGAACTGGAACCTCAAGATGTAAGTGTCCTGGTCCTTTGGCGGCCATGCTGATACTTGTGATGGCCAGAACTCCCTTTGGAGTTGAATCATGCTCGTCATAACTTTGCTCCTGGCTCCACCCTCAAAGTCTCCTGGCTATACCCCCAAGGTCCCCAGATATTTCTTGAGTTGGACCTGACAACCCTAGTTTCACTGAGGAACTGCCCTGTCAGGAAGTTCTTCCTAATGTTTCACTGAAAACTTTTGATTTAATTTCAACCTGTTTGTTCTGGTTCTACCTTCTGCAGCAACAGAAAACAATTCTGCACCATCCTATATATGACAGCCCTTCAAGTACTTTGAGATGTGGATTATATCACCTCTCAGACATCTCCTCTTCAGGCTAAACATACCCAGCTCCTTTCATCTTTCCTCATAGGACTCTGGAACCCTCACCATTTCTTGCTCTCCTCCAGACACGTTCCAGCTTGTTTATATCCTTCTTAAATTGTGCTGCCCAAAACTGAACACAACACTGTACTTTAGAGCAGAGAAAAGTGATACCATCGCTTTGTGTGATCTGGACACTATACTTCTGTTGATACAGCCCAAAATGGTGTTTGCCTTTTTAGCTACCACATCACACTGCTGACTTGTTCTGGTTCTACTTTCTGCAGCAACAGAAAACAATTCTACACCATCCTATATATGACAGCCCTTCAAGTACTTTAAGATGTGGATCATATCACCTCTCAGACATCTCCTCTCCAGGCTAAATATACCCAGCCTGGAAAGGAGATGTCTGAGAGGTGATATGATCCACATCTTAAAGTCCTTGAAAGGCTGTCATATATAGAATGGTGCACTGAGATCCTTAAATCTTTTTCATGCATACTACTGCCAAGACAAGTCTCTCCCATCCTATAATTATACATTTCATTTTTCCTATGTAAATGCAGAACTTTACATCTATCCCCATTAAAATTCATTGTATTTGTTTTAGCCCAGTTTTCCAGCCTGTCAAGATCATACTGTATCCTGACTCTGTCTTCTGCTGTTTTTGCTAACCCTTACAGTTTAGTATCATCTGCAAATTTAATCAGCATTCCCTCTATTCCTTCATCCAAATCATTTATAAAGATGTTGAACAAAACAGGTTCCAGGACAAATCCTTGATGCACTCCACTTGTCACTCCTCTCCAAGAGGATGATGAACAATTAACTGATTAACAAGCACTCCAGGAGAATGAGGAATCACAAACACTGTCCTCCTCAAGGGTATTTAGCTCCTAAGTAGGAGAACCCAATGCCCAGTGGGCTGGCATCTTAGAAATTCCTGAGCAAAAAGTGGGGCAGAAGCAGTGAAAAAGCTGTGATAGGAAAGATATAGCCCTGTACTTGGGCAGGATAGCATTTTATTCTTGTTTGAAGGCACTGCCAATAATAATGACCTTATTGACTGAGGCACAGGAGTAAAGGTGTCACTTGGTAATTTAAAACAAAAAACAGCAAAACTTTCCGCCTTGAGGATATTATATAAGCAGACTAGAACCAGCCTTTGCCAATGATTATATATGGACAATATGTGTAGTAGGGAAATTTGGAACAAATGTGGTGATTTCACATTTCCTGTTGTCATAAGTCATTCAGAGACCCTGAGAAAGACTAGGATACAGGTTAACCTAAAGGTAGATGGAGTGCTTTCCCCCTCCTCAAGGAGAAGAGTTAATCATTTACAATTGATTGATTGATGAACATCCAGGAAACAAGAAGTAACTAATTAATCTTGAGTGGGGATGAATAGCACTCCTTAGAAACCCCAGTAGTGCTTTGACAGCCCATACAAGATAGACTGCATTTTTAAAAATAAGCTATTTAATTAAAAATGCACTCACAACTCACAAGAAATTGCTTAATTATTTTGAAACAAGACATAAGTACAGCACAGAAAAGACTAAAATTTACTAGGCTGGCTACTGTCATTTGGATTGTCAATGAAAACAAACAGCAAGAATAATGAATGAATCTTGCTAATCATAGCCTAAAGTGTAAATGAAGATCCCATCTTGCCCTTTGATGCCAAACAACTCAATTTTTTTTGTGTTCTGGTCATTTCTTTATAGCCACAACCACTGCCTTGAGGTTATAAATCTCCAAGAAAATAGGTCTTGATAAGGCTGAGATATGCATGAAGTGGAAGCTTGAGCAAACTTGTTTGTAGGTCTTCCCGAGAGCACTTTCTAAGTCAGTTGCTTCTTTTAGCAAGAGGAAGTGAGCATGACTAACCATCACTTTGTTACTAAATTTAGCATGCCAGAGTGGGAAGGTCACTGTTATTAGAATGTTGAAACACTCTGGCTGTTCAAGAGAAGTGGCTGTCCTCTTCCTTTGTTTCTACCAGGTAAAAAGCAAAGCAATTAGGGGGTGTGGCCAGTAATTTACTTCTTGATTAATGTGTACTTTTCTTTTGCTGATGTCATGACTGAAGCCAGGAATTGCCAAGGCTGGGATGGTGGAAGCTAACAGTTTCACACCAGGGGGGAAAGGTAATGAGTGAGCTCACACGCCACCAAGGTTTAGAACCTCTATATTACTCTTCATTACTTGTTAGAACCTCTTTAACCTCTTAGAACTTAATTACTTTTGGAACCTCTTTATTACTCAAGTTTTCAAAACATCCCCTAAGGTATGTGATTCCTTCAAGGTCATAAAGCCAAAGCTGTATTTCCTCATCTGATACTCCTATAAGAAGTGTTTGCTGAAACAGGACAAAGATATTAAGGAAATGAAAGGATTCAGGAACAGTTCATCAACCAAAACAGGCTGAACAGCCACTCTGATCTGCTTTAATACTTGAGATATTTGGAATCCACTCTCTGAAGTGGGGAGACAACAGCCCTGCCTCGCTGAATTACTCTTTCCAGATATTCCTTTGGCTTTTCCTGCCACTTGAGCACCTTCATTCTCCTCATAATCCCTGCTTCTCCACTGCTTTTGCTATGAGTAAATTGCCCTTTTTCTCTGGTCTTCCCTCTCCAGCATCCTCCACTCTTATGCAGTGCTCTTAAAATCCTGATGAATGTTTGTCAACTGAAGCAGCTTTTGTGGACTCTTTGTCATATACCTGAAGTGGATCTCAGTTGGTAGGATGTGCATTTGTAGAACGAAGTTGTCAAAAGCAAAAAAAAAGTTGCAAACAGCAAGAGTCAAAGGGTCATATTTCCCAAGTATGTAAGAATGGATTCCTCAGTTGTTACAGGTGTTAATGTAAAATTATGGAAATTACATTATCACCCACAACTGCCATTATGAATAGTCTCTATACTTTTCTTAAATAATGAAATAATAACATCACACCTTGTACTTTTCTTGTCACATGGCAAGATGTGGGGGAACTTATGCTGCTGAGTATTGCTAAGTATGAAAAGTCCCAGGAGGATGTTTGCAAATAGCTGTTTCAGAAAAGAGTAGAGGTAGAAATAATGGCCTTCAATTCAATTAATCTCCATTTTAGTCACCTTCCATCCTTCCAAGGTTGGTAAAATGAGTACCCAGCTTGCTGGGGGGGGAAGTGTAAAAGACTGGGGAAGGCAATGGCAAACCACCCCATAAAACGTCTGCCATGAAAACGTTGAGAAAGCAACGTCACCCCAGAGTCGGAAACGACTGGTGCTTGCACAGGGGACCTTTCCTTTTTTCCTAGTCACAAAAAATGTCATATTTTCCTTAATTTCTGTGAGTTCTTATTAGTGCTAGAGAGACAGATTCAAATAACTGCTGGTTTGTCTATGGTCATTGCAGCCTTGTCTGACAGCAACTTGTGATCTTTTGTATCAGGTTCAGTCTGTTGTAATTATAATGCAAATCTAAGAAGATTTACACCCTTACACTCATGGATTTAGAAGGGTGTAACTCTGTTTAGGACTGCAGTGATAGTCTGCAAAGAGTTTCATTTTAACTGTAATATATTACAAACATGACTCACACCATGCCCTCTAGGCTTCCCAAACCTCCCGCCCTGGCGGGGGACCCCAGGATTTCCACCCTTTTCCCCCGCTCCCCCAAAAAATGGAAGCGGGGGGAGAGGGGGGAAACGGCGCCGAGCCGCCGGATCCTGGAGCTGGCGAGGCCGCCGCGCTGCTGCCACCCCCTCCCCGCCCATCGCAGTTTCTCCTCCGAGATGAGCCCAGGCTGAGCCCATCTCGGAGGAGCAGCCAAGAGACGGCAGCAGCGCAGGGGAGGGCGAGGCAGGCCAGGAGCATGGCGAGCCGCGAATCCGGGCCCTTCTAGGACCCGGACTTGTGGCTCGCCACGCCCCGGCCCACCTCCACCCCCCCCTCTGCTTCCCCCCAGAGGCGGAGCGGGCGAGGCGGCAGTGGCGCGGCGGCCTCTTCTCCGCTCGCCGTGGCTGCTCTTCCAAGATGGGCTCAGCCTGAGCCCATCTCGGAGGAGCAGCACGGCGAGCGGAGAAGAGGCCGCCGCGCCGCTGCCGCCTCTGCTCCGCTTGCCGTGGCTGCTTTTCCAAGACGGGCTCAGCCTGAGCCCATTTTGGAGGAGCAGCACGGCGAGCGGAGAAGAGGCTGCGGGGCAGTTCGCCACGCTCCCCGGCGCTGTTTCCACCCCTCCCCCTAGCTCCACCCCAATGTCTCCTGGCTCCACCCCCAAAGTCTCCTGGCTCCACCCCCAAAGTCCCCAGATATTTCTGGGGTTCGATTTGGCAACCCTAATGGTCTCCATGACCAACATGCACACAAATTTAACATAGAGCCCAATGAGCAATTATGAAGCACAAAATCTAGTAGTTCACTGCTTTATGACATATAGTTGGTTCTAACCACTTTATTGTGTTACTGTCCTTGTTTAGATACAGTCCTTCTAAGAAGTCTGGCTCTACTTAATGCTGAGTGATAGTGCCTTAAGGCTGTCCAATTGGGTTTATAGCTGGAATGAAACTTGAACTGAGGATTGACTCAATTACTTAACTATTGCTGGGAGATCAAAATAGATATCTGCTAGTGCAAGAAAAGGAAGAAACAGCCACAGAAAGCATAAAAATATTTGACACAGAGTATCCAGCCTCAGCTCCTTTCAGTTATAAAAAGATTGCAGGTAGCCACATTTGCCTAAATTGAAGTCTAAAACCACAAAACAACCCCTCCGCCTCCAAGTCATGTAATACTTTTTAAGATCAACAAGGTAAACCAATTGCCTCCTTGACCCATGCACATCCTGGCTGGTCACGGCCTGCAGGGATGGCATTTGGGTCCCCTGGGAAACACAATCAATCTGTCCCTCTCATCTGGGACCTTCCCAGAAGGGTTAAAGAAGGTGATGGTTCATCCACATTTAAAGGAACCAACTTTGGACCCAGCAGTCCTAGTCAACTACCACTCAATTTCAAATCTACTGTTTTGGGGTAAGGTAGTTGAGAGGGTGGTGGCTGAGCAGCTCCAGGTATTCCTAGACTGCACATCGATCCTTGACCCTTTCCAGTCTGGTTTCTGCCCTAGTCATGGGATGGAAATGGCACTGGTTACCCTTACAGATGACCTCTGGAGGCATCTAGATTGGGGTGGGTTGGCGCTGCAGCTATTGTTAGATTTAATCGCAGCATTTGATATGTTTGACTATGATCTTCTGACCCACCACCTCATTGACACAGGAATTTGGGGGACTGCCCTTCAATGGTTTTCCTCTTTTCTCTGCAGTCAAGTCAGTGGGTGGCGCTTGGCAAGGGGGTTTCCCTGTGACATGCACTTGAGTGTGGTTGAGGCAGGGATCAGGCTGCCCACCCTGGATGGCGCACCACTTGTGCTGATCCAGAAGGTAAGCAGCCTGGTGGTGGTCCTGGATGCCTCATTTTCAATGGAGGCATAGGTCACCTCAGTTGTCAGGTCTGCCTTCTATCTTTGGTGGGGAAGGCAATGGCAAACCACCCCATAAAACATCTGCTGTGAAAACGCTGTGAAAGCAATTGAAGAGATCAGGCAATTGGTCCCTTACCTTTCTTCCCAGGACTTGATTACAGTGACTCATGCAATGGTCGCTTCCAGGCTTGATTGTTGGAACTCAGTCCTAAATGGCTGACTGACTCCATCTTAGTAATAGTAATGTTGTTTCTGCAATGTCATGCTGAGTCATGCTGCATCATGATCCAGCTGTTACCTATTACTGAGGTAAGGTGGGATGACCTCACCTGTAATTAGGCTTTGTGCTGACTCACAGAGCTGATGCAACCTTGCATGATTGGTACGTGTACTTAGGGAAGCTCAGTGAGCCTGCTCAGTCTGCCTGTAAGGATTGTGGGTACTGTGAGGCCCACTGTCTGGGTGGCAGCGAACACTGCTGGTGTTGGATCCTAGGCTACTGTGCTTGGATCGTGCTGTGTATACGTACTGCTGTATACTGTTATCTACTGAAGTGTCTACTGTTTACTGTGTATGACCTTGGCCTGGCAACGACTCTGAATATTGGATACTATCCTGGTAAATATATCTACCATTGAATACAGCTGTTTCTCTTGTCTATTAATTCCTGTGTTTTGCCTGTCCCTCTCCTTCAGCTCTTCTGCTGCGTGCAAAATACTCTAACATTGATTACTTTTCAAGATGATATCACCACACCCTTGATTATTCGGCTTTATCCTGAAGATTAACTAACTTGCTTTATGCAGGCTTGTCCTTGAGACTCATTTGGACTCCAGGCAACTTCTGTCTCCAGCCTGGTGGAATCAGCTCCCAGTAGAGATCAGGTCCTGCAGGGCCTGTAAAACAGAGCTGTTCCGCCAGGCTTACAGGTGAGGTGGTGGGCCTCCATGCTCTAGTTCCCAATCTACTGAAGCACCCATTGACTCCACCTACATGGCCTTAATAAGTTTTTTCCTGAACCTGCTGCTACATCTGAATTTTACTGTTCTAATGATTTGAATCTACTGTAATTTATTATAAATGAATCCTTATGCCAATAAAGGTCTGAACTTGAACCTGAATTTATAAATGAATCTCTGACTCTGTTTTAGGGTTGCCAAGTTCAATTCAAGAAATATCTCGGGACTTTGGGGGTGGAGCCAAGAGACTTTGGAGGTGGAGCCAGGAGACATTGGGGTGGAGCCAGGAGCAAGGGTGTGACAAGCATAATTGAACTTCAAAGGGAGTTCTGGTCATCACATTTAAAGGGACTGCACACCTTTTAAATGCCTTTCCTCCATTGGAAATAATGAAGGATGGGGCACCTTCTTTTGGGGCTCATAGAATTGGATCCCTTGGTCCAAACTTTTTGAAACTTAGAGGGTGTTTTGAGGAAAGGCACTAGACGCTATGGTGCAAATTTGGTGCCTCTAACTCAAAAAACAGCCCCCTAGATCCCCAGAGCCCTGAAGGTCAATTCGCCATTATACCCTATGGGAATCAGTCTCCATAGGGAATAATGGAGTGCCCAGCAGACATTTCCCTCCCCCTCTGCTTTCTGATGTCCATGAAGTGGGGGAGAGGGCCTCAAAATCAGGGGATTTCCTGCCCCCACCTGGGGATTGGCAACCCTGCTCTGTTTGTTGTGATCTGCCCTGAGTCTGCTTGGGGAGGGTGGCATAGAAATCCAAACAAACAAACAAACAAATACCACCAAACAGCATGCAGGCTTTTGCATTCACCATAACTCTGCATGAGTCTGAATGTTAAAACAAATGGCGAGTGGACAGAAAATTGATCCCAGGTACTCTTGTCTGCATCCTGTATAGTAGGTCGGGCAAAAGGGGGAATCCACAATCAGCCTGCTATATGCATTATACTCTGCATGAGTTAGGATTGCCAGCCTCCAGGTGGGGCCTGGAGATTTCCCACTTTTACAACTGATCTCCAGCTGGCAGAGATCAGCTCTCCTGGAGAAAATGAGGGCTGTGAAGGGTGGACTCTATGGCATTGTACCATGCTGAGGCCCCTCCCCTCCCTAAACCTTGCCCTTTCCTGGATTCACCCCCAAAGTCTCCAGGTATTTTCCAAGACAGACCTGGCAACCCTAGCATGCAATATACTTTTTTCAAGATGATATCACCACACCCTTGATTATCCAGCTTTATCTTGAAGATTAATGAATAGTATGTTCCCACACACTGAGATAAAAGATTGTGCAAATATTGACTGTGAAATAATGAAACCATTTAGTAGTTGCATGACACATAAGGAGAGTAGAATAGGAGGTAACAAGACCATGTGATCACAGGACTTTCCTTGCATGTTCTGCAATGGTAAACAGACATAAAATCAAAGTGATGGGGCAGTACCATATGATTCAGACAAGTGGAATCATATCTTACACTGATGTTGAGGGAATCTTTCCCCTTTGTTATCATTTTTGTAAATTGGAAATGTCATGTAATTTCTGGATCAAAAGTAGCAAAGTTAATGCTGTTGTTTCTAGCCATCTGCCTGCTCACTGGTGTGTGCCCAAGTACAATTGTTTCCTTCCTTCCTTCCCAAGCAAGCAAAACCCAGCTGTCCTCCTAGCTGGAATTGGAAAACTGAAACTATGGCTGAGAAAAGATGGGCATTCTGGGACAGCTTGGAGGCGTCCCGAATCAGGACAGCTCAAAAAGAACTGTCCCGACACCTCTGCACGCTCACCCGCATGCCGCCAAGGAAGCTGGATTCCTTGTTTTTTTCCATGGGGGAGGGCAAGTGTTCATGCGCACAAGCACTCAAACATTCTGAATGGTTTCTTTTTTTTAAAAAAAACTGTAGGAACAGCTTGGGACGGCTTGGCAGTTCCACACCGCCAAGTCGCCTTGCTTGCGCCCTTCCCAATCCAGATGGTGGGGAGGCGACTGACGGCTAGCTCAAAGACTTGCTACCACTTTGGAAGTGGTAGCTTTTTGAGCTGGTCTCAGGCACCTGGAGGCAGCCCCATAGCTAGAGGCCACAGGGAGAGGGGGTCATTGGGGGCCATGGGAGAGGGGGCCCTTTAATTGTGCAGGATGCTGGTGACTGCTCCTGCCACCCCTTCTGCATAATTTAGACCACACCAATCAGCTGATTTCTGGGCCCTATAAATGGCATGGGAGGAACAGCAGCTGCTCCTGGATGCTCCTCCCATGTGATTGAAAACATGCAGGAAGAAGGCAGCAGCCAGAAGGAGAGGGGCCACCCAAAACTGTTAGGAGGCCAGGCCCCGTGGGCCCCTGGTTAGCTATGGGCCTGCCTGGAGGACAGGATGAGGATGGGAGGAGGATGGCCAGCAGATGTTGCCATCTGTACTGATTTTTTGGGTCGACTTTAGAGGCGTCTCTGAGTCGACCCAAAGTGCCGGTCTGTAATCAGCCTGTAGATTCTTTATGTTTGCACTGCTCTGACAAAATAGAACATGGAAGAAAAGCTGACAACATCCTTGTTGACAAGAAGGAAAGGTAGACAACATTCTTCTTTAACTTGCAAATCAGGTGTGGTGAGGCACAGAACAAGCTGAGCCCTGGCTACATTCTTGAAGCTGGGTGGGACCCAGGATATAAGTAAAGACAATCCTTGCAGTCGATCTCTTTCTCTCTCTCTGTTTGTAACCCACAGCTAGCTCCAGTTGGGAGGCAGATACAGCTTGGGAGGAGGACTGATTGCTTTGGGTAATTTTGTCCTGTATGTACTCCTCTGTGCTCACCTGATTTACCAAGGGTGAAGGCTGGTATGGTTTCTTTGACTCAGGTTTCTAAGCAAAGCATTGTGAACACTCCCTGTCTCCTAAGAGCTGCTGAGCAAGAATGAATGTAACCCCATAGTGTGCATGTGTGTGTGTGAGAGAGAGAGGGGGAGCACTGAGTAGGAAGAGGAATCTATGTGTTTCCTCCCCTATGTCAAGATCAAAAGCTGCTCTAGTTACAAGTTTTCAAAGCATCATCTGGGTGAAAAACAGGAAGAGGGAAAACCTAATGGCCAGTTTGCGGAATAAAATTAATACAGAACTATGGAAACATCATTACACTTTATTTTCTATTGCACATGAAGCTCCCCAAATAAGAAGTTCAACAGGAACGTTTGTTTATAAAGTGGTTGACCATATAAAGTCACATGAAAGACGATCCACTTCCAGTTGTTGCTCAGTATAATTGGTCTAGGGCATGAAAAGCTCTTGAGTTGGCTTTGATGAGGAGCTGGAGTTCATGTCCTCTTCTGTATTTATGTATAATCATGCACATGTACAAATACATAGACATTTATTATTCCTGCGTTTATATCCCACCTTTCTCCCCACTGAGGACCCAGAGTGGCTTACATCTATCTTATCTCCTCTAGTTCATCCTCCTTGTGAGGTAGGTCAGAGACTGGGAGTGTCTGACCAGCCCAAATTTACTAAGAAAGCTTCCGTGGTGGAGTGGGGATTAAAACCTAGGTCTCTCTTGAAATCCCTATTAACACTATGGTAAAACCATACAGTTTTTGACAAATCCTTGAGTGGACTGATGTCATTTTCTTGGTTGTCCTGGAGAAGATATCACTCTGTCGCCATGGCAATTTTTAATTTTTTTTCCAATCTCCCCCTAGCTGCTGGAGTGCCAATGGACAAGGCCTGCTTGGGGGTTGGAGGGGGGGGGGGGGAGATGTGTCCCCAGTGGGCACATGACAACCTTGCTCTATAAATCTCTCAGAATTACTGGCAGTATATTATAGAGCAATAATAAAAGGGGGGGAGAGTTGGAAAGGGAAAAAGATTGACCAAATGATGGGGAAAGGCCATGACAAGGGATGCCAGATACCTGCTGAAGTATATAGCAACCAAACAGAGTAACGTGAACAGGTAGAGCAGGAGGAGAAAGCCACACAGGCATTCACGTTAAATCAACCTCAAATACTTAGAAATTCAATTATTTATATAGCAAATCATTCATAGAAAATACTGTGTATCACAATGTATCACAATGTGCAAAGAAAAACTACTCCCGAAACAACCATTCCTATATTGATATCCGACAGTCTGTTCCTTAAAATTGGAGCTGAGCTCTCTTCTCCTCCCCAAATTCTGTCCTTTCTAGGCTCCATGCCCAAATCTCCAGGAATTTGCCAGCATTAAGTTGGCAGACTTACTAGGTTGGAGCAAAAGTTCAGAGTGTTCCAGATGAAGTCATAGGGAAGACGGTGTTCAATGCCCCCCTACCCAAGGGGAATCCCTGTTGTGTCTTATTGCCTTGCTGCATTCCATTCAGATATTGGCTAACAGAGAAGTATTGGAGCATTGGACTCTGTTTCCACAGCATTGCACACTACTTCCCGACTCCAATTTCAAGGAACAGACTGTCGGATATCAATATAAGAATGGTTGTTTCGGGAGTAGTTTTTCTTTGCACTTTGTGATACACAGTATTTTCTATGAATGATTTGCTATATAAATAATTGAATTTCTAAGTATTTTAGGTTGAGTTAATGTGAATGCCTGTGTGGCTTTCTCCTCCTGCAGATACCTGCTGAAGGCAGGGGATTTCCCACTCCCAGATCCAGTTGCCTGCTGCCAGTCTGGCAGCTGGTGAAGGAATTTTTTAAAAACACAACAAACATTGCACAATATTTTGTCATTTCTTTTGAAAACCTCAAAGTGACATCACTCTGCTTAAAAATTCATTCTTAGAGTATTCTGATGGCACTTCTGGGTTTTCCCTGGAAGTTATATAGCCTCCAGGCAGTGTTCCCTCTAAGCTGAGTTAGCATGAGCTAGCTCACAGATTTTTAGTCTCCAGCTCACACATTTTTGCCTTAGCTCAGGAAAAATAGCCCCAGAGCACACTAATTTATGCAGTAGCTCACAACTTGAATGCCAGGAGCTCACAAAGTAGAATTTTTACTCACAAGACTCTGCAGCTTAGAGGGAACATTGCCTCCAGGTCCTTACTCCCTGACTCCCTCCCTAGCCCTGGCTCAGAGGAAGAACAACTGCTTTGTATGCAGCAAATCTATGGTTCAATCCCCAGCATCTCTGCTTAAAAGTATTAGGTTTGTTGGTTATGTGAAGGACTTTTACTAGACACCTGGAGAACTGCTGCTAGTCAAAGTGGACAATTCTGAGCTTAATAGTATAATGCTGAAAGTGCTCATGGTGCTACCTTTGATTTAGCTTCTGGCCTAGGCTTGCCAGCCCCCAGGTCCCAGCAGGGGATCCCCCAGTGTTGCAGGCTCTTCTCTGCCACCAGCCAACTGGCTGGTAGGGGAGAAGTCCCGCCCAACAGCCACCATGTGCCTTTAAATCTGTGCAGGCTTAAAAAGAGCATGCAAACGATCTGTGTTTTGGACTCAGTATGTGCCTTTAAATCTGAGCAAGAGGAAAGCTGAATGAGTGGGGTGAGTAGGCAGAGTCACATGGGTCAGCCCAGTGAGTGTGTGAACCATGTGAGAAAGGAAGAGAAGCAAGCCAGCTTCACTCAGCAAGCCAGCTTCACTCAGTAGGCTGTAGGTGTGAGAGCTCCTTCTCCCTAGATGGAATCAGCCAAAGAGAGCTTCTCCCTCTGTGGTCAGGTGATTTATTATCTCTGTTCCCTCCAGCCCTTGGGTCAAAGATACATTTTCTTCTGGGAAAATACCTTCTAGCTGGACCATTTCATAGTCTTCAGCTAGGGAAGCCTTTAGCATTTCTAAAGCATTGCTGAGTGAAGCTGGCAACAGAACCAGATTAACCCAATAGGCCAAGTAGGCACTGGCCTAGGGGTCTCCACACCTTTATGGGCCCCGGATCGGCTCCCCACCCCCAGTTTTTTCTGTTGGATATTAAATTCTTTGTCTCTGTACTCAATCTGGTCCTGGAGACCAATTCACTCTTCCCATGCTTTCTCCCCACTCCCTCTTCTCAATTCACTGCTTTCCCTCCTCTGCCACTGCCTCTCCCTCTTCCTTCCACTTCAGCTTTAGTTTTCCCATCCTCCTGATTCACTTTCTCTCCACCCTCCCTCCCTGGCTGAATGTGATAAGAGCCTGGCAGAGGGGCAAGGAAAGACTAGACTGAACATGGTGGAGTGCCGCTTCTCTCCTGCTCCCCTGGGGCAAGTTGTGCTGATTTTTTAACAGAGCACAGCGCCTTTGCTTTTCTGGATGTGGGGTGGGATTGGGCTGAGTGACAGGAAGCAGTGCTGTTTTTCTCTTTGCTCTGTTGTGCAGAGTTCAGGGCACCTTTCCTGTCAAGGCTTGATAGACCTCACCACCATAGTCACCTAGCTTCCCTAATAGCCCTTGCTCTGATCAGCATCATTTCAGCTCCCTTTCAAGCTGTGGTTGTGCTGCACTCAGAGTGCATGGCTAGTACCGCTTCCATTGTCTCCAGTAGTGCAAGAAGTTGATTTGTTAGTTGTGAAAGTGGGATAATCCATGCTGATACAAAACTGTTCTGGGCTCTGCAATTTCACTAATCACCACTACTTCTAAACAACACAATGAGGCTTAAAAGTTGTTTTCTGATATAAAATGTTCTGAATAAAACTTTGTTGGTCTTAAAGGTACAATTTGACTCCTGCTTTGTTCAACTGCTTCAGACCAACATGGCTGCCCACCTGGATTTTGCTGGTGTGTTAAAGCATCCTAGTTATTGACTTTAACTTACTTAAAAGTTGAAAGCAAGACAAATAACTGATTATGCAGTGAGAAAAATGTAAAATAACTTTTGTAAATGTATAATGTTAAAGTGAACTACAAGAATTGTGCATTATTGCAGTGTTTGCTTGGTTAATCCAGCAGTTCACTTGCTGAGATGGTTGAATTCTGGTTTTGAAATTCTCCAGACAATATGGGCTGTTTTTCATTTTGTGCAGGCTGAATTGTCTAGCTTGCTTTTACAATGTATTGCTTTTATAATCATTACATGAGTGAGAAAGAGGCACTGAATAGCTTGATCTCCACTTTGAAGGTAAGCAGGGTCAGTACTTGGATGGGAGACCACCAAGGAAGGCTCTGCAGAGGAAGGCAATGGCAAACCACCTGTGTTTCTCACTTATCCTTAAAGTTCCTCTTCTAGAGTCACCATAAGTCGGCTGTGCCATGCTTTTCATGGACAGAATCATTAAATATAGTTGTGGTATTCTTAAGAGTAGTACGTATTTTCTTCCAGCTTCTATGTAAACTATTATTATGGTGAATTTTTCAATTAAAATATAATTGTTTTTCTTCATATTTAAATGGTTTTTTTTATTATTTAGGCAGTTTCTCTCATCCTTGTCATATTCACAGACTGATTTTGCATATATTATTTCATAGAAAAAGAGGTGCCAGAGCTCATAACACCTTATTTGCATAACTCATTTGCATATGCTACATGCCCCTGACAACACCAGAAGGTGTACTGAATTATATCAGCTCAGCATCTACATTAAAATGCTTCTTGAATTACAATTGTCATAATAAAACCTTACTCCCATCATCTACACAGTGTTTCTTATAAAACGCTGTGTGGATGATGGGAGTAAGGTTTTATTATGACAATTGTAATTCAAGAAGCATCCTTTTAAATTACTTTTTCTTATGTGGTCACAGTGGCATGATGAAGACTTCCATCTATCTGCTTTACATATTTTGGTTATTTTCCCATTTTTTGTGGGGAAAAATATTAGAAAGTTTGTCCAACCCTAGACTTCAGCAAAATTCTCAAAGGGGGTTTGAACAATGGAGAAGCAAGGGTTTTTTTGGGGGGGGGGGGTGTTAAGAAAGAAAGAGCACAAAATTTAGAGGTTCCAGAGCTCTGCTCCTGTGATCTCCTGCCCAAAATGAGGCTTGCGTCTATTTCTGTTAAAGTAAATCCTATGTTCAGTGGGAGTTTTTTGCAGATAAGTGTACAAGGCCAGACAGGGCCAGATTAACATATAGGTTGAGTAGGAGATAATTTGTGAGGGGGGGGGGGCTGAGATTTCAACTGCATAGGGGCCTCCACAGGGTTTAATCTGGCTTTGGCTGGCAAGAAATAGACTATCCTCTACCTTCTTGTTCTCTGACAGCCAGTTTGGTGTAGTGGTTAAGTATGTGGACTCTTAACTGGGAGAATCGGGTTTGATTCCCCTCTCTTCCACTTGCACCTGCTGGAATGGCCTTGGGTTAGCCATAGCTATCACAGAGGTTGTCCTTGAAAGGACAGCTGCTGTGAGAGCCCTCTCAGCCCCACCCACCTCACAGGGTGTCTTTTTTTTGCAAACAATTTTTATTAGTAACATATGGCAATATATTCAATTTCTTATATCATTAATAACTACTTTTTTCTCTATTCCATATATTACTTTCTACCTCCCCCTCCCCCCATTACTTGACCCCCGCCGGTGTACTGTAATCAAAACATCATTATAAAAGGTACCCCTAATTAATAAGAACCAAAATTCATAACCTCCTCCCACTTATACTTAATCATTATCAAAGATTGTCCAATGTCCTTTTATCTTCCATTCTTTTTCTACATATCTTCTGAACTTTTTCCACTCCATCTTAAATACTTCTAAATCATAGTCTCTTAAAGTTCTTGTTAACTTATCCATTTCACTCCATGTCCTAACTTTTACAATCCAGTCCCATTTCTCTGATATTTTTTCTTGCTTCCACAACTGCGCATACAATGTCCTAGCAGCTGAGAGCAAGTACCAGATTAAACTTCTATCTTCTTTTGGAAATTTTTCCATTTGTAATCCCAACAGAAAAGTCTCTGCAACTTTGTTAAATTCAAAATCTTAGAAATTTCTTGCTGAATCATCTGCCAAAACATTTTAGCTTTTTCACAAGTCCACCACATATGGTAGAACCTTCATGCCTTTTGCATTTCCAACACCTGTCCGGCATATTATTCATCTTTGACAGTTTTTTAGGAGTCATATACCATCTATACATCATTTTAAAACAATTTTCTTTAATACTCTGACATGTTGAAAGTTCCATAGAGTTTCATAGAGTTCTTCCACAAATATTCCCAAATTTCCATCTGTATTTCTTTGTTTACATTAATTGCCCATTTAACCATTTGAGATTTCACTACTTCATCTTCTGTAGACCATTGTAGAAGTAATTTATTTACTTTTGAAATTAATTTATCATTGTCTCCAAGCAGAACTTTTTCCATTTCTGTTTGCTCTTTTCTTATTCCTTCAGTTTTAATGTCATTCTCCACCAAGCTCTCTATTTGTTGCATTTGAAACCAATCATATTTATGATTCAACTCTTCAGCAGTTTTCAGTTCTATTTTGCCACTTTGAATTTTTAATAGTTGATTGTATGACAACCACTTTTCTTCACCTATCTCAGCTGCTATTTTTATTACTTCAGCTGGCACTATCCATAACGGTCTTCTCTCATCTCCATATTTCTTGTATTTCATCCATGTATTTAGCAAATTATTTCTTATATAATGGTGAGAGAAAAAACCGTCCATCTTCTTTTTTCCATAATACAAATACGCGTGCCAGCCAAATTTATTTCTGTGACCTTCCAGCACTGACTTTTTTATTTAACAACGTTGTCCATTCTTTTATCTACACTAAACAAACTGCTTCCTGATATAATTTTAAATTCGGTAGTTGAAACCCATCTCTCTCCTTTGCATCTGTCAAAATTTTCATTTTAGTCCTTGGTTTCTTCCCAGCCCATACAAATTCTGAGATTTTTCTTCGCCACTTATCAAATTGTTTACTATCCTTCACAATAGGAATAGTTTATTTAGCAAATGTCTCATTTGAGTTTGTAATATTGTAATTTCCCTTAAAATTCCACTCCCAATTTTTTATTCCGTAAAAATTTGTAATCCTTTTGTTTAATGTGCACTTCTTGCAGACAAATTATATTACAATTTTGTTTCTTAATCCAATGAAATGTTGCCCTTCTTTTTTGTGGTGAATTTAGTCCATTTACATTCCAAGACAATAATTTGTAATCCATCATGGTGCAAATTCTTTATTTTCTTCAAAAAATCTATGCATTTCCTGTGCATTTGTAATTGTGATTCTTTTCCCTTGAAGTTCAAAACTCAATTATCCGTCTAAACCTCATTCCATTGTCTCTCAATTTTTCTGTCAATTTTTTATATGTTCTTCTGTCATTTATCACTTGCCTTGGCAACTCCTTCATGATTCTCACTCTACTGCCTCCCACTATCAATGTCTTTTCAAAGTTTTTGTTCATGAACCTTCCCACCATTTCCTTTGTCATATATCTTATAACAACATCCCTGGGTAAATTATTTTTCTTGGCATAAAGTGAGTTCACTCTGTACATATAGTCATACATATTTTTAGTCTCTTCAGGATCTTCCTCTAAAAATTCTGCAATTATTTTTATTATATATTTTTTTAAATCCCCATCCTCCTTTTCAGGTACTCCTCTCAGACGTATCTGAGTTTCCATCAATTTGCAGTCATGGATTGTCACTTTTTCTTGCACTTTCAACAAGGTGGAATCATATGCTTTCATTCTCCCTTCTACCTTCTGCACTTTCTTAGAAGTTTCCTCTGTTTCCTTTCTGAGATCTTCCATGTCTTTTTTAATCGCTGCAATAATTTCTTTTTTTGATTCATTTATCAACTCTCTCACACCTTTCATCATTCTGGCCTCCATTGCCTCTAATTGGTTCTGCATTTTTTCCAACGAAGTAGCCCTTGTACGGGGCTGCTTGTGTTCAGAGATTTAAAAAAACAGCGAAAATTTGGACTTCACCAATTTCAAATTTGATTATCAGATTCAAAAGAATAGGACTTTCCTTTTATAACAAGCCCAATTTCGCCGTCCTCAGAGCCCCCAAAGTCAAGATATTTATTTTTAAAGTTTTTAAATCTTTCAAAATGGCGGTCGCAACTTTTTACTGCTCCTTACAATTTCCCCCCCTTTTAAAAACATCTGAGGTCCACACAAATAATAAGTCCAATAATATTTATCTTCTTACCCTCTTCTCAGTTAACTCCAACAATTTTTAATGTCCCGAATTCTTAAAACATTATTTTAATTTTGACCTCCCAGCAATGGCCGCTGATGTTTCTCAATGGTAGTATATTCCTAGAGTAGGTTTTCCTTCCATTACTTCCTGCTTAAGTTGCCACAAAGTCTCATTCACACTAGCAAGGAGATCTCACGATACTTGACGTACTTTCTGTATTGCTTGAATGTGCTGCAGGTCTGTGATGATGGTGCTCTTTTTTCCAAAACCGCAAGTAGGCTAAACAGTAAATTCCTTTGCACTTTTTAGCACTGTCCTTTATATTTATAAAGTCCAAATTTCACCTCTTCCTCCCCTCTTCTTCCAGACTTTCTAGATTTTCCTTTCCCACCTTTTAAATTTATTCCATTAAGCTGTAAATTGTCCTGGAATGAAAAATAGTAAACAGTACCTTCTCTTCCAATTATCCAAATTCCCATCGGTCTTGTGTAGCTTTAAATGTTTAGCAATGTCCAAGAAGGTTAGGATCTGTCGAGCTTATGTCAAATAAATGACTTTGAAAACTTCTACAGATGATGAATATGCAACTCTTCCCAGAGACCTCTCAAAGCCTCAAAGAAGCCCCCCCCCCCCCCCGGGACTCCCTTTTAGCCAAGGTAAATCTCCTCAAAGTTTCCTGTGCATATCTTGGACTAATCTCTGACTGAGAAAAGTAGGCAGTAGGCATTAATTTGCCTTCCACTACCCCAAACAGAAGTCCCAGCCTGCTCCCATTATGAGAAGCAGCTCAGCTCGACATTTTCCTCCCCCGGAAGTCCACCTCACAGGGGGTCTGTTGTGGGGGGAGAAGATAAAGGAGATTGTAAGCCGCTCTGAGTCTCTGATTCAAAGTGAAGGGCAGGGTATAAATCTGCAATTCTTCTTCTGCTAAGAGAGAGAGAAAACCTTTTTAAAACAAAAGGTGGTTATGTACATTCCAGACCTCCAAAGTATAATACATTTCTTTTCAGCTGCTGCTTCTCGCCCCTAAAAATGCTGCTTCATCAACAATATAAACCTATGTATAGACTTGTGGACTTGTTCACACGCAGACCTTATTCTCACCGTGGGACTTGCTGTCTTGCTGTCATGATCCCTGTGAATTGTCCATGTAGCTCTTTTTGACCTAAAGTATCCCATAGACTTTTACAGCGGGAGATGCAACAATCTCTTTGTGGATTGCCTGTTGTACAAACCACATATATATATAATATGAATTCTTTTGACCCTCTGGAATTGTGCACTCATTACCACTCACTGACTGATGCTTTCCATTTCTGAATTATATAGGAGTCTGGCACTCAATATGTGGTTGGTGATGAAATGTATTCTGGAGGTGGGTATTTCTATGTTACCTTTTGTTAATGTCTACCACATTGTGGATAGACTTTAACTCAGGTCTCTGTTGATAAAAACCAGGTCTCTGCCACAAGATGTCCTAATAGAATTTAAACTGCAGTGAGGCAAATTTATGGAGCATAAACGATAATAGCTTTTGGGCATAACAGTTAAATTAAGTTGCCATGGTCAGAAGCAGTTTAACTATGAAAAATAGATCTTGGGAGAAAACAGTAGTACAGAGCTGCTGCTTTCATGATGTGCCTGTGGACTTCCCAGAAACACCTGGCTGGCCATTATTTGAAAGAAGAAGTTGGACAAGATGGACCAGCAAGGTACTTCCTATGTTTTTACTTAGTTCATTACAACATCATGTATCCTTTATATAAGTACTTGTAATAAGGCCCATTGTGGGGAGGAATACAATGGGCACTAGAAATTTGCTATGGGTGAATTTCATGGCCTGCGGGGGTGCTGGGGAGGGAAGCAAAAAATAGAGGAAAGCAAGGTATGTTGAAAAGGCAGCTGTTGGGAAGGGAAATGGAGAAAGTGGGGAAATGTGGGGTAGAGAAAGGGTGTATCTTTAGAAAGATGGGGTGGGGGCAAAATAGATGGGGGTAGATTGCATTCCATCTCTTCCCCCTCCCTGCAGCCTCTTTCTAGGAAAAGTGCTGTCTTTCTCTGCAGTGTGGACCAAAGCAACTTTCATCATTCTCCTCTTCCCCCTTTTGATCTGCACAATAACCCTGTGAGGCAAGTTAGGCTGAAAGTTTGTGACTGGTCTGAAATCACCCAGTCAGCTTCCACAGTAGGAAACTGGGTCTGGCCGAAGCACTGGCTATCACGTCACAGTAGCTGTCAAAGTTATTGTGGACTGAAACCATATGTAATACTTCCACTTAAATGTACTTTAAATATGATAATTTTACAAGATGAACTGGGCTCTATTTCTTACATTTACTACATAACTGCAGCACCATCCCCTTCAATGATACATGAATGAAGTATTTAAAACATCTTAAAAGTATTTAAAACATTTTAAAATAATACTAAGAAACTTATTATTTCCCTGAGGAGCTAATGGAACACCATTTATGTATCTTTACTATATCACTGTGCCTTATATCTTTAAGAAAAAGATATCCAAGACACAGCTGCATGGAGTTACCTAGAATAGTTTTCTTTAAGTAGAGTTAGTTTTCAAGCTTTTTGGAGACAGCAGTTTGCCAGTAAAATTCAAAAGGCTTTTGCATCTATAGAGGTTCAGGACTGGCTTGCTCCTAAATTAAACATTTAAGTAGTATTGAGAGTATTTTGCCATCAAAATTCAGAAGGCTTTTGCATCTGGTTAGAAAAGAGGTTCAGGAATGACTAGCTCCTAATATAAATGTAATGCAGAGAGAATGTGGCCATCCAAATCCAGAAAGCTTTTGCATCTGGTTAGGGAAGAGGTTTAGGACTGGCTTGCTCCTAGTATAAATATAAACACTTAAGTGGGCTTGAGAGGTAAATTCTTGATAATAATCAAGAATATATTTTTTAAATTATTAAAAAAATTATCCAATTCCAGTTTTGTGTTGTATATCATTATAACCATCATGGTTTATCCCAGGATGAGAAATTCTGAATAATATAAAGAGGTTGCAAAGAACATTTTGCCAGCCAAATTCAGAAGGCTTTTACATCTGTTTAGAGAAGATGTTAAAACCTGACTGGCTACCAATATTAACTCTGAATTGTAATAAAAAACTGACTTTGAAGAAAATAGAAATAATCCTGAGGAAATTTTTGATGAAATGAGCCTACATCCAGGTGCTCATTGGATGGACTTTTCTTTACAATCTTTATAATGTGTTTAAAAGGATATATATGACTTTTACTAAATGTTTTACTAAACGTTGTTAGCCAGTATATCACAGTGTGTGTTTGTGTATTTTCTGAATGGAGCAAGCAGCCAGGCCTAATTAAGGCATGCCAGTCAGGTGGCATCAAATCACCCAGAGGGTGCTGCCAGGCCTAGAGTAGGAAACCCTCAGAAAGATATCTTGGTATCACAACTGAACTCCAGACAACAGATCTCTTCCCCGTTGGAGAAAATAACTATGGAGGATGGACTCTACAGCATTATATTTAGCTGGGGCCTCTTCTCTCCCCAAAGTCTGGCTTCCATAGACTCCACCACAAAATCTTCCCGAATTTCCCACCAACCTGGAACTAGTAGCCCTATTCAGGACTGGCCCCAATGAGTTGTCCCGAAAGGGCCTTTTACTGACGGAGCAAAGCTTGGCTGTAGGGTTGACAAGCCAACTCAGAAAATACCTGGGGACTTTGAGGGTGGAGCCAGGAGACTTTCCCATCCCCCCCCCCAAAAAAAAATACAACAATGGCATTCCCCTGAATACAGTCTTCATTTCCTTATTCCCAAGCAGCTCACTGCACTTCCACTAAATGAAAGTGAACACACACACACTCTCTCTCAAAGCAACCAAATAAACACAGTTTGCAAGCACACACTTTTGTGATCTCACTGGGGCAATTTACTCACTGCAGCAATTCGCTCACTGGAACAGCTGAATTTAACCATCTGTTGTATTTCAACCAGCTTCTTAAGACTAACAGGAAAATGAAAGGAGAGCAGCTCCAAACAAACAGAGGAGCTCTGCCTGCTTCTCTTCCTTTTACACACTCACCAGAAAGACACAGGAGCTCTCAGCCAATTGGGGGAAGGCTTTTTGTGGCTGTTTCCCTCCTCCTCCCACCCTCAGCCAGTGGAATGCAACACACCTTGATTGATAGTTTGACAGGCCAAAGGTTGATGCAGCACAGTCCCAACCAATCAGGGTGTTCCATTTTGGCACCATGAAAGGCTTTTATATATATAGGATGGCAGTATAAGTTTGTATTTCTTTTTAGAGTTATAAAATTGCAACCAAAGTGGGTGCACCCAGTCCTTGTCACATTAGTTGATTTATTACTCCCCATTCATCATTCCCTACTCCATAAATCATAACTGATAATTTTATTTGCTATATCCATAGATACTACTTATGAAATTGTAATTTTCAATGTTATTTACAAATTGAGTGTTTGTCAGTTCTTTATAAGAGAAGTGATTTGTTTGTTATTTTATTAAATGAGTGAACAAATCAGTTATAAAATCTACATATTCTATTTGAACTTGGTTTAATTGAACTTCATTTAATTAGGCACAATGAAAGTTCTAAGGCATTCTCAGAAGATTTAAATGTGAATGTGGAGATTCATTAAAGGAGTCCATCCTTTGAATTTGAGCCACAGACTGCAAAGGCCTTCATACTCTTGTTGGATTTACTTCGCGATAATAGAATAAACTCCTAACACTGGTTATTAAAAATCTGACACAGCCATTGAACATGCTGGGTTTATCTTTAAACCAGAAAAAGTTACTAATTAAAATGGCTATGGTTAGGTGCTGCAAGGACAAAAACACAACAAGAATTTAAAAGGAAAACCTCAGGAGACCAGGATTAATTAGGTTTGCTCTTGCTTCTACATCATTCTTTGTCCTGCAGAAAACAAGATATTTCCTGATGAGGCTTATGGAAATAGACAGGACTCTATGAGGGGCTGATTTCACAACTCTATTTTGTAGGTATGACACTCCCAATTAGTGTATACATGGAAGGTACCAATGAGTATGTGACAACAGCAAAACAGGTCATGATAACATCAACACAAATGCCCATACTTTGTATCAAGTTGCTTTCTAAACTTGAATGTATTATGAGATTTGTGCAAATATGCATGCTTATAATGCATACTTTATTGATTCTAATGATTAGCAAGGTACTGCCCAGAGCTTTGGAGTCTGCTCCTCCATGCCTTTGGGAAACCTATTTTTCTTGCCTCTGGTTTCTGAAAATTCAACACACAATATCTATAAATTTAAAGAACCAATTTGGTGCAGTGGTTAAGAGCAGTGGACTCTAATCTGGAGAACTGGATTTGATTCCCCACCTCTTCACATGCACCCAGCTGAATGACCTTGGGTCAGTCACAGTTGTCTCAGAGCACTCTCAGTCCCAACTACCTCACAAGTTGGGGAGGGGAAGGGGAAGGAGATTGTAAGCCACTTTGAGACTCCAAATGAAAGGTGGGGTATAAAATCCAATCTCCTTCTCCTCTTCCATAGCCATAAGCACTAGAAACCTTTTTTTTTTTAAAATGACTAGTTATGATTCTAAGGCCATTCAGTGTTGAATGCCACAGTCTGCAACTGGAAAGTAAAACTGCAGATCCACGAAGCATGCACTTCTTTATACTATGTGCAACTTGCTTTTAGAACTGAAAGATATTCCAAGCAGTTCACAATAAGCAGCTAAACTGCTAAAATAATAAGATCCTTAATTAAACCCACAAAATATACAATAGAAATAAATTTGGGCATAAAAAACTTATCAGCAATGTTTGGCAGATAAAAAATCATGTCTCCTGAAGCATGGAAGTAATGAGTTCTAGCAGGTCTGGAAAGGTAATCTGTAA
Organism: Heteronotia binoei; assembly: GCF_032191835.1. Classification (NCBI taxonomy): domain Eukaryota; kingdom Metazoa; phylum Chordata; class Lepidosauria; order Squamata; family Gekkonidae; genus Heteronotia; species Heteronotia binoei. Next base: position 100,815,111 of record NC_083224.1, read on the forward strand.
GTAACAAAGCGTAATCACAGGAAGAGTTGCACTCCCCCCCCCCCATTCAACAGTTTTATTGGAAAATAAATAAATAGTTACAGAATTAACACACATGGAATGATCTACAGAAAAAACAATAAGTGACCAAGTATTGACAATTAATGAAACACCAATAATGGTAATATACTACTATCTAAATGTACATCAGGAAAAGTTGCACTTCATACACCTGCCCCACTAATTTCCCAGATAGGTTTAAAAAATGGCATATCCGTAGATCTCGAAAGGAATTGTACTGGATGGAAAATGGTAACACACCCCTACCTTAGGTTTAGCCTTTTCTAACTATTCACTGATAAAAGAGGATGGTTGTGAAAGAAGCAAAGAAAAGATATTCAGGGGTGCATGCTGATATAAATAGTTAGGAGCCTATTCTTCCTAGCAATAATGTTGAAAGAACAGTTATAATAGCTGAGGGGAAATAGGCAATAAAAATAGTAGCTATTCTCACATACAGCTTAGCAGGTCCATCATCAATCACAAGTTGCCCCTCATTTCCTGCATTGTGCAGGGCTTGAATTAGATGACCCTAGAGGTCCCTTCCAACTCTATGATTCTATGATTCTATAATGACAGCTGCAAGTGAGCCATACATTGGAGGCTTCAATAAGCATTGGAATAAACATTGCTTCTCTCAAGATTTTAAAATAACTTATAGTACACAATCTCTGTTTGCTGTTTTTATTTTTTATTTATTTATTTTGTACTTTTATAGCTCAGGGCGGATTTCAGCAAGCTAAAACATTAAAACCAACAATAAAACATCAAAATAGTTAAAACAATTAAACCAATACATTAAATCAATCATTTAAGATGGCATGGATGGTATAAGCACTTGAGGTGTAATTATCGTGGGCAGCCTAAGTTTCCCCAAGATGTCAACAGTATTGGCCCCAAATGAAGTGGCAGTCATTGCTGGGAGGCCAGTTGGATGGTGCAGTAGGGTGAGGATGTCAGCTAGCATGAGGACTGAAAAAAAATTCAGTAAATTGTAAAACCAAAAAATAAAACTGGCATTTGCAGTGGCTGTTTGGAAAACGTGAACCAGCTTGGCAAGTGCAACCCATCTCTCCCAATTATATTGAGTTTTTTTTTAAAATGTTTTGCAGTGTCAGGGAAAGAAGATGTGTGTTTATGCCAATTTCTTTTACCTTTGCCCAGCCTATTGTGTTTTCCTATGCAGTATGTAGTTTTAATTTGCATATTAAAATTCTCTTATTTTAAATCTGTTCTTTGTAAAGCACGTTACATCCAGCTTAATCCACACTTATCAGAAGTGTGAAGGAGGGGCTGTACTTGCCTAGAGAGCTCACATAAGAGAGATTGGACCCCTCTGAAGCAATCTGGAGACTGGAAGCTGCAAAATGCATAGTAAGGTCTTTTAAGAGACTAACAGCACAATCCGGAGGGGGGGGGGTAGGGTGGCCAGATCGTCCTGCCCACCCGGGAAAGTCCCGCCCCTGCCCCCAAATTCCCGCCTCACGGGTTGGCTAACCCGGGACCAAACAAATCCCGGGTTCGCCAAAATCGCCTCTTCGGGGGATTCCCACACCCCGCCCAAGCCCTGCCTGCCTTCAGCCATGCTCAGCCCCGGGCAGAAGAAACCGGTTGTCTCCTTCGGGTCCTCTTCCGGCTTGGCTTCCGGTCCGCGGTGTCCTCTTCCGGCTTGGCTTCAGGTCCGCGGCCTGGGGATGTCGCGGCGGGCCTTGAGGGGGAGCTGCGCAGGCAGGCGCTGCCGGAGACCGAGAAGGAGGAAGAAGAAGAGGAGCAGCAGCAGCTCCCGGCGTGGTCTGGGCAGGCACGATCTGGAACAAGTGGCAGGCAGAGAAAGCCCCAGCAAGAGGCGGCAGGGCGTGTCGCCAACCTCTTCGAGCTGGTGAGAGGCCCGGGAAGGCTCGGCATCGCTTGCGCTGCTTCTTTCCCTTCGGCGGCTCCCGCGGGGAGGAGGGGGCGTCTGGGCCATCGAGGCAGCCCCCAGCCCTGGGCTCTCTTTCCATCCTCGGGTGCTCCCAGCAGGGGCTCCCCCACGTGGCGAGGGCCCGCGGCCTTCCCTGTGCCCTTGCACGCTCCGCGGAGTCTGGCAGCGGAGAGGGGGCAGCAAGGCCGGCCGAGCGCTCGCAGGAGCCGGGGGGCGGCGGCGGGAGGCTGGGCTGTGCTGGGCGGCGGCTTCGGGTGCGCAGGGGCGGAGAGGGGGGCAGGCTGGGCAGCCCATGGCGGGCGATGGGCCTGAACGTCGTCTCGCCGCCCTTCCGCAAGCTGGGCTTCTTCTCGCCGGTGCTCTGCCAGTGCAAAGTCACCTGCAGCAACCGGACCCTCTCGCTCGTCTTCGGCTGCAAGGTAGGCGCCCAGGCCGGGAGGGGTGTGTGGGGGGGAGGACCGGCCGTCCTCGCCGAGACGGAGACACGCCTGGCCTGCTGCGCGCCGGCCCCAGCGGCTGCAATGAGCCCGGCGCCCCTCCGCTCGGCCTGGCTGCTGGTGCCCCCCTTCGCCTGGGTGCCGCCGGTCCCATCTAGGGCGCCCCGCGGCGCTCTCCTGCGCTCCGGTTCCCGGGCCAGGGGGGGATGGATGGATGGAAGGATGGACTCTCTCCCCCTCCCTCCCTCTCTCTCCCCCCCTCCCTCCCTCTCTCTCCCCCGCAAGGAGGAGACGACCCCCGAGGGGTGGGGAGCTCCTCCTGGAGCTTCTTTAGGGGGGCGCAGAGAGGGCCAGCTTGGGCGGGCAGGCAAGGGAAGGAGAAGGAGGAAGCCCCCCTCCGACGCAGCCATCTTCTCCGGGGAAAGGGATGCCTGTAGCAGTCCAGAGATCAGCTGGGGTTCCAGGGGGTCTCCAGGCCCCACCGGGAGCCTGGCAACCCCAGCAGGGCACAGAGCCGCCGGAGGGGGTCCAGGAGCGCATGCTTCTCTGTCCTCTAACAAATTCCTGGAGATTTGGGGATGAAGATTTGGCGACAGGGACCTCCTCTAACCCAAGCCCTCCAGAGCATCCTTTTTCTGTTCTAGCGATCTGTCGGAGGTGCTGTGTCTGATCTGGAGGCATTTGGAGTTTTGGGAATCCTCAAACTCGGGCCTCGGGTGTGGTGGATGGGTTCCCTGCTTGCAGTGGTGGTGGGGTGTGCGTGTGTGGGGGGTAGGGTTGCCAAGTCCAATTCAAATATCTGGGGACTTTGGGGGTGGAGCCAGGAGTTCAGTTATGCTTGTCACACCCTTGCTCCTGGCTCCGCCCCTAATGTCTCCTGGCTCCACCCCCAAAGTCTCGTGGCTCCACCCCCAAAGTCCCCAGATATTTCTTGAATTGGACTTGGCAACCCTACCGGCAGCAAAGGCCTCGGGCTCCCTCTGGAGTGGCATGACGTCACCGGAAGTGACGTCACCGGAAGTGACGTCACTTCCTGTTTGCGGCGGCGCCTGCTCCCTTCCCTTGGTCTGCCCTCTGCCACACTCCCAACCCCTGGAAGGGCATGGTGTGTGTGTGTGTGGCAGCTGCCCCGCTGCAGTGAGGTGGGTCAGAGACTGTCCCTTTAAGAGAGCACCAGGCTGAAATGCAGCCTGCTCTTCCAGCTGTCGCCCCTGCAGGTGCTCTTGATCTGTCTCTGTTTTGCAGGTGGAACTCCAACACAGAGGCTTCCGCGTGTGTTGCTCCACCGCCCCGCCGCTCCCTCAGCTGCTTCTGCCTGCTGCTCGGAATGGAGCCCTGCCCACGGCGAGACTGCCCAGCATGCTCCAGGGAGACTGTTGCACTCTGTTCCTGAAAAATAAAGTCTGAGCTGTGCCCTCTGTTGTGTCTTCTGCTTGGCATCTGCTGCACGTTCCCTGGGCAACCCCCTTTCGCTCAGTGGCCTCTCCGAGGGAATGCCTGGGAAGGTGGGCAGACTTGGTTCTTGAGGGGGGAATGGGCTATGAGCTGCCACACTGCCCCCTGTGTGGCTGGACAGGGGAGGGGGGTGCCGCCCCTCAGATTGCCCAGGCTGACAGTCTACCTGACTGCACAGGGCTGTTGTGCACTGGGCACTTGGGGGGGCCTGCCGAAGTGGATGCATGCCCAGCAGCACGCATTCTGAGTTCTGCGGCCCCCAGGGAAGGTGTTCCTTCCACATAGCAGGGGGTGGCAGCAGGGCAACACTGGGGGGGGGGGGCTCAAGGAGGTGTATTTCAGACTTGGTCTGGCCACTCCCAGACACACATTCCAGCCACTGTCTAGGACAGCGAACTCCTGCATTTGGCACTTCCTGCTTGTCTGTGCATGCCTCTGCCCACCTGCCATTGGCGGAGTCTCTGACAGCGAGAGGGCATGGGGGGATTAACAGCCTCTCAGGTGCAGGCTTTCCACCCCCTCGCCCAGTCATGTGCAACGGGCTGGCCAATCCCATGGTCCTGCACAAGCCTGAGCCTCCCCCACCCCCGCCTTAGCAGCAGGCCAATGGCATGGGCCTGGGTGGAATCACCATGGTGATGGGTTCTCTCTCGCTCGTCGGGCCGCTTTCCCCCCTCCAAGCATGGTGTAACGTCTCCCCTTTGGAAGCCAATGAGCGGTGCCGTAGATCCACCCACGTCTGAGCAGCCGGCTGCCATGTATGTCTGGATTGGGCTGCCCATGCAAGAGAAGCCAGAGTACAAAATTCATGGGCTGAATAAAACTCTGAGAACTGATTGGTTGCTTGTAGCAGTGGCATGCCCTGTGAAAAATGAGGAGCTGAGGAAGAGGAGCCTTGTTTGGTCAAGTGGTTGGGGTCCCAAATTGGCTGAGTGGGGCCATGGCTCAATGGGAGAATTCAATCCCTAGTGCCTCCAGTTAACAAAAGACCCTTGAGAGATCCTGAGTCCCTGGACAGCCACTGCCAGTCAGAATAGACGACACTGACCTTGACAGATCTCTCAGTGTAAGAAGGCTTCTTGTGTTCATGTGGCTAGTTAAGTCAGGTAAATTCTTAGTGTCATGAAGTCATGAAAACCCAGACAGTCAGAAGCACTAAGAATGTAAATAAGACCCAGAAACACTAAAGCACATAAAACAATGAGCAGGTTGCTTTAAGAACAGTGATGGTGCCTCATTGCATAACTATAGGTGACATGGACATTAGCTACCTTGCAGGCAATCCAGCTTTTCCTTTGATAATTATATGTATGATAAATCCTCCATAGAGCAGGTGAGTACTTAGAACTTTGCTGTTACAGGAATGTAAACAAAGAAGTGGCTGATAGGACATCGCTTGTGTTCTTGGTGCTGCTCTACAGTTCCTCTTCAACATGTGTCAAGTTGCTTCTCAGGGTGATGGCTGATCAGGCTGCTTTGGTGTATCAGTTCATTGCTGACTCTGCAACTGCAGTTTCCCCTCCTCTTGTCCAGTTCCTCCACCATGCTTCTGTTTTATGTTAAGAGCCCCATGGTGCAGAGTGGTAAACTGCAGTACTGCAGTCCAAGCTCTGCTCAGAACCTGAGTTTGATCCCAGCAGAAGCTGGGTTCAGGTAGCTGGCTCAAAGGTGACTCAGCCTTCCATTCCAAGGTTGGTAAAATGAGTACCCAGTTTGCTGGTGGTAAAGTGTAAATAACAAAGGCAATGGCAAACCACCCCATAAAGAGTCTGCCATGAAAACATTGTGAAAGCATCATCACCCCAGAGTCGGAAATGACTGGTGAACTGATATTACTCATGGTTATATAATGCAAATGTTTCTTGTGTTCTATTAAAGCACAATAAGATGAAGACATTTAGGATTCATTTGCAATGGAGAAGATAATGTGCCAAATGAAAGAAGCCATCTGATTTTGAAATTATACGAACTCTCTATATAGAATTTCACCCTGATATAAAACCTCCTCGAAACTACATTGTACTTTGTACCTATTATGTACACCTGGACCAAATGTTTGAGTACACTCTGATCTTTGGTATGCAGTTAGATCAGTTTCCATGTTTTTACTGGCCCAGCTTCTGAGCCTTTAATATCAGGATATATACAGAGATTGTACTTCTCCCATTACTTTGCCTCTATGACAGCCAGGAAAGCTGTTGTTAAAAACTCAAAAGCAGAGCCTGTAAATCATTTGTATTTATGGACAATAAAGGTAACTGTACATCAGTAAAAATGTACATGCACAACTAACCACTCCACTCTTTCACCTTTTATGGTGTCTATGGCGCCATAATGACTGGGGAAGGTTGTATATAGAGCCTTAGAGTGGAAAAGAGGTCAGAACCAAGATTCACTTGATCCTGACACTCTAACCACTACATCACTGAGGGTATATTGATTGATTGTGGGAAACATGAACATTCTTTTTTTTTCTGAAACATGAAATACTTCACTTCAGCACCAGGAGCCTTTCTTACAGGCACCTTTTCTTTCATACCAAGGTAGAAAGCAAAACAGTGTTCAGGGCAAAAACAGCTTTACCAGTGCCCTGAAACTGATATTCTGAAGACAAATATATGATGACTAGGAGTAAGGCCCATTGTGAAGAAAAATACAATGGACTCTAAAAGGAGGCTCTGGGTGAGTGCCCCCCCCCCTTGCAGTCTTCTCATCCACCCAAGTGAAGGCATTCACTCTCCCCACACCTCAAGAGGAGCTGATCTCTGCCATCTGGGGAACAGTTGTAATTCTGAGTGATCTCCAGCCCTCACCTGGAGATTATAGCAACCAAACAGAATAACGTGAAAAGGTAGAGCAGGAAGGGATTCATGTTAAATCCACCTCAAATACTTAGAAATTCAATTATTTATATAGCAAATTATTCATAGAAAATACAGTATATCACAAAGTGCAAAGGAAAACTACTCCCGAAACAACCATTCCTATATTGATATCCTACAGTCTGTTCCTTTAAATTGGAGTCAGGAAGTAGTGTGCAGTGCCATGAAAACAGAGTCCAATGCTCCAAATCTTCTCTGTTAGCCAATATCTGGATGGAATGCAGCAAGGCAATAAGATGCTAAGATGCAACAGGGATGCACAAAATGCCCTGTTTCACGCAAGGCTTCAATGAGCTGCATAAATAAAAGTTAAAAATCACTGATACGTAAACACTTCAATTTCAGTAAATACAATACATAATACTTGTAAATACCTTCAAAAATGACTAGAACAATTCATATTGGAGACCATCGCTCCTACATTTGACAAACAAACGACGGCAATAGGAAATTGACCATAATACACTTATAAACAACAGGCATTGAGAATTTCTATGTCAATTTTTTTTATTTTGCAGTATATTGAAAGATATTCTACTATCAAAATTTAAATATAATTCTTCAATACATTACATAATTTCCCACCCTCCAAATTATGACCTCCGCCAGTATAGAAAACAAATTAAAAACCTTTTAAAAGTAAAAATGCACATATATAGAATCTTAACTAAAATTTATCATTCACTGAACTTTATCTTAACTCCAATATAACTACTATTATTGTTCCTTAACTTAATTCTTAACTCTTATTCGTCAGTATTACATATTTAATCAAATACCCATAATCAATTCTTCTTTCCACTTTAAAAGTGCAATTAATACTTATTAAACATTAACCATAAAGTTCATAATCATGGAGTCACCACTAAAAAATATTCAAATCTTGATCTTATCTTAACTCACATAAGCTTACTATAGTAACTCAACTACTTATTCTCCTTTATTAGAACAGTACTCAACAATCAGTCCTTCTTTCTCCTTTAAAGTTCAATTAGTGTTATCAAAAACCACTAAATGACTCTTCACCTTCCGTTGTATCTCCACATAATTTTGGAATTTATTCCAGTCTTCTCTAAATTTCTCCCTATTACAGTCTTTTTAAGATTCTAGTAAGTTTGTCCATTTCACTCCAATTAAGGACCTTTAAGATCCAGTCCCATTTTTCAGTTATTCTGTCTTGCTTCCACATTTGTGCATACAATGTTCTTGCAGTTGAAAGCAAATACCACAATAATGTCCTGTCTTGCTTCGGAAAGCTTTCCATTTGTAATCCCACCAAGAAAACATCTGGAGCTCTCTTGATATTATATCCCAAGATTTTTGATATCTCTTGTTGAATCATAAGCCAGAATTGCTTCGCTTTTTCACAAGTCCACCACATGTGATAGAAAGAACCTTAATGTTTTTTACATTTCCAACACCTATCAGAGACGATTACTCATTTTTGCTAATTTTTAGGCGTCATATACCATCTGTACAGCATTTTAAAACAGTTCTCTTTTATATTATAACACGTTGAAATTTTCATAGAGTTCTTCCATAGGTGTTCCCACATTTCCATTTGTATTTCTTTGTTAAAGTTTATTGCCCATTTAATCATTTGAGGTTTCACAACCTCCTCTTCTGTAGACCATTTCAGTAACAACTTATAAGTCCTTGAAATCAATTTTTCATTTTCACCCAACAGCATTTTTTCCATTTCTGTTTTTTCATATCTTATACCTGTACTCCTGATATCTTTTTCTACCAAGCTTTTAATTTGAAGCAGTTGAAACCAGTCAAATTTTCCCTGCAATTCTTCAGCCGATTTCATTTCTACTTTACCTCCCTGAAATTTTAGCAGTTGTTCATATGGTACATATTTCTCTTCTCGTGGACTTTGAGACAATTTTATAACTTCAGTTGGCACTATCCAAAGTGGTTTTCTCTCATCACCATATTTATTATATTTTTTCCAAGTAGTTCTTCCTTATATAATGGTGTGAGAAAAATCCATCCATCTTCTCTTTCCCATAATACAGATATGCATGCCAACCAAAAGTATTTCCTTGACCTTCTAGAGCCAATAATATTTTATTAGTCAAAGTCATCCAGTCCTTAATCCATACCAAACATGCTGCATCATGGTATAGCATTAAATCAGGTAATTGGAAGCCACTGCTTTCTTTTGCATACGTCAGGATTTTCATCTTAATTCTTGGTTTCTTGCCCGCCCATATAAATTTTGAAATCTTTCTTTGCCAAAGATTAAATTGTTTCTTATCTCTCACAATTGGAATGGTTTGAAAAAGAAACATAATTCTTGGTAGAACATTCATTTTAATTGCAGATATCCTCCCCAACATAGATAAATTCAGTTTATTCCATTTTAGCCTATCTTCTTCAATTTTATGCCAAAGCTTTTCATAGTTATTCTTATATAGATCAATATTTCTCATCATAATCTCCACACCTAAATATTTTACTTTTGAGGCAACTTCACAACCTGTAACATTTTGTAGCTCTTTCTGTTTGCCTAAAGACAAGTTCTTAGTAAGGATTTTCGATTTTTCTTTATTGATATAAAAACCTGCTAACTCTCCATACTCTTTAATTTTCTTCAACAACAGGGGTGTCACTTGTAATGGATTTTCATTAATAAACATCACATCATCCGCAAAGGCCCTATATTTATATGAAAAACCTTTCAACTTCAAACCCTCAATCTCCTTTTCTTCATCAATTTGAGACAACAAGACCTCTAGGGTCATTATAAACAACAACGGAGATAGAGGGCAGCCTTGTCTTGTGCCTCTACTAATCTTCATTCATTCAGTCAAGTCAGCATTCACACAGAGTTCAGCTTGTTGTTCTATGTATATTGCCTTGATCATCCTTATAAAATCATCTCCTAATTTCATTGTTTCCATCACAGCAAACATAAAGTCCCAGTTGAGATTATCAAAAGCTTTTTCTGCATCAGCAAAAAATAAAGTCACCTCTTTTCTGGATGCTTATCATAGTATTCTACAATGTCTATTACTGTTCTGATATTGTCTCTTAGTTGCCTTCTGGGGAGAAAACCTGCTTGTGCCTCTTGATTAGAAATGTTCAAATGCTGTTTGAGTCGTTCTACTAGAATTCTAGCAAATATCTTATAGTCATTATTCAGTAGTGAAATTGGTCTATAATTTTTTACATTTGTGGAATATCTATCATCTTTCGGAATCAAAGAAATAACAACTTCTTTCCATGTATTTGGCACCTTCCCATCTTGCCTAATACAGTTCATCAATTTTTGAAGTTTTGGTACTAATATTTCTCCCAAGACTTTATAGAATTTTGCTGAAAAACCGTCAGGACCCGGAGCTTTTCCTAATTTCATTGAACAAATTGCTGCTTCAATTTCTGTTTTTTCAATTGGATCATTCAGAATTTTTTCCATATTTTCACTTAAGGGTTGTACTTTAATTTTTTGCAAATAGGCACCAATTTTCTCTCTGTTTACTTGTTGACCTTTGAATAATTTGGCGTAGAATTTATAAAATTCCCTTTTAATTTCAGCTTGATCCACAATTTCTTTACCCTCCGAAAAAATCTTGTTTATGAACTTTTTCTCCCTTTTTTTTCAATTGCCAAGCCAAGTATCTCCCCAGTTTGTTAGCACCTTCAAATGATTTCTGCTGTAGCCTTTTTAAATTCCACTCCACCTCTTTATTCAATAAGTGTCTCAGTTGATTCTGTAAAATTATTATCTCTCGCATTATTCCCCCCCCCCCCAGTCTTTTCTTCAACTTATTTTCTTTTCTGCCTATTTCTGCTTGCAAATCCTTCAATTGCTTTTCCTTGGCTCTTTTATCTTTATTGTTCAATGTAATTAGTAGCCCTCTCATAACAGCTTTATACGCGTTCTATAAAGTCTGAATGCTAACCTCTTGGTCTTCATTAGCCTGGAAGAAAGCTTTTGTCTCTTTTTCAAGAGATTTCACTACTTCAGCTTTTAACAACAGGTCTTCATTTAGTCTCCATCTTCTTCTCTTTCTCTTTTCCTTCACTGACCACATTAATGGATTGTGGTCTGCACCTATTTTCGGAAAAATCTCTATTTTGGTAGTAATAAGTCCCAAATCCGTTGTAGTCCATATCATATCAATTCTTGAGAAGGAGTCATGCCTTGCTGAAAAAAAAGTATAGTCACGTACATTAGGGTTATATTTTCTCCGTATGTCTTCCAAACTTTCTTGCTTTATTATTTCAAAGAAAGACTTTGGCAGCTTACCATCTTTTTTCTTTTTATTCCCTGATCTAGCCAAAGAGTTCTTAATTGTTCCATTAAAGTCTCCCATTAACATTACCTGCTCATAAGTCATTTGATCCAGTTGTTGTAAAACGTCTTTTTAAAAAGCATCTTTTGCCCCATTGGGGGCATATAGTCCCTACAACAGCATCTTTTTTTCATTCATAAACACCTCCACAGCAATGTATCTGCCTTCATTGTCTTTAAAAACCAATTTTGGCTCCAATTCTTTTTTAATATAAAAAACCACTCCCTTTTTTTTTTCTTTAGCTAATGAAAAAAATTCTTCCCCCAAAGCCTTATTCCACAAAAATTTGTAATCCAATTGCTTAATGTGTACTTCTTGTAGACATACTATATTACATTTCTGCTTTTTAATCCAATGAAAAATCCTTTTCTTTTTTTAGGTGAATTAAGTCCATTTACATTCTAAGAAATTAATTTGTAATCCATAATGATTTTTAATTATTTTGTATCCTCAAATTCTTTTTTGTCTGCCAAAAATTCATTCATGCCTTGTGTGTCCACTATTGTTTTTCTCAGACTTTTGTATTCAAAGCTAAGACCTTCAAGTAAAATCCATCTGTATCTTATGCCTTTGTCTCTTAACTTGTCTGTCAGCTTCTTGAATTGTTTTCTGTCCATGATGACTTTCCTCGGCAGCTCCTTCATCATTCGCACTCTGCTTTCCTCCACCACTAGTGGGCTTTCAAACTGCTTACTTAAGATCCTTCCCACCACGTCCCTTGTGGTAAACTTCACAACCACGTCCCTAGGTAGCTTACGCTTTCTGGCAAAGTCTGAATTGACCCTATAGACATAATCACACAAATGTCCCATCACCACAGGGTCATCTTCCATAAAGTCAGCCATTATTGTAACAATATAGCTCTTTAAATCCTCTTGGTCAGTCTCAGGTTCTCCCCTTAGATGGATAATATTCTCCATCATCTTACAGTCTTGTAGTATTGCTTCATCCTGCATCTTCTTAATGGTAGCATCTTGGTCTTTTATTTTTACTTCAGTCTCCTCAGTCTTTTTAGCTATTGCTTGAGACTCTTTTTAGTTCATCTATCTCTTTTTTAATATCCTTCTTTACTTCTTCAGCACTAGAATTTATTTCTTTAGTTATTTCTTTAGTGAGTTTCTTTTCACTTCCTGTTATTAATTCCTTCATTGCTTTTAACAGTCTTACTTCCATAGCAGCCAGTTGATCTTGCACTTGTTTAGACATCTTTCCCTCTCCCAACGAGGAGGCTCTTAACCATGTAACTCTTGCTCCCAGCTTCTGATCAGGCATTACTGACTGCCCATTGCAAATAATGGGTCTCAAGTTGGTCTCACCAATCCACAATCTGATGGTTGCATTTGATAGATTGGAGCATGCCCTTTCCAGCAAGGCCAAAATCGCCGTCCTCAGAGCTCCCTAGGTCAAGAAACTAATTTTTAAAGTTTTTAAATTTCCAAGATGGTGGCTGCGATATTTCCAAGCCTCTCTTTTTAAAAACTTTTCCTTTTCCCCCTAGGGCTTATTATTCATTTTCAAACATACAGTCCAGATTGTTTCACCTTTTGGGGAGGATTTATGTTAGTCTTGAGTGTTATTACAGTCCAATTTCAGTTTATTTTATTTAAAAACTTTGACCTTTGTATAATGGCCTCCGGTGTTTCTCTATGGTTTCTGGTTCTTGAAAATACCCAGATGTTTGGAAGTTCCTCTTTCTCTCAGCAGTTATTTCCTGACTCTCTAGCAATGAAGTCTCGTTCTCACTGACTGTAGATCTCACGATAGTTGAAACACACGTCACTTCCTGCTTTGTAATAGGAGACTGCAGTCTTTGTTATGGCTGGGTTTTTTTCAGAAGCCGCAGGAATTTTCAACAGCAAGTATTTTTCTGCACTTTTCTGCTTTTCCTTAGTTCCAAAAATTCCAGTTTCACCCCCTTCCACTTCTCTTTAATATCATACTGTAACCCATAGTCCTGGATCTTAAATCTTTATTTTTTAACAGTCTTAATTTAGTCCCGAAGTGAAAGATAAGGATCTTTTACCTTAACGACGTTTATCATAAATTATACAGTCCACTCTGTCTTCAGATGTTATTATAGTCCATAGGAAGCTGGAATGTTGAGTTTATGTTAATTGAATGACTCCAGAGATTCTTTGTAGATGATGGAATACAAATTCTCATCGGGGATTCTTTAAAGCTGAAAAAAAACCCCTCCCAGGATCTCTCATCAGCCAGAGTAAGTCCCCTCAAAAAATTTATGCACGTCTTAGACAGATTCCTTTACTGGAAAAAGTAGGCAGCAGGCATTAAGATGCCTTTTATGCCCAGAACAAAGATCTCGGTCTGCTCTTCTAAAGAGAAACAGGTCAGCTCACAATGTTCCAACTCCGGAAGTCCAGGTGTTGAGAATTTCTTAAGGTCACAGACACAGAGTTTACAGTGGCATACGTAATACATAGTGAACTACAATTCTTTTACAAAAAACGTAGTGAACTACAATTTATTTACAAAAAACCCGACAAGTCCCAGTCACTGTTAAGACCATTAGGCATCATAGAATCCAGCTTAAAAATCCATTGCATTTCCTGCTTAATCAACCACTTATTCATGTCAACTTTTTCCTGAAGCCAAACAGGAAACTTTTCCAGGACAAAGAATTTTAAATCATTGGGATCCTGTTTTAATAAGCAGAAATGTTCAACAAGAGGGGTTTCAGAAAAAAAAGTTTTTACAAGAGATTTATGTTCCAAAATTCTAGTACAAACTGCACGTCTTGTGCTGCCACAATAAATTTTTAAACGTGCAGTCCGCACTAGAATTTTGCTATCCAACATGCCAGCTCTAAATGTAAAGCTGTGAAGCCTCATGCGAAACAGAGCATTTAGCGCATCCCTGTTGCATCTTAGCATCTTATTGCCTTGCTGCATTCCATCCAGATATTGGCTGAGAAGATTTGGAGCACTGGACTCTGTTTTCACAGCACTGCACACTACTTCCTGACTCCAATTTAAAGGAACACACTGTTGGATATCAATATAGGAATGGTTGTTTCAGGAGTAGTTTTCCTTTGCACTTTGTGATATACTGTATTTTCTATGAATAATTTGCTATATAAATAATTGAATTGCTAAGTATTTGAGGTTGATTTAACATGAATCCCTCACCTGGAGATTGGCAACAGTGGTTCCCCAGGAGGAAATTGCATGATATCTGTCTGAGGTCCCACTCCTCAAACCCCACCCTCTTAGGCCCCACTCCTTAAATCTCCAGGAATTTTCTAACCTGGAGTTGACAACCCTGCAGCCTCAACACTGGAAAAGGATAGTCTTTCTTTTGGGGGGGGGACCAAAGCAGCTTACATCATTCTCATTCCCCTCCCCCACCTTTGATCTGAACAACAACCCCGTGAGGCTTCCCTATCTCCTCAGGCAACCATCCTGGAGTGAGACTGAGGGGAGGAGGGAGAGAAGGAGTGACAGGAAAGAGGCAGGAAAGACAGTAAAAGTGGAGCAGCCATGCCCTCTGAGGAAATGGCCAGTACTGCCAGGCTCTCTGGCTATTTCAGCAGCCTTCAGAGGGTGCGTTTGTGGGATGCTGTCTGTGTGGGCTGTTGACAGGGTGGCAGAGATCTGTTGCCACTGGCAGCCTTGATGCCTTTCGTGAGGCCACAGTACAGCAGCTTGCCTTCTGAGGCCAGTTAACAGAGAAGACAGAGAGAAGCATTGGAGATATGCCTCTCTCTCTGAGGTAAGACTGTTTTGGTGGTTTGTTCAACATTCCTAACTGGCAGGGGCAGGGGAATCGGCCAATGGGAGGCCAGAGACAGTGACAGATGGTTCATTAGCCACTAGTTGGTACCCCACACCCAATGAATGAGGAGCTGGGTTTTGCCACTATGCCATGGGTTTTACTACTAAAAGATAAACTCTCCCCTGTAGACTTGCCCCTGTTCCTACATTCCATGTCTTCACTGCCTTTACACTGCTACCTACACAGCAAGCAAACTTTTAACAATCGCTAATTTCTACACCATGAAGAAATGATAATAAGGAACAACTCACCCCCTGAATTGTTGTACTCTGTTGTACTCTCTCTCTGTTGTACTCTCTCTGTTGTACTCTCTCTCGGCTTCACTTCACGAACGAAGATTTAAGAAAGGTGCAGTAGTCCATGTCTGCTGCAGGCTCACTGGTGGCTGACAAGACCAATGAGGGACAGGCAGGTCCAGCCACAGTGGCTGCAGGGAAAAGTTTGATTTGGGGTTGGTGCTGTAGCACTGAAATTCTTCCTCAATCTCCTTTTGTCCTCAAGACCAGCTATGCGTGCGTCCTCAAAGGAAGAGACAGCCTGGTGGACGGTGTGCCTCCATGCTTTGCGATCTGAGGCTAGGTCGGACCACTGGTGATGGTTGATGCAACAGGTACCAAGGGATTTCTTCAAGGAGTCCTTGTACCTCTTCTTTGGTGCCCCTCTATTTCGATGACAGGTGGAAAGTTCGCCATACAGGGCAATCTTGGGAAGGCGGTGGTTTTCCATCCTGGAAATATGCCCTGCCCAGCGCAGCTGCGTCTTCAACAGCAGTGCCTCGATGCTTGTAACCTCCACCCGCTTGAGGACTTCAGTGTTGGTCACAAAGTCACTCCAGTGGATGTTGAGGATGGTGCGAAGGCAGCGCTGATGAAAGCGCTCAAGGAGTCGCAGGTGATGACGGTATAAAACCCACGATTCAGAGCCGTAGATGAGGGTTGTTATCACAACTGCTTTGTAAGCATTGATCTTTGTGCCTTTTTTCAGATGCTTGTTGCTCCACACTCTTTTATGCAGTCGGCCAAATGCACAGTTTGCCTTTGCCAGCCTGTTGTCAATCTCCTTGTTGATCTTCGCATCTGAGGAGATGATGCACCCCAGGTAGCTGAACTGCTGGACTGTCTTCAAAACTGATTCACCCACAGTGATGCAAGGAGGGTGATAATCTTCCTGGGGTGCAGGCTGGTGGAGAACTTCTGTCTTCTTCAGACTAACTTCTAGGCCGAATAGCTTGGCAGCCTCTGCAAAGCAGGACGTCATATGCTGCAGAGCTGATACCGAGTGGGAGACGAGTGCAGCATCATCAGCAAACAGTAGCTCTCGGATAAGTTTTTCCATTGTCTTGGAGTGGGCCTTTAGTTGCCTCAGGTTGAACAGGCTGCCATCGGTGCGATAGCGGATGTAGACACCATCGTCATCATCTAAATCTACTGTGGCTCTTTGAAGCATCATGCTAAAGAAGATCGTAAAGAGAGTTGGCGCAAGAACACAGCCTTGCTTTACACCTGTGCCTATTGGGAAGGGCTCTGAGAGATTGTTGCAGTGTCTGACTTGGCCTCGCTGGTCTTCATGTAGCTGGATGATCATGCTGAGGAACCTTGGGGGACATCCTAAACGTTCAAAGATTTGCCACAGGCCTTTCCTGCTAACGGTATCGAAAGCTTTGGTAAGGTCAACAAAAGTCACATATAGACCCTTGTTCTGTTCCCTGCATTTCTCTTGGAGCTGCCTGAGAACAAATACCATGTCGGTGGTGCTCCTGTTAGCTCTGAAGCCACACTGGCTCTCTGGGAGGAGTTCTTCTGCAATGGTGGGCACCAGTCTGTTCAGGAGTATTCTGGCAAGGATTTTGCCTGCGACGGAGAGCAGGGTTATCCCCCGGTAGTTGGAGCAGTCTGACTTTTCCCCTTTGTTCTTGTGTAGAGTAATGATGATTGCATTGCGAAAGTTTTGTGGTAGTTTGCCTTGTTCCCAACAGGTGACAAGTACTTTGTGAAGTGTGCTATGTAGTACTATGCCCCCATGCTTCCAGATCTCTGGTGGGATTCCATCAACTCCCGCTGGCTTGCCACTTTTCAGTTGCTTGATGGCTTTAACAGTCTCTTCTAGGGTGGGGATCTCATCCAACTCTGTTTTCACTGGTTGAAGTGGGGTGAGGTGGATTGCTGAATCTTGAACTACGCGATTGGCACTGAAGAGAACCTGAAAATACTCGGACCATCGGTTCAGAATGGATGCCTTGTCTGTGAGGAGCACTTGGCCGTCTGCACTACGCAAGGGACTCTGAGTCTGATATGATGGACCATATACTGCCTTCAGGGCTTCATAGAACCCTCTTAAATCACCAGTGTCTGCACACAGCTGGGTTCTCTCTGCAAACTTGGTCCACCACTCGTTCTGAATGTCTCGAAGCTTGCACTGGAGGTTGCTACATGCAGCGCGAAAGGTTGCTTTTTTCCTGGGACAGGAGGGCTGAGCAAGATGTCCTTGGTAGGCAGATCTCTTTTTCGCCAGTAATTCTTGGATCTCTTGATTGTTCTCATCAAACCAGTCCTTGTTCTTCCTTGTGGAGAACCCGAGGACTTCTTCAGAGGTCAACAGGATGGTAGTTTTTAGGTGTTCCCAGAGTGCTTCTGTAGAAGGGTCTGTGGGGAAACTGGGGTCCTCAATTCTTGTCTGGAGTTTTGCCTGGAAGGCAGCTTTAACTTCGGCTGACTGAAGGCTGCCAACCTGAAACTTCCTCCGGGGGATACCGCCTCTCCTGGGTGTAGATTTAAAGTGAAGACAGAGATTGCAACGTACAAGACGATGATCCGTATGACATTCCGCACTGGGCATTACTCGGGTGTGTAAGACATCTCGAAGGTCTCTCTGGCACACCAGAATGTAGTCATTAAGGTGCCAATGCTTGGACCGTGGGTGCATCCAGGTTGTCTTCAGACTGTTTTTCTGCTGGAAGATAGTGTTGGTGATGGTGAGCTGATGCTCCATGCAGAATTCTAGCAGGAGGCACCCGTTATCATTGCAGTTGCCAATGCCGTGTTTGCCAAGTACTGCTTTCCAGGCTTCCGAGTCTTTACCTACTCTGGCATTGAAGTCGCCAAGGATGATCACCTTGTCCTCTATAGGGGTCTTCCGTACAAGGTTGCGTAGATCAGCATAGAACTTGTTCTTTTCTGCAGGATCTGCTTGAAGGGTTGGGGCATACACACTGAAGAGTGTTGCATGCTGCTTGTTTTGAAGTGGGAGGCGCATGGACATGATGCGATCTGAGTGACCTTTCAGCAGGTTTTCGAGTTTAGAGTCAATGGAGTTCCTGACCATGAAGCCAACGCCAGAAAGGCGGCTCTCAGCCTTTGACTTACCCAACCAGTAGAGGGTATAGCCAGCACCGTATTCTTGAAGACTACCTTCCTCAGGGAAACGGACCTCACTGAGAGCTGCTATGTCGATATTCAACCTGAGAAGTTCATGGGCAACTAGAGCAGATCGTCGTTCAGGGTGACCACTGTCTACTGTGTCAAGCATGGTTCTGATGTTCCAACACGCAAGCTTTAGTCTTTGCACACTTTGTGAGGCAGGTGCATGCCTTTTCCTTGTTGTTATTTTTCGACCGCAAGTAAGGATGCCCGTTGACCGCGGCTAGCCAACTGGGGGGGGGGGGAGGAGACGACCTTTGTTTAGGCCACCTTTTCTAGGCCCCTCTCCATACGGAGCAAGCAGTGCTATCTCTAAATAAGGCTGCTTGGTCGTTCAGGGTGCTGCCAAAAAATGTTTTCGTCTCCGGGTCAGCATCAGGCGACCAATACCCTGAACCGCCTACATGCAGGATCGGGACTGCGGCTTCCAGTGGCATCTTCCACCTGCCGTTTCGCCCCTTGCCCATCGCTGCAGGACTTAGTATGTTGTGGGTTGTGGATGTGGATACCCTTCAGGCCTGCGCAGAGGAATTTTTAGGTGAAGCACAGTGTGCGCAGTACTGGCTCCACCCTTTCACCTTGGGGTCATCTGCCATGGCCCAGTAAGCCAGGACGCCAGCAGCGAGTCCTCCAGGTGGTAGGTGTTATATTAACGAGCTCTGTCTGCCCGGGCTTGATGTTAGAGTTTTCCTTCTCTTGGCTGGCGAGGTTGGTGAGCCCAGCCTGCCCATCCAGTTATACCGCCGGACATTTGGTCGCACCATGACGTGGCAAACTCTGTGAAAAACTGTTGTACTATTGAAGATACAATGACTGTTCCATGGGGGCGGGGAAGCAGAACACAAGCAACAACAGCAGATCTACTCCCTTCTCACTTTGGGCCATGGGATAGCTACAAATATATGATGACTAGAAGTAAGGCCAGAACATAAGTATCATTTAGTTCAAGCCTTGAGTGTTCTAGTTTGGGAAAACTGAGGGGGGTGTTAGCCCTGGACCCCCTCTCCAGCTATTCTGAACTGGCATAGACTATAATCATCTGGCTCTCATGCCAGGTTTTCCTATGGACATTTGTTTCCTATGGACCGTACAGTAGTGCTTTAAGCATGGCCTCAGCAAGCTTCTTGCCTGTTATTGTGTGAATTGCCTATGCCTGCCACGCTAAGAGGACATCAGACTGTGCTTCAATGACAAGCTGCTCAGCCCCGCAGAACAGCAACTGCATCCCTGTCACCAAGAAGATAGAACCAGAAGCAGCTCTGAGAGAAGCCATGTTCTTGAGATGTCCCAAGAAGACAATACTCTCTCTTGTAAACTGCCATGCAGAGAAGGTTGCTTCACCATATACTACAATCCAGAGCTCAGCCAATGCTTTGGAAATGCAGATGTAGAGGCACTACTGCTAACAATGAACTGCTGCAACTTCTCCTCATCAAACAAAAGAATCTTTCTGTCACCCATCAAGACAAGCTCTTTGCACAATAGAGCATTGCTGAAGATGATCATCTGTCAACAGTCACATCCTGCAGCACGTCCCCTTTCTTTTGTTTTATCAATGTTCCCCTCCAAGGTGTTACAATATGGAAAAATCTGGGACTAAATTGACTACTCCAGTTCTTTTGTGTAAACGATGCACCTCATGGGCCATCATCATCCATCGAATTCTTTTGTTCTATCTCTTGGGAGCCATCTCTGGGTAAGTGTTACCCATCACATGACCCTGCCTTGGGATATGAAAATGGCTATAAGAAGGCCAGATTTTTGGCCATTCAGGTGTGTCTCTGACTACCCCTACCTTGGTGTCAGAGTCACCCCCAATGCCTGATCAGTTTTGGGCCCATTGTTGTGAGTGACACTGGTCATCTCTTGCCTCCCCTTCCTGTCTTCCCTGGAGGATCATCCTTCTTCTGTCATCGAGAAGTATAGTATTGCCCTGCCCGTGTTATCCTTATATGTCCCTGTGATGGATTGGAAAGCAGTCTGTGTGAATGACAGTTGCGACACTCACTGTGATTGGCTAACCGCCTCCATGATAACCAATGTAACAAGTTAAAGGAGTTCAGTTCCAGTTTAGCGCCAGTGGAGATCAGTCTGAGAAGTCTGAGTGAGACTGAAGACTGGGCAGTCTGAGACAGAGGTGGTTGTTTGATTAAAGCTCTTGTCTGTATGAGAGTTTCTGTTTGTGAGAAGGGGCTAACAGTGGCTCTTTCTAAGAAGACTCTCAGAGTTGTGGCTCAGAGTGTCAGAAGGCAGAGCAAGGTTAAAGACTGCTGAGGAGTTCTGTCAGAGCCAGAGGGCAGACTCCTGGTTATAACAAAGATCACAAAACACATACCTTGAGAGGGACAAAAGGTTCTTGTGTCTGTGTGAAATCCCAGAAGTCAAACAGATCCTAGCTGTGAAAGGGGACTTGGAACAAGTGTATGAGGAGTCAGTGTGAAGGACCCTCAAGGGTGTCAGAGTCCAGGGTATAGCTCTTCAGACAGGAGGATACCTAGTTTGTTAGGGGAAAGGGTCTATGGTGGGAAGTTTTGCCACAAGTTCAGTCAGTCCTCTCAGGGAGTGAAATAGTGTGTGAAGAAATTATAAAGCCAACACCATCTTTATACAAGATCTAGATTTGAAGAGTGTTATCCAGCTGAGGGAAACACTGTGAATATTTGTATTTGAAACAATAGCCTGCCAGCATGTGTTCTTGTGTGCTATTAGTTTGATTTTCTGCCTGCCAACTGTTTTAATATTACAAACCGCTAATATTATTTTCTCCCTTCCCAGCCTTTCTGTACATAATAAAACTTATTTTTTGTTTTGAACTTAAAATGCTATCCATGCCCTCGTTTATTTCTGACAAGGTTAATTTTGGTTCTCCTGAGGTACTGGATGAAGGAGTGACAGGATTCAAAGCGGTCCTCTTTGCCCGCTGACTTTGGCTCCCTCACAGTCCCTATCAATTTTCCTGCCTATTTTCCTAGATCTATGTGATTGCTGTTAATTGTGTTTCTTGTGTGCTTGAGTAATTTTTCTAATAAAAGTCTATTTTTAGTATACAATCTCATTATTTAAAGGGGCTCCTTTGGAGGACTGACTCCTGTATACACAGGTTATTGAGCCCATATATTTTGGTATCTTTGCCCACCTAAATAATTCCCCCATACCTCTCTTTAGGGCAATTTGGCTAGCAGGGGGGACATATGACAGATTTTGTGACTGGTCTGAACTGTGCCCCCTCCCCCACCCCAGTAGCCTGCTTTTTAAAAGTAAGGTCATGGCTACATGCGTATGTGATGGTTGCAGCACACTTTACCACTAAGGAATTTTGCAAAGGTAAGGCTTGATGTAAATATAACATTGATGAATAACAAGAACTTACCCATGCAATCTTGCATGCACCCTGCCTCTGATTTAAGCTAGGCTTTCTGCTGCTTGTGCAGCTTTGGAACAAGATCCATAGCCCACATGAGCATTGCACTAGCATTCTGCACTAGCATTAAAGGTAAGGTCATGACCTTGCCATATTAGCATGTCAGTGCAATGCCCATGTGGGCTATGGGCCTTTTTCCATACTAATAGAGCATGAGAAGCAGCTGAACACTCAGTTTAAGAAAGATGTTGGGCAAACGCAAGATCACATCTGATATGCCAGTACCATATTTAAATTGGATGTGGAGGGATGTGCTTGATTTTTTGGAAAAAAAATGTTTGGTGCCAGAGCTCCTCTGTGTTTACAAGGGCTACAAGAAGCAGAACTTGAGCAGGTGAAGAAGCAGAACTTTCAGCATGTGGAAGATGCAAGCATTAGGAACATTTTCACCCACTGAATTTTTGCTTGTTATTCAGCAATTAAGAAGCACAAGTCACTTGCCTGGGCAAAAAGAAAATAGGCAGTTCTTAACAAGCAAAAAATCACCAGCATTATATTCCAACAACAGCATTTGCCTTCTATGAACCTCTTTCCCACCCATAGAAATAGAAAAGGAGGAGATTCTCCAGATCTCCAGTCCACCGCTCTTAATTATTACACCAAACTGGCTGTTAACCACTACACCAAATATGATTTGATTGGCTGCAAATCCTTTAATTCTTTTTGCTTTGAGGACATTGCTACAAAAGTTAAATACATACTACTTCTTTCCATCCCATCTGGGCTCTACTCCTTTAACTCTCCTGTTTTCATATGAGCTTTTCTGAGACAATGTGAAGAGGTAGAAGAGGAAGAACTGCAGATTTATACCCCGCCCTTCTCTCTGAATCATAAACTCAGAGCAGTTTACAATCTTTTTTATCTTCTTCCCCCACAACAGACACCCTGTGAGGTGGTGGGGCTGAGAGAGCTCTCACAGAAGCTGCCCTTTCAAGGACAACTCCTGCGAGAGCTATGGCTAACCCAAGGCCATTCCAGCAGGTGCAAGTGGAGGAGTGGGGAAGCAAACCTGGTTCTCTCAGATAAGAGTTCGCACACTTAACCACTACACCAAACTGGCTCTTCTGAGAGATTCAAACTTGCTTTCTTGAATGGTTCTCTGAAACTCTCCCTCCACACCACTTCCCACAAGGAATGTCTGAATTTCTGTATTTGATGTTTCAAGCTATTTTATTCATTTCCTATTTTGATCCTTAGTGATTCATGTATATTAATCATGAATTCATCTGACTAAATTGCCTGGATCACCTGGCAGTTCTAATGTGACAGTTCTACCAACTATTACTCAGAATGAACATGTTACTGCCTCTTTCCGTATAGCAGAAAATATCACCTAGAATCAACTACAGTTGCTGTGCCCTTGACCTGCCTAATATATTTCCAGCCACCTTATCCAGGCATCAGCTGTAAGTGCCCACAGGTACTTACTTGCTATGCCATTAGCTTACAAACTGTTGATTTTGGATTCCTTATCTCCCTTTCAGCTTGCTGGGACCATTGCTGCCTTTAATGTCTGTTTGCCCTGGTTACAAGTTAATACCACAATGTTGGGAATGAAAATGTAACAGGAAAATGATGCCCTGAATCACTATGGGAAAAGCAGCACATATCTTTGCCTCTGAAAAATTGACTGACATGCAAAATGAATTGCGTAAACCAACACAGTTAAATTGGGCTATAGCTTGATTTAACATGCTTTTGCTTCAGTGTCATAGGAGACATTGTCTTTCTTTCTCATATACCTCAATGCATTTGTGGTTTAGATCAGGTTGTCTAAAAACAAAGTGGCTTGATAAGAGTTCTGCTTCCTCATTTTCACATATTAAATCTTCTATCCTTTCATTCCCCCTACCCTCTTCCAATGATTTCATGTCCTGGCCACTTACAAAATCTTTAACCACACTAGAAAATTATCCAAGAAAGTGTCAAGCATTGTATACCCATTCTATATTAAAGAAGCCAGATCTTAGAATTGTTACTTTTATATTATAGAATTCAGATTGTAGAATTGTTACTAACCCAAAGTTAAAAATGTGAGCACATCAAAGTAGCAGCCCCCACCTTTTTTTTCACTTTTACTAACAGATGCAGGAATGTCCTCTTTGAAGATAAGACCTCTTGGGACTTGTTCCCAGGCCCAGCCAGGCCTGAACCCAGGATGTGCTAGTCGCAATATAGATAAGGAACCCAGTGTGTGAATTTCACACGTAAATGTAGAATTGTTTATAGAACCTTTGATGTGCCATTTTAAAGCATGTATTCTAGTGCTACAAAGTATCAGTTCCAATCTTCAGCTCGAATGAGCCACATGGATTATCAATAAACCTAACTTTGTTTCAAAATACAAGGACTGGTTATTTTGAAATCTCATGCTTGACATTTTAGAACTGATCTTTTATTAAGAGTTTATCTGACCTGGCAACTGTGAGGAAATGACCCCTCCTTCCCCAAACATCATAGTCACAAACATGGTTGCCAGGGCGCCTGGAGAAGTGAGCTTGCACCCGCCTGGCCAGTGAGTGCGAGTGAAGCTATCCAGGAACTATATAGGACTCATGTGTACCAACCGCCAAGTATATAAGTGCTTGAGACAGGCACAGAGTGTCTGCAGACGCACACGGACGTTTCCCCGCTACCGCGTGGAGTCCGCCATGGCGAGGAGGAGGCTACGCCGCCACGGAGCTGTCCAGGCGACCGGTGTTGAAGCGCTAAGCATGGAAGCCACTGTGTTTCGCTACCACTTGTAGCCATCTTCCTGCCTGGTTGGGCTTCATTCCTTCTTAGTGGGAACCTCACGTACACACCTTGAGTCATTCCTAGCCCGCAAGCAACCCTTCTGTTTCATGAATGGATTAATAGCCCGACTATGGATCCTAATTGCTCAGTAATATCCTGCACAGCAGTTCTCACCCAGGAGATGATGAGAAAGAGGAAGGATCTCTCCTGGTGCCTCCAAGCCCTTTTGTCTACACCAGGAATACCTAGGTCCATATCTGATTCCCTATTGTCACCTTTCCAGATAATCCCATCTCATCCCAATCACCCAGCCATTTCCATACTGATACCACTGGAGCTGCCCCAGGCCCTGTCGCAACTTGGAAGTTTCCAGGATGCCCAGGATGAAAGTGATGTTCATTGGTTGAAGCTTACACCCAATCAGGTGTCGCCAAAGACTCACCATTGGTCCAGCCGATGTCCAGCCTTCCTGGTCATCAGCAGAACCTCCCATTACCCCTCCCAGTCACCTCCCATCCCCTCAGGACGGAGGTGACCCTATATAACCTGTGGGTAGCTAGTGGGTAGATTTAACCTGTGGGTAGCTAGTGGGTAGATTTAATATGTGTGTTCTCTATTCAGCAACCCCCATATCCCGCTGTATAGATCCATCCCCGATTCCTGATCAGTTTCGGGTCCATTCCCCATTCCCTCATTCGTCGCCATCGGAGTCTTCCTTGGAGTCTGCGAGAGGTAGTATCACCCTGTATGTTTATCCTTATATGTACCCCCTATCGAACTCTCTATATTTCTTTAGACCTGTGTGAATGTGTGATTGTTTTTGTACCTTGTGTGAAAGAACTATTATTTCAAATAAATTACAATTGATTTTATTAAATTAGAGTCCATTTTATTGAGCATCACTCTCTGAATGGTTGAGCCTGGTATACATAGATAAAAAAGATTCCTATTAAAGCCAAGTGTCCATTAAACTAATTCCCCTACCTCGTTTTGAGGGCATTTGGCCTTACACAACTTTTAAGCTGAATGGCTGAAAGAGCACCAGACAACAGAGAACCTACTGATCCATTCGAAGGAGTAGAAGTGTGGACCACCCCCCGCCGGCACATTGTTGGGACTTGGAGAGTCAGGGGTCACGGATCCCTGCTACACATACAACAATTATTCATCACCCTGCAGAAGTGGGAGCCGCACACCTCCGCAGCATTAATGGACGAAGCGCCAGCACGCCACAAAATCATCCTATCAAGGCCGGTGCGAGGGAGCAAAGGCGGGGGGAACACCGGGGGAAGCCAGGAGGATTGCCCCATAAGAGATGACGACGAGCAGGGTGGACCCCAACCAGAGGAGGAGGATGGGGGCAACCCAAAAGAGCCAGACATCCTGGAGACTGTGAGAGGAGAAATGACTGCCATGGTGGGGGAGCTACGGGATGAAATCCAAGCCAAAGCCACCTTCATGGCGCAAGAGATGCAGAGGCAGATTGATTGGATGCTAAGGTGCGACCTTGGGAGGCCCCCGTTAGCTCCACCAGCTGCGCCAGCACCAGTACCACCGGCACCACCAAATGTGCCGGCACCCCCAGTGGTGCCTGGGCAACCAGGAGGCCCCGCGCCACCACCAAGACCCCCGGCCCTTTGAGACTATGGGAGGGGGCGAGACCTAGATGCCACCTTCAACGGTGACCCTGAAGAAGTGGAGTACTTCACCATTCAAGCCAATAGTTACATGCACTATTGGGGGAACACGTTCCCTGATGAGTTCAGCCGACTGGACTACCTCGGGTCAAAATTGAAGGGAGCAGCAAGAAGATGATATGTAAGCCTGTACGAGATGAGGGGCCCCGAGCTTGACACCATGGGTGGGTTCCTGCAGGCACTGCTAACTCAGTACGAAGACCCCCTTCAGGAGACCCGGGCCATCACAGCCCTGCGCAAGATGCAGCAAGGGGCAAAATCTGTGTGTGAGTACACGGCTGATTTCAGGGCCCACTTGGCCAAAGTACGAGGGTGGAGTGAGATGATAAAGATCAAGGAGTTCCAGAGGGCTAAATGCGAGCCTGCTGGACCGAGCCCTGCAGCAAGCCCACCCTACCACCCTGGTGGGATGGGTACAACTGGCAGGTGAAGTAGAGTGAATGTAGAATTGTTTATAGAACCTTTGACGTGCCATTTTAAAGCATGTATTCTAGGGCTACAAAGTATCAGTTCCAATCTTCAGCTCGAATGAGCCACATGGATTATCAATAAACCTAACTTTGTTTCA
The DNA here is from genome assembly GCF_032191835.1 of Heteronotia binoei. Lineage (NCBI taxonomy): Eukaryota > Metazoa > Chordata > Lepidosauria > Squamata > Gekkonidae > Heteronotia > Heteronotia binoei. The sequence continues at coordinate 100,841,779 of NC_083224.1, forward strand.
AAATCCAAGGACTGGTTATTTTGAAATCTCATGCTTGACAGAAAGGACATAATGATAACAGCAGCAGCAGCACTGAAAATATCAATGTAGCAATTGAAACAATTCCTACAGCAAACATAACTGAAACTAGCCTGTTGATGTATAGTGCAGTGGTTGTAGTAACATGAGAACTGGGAATGGATGTTAAGAAAAAGGCTGTTAAGGATTTTAAAGCAAAACCAAAATGAAATTGGAGGGGGTGGGGGAAGTCAACATATGCTGTTCAGACTTAAGCAGCTTAAAAGAACTAAAAGAAAGGAAACTCAAGAATGAAAGAAGAAAAGCAAACCTCAGGAAGAAATATCAGTTAAGATATTTTAAAAATAGCCAAAGTTGCAAGGGAAAAAAAATCAAATAATTGTTGCAATATCTAAGAAGGTTCAAGAGGTAGAACAGTAGGATCCAGCAATACAGACAGAACTCCCAATTCCAGACTAACCAAAGTCAGTTCTACAAATCACTAGACGGAGATGAAAAAGTAGAAATAAAACCAAAGAAAAGACAACAACCTTCTGGAAAGGACTCTGGGAAGTCAGAAGAATATCATTAAAAAGCCACCTGGAACATTGTTATGGAAAACAAATTGAAAAGAAAACAAATGGAGGATCTTACAATAACCCTGGAAAGTCTGCAAAAACAATTGAAGTGAAAAATTGAAAAAGATGAAATCAACAATGAAGCTAAGCTAAAAAATTAACAAGTCTTCATCCATGACTAGTGCAACAGCTTAATGATGTGCTCCATTTACAGCTTAATGATGTGCTCCATTTCAAAGCAGTAGAAGACTGGATAACAACTAGCAAGACATTTCTCACTGTGAAGAACTAAGAGAAAGGAGTAGTGCCAAGCAACTTCTGCCCATTACCTGCCTCCTAACAACTTTTAAGCTACTGACAGAAATCATAGCCATTTCCATTCAATAATATCTACAGTTCAATTCAGTTGTTTGGACTGATTACAAGAAGGCATTTGATTCACTCCCTCATACAAGGATCCTGAAAACACTAGCAATGATAGACATCAGCAAAACTGTAATGATGTTTATGAAAACCACCATGAGTAAATGGAACACCAAGCTGATAGTGAATGGAGAAGAAACTGGAATAGTTAATATCAAACAAGGAAATTTCCCAGGAGACTCACTATGATCCCTGCTCTTTGTCATTGCCTTAAAACCAACAGCAGAGATCTAGGATACCAGCTTTCTATGACTGACCCAAAAATTTCACACTTATTATATGTGGATGACTTGAAAATGCATAGAAAGTCATTTAGATTGATTAGAGCCACTGTGATGAAGGAAATGGTGAAGTGAGATCTAGTCACAGTGCCCAAGCTCTGGTCACATCCCACATTGTTTATTTCTACTGTGCTAAAAGCAGTTTACAAAAATGAAAATCCTAGTATTGAAAAAAGTCTATTCACTACCACAAATAGTTAACAGGAGATGTTAACCAACAGGTCAGTTCACAAAGATGTCAAGTGTGTGTGTGTTATACACAGCTGTGCCTGACAGAACTTCCTGCAAAACAAGAGAGTAGGTGCTCTTCTCACCACCTCTGGTGGACTGGCGGGGCCATCCTAAATAGTGAGACCCTTCTAAGTCCATGCATTTTAGTGTGCTTAGAAAGGTGTAACTCTGCTTAAGGTGGTTCTGTAAGTAAACTATCCCACAAGACCAGAGCAGCTAAGGAAAGGCCCAAGATCAGGCCATGGCAACGTCTACCACCTGACCCAGAGGTTACTGACAAAAGAGCCTGAGATGGGGAACAGAGTTCTCTTGCAGGTTCATGTGCAAAGAAATACTTATTCAGTATGAGGATCCCAGGTGATGAATGCCTTTAAAGGTTCAAGTCAGCAGCACCTTGAACTGAACACTGAAACATAGGCAGCCAGTACAAAGACTGAAGAACTGGGGCAATATGCATACAATGCTTAACTGTGGCTAACAATTGGGTTGCTGCATTTGAAAGCAACTGAAGCTTCCCATTTCATCAAGGGCGGCCCCTGGCTTCAGGTGATCTGGCCATGCTGAACCATACTTCTGTTACTTCATGGCTGCATTACTGCAATACACTCTACATGGGGCTGCCCTTAATAACAACCCAGAAACTACAACTGGTCCAGAATGCAGCACCTTGACAGCTGCCAGCAACATATGTTGCCAATTTTGAAACAGCTGCATTGGCTGTCAGTCTTTCTGAGTTCAATTCAAGGTGCTGGTTGAGCCTTTCACAACCTGGGACCCATCTCCTTCCATATGTCCCTCTGTGCCAACAATGATCATCTCCTGCTGTGATCTATTGGTTTTATGTTCAAACCTTTGGTCATACAAAACTAATAATAAAGGAAAAGAAAGGAACTACAGTCATCAGGCAGATATCTCACCACTTGGGGTTGCCTGTATGGCATGAACCAGAGCCTGGGACCTTTCCGTCATGGCTCTGTGATATGGGCTTCCTGAAGAGATGTGGTGGGTCCCTGGAGACCTTCAGAAGGCACTTCAAGCCCTGCCTGTTTGCCAGGGCTTTTGGGGGGGCTTAAATGATAGACATCTTTTAGGGGGGGGCGGGATTTGGGGCTTGTTATTTTATTTTTGGTTTTGGCTGAAGAAGTTTTAACTATTAGTGTAAGCTGCCTTGAACCAAGAGGAAATGTGGGATATAAACAGGATATAAATGCTTTAATTAATAAATAAAATAAAGTTACCAGCATGTTCATGGGCAGTCCTACCATAGGGTAGCTAGTGTAAGGGTCACTGTTGCATGAACGAGGAAACCAGGACAGCTGAAAGGGGAATATTTTTCATGCCGTATGTAAATTTAAGGGGCACTTTTCACCACCAGATTAATGCTCCCTGACCAGAACTGCCCAGGCTAGCCTGATCTTGTCAGATCTCAGAAGCTAGTCAGACGTCAGAGTCTGCTCTGGTTAGTATTTGGATGGGAAACCACCAAGGAAGTCCAGAGGTATTCAGAGACAGGCAATGGCAAACCATCTCTGCCTTGAAAACCCTACAGGGTCAACATAAATTGGCTGTGATTAAACAGCACTTTCCATCACCATCAAGATTCCTGTAATGTGCTGTACCTGGTGCTGCCTTTGAATAGTGCTCTTGCTATCCAACATGCCAGCTCTAAATGTAAAGCTGTGAACAGTCTTGGGACTGGGAAAACAAAGGGACCATTTGCTACCATAAGGGGGCTGTCCATCACACTGCTCTATGTTCCCCAACTAGTGGTGTGCAACCTGAACCCATAAACAGAAAAAGACCAGAGGATCTGCCCCTCCTTTCACCCATGGCAGAAAATTGGGCATGGGAACTGAGATTCAGCCAAGATTCCTGGGTTCTCTCCAGGTGGGACCTGGGGATCTGGTGGATTTACAGCTCATTTTCAGACCACAGAGATCAGTTCCCCTGGAGAAAGTGGATGCTTTGGAGGATAGATTCTGTGGCATTGTATTCCACTGAGATCCCTGTCTTCCCCTGTATCAGGTAACCCTACCCCTCCATCCCCTGCCAGTTGCCAGGGGGGACCTGGCAACCCTGTTTTCTTCAGGTGACTGAGTAGCCACTGCCCTGCATCCCATGCATCCCTTCTTCTGGACTGGGCCCCACGCAGCTGTTTTGCTTGCCTTTCACTAGTTAAGCCACAGGACACCTCCCAATTGCCAGCTCCAGGCTGGGAAATTCTTAGAGATTTGGGGGTAAGGCTAGGGAAGTGTGGAGGGTTTGGAGATGACCCTCCAAAGCTGCAAACTAACCTCCCACATCTCCTGCCAGGGGGTGACCTGGCAACCCTATGTCTGATGTTGTCAGTTATAATTCCAGGAGATCTCTAGGCCCCACTGGGTTGTTAGCAACCTTCCCCTCTCCCCCCTACCCGCTTTCTCTAGCAGTGTGGATGACTACTACAAACCAGACCTCTTTTTCTTATATGGTACCTTTGCTTTAGAATGTCTTCCTTTTCACTGTTTGTTCTCAAAAACCCAGTTCATATTGAAAGTGTTTTTTTTTTCTTTTGCCAGACATTGTGGATGACTATGGCTGGCTCTGGTTTAAAGCTTCTTTGTGGTTTATTCTATTACTCTGTTTTATTATTTTTAACCTTCTGTGATAACAGCTGGCTTTATGTGTAGTTAGTATTTGTTTTTAAGCTTTGGAGATTTTTCTTAAACTTAAGTATGCAGGATCTAAGTGTTTTCAACGCACTAAATAATAAAAGAAATCCACAGAACACTTCTCTACCCAATCCCATACTTATAGTTGACAAGCTGTTTTTATGTGCTTTTATTAGGCTTTTGATGCCAAATTAGCCTTATTTATCAAGTCCCCCCAACTTCCCCCTTAGCCACATTTGTCGGTCAACCCTGGTTTACTCCAGATTTGAATAAACACTCTTTCACATCATGGAAACAGTTGCGGCTGACCCGCTTTGCTGATGTCCTCTCCAACGGGGTTCTGAAAGATAAAGTGACCTTGGAGGCAAACTCTGAAATTCGACTTCCCTGGTTTGAGTACCTGCAGCTTAAGCATTTATTAGACACTCATCACTTTAGCCCTTCCTTGCGGATTCATCTTGGGGAGTTTGAGAAATATTTGTATAGTGATGAAGCCCCTATTAAGGGATTGATATCGAAAATTTACAAACTGTTACTCCACTCCGTTGACACAAAACCGCACTCCTATCAAGGGGCCTGGCACCGAGATCTGGGCACCGAGCTAATTAAGGAGCAGTGGCAGGTTATTTGGGGCTCCTCCATATATAAAACGAAGGCACTAAATGTGCAACTTCAAGCCATTAAAGTTCTCACGCGCTGGTATATGACTCCAGCAGAATTATCACACTCTTCCTCTACTTCACCTCTTTGTTTTAAGAACTGCGGCCAGAGAGGCACATTTTTCCACTCCTGGTGGCTCTGCCCCGTCATACAAAGCTTTTGGAGGCTAATTTACCAAGAAGTGCATGCCCTCACCTCATACTCTCCACCATTCACGCCAGAGTACGCTCCTCTGAACCTTGCAGGCGCCTCACGCGCTCCTGACCACACAGAAGAACTAGTTTCACACATGTTCGTAGCAGCTAAATTCGCGATTGCCCTGGTTTGGAAGCAACAAACTCCTCCTTCGAGACAGGCATGGTGGCTAAAATTGTGGGATTATTTTGTCTTAGATAAGCTCACCTATGATTTGGATCATCGTTGCTCCTCCCAAACCGCTTCCCTAGACTTTATGTGCAAATGGCGTCCCTTTATTGATAAAGTCTCGAAGGACAGCAGGAACCCTAATGACTCATACCATGCTATTTTGATGTCATGTCAACTAATGTTGTAATTAGCCTTTAATAGCTAACCTTGTATGTTTCCATTTCCCTATTTTATATTGGTACATGCTACACATCTGTTGATGTCTCATCACTATTGTACCTTGAACTTTATATTAATAAAGCTTTTCAAATTTTTTTTTAAAAAAGTCTGAAATTCATTTCAGCAGCTCCTTTCTAAATGAAGAGCTTTCAGGCAGGAATACTTCCAAAAGCACTTAATGTGTTTTCTAGTATACCTATTTATTTTATTACCCAGTTCTGGTGAATGTATGTTGAGCCTCTATGGGATTCCAATATCCATAAACAGGCAATTGCATTGCCCCCCCTTTCAATTCCTGCCTAGGGTGCTCTTGGGCTGCTCCAAATGGGGGGGGGGGGATTCTTGTCCCTAGAGAATTGTTGCTGAAGAAACTGTACTATTCTTGTCCTATACAGAAGACATAAGGTTTCAGTGAGGTGTTGCAGAAATACAGGAAGAATGTAATAAAATGTACAAAATGATACACACCCCAAATAGATAAGAGCCTTTCTGGTAATTTCAATCATTCCCTTAACTTTGCTCCATTTTTGCAAACATTATGCACTAACCCTTACGGCAAACAGAAGAAACATTTGCTCTATGCCAGGGGTGGCCAATGGTAGCTCTCCAGATGTTTTTTTGCCTACAACTCCCATCAGCCCCAGCCAGCATGGCCAATGGCTGGGGCTGATGGGAGTTGAAGGCAAAAAAACATCTGGAGAGCTACCACTGGCCGCCCCTGCCTATGCAAATAATTCCTCTTTTTCAGTAGAAACCCAAAAAGGCAATGCTCAGGATCAAGACCAGTTAAGGAAGTCTAAGCAAAGCCTCTGAAATAAACTCATGTGCACTTGGGTCTTTATCATTAAGTAGATGAGCAAAAGTAGCCCAGCTGTGCCCTACACCCAACATGCACAGCATTCCTTTCATAACCATTGCATCTGATCATTCATGCTGGAACTATTGCACTGTGAGAAAACCCAGTGCAGTTATCTGATGAGATATATATTGAACCACAGCTGCTGATTTAAACAGCTCTCAAATGCAATAGCTGCAGGGTCAGTCTTGGTGATCCTGGGACCCTGGGCAAAAGTCCAGGATGGGGTCCAGAATCACTGCCACCAACAAATGTATGACCATCTTTTAGCTCCACTAGGTGCCTCCTGGCTATGTTTAAGCAAGGCGCAGCTCTTGTCCCACACAAAGGCGATGGAAACTACTTCTGCTGCTGCCAGAAGCTGGCTAAATGACCCCTGGATGGGGTGGCTGGGCGCAGCAGGAGCTGGCTCCACTTATTTTCCTTTGGGGGTAGGGCTGTGTGTGATCCCCCCCCTCCAAGGGCACAGTGTAGCTGCTCTTGTTGCCCCTACAGCTGGGCTATGAATTTGATATGTTATAACTGAAACAAGGACAGAGGAGTTTGGAGCAAACCTTTCAAAACATGACACTAACTTGTCCAGCCTGTTAGGATCTGTACTCCACATTTGCCATCAACCTGCCTTGAGTGGCAGCACAACCTCAGCTTCATGCCAGCACAAGATATGATGAAAGGGAGTGGGGTTAAATCAGAGACCTCATGACTGCACCCAGTGACGAAGGTATGACCATCCTTTAGCTCCACTATGTTTCTTGGGACAATATATCAACATATACATACCGAGTCATTTCCTTCTTGCTCAGAGACTTTAGAATTGTTAATTCTTGTTTTCTGGATCTGGAGCACTGATGACCTCTGGTGGCTCCAACAAGTAGTTGCCTTACTACACATAGGAGTAAAATAAGTAGCAACAATATAGGCACTGTTGGGATAAATATCAGCCCTAGCCCTGAGAGGTTGTTCGAGGTGAAGAAAATGTGTGTTAAAAGAGGGATTTGTACTTCCACACACACAGTTCCCAATTATGTTCTTTCAGCTCCTTTGTGGGCTTTATTTACTCTTGCCAAGTCCCAAAGAAGATGACTGAATTAGAGAACATTAGTGCACGCAGAGTCCTTGCTCTGGTGCTACTGATTTGAACTAGCAAGGATGGACTAGGATGCTGAGCATTCCCTATAGCACTTGTACGGCTGCCAACTCTGGGTTAGGAACTACCTGGAGATTTGGAGGTAGAGCCTGCCTACCCCAGCTCAGAAAGGTATGCCATAGAGCCTGCCTAGGAATGCCAACCTCCAGGTGGGACCTGGTGATCCCCTGGAGAAAATGGATGCTTTGGAGGATGGACTCTGACACTGTACCTTACTGTCCCCCAAGATTCCATCCCCAAATCTCCAGCAGTTTCCCAACCTAGAGATGTCAAACCTTCCAAAACTTCCATTTTCTCCAAGGGAAATAAGGTTCCATTGAGGCATTGCAGAACTACAGGAAGTGTGTAATAAAATGCACAAAATGATCTTTGTACTCAAGATAAGCTATAATTCTGGGAAATTCCCAGGCCTACACCCTAGAAACTTGCAGTATTGCAGGCCCCACTTGGTTCAGTCTGTTTCTGGCTGCTAGTAATTCTCTAGGGCAGTGGCCCACCATATACTTTCTGAGTAACTGAAAATGCTAGTACATCTGAGTAGGCCAGGTAGGAGTCTGCCTAGGGAGCCACCTGGTCATGGGTGGGGCAGTCCTGCAGTGCACACCTTGGAGCACCCACACCACCCCACCGTTCCCAGGAAGGCAAGAGTGGCATAGCAGTGTGGGCTGTGGTGGCACGTGTGCTCCTCAGAGCCTGCCCAAGGTTCTGTGCATGCGCTGCCCAGCTACTTTAGCCGTGGAACAGTCCATGGAACTCACTTGCTTGGGAAGGTGAAAGCAGCTGGGTGGCATGCATGCAGTGCACTCCTCAGAGTGTGCCTGGAAGGCAGGCTCCATGGAGTGTAGTGTGCAGACCGCCCGGCCGCTTTAACCTTCCCTAGATCTGTGCTTCTGAAGCATGGACCCAAGGAAGGTGACAGCAGCGGAGCAGCACGTGGTGCACTTGGAGCATCCCTTGCTGCGCTGTCCTTGCTGCTGCAGGGGCAGAGGGCCAGGTGTCAGGCCTGAATGCTGGTCTGCCCCTAGTGGCTATAGCAGAAGGCCTTACCCCTGCTGCGCCCTCCATTGCAAAACAATGGTATACATTTAAATCTTCATATTTTGCTAAAACATAAGCCTACTGGGATGTAGTATTAATAGCAGACTTACTCTTCCTACATGCTGTTCTCTCCTTTATGGTTAGCTGTCTAGCAAAAGCATTGCTAGGACCAATACAGTTTGGACCCTTTTCTTTGCCTTTATACATGATACTTTTCTTACCAGTTCTCTCACTGTGCCAGGAAAACCTTCAACCCAAACTGCAATTCATACCTGAAAGGTGCAATATGCACCTAAAAACACCAAAAGGTTTATAGTAAACAAGGCTAGTTGCTTTGTTAGTCATTAGTTGCTTAACAGAACAAAGCTAACCTGTTATCTCCAATTACAGTTACTGTGCACGGTCACTGTGTTTATCTGGCATGTTAAGTTTTCCATAAAACTATCACAAAGCATGCCTCATAGGTTTGCCAACTGTATGACAAAAGAATGACCAGTCCCTTTAGCACTGGTTTAATGGACTGTTACTTACAGCAATGCCATGAAAGCTCAACTGCCCCTTTCCGTGCATTTTACCTCTGTTAAAGGGACAGGACATTCCCCCTCCATACATATAAGGCAACCTATTATCTTCACGGCCTCTTAACCTCTCAGATCATTTCCCCCCTCCCCCCCATCTACTTTATATATCTGATGAAGTGGAGCCTGGCCCATGAAAGGTTAGGCTTCAATGGGTCTTCAAAGTGGCACGAAGAGTTAGTCTATTACAACAAAAACAAACATGACCATCCTACTGAAATCTGTAACCACTAAAAAAGTATGTCAGGCCTCTATTAAAGACTCCCCAGCAAGGCTAGCAAAACAACACTATTGGCAGAAGCCTCCCAAACTCTGCTTGCATTTGTCTAGCTTTCATGACATCTTTATTGTTTACCCGTGATTGTTTTGGCAAAAAAAAAAAAAAAATAGTCTTAAGGAACAGTGCTGTGATTGAGAAGCTCTTATTTCACAAGGCTTGTTTGAGCATGTTGACAGGGGAGCTAGTTTACAAAATGTCAGCTCCCACAAAATTAACTTTTAGTAACATTGTTTGAGTTAGCATGGCTATCTCAGGGTTTCCAAAACAAAAGCTAAGCCAGATAAAACAGAAGTCAAGTGACCACCATTAAGAAGAGGACTGCAGATTTATATCCCACCCATCTTTCTGAATCAGAGACTCAGAGCGGCTTACAATCTATATCTTCTCCCCCTACAACAGACACCCTGTGAGGTGGGTGAGGCTGAGAGGGCTCTCGCAGCTGCTGCCCTTCCAAGGACAATTCCTGCGATAGTTATGGCTAATCCAAGGCCATTCCAGCAGCTGTAAGTGGAGGAGTGGAGAATCAAACCCAGTTCTCCCAAATAAGAGTCTGCACACTTAACCACTACACGAAACTGGTGTAGAGTAGAGCTGGAACCAAGCGGCAAACTCTAGGCATGGGCACGACAAAAGATAACACTCTCCTTCCACCAGTAGATCACAAATAGCATATGAGTACAGCCCCAGTTCAGAGTTGGAACACAGAGGAAGGGGATTTAATCCTTTAACCCTATATTGCTTCATTAGCTGAGCATCTTAAAGGGAAAGAAGACTTTTAACTCCACCCACTGATCTTTTTTGCCATTTAAAATGGGAAAAACACAACATAGGCAAACTGGTGTTCATAGGCAAATCCAAGGTTCAAAGGGTTAGACTTCCTCTGCATATCTCTGATCTGTATCAGGAGTGCAGGCAAATACAGTTTGCCTTTCACAGAGATCCATGATCTTCCTTGCATCTGTTTGCACTGCTGGACTGTGGGCCATGAATAATGAATGTTTTTATTTGCAGTCAAAGAACATTAATCATAAGAGTGCATTCTTATTAAAACTGAGGAGAGTAAGCCAGGATGGAAAGGCAAGCAGCACGTTAGCATGTTGGTGTAAGCTACTCTAGGAAGAAAAGCAAGGTATAAATACTTAAATAAAAATTCTGCCCACGGTCATTCAAAAATGCTTATGGGCAGCTTCTACAACTGGTCACAGTGATATAGGCTACCTCACAGTTACTAGGAAGGGAAGGTATTGGAACTGGCACAAAGTTTATTGAAGATATCTGTAGGCACAAATAGCTAAAAAGGATATACTTGGGAAGGAGAAGTAGCACAAGAGGCCAGTTGTCTAAACTTACTGGCCAGAGGTTTTTGTTTGTTTGTGGAGCAAGAAATTATTGTGGACATAAACACAGAAGTCAAAGGATATAAAACAAATTCTGCCATCTTTATTGTTGGAAAAATAACAACTAGACCCCCTCAAAGCAGCTTTCCTTCATGCAGCCCCAGCTCTCTTCTCAGCTGCATGCATGAAATGCTCTTCCCAGGAGTAGCCAGTCCCTAAATGGTATCTTTCTGTTTACAGGGGAACCATAGGAAAAGACAGGAAAATTTTCAAAAAGTCATAGAGTAAAGGGAGAGCCAAAAGGCAGCAAGAATATCAAGAGCACTCTCCTACTAAGAGCACTCTCTACTAAGAATCCTAACTAGATCTGTTCAGTGGGGCTTATTCCCACAATAGTATTCTTGAATTGGCAGTCAGTCTTGATGTAAACTTCCTCAGCAAAGCTGCCAACAATCTGAACTGCCTGGCATACCACAACAAAGCCATCTGAGGGACTGCAGCTTTACATTCTAATGTCTGGGGAACCTGAAGAAAGACCAGAAGAAATTGTAACAAGTGGGATACTATTATTAGAAGATTCTTCATTGGTTCAGGCATGTATGTAACTTGAAAATGTAAGATGTTTCAAGACAATCTGAAATGTGCAGCTGTTTACAAAGGGCCACTCTATACACCACCCAGACCCAAATGAAATATCATATGAAAGTAAATCAAATGATTTGCCCAGCTGCATGCATCCCATACAGGTGTTAGCCTCCATATTTTGTTCCCCTATTACGTCTCCCACAGCAGCTCTGATTCAGGCATTGATTCTTCAGCTTCCGGATTTCATAAGGACCTACAGGCTGATTTGCTGGATCAGACCAAGCAGTTTTTACTCAGCATTCTGCCCTTAGTAGGGACCAGCTAGAAAGATTATAGCTGAAATAAGTGGCAAATAGGCTTACCAGGCAGCCCGCCACAGCAGGCGACCTCTTACCTCCACTGCTCTGGCCCCCACTCTCACTCAGTAGAGGAGCAGAAGTAAAATGGGGAGGGGGGAATTCTGTTGTACAATGCTATGACACTTGAAGAATTCCCATTCTTCAGGGGTTTTACCATAGAGATTGGGGAAATTCCTAGATTGTGGTGTAATGCTATTTTTCCGTCCCCCAAATGTTCCTGGATGGCAACCCTAATGGCAGAGATCAATATATTTAAACAACAAGCTTTTAAATGTACTGCTGGGGTTGTACAGATCCAGAGTAGAGATGCAAAATGCCTGGATTTGTGAATTCTGGCAAGAGAACAAGGAGATCTTAATCAAAGGGGATTATATATGTTAGTAACAACAGCACAATAAGAAATGTAAAGGTGAAAGGAAAGTTAAGTCTTTTTCTGTACTTGAACACCTGATCCTATGCATGTTTACTCAGAAATAAGTTCCACTGAGTTCAATGAGAGCTGCTGGCCAATAAGCATGCAAAGGATGGCAAGTGTTAGGTGCAACACAGAGAAGGGCAAGCTTGTTCCACTGGAAGCTACTCATCAGAGGTAAGAGCACCCATCTGTATAGTTACAGGGTGCACAATGGGCCTCCAGTCCTGTTAAAACTCAACCTGACTTACAATGGAGCTTGACTGTGCCATTACATGCAAGGGAAGGACAGGTTTCTTACCTGTAACTGATGATCTTTGAGTGGTCATCTGTGCAGTCACACATATGGGTTATCCGCCAGGATCGGGCCCACCTCAGAGAATTCAAAGCAATCCTTAAGCGTTAATTTTGGCGCGCCTTTCCCCTCGTCCCGGGGAGGAGGCACCGTCTGCGCATGCCTAGACGAGGGGGAGGTGCCCAACCCACTCAGTTTCTTCCCGCCGCCGTAGAGGTGTGGTAAGTGCATTAATATGATATCCAGCAGCGGGGAAGGCTTGGCGGGCATGTGTGACTGCACAGATGACCACTCGAAGATCATCAGTTACAGGTAAGAAACCTGTCCATCTTCTTCGTGGTCTCTGTGCAGTCCCACATATGGGTGACTGGCAAGCTATTTGTCAGGAGGCGGGTGCTGGACCTGTGAATGTAGATATTGTTAATTATTCAAGAGAATAAATTTGTACTCACAATAGATGGCATCAATCGAAGATCGATCTTAGCGCAGCCTGTCCAAAGGAGGTATCACGCCGGGCACGGACGTCAAGAGCGTAGTGCAAGGCGAATGTGGATGGGGACGACCAAACCGCTGCAGCGCAGATGTCCTCCATCGGGATGCCCTTGCAGAAGGCTGTTGAGGTTGCGACGGCTCTGGTGGAGTGAGCTCGCAAGTGCTCAGGTATGGGCTGCTTATGATACTACCTTAGGCAGGAATGCGGGATCAGGACGCAGTACTACCTTGTTGTGGTGGAAAACCGTGTATGGTGGATCGGCCCTGAAGGCACAAATGTCACTGGCTCGTCTACCGGTAGTAAGGGCTACTAGTAGGGCAGTTTTCCATGTCAGAAGGTGTAAGGGAATGGAGGCCATGGGCTCAAAGGGTGCCTTCATTAACTGACTCAAGACCAACGATAGGCTCCAAGCAGGCTGAATTTTACGGATTGGAGGATGAAGGTGAAGGATACCCTTCAAGAAAGCCTTAGTTGCCGAGTGCGAAAATACGGTGGAGCCCTCGATGTGCGGGTGGTAGGCAGAAATAGCAGCTAGATGGACCTTAAGAGAAGAGTAGGAGAGTCCAGCGTTGGAGAGAGTCAGAGTGTAAGTCAGAATTTGGTTAATATTAGCTAATTCGGGTTTGAATCTGTGCTGAGTTGCGTATTCAGAAAAGCGCTTCCATTTGAAGGAGTATGATTTCCTAGTGGCAAGTTTTCTAGAATTGAGTAAAATATGTCAGACTTCCGGTGAGAAGGTTATGAACTGATTCTCCATGCCGTAAGACGGAGGAGAGTAGGGTTGTGATGTAGGACTTTGCCGCCCTGTTGGGAGAGTAGGTCCTGTGTTTGAGGAAATCGGTGAAATGCGCCTTTCGACAGAAGGAGGAGAGTGGTGAACCATGGTTGGCGGGGCCACCATGGGGTCACTAGAATGCAGTTGGTGTTGTCTGCCATAATCTTCTGCAATACTCTCGTTATGAGTGGTATTGGCGGGAACATGTAGTGTAGTGGTCCATTCCAAGTTTGTAGAAAGGCATCTCCTGCCGACAGTGAGGATGGAGGGCCTCGCATGTAAAAGCGGGGACATTGTGCATTGCCTGGTGATGCAAATGCATCTATCTCCGGTGTATCGAACTTCAGGAACAGAGGAAGAAGGTATCGACTGCTGATGGTCCACTCGTGGTCGTTGACAGAGTGTCGACTCAGAGCGTCCTCCTGTATGTTCTGGACTCCAGGTAGATGCACTGCAGAAAGGAAGATGCCATGGGCAATGCTCCAGTGCCAAAGGGCCAAGGCCCGTTTGCACAATCTGGTGGAGGCTGTGCCTCCTTGTCGGTTTATGTAGAAGACAGTCGCTATGTTGTCTGATGTGACCTGAATATGTTTGTTCTGAAGGGACGGAAGGAAAGATCGCAGAGCCCTGTGAACTGCCAGTAACTCTAGACAATTGATGTGGAGAGATTTTTCGTAATCTGTCCACTTGCCTTGTACAGTGAGTTCTCCTAAGTGGGCTCCCCATCCCCACTTGGAAGCATCGGTGGTGACAATCACAGAGGGGGGAGTCTGAGAAAAGGACATTCCCTTCAGTAGGTGATGGTCGATTGTCCACCATGTCAGAGAAGGAATGATGTGAGCTGGCATGGTTAGTACAGTGAGCTGGTGCTGACGTTGGGGGCGAAATGTACGTACAAACCACAGCTGGAGAGGACGCATGTGGAGCTTGGCAAATAGGAGGACGGAAGTAGTGGCCGCCATCAGTCCCAGCATCTTCTGAAAGGTGAGGGCTGTCTGAGAGCGATGTGCAATTATCTCCTTGGCTAGGGATTTGATGTGTAGCACTCTGTCTGTTGGCAGATATGCTTTGCATGTAACAGTAGAGAGACGAGCCCCTATGAACTGTATGGATTGAGTGGGGGTCAAGTTGGATTTTGCGGTGTTGACTTGGAGACCCAGGGTGGTTAAGAGGGAAAGGGTAGCAGAGACATCGGCCTGGAGCTGTTCTTTGGAATGGGCGACGACCAGCCAGTTGTCTATGTACGGGAAAATTGAGATTTGTTGTTGTCTCAGAATTGCTACTACCACCGCCATGCACTTTGTGAATACCCTCGGCGCTGTTGAGAGCCCGAAGGGAAGAGCGCGAAATTGAAAGTGCTGGTTTCCTATGGCGAATCTGAGGAACCTCCTGTGGTGATGGTTGATAGTGAGGTGAAAGTAGGCATCCTGTAGATCTATCGATGCCATCCAGGCTTGTTCTGGAATGAGAGGGAGGATGGATTGAAGTGTGACCATCCGAAATTTTTTGTAACAGATATGGAGGTTGAGTTTCCTGAGATCTAGTATAGGGCGCAGCCCACCGTCTCTCTTCGGCACTAGGAAGTAGCGGGAGTAGAATCCTGTGTGGTGAAACTGAGGAGGAACTGGCTCTATAGCTCCCTTGTCCAGCAAGGTTGCTACTTCTAGGAGCAGGGGGGGGAGACAAAGGTGTAACTATGAACCTGTGGTGCCTTGGGGTCGAACTGAACTCAATGGTGTATCCGTTTTGAATGATTGTGAGGACCCAAGAGTCTGAAGTTATAGACTCCCAGTTGTGGTAGAACGGCTGCAGTCTGATGTCTGTGCGATGTTGGGGCTGTTGGAGAGGAGTAAGGGAGTCAAAGAGACTGTTTGTTGGTCGGCGTTGTCTTCTTTGTGGTTTGGGTGCGTGCCCTCTGTTGCGCCTCCAAGGCTCACTCTGACGGGGAGATCTGGAGCTCTTATAGTAGTTAGGTTTTCAAGTTCTTTGCTTCAAGGTAGATGACTGTGGCTGAGTAACTCCTAGTCTCTTGGCCCTTTTCCTGCTGTCATCTACACTGGTGAGGATACCATCAGTTGTGGCATTGAACAGGCCCTGTCCGTCAAATGGCAGATCCTCGATTTTGAACTTGATGTCCGGTTGCAGAGAAGAAGACCTGAGCCAAGCATGTCTACGTAGGGCGATTGCCGAAGCTAGGGTTCTAGAGGAGCACTGAGCTGCGTGACGAGCGGTGTTTATCTGTTGCTTGCTAACTCTGGAGAGTTCTGGAGAGCATGGGTAGCTTGCTTCCGTGCATCGTCAGGGAGTGCCGAAACTAGAGAATTTAGTTGAGTCGTGAGGTTGTATGCATAAGCGGAGAAATATGCCATATAGTTATGGATTTTGGAAGTGGCAGTGGCGAGGGAATATATTTTTCTCCCGATGGTGTCAAGTTTCTTGCCCTCCCTTTCGGGAGGAACAGGATGTCTTGTTTGTTTGGATTTAGATGACGAATGGACAATCATAGAGTTGGGGGCAGGATGATTGAAAAGAAACTTAGATTCAGGAGCATGTACTTTATACAGTGCTTCGACCCTCTTAGATGTTGGTGGTACAGAGGCAGGTTTGTCCCAGGCTTCTTTCAATGTCTCCAGATGTACTGGAAGCATAGGAAATGATGATCCCACCGGGAGGTCTGCATGTATTAGGTCGCAGACTACGTCTGAGACCCTAGGCACGTCTGTAGTTAGCTTCACGTTGAGGGAGTTAGCCATATTAGATAACAAGTCTAAATAGGACTTAGGTCCCTCAGAAGGACAAAGGTCAGCCGGCTTGGCTATATCTGATGCCGGAGAATGAAGGTCAGAAGCTAAGGAATGAGAGGGTATGGATTGCTCTGCTTCTGAATCGTCAAGGGTAGCGACTTCTGGGGTCTTGATGACTTGTTCTGGTGCAGAGAGTAAAGTCCGTTGTTTGTCGGGTTCGACAGCCGTAGAAGCAGCTGGAGAGAGTTGTCTTGGTAGTGAGACATATTCACGGTACCATTGGTGGTGGTCGTGATAAGAGTGTTGACGACGCGGAGAGGCATCACGATAGCGGGGGCGGATGTCCTCACGAGTTTGATCTCAATAATACGCCGCTTCTCGGAGTCTAGAGTCTTCACGGGACCGAGAGCATTCTCGGGTGCGATGTCTGTAGAGGCCGGGAGAGGGCGACCTACGGTGTCTACGGTACCGACGAGGAGATGGTGACCTCGACCTCAAAGAAGTGTAATAATAGTATCGGTCTCTGTGACGGCTCCTGGATCTTTCTCGAAGGTGCAGGGAGGGTTCTCTCGGAGTCGAGGGTGCTCTGGTCAGTAACGGAGTCGTAATTGTCTGCCGAGGATTGGAGACTTCCTGAAAGGAGTGAGCGTCTAAGATGTTAAGGCGCTGGCTTTAGTAGAAACCGGAGACTCGGTATCTAGGATCTGATCAGGGAGCGACTCGTGCACCGACGGTGATCTGGAGCTGATGCGGACAATTTCCAGTGGCGTAATGGCCGGGGTCGAGGTCGACTTTGAAGTCGGAGTAGTTTGAATTGAGGTCGTCATGGTTGTAGTCGGGTGAGGCGTAGGAGGTCTGGTTGTCGAGGCCGAGTCAGGAGCCTTATGCATCTTCGGCTTCTTGGGAGACTTCCGATCCGAGGGGTCTCTCGAGGTCGATTCGACATGGTGCTGTTTTTTAGATTCGACAGACTTCTTCAGGTGTTTGCCGGATTTATGGTTACTGGGATCCTGAGCCACGGAAGCAACCGGTTGAGCCGTTCCCGTTTGAGTTAGGGAAGGCGAAGAGGTCTGCGAACCCGATGTGTGCGGCATTACTGGGCGTAGTGATGACTCTAGCAAATGGCTTTTGAGTCTCGCCGCGCGGTTTTTCTTAGCTTGTTTGCCGAACTGGCTGCAGTGCACACAAGAGTGTTTGGTGTGCCTCACCCAGGCAAAAAAGGCAGAGAGAATGTCCGTTGGTGGATGGGATTTTCGCAGCACAGCGAACGCACCTTTTGAAAGTTATTTTTTCCTTCCCTTCCATCCGCCTGGAGAGGGGGGGGGGAAGAGGGGGACGAAAAATGAAAGATAAAGATCTTTTTTTTTTAACGATACCAGATGAAGAATGAAGAGGAGCGAAGGACGCGAAGATAGTCGGAAGAAGGTAGAGATCCAAAGGACTGCAATGAAATGGGGAGATCAGCGAGGTAGGTGTTCTCCGGACGGCGGTAAAGAAGAAACTGAGTGGGTTGGGCGCCTCCCCCTCGTCTAGGCATGCGCAGACGGTGCCTCTTCCCCGGGACGAGGGGAAAGGCGCGCCAAAATTAACACTTAAGGATTGCTTTGAATTCTCCGAGGTGGGCCCGATCCTGGCGGATAACCCATATGTGGGACTGCACAGAGACCACGAAGAAGATCATTATGAGTATGCCCAAAATCTGAGGGGCTTATAAACTGCTGTACCTACTCTTTAATGTTTGTTCTTTTCAACTACGGGAAAAACACATCCTAGATCAGTTTTTTCATAACTTTCTCTTCTATAAATAAAAACTAATACCTCTCACCCATAAACTAAAATTAATCAACCTCATACGAGTAAACTCTTTGCATAAATATAAAAGTTTCACCACACAAGATATTCCCATTGTATCTGTGACGACAGCATTGCACAATAGTTTGCATTTGCTTAGGCAGTGCGGAAGGTGTAGCTATTAACAGTACTGATAGCATGATAATGTTCCTTTCTCATAGCATTTTGAAATTAAAGCAATGGAGCAGAATCATACAGTCTGACTGACTCTACAAATGAAAAGACCTACTTCCAGTGACACTGTTAATGGATTAAGCCACCTTAATAGTTTTGGATCACAGTCAGAGTCAGATACAACCACCAGTTTCAGTTCTTCCAGTGGCTGACATGTCAGTAGCACTAGAGAGAATAACAAACTGAAACAAGCTAGGAGAACAGTAGAACTGAAGAGTTTCTTCAGCTACCAGCTAATCAAGCCTGGCTGGCAAAAAAGGTGTACTACTGGGATGCCAGGTCCTGTGTAAGCCAAGATGATGGATCTTTAAGCACATGTAAGGAAGAGAGTCCCATCTGAACATAAGGAATCCTTACTTGTTTTTGGTTAACTTTGAAGTCCCCCCTCCCCAATTTTGCACAGTAGTTAGGCAACAGCTGTCTTACTGTAGAAGGCAATCAACATATCTCCACAGTTACATACCACTCCGGTGGCCTCTGCTCTTCCTTATCCATTCTTTTAGAGACCCTACATGATTAAAATGTAACACACCAGACTGTCTCACTGCCTAGAGTCTTACAGTTCCTGATCTCTTGCCAAAGGAATGAGTCTTCCTTCTTGTCTCCTGTCATGTAATTTGAGATCCCAGAGCTGTGCCTTCTGAAATAAATAATTTCTGTTCCTGTAAATGAATAGGATGTGCATTTGCTGACTGTCTAAACTGATTAATCAAGTGAATCAAAACTTCAGAGGCTAGGTAGCTTTCAAGCCTCCCTGTTACCAAATAAAGAAAATATGTTTATAGCATGCTTGTAGTTCATTTTAGTGGCTGGCCTTGTGGAGCTAAATTGATAAGTTACTCCCCTGACAAAAGGCACCAAAAGGTCTCACTTCTAATTCTGAGTGACATAATCTAAAAAAACAAAACAAAAACTGTAGCATATTATCACTTAATAATTAATCCATTGATTAGCTGCTTCTTAAAGAGAACCATTTAATATATTACAGGATAGACAAAATTCTCATCTTGCCACCACGTATCTTGCAGAAGACTTTGTTCTGTACATGTCTGAAAAGAATATAAACTAAATTTGTGCTGAGGAACATCTTCTAAGTACCAGTACCTATGGATTCTCCACGTTATGCTGTTTGCTGTGGAGACACATGAGGAACAAGTGGGAACTGTTATTATTATTTTTTTAAAAAACAACAACCATGAAGAATGGCCCTATATCAACTTCCACAGTACCCGGCAAAAATGGCTGTCACAGTGGGTTTGGAGGGTGGCGTGGGAGAAAAAATAGCTTGTGTGGCCCAATTTTCCCGCAATGAAACATAATGCAACTGAAGACAAAACAAGTTATTATTAACAGTGCCTTCCTAACCTGAGTGACACCCTTCTAAATCCATTCAAGTAAATGGGCTTATAAGGCTTTAACTATGTTTAGGAAGGCACCCTTAATCTCAAGCAGGTTCTGCTGTACTTTTACTCTGGGGCATGTTTATCATGCAGCTGGAAGATGACTTCTTTCACAGTGTATCTACCTCAAAACCAACAGGAAGGGCCAAGACACACTCATACACTACACTGGACCAGCTGGTTTCATGTGCATCTTACAGTGCCTAGATAATAACTGAATCTATCTGTCAGAGACAAGGTGTCAGCATTTGCTGCCCTGTTTTCTTACAAAAGATAAAGGATGGACTGAGGACAGATACAAAGATCATGAGTCACCTCTGTGTACCAACTCATTGCAGACCTCTGAAAAGTAAACAGCCCATCTCAAGATTTTGTGGTCTCTTCTTCAGTTATAGGAACAACAGGGCTAGTAGGTTGTAAGATTTAAAAAGAAAAAAAATACACCAGATGCAAAGCACAACACTCCCAACTCAAGACACTTCTCCAGCTCTGGAAGAAGCGGCAAAGGACGGAAACTTAGCTAGGAGACGACTACTACCTTGCAGGTGGATTAAAGGAACCCTGTAACCTCATGTTAATCCTTCATGAATCCAGAACTTGGAATGGCTTCTGTAGAACTAAAACCCAACTGTCCCTTAATTGTTCACTGAATAATTTTGAAAATAATATTCTAGACCCAAGCATTCCTTCACCTCATAAGGCACAGAATGTGGACAAGGAAGCCTCTGTTCACCTTCTATCTGTCCCATTCCATCACATTCGCAATGCTAATTTGAAGTCCAGAACATCTGAAGAACTGGCCACCTTTCCCATGGTGCGCACATGAGGACACACACAACCCTGCTCTTTGTGGAATAAGCATCATCAACCCTGGCCTCAAACGACAAGGATGGCAGAAGTCAGAAGAAGAGACTCAAGTCCTATCAACTCTCTAGGTCATAAGCAAATTTCCTCCAATGGTGGGACAATTGTGTTTCTGGGTTTGAATTTTTAAATTCCGAGAATCCCACTTCCAAATAAACAAGGAGCATTTAAAATCTGGTTATATTTATTTTTCTTCACCTGTACTTTTAAGAACTGATGCACACCAAAACCTTCTAGACTACCAGTTGCTTACACAAGGCATTTTTTCATCTGATCCTTGACCCTTTTCCTGGACCCTGTACAACATCACACACTGCAGCCACAGAACAGTAACAACGACAAGCCCTACATCCTCAGCCTTTGCAAGCCACTGCAAGTCTGCCTCTTGCCATGAGTTGGAGCTAGGAAAAGGTGACTTCATTTGCCAACAAAACCAAATGGGTTGACAGAAGCCTAGAAGATCTCTTCTTGTGTGGCATGCCCCTCTGACACAAGTTGGGAAAGAGAACAGAAGAAAACTAGCTGGAGAATCCAAAACAGGTATTCCACAGTGCTAATACATGGAGTGCCTTTGTGGCTCACATCCTGATGTTGCAGCATTCCACATTCTACACAAAACCATCTCCTCATGTACAGGTGATGTATTTGTTTGGCTACCTATTAGCTAAGCTGCAGGTAGGCTGGCTCATCTTATCCACAGAACTGCCCCCACATGCATTCAATTTGCACCATAATACCCATCTTAGAAACCACCAGAAATACAAGCAAGCCAAAACAGCCCATAGAAGTATGCTGACCACACAGAGTTAATAAATAAAAAAAAATCCTGAAGCAGTGGTGTGGGAGGAGTTCCTAAAAAAAGGAACCAAACCCTTTAAACAGCTCCCTCTGGCCCAGCCCCCAATTTGGGGGAAGGGGGCCACAGTTAGTAAAGCATCAGTGTTAAAAATGAGACAAATTGCATTGTTGCAGTGGCATAGAAAAATACTAAATGGAGCCTGCTGTGGCCTTCTCAAGGCAACTTATCCACACTTGACAGCAGCTGCCTTCGGGCAGGGGGAGCCCTGTAGCTCATCTGTCTTGCCCCCTACTCCTGAGACCTTCCAGCAAAATGACACACAGATCCCACAGAGCTTCATGGCTGCCTGTGCCTCTCTTCTCACAGCAGACAGCAAAGGCAATCCAAATGATGCTGTAAGTCCTGCTTCACGTTTGTTCTGCTGCTGCTGCTGCTACTACAGGACCTGCTGCCTCATCCTTGGCTTGGGGCTCCATGTAGATTGGGGTAACTGACAACGGTTTCTTGAATCTAAAAGAAAGGAGAAAGGAGTGAAAGATGACCAATGACCAGGATACATAAGATGTAGGGGAGCGGAAATTGAGGAGTCCACCTAGTAACAGTGGAACTGACAAAGAAACACCATATGATGATCTCTCTTCTCTTGCTTGTGGCCACTCTATGACTACACATCCTGCATGATTCTCAATCCAAACATTCCCTGATCACTGCCTCCCATTTATTCTCAACTATCTTTTGCCATTTGCATTCTTCAAGGGCCTCTCAAAGTCCCTCCCTTCATTGCCCACAGCTATCCTAGAGGCAGATGAAATGCTACACCACCATCTTCAGCACACACAGAGGCTAATCAAAGAATCATTTCTCTTCTCTTGTGAAAAACTTGGGCTTCCACCAAATCCCAACTGACAGCCAAGCAGGCAAAATGGTGCATTAAACGCACCACAAAACAACTTCCAAAGTGTTCTTGTTAAAATGAGACATGTACGTGGGACACAATGTGGATATAGAGTTTTATGCCATGCCATCAGTATTATTAGGCACTCAACTGAGGCCTAACATGCAGGCAAACTAAAAAAAAGTTAAAATCACATGTAGGAAAACCCTGTAATATGCAGATGTACACTGAATGAGCATGAAAAGAAGCACTTAATACCCATCTTGGAAACCACCAGAAATACAAGCAAGCCAAAACAGCCTGTAGAAGTATGCTGACCGCACGGAGTTAATAAATAAAAGAAAATCCTGAAGCAGTGGGAAAAAGGCATATGCCATCTTATGTGATGCATAGTGGTAGAAAAAATTAATTCTAATGCCAAACAATTGTATTTCCATTAAACATGGTAAAATATTACACAGGCTGCATTTCTATTAATTTATTTATTTAGTTCTATTTATATCCTGCCCTCCCTGCCAAATCAGACTCAGGGCAGCAAACAAGGCCAATGGTAAATTTCAGTACATTAAAATCAATTAAAAACCATAGGTACAATTACAGCCTTAAAACATTTAAAATGACAAATAAAATATTGAGTATTATGTTCGTAATGGCAGTGTGCCAATCCTTTCCATCATGATTTCCATCATAAATTCAAATCTCCAGGCATAGTTCAGATCTAAGGCAGGATCTTTAAAGAATAGTTCAATTTTATCCAACACGATAGCATTTCATATTTGACCAGGTGGAAGTCCCAATCAAAGGCTTGGTGGAAGAGCTCGGTCTTACAGGCCCTGTGGAACTGTAAAAGATCCCACAGGCCCCTAACCTCTTCAGGGAGCTCATTCCACCAGTGTGGAGCTGCAACCAAGAAGGCCCTCACTTGGTTTGCAGCCAGACTGGCTTTTCTAGGGCCAGTGGTTGAAATAAGGTTTTGACATCCAGACCGTAGTACTCTCTGAGGAATATATGGGAAAAGGTGGTTCCATAGGTATGCAGGTCCCTGGCCATATAGGGCTTTAAAGGTAGAAACCAGCACCTTAAAACGAATCCAGTATGCAATGGATAACCAGTGCAGTGCTTTCAGAGCAGACTGAATGTGTCTCGAGGTGACCATGGCATGGATCACTGTTGCAAGGTCATCATGCTTGAGGAAGGGAACAAACTGCCTAATTAGCTGGAGATGTTAAAAGACCGACTTGGCAGTGGTTGCTACCTGGGCTTCCATTGATAAAGAGGGATCCAGGAGCACTCCTAAACTCCTAACTTTCAGCACCGGCACCAGTTGCACCCTGTCAAAATCTGGGAGTGAGATGTCTGTCCCCAGACTGCCATGACTCAAGTACAGGACCTCCATCTTAGTCAGATTCAGTTTCAATCAACTCAGCCTGAGCCAACCAACCATGGCTTGCAGTGCCAGGTCCAGATTATTTGGGTCGTAGTTAGACCGGCCAGCCAACAACAGATAGAGCTGGGTGTCACCTGCATATTGGTGACATCCCAGTCCATACCTCCAGGCAATCTGGGCAAGAGGAAGCATGTAGATGTTAAATAACATCAGAGAGAGAACAGTCCCCTGTGGCACTCCACATAATAAGTGCTTTTGGGACAGCTGCTCCCCTATTGCCATCCTTTGTCCCTGAACCTGGAGGAAGAAGGAAAGCCATGTAAGGCAGTCCCTTGTATTCCAGCATAAATGAGGCGGTGGATCAGTAGCTAATGGTCGACCGTGTCAAACGCTACTGACGGGTCCAACAGCAACAGCACTGCCAACCCACCCTGATCCAGATGCCTCTGGAGGTCATCCATGTATGTATTTATGCAAAATACAGGAATGATTAATTATGTTTTGCCAAGTTCTTTACAACTTCTGTTTTTTGTTTTGGATTTTAGTTTTAGAGGAGATGGAACGGGACTAGCATAGAATGGCAATGACAACCTGACAATGACTTGGTGCTTAACTAGACACTTCTGTGCTGCTCCCTTCTGAACCATCAACATCAATGCCATTTGTCAAAACAGCAGCTAGAATAATGTGAGGAGAGAAACTGCCCCAACTAAGTCATCTGGCACCAAAGGCCTTTAAAGAAGCAGCTTCTTCCCAAGAAGGACACTTACGAATATGGTGAGGCAGGAACTCCTACTACTAAGAAATGGTTCTTCTTCCGGAAGAGCCGCCAAAGTCCCTTGTGGTTCCCACGGACATCCAGATCCCAAATATGGAGGCACTAAGAGCAGGGGGAAAGGGGACGGTTTATAAGTAACATGCCAGCAAGCCTTGGTCAATTGCAGTGGAAGCTCTTTAGATCTCACAATAATCTAGAAATGGTGAGGCTGCCATTAGGAACTTTTTTTTTGCACTGGCTATGAAATCATGTGGCTTGTAACTAATGCAATTTAATGATGGAGTTTTCTACATTCTATACCATAGGTTGGAAGGAAAGACGAAGTAACCTTGGCAAGTTGAGTCCAGGTAGTGAAATCTGCTTCTTGCTCCATCTTGATATACATCACATAGATCTTTCCCTCTGTATCTGGCACAAAGGAATCCTCACAAGGGTTCTTGCTGTGATCCAGAACCTCTGCCTCACTGATGAAGTCAGGGGGAGATAAGAAAGAGGAGGACAGAAATAAAAAGATTCAAATTTTGAGGCACATTCACAGGCATGATCAACAATCCAAGAAATCTTAAGTAGCTTTGAGAAGTCTGTAGAAGTTGTATTCATAGTATCTTTAAAAGTACTGCAAAATCCAGTAATCCTTCAAAAATTTAACAACCCAAACTGTAAACCTGCTGGATTGGCCTAGAATTGTCTGTCATTAAAGCTTCAGTTTGTTCAGATGTCTCCCCTGCCAGATGTTTGTCAAGAAGTCTCTTAGATCTATTTTATACACCTGAATTATACCATCTGCTAACATATTCTCACTTTCACATACAGGTGCTCTACAGTTAAGAGATACAACATTTGCAGATTTGGAGTCTTGGAGATGCTGACTGGGTGGAGGGGTGGCATAAAAATGGTTTAATAAAAATATATAGACTGCCGTAGGAAATTTCCAAAGCAGTCCAAAGGTCTACTCCTTTTTTCTTATACAGTTGATGTTCATTGCAAACATCTTGCTTTAATCAAAACTCATTCAGAGCAAGCATAGCTTACTGTCAGAACTGGCAAAGGAGAGGCCTGAAGATAGACACTGACTGGCAACAAACAATCTACCAGCTTAGATGGTCCTCTCTTCCTCCCCACTTAAGAGATGGGATTCCACAAAGTCAAATTACTAAGAAGTCTGTCATTCCTTAATACATACGTTACCTGAGCAGTTGGTGAATCTCAATCTCATATGCATCTTTCTTCAAGCTGTGTGATAAAAAAGAGAGTTTGCTATGTGCAAGCATGCATATAAGACTTGTTACAAGACTTATCTGAAGGCAGCTCAGACTGTGAGCCAAGAACTAGAGAAGGTATTCCACAGGAATGGTTTACGTAGCCAGCCCTTTGGCCCTCCCAGGGGATGAACAACTTGGGTAGAAGAATTAAGTCAGACCATTGGTCCCTCCTTCCCCCCAAGTCTTGTCTCTTCTCTCCTGCTCTCTGCACATGTTTTGAAGAGGCAAGGAGTAGACTAGCATAGTGAGCATATGTTGGTTTCCCAGTGCCCATGCCCATGGCCAGCTTGCCCAGTAGGCAAACTAGGCAATTGCCTAGGGTGCCAGGAAGGGGGGCAGCAAATTGGGTTCCCTCCCCCAACCAAGACAATTGCCTGTTTGTCTCCCCCCCACACTGCTGCCACCACCGTCACGTGCCCCTTCCCTTCCCCAACACAGTGCTCTCCCCCCCCCATGATCAGAGGAGCGACAAGGCTCAGCCCTACCCACTTTGCAAGGGCCTGGGCTTCTTCTAAGTTGTTTGAAGAGCATGCTGGAGGAGTTTTGCTCCTCCTGGTTCCGGGGGCAGGTGGCTTGCCTAGGGTGCCATGCGCCCTAAGGCCGGCACTGCCCATGCCAGACTGTGGAAATCAAGAGAGGTAAATGCACCCCAGTGATGCTCAACTGGCCACCCATGACTTATATCCAGCAGGTTCATCAGTACACTTAGTTGCTCAACAGATAAAAAAATGGGCGCACAGGAGAAAATTAGGAGAGGCAGGGGTAACCCATAGAGTACTCTAGATTCATACAAGGGTCTCTAAATAGATTAGTTAGAAAGACAAAAAGAGCATTTGTAGAGGTAAGTATATGAAGAAGACATAACTAAAATAGGGTAGAGATGTAGATTAGCATTAATTTTATCAACGTGAAACAGCCCTGGGTCAGTGGGTGGGAGCACTCCCCCAGGACTGTTTCAGGCTGGGAAAATGGCATGAAGGGGAGGAAGGCTGAAGCCCTTCTCCACATGCACTATGGCATTAATCCACATTGGGCACTACATGCATAGGAATTTAGGAGAACTCACAAGAGATTGTGTTACACCTGATATGTTGGGGGGGGGGCACCTGCTACCTAGACCCAATCTACTTAGTGTGTACAGCGAGCCTAAGTGAGCAAGTCTAGGCTGGATAGGTGCATCAATGAGAATGCAGTGTGCCTAGATCTGGACACACTTTGGATGGGCTACTAGTTACATATGCATTGCACTCACCTTTCCACACTTTTAAGCTGTACATTAGGGACTGTATTGAACTTGTGCTTTTTGAAATAGGCTTCCTAGAAAAATGAAGAACAAAACATCTTTAGGATTTAGTGCTCATCTATTCCTGGACTTGGCTTAGAACACAGTGAGCAAGTAGGGAAATCTGGGCCTGTGCACACCAGAACAGTGATCAGAACTGCAAGGAAGTCCCCACCACCATTGCCATGGTGAGCAACTGTATGTGATAGAGGTAGCCTCTAGATCAAGGATTTTAATGTGGGTTCTACATGGTAGTAATTTTGTGTGCACCAGCACATTTTACAGGGGGGAAAGTGGAGCATACATAAAATATTATTCAACAGATTACTTCATAAGCAGCTCTGGTATTGAGTTTATTCAATTCATTGGCCTGTAAGACATTTTAAATCAAAAGGAGTCTACAAAGCAGTGGATCAGACCAATGTTCACTAACTCCTGTTCTCTTTCCAATAGCAGCCAACCAGATTCACTGAAACATTTTCAAGTTGGGTATGAAGGGGGTAGCCCAGCCTTATTTGTCCTGTAATTGGGTATCCAGAGATGTTCTGCCTTATGCACACAAATATGTAGTCAGAAAACTGGCCAGGGAGATGGGGAGGGGGGGGAGGCAAGAAAACAGGGGATTGCCAAGACACAGAGACAGTAGAGAAAAGGAATGAAATCTTTGCATTTGTTTTCACTGTGGGAAATACCCCAAATTAGAGCAGCTGTTTTTGGAAAAGGGCGACAGAAGAACCAAATCAAGCAGAGGTGAAGATGTAAGAGGGTTAATGAGCAAACATAGACAATGTCACCAGGTCTTGGTAGTACATACTAGGGGTGTACATTCAGTTCAGCTGAACCGAATAAACCTCCGAATACCCCTTGATTCGGAAGTATATGGTGTCGTATACTTCCGAATCCAATTCACAGGAATTATATGGCAGCTGTATACAGCTCCCGTATACTTCCGAATCAATATCAATATTCGGAAGTCCATAGTAAAGGTGGGAAAGGAGCTTCTGCAGCCTCAGGGGAGCTGTCTGCCTCCTTTCCTGCCTTTGGAAGCCTTTTCCTGCCTCTCCCATAGCCTCCCTGGGATCAGGAAGGGAGGGGGAGGGGAGCCCCAGCAGCCAATCCAAAGCATGCATTTGCAAAATACATTGCAAATGCATGCTTTGCAGGGCTATTGTGTGGCTGGGCTAACCCCCCAGCCATCAGCAACATTGTTGTTCTTTTGTTTACTTTGGTATCCAAGTAAACACTGTTCTCTGGCCAATCACAGAGCAGTGGTATTTTTTGAAACTGCTCTGTGTAGGGCCAGAGAACCTTTTTAAGGCATCTGCCTGACTGGACTCCATTCCATTCCTGCTGTGTTGGTGTTGGTGTGTGAGAGAGATTGTGCTGGCCTCAACTGCTGCTGCTCTCTCTCAGCCTTGCCTGACCTGCCTGAAGAAGAGAAGACATCTAAGGTAAGACAGTCTTGGGGTTCTTGCTTTTATTTTAGTTAGGATAAAAGTAAAAGGACTTTTTAAGACTCAGAGTCCCTTTACTTATCCAGATTTGAGTGGGTGGGTAGCTTATTGGGGTTAGGGGGTTCTGCTGGGGGTGGGTGCCTGGGGTGGGGAGGCTGCCAATTTGAGTGAGAGGACTTTTAAAAGTGCAGTGTCCTTTTACTTTTCCTGATTTAGGTGACTTGGATTTCTTGGGGTTAGGGTGAAGGTTTTTTTGGGGGGAGGGGTTGGTAAAGTTCCTGTATTGTTAAAAGTCAAGTTTTTTACTGTTTTAAAAGGATTCTGTGTTTGATTTGTTGCTGCTGCGCTGCGCTGCACTGCAGTTGTTCCTTTTCTCTTCTGGTTCTTTTGGGGGGTGGGGTGTTTGACCTAATTTTCATTGTTAAATTCATTCCGTCATTGACTCCCATCAGTCGGGCTTTCGCCCGGGTCATGGGACGGAGACAGTGCTGGTTACCCTAGTGGATGATCTCCAGCGGCATCTGGACCGAGGCGGCTCAGCGGTACTGATGTTGTTAGACCTATCGGCAGCGTTCGATACGGTCGACCATTGGTTGCTGACTTGCCGTCTTGCCAACATGGGATTCAGGGGTTGGCTCTACAATGGCTTACCTCTTTCCTCAAGGGTCGGGGACAAAGAGTGGCGATTGGGGGTGAACTGTCCCGGAGGTACCCGCTGGATTGCGGGGTCCCTCAGGGAGCAGTTCTCTCCCCAATGTTGTTTAACATCTACATGCGCCCTCTTGCCCAGATTGCCCGGAGATATGGGCTGGGTTGCCACCAGTATGCTGATGACACCCAGCTCTATCTACTTATGGACGGCTGGCCTGCCTGTGTCCCAGAAAACCTGGACCTGGCATTGCAGGCCATATCTAGATGGCTCAGGCTGAGCGGGCTGAAGCTAAATCCGACGAAGACAGAGGTCCTTTGCCTGGGTCGCCGTGGTCCGGGGAGGGAGATTCCCTTACCGGCCCTCGATGGTGTGCCTCTGTCAGCGGCGCACAGGGTTAGGAGCCTGGGGGTGCTATTGGAGCCTACTCTAACTATGGAGGCCCAGATAGCAGCCACTGCCAAGTCCGCATGTTTTTATCTTAGGCGGGCAAGGCAGTTGGCTCCTTTCCTGGAGGACGGCGACCTGGCAACAGTGATCCAGGCAACGGTCACCTCAAGGCTGGACTACTGCAATGCCCTCTACATGGGGCTGCCCCTGTGCCGAACCCGGAAGTTGCAGCTAGTGCAGAATGCCGCTGCCCGGCTGTTGTTAGGGCTCCCTAGGCGGGAGCACATTCAGCCAGGACTTCGGGGACTGCACTGGCTGCCGATAACATACCGAGTTCGGTACAAGGTGCTGGTTATGACCTTTAAAGCCCTTTATGGCCTGGGACCTGCCTACCTTAGGGACCGTCTCTCCCCACATGTTCCCCAGAGAGTGCTGAGATCGGGGTCTCAGAACCTCCTTATAATCCCTGGGCCAAAGGAGGCCTGTCTGAAAGCGACCAGAGACAGGGCCTTTTCGATTGCAGCTCCCTGTTGGTGGAATCAGCTCCCAGAGGAGGTGAGGGCCCTGCGGAACCTTGAACAGTTACGCAGGGCCTGCAAAACAGCCCTCTTCCGGTTGGCATATAATTAATTGTTATCGGAATGCCTGAATATTCAAATCTCGAACATCAGATTATTGAATACTAGAATATTGAAGAATTGATTTAAGAAAAGGTAGCATAGTACATATTGAAGTGAGTTTTATGTGTTTTTATGTATTTTATTGTATAATTATTAATGTATTTTAAACTGATTTTTGTTAGCTTTTTATGTTGTAAGCCGCCTTGAGCCCACCTCGGTGGGGTAGGGCGGGACATAAATCGAATAAAATAAAATAAAATAAATAAATAATAAAATAAAATATCCGTTTTTTAACAGTTGAGTTTCTTGGCCTTTTCTCAGTGATTTGTTTGGATCTGTTGTTGGTTTTGCATCCTGTCCTGTTGTCCCTTTTCCTGGTTCTGGTTTTGGGTGGGGGGGTGTTAAAAGTTAAGTTTCTTTCCGTCACATTTTGGTTTTTTAAAATTACGTCTGGTGGGCGTGAGGGGGTTGGTGTGTGGGGTGGGTCACTTTCATGTTTTTATAGTTATTTTTGGAGTCTGAGGGTGCTTTCGGTTTGGCTAGGGCCACTAAATAGGCTGCTCCACTACTAAGGGTGTTTTTAGGGATTGTGGTTTTTTAAATTAAAAAAAAATTAATCCAGTTTAGGGCTTTATCTTCTTTCAAAATTCAACCAGGCCAGATAGGGGCAATTTAAAAAGATTTTAGTTTTCTCATAAAAGGCAGCGTGACTACTAGGCCACATCAGGCTCCCTTTTAAAGAGACTAGGGTTGCAGTGCATCTTACTTTCAGCCACTGAAAGCTGGTACATCCTTAGATTTCCTTAGGGTAAACCATAGCTTCTCTCTAGTTATAGGGGACACCTGATTTCTAGTTTGCAAGGAAATCCGGTTTGTCCCAGAATCTAGTTAGGAGAAGTTTAACTAGGAGGATATAACAAAGATTGCCTTCATCTCAAAGTAGCCTTTTAAAAACTGTAGCCAGGTAGAGGCAGGATCACCTAGTCTCCTAAATTTTACCAGACTACTACTACTTCAACCCAAAGAAGGACAGGTTAGGGACCAAACAAACAAGTTTTGGTGGGAGGGTTTTTAAAAAGAAGTCAGGGCACCTGTTGGTTCAGGGTACAGTGTAGTGAGTTAGGTTTGTAAAAAACCCCACTCTCAGTTCAGGTTGTGTGAGACTGGCCAAGAGTGACATAAGTCACAGGCAGCATAAGAGAGGCCCTGGGGGCAAGGCCAAGGAGAAGACTAGATGGGTGGAGGAGAGAGGGAGGACCCAGTTTCCCCCCCTCCACCTGTGCATAGGGCCACTCCACAGCCGCCTTCCAGCACTCCAACCTCTGGCTGGAGTGTGATGAAGAAGTCCCGCCTTGGGCCCTTCATCGAGGCTGCTGCTGGGGCGCCCCCAGCAGAGGTGCCATTAGGTGCTGGCACTGAGCAGGGGTCTGCTGCTCAGGCAGTCTTTCCTCCAGCTGATGTCGCTCGGCCTCAGCAGCTGGAGGAGGGGCAGCAAAAGCAGCCCTCCTTGGAGATGAGCTTTGGGGACAGTTTTCTGTCCAAAACGATCACCCCAAGGAGGGTGCAGGGAGTTATGCAGGAGCTGGAGGAGAAGCTGGTTGAGGAGGACCAGCCCCCTTCTTCGGTTCCTTTGGACACCAGCAATCCTTCAGGGGATGGCCAGGAGGGGAGGCCGCATGGGGTGCCTCCATCTCTGCCCACTTCCCCCCGGTGGCCAGCCCCTCCTGCCACCCCGAGACACGATGTGTCTGCCTGAGCACCTCACAGGAGGTAGCTCTGAACAACCAAGCTGCCGGTCAGCTTGGGCATCCGAACACCTCCGAAGTCTGGAAGCATTTCCGACTTATGGAGGATCCACGCTATGCGCAGTGCCAGCTGTGCAGGGCCCGGATCAGTCGTGGGCGAGACCCTGCCCACCTGACTCCAGGAGGGATGCGGAACCATTTGTGGAGAAGGGGGAGAAGCAGGCTGGTGCTGGGGTGCCCAAGCGGCCAACACCACCCAGCCAGGAGGTCTATCCCACTGCGACTACCTCCAGAGCTCTCCAGGAGAGTTCCGCGACAGGGCAGGGACGCCAGCCATCTCTGCCTGAGATGTTTGGTGGGGGTGGTACCTGTGTGCCAAGAGGGGGAATCAGGTACTGCAGGAGGGTGATCGCTTGGAACCTTGCCAGGTCGGTCACCCATGGGCTTCCATTTTCAGTGTTCAAGAATCCTGGGGTGCTAGGGTTGCTTGAGTATCTGGCGCCCTGGTAAAAAGTTCCTGCTAGAACCACCATTAGCAGGACCATTGTGCCATCTGTTTTCAGGGCGACCAGATCTGTGGTGAAGGAGCATTTGTCCCGTGCTGCCGGAAGGACTGTTCATTTCACCTCAGATATCTGGAGCTCCAAACATGTGTTCGAGGGGTATCTCTCCCTGACTGTGCATTGATGGCAACCGAGTGAGCTGCAGGGTGGGGGTGGCAGTAGTGGTCGACAGTCGACACGCCGCACACAGCAGACACTCTTGGAGCCATCCTCTCATGGCAGTTAGAGGACTGGGTAGGCAGCTGGGACGTCGCCATGGGCTTCGTGGTGACTGACAGTGGCTCCAACATCAAGGTGGCTGTCCAGTGTCAGGCCCTAAAACACCTTCCTTGCGTGGCCCACCTTCTCCACCTTGTGGTTAAGGATGCATTGGGCCAGACGAAAAGCCAGGATCATCGGTATCTAGCCACGACCCATGAGTACCGACTTCTGCTCCAGAAGTATCGGCACATCACAGGTAACTTCTCACGCAGCAATACGGACTCATATCTGCTGCATGAGAAACAGACACTGACAG
Organism: Heteronotia binoei; assembly: GCF_032191835.1. Taxonomy (NCBI): domain Eukaryota; kingdom Metazoa; phylum Chordata; class Lepidosauria; order Squamata; family Gekkonidae; genus Heteronotia; species Heteronotia binoei. The sequence goes on from NC_083224.1 coordinate 100,874,714, forward strand.
GTGTGCCAGGGCACCGCCTGATCGGTGACGTCAGCACATGCTGGAACTCCACCTGTACCATGCTGGAGCGCATGGTGGAGCAGAGAGCAGCCCTGAATGCCTTTGTCTCTGAGACGAGGGTCTTTTGGGATGAGAACCATCTCACCCAAGAGGATTGGGTGGTCCTTTCTCAGACTGTGGAGGTTCTTGGGCCCTTCAAGACCCACACAGAAATGCTCTCGTCTGACACGGCACGCATCGCACTGGCGTTCCTCGTATGCCCACCGACGAGCGTGCAGAGCGAATGCGTCTTTTCACATATGGGCGACATTGTCTGCCCACATCGCAATTGCCTGCAACCCTGGACAGTTGAGCAGTTCGTCTTCCTGAAGGTCAACTTGCCTCTGTTCGGCTCCCCAAATGTAGACTTTGAGAGTGAATGAAGTGAGCACCTACTTGTGCCTGCATCCTTTCTTGGTTTGCGCTTAGAAGGTGGTTGTAAAATGCTCTCCCACTAAACATAGACTAGAGTCCAAAGACAGCCCAAAAACTCACTCACAAATTGACTGGCAGTGCACCCCCCACCCCTCATTCACCCCCAAACCCAAAGTGAATGCTGGTTTAAGATCTGCAAAGCAATCCAAATTTCCCCAGTCCCCATCCACGCATGCCTAATAATACTGAAAGGGCCATTGCAGCCCCCAGCTGTAACCGACAGAACCCATAGGCCCAGCCAGGATAACCCAGTTTTTTTTTCAGGGGCAGGAGGAAGAAAGAGGGAGGTGCCAGTGATGATGACAGGCAGCCAGCAGCCATACCAATGCTGAGGTCCCTCTAATGGGACAGTGATAGCTGGTGTGTTGCTGCTGAGCTGAGAGAGAAGGAATGGTTCCCTTCCTCTCAAACAATCTGAGGCCCTCCCAGTGATCTTCCTCATTTGGGGTGCAACTCTGGCTCGCCTCCTTGTGGTGCACCCTGGGTAACGCAAAAGAGCCTGGACCAGCCAACCATCCATCACTCAAGGTAAGTCTAAATGCTTTTTGCTTTGTGTCAGATACAGAATGATGTGGAGTTAGGTGTGGTCCACCGCTTCTCTTGTTTGAGAGTTGTGTTGTTTGGGCCAGGGCTGGAGAGCTGGCATCTGTAGATTGCCTGTTCTGTGGCAGGCAAGCTGGCATCTGGGTGAGAGACCCAGAACCAACATGCTTGTTGTGCTTGGCCAGCTCTCCCCATGTTGTTTGGGGCAGGGCTGGAGAGCTGGCATCTGTAGATGGCGTGTTCTGTGACAGGGAAGCTGGCATCTGGGTGAGAGACCCAGAACCAGCATGCCTTTTGTGCTTGGCCAGCTCTCCCCGCATTGTTTGGGGCAGGGCTGGAGAGCTGGCATCTGGGTTTGCTGCAGCCAGGTCTGCAGAGCAGACTTTGAGCAGATTGTGTTTTGTGTGGCAGTGACATTGGCAACTGGGTTTATATTGGTTCCAGGCCAGCAGGGTTCATATAGTAGATAGATAGATGTAGTGCATTTGGGTCCTATAGAGATTCTGTGGTGTGAAGTTAGGTTTGGATTTAGGTGCCCCAGGAATTGGACCCCCTGGTCCAATTTTTTTTTTGGCCTTGTGGGTTTTGTGTGTGACAGTGCCCTGAAGCTGCACAGCAGTTTGGGGGGGCTCTTCTCAAAACCCCCTGCTCCCCAGAGATACCACTTTTCCCACGATAATTACAATGGGGGAAGTGCCTCTAATTGGTTTTTTCTCGCCATTGGGAACAGTGTTACTTTTGGGGTGCCCACAGATGGGTACAGTCTTTTTGGGCTAGGGGGTTGAATGTGGGGGAGTCCCCTGAAGCTGCCCTGAAGTTTTTGGGCCTCTCCTTCAAGCCCGCCTCTGGCCAGAGTCACTTTCCCCACAGCAATTATAGCGGAGGAAGTGACTAATTGGGCTTTCCCCAGCATCGGTGGCAATGGGCCTTTTGGGGAGCCCAAAGACAGGGACTTTTTGGGACTTGGGGGTTTTGTAGCAGAGAGTGCCCTGCGGGTTCCCTGCAGTTTTGAGGGCTCTCCCTCAAACCCCCTCCCCTCCAGGCGGCTTCCAATATACCCTATTTTGCCATTGATTTCAATGGCCCATAGGGTATAATGGTGGGATAGGGGCACCCTCTTTGGGTGCCCCTGGAATGGGACTCCCTGGCCCAATCTTTTTGGGACTTGGGGGGTTTGTAGGGGAGAATCCCCTGCAGGTCCCCTGCAGATTTGGGGGCTCTCCTTCAAACCCCCTCCCCTCCAGGCAGCTTCCAATATACCCTATTTCACCATTGATTTCAATGGCCCATAGGGTATAACTGGGCCCTATATTCGGAAATAGCTGTATATCTCTAGTATATATGGCTATTCCGAATGCCGGTATTCAGAAATATATGGTATTCCGAATATTTTGGCCCTGTATATTTCCGAATCTGATTATTTCCGAATTATTATTTTTTTTTTTTGCACACCCCTAGTACACACCTGGTAATCTCCTAACAAAATATACAGTATTGCTAAAAATCACCCTCCTTTCCAGGGGGCTGTTAGGAACACCAATTCTTAAAAGGAATCCAAAGGAGTTCCAGGAAGTTGCAAACCATTTAATCTATTCCAGGTAAATTGGTGAAAACCATTATTAAAGACAAGACTACTACACACTCACAGAAACAAGCCCTGCAGAGGAAGAATTGAGCATAATACTAGAATTTGTGGGTGCCCAATGAAGCTGATGGACAGTAGGTTTTTTAGTATTCTATGTGGTTTTTAACTGTTGTTAGCCACTCTGAGCCCGTTAGGGGAGGGCGGGATATAAATCTGATAAAATAAAAATAAATAAGTAGGTTAAGACAAAGGAAGGCATTCATCACTTAGAGAGGAATTAACATGTGGAATTCACTGCCATAGGATGTGGTGATGGCCATTAATTTAGTCTGGCTTTAGGAGATTAGATAAATGCAAGGCAACTAGATCCTTCAGTGGCTATAAGCCATGAAAACTCAATGGAATTGCCATGTTCAGAGGCAGAACCACTGTGCATACCAGTGCTGGGACAGGGAGGGAAATGGGGCAAGGCTTTGGTTTCTTTGCCCTCCCTGGCTGCTGGCCTCCCAAGAGCAGCTGGCTGGCCAATGTGTGAAAAAGGATCACTGGTCTAACCTAGCATGAATGCTTTTATGTTTAAATGTGATTTAATTATCACTCCATATGAATGATTGTTTATGTGGAAGGGAGAGAGGGCAGCTTCCCCCAACAACTTTGGGTCCCATGTTGCCTGTGAAAAAGGCAAATATATAAATAAATTTTTGTAATAAATAAGGATTAGATTTTGTTTGGAAAAGTCAGGCTGCCTTGACAGCAAGAAGGATAAAAAGCTGAACAGTGACCATGTTCATTACCAGATTGCAAAACAACCCCCCCCGCACACACAGATTATTAACTTCCTGGCAATGTCAAAAGAGGATGCTAACAGATTGCCATAGTTAATGGATCATAAGAACATAAGAGAAGCCATGTTGGATCAGGCCAATGGCCCATCCAGTCCAACACTGTGTGTCACACAGTGGCCAAAAAAATTATATACACACACACACACACACACACATATATATATATACACACACACACTGTGGCTAATAGCCACTGATGGACCTCTGCTCCATATTTTTATCTAAACCCCTCTTGAAGCTGTCTATGCTTGTAGCCGCCGCCACCTCGTGTGGCAGTGAATTCCACATGTTAATCACCCTTTGGGTGAAGAAGTACTTCCTTTTATCCGTTTTAACCTGACTGCTCAGCAATTTCATCGAATGCCAATGAATTCTTGTATTGTGAGAAAGGGAGAAAAGGACTTCTCTACTTTCTCCATCCCATGCATTATCCTGTAAACCTCTATCATGTCACCCCGCAGTCGACATTTCTCCAAGCTAAAGAGCCCCAAGCGTTTTAACCTTTCTTCATAAGGAAAGGGTTCCAAACCTTTAATCATTCTAGTTGCCCTTTTCTGCACTTTTTCCAATGCCATAATGTCCTTTTTGAGGTGCGGTGACCAGAATTGCACACAGTATTCCAAATGAGACCGCACCATCGATTTATACAGGGGCATTATGATACTGGCTGATTTGTTTTCAATTCCCTTCCTAATAATTCCCAGCATGGCGTTGGCCTTTTTTATTGCAATCGCACACTGTCTTGACATTTTCAGTGGGTTATCTACCACGACCCCAAGATCTCTCTCTTGGTCAGTCTCTGCCAGTTCACACCCCATCAACTTGTATTTGTAGCTGGGATTCTTGGCCCCAATGTGCATTTACTTTGCACTTGGTCACACTGAACCTCATCTGCCACGCTGACACCCACTCACCCAGCCTCAACAGATCCCTTGGAGTGCCTCACAATCCTCTCTGGTTCTCACCACCCAGAACAATTTAGTGTCATCTGGAAGCAGAAGGTTTCAGTGTCTGCTAGGCACAGCAGCTGATTCCTGCTCTCTCTCTCTCTTGGTCTATATGAGTTACTCACATGGAAGTAGCCATTCATGTTGAGCCCCACAATGCCAAAATGGTATGAACGTGATACATCAGGGATGATACATTCTCGGCCCTTCCGCTGCTCTGGCATTCGCATCCACATATCCCAGTCCCAGAGCTGAAGGAAGCACAATCAGAGCAAACAGTAGAGCACAATGCAAGAAATGCTTGCCTGGAAAAAGCCTGTTTTCTGCAACCCCTTCCCCCATATCTTAATCCTGACAAGCCAGGTGAAAGATGCATGGGAATAGCAGATCAAGATATGCAGCAAGATTTCTCCTTCTAGTCCACCACTTTCCATCTGTCATCCAGTGACTATCCAAACACTCATGCATGGCATGCTCTGATAGACAGAGATCATAAGAACATAAGAGAAGCCATCTTGGATCAGGCCAACGGCCCATCCAGTCCAACACTCTGTGTCACACAGTGGCAAAAAATTTTATATATACACACACACTGTGGCTAATAGCCACAACTCTAGGCGATAGCAGGGCTAATCTAGACCTGGCTGTAGCACTGTTATGAACACCACAAGGGAGGTAAAAGAGATGCTGATTTGGGTCTGATATCTCAGAATCCAGAACCAACTTTGATTTCAGGTGTTTTCTTTGGAGCTGAAAATTCAAATTTCTTGCATCTATCATGGATTGAAGTCACAGGATTGGTTCAAGTTTATCAAACATTCCCGTATTTTTTCTGAAAGGTGCCAACAATAAAGAACTCCAGCAAAGTTGAGACAAATAAGCAGATAAGAGTATACAAAACTGCAATAGAAAACATGGTAGCTTTAAAAGCTTAAATAAGGCAGGTCATTTATGTGCGAATCTGCTGTGGTTTGCTCAATTGCTTTGCCATGTCCAGCCACCTAATCTGCTTCAATCATTTGTAAAGTAGAGGCACAAGAGCATGCCAGTAAGAGATGTCCTCCACAAAGAGGTATACTTCCAAGTGGCATGGACCAAATAGATTGTGAAAAGAGCATGGAATTTTGATGATCATTTTCAAACATGAATTTAGGATTTTCAGTGTTTCTCATTCATGACATTTTATACACTGATACACCAAATTTCAAATGTTTCAGTAGTGACATCTCTCCTCCCTGCTCCTTCCAGTGAACTTTGCAATGGGAAAAAAAATTTGGGAGAGATTTAGAGATCTTTTTGGTTCTTATTTTTCACATTTGTTTCCACGGGAAAATTCTGAAGATAACATGAATATCCCTTTTAAATAAATAGTACTAATACTGCAAGAAGTGATAATGTCTGGAGTTCAGGCATTGAATATCACTTTGGTATTCTACCCAAAATTTGGAATTTAAGAACAAAATTCAACCCTGTTCCATAAGGTAAGTCCAACAGAGATAACACTGACCTTTTCTGGTGTTGGCCATTTGGGCTCTAACTCATCCTTGTAGAGGGACTTCCTCAGCACCCAACCCAGGCCTGGCATGGTCTCCACACGATACAAGAGAGAAGGATCTTCAGCTGTGTGCTCATAACCCTAAGTGCCCCAAAACAAGTATTTTTAAAAAGCCCTCCCCAGTAGATAGCATTTTATGACTGTGCATGGAGAGTCCTAAGGGAAGGACAGGGTAATGAAATACCAGATCACCTGATCATTCCAAGCAGAGATGCAATACATGCTGTCATCTTCCTCCAGCAAATAAATACTCTGGCTTAGGAAACTGTTTAAAGAAGAAACAAAAACACAGTTGGAAGAAGCCTGAGTTTATGTCAACCTTTGTTGAGCTGGTTTTCCCAGTCAGTTGCCCACACTAAGGTTGGTGGTTTCCTTATCCTACTGCCTCACATTCTACAAAACACAGCACATGGAACAAAATCAAGATTAGCAGATCAGTTAAGCAATGGGAAAAACCCAGTGAGTGGATTAAAAAAAGTATTTGATCAAACAGATAACAAGAATGCGATGGACAGGCTAGGTTCAGCCTCTCCCTAAGAGCAGCCAACGAGAGCTGACAGAATGTTGAGAGTGGACACTGGAAAAACAATGGTTAAGATAACAGTTAGGGTTTAGCAGCAGAGAAGTTAACAGTTAAGGAGCTTAAGTGAAAAAGGTTTTCTGACTGCGGGAAACTGTGTAGAAGAGCTGCTTAGAGCAGGCTGAAAATAGTAAATTTGTAACTAAAGGATTCCAGTTGTAGAAATAGGACCTCTGTTCAAAAGTTCAGTGCAGGTGAAACATTGTTACTTGTACTTTACTTTCCTCAGTGTTTTGTTCTTATAAATAAAAGTTTCTTGTTTTGATTAACCCTGTAGGTCTAAAAAAACAAAGCCCACACACACACACAATACCTTGATCTACATATATTTATTACAGGACATGAATGAATGGTGGCAGCGAGTGAACAGTGTTTCAGTCCCATCCTCAATAGCTCTATGTGAATGAGGGGTGATTATTAAAGAGGGCTGTGCTACCCTGTCTGTGAACAGAGGACCTGAGGTGTGAGATGGTCATGACTCTCTGTAGATTTTAAAAGAGACAAGGGTGGCAAGCGTAACATCCTATAACCCATAAACTGAATAAGGGAGGTAGTAGTCACTCTGTGAGTGAATAAAGGGTGTCAAAGGATGACTGAAGTAAATGCTCAGTTTGGTCACAGGGATGGTCCCACATTCTTTTTCACACTTAGTTTTTTTTTACTTTGATCTCCTTTCAAGAGGCTGGTTGGAAAAGCCCTATTTTCCATCCTTCCTATATGAAAACTGCACAGCTCAACCACTTTCTCACACCCTTCTCCACTAGCTTGCTATTCTCACAGTCAGCTGTAGTGCAGCAACTAGAATTAATCCGGTCATGCTGAAAAAACAGAATACCCTGCCCAAGTTCCTTGTTAACAGAAAAAAATGGGATCTGGGCATAGTTGTGTTTTGGCTACAGAATCAGCTGGTACCTGAAGAAATCAATGGAAATGTCCAAGTCTTCTTCCAGCACCACAGCGAACCTGGCATCCTAAAGAGGGAAAGATACAGAAAGCGAATGTAGTGAGGAGTAATGTTCCCACCCAAGTGATGGTGACAACATTCTTCAAGAGGTAATCCTGAAGTCAACAATTTCATTCTTTCTGGTACCACAGTAGCACCAATCTAAATGTTGACAAGATTCAGAAGTGTCTACCAATTATTGTTTCATATCAGAACTAGATGGTCCTGACCAGGGTATGAGATATCACTTGTTCTAAGCACTGTAAAATCCTGAGCTTCCAAAAACATTTTCAGAAACAGAATGTCACTGCTTCTTATACTTAAAAAAATGTCTCCACAATAGGTTATCATGAGCATCATTATCTCAGTCACCAGAACATATTCCCCAGTGCTTCCATAGATGAGCATTATAAAAGCAGAGTTCGCCGTCTTGGAGAGCATAGGCTCAGTATGAGAACAGGACAAGAAAAAGGGGAGGAAAGGTGTTCCACATACTGGATGCAAGTTGAATGTTGCTGTCAGACTGGCCTTGTAGTGCTGCAAACAGGGAGAAAAAGAAGAAAAAAGTTATATAGACCAAGGTCTCTCTTGAAACCTGTTTTATCTTCAGAAGAGTGGCTAGGAGTTGCTTACAAAGTACTACTTTAAAGATAATAGAATTTCCTCTTTCACGAGTCTGGCCAATGGAGAACAGTTACCTGCAAGCACAGCAGCATGATTCCACTTAAGGCCAACCTAGACATTACATTCTTTATTACTTACCCAAACACAGCCGCAGAAAGGAGGAAACAACTCCACCTCTGCACTGTTTCAGCTTGGGAAATTGGCACAAGAGGAAGGCAGGAGTCCCTCCCTCCCACAACACCATTCTGAGTCAAACCTAACTCTCCCATATTTAAAAAAAAAACCCAAAACATTCCCCAGCTTCAGGAGAGTGCTTCAGGTCCAGGCAATCCAGACTCAAATCTTTTTTAAAAGATGTTTAGTTTGGCCCGTACCTATTACAGTAAAAGCTCCTAGGTTGGGTCCAGGTCAACTCCTAGACATCAAATTGAGGATATTTAAGGTATGTTTCTTCTTTTATTTTTTATTTGGTATACTCATTAGATCTATTAGTACTCAGGTTGAGAACATACCTCAGCCAGTGGGTCTATGTTAGGCCAGTTGCTTCTCAGATATTAAGCACAATTATTTAGGGTGAGCCATACTTCTATGTCCCAGGCAGCCCAGCAACATGGTTGCCAGAAAGGAGACACTGCCACGATCCCAGTGAGTGAAGAGAAAGGAGATCCTCACCTGGGAGACTCTGGCATTTTTAATGCTGATAGGGGTGTGCTGAATTCCTTTCAGCCCAAATAATTCCACCACATCCATTGGCTCCTAGAAAGAGAAGGCAACATACAAGATTAGTAACTGGGGTTCTTCAGGACACAGGGAGGCCTATTTCTTTTCACATAATCCATTAGCCTTTGAGCAGTCAATAAAAAAGAACATGACAGACTTCAGCTGTTACTAAAGATAACTTAGAGCCGGTTTGGTGTAGTGGTTAAGTGCATAGACTCTTATCTGGAAGGACCTGGTTTGATTCCCCTCCACTAGCAGCTGCTGGAATGGCCTTGGGTCAGCCATAGCTCTTGAAAGGGCAGCTGCTGTGAGAGCCCTCTCAGCCCCACCCGCCTCACAGGGTGTCTGTTGTGGGGTGAAAAGATATAGGAGATTGTAAGCCGCTCTGAGTCTCTGATTCGGAGAGATGTGCAGGGTATAAATCTGCAATTCTTCTTCTTCAAAACTGTACTGTATTTTGTTTAATAAAAACATAATACCTTCCAGACTGCCTCTCCCCATATGACCCCCGTAAGTCTTTAAGATCAGAACTCAACATCTTCTCCCAGTCCCTGGCCCCAGAGACATCTGACTTGCCTCAGCGAGGGCCAAGGCTTAATTCAGCCTGGTGGAATTAACTCCCCTTGAAGATCAGGACCCTGTGGGACCTGCTGCCATTCCGGAGGGCCTGCAAACAGAGCTCTTCCACCAGGCTTTCTGTTGAGATGGTGGACATCATCCTTTATTAGGCTTTCCCACCATAGGAGATCTTGGGATCTGATGGAACTCTGGGTCATAACCGTTAAGGCAGACTCTTTAAAGTCTGTATTTCAGCTGTTTTATATTGTAATTTTAATCTTGTTTTTAATTGTTTAACCTCTGACAGAACACACCCTTGAACCTGCTTCATGGGAGAGGTGGGATATAAATTGAACAAAATAAATAAAGTAAACAAAAAAAGTAATGTTTAAAGTATGTTGGACCGCTTCAGTTGACTCACATTGGAGGATGTAGACAGAATCCTGGCTGAAGTGAAGCCTACTACCTACCCATCCTGGCTTGTGAAGGGCTTCCAGGATGATATCAGGGCTTCTCTGGGTGATATTGTTAACCTGTCTTTGACAAGCGGGACATTCCCAGAGAAATCAAATAAGGCAGTAATTTGGCTGCTTTTGAAGAAACCATCGCTGGACCCTATGGTTCTAGCTAACTACTGCCCAGTTTCGAACGTATCATTCCTGGGAAAGGTGGTCGAGAAAGCAGTGGCAGAGCAGCTACAGGTCTTCCTGGATGAAACATCCGCCTGGACCCATTCCAATCCGGTTTCCACCCAGGCCATGGGACGGAGATGGTACTAGTCGCCCTCACAGACAACCTAAGAAGACATCTGGACCAAGGCGGGTCGGCGCTGCTGATTCTTCTTGACCTGTCAGCAGTGTTTGACATGGTCGACTATGATCTATTGACCCACTGCCCTGCCGTCACTGGAATACAGGGGGGAGCCTTGCAATGGTTTTCCTCCTTCCTCCAGGGACGGGGACAAAGGGTGATGTTGGGCGAGCAGACCTCCCTGTGACATCCACTTATATGTGCAGTGCTGCAGGGAGCTATTCTCTCACCCATATTATTCATCTATAAGTGCCCCCTTGCCCAGATTGCCCGAGGTTTTGGACTGGGTTGTCACCAGTATGCTGATGACACCCAGCTTATCTGTTGATGGATGGCAGACCATCTTCTGCCCCTGAACATCTGTCTGAGGCATTAGAGGCTGTAGCAGGATGGTTACAGCAGAGCCGACTGAAGTTAAATCCAACTAAGACGGAGGTTCTGTGCCTGAATCGAGGGGTGGGTGGGTGGGTGGGTGGGTTTGTGCACCTCGCTCCCAACCGTGGACAGCGCTATGTTAGTGCTGACCCAACAGGTGAAGAGTCTGGGAGTGATCCTGAACGCCTCACTTTCTATGGAGGCCCAGGTCATGGCGGCTGCTGGGTCTGCCTTCTTCCATCTATGGTAGATCAGGCAGCTAGCACCATACGTTTCCCTCCAAGACCTGGCTACGGTGACCCATGCAATGGTCACTTCCAGACTAGATTACTGTAACTCGCTCTACGCTGGCTTGCCCTTGAAGCTGATCCAGAAACTGCAGCAAGTGCAGAATGTGGTTGCTCACCTGCTGACTGCATCACCTGTATGGGTGAGCATGCGACCAGTGCTCCACAGCCTCCACTGGCTGCCTATAGAGTACCGGATTCGCTTCAAGGTGTTAGTTCTGACTTTTTAAGCCTTACGCGGCCTGGGACCAACATATCTGCGGGACCGTCTCTTCTCATATATACTTCACTCGGCCTCCCAAGATCTTCTGACCGTCCCCAGCCCAAGAGATGCCTGTCTTGCCTCTACCAGGGCCAGGTCTTTCTCGGTCCTGGCTCCAGCCTGGTGGAATCAGCTCCCTATGGCGATCTGGGTCCTACCTGGCTTGTTAGCCTTTCGTAGGGCCTGTAAAATGGAGCTGTTCCGCCAGGTTTTTGGGTGAGGTGGCAGGCATCTATTCACTAGATCGGCTGGCCTCCCCTACTGTACTATCCTACTACGCTGTTTTGCTGCATCGTATTGTTATACCATCTTGGTCCTGCTGAACTATTCTGTTGGACTGAATATTGCAATTGATTTTTACTGTTATGCTGTTTTATTGTTACGTTGATTTTATTGTGATTTTATTATTCATGTTGTGCTCCGCTCTGAGCCTCTATGGGGAATGGGCGGAATATAAAATATAATATAATATATTTTAATAACAATAACAACAACAATAAAGTAAAATAAAAATAAACAAATAAAAGTGATGTTTAAAGTAGAATAGTTAATATTTACCTGAATATGACCCAGGTTATGGCCATTCATACACACACAGAGTGCCTAACCTACCTCACAAGGTTGTGGTAATAAAATGGAGAATAATATAAGCTATTTAGGGTTCCCACTGGGAAGAAGTATAAATGAAGTAAAGAAAATGAAATAAAACAAAATAAATTAAGAACTGCAGAAGAACACATTTAGAAGATACAAGGAATTTCAGATTACAGCCACAAGAAATGGTCAGTGTTTGTGAAGTGGGTGAAGTCACTGCTTGGCCATCACTCACGCACTGCATGGCTTTTGCAAGCTGTACCCCCACATGGACTGATGGACCTCCTGGGACAGTCTATGGACTGGGCTCATGGAGCACAAACCAAGCCACGGTCCATGGTCCAGTCCATGGCTATCCCTAGTTATGGGGTTCAGTAAAACACTGTTCTGGTCTATGAACAACTGTTGGAAGGCAATGGCACTTCCTTATATAGCAGTGATTAAGGTCTTCAGCTGTGGATAGGGAAATTCCTGGAGATTTGGGGAAGGTTCTCAGCAGGGATGTGATGCCAGAGTCCAATGTCTGAAGCTGAACTCTGTAGTCTGGAAACCTGTAATAAAACTTGCAGGTTAGAAATCTCAGAATATTCTCTTCCTAAACCCTGCTATAGACACAGGCTCCAGAGAAGATGGAATCCCAGAGCTCCAGAGAAGCTGGAATCTTGTGACATAAGTCACAAGATGCTTTCCAAGTGTTGTCATGGGAGCTGTAACTGTCACTACAGCAACAGTAGTAGTAGAAGAGATTGCATTTATATCCTGCACTTCACTCAGGGAGTCTCAGAGCAGTTTACAATCTCTTTTTTCTTCCCCTTCCCACAACAGATACCCTGTGAATAGGTGGGGCTGAGGGAACTCTTTCAATGACTGCTCTTAAGAGAGCAGCTCTTTCAAGAACTGAGACTGACCCAAGGTCACTCAGCAGGTGCAAGTGGAGGAGCGGGGAATCAAACCTGTTCTCCAGGATTAGAGCCTGTGCACTTAACCACTACACCAAACATTTACTACACATGGTGAACGGTATATATATATATATATATATAATGTTGTTGTTCAGTCACACAGTCGAGTCCAACTCTTCATGACCCGATGGACTACATCATGCCAGGCCCTTCTATCTTCCACCATCCTCCTAAGTTAACTCAAATTCATGTTCATTGCATTGATAACACTAAGTATCTCATCCTTTGCCATCCCCTTATTTTACCTTCAATCTTTCCCAGCATCAGAGTCTTCTCCAGTGAGTGCTCTCTTCTCATTTGGTGGCCAAAATATTTGAGCTTCAGTTTTAGTATCTGACCTTCCAGGGAACAGTCAGGGTTGATTTCATTTAGGATTGACAGATTTGATATCCTTGTCATCCAAGGGACTCTCAAGAGTCTTCTCCAGCACCACAGTTCGAAAACATCTATTCTTTGGTACTCGGATTTCCTTATGGTCCAAAACTCACAGCCATACATTACTACTGGGAATACCATTACTTTGACTATACAGATTTTTGTCAGCGGTGTGATGTCTCTATATATTATACTAATATTTTCCTCACATAGTGTGCTTGCTTTTGCTATCTGGTTGTATCCAACCACTGTTGTCCAGATATCACTGGGCCACTGTGTGATACAGGATGCTGGACTAGATCGACCATTGGTCTGATCCAGCAGGGCTCTTCTTATGCTCATATGTTAACAGCAGAATTAACTGGCCTCCTGTTAAAATAGGAGGGTGGGAAATGCTGCCTTCCTGGAAGAATTGAATTAACTGGAGAAAGACCTCTGGGGAGAGAATTCTATAGTCAGGTCATCACTGCAAAGAAGTCTCACTCTTCATCCTCATCATTCTTAAGCAGAGGTATGTGCCCCAGGGCCTCTCATGGGGTGGGGGACGGGGAAGAAAAAAAGTGCTCCTTTAAGTATCCCAGGCCTAAGCCTGCTTAAACCAAGACATTCAATGGGTGCAAAAATTAGCAGGAGAATGAGGTGGAGGATTCTGAAGATGGTCCAATGAACTGCTCTGCTTCAGACTGCAAGAGGCAAATTCCATCTTTGAATATTGCATCAAAAATCTCCCTTCAAATAGAAACCAGCAAGAAGGGATAAGGATTTCCCCCCTCATTCTTTGCAGTGTGAAGTCTCTACTTGCAGGGATATTATTGTGCAAAGGAACATCTGAAGCTGAAGTTTCCCTGCCTGGAGTCTGAAACAGATGGACTCATATTTTTTTTTTCAACATTTCAGGTCCCTGTCACTGCACTCTCCTATATGCATAAACCAGGCTGCCAAACTAATCACCAGAGTGAGCAATGCTATGGCTGTAGGTCAGGCCAGATCTTATAATAGCCTGGATGCCACAGTCTGGACCAGCTTCAGTCTCTGAACCCTTTTCAGTGCCAGATACACCAACCAATTTTAATTCCACACTTCCACTTTGCTTTCTTTATCATGGAAGATATCCTTGCATCTGTGAAGCACAGAATGAAGGACAAAAGAATTTCTCAGTCTCCAGAGACAGCCACACCATGACAGAATCGGATCCTTGAGATTTTACAAATAAATGGCTTAACATGATGGAATGTGCATTCTTGTCTCAAGTCACAATGCACTTTCTGTGATCAGAAAGGGTGGAATTCATAAACTACTGGCATAAGCAGGACAGTGGAGGAAGGGAGCCTCTCCTTCAGTCTTCCACAAATCATCTTCTAGTTCTCTAGGGAGATTTCATCTGCCAGTGGAATATTCCCTGGAATTTACACAAAATTGGTATCTTATGTCAGGTGGAAAACTGATCAACATGATGCTATGGACATGAAAGTAGAGGATTTGACAAAGGAGGAATACCTCCCCACTCTATCTTACCTCATAATATCCATCGATAAAGACTGTGATCATCTGAGGATTAACCCCTTGTGCTGACAGCAGAGATCGAAGCATCCTGCCAGAGATATGTTCAAAATTTTTGCTTATGATCTGACCCAGTTTCTAATACAATTTCTACCAATATTTCTCTTCATTTTAAGTATCACACCTACCATACCCTTCGACACCATATGTATCTCTGACTTAGCAATTCTTGATGCCTGTTTACATGACTCAGCAAGCCAATTATCCAAGATTTTCTTGGACTGTACTACATCAGGCTGCAGGCAGGCAATTGTTTGAATCTCCTTCCCAGAAAAATAGACATGAAGAAACAGCTTGTCAGGGAAAATATTATTCTGACTTTACAAAAGAGAAAGAAGCTGTTGGCAAATAGAAGCCTCTTTAGTCTAAATTTAAATTTCTGGATCTTTGGCAGAAATCATCCCCACACTTAGGTTCAAGCCAGCAAAATGAAGTCAAGGAACTTGTTTTGTGTAAACAGAAAAGTTATTTCTATGCTTTTATGATAGTAAACTGATTTGTGCACATGTATGGCTTGCAAGTGTGGGAGAATTATTTTAAAATACATAAATATGTCCTCCAGGTGTTCAAGGAACTTTTTTTGCAGAAAGTCTGGAAAACATTTGTTTCTACCTTGTTTTTACATACTACATACAGTTCTAGGTTTGTTTCAAGATTTTTTTAATAATTATTTCTGGCTCTTGCTGTTGATGCAGGCAGTGCCAGTGGAAAACCATACCAAACCCAGCTCAAAACTCACCTGTATAAGTAGTTTGGTCTGTTTCCTGCAATGACAGCAACTGGCACATCAAAAACTTTGTTGTCTTTGAGCTTTAAAAAGGAAGAAATATGACCATGAGATAGAGTGTTAGCAAAACTCATGCCCTTCCCATCATATTGCTTCTGGAAAGTGAAACAAAGAAACCACCACGTTTACAAGCACAGATACATAATGACTACTACAGGCCATGTACAAAGGAGGCATTGCATCTCTTTGGTTGGTCCTTGTTGTTAAGGCTTGTGGGGTAAGCAAACAGAGTGCCAAGGAAGGGATGTATACCCTTCCTCTGAGGACAGGAAGTGAGACTGAACGATGGCAAAAGGGACGAGCAGGAGAAAACTGGGCAGATAGGTAGGTATCACAAGAGTTTGGAAGGTTTTATTGCACAGCAGCATCTAGCCCATGCTGCATCACATTTAGATAGCTTTACAATGACAAAGTGCAGTTTGAACACTCGTAAAAAACTTGAATTTCAGAAACTACCATGATGTTTGGGATAAGCTGAATATTACTGAAAGCTTTGGCATCCAGACAAAACATAAGTAGTGTCCTCCCAACACAGAGCCCACCTTATGCATTTTGGTAAGCTTCAGAGAAGATTTAGTTACTTCAAGCCATGCCTAGTGCTCACTGCTGGTTGCTTAGTTAATTAGAGAAAATTAAAAGGAGGCCTTCAATGCATGCTCTTCATGCAGCAGCTGGGGAGGAAAAGGACTTGAATACGGATTTACTCACTGGCTCAGGATTGAACTCTATAGGCGTAGGGTCCTTACAGCTGCAGACACTGCCATAACCTTCCACTTTGCTACAGAAGTGTTTCCTCCGTCGGTTTAACTCTGTGTCAGGCCAGTGACATTCAGCATCTGTGACGACAACAGTTTAAACACAAGGTAGGATAGAATTTGGAACCAGACAAGTTTTTAACATTACTACCCAGCAATCATGGTGTTCCTGGAATCTGAACTTCACTACTAACAGCATTAACAGGTTATGTGGCAATCCTCAACCTGGAATCAGTTGTGAAAACCCTTTTTCCCCTTTGCTGGGCTGCCCTCAAGGCAAGCAGCAAGGAGAACACTGCAGTAATTTCATGACATGGCTGAAGGAGGTCAGAACCACAAAGTCTCATAAAAGCTCAAGCACTTCCCATGAAAATAATGCAACTTTCAGTAATTCCAGAACACAAAATAAAGACAATGGTTCATTACAGTGGCATTCTGCATTCATGTTCAGCCTCTATCCTCGCATTTCCATCCTTCCACAAATTCATGAAGTAGGATGGGTCAATGAATATTTGTTGCAATGGTCCACTAAAATTTCAGTCTGAGACAAAAAGCAAGAAAGTATTTGCTAGCTGGCTTCCACGAACGACATTCAAAATGCTACAAAGATTAGACTTCATTAACTTGGAACAGAGGCATTACAATCTGGGCTTTTGCCTGTTTATCTGGGTTCTGTTAATTCTGATTTAGTTCCTTGTATTTCTCATCCTGATTCTACATCATTCCAAATGTGGCCTCTAGGACTTCACACCAGTGTTCCCTCTAAGCTGAGTTAGTATGAGCTAGTTCATGATTTTTAGCCTCCAGATCACACATTTTTGTCTCAGCTCAGGAAAAATTGCCCTACAGCAAACTAATTTATGCAGTAGCTCACAACTTTAATGCCAGTAGCTCACAAAGTAGAATTTTTGCTCACAAGACTCCATGGCTTAGAGGGAACATTGCTTCACGCATAGCAAAGTTCTTACATAGAGCATGTGGCTCAGAGCACTTGCCATGCATGCAAAAGGTCCAAGGTTCAAGCCCTGGCATCTCTAGTTAAAGAATACTGGGTAGCAGGAGAGGGAAATTGACTCATCTCTGCCTGAGATTCTGAAGAGCTGTTGCCAGTTAGACAATGCTAAGCCAAATGGACCAATGGTCTAGATTGGCTTTAAGGCAGTTTGTCAAGTTCCTTGCTATTATCTGTTTCTGTTTGATGTAGCCTGAGGAATGTATGAATAGAATGCTTAGTCTGCTGAGGAAATGGAAAGTTAACTGCTTGTCTCCTAGGAGCTGGGAACCTACATAGTACCAAGGTCACGGCTCCTCTCCCTGGATGTTTTGTAGAATGCTTGGTAGTGCGTGTGTGTGATTGTAGCCACTAAGTTTAAACTGTCTTCACACCCTTCACACTTCTAACAACCCCTGCAAGAGTATATAACCTGAACCTGTATTGCTGTGTGCCAGTTTCGGCACTGGCTGCGTGTCAGTGTCAATGTATCTCATCTTACCTTAAAATAAATACTTATCCAAACACGTGGAGAGTTATAATTACTGAAGAAGAAATGGGAACTTGACACAGTTGATAAGTTTGTTTTCTTGGAGTGGGGTTAAAAGCTCAGTGTTTCTACACAGAAGGTCCCAGGTTCAATCTCTAGTATCTCCAGGTAAAGGGATCAGGTGTTAGGCAGCACAAAAAACCCTCAACTTGAAACCCTGGAGAGCTGCCAGTGCAAGTAGATGATACTAACCATTATGGACCAGTTTAGTATAAGGCAGCTGAGCACATTCATGCATCCCATAGTCTCTTGGTTAACCATGCATACAATACCTTCCACAGAGGTCAGCTGGACTTCAGTTTTCAGTAAGACTGGTTCCCCCCATGTGGAAAGTGCAACTGACTTGGCATGTTTTTCACCATAGATCCCACCTGTGGAGACAGTATTGTGTCAAGACCACCATATGGCAAATTAGCATTAATCACTCATGCCTGTACACTAAAAGGCAGAAATTTTCTCTTTCTGCACCCCTATGCTAATTTTCTTCAAACAACAGTAGCAGGATCAACAATGCTACATTCACCTTCAGAAAAGACATGAAGCAACAGGAGAAGGTGCCATGGAAGAAGAAGTATTTTAATTGTTTGAAAGGAGAGAAAGAAAATGTCGGCATGCAGAGCTTTTCCTTTCCCTGTTCATAAATATGAAAAGCTGCACCTGCAAGAAGTCTCTCTCCTACACAGTCATTAGAAGTACAGGAGCCCTGTTTCTCTCTTACCTCTCATCCACTTAACAATACCAGTAGTCTCACTCTGAACACCTCAGAATACCTGCACAGTTAGTCTTAGAGCTTCTTTAAGAAGAGTCTCCCCTATCCCTGCTGTGCCTCACAGATTTACGCCCAAACCAGGTTCATACCTCCTTTCTTCCCCACAAAAGTCCACATGTCCCTCCAGCTGAGGGATTCTGCAATCTGGCTTCCTAAACTCTTCAGAAGACTCTTTGCTGTGTCTTTCAAGTGAAAGGAGCCCTCATCCTGAAAAGGACAGAAATTATGTTATTGGACATGATTTGCTCAGTTTGAAATAAGCTCTCATTTTTAGTAGTAGACTCAGTTTGATTAGACTTCCTACTTTAGGTGTTAGTCACAAGAAGTAACTTTAATTCCATAGCAACTTTATTTATAACTTAGAAAAAATGCCTTTGATAAATTCCAGATTTTCAGTACCAGTTCTGGGCATTATTTGATCAGCTTTATTAAAAAAAACCCAGTCACCAGAAAAACAATGCAGCAAGAGTAATACTAGTTTTAACACTACTCTTATTATGGTAAGCCACCTTAAATCAAGAGGAAAGAAGCAATATAAATGTTTTAATGAATAAATATTAAAAGGGATGGGGGGGGGGGAAGCAGGAGCTCTGACTTACAAAAAAAGAAAGAAAAAAGCAGTAGACAACTAACACCTTCAAGACCAACTAAGTTTTATTCAGAATGTAAGCTTTTGTATGCTCTTAAGCAGACCTCATCAGACAAAACTGGAATGGCAAGCCATCTTTAAATATAGAGAAAGTGGGCAGTGAGTTGGTACGTAGAGTCATGGGAATGTTTTTAGCAGATTAAAAGAATCACAAATTGGGGTCTGTTTGTTTGGTATTGTTAACTGGGCTGTAATAGCAGTGGAGGGTGATAAAAAGCAGACATGTCATAGGTGTGAAATGCCATAAATCTGGGTGTCATTCTGGCTTCTTAATTGTGGATTTAAATGGAGGGCATTAGTATCACAAGAGGTTATAACATCATTATAGTTTGCCATTAGAAGAAAAGAATACATTAAAATATAGTGGAAGATGAGTTAGTATATGTAATAAGATAAACAGCCAATATCCCTATTTGAGTATGTAAAAAAAAAACCCCAAAATATTCTGATACACTGTTCTAAAAGAAATACATTCTAGTTTGCCATTAGAAAAAAAGGGTACATTAAAATATAGTGGAAGATGAGTTAGTATATGTAATGAGATAAACAGTCCATAACCCTAACGGAAGTTTTATAGCGGGGCAGACATTGTAGCTCCAAAGCAGTGTGCACAAACACCAGCAGAGGTTGGTACTATTTACAATTTTATTTACAATATATATCTATAGTCCTTATAGTCAGTCATAGTTCTTACTGACAAACTGCTTCGCCAGACACCTGCTACCACAATGGCACACGCTGGCAAGTATATCACAGACTTATATACAGAGTTATGTGTCTTTTTACCCAATCAGCACAGACATGCTGAGTCACTGAAGCACCATTTACAGGCTGATGCAATATCTCCAGTCATGTGATCTTTACCTGTCAGATAGATCAACATGATCCGTCTACAAGTTGCTATCTTGTTAAGGCATTTCTACTTCATATGCCGACACGCTTACCAAACTAAAACTTGTTAGACACAACTTACTTTGGAGATATTCGAACTTTTCCACAGATAAGCATTTTGTAAATATGTCAGCTACATTATATTCTGATGCACAGTGCTGCAAAGAAACAAATCTTCGAGACACAGCAGTCCGTACATTCTGGTAGCGAATATTGATGTGTTTACTCCTTGTATGGATTCCTTGATTGTTTGCCAATTGTTCAGCTGCTAAACTGTCGCAATGTATAATTACAAGCAATTTACAGTTTACATGCAGATCTATAAGCAACTGATAACACCACTCTAATTGTACCAGGCAATCACTAAAAGCTGAATACTCTGCTTCACATGAGCTAATAGACACATGCGTTTGTTTAATTGACTTCCATAACACTAAGGCTCCAAACATGCAGGAGGCATAACCAGACGTTGATTTACCGTCTACTCTTTCTCCCCAGCTGGCATCACAATAGGCTAATAGTGCTTGTTCCTTATCTGAACTCAGGACTAGCTTATTGCTAGCAGTTCCTTTTAGATATCGAAGGATCTTTTTGCTGCTACCCAATCTTTTCTGTATGGACAGGCACACTTTTGACACCACCAATGAACAGCAATACATATGTCAGGACGTGTCCAGCATGCTATGTACAGCAATGAACCTACTAATGATTGATATACTGCCTTGTGGGGAAATACTTCATCATCTGTTTCCCCGTGATAACCAGTAGTCATTGGTGTACATGCACTGTGTGCTTCTGACATTCCATACTTGTCTAGCAACTGTCTGATTTTGTGTTCTTGGCTTAATTCAAACCATCCACAGTCACTCCTGGTGACATGTACACCTAAGGAGTTCTGGATAGGGCCAAGGTGTTCAGTTTTAAACACTTTTTGTATCATGTGGGTGAATAATTTCAATTGTTCTTCATGGTGTATACCAGGCAAATATTATCCACAAATACTAGCAAGTAACAGATTTTGTTACAAATGGTGATATAGAGACAAGGGTCAGCCACACTTTGTTTGAACCCATGGTCAATTAATGTTTTGCTAAGACATTCACTCCAGGCAAATGAACTTTGTCTTAATCCATACAAAGTCTTATGCAATCTTAACACCACATTTGAATTGTCACAAGTATACCTTGGGATTTGCTAAACGGGAGCGTTTAGATAAGCAGTGTCAAAATCAAAATGATTGACATTCCTTCTGCTCCTGCTTTTACAAAAGTTTCTTTAATTGTTTCAGCCTGCACTGTGGAAGCGATTGATTCATCAAAATCTTGTCCTTCTATTTGAGAGAAGCTTTTCACCACTAAGCAAGCTTTACATTGCACCCTCCCATCTGGTTTCTGCTTCAACTTAAAAAGCCAGCTGCATCCGATCACCTTTTTACCAGTGGGTAACTCAGCCACAGAAAACACATTGTGAGATACCAGTGATTTATACTATGCCTCCATGGCTTGCAGCCAAGCGGTCTGTTCCTCTGTTCCCAGAGACAGCATTTCACTGTAATCTTTAGGCTCTTTTACAAATACATGACTTACAGACACACCATATTGCCCAGACACCCTGGGCAATGCTTCTGCACTTTGCATGTTCTCAGGGGCTAGAGATATCACCTCCTGTTTAATTTGCAGTGAATCATTTGTGCTATCAGTCAAAGGTAAGAGAACCAGGGGAAGGTCTTCACAAAAAGTTGCAGACCGGCTGAAACTTAGAGCATTGTGAGTGTTAGAAAAACTATATGACTTCATCCCTGTTTGATATCCCAGAAATGTAAGTTTCTTTGCTCTCACCCCCCCTTTTCGCCATTGTCCAAGAGGGACATTCACTCAAGCTTTAGTACCAAACACCCTTAGGTGACTTATGCTAGGGGGTCCCTTCTATATAGCACCTTGTAGGGAATATTGTTCAAGGCTCGGGTCCAGTCTATTAAGGACATAGCAGGCTGCTTTCATAGCTTCAGCCCAAAATGATATAGGAAGATTTGCATCTGTCAACATTGAATGCATCATCGTATGTAGGATCCCTCCCTTTCATTCTGCTACACCATTCTCTTGAGGAGAGGCTACATTGGCAACCCTGTGCTCTATCCCTTGGGAGTTTAGCCAGTGCATTAATTCCCCGACATATATGCTCCACCCATATCTGACTGGGACGCACAAATCTCATGTCCTAGTTGCTTTTGTACATTCCTTGCCCACAGTTTCACTGTAGCACATACCTCAGATTTTCTTTGAAGGGGAAACACCCATGTAAACTGAGAAAAATCATCCACCAACATCAACACAAAATGTTGATTGGAATGATTATGAGGATATGGCCCCACAACATCAGAGTGTACTAGAGCGAAGGGCTTTTCTGTTACTCTTACACTCTGCTTTGCTACTGGGTGCACTTTGGATTTGGATTGCTTACAAACATCACAATCCAAGAATGTTTTACACTCCTGTACTACCTCTTTGCCAATTAATGCCAGAGTTTTGTTAATGGTGCTAAAACTAGCATGATCTAGATGTCATTTGGAGTACTGTGCACAGTTCTGGTCGCCGCACCACAAAAAGGATATTATAGCATTGGAGAAAGTCCAGAAAAGGGCAACTAGAATGATTAAAGGGCTGGAACACTTTCCCTAGGAAGAAAGGTTGAAACGCTTGGGACTCTTTAGCTTGGAGAAACGTCAACTGCAGGGTGACATGATAGAGGTTTACAAGATAATGCATGGGATGGAGAAAGTAGAGAAAGAAGTACTTTTCTCCCTTTCTCACAATACAAGAACTCATGGGCATTCGATGAAATTGCTGAGCAGACAGGTTAAAATGGATAAAAGGAAGTACTTCTTCACCCAAAGGGTGATTAACATGTGGAATTCACTGCCACAGGAGGTGGTGGCGGCCACAAGCATGGCCACCTTCAAGAGGGGTTTAGATAAAAATATGGAGCAGAGGTCCACCAGTGGCTATTAGCCACAGTGTGTGTGTGTGTGTGTGTGTGTGTGTATATATATAATTTTTTTGGCCACTGTGTGACACAGAGTGTTGGACTGGATGGGCCATTGGCCTGATCCAACATGGCTTCTCTTATGTTCTTATGTCTATGCAACAAATGAATGCAATTGTCATGGGGACTCTTATTGGTAACATACTGTGCCTTACCAAACCCGTTATCCAGTACATACACATTGTTCTTGAGCGTTCCTACAGCAAGGGCTTTTTCACCTTTGAGAATGTTACAGCATTTGTTCTTAAATACAACACTGAAACCAGCCTTGTCCAAGGCATAAATACTCAACAGGTTGTTTTCAAGGGATGGGACACAGAGCACATTGTCAAATACATGGTCCAAAGCTGGAAAACATGCACTCCCTTGACACACTATGGCAGCAGAGCGTCCATCAGCCAGACTCACGTGTTCCAATGTAGAAGGATGAATATCCTGCAGAAGACTCTTGTCCTGGGCAAAATGGTGAGATGCACTCGAGTCAATAATCCAGACCTCCTCCAGAGACGGCGTATTTGCCATAACTAACATGGCTTGTAGCTTCTGCACAAAATGAGGCTTCCTTTCACCCCCATGTTTCAGTGTAGCCGTACATTCCCTTTTGAGATGATTTGTAGCTCCACAGATAAAACAGCACCGCAATCTCAAAGCAACGGGCTCCTGAAGTTTCTTGCAATTATCCATGTTGTCTTTGGCACGAACATAGCTGTCGGCTCCTCTCCTCCCTTCCGGCTTGGCACGGTTCCCCGTCTTGTCAGTAACTACATCTCTCTGGAGCTGACGAGATTCCTCGTCCAGAAGATGGCCAGAAACATAACTTAAAGTGAGTTTCATAGGTTCCATCGATTCCAACACAGTAATAAGTGGGTCAAAATGCTCTGACAAAGAGCTTAAGATAATACAAACTTGATCATCTTCAGGGATCTGCTTCCCTCTCTGCACAAGAAGCTGGAAATAGGTAGCCAAGGAATTTAGATGAGACCGAACTGACTGGCCTGGCTGCATAACCATCCTATACAGCCGCCTCGTTAAAGATAAGAGAGTCAGCTGTCTGCTGAACATACACAGCCTTGAGGCTATCCCACGCCACCTTAGCTGTAACTTTGTGTGCAACATGCACAAGCTGATCATCAGCAACACTAAGTATGATCGTTGCCAAGGCCTTTTGGTCCTTGATGGTATCTTCAGCTGTTGGGGCTTGCGGAGGAGACGCAACATACTCCCACACAGCCTCCCGCTTTAGATAATGTTCCATTCAGAGCAACCAAACTGTATAAGTGTCTGAGGTCAGCTTCTCAACAAGCAAAGCCGTTGCCGCTTGGGCTACGGTTATCTCACCAACAGGCACGCTCTGGTCACTCATGGCCTCCTTCTCCGACTCTCCATGGTCGATTGCAGCACCGGCAGAAGACAGGTCACTCTGTTTTCACAACCTCTGCATCACTGGCAGCAAAACATCCACCTCCGGACCTCTAGTAGAACCTCCACAGCACAGAGCAGAGTTCTGGGCCCATAACCCTAACAGAAGTTTTATAGCAGGGTAGACGTTGTAGCTCCAAAGCAGTGTGCACACACACCAGCAGAGGTTGGTACTATTTACAATTTTATTTGAAATATATATACATAGTCCTTATAGTCAGTCATAGCTCTTACTGCTTCGCCAGACTGCTTCGCCAGACTGCTTCGCCAGACACCTGATACCACAATGGTACACACTGGCAAGTATATCACAGACTTATATGCAGAGTTATGTATCCTTTTACCCAATCAGCATAGACATGCTGAGTCACTGAAGCACCACCTGCAGGCTGATGCAATATGTCCAGTCATGTGATATTTACCTGTCAGACAGATCAACATGATCCATCTACAAGTTGCTATCTTGTTAAGGCATTTCTACTTCATCTGCCGACAATTCCATATTTGAGTATATCAATACAAAGAAACAAAATATTTTGATACACTGTTCTAAAAGAGAAACACATTCTAGTTTGCCATAAGAAAAAAAGTTACCTTA
The DNA here is from genome assembly GCF_032191835.1 of Heteronotia binoei. Taxonomy (NCBI): domain Eukaryota; kingdom Metazoa; phylum Chordata; class Lepidosauria; order Squamata; family Gekkonidae; genus Heteronotia; species Heteronotia binoei. Next base: position 100,899,764 of record NC_083224.1, read on the forward strand.
AAATATAGTGGGAGGTATAATAAGATAAAATGTATTTCAAAAAATGTATCTCATATGTAATGAGATAAAAAGCCCATATCCCTTACTTGAGTATATCTCTAAAAGAAAAAAAACATTATTCTGATACACTATTACTAAAGAGAAATACATTGGAATACTGTGGATGTATAGCTATACTCAGTGAGAGTTGGTTTAGCATATGTAATGAGATAAAAAGCCAATATCCCTGTTCAGTCCTGGGGAGGTGTTTGTCCCAAGTTTCATAATAATTTGTAATTCAGCAATTTCTCTCTCCATTCTGTTCTTGAAGTTCCTTTACAATAAAACAGCTACTTTGAGGTCACCCATTGAATGCTCAGGAAGGTTAAAGTGTTTTCCGACTGGTTTCTCAGTTCTATAATTCCTGTTGTCAGATTTGTGTCCATTTATCCTTTGGCATAGGCTTTGTCCTGTTTGCCCTATGTAGAGAACTGTAGGGCATTGTTGGCATTTAATGGCATATATAATGTTGGAAGATGAGCAAGTGAATAAGCCTGAGATGGTGTAGTTAATGTTGTTGGGTCCAGTGACTCTGTTGTCTGGATGTATGTGGCAGGAAAGTTGGCACTTGGGTTTACTGCAAGCTGTGGTACTGGTGTTCATGCTCAGATGCAATGTTATATTGTTGTGGGTGAGGAGTTGTTTGAGATTGAGGGCTGTCTGTGTGCAAGAAAAGATTTACCCCCCAGTACTTTTGAAAGAGAGCTGTCACTGTCCAATAAAGGTTGTAAGTTGTTGATGATATGCTGAACTGTTTTCAGTTGAGAGTTGTGTGTGACCACTAGTGGTGTTCTGTTATTGTCTCTTTGGAGTTTGTCTTGTAACAAGTTTTCTCTGGGTATGAATCTGGTTTTGTTAATCTGTTTCTTGACTTCATCAGGTGGGTACTTTAGTTCCAAAAAGGTTTGTTGTAGATCCCTCAGGTGAGAATCTCTGTCAGTAGGATTGGAGCAAATGCAGCTGTAGTGTAGAGCCTGGCTGTATACAATGGATTGTTTGGGATGGTAGCTGGAGGCATGCAGGTATGTTTGTCAGTCAGTAGGTTTCCTGTATAAGGTAGTGCCTATGGGTCCATTATGTATTTTTTCAGTGGTGTCCAGAAAATGTATTTCTTGCATAGACTAGTTCATTGTCAGGTTGATAGTAGCGTAAAAGTCATTGAATGCTTGGTAGAATGCATCCAGGGCTTCTTTACCATGTTCCAGACCATAAAGATGTCAACAATATAACGCGGGTATAAGGTAGGTATGAGTGGGTGGGAGTCTAGGAAGCATTGCTCCAAGTCAGCCATAAAGATGTTAGCACACACCTATGACATGTCTGCTTTTTATCACCCTCCACTGCTGTTACAGCCCAGTTAACAATATCAAACAAAGACAGACCCCAATTTGTGATTCTTTTAATCTGCTAAAAACATTTCCATGACTCTACGTACCAACTCACTGCCTACTTTCTCTATATTTAAAGATGGCTTGCCATTCCAGTTTTGTCTGATGAAGTCTGCTTAACAGCATACAGCATTCTGAATAAAACTTAGTTGGTCTTAAAGGTGAAACTTGTCTACTGCTTTGTTCTATTGCTTCAGACAACATGGCTGCCCACTTGGATCTAAGACCCTGAAAGGGAGATGTTGACTTGGCTCATAGTGTGTGAACTGAGGAAAACGCAGAGATTAACACAGAAACAAACAATACAGCTCACTGGTTGTCAAGAAAATGGTTCCTTGCAAAGTTCTGTCTGTGTAAAAATCTTTGGTTCAGGCTTGAGAGGCCTGCACATTCTTTCCCAGAGAGATTTAGAGACAATGATTGCTATGATCTTGCAGTGTAGATTGCTTACATCTGGCAGAGAAGGGAGTACTACTCTTGCCTTGATCTTCCAATTAACAAATACCAAGGTCTTGAGACATGATTTGCACCTGGGAACAGAGGCAAAATGAACTGCAGTAAATTTCATTTCTCTCCCTCCTTGCAAATCATGTGGTTAGTAACTCAGAGAGAGTGTTACATCATATCTCAGGTTTCTGATTGGCCCAATCAGGCCTGGGGTTCATCAAAATCCTTTTCTAAAAATTTAATTAGCTTTTGTCTGTCTTGGGCTCAGTGACTACTAGGCACGAAGAACATCAGTAGTTGCTCAGTCTAGCTTCGTGTGGCATCCACCTTGAACTGCTATGCTGCTCTTGGTGTGGGCTATGGCCCTCTTTGTCTCTGGAGACCAGAGGCTCTTTGTTGCTGAAACTGACAGCCTTTGGATTACACCTGGTAATTTGAATTTGGAACTTTGTTTTACTGTGCAAGCTGAGCTGGATAAGCATAGAATTTGTTACTTTATTCCTTCTCAGTCCTGTCTCTTTTAAAATATTTTTGCAGCACAATAAAAATAATTATATTTTTATCAAGGTGTTGGGGTTTCGCCTTCATTAACCTCAAAGCCTAAGTCCAGAGCTTGGGTCCTTGACCACCGACAGGAAAATATTTTAGTTTGGGGAAACTCAGACTGCAGTCCTACTTTGCAGGGCTGACTTTTCTTCATAACTTCCTGAAGAAGACGACAAGAGTCTCAGTGTCAAGCACTGATATTTCTCAATAACCAGTCTTTTGTTTTAAATCAAAGCTGTTTTATTTTAGAAACTCAGAAGCTGTACCAAGGACACAAGCCTACTTGAGTCACGGGTTCAAAAGTTGCTAAACACTATCTCTTTTATCACTAACGAATTTAGTTAGTGATAACTAACTAAAAACATCTCCCTTTCTCACACTTCTCTAGCAGAAGATAAGAGTTGTCTGTGTGAACCTGTGGGAGATGCGACTTGAAAGTGGTACCAGCTAGGCTGTAGCATAAACATCCTTGGGCCAGATGGATTTATTACTTGCCCAATGGTTATAAATAAGGGGGGAGCAGTAAAGAGCTGGAGATCTGCTCTTTGTCTGAGAACCAATTATGTTACAGAAATAAGCGCGCTTGACATACTGCCCCCCCTAAGCCCCTTTCCGGGGTTTTGAAGGATATTTAGCATAGAATTGTTTTATCAGCGCTGGCGCTCTCACATTTGAGCTCATTACCCACTCATCGTGTGCTGTTGAGAAATGTTTCCATCTAATCAGAAAATACAATGCACCCCGCTTCAGTTTAGCATCTAAGATTTCTTTTACTTCATGGTGATTCTGATCCCCCACTGGTATGGGTTTGGATGCTTGGGGTCAGGGGTGCCAAGGCGTGGCTCCAGGATCCCTCCGAAGCAAACTGCAATGAAAGATTGGATGCATCTTACTAAATAGTTTGGGTAATTCAAGTTCTACAGTCACTTTATTGATTACTCGCTTAATATGGAATGGTCACAAACACTTGTATGTCAGTTTTTTAGAAGTTTGTGGTAGAGGCAAGTTCTTGGTAGAGAGGAACACTGTATCTCCCACTTTAAAATCCCAAGTGGGAGAATGGTGCTTATCGTAATGTTTTTTATAGTTCCCTTTAGCCAATTCCAGGTTTTCTTGGATGTTGTTCCAAGCCTTCCCCAACTTTCCCCACCATTGCTGAAAAGTTGAGGGTATTGCAGGCATTGTTCCCCCTGGTAGTAGCAGAAAATGTTTCCCTTCATACCCATTCACTACCAAAAAGGGGGAGGATTTGGTTGAGCTGTGTATGCTGTTATTATATGCAAATTCGGCAAACGGGAGCAACTCTGCCCAGTTTGATTGCTGATAGTTTACAAAGCATCTTAAGTATTGCTCCAGCAGCGTCTTTAGCCATTCCGTCTGGCCGTCCATCTGAGGGTGGTACTTGGAACTCAAGCCCTGCTCAATCCAGGTTAGTTTACAAATCTCCCGCCAGAAGTTGGCAACAAACTGGACTCCTTTGTCACTAATTAGCTTATTCGGGAATTAGTGTAGTTTCACCATGTGTTGGAAGAATAGTTGAGCTAGTCTTTTAGCCGTGGGTATTTGAGAGCATGGAATGAAGTGGGCTTGTTTAGAAAAAGTGTCCACTACTACAAGAATTACAATCTTTCCCTGAGAAGGAGGAAGTTCTACGATAAAATCCAATGAGACTATCGACCACGGTCTGGTTGCTGTCTCCAGTGGCTGCAATAACCCTGGGGGTTCCCCCCCACCCCTTCTCTTAGCCATCAAGCATATTGGACAAGAAGCTACATAACTAGAGATGTCTTTTTTCATAAACGGCCACCAAAATTATCTATTCACTAGATGCAGGATTTTTACATTCCCAAAGTGCCCCGATAGTTTGCTGTCATGACACATTTGGAGCACCTCTTTCCGGAGGCTCTTTGGCACATATAGTTTGCTGTCTTTGTACCAGAAACCACCCTCCCCTTTCTTTACCCCTTCGGGTATTGCATCCGCTTCCTTTTCCACTTCATCAATCAGTCTTTCTCTCCCCCCCCCCCCCCACACCGCATTTTATGTTGGGTTCATGTTTGGCCAACCATCCAAGTCCCAGGACAATGTCAAATGACGAAGAAGGGGCCACAACAAAAATCTCTGTATCCCAGTGGTCTTCTATTCCCATCGGCACCCCTTGGGTTTGCTCCGTACATGGTTCCCCCTTCATCACTGTCCCATCCATTTGCTCAAATTGTATGGGGTGGGGGAGAGGACTCATAGGGAGTCCAAGCGCTTCCACTAATTTGGGGGTGATTATGTCTCTGGTGCACCCAGAATCTAGTAGTGCCCGGACATGTATGAAACGTTTGAGGCTAGAGTTTAATAAAGTCAGTGGAATGAAAAACAACGGTCCCTGTAATTCTCACCCTCAGTGATGCCGTTAACTCCACGACCTGCTGCTCGGCACCTCTCAGTGCAGGTCGCCCTTGTTTCCCACTGGCTCGTCTTCCCAGGGGTCTTCTCCCAGCTCATCAAGGATGATGATTTCTTCCTCCTGGGCGGATGCGGATGCTGAGCTACCCATGGCGGGTTCTTTCGCTCTCCCCTCCACCTTTTTCACCTTGGGTGCGCTGGTCTTCAGAGTGGGGGGGGGGCTCGAGGCCACTTGGGACAGTTGGCCACCATATGGTTTGGGTCGCCGCACGGAAAGCAGCGTCTAGGGGTGGCTGGTTTAGTTGCTCCCCCAGACTGGCTTGCTTTCCTCTCTTCTGCTTTTGCCCCAGCCAAGACTCACGTCCCCCCTTACTCCCTTGCTGCTGTTGACGCTGGAGAGCCACTCTCTTCATGTTGGTTTCCACCTCACCCGCCATTTGCACCCACCCTACCAGCATGGTAGGGTGAGCCTCTTGGAGGGCTCGATACAGTACGCTGGCATTCAGGCCCCTCTGGAACTGCTCAATCTTCATTTGATCGTTCCACCCTCGTACTTTGGCCACATTGGCTCGGAATTCGGCTGCATACTCTCACACAGCTTTGGGCCCCTTCTGTAGGTCCCTCAGGGTGGCCAGGGCTCGGGTCTCTTGCAAAGGGTCTTCGTACTGCGTCAGTAGGGCTCGTAGGAACACCGCTAGTTTGGGGCTCCTGGTCTCGTACAGGCTTACGTACCATCTCTTGGCAGCCCCTTTCAGTTTTGATCCTAAGAAATCCACTCTGCTAAATTCATCTGGAAAGGCGTGCCCCCCAGTAGAACATAAAGCTGTTGGCTTGTATTGAAAAATACTCTCTCTTTGGGGTCTCCATCGAAGGTGGCATACAGTTTGCGGTCTCGCCCGTAATCTCGCAGCGATGGCTGTACCAGCAGCTGAAGTTGCTGGGGCAGCGGTGGCGGTAGTGGGGAGGGCAGTGCCAAGATCACCTTTCTCCGAGCGGGTGCTTCGTCCATTAGGCTGGTTGACCTCCTGGGGCCCCAATTCTTTGGGGTAATTAACAGCTGCTGTATGTACAATGGAGACCCTTGCCCAGCTGGCCTCCTGGTGCCAAGTACATGCCATGGAGGTTGTCTCGGGCCCTTGATCTTCGCCAATTGGTCATTCTGGGTCTTTGGGGGCCTCTCCGTTCTCTGGAGCTCTCTCCGCCATTTGGATAGGAAGTTTCCAATTCAGTTACGTCCCCAAGGAGGACTACTTGCAAAATGTCAAGTGCCGATATTTCTCAATAACCAGTCTTTTGTTTTAAATCAAAGCTGTTTTATTTTAGAAACTCAGAAGCTGTACCAAGGACACAAGCCTTGGGAGTAATGACGTATACAGAGTTACACAGTTGCTATATAGGATATCTTCAAAAGTTACATTACAGATACATACTTGAGTCACGGGTTCAAAGGATGCTAAACACTATCTCTTTTATTACTAAGGAATTTAGGCTACTAAAAACATCTCCCTTTCTCACACTTCTCTAGCAGAAGATAAGAGTTGTCTGTGTGAACCTGTGGGAGATGCGACTTGAAAGTGGTACCAGCTAGGCTGTAGCATAAACATCCTTGGGTCAAATGGATTTATTACTTGCCCAATGGTTGTAAATAAGGGGGGAGCAGTAAAGTGCTGGAGACCTGCTCTTTGTCTGAGAACCCATTATGTTACAGAAATAAGCGCGCTTGACACTCAGAGCGGCTCACAATCTCCTTTATCTTCCTCCCCAACAACAAACATCCTGTGAGGTGGGTGGGGCTGAGAGAGCTCTCCCAGAAGCTGCCCTTTCAAGGACAAGCTCTGTGATAACTATTGCTGACCCAAGGCCATTCCAGCAGGTACAAGTGGAGGAGTGGGGAATCAAACCTGGTTCTCCCAGGTAAGAGTCCATACACTTAACCACTACATCAAACTGGCTCTCTGAGAAGCCAGGAGATTTGTCCTTTCACTCCTGTGTCATTAGGAATAGTCAGAAAGGACTGGGGGCAACCTACCATAGGCTAGAGTGAGAATTAGTCTCTCTCTGGTATTTTATAACTTTGTTTGTCTTGCCCTCTTAACCAAGAGTTCTCAACCCAGGCTTGGGGTGATGCACGCTTTGACACTGGTTTCTACAAAAATTCTGATCTCATTTTAATGTATCATGAATTTAAATGAATGCTGAAAGCATTCCAGGTGGGTGGTATAAAATAAAATCCCTCCAGAGTAACTGAATAGTATAGCTAGATCAATGCTTTGATTATCTAGTTTCTAGAAAGGACAAGAGCCACAGCCAGCTATAGCTTACATTTGGCTCCAGCTGGCTTTGGGCATGTTTATTTTGCTGGTCTAAGAGCACATAAGAGGGAACATGGATTAAAAAAAACCTTGGTTAGAGCTATGGTTTAATTTTATGAAGTACTAACATTAAGAATACTCTTTATGTATCAAAATTCTTCCATCTTGAGTCTCCAAATGGGAAGAGAGAGAGAATAGAAATACAATGACCAGTAAAATGGCATCCCTCCTCCCCCTTATAAGTTTTTTCCTGGGGTCATGGGATCCATGTGAAGTTGCAGCTGTGTGAGTTGGTATGGGGTGAAACAGCTCCCCTCTCCCTTTTCTGCCAGCAGAGCTCTACACATGCAATGTCTTCTGGTGAGAGTGGAATGCTGAGAAGGCTGGCAAGTGGGACCCTCTGCTGATGGATTTCAGGATCTAACCTATTATTCACACTTTTACTAATACATTAATTATAATAATTACATTAAAATATTCATGTTAGATTTTTCTAGAAGTTGGGTCAACAAATAATCCTGTGGTATACCTTAAAATCTTCCCTCACTCACTTTTAAGTGTTCATAATACAAATAAGAACCTTTCTTCAACAAAGTGCTATCCTCTACTCATTAGAAATAGTTGGATGTTTGCCTCCTCATTGTGGACAATGAAGTATTACCTACTGAATTTCTTGAAAAAGGCTGCTGGGTATACTACTGTTTTATTTTTCTTTAGAAAGAGTTGAGACTCCAGCCCCACTTACCTTAATAGTGAAGATCAGAATGCGGCCTCTGGCCACCATATTGAGGAAAAGGACCATGGCTTCATCCTCATGTGGAGAGTAGGTATCAAAAACCCGTTTTGCCATCACATGGCCCTGTTTGGCATTCATAGACATGGAGGGGGGGTCATGTTAGAGCACAGAAGGAAATAAAACACCAGCATGTACATGAACACTGCTCAAGTGTTAAAGTATGCTGAAGAGTTAAGAAGTATAAAGGAACAGCGTTAAGTCAATCACAACCCTCAAAGCCAGTGCAGAATGTGTGCATCATCCCTGGGAAGTATATTCCATATTATATCTGTCTGCCTTTTCAGACTCAAATGGATACACACCCATAGGTGTGAATAACCTTCATGAATAATCTTATTTTTAAAAGGAACATTATGCTATCTGAAGATCTGCAGCAAAGATGTAGGAGAACAATTATTCTTTATGATGAAGTATTTTAAAAAATCTAATTTCTTGACATGATTGTAAAAAAGAATGAAAGCAAGAACTGTGAGAGATGGGGCCAACAGAATCATCAGTCTACATCATCAGGTCTATAAACAGAATCATTGGTGTTTGCCCAAATTCAGAGGTTGGACTCCAGAATATGCCTCCATAATCAATTAATTTGTTCCTGGTTTTGGTGGTATCCTATAGATAGACCATCATGCACTGTAGGCAAGCTGATTTACACCCATCTTTTGAAAGAAAAATCAGATTGCTCCCCCTAAAAATATATTACCATAGGATTTGCTTTCCTGCTTACCGTAGCCTGATTTAACACAATCACATGGATCCCTCTGCCCTGCTCCCGGGCTTCATCTTCCAAAACCTGCACTATGATAAAAACAAAAGTGGTAAGACTGTATTTCTCCAGCTGCTGCCACTCCTACCTCTTTTCCCGAGACCTTCACTCAATAATTACTAGTTTCTGTAACATGGAGATTGCTTCAGAACTTGTATTGTGCCATTGTCTCTCTTGCCTTAGGGAAGAACAATCCAGCATGCAAGCAAGAGCTAGAGTTAGATTCTATACCAAAAATCTTTGGAGCTGAGGTACAATAACACCATAACAGGGAAATAGCTTTAAAAAGGGGGGAGGGGAGAGGAAAAGGTTGGTGAAACAGAATTGTACAACACCACTTTAAAACAATAATGACAGGACTTTTTTTTTTAGTAGGACTGCACAGGAACACAGTTCCAGCTGGCTTGGTGTCAAGGGTGTGGCCTAATACGCAAATGAGTTCCTGCTGGACCTTTTCTTCAAAAAAGCCGTGCATGAAACAATGGTGATGTCAGAGGATGTGACACAATATGCAAATAAGTTCCTGCTGGGCTTTTTTCTACAAAAAAGCCCTGAATAAAGGCCTCTCTGTTCCAAAGAGGGAAAAACAAACAACGTGAATTTAGTGATGCCTTGACTACACCTCCATTCCTGTTGCAAAGTGCAAGCCCTCACCGTCGTCCCATCCACCGCCACATAGACCTTGGAGCGACTGGAGTACACCTCAATATCCAGAACTTTCCTACTGTTGACTGGCCTCCGTGGAATCTCCACGTTCTGCAAGCCTTCATCTAGGAAGGAGGGAGGGAGAACACCAATATTTCCATGCAATTTTCCAGCTCTGGGTCCAGAATAATTAAACACCCCAATGTTTCCTTTTAATTAAAAGTAATCTTGTTATCTACTTTGAAATCTCTCTCCCCATCATTATATTAACATTTTCATAATACAAATAGGAACATTTTTTCATGAAAATACTATTCCTTACTTACCTACTTATCTGTGAATTTAGGATTCTTAGCTCCCCCCGGGATAGATCTGAATCTCCAAAAGTCAGCATTAAACTCTCCCACCCAGACCCTTCCCTGTGGAACATCCTTTCTCTTTGAAACCTGTTGCAATGCATACGTAGAACCTTGCAGCACACAGAGTAGATCAAGAACGACAGTTGTGGGTTAAAGGTGTAGACTGGAGCCCACGATCTGAGAGATTTAAGTATGATACTGGGGGAGATACTAGCCTGGCTACCAGCTCGGCTACCTGATGTCTGTGCTAACCTCATTGAGCTACAACCTTTCATACTCACCATAATCCTGAGCAGACTCCTCTTCTTCACTGGCTGCTCTCCTAGTATCCAAGATCAGTTTTATGTTTACTATGACAGTCACCAGCAAGAAGAGAACAGCCCCTGTCTGCAAGGCAAAACCATCCACATCAGACCATTAAAAGATTAAGACGTTTAGACTTTTAATTTAAAAAAGACTTTTAATTAAAAAAAGATTAATTCCTATTAGGAAGGGAATTGAAAACAAATCAGCCAGTATCATAACGCCCCTGTATAAATCGATGGTGTGGTCTCATTTGGAGTACTATGCGCTATTCTGGTCACCGCACCTCAAAAAGGATATTATAGCATTTGAAAAAGTCCAGAAAAGGGCAACTAGAATGATTAAAGGTTTGGAACACTTAAAACGCTTGGGGCTCTTTAGCTTGGAGAAACATTGACTGCAGGGTGACATGATAGAGGTTTACAAGATTATGCATGGGATGGAGAAAGTAGAGAAAGAAGTCCTTTTCTCCCTTTCTCACAATACAAGAACTTGTGGGCATTCAATGAAATTGCTGAGCAGTCAGGTTAAAACGGATAAAAGGAAGTACTTCTTCACCCAAAGGGTGATTAACATGTGGAATTTACTGCCACAAGTGGTGGTGGCAGTTACAAGCATAGACAGCTTCAAGAGGGGATTGGATAAAAATATGGAGCAGAGGTCCATCAGTGGCTATTAGTCACAGTGTGTGTGTATTTTGACCACTGTGTGATACAGACAGCTGGACTGGATGGACCATTGGCCTGATCCAACATGGCTTCTCTTATGTTCTTATGACTGGAAATCTGAATCGTATCTTCCTGGTTTCAAAAATGCTATAGAAAGAATTCAGATTAAATTATATACCATACCACCAATCAGTAAGACACCAGATTCAAATGAGGCAAAGCATTATGCCTTTCACTTTTGCCCTTCACAAGTGAAACTTCATCTCTGCTACTTTATTTGCTTTCCAACATCTCATTCTTCTTTGAAAATCCTTGTTTTAGTAGCCACCTGTAGTATGTAAGTTTTTAAAGTGCTTCACCCATAATTCTGTCTTTCTTTTCCATTAAGGGGCAGCAGAGGAAAGTAACCTCAATGACTAAGGCATATCCCATTTTCCTTGGCAGTCAGCCAGTCATTATTAAAAATTTGCAGAACTGACTTTTGGCATTTGGAGATGGAAATTAGTTGTACGTCAAGTCTCACATGACACAAACTTTGCAAGGTTTTCCAAGATCTGTTAATGGAAATATTATCAAGAGGCACAATCCTTTAAATGAACTGCTCTCAGGAGAATCCTGTGGCATGTAAACAAGGCCAAGGAGGATTTGAAATATTCTCTTCACAATATGCAGCATCCAAGGCATCATGTTTGACTTTTTGATACTGCAAAACTTCCATCAGCTACTCTTGGATTTCAAATAGAAGCTTTTCTAGCAATTCCAGGTATCTGCACTAGCATCCAAGAGGAACTATTGTTACTAATATTTTTGGTCCTCTTAAGCCCATAGTGTTGGGAAGAGTTCGTTAAACAATAATAATGAACTATCAACCTGGTATTGACACCTACACAAGAGCAATCAGCATGAGAAGAAATAGTCTCTTTGCCTTTTGGATTGGCATCCTTGGAAAACAAGAGACCGCTCATACAGTGTAAGTCTCTAGCACAGCACCAATGGGGTATAATCAACCTATACAGATCAGACAGTTATTTTAAAATGTGGACAGCTGGACACCATTTTATACAGAAGTACAGCTGATTTCAGGTCAGTGAAAACCAGATGCTTGGTGGGAATCCAGAACCAAAGAATTTGAACTGTTGAGTCTGCATAAATGGTTATAAAGATGGTGCCAGGTGAATAAGCCTTATTTTATATTTTTATTACTTATGACAAAAGTTTATGTGAACTGGAAACCTACATTGTGCTTTTGTGATTAATTTGTAAGAAATGGTTCAGGGAGGAGCAGGCAGGATGGTTTCTTTTTAAGCTAATATGGGGCCAGGGGTAATTTTTGAGCTCTTCTGGGTAGGTAGAGTTCAGGCATGGTGATCTTTGCCCCCACCCCCTTTAGACTAGGGCTGCCAAGCCCCTGGTCCAGAGATCCCCCGCCCGGGAGGTTCCCAAACCACCGGCCCAATGTGGGGACAATAAAGGGGAACCAGTCAGGAGGGAACCTCCCCTGAAGTTGGCGCAATGACATCACCTGGAAGTGACATCATTGCACCAATGATATCACGTGGTGGCCACTCTAGGTGTTTCCGGGAAAACTCTATGGTTTTCCTGGATGCTTTAGCCATTTGGGAGGGAAAACTATAGTACAATAGATGCCATGTAGTTTTTCCCTCCCAAATGGCTAGAGCGTCCTGAAAAACCAGTTTTCCTGGAAATGCCTAGAGCGGCCGCGAGCAACATTGCCAGTGTGATATGTCCCTTCCGGGTGATGTCATTGCATCGCGCATGCGAAAGTCCGCCGCTAGACAACACTGCAGACTTGGCAACCCTACTTTAGACAGCCATGGTTCAGGGTGACACAGGGGCTGGGGACTCCCTAATTTATTATAAAAGCAAAAAAGGGGTAAGTTTAATAATAGTCTACATGGGCACTGGTTACCTTTTCTTTTATGTTCCTGCCCAGGCCTTAAGATCACAGGGAGAAGCCCTCCTGATTGTCCCACCAAGGAAAGGAGTTCATCTGGTGGGTACATGAGAGAGGGCCTTTTTGATGGCAGCCCCATGATTATGAACAACCTCTTCAGAGTCGTGTGCCTGGTCCCCTCACTTTTGATCTTTAGGAGGTATAGGACAGTTTTATTTGGGACAGAATTTGACTATTTTTTTTTATTTACTGGCAATCCTAAATTGTCATTTTAAATTATGGTCTTCTATCTATTTTTATGGTTGTTGCTTTATTTACATTGCAAGTCACTAACAATTTTTTACAAATAAATAACTTCAGTACTTTAAGAAAATGGGACGCTCCCCACTCCCTGCAAGCTGCAAACAGGATCCTGCTCCCAATTCATTTCTCAGTATGTAGGACAGCCTGAGGAAGTCTTTCCCTGGGCTCCATTCCTTTGTCTCCAAGCCACCTGGGGTAGAAACTGGTGACAGGGCTGGCGCCTCTGCAGCTAGGAGAGAGCCACCAGTCATGGCTCCAGGGAAACTGCATGAATGTTCCATTGGGGGGAGGAAAGAAAGGCCAGCTAACATTTGCCTCATCTTTATTGTCCAAGATGAAGCCCTCTAAATAAAGCTCCCCATTTTCTATAAACCTCTGAAATCTGTATCTCTTAATTTGTTTTTCCACAAAAAGTAAAACATGGCCATATTGGCAGCCCTAAGATTCTAGACCAGCGTTTCCCAATGACAGGGTCGTGACCCGGCACTGCGCCATGCAGCCCTCAATCCCAGGTTGTGAGACCTCCTGCCGATGTCCCCTGGGATGGGGTGGGGAAGGGAGGGAGGAGGAGGTGCGGGGCAGGCGCAATGCTGCGGGGGGAGCTGTGGGGGGGGGGAACTAGGCCTCACTTTCCCTTGGCTAGAGGAGCGGCCAGATTCAGCAGTTTAATAATAATATAATATAATAATAATAATTTTTTATTTCTATCCCGCCCTCCCCGCCGGGGCAGGCTCAGGGCGGCTCACAACATAAAACACACATTACATCAATTATACTTAAAAATAGTTAAAACAATTACAGATTATTAAAATTAACATAACAGTATGGCATTAAGACAGGTTTCAATAAATTTCAGAAGTAAAAACATTTCAGGAATAAAAGCATTTCTAGCAGCATATAAAAGGTAAGTTGCTCCCATCCCGCTTTCCTTTCCTTTCCCTCTCTGTCTATTTGTTTCCAACTCTCTCCCCCTCCCTTTCATTCATTCTTTCTATCAGTCTTTTCCCCTATTTGCTTTATTTCCCACTCCCCTTCCTCTCTTTCTCTGTCAGTCAGTCATTTCCCCTGTCTCTTTCAAGAGTCATTCCATCTTGTTCCTCTTGTCATGTGTATTCAATTGTACAATGCTAGGCTGTGCTTTAATGCTATGCTGCACTTGCTATGCCTTTGGTATAACTGCTGTATTGTTGCTTATCTGTAGAAAGGATGGCATGTCTGGGAATTGGCTAGTTGCTAGGTAACCAAGGGCAAGAGCTGGAGGAGATGCGAACCATAAACTGATAGCGAGCACCTGCAGTGATGAGAGCTTTGCAAAAACCCAGTGCAAAAACCCTGCTTTGGCTTGGTGCGCTTTGGCTTGAATTATAACGGTCAGGGCAAAGGTTTATAAATTGGGGGAACTGACAGAGAGGTCAGTTCTGACAACGCATGTGTATGCCCATGAAGCTGGAATAAAGATCTTGAACTTAACCGTCTTTTCAACTCTGGGTCTGACATTTTGTCGGAACTCACTTTTCACCCTGGCCTAGCCTAACCCCAGACTCACGATTTCTGGTGAACAGGACCAGGCTACGGGGATTACTAAACTGAACGGTGAGGAAGAACCCAAGCATGAAGGGCCGTGGGTCACTCCGGTCACCATGACATTGCGGAGGAAAGACTGGAGCTCCATGGATTTCCAAGGGAATATTATCAGAGATCTGAGAAACGACCCCTAGCAGCAGCACCGACTTTTGGGATTGCAATGCTCCTACCACCTGTGGGGGTTCCAAGGTGACAAAAGTCAAGGGGAGGAACCACGGTCTAGCGGGCCGGGGGACGCAACCGTGGAGTGGATGCAATAAGCTTTAGCCACTCAAAGCACCCAACTCCGGGACGAAATGCAACCCATGCATGCCTTCATGATCCAAGAGATGCGATCTGCTCACCCAGCAAATGCGAGCAATGGGGGAACAGATTGCAGCTGCACCCCCCCTTGCAACCAGCCCCTGAAGGGGGGGAAAGACCGCCGATTCCTGCTGGGGGGGAGCCCCTGCGGGAGGCAAACAACCCATGGGTGGTGACTGGGTGCCACAACTTCAACCTGAGCTGGAGGAACCGGTGGCAGTGTTCAGGGGGCCCCAAGTAAGTGAAGTGAGATTTGATGGAGATCCATCGGAACTAGCCTACTTCATTGTGACTGTATGAGGGCACCTCAGCATCTGGGCCTGAAATTTCCCAACGGAGCAGTCACGGGTAGTGTCCATTGGCAGCTGCCCGAGGCCCAGCGGTATGTCACCCTATTCGAGAAGCAATTCCCTGCGCTGAACTTGGCTATGGACCTCCTGAGGGCTTTATGGCACCACTTCGAAGACCCTAAACAGGAGACCAATGTGATAGTGGCACTATAAGACGTGAAGCAGGGCACTGGATCGGTCCAAGTGTACCTCAGCGAGTTCAGGGAGCTGAACTCCAAAGTCCAGAGATGGGACGACGGGGCCAGGATTGAGCAATTCAAGAGGGGCCTCAACTCTCACATATATGAAAAAGCCCTGAAACTGGGAGAGCCACAGGTGGACCCAACTAGCTTGCGAAATAGAGGATGGCAACAAGATGATTGCCCTCCATAAGAAACAAGCCGCCCCCCCCCCCCGCCCAAAGAAGCACGGGAGAAGACACCCCGACCCAATCTACCCAAGCACATCCCTGAACAGCTGTCATGTGAGGAGCGAAACCGGAGAGCCAAAGCAAAGTTGTGCTTCAAGTGCAGGGGGGGGGGGATCATATCACCAGCGAATGCCCCAGCAAGCCGAAGGAGCCGCGGACCTCCACACCTCTGAAGGCGGAGGCTAAGAAGAAAACCACTGGCAGCGGAGCCCCAACGGCCAAGGCAGCAGTGCTGCAGTTCTGCGAGCCAGTCCCCGAGGAGTAGAGGCCCAGCTGCTGGGAAACAACCCAGACCTGCTGTGAGGAGCGTGCAACAGCAGGTCAGAGCCATGGCCATGCCACTACGGCTGAGATTGCTCAGGACTTTGTATTATGTATCCATAACACTAGTAAATCCTGTTAAGAAATGATTTTCTTGCATCAAGGCCCTACTGGACTCAGGATGCTCCAAAGACTTACTATCCCCAAGCTTGGTGGAAGCGCTAGGATTAAAGACGGTGCCTCTGCAAGAATCCTATGTATATGAGCAAATGGACGGAAGCCCAATGAAGGGGGAGCCGTGCAGGATGGGGACCGAAGTGTGCGCCCTAGGGGTGGGGGAGCATTGAGAACCTCGCACATTCATTATCGCCCCGGCCACCAAGTTCCAAGCCGTCCTCAGCCTGGAGTGGCTGGCCGACCACGACCTGCTGGTCCAGTGGAGTGGGAGTGCTATTTACTTCTTGGATCCGGTGTGCGAGAATCACTGGTGGAATAAACAACAGGGCCCACATCCCCCTCCCCAGCTTGAGAGACTCTGCGTCACCAAAGTTGAAGTGCCCAGTCTGCCCCCAGAGTATCAATATTTGCAAAAGGTGTTTGACGCCCAAGAGGCAGATGAGCTTCCCCCCCACGGATCCACTGACGGTGCTACTGAACTGGTGGAGGGAGAGCCACTTCCCAAGGCCAAGCTATATTTGATAACTCAGGGGGAGAGGGAGGAATTACAGATATTCCTGGAACTCAACCTGCGTAGGGGGTTCATACGACCCGCCAAGTCCTCACACGCCGCTCCGGTGCTATTTAGACAAAAAAAAAGACGGCAGTTTATGGCTTTGCACTGACTTTTGCGGCTTGAACGCAATCTCCATGAGTAATGCATACTCCCTCCCCCTCATACAGGATCTCCTAGGGGAGGTGTCCCAAGGGAAAATCTTCACTAAACTTGAGCTCAGAGATGCATACTTCTGGGTGTGCATCAAGGAGGGGGACAAGTGAAAAACAGCCTTCAACACACCCCTGGGCCAATACGAGTACTTGGTCATGCTGTTCAGTCTTAAGGGAGCGCCGGGGGTATTCATGAACTTAATCAATGAAGTATTGCATAAATACCTATATAAGAGCATGGTCTGCTACCTGGATGACGTTTTGATATACTCGCAAGACCTGCCCTCGCACATCCAGTTGGTAAGGGAAGTACTACAAACGCTGTACGAGCACAAATTATTTGCCAAACTGTCCAAGTGTGAGTTCCACAAGACAGAGCTCGACTTTTTGGGATACCGCATTTCCACGGGGGGCCTGGTAATGGATCCTACTAAAGTACAAGCCCTGGTGAAGTGGGAGCCCCCTTGAACCCATAAACAACTCCAGAGTTTCCTATAGTTTATAGGGGGTTCATCAATAACTTTGCTGAGATCACCCTACTCCTCACAGAACTGTTGAAAACCAAGGGGAAGGGGCTGCAAGCCACTAAGGGCAACTCTAGCCTCCTTTGGACGGGGGAGGGCCAAAAGGCGTTCGATGAACTTAAGGCCCAGTTCACCTCCAAGTCCTGCCTAATACGCCCAGATGAAAACAAAAGGTTTGTGGTCCAATGTGACGCGAGCGACGTCGCCCACGCAGCTGTGTTACTCCAGGAGGGGCCAGATGGCCAATTGCACCCCTGTGTGTACATGCCCCAAAAGTTCAGCCTGGCTGAACATAACTGGTCAGTGTGGGACAAGGAAGCCTCCACCATCAAACCGGCCCTAGAAAAGTGGAGGCACTACCTAGAAGGGGCGCAGGAACCATTCGAGCTCTGGACAGATCATAAAATCCTGGCCACCCTCATTGCCACCCGCAACCTCAACAGTAAGCAAGTAAGGTGGGCGGGGCTGTTTCAGAGGTTCAATTTTAAGCTGGGGCACGTCCCCGGGAAACTGAACTTTTTAGCGGATTGGCCCGCCTCCCTCAACATGATAGCAAGAGGGAGGAGGTTATCGACTCATTGTTCACTCCCTCCCAACTAAGTACATTGGTAACCACGTGTGTGTAGAGCCGGAAGGAAAAGGAGTCCCCTGACGGGCTCCTAACTGAACTGAAACAAGCTTTCCTCAACAGTCCCCTAGAGGAGGAATTACAGTTAACAAAAGCAAAGGATGGGTTTTGGCGTCGAGGGGAGAAACTAACTGAACTGAAACAAGCTTTCCTCAACAGTCCCCTAGAGGAGGAATTACAGTTAACAAAAGCAAAGGATGGGTTTTGGCGTCGAGGGGAGAAACTCTACGTGCCCCCCTCATTACATAAACGAGTGATCCAGAGGGCGCATGACTCCAAACTGGGAGGGCATTTTGGGTTTGTAAAGACAGCCCATTTGATTCAGCGACAATTCTGGTGGCCAAGATTGCATACGGATGTGGGAGAATATACAACGGGGTGCCCCACCAGTATCATGGCTAAAAGGGGGGGGGGGTTGCCGCCGGGGCATTTGCAACCATTTCCCCCCGCCTCGTGCCCCTGGGAATGCATTTCCATGGACTTCATAACCGACTTACGCCCCTTGATGGGGAAGACAGTGTTCTGGGTGGTAGTGGCCACTTTTTCTAAGCAGGCTCATTTCGTGCACTGTAAGCAACTCCCGAAGGCCAAGCAGCTGGCTCAATTATTTATCCAGCATGTCTTTAGGCTACATGCCTTCCCTGCTAAGGTAATCTCCAACCGTGACCCACAATTCATTGCTAAATTTTGGCCGCACCTCTGAACTAGCAGGAATGGAACAAGGGCATGTTTCCATACTAGCTACTTGAAGAAGGACCCTGGACCCTCACGCTGGCACCCCCACACGGAACCACCACCCCCGACTTTGGTTCGTGGTCAGATTCATCATGAAGTACAAGAGATCCTTGATGCCAAGATCAAACGTGGTGAACTGTTCTATCTCATCAAATGGACTCATTTCCCATTAAGTCAGGCCGAGTGGGTCAGTTCCAGAAATACCAACTGCAAGGCTTTAATTAAAGACTTTTACAACAAACATCCTAATAAACCCGGGGGAAAGGGGTCTTGGGGGGGGCAGAATGTCAAGAGTCATTCCATCTTGTTCCTCTTGTCATGTGTATTCAATTGTACAATGCTATGCTGCGCTTGCTATGCCTTTGATATAACTGTAACTTGTTGCTTATCTAGAGGGAGGATGGCATGTCTGGGAATTGGCTAGTTTCTAGGTAACTAAGGGCAAGAGCTGGAGGAGATGCGAACCATGATAGCGAGCACCTGCAGTGATGAGAGCTTTGCAAAAACCCCGCGCAAAACCCCCGCTTTGGCTTGGCTTGAATTATAATGGTCAGGGCAAAGGTTTATAAGTTGGGGGAACTGACAGAGAGGTCAGTTCCGAAAATGCGTGTGTATGCCCATGAAGCTGGAACAAAGATCTTGAACTTCAACTGTCATTTCCTTGATTCTGGGTCTGACAGGCTCCTTCCTTGCCATTGCTAATCTTAGTAGAGTGGGGGCGGGGGAGAAGCTTGAAATGCCCCAGTGCTGCCTCCTTCCTTCCTTCCTTGAAATGCCCTGCTTCATGTTTTCCCAGGCTGAGAGCATTTTATATTTTTCGTTTTCTGCTGTGTGATCCTTGTGCTTTTTCTTGATGCAAAATCCCACTATTCTCCTACCTTTCCTAAATAAAATATTGCACAAGTTTTAGGCTTGTTTGTACATCATTTCCTGTCTCCTGTCTCCACCCCTAAATTTTAATGGGCCACAAAGAAGTATAAAAATAACGGGGCCACAGAGGGGGAAGTTTGGGAAACCCTGCTCTAGACAGTGAGAATCTGTCGACTTTTCAGGCAAGTATCTCAAGCATTCTGACTACCTTGCTGGATCAGGGGAATGCTGTAGAGCAGTGTTTCCCATTTGCAGAGTCGTAACCCGGTACTAGGACACAGAAGCCTCACTACCAGGCCACAGGAAAAGCCAAAGCTAGCCCCACACCCAACAAAGCTAGCCCCGCCCCATCTCTGTGTTGTGCAGAGAGGAGCTGGGCTGCCTCTCCTTCCTTCTCCCCCACTCCCAGTGTTTGA
Organism: Heteronotia binoei; assembly: GCF_032191835.1. Lineage (NCBI taxonomy): Eukaryota > Metazoa > Chordata > Lepidosauria > Squamata > Gekkonidae > Heteronotia > Heteronotia binoei. Next base: position 100,919,610 of record NC_083224.1, read on the forward strand.
GAGAAAAGCTGGCATCCATTGGCACTTTAGACCCATGAAGTGTTCTTCAAGGTATGAGCTTTCATGTGCTTTGCAGTATGTTCTTTTGGGGAGATTTCCCCAGGAGGCCTGGGCAGCAAAGAAAGGTGTGTGTGTGTTTTTCAGCCGGGAGGGGCGGGGAGTGGGCATTCCAGTAGCTGTTTTTTTTGCCAAATGACTCCTGGGCAGAATTTTTGCTGGCTGGGATAATCTTATGGTAAGGAAGGGTTTTTTTCCTTTGTCCCCTCTTCTTTCTTTCCCTGCAAGTGATGCTCTGTCTGTATTCTTGGTGCTGGGGGGGGGGGGGGAGGAAGCAACAGTGGGAGGGCTTCTAGTGCCCTGGCCCCACTGGTGGACATTCTGGTATTTTTTGGGTATTGTATGGGGGAATTTTGGATTGGATAGTCCACTGGCCTGATCCAACATGGCTCCTCTTATGTTTATGTTCTTTCTTTCCATGTCTTTTCCTTTCCTTTCCTTCTATTTCATTCTTTCCCTTTCTCTTTCTTTCCTTCCATTTTTGCTGGATGAAACTTTTCTGTTCACCCTACTGTTGTTGCAGACATAGGAGTGTTGCTTGTATATGAGAAGTGACAGCTTATAGCACATGCTGTAAAAGTGAAACTAGATCTGGAAGCTAGATGATCTAGATGACAGCAGGTGGCTGGGTGCCAGAGGTATTGCATCAGCCAGCACAGTCAGCATGACACAGCAAGTTGCTGATTGGCTGGTCAATGTATAAATGTACAAAGTCACTATGGTATGTGTGGGTTAATGGAGTTGGAGTTGCAGCGGAGCATACTGTTGGAGAGAAGAGTGATTGGTGTGTAAATAAATGTATATAGTAGTTTTACAGCTACTGTGTACAACCTTCATTCTTGCGTCGCTAAGAATCACCCTCTTGGACTCTAAGCGCATCGACAAGGAGCTCTGCCAATGAAAAGTTGGCACCCCCAGTTGTAGCCAGGTGGTCTTCTATGAGATTTCTGTGTGAGTGAGTGAGTGAGAGGTGTGGGGCAGAAAGAGATTATTGGAGATTACTGTGGTATATCTCAACAGCACTGGAAGAGATGGTACTATGAACTTGGCACCATTTTACTGGTCTTGCTTTTAACAGCTGTCTGATACCAAAATTAAACTCCTCCTGTAGATATTTAAAAGATGAAAGTAGTTCACTGGCTAAGTATCTGCACAACAGGTGGCTTTTAAAGGCATGGGAAACATAGCCAGTAAAAAGCTGCAAGCCCCTCATAAATATCCTTTTTGGGATAACTGCAGAAAAGCTTGTATAAACGTCATATAACTTGAAATTAATGCATTAATTGCAGTACAATTCTCTGCTACCTTTCACAGCAATTTCCCAGTGTTTCAATCAAAGAAAAGATGAAAAATAGCTGGCAAAAGCTTTTCTTGAAACCAAGCAAGCTTGATTGTAGCTTGAGGCTGGGTTCCAGTAGTAGCAGCTGAAGGAAGGGCCTACTAAATGTGTCAGCATATTTTGAGGTAGAGCAACTGCTAGGGCCCAGTGTGGGTGGTACACAGTGCTGGCATTACTGATGGCAATGGCAACAGCACTTCCAACTGCATACACTGGCCAGTGCTGTTGAGGAAGGGATGTATAGGTGGTGCAGGCAATTGAACATGGGCATTAGGAGTGCTTGCAAGCTGGAGAAGAATACACAAATAGATAGGTGTATGCAGGTGTGGGGGTGAAAAGAGAGGACCGCCCACCTTCCACCCCCATTTTGGCTCAGCATGAGTTTCAGAGAGATTTTTCTGAAAATGTATTTACTTCTGAAGATGAGGCAGATTTGGGGGAGTGCCCTGGAAGTGACATAACAGGAAAAGGTGGAGTTTTGGTTCAGTGTGCCCCAGAAGTGACATCACTTGGTCTTTGACACCACAGGAAATGACATAATTCCTGTCTCCCGGCTCCACCCCCAAAGTCTCCTGGCTCTACCCCCAAATTTTAGTGGGCCACGAAGGAGAAGTGCAAAAATAACCGGGCAGTGGGAAAGAAAAGTTTGGAAAACCCTGCTATAGACAGTTTATTTTAATTTCAGTAAGACTTTTGATAAGGTTCCACAGACTATCCTTGTTTACAAGTTGGTAAAATGTGGTTTGGATCCTGTTACCCTTAGGTGGATCTGTAACTGGTTGACAGATTGCACCCAAAGAGTGCTTGTGAATGGTTCCTCATTCTCTTGGAGAGGAGTGACAAGTGGAGTGCCTCAAGGATCTGTCCTGGGACCTGTTTTGTTCAACATTTTTATAAATGATTTGGATGAAGGAATTGAGGGAATTGAGGGAATCTTATAAAATTTGCCGATACTAAATTGGGAGGGATTGCAAATACAATAGAAGACAGAAACAGGATACAGGATGGAAAACTGGGCTAAAACCAATAAAATGAATTTTAACGGGGATAAATGTAAAGTTCTGCATTTAGGTAGGAAATATCCAATGCATGGTTATAAGATGGTAGAGACTTGTCTTGGCAGTAGAGCAAGTGTGAAAAGGATCTAGTGGTCTTAGTGGATAATATGCTGAACATGAGTCAACAGTGTGATACGGTGGCTAAAAAGGTGAATGCAATTTTGGGCTGTATCAACAGTAGTATAGTGCCCAGATCACGTGAAGTGATGGTATCACTTTACTCTACTCTGGTAAGACCTCACCTGGAGTACTGTGTTCAGTTCTGGACACATTTTAAGAATGATATAGAGAAGAAGAAGAAGAATTGCAGATTTATACCCCACCCTTCTCTTTGAATCAGAGACTCAGAGCGGCTTACAATCTCCTAGGTCTTCTCCCCCCACAATAGACACCCTGTGAGGTGGGTGGGGCTGAGAGGGCTCTCACAGCAGCTGCTCTTTCAAGGACAACCTCTGCCATAGCTACAGCTAACCCAAGGCCATTCCAGCAGGTGCAAGTGGAGGAACGGGTCCAGAGGAGGGCAACGAATATGGTGAGGGGTCTAGAGACCAAGTCCTATGAAGAAAGGTTGAAGGAACTGGGCATGTTTAGCCTGGGGAGGAGGCGGCTGAGAGGTGAGATGATCACCATCTTCAATTACTCAAAGAGCTGTCATATAGAGGATGGTGTGAAATTGTTTTCTGTGGCCCCAGAGGGTAGGACCAGAACCAGTGAGTTGAAATTAAATCAAAAGAGTTTCCGGCTCAACATTAGGAAGAACTTCCTGACCATTAGAGCAATTCCTCAGTGGAACAGGCTTCCTCAGGAGGTGGTGGGCTTTCCTTACTTGGAGGTTTTTAAACAGAGGCTACATGGCCATCTGACAACAATGAAGATGCTGTAAATTTAGGGGGAGGTATTTGTGAGTTTCCTACATTGTGCAGGGGTTTGGACTAGATGACCCTGGAGGTCCCTTCCAACTCTATAATTCTATGAATAAATATGTCTCTCATTTGTGTCTTGCCCTCCCCTCAGGGCAGAACCTGCCAACGTATCCTCATGCAATTCTGTAGAGGTTAGGATATGAGAGAGACTGGCCCGAGACTGCTATGTGAGTTATAAAATTCAAACTCAGCTCTTTCTCTCTGCAGTCTCAGTCTGATACCTGAACCACTTCACCACACCAGTTACTTTTCACAAAAAACAAAACAGCTTTCTAATCCCCAAGGCTGTGAATTTAATCTTGAAACTGTGTGGCTAATGTCACTGCAGGACTTCCAAAGCAAGGAGATCTGGTATTCTCATCTTCCCACAGCTCTCAGACATTTTCTCCAACCTATGATCCCTAGCAGTGGCCTTCTTAAATACACTATTGCCTACAAACAACCGGGCTGGTAGCAGAGCTGTGGGGATAGGATGCAAGAACAAAGACGGAAACCAAGGAGGATTGCTTGGCCTAACAAAATTTCATGACTATACAGTCTCTTGCATAAAGTTAACTATTTGAGTCTCATTTATTTAACAGCACTATTCCCACTTGTATATTCCTTCTAAACATTTGAAACAGTTGCAAATGGAAATTAGGAAAGTTCAAATATGATTCTAAATATAGAATCCATTTTTAAAAGAAGCAGAAACTGAGTTTTTTAAATCTTTCAAGAATCACAGCAATTTTAGCCATATCTCCACTCAAAGGCAAACATGGCAAAAGACACATTATTAATACAACCTACTGATTTCCACAGTACACAGGAAGACAAATGTCAGGTTGTCTGTGCCAATACTCAGACTGGCTGTTAGGCCAAGAAATGCCATCTGATTTAGCATGCGCTTCCAGTTTACCTTGATAGGAAAGGTTATACCATTACACTATTGTGGAAGGGTGGTTTGCAGGGAACATCACACTGTCACAATACATACAATGGAGCTCTAATAAACAATCTTACTGTGATGCAGGAACCCAGGGCAATATGGGTTTCTATGGGAACCTGAAGAGCCCTGCCTGTGTACAATTAAGGTGTCAGCTTTCCCCACAACACTGACAGCTTTGTATTAAACTTGCTATTTTGAGACATGGGATGCAGACACTATATTGAAATACATTTGTCATGCCTCTCTGCTTATCACAATGTCAGGTTCTTGAAGGCAACTGGATGGATTCCTTGGCCTTTTTGGGTTTCAACAATGTCTGAGAAATTCAATACTAAATAAGTTGTTTCTAATGTCATCAGATGCTTCTTGAAAACAGAGAGAATGAAGGTTTGGAAATAAGTTTTTCTGTACTGTGTTCTGCTGTAGCCTTTTAATGTTCCTACTTTGGTCAAATAAAATAGGGAGATATTAATGTATCTGTATATTTCCTTGACTGTATTGGGAAAGAAAAGAGGTAGAACTCAGGTTCCAAGGGATTGTCTCATAAAGAGAAAGGCAGAATTTAAAGGAATTCAAGCATCACATGAATGCTGGACCCTAGCGTGGTTCAAACCAAGGGCTTCTCATGTATTAAAACTCTTACTGAAGAAGATTACCTTGAGCTGTGGGTGGGAGATTTTCCATCACAATTCTAGCAGCAGCCTGTAAATACTTAGAATGGCAACTAACCCCTACAATACCATAATGAGGAAATATGCAGTGATAACACACTGTTAACACTGTACAAGTATCAGCCTGGCACTGGTACCACTGGGTTCCAACCAGGCCTCGAATTCAGCAGGAGCTCACAGGAGCACAGCTCCTGAACCCTTCTAACAGCCCCCCCCCACCTATCTTGTCCATTGAATAGTAGGTGCAGCTGCATAACTATCCCTGGATGAGCTCCACTACCTATTTTTCTACAAAACAACCCTGGTTCCAACAGCATCCTAAGCATCCTTAGCCCATATCCTCTCCTGGGTGAAAAGACTGGTGTAAATATAAAGCAAAGTCTCCCACCTACCACTGCTGCACAGTCATCGTGCAGGTTAGAATACTGATTTCTCTGCAGTCAAACACAGGTTGCCCAAACATGATATAAATCCCAGACACAACACCCCTCTCTCAGATAAGGTGTGAGCAGCTCTGGGCTACACTTCCATTTCTGTGATCTCATGCGGTCACAGAGCCCACTTAGATCACACATGGTTCATTTGTGTGTGTGGTCTTCGATGACAATTCTAGTACTTTGCATGAACAGCCAGAGATTAGAATATATTTCTAATACTGCTGTCCTCAGAACTCTTTTAGATACCCCACCTCAAGACACAAACACTGTGTCCTCTAGTCCTCCTGTGGCAGATGAAAGAACAAAGTGTCCCACACAACTAAGCAAGGAAGAATGAGTCCCTGCTTCAAATGGGGACCACTGCAAATGCTTCCCCACAACATGTATCTACTGTGCATTGGCTCAGCTACCTTTCCTTAGAATCATAAGAGTTGGAAGGGATCTCCAGGGGCATCTAGTCCAACCCCCTGTACAATGCAGGAAACTCACAAATACCTCCCCCTAAATTCACAGCATCTTCATTCCTGTCAGATGGCCATCCAGCCTCTGTTTAAAAACCTCCAAGGAAGGAGAGCCCACCACCTCCCGAAGAAGCCTGTTCCACTGAGGAACCACTCTAACTGTCAGGAAGTTCTTCCTAATGTTGGGCTGGAAACTCTTTTGATTTAATTTCAACCCACTAGTTCTGGTTCTACATTCTGGGGCCAAAGAAAACAATTCTGCACCATCCTCTATATGACAGCCCTTCAAGTACTTGAAGATGGTGATCATATCACCTCTTAGCCAACTCCTCTCCAGGCTAAACATGCCCAGTTTCTTCAACCTTTCCTCATAGGACTTGGTCTCCAGAACCTTCACCATCTTTGTTGCCCTCCTTTCCTTCCTCAATAGCTGCCAGCAATCTCTTGTACAGCAGTAGTAAAGTTAGGAATGAACAGTGAAAGAAAGGAATTATGTAGACAGAAAATCACTGCTGTGTAAGTGTGATGTCATGCCAGTATAATGCCACAAGAAAGCGGAGGAAAACAAACAGCACAGGTATTTGTGAGTTACTACCAGCCACTTCCATAATTACTGATGCCAAAGCACTCATGACCCCTACACTGAAATCCCAAGGGGTGAATACTGAAGTGTGAGAGTCCTAAAAAAGTAAGAGCACCTAGGGGTGCCATTTTCTCAACTCTAGAGCTCATGCCAAGCACAGAGATCAGTCCCTTGACAGAGTGTGGTAAATCATGCAGATTACATGGGAGAAGGAGACTTAGTTTTTATACCCCACTTTTTACTACCTGAAGGAGTCTGAAGTGGCTTACAGTTGCCTTCCCTTCCTCTCCCCACAAGAGGCTCCTTGTGAGGTAGGTGGGGCTGAGAGAGCTCTAAGAAAACTGTGACTGACCCAAGGTCACCCAGTTGACTTCATCTGGAGGAGTAGCGAACCAAACCCAGTTTCCCAGACTAGAGTCCACCATTCTTAACTACTACACCACATTGGCTCTCTAGCTGGGATGTATAACAGCAAGCAGCAGTAATGAATCTCCTGAAAGCTATAGAGACCTGGTTACACAGGAAGGTGCTAAGCAAATTGTTTGGACTCTGAGATTACCAATCTGCATGAGTAGTTCATTCTCAGCTATTTGGTTTCATGGTACAAAATCTCAGCTGTGTGTAAGATTCCTTTCATGCATCTAGCAGTTAACTTCATGAATGAATTGAATGGGGGCCTCATGCACGCTAAGCCTAATACCTTTCCTTGCAGCTTTTCTCATCCTAGTATATATGGCTGATTTCAACAGCAAGATGTCTCATGATAATTCCAGATGTCCCATGATGCTCCTTTTTCTTGTATGCCCAGCTGGGTTACAAGAATTCTCACAGCATGAGGTAGAGGTTTCAGTCTCGTCTCCTCTTTCCATTTTGTTACCGACCAGCTGGTTGCTAGTTAAAAGGTAAATTGCTCCTTAATTCCAGCTTCTCCTTGGGTGGGAACTGAGACCTTCACTCTTATTTCCAACATGCAGGGCTTTTTTTTGTGCAGGAACGCACAGGAACGCAGTTCTGGCAGGCTAGGTGTCAAGGAGTGTGGCATAATATGCAAATGAGCCCTTACTAGGCTTTTCTACTAAAAAGCCCTATGTGAAACAATGGTGATGTCGGGGTGTGTGGCTTAATATGTAAATAAGTTCCTGCTGGGCTTTTGCTACAAAAAAGCCCTGCCAACATGAATGCTCTTCCCCAGTGGTCTATTGAGATGATAGGAATGCCTTCTGTGAATATGTGGTTGGGCATTCCCTTGTTGTTGACCCACAGTCTGTGTCCCCCAAGTCTACCAAAAAGCTACTCCACAGAACATTCTCTACCTTTCTGGTGATGTGAAGATTTGCAGGGAAGAGGACAGGGAATTTCTAGATGGGTTTCTCTTCCGAAGACACTGTGGCGGTGTCTGGGTGACATGCTTGGACTGGTGATGCTTCCTTCCTTGCATGTCTGCCTGTCACAAGGGTAAATGTTTGCAGGAAGGGATCTGAATCCTCATTTGGAAAGACTGCAGGTGTGGTGTAGTTGCAGGGTTCCTACTAGGCACGTTATACTGTAGAGGCATTGCATTTCCTTTGTTTTGTTATGATCATGAACAGGGGCAAGGTGATACCAGGAACAGGTGCCAGCACTGATGGATATTACTTCGCTCCTTTCATAACTTGGTGGACGGGTGTCACTGGCATGCCACTCTGTGATTGGTGTGTGTAGGCAGTGTTGTTTTCATATTGCCAGGGACATGAGGCTGAGTGTTTATTGGAATTTCTTTTCTGTGTTGAGAGCACAAGATACTAGTGCCAGCAATGCACCAGCATCTGGGGCTCAGGACTACACTGTTCAGTGCAGTGACCCTTCACTGATATAACCCTTCCCTTAAAACAGAAGGCCAAAAATCTGGCTTATGTCCTAGCATCTCCCCAGCACAGTGACTTTTAGGGAAGTTTTAAAAAAAAAATACTACATTAATGCAATCTCCTTTCTACAGTGTGAAGTGTTATGCTAAGGAACACTTTTAATCAAATAGGGCCATAGATAGCAGTGGGGTAGATGGGGGCTATTCCCCCTTTCAAAATTGCAGCACCCCAACTTGGGGCATCCCTCCACGTTCCCCAAGAGGCATGCCACATGCCCATCTGGGATCTGCTGCAAAGGGAGGTGAAGGTGAGCTCTCGTTTCCCCTTCCATAGCTCCTCTGCTGGGAGCAGCACATGAGGTTGAGCCTGGGCTGCAAGGCCCCTGAGAAGAACAGTTTGCCCATTGGGGATCACTACTCTCCAGAGCAGCAGGGAGCTTCCCAGGGAGCTGGTAGTTCAGGGGGGAGGTGGAAGGTGCTTCTGAGGGCAGTTGTGGCTCCCACCGGCATCTTTGCCTCATCCTGTCATGCCCCTACTTATTCTTGGTGGCAGGAATAATGAGGTGAAAGCAAGCTTTCACTTCCACCTGCCACCTTCCTCCTCCGCAGCTCCTCTCCTGGGTGTAGCACACAAGCCTGCAAGGCTCCCAAGAGGTGTGTTATTCACACATCAGGGGTCTGCCATGATCTGGAGCAGCAGAGATTCTCCAAGAGATTCTGCCCTGTCTGCCTCTGGTAATTTAATTCAATTCCTAATTGGTCTATTTAGTTAATTTAATTTTGATTTAATTAAATTAGCCCTCTGCTGCCTCCTGAATATGGGGCTGCCATACAATAAGCTGCATGAAGACTATCCCTCCAGTCGCTTTCTGTAGCAGGCTCAAACACTCCTTCAAAATACAAAGCAGATGAAGGAAGAAGACATCAACAAGCACTAAAATAAGTGCAAAATAGAAAAGCACCATGGAGACAGAGGTTCATGAGAGATGAGGCTTCCTTCATGCCCCTGCTGCAAAGCTTATTTGTGCCCCACTTCTTAAAAGGAGGTAATTGTGAAAGGCTTGCACTGGAATTTCCCTGTCACTGCTCTGTTGACACTACAGAAAGAAATACGAATGCAGGGCTTTACATTGGCACTACAGAAAGAAATACGAATGCAGGGCTGTTTCTAGTTTCTCATACTATAGAGGACCAGTTCAAACTTCTTCTAAAGTGCTCCATCCTCTTACACTCTTACACAAGCCTAGCTCCATCCTCTTGCACTCCTGCCCTTGATTCTGCTCCTCTGACCATATCCCCCTTCAGCTGATCAAGGACCTCTTATTCTCCATTATAACTCCATTCCTAGGTATGGTACTGCCTCCTGGAACATAGTATGTGGTGTCTGTTGTCTGCCTCTCCCCCTCCTCTCTCTTCAAGAACCACTTTTTCCACATGATCTCTGACTTATTCCTCCATCATGATTCTTAGTTTTAAGTACCAGTATTTGTCTTTCTTGGATCTCTTCTCTCATTTTAGTCTGAAACCACCTTTAAGGCAGGGATCTTTGCATATGGAGCTCAAGTATGCCACTGATACTTATGGGTTGTATAACAAAAACCAAGGAGAAATATTCCTGAGCATCAGAATGCATTCCCTCCCCCCAAGTGCAGCCCATCTGAAATCACCAGGGAATAGGAAGCATGGCCTCCAGGCAGTCTCTAGCCCCAGCATCTTCCCTCTGCTCACTACACCTCTTCACCTCCAATACATGCTGAACAAGCAAGGTAAACAGTGCTTAATGCTTGCAAATGTTCATGAGCTTCCACGCATTCACATTTTAATAGCAACCTCTGTTATATAAACAAATCTGTGTAGCAAGACTTGCTAGAGGGAACACAGAGCCAATTAGTGCATCTAAAAATATGGGGGGGGGGGAGAGAAATAGTCTGTCACAGACACACAAACCAGCATGAAGCTTTCCAAGTCTCTGCCCCTCCTCCTCCTGTTCTATCTTAACTGAAACTCATTCAGTGCCATGGGACAAAAGGAGAAATTGACAGTTCAAGAAAACTTGTATCTACAGTGCAGCAAATCAACTTTTTTTAAAAGGCACCTACAATGTTTATATATTAAGGAAGAACAGCACACACAATTAGTATGTGCACACTCTCATACACAGATGAGGACACACACACACACTTCTACTTGCTGTAAGACTCTTGAGACCAACTGGACAGAGAATGTCTCAGTTGCTGGGTCTGCATTCATTTGTATGTGAAATCCCTGACTGGAGAAATGGGGTCAAGACCAAGGAGAATCCTTCGTGAAACAGGCAGCATGAATGAGATACTTTCCATCAAACCAAGTTTCAGTGAAATATAACAGAGCAGATATTACAAGATACAGTGCATAATTTTTTTTATCTTGCATGGGAGATGAAGAATGACCCAACTGGCCCAACTCCAATAGCTCTGGTAAAAAATGCAGGCATACAGAAGGTGGCTAGCCATGTAATCCTATACAGAATTATTCTAGCCTAAACCCACTAATATTAATGGATTCTGACTGGAGTATCTCTGCAAAGAACTACATGTCAATCTCCCTAAATAACGAAGGGATACTCTAAAAAAAATTCAGAAAATGCAGGAACTCCTTTACATATTAGGCTACACCTCCCTGATGCAGCCAATCTTCCAAGAGCTTAGAGTAGGCCCTGTAATAAGAGTCCTGTAAGCTCTTGGAGGATTGGCTACAGAAGAGGGGGTGGCCTAATACACAAAGGAGTTCCTGCTACAAAAAACCCTCTGAGAGAATGTGTTTATTGGCATTTTAGGCTGCATCTACCATGATGACTTCAGGGTGGAAAAAGCCTCACAAGTAAAATCAGAAACAGTGAAGCTACAAAGATCTGCCAAGAGTTTTGATAATTCAAAAAATAAGAGATCAGACACTATATATTAAATGAACTGACCCTTTAAATTTTAAAGTGGAGATATTTCCAGATATTTTGCGCTTTATGCTCCAGCATGGATAGAACAGGGGCCTCCTCAACTTCCTACTCAAATGTGGTGCAGTGGCCCAGAAGCTACCACTAGTCTTTTTCTCCAGTCCCTGAAGCAATGGGCTATTCCTTGGCTCTATGGTCTAGTCCTCCCCATCCAAACTTCTCTTCTGGCCAATGCCTTTCAAGTCTGCTTTGCCTGTGGCCCTTCAATGACAATTTCCATGCCAATGCGGGGCTAGTTTCCATATATAGTCAGGAAACAATTTCTAAAAATTCATATGGACTTCACTTCACGGGCAATAGTCTGGATCACGGCATCCTAACACAAGAGACTCTCAAGCTCCTTTTATACCTGATCACTAATAAAACATATAGAAATAGCATGAAGACTGTTCTCTAGATACATTTTAACCATTTGGAGCCAGTGATCTATATTGCACAGAGTGAAGTGCTTGAATTTAGGAGATTTAGGCTCAACTCAAACTTCCTCCATGGATTGCAGGAAGCCTTGAGTAGATCTCTGAAACTTCACTGGTTTTGACAAAAATATTCCTATAATGTCAAGATAGGGGCTTACAGAACCTGTATGTTATGTCATGTTTATTTGATTTAGGCTGAGTATTGCCTCATGAACAACTCTAATTTGCCGAGTGTCACAGGGCTCATCATTGCCCCTACCAAAAAACACAGGCTGAAACTACTGGTTTTCTGTGGAGATGCTTCCATAAAAAATAACTATCACCTCATTCCATTTCTAAAGTTTTCACCTCCTTGAGCATAGAAACTACATAAACAAGAAGGATTTAAAGCTAATCTTCCTTAATCCTAGCTAGACACAATGTATACATTGTACGTGAGCAGAAGGCAAGATGGGCTGGACTGGTTCTCACCTGAAACAGCCTCCGTAGGGCCCTCTGGTTGGTCAGCTTGTACTTCCAAGCCAGATACCAGCTGCGTTTCTTTCGAGGCTTGGCTAGTGGATTAGGTTTCCACTCGTCCATCATAGTAGGGCAAACAGGATAGAGGAGGGCAGCATCTGCTCTTCAGAAGTCACATTCTACCAAAGAGATCTGCCAGGACACAGAGAGCAGTAAAAGCTGAAGGTCAGAAAGGTAAAGCTGGGCATAAGGGCCAGCATGGAGCAACAGTTAGAGTCAGGCTAGAACCAAGATAACCTGGGTTCAAATTTGCATCCAGCAATGAAGCTCAATCAGCAAACCTTGGCCAGTCACTCTGAGCTACTGGCTGGCCATATGCTACTCCACTGCAGTTCAGAGTTGTTGTAAGGATATGTAAAGGAGAGACTGCTATATAAGCCACCCTGAGCTCCTTGGGATCTTTGCCAATGGATCTCAAGCCCTGCACACAAAAACAAAACAAAAAAATGAAAAAACCACAAGTGTTAAACTTGGCCACTTGTTTCTAGACAAGCAAGCAGAACACTGCTTAAGAGACTTCTTGCAAAAGGCTCTTAAGCCTGTATCCCCACTGCACTCTAGGCAACCATCTGCAAATAAATCCATAACTAACACTTAAGAATGCATGGGAGGAGACAATCCTTTAGATACGTGGGTCCCAGGCCATGAATGGATTTGAAGGTCATAACCAGCACCTTGAATTGAATTTAGAAACTGGCAGCCAATATAATTATTTCAAAATGAGTAACATACACTCCCACTGGCTTATCCCTGATGAAAACTGGGTGACCATACTCTGCACCAGCTGCAGTTTCCAGGTCATCTTCAAGGGCAACCCAACACAGACAGGTTTATAGTAATCCGACCAAGAGATTACAAAGGCATGAATCAGCATGGTTAGATTGGCTAAGGCTAGGAAAGGAAAGAGCTGATCAGATGCAGCTGATAGAAGACACTTTTGGTTATCACAGCAACTTGCTTTTCAAACAGCACAGCTGGGTCCATGAGCACCCCCAAGTTCTTAACCTGCTGTACAAAAGCCAACACTCCATCAAGGATAAATAAACCCAACCCCTGCAGAACATCAGCCTTCCCGACCAACATAACTTCTGTCTTGTCTGGATTCAGCTTCAGCTTGTTCTGCCTTAATTTAGTCCACAGCCTCAAGGCACCAGTTCAGTTCTGAGACAGAAGTATCTGGAGCCTTTAAGAATGAAATACAGAATTGGGTGTCACCTGTGTGTTGTTGATACCCAACCGCCAGAGTTACAGACAATCTCATTCAGTGGCCTCATGTATTTGACAGCATGGGTCAGAGAACAGAACTCTGTGGCACTCCACAAGACAAACCCCACCCAGTTGATTCTGTACCTCTGGTGGAAAAGCTATGTCTGATCAGACAGAAAAGGCCAATAGCACTGAAGAGCTAGTCTTGTAACATCATATTGCATGCAATTTTCATCAACCCAGCACAAAAAGTATGATGGAATTCTGCAGAACACTAATGAAAAACAAGGTCTCAAGAATATAGAATAATTACTAGAAGCAGACAGGTTAAAGAGATTAAATTCATCCTAGATGCACTTTGGGTAAGACCAATGGAGAATATTATGGTATTTTACTTTTTTAAAAATCTCATTTATACTTTAATTTTGAAGGTATGAGGTTTGTCACCTGTTTTATTATGTGTGCTGTTTTTAATGTGTCCTGTGAACTACCATAGGCACCAGGTATGATCAAAAAGGAAGTCTAGAAATTCACTAAATAAATAACAGAATTCTAGAAAGCAAAGACTAGAGAGAGGAGATCTGAGAACCACTTTTTTCAAAGCAGAATTTATTCCTCTAACCTTCTCAAAAAGTGAAATAACAGACAAAGCAATGTACATGCTGTGAAAATGTAAAGAAGCATAAATTTGCTTCTTAGAGGAAGAGAACAAAGAGATTGGATTTATAACCTGCCCTTCACTCAAAGTGGTTTACAATTTTCTTCCCTTCCCACAACAGACACCCTGTGAGGACTGATCTTGAGAGACCAGCTCTGTGAAAACTGTGGCTGACCCAAGGTCACTCCAACAGGTGCATATGGAGGAGTGGGGAATCAAACTGGATTCTCCCTGATTAGAGTCTGTGCACTTAACCACTACATCAAACTGCTTCATGTTAACATGTTTCCAAAGAAGCCTGATTGTGCCAGTAAATGGCATTCTTTAGCCTGCTCTGCATTCGCCCCCCCCCCCCCCCGCTCTGGTAATTTAGCAAAATAAAGTAATCCTGCATCTCCCCACCTCTTTGCTAAAGAAATCATTAGTTTTCTTAGTATAAAAAAACTATATCATTGTGCATCCCTCAACTTTTTCAGCAGAAGTGTTAGCAGGAGATGGATGATTGAGCCCTAGTGAATGTTTGCCAATACTTTAACAGATTATGTGCATTTACTGAGAGTTTCTATCCTCATGGCATGACTGGTTAAGAGAACATATTGTGGCAGAAAACAAGTAACCCCTAACTTGCACTTCATTAGCTAACATCACGATCCTAATCATAGCTATTAGGAAATGAAAACTACTGAGAACAAGAAGACTTATTTCCTACATACACGAACAGAATTAGAGTTCCACTGCTTATCACTGCAAGCATACCACAATACTAGGCAACACAACGTGCCTGGGGGTACTCTACACCAAAAACAAACGTTTCCAGCTGCCTGTTATTCTTTCCACCTCTTCTGTCACACTCCAGTGTCCTGCCACCTTGGTATCTGCATGTACACCTCCAAATGTGTACATGAGGATTGGTAATCCTGAGAAGAGACTGGTTTCACGCTAAGTGGATAAACCTCCAAGCAGCACAAACCAGAGAACGTGGAAGATCTTCCTACTTGAACATGCTCCCCCCTCTCCGGTATTAGTAAAGGCAGAGTGAGCAGGCAGTGCCGATTTGCAACAGGGCAAACGAAAGCAAGACAACACTAATCTCCAGGATGGTTACCACCAAAAGAAAACAAAAGCTCAGAAGGAAGCGATGCAAAATGGATCACAGAGTCTTGTTAAAAGAGGGAAAGGCAGTTTCCCGAACGGATCTCTTATTTACATACATTCACTTTATCGTGCCAAATCGATCACCAAAGCAGCGGAGAATCTACTTAAAGGGGTTGGCGATGGGAATGCTGTCCATGGCCAGGCACCAGACAGCGTCCTGAAGCGCATGCAGCGACAACTCCTAACCTCCTCCGCCTTTCGCCTTCCTTTTGCGACCAGTAGCAGGCTCCGGCGCAGCGAGACTGAAATTGACGTGTCTCTGCTTCCGGCGCGGGATATACGGCTAAAATCGAGCTCTTAAAGGAACCTTGAACACAAACCTCAATCGATAGGACGGGTTAATAATGGCAGAGCGCCTTACGGAAAGAGGCATCCTCCTTATAATTGCCGAGTAGGCAAGTGATGACGTACTCCTCGCTCTCTTGGCCAAATGTTAAAGTTCTGGCTCCTCCTTTGGAGGGGAGGGAAAGTGACGAGACCATCTGCTTGCTGCCAAGGGTCCATTGCAGCCCGGCTGGTGATCGGCTGCTGCCTTTAACCAGCAAGTACTCATGGATAGCATAACCCAGAGCTGTATGGCCCAGGCTTGCCAAAAAAGTCCAGGGTAATGAAGAGAGCGGGCAATGACAAACGATCTCTGAGCGTCTTTTGCCTTGAAAATCACAAGGCGCATTCCATCACCACTGCACTCATGAATAAAGTGCTCTTAAATTGCCACTTGCCTAGGCAGGCTGCAGCACATAATATGAACTGTAAACTCGCCAGAGACTGAAATAAAGAAGAGTCTTGCTGCTGTGGAATAGAGTTAAACCCTTATTACTCACGATGGTATTCATAACTTGCTTTTATATAGTTAAAAAGCAACATAAGCCTCTGAACTATGACAAATAAATAACACAAAACATTGTGCAAGCTGTGGCATTCTCTAAGAACTCCTCATCAGTCTGGATGCTTAAAACACATGAATGTGGTATTGTTATCACAGAACTAGCTGCTGCACTAAAACAGCCTCTCCAAGGGTGGCCAAACTGGCTTGGGAGCCACATGTGGCTCTTTCACACGTATTGTGTGACAAAGCCTCCACCACCGCATCGGCCAGCTTGCGGAAGGCATTTCTCTCTTCAAATCACTTCAACAAGCCAGTCAGCGGCTTGGAGAATGAATTTTAAATTAAAGTTGCATTATTCCCACCTCTACCTCCCTCCACCATCTATTTGCCTTCCTTCCTTCTCTCAAACATCTGATACAATGTCTTGCAGCTCTCAAACATCTGATGTTTATTCTATGTGGCTCTCAGTTAAGCAAGTTTGGCCACCCCGCTCTAGACTTTGCTGGTGATTCGGACAGATTTCCTGTAATCTTCTCTGGATCCTAATCCCACAGAACCATAAACATTGGCTGAAGAGTCCTGTGTGACTTGAACCCAGCATTTTAGCACACTGTTTGTTGAAGATAGAAGTATAGCCTCATCCATACTATGTTTCTGAATAAACCTTGTATGCGTGAGTATGTAACAAGAACAAACAAACAAAGCAAAACAAATGAAAAAGAGCCACAAAGCTTCTCATGCCAAAAGGATACCTGTACAGGATTTCATATGAGAGCCAAGAAACTTATCAGACATGAACAACTGTATTTGGATAGATGCCTTTATCATTAGATTACAAATCAGTGTGAGTAAATAGCCCAAGCAAACACTTAGCAACTATCTATGGGACAGTTAGGACTGTCAGGCCATGATTGGAAACAAGCAGTGAGCTCGGAGGTGGCGAGGAAATGGCACCATGACATTCTAGGAACTGTCAGAAACTCTATGGTAAAGCATGTGAATTCCAAGTTTCCCCTAGATGTGATGTCACCCTGTGTAACACCAACTTTTAAATTTTTCTCCTGCTATTGTTCCAGGTGTTGCCAGTGGGAGGTCTCTTGTCATGGTGAAAGGCCTGGCAGCCCTAGGAAGAGGGAAGATACAAACCTAGGTGTTCCAGATCCTACATTCTAACCATCATATTCCACTGGTTGTTACTTTTCTTTCCTGCCCTTCTCCAGGCAGCATCTCCATGGGAAAAGTCTGGCTAAATAGCAAAAGTATAATATAATATAATCAGTTATAAATAAAAGTCCAACTGTGGTGGCAATTCTGAGAATTTTCATTCGTTGAATGTAGCCTCCATAGGATTTGCTCACACTGTCTTTGCCATGCCTTTGGCTGATTCTGCTTTCCCCCGCCTACTGCCGGCCCCATCAGGCAAGAATCCCAGCAGAAGGCCACTGACCTTCAAGGGCGATAGTTCTCTGCTGACAGGGCTTACTGAACAGTACTGCTTCTCCTCAGGGCCTGTTGTAGGAAGTCCGGGGGCGGGGGAGTGAATGCCTTCACTTGGGTGGGTGGGACGATGACAGCAAGGCTGGAGGGAGTCAAGATAGAGGGAGTCAAGATAGAGGTTTATAAAATTATGCATGGGGTGGAGAGAGTTGACAAACAGAACTTTTTCTCCCTTTCAAAATACTAGAACTCAATACAATGAGGCTGATAGTACATTCAGGGTGGACGAAAGGAAATACTATTTTACACAGAGAGTGATTAAAATGTGGAATTTGCTCCTCTGTCTGCACCCTTGGTTCATCAAGGAGATCAGTTCCTAGGCTGACCATGCCCCACAACCTCCTCTTCTCCCTAAAGCAGCAACAATAAACTGTTGTGTTTTTTTTTTAGAACCCTAGGCAACCTCCTACTGCTGGGGCCAGTTCATTGCCCAAGTAACCCCCAGACAGTTCCTTGGAGTGCTAACAGGTGGAGGATGCTGACAATGGAGAAAGATTACATGTGTTGGTGTCCCTGTTGCCCTTTCCTCACCCGAGACCGGAGCTGCTGGTGTTAAGGGTCCAAAGCAAGAAGCAGAGCCTTCTACACCCCACCTTGGATCTTGCCTGAATAGCATAGGGTGGACAAAAGGAAATACTATTTTACACAGAGAGTGATTAAAATGTGGAATTCGCTCCTCTGTCTGCACCCTTGGTTCATCAAGGAGTTCCTAGGCTGACCATGACCCACAACCTCCTCCCAGGTGACACTAGAGGATGTTTGCCCTTCTCTGCTGTCCATGCTGGCTCCATTTGAGGCGGTTTGCAGAGGAAGTGACTCTGCGGCCCTCCTCAGATGGAGAACTTGGGTAGGTGGCAGCAGAGAAGGTACACACTTCATGCCCGAGGAAATATCCTCGGTGTCAGAAACATCCCATGTTGAGGGAGGGATCAGCTCCTTCTCCCAGTCCTTCTCTCTAATTGCTCAGTAGCACCAGAGTAACATGGTGGCATGGCCAGATTTGATGGCTGGACATAAGATTCACAGTCAGTCTTGAAGGTTTGCATCATGGCAAAAACAAAGCAGCCTGACTTAAATTGTTTGGTTGCATTTTATACTGCATAATGTCTATAGCGAGGTAACTCCCACATTCAGGATAATCACCCTTCTTTGTTTTTAAGCAAAAACATTCATAAGAACATAAAAAGAGCCCTGCTGGACCAGGCCAGAGGTCTATCTAATTCAACATCTTGCCTCACAGAGTGGACAGCCAGTTACACTATCTGAAGGGCCAAGCCCTTCCCCTGATTTTGCCTCCTGGCACTAAGATTCAGAGGTTGACTGCCTCTGAATGTGGAGGTTCTTGCCCCTCACCCATACCTGTACAGAAAGCTCACTTCTGCTCAGCTTGTAGAGCCAGTGAACAACTACATGTATAGGTGCTCATAATGAACACTCACTTGGGATCTGAGGCACCAAGGGTGGAGGAGAACCAGTCCTCAATGTGTTATAACTGGTATGGGAACTTCCCCTCTTCCCTGCATTTTTTTTCCCAGCCAAATTTCAGAAGCTTCTATGCAGAGCTGTATATGTTTTATCCATCCATGCTTTCTTTTTTTTTTACTCTGCAGGTAAAATGGTTCTTTGGTGCAGAAATCTCAGTTTACATTTGTTCTAAAGCATTTTTCTAGCCCTTGTAATCACTGAGAAAAGCTGTTGGTTGTGTGGAGTACTTATTGAAGTCTTGGGAACCCAAGAGTGGTCAGGCAGGGCTTCTCAAAGACCTGGGGCAGGGGGTAGATGGCAACACCCAACGGGCCTGTGAGAAGTCTTGAGACCTCTTGTTTTGACAGGCAGAGCTAAACAACCATAATTTTTGTTGATGAGAGTCTAACACCTGGAGTGCCCGGGCAACATTTTGAAACATATTGTACAACAATATTTACAACTTCTCACCGTAAAAATCAGTGACCTAGAGCTCCTGACCTTTTTTAGGACTGTTTGCATGTCAAATGCTGTTTGTCTCACAAATAGCAATATATAAGATAGATTGAATTAGAAGGGAGTTATCAAAACAGCTTGAAATTGAAAACCTCTAGCTTGTTTGTTTTTAAATGCTGGGTGGGAGTAAGGACTTGCAGAAATCTTTTTTCCCAGACATGGGGCCTGGGAGAACTGTTTTTTGCATCAAGATGTTTGCTTTTAAATAGGATGCTTTCTTAATCCTCTGAGAACAGGCACTGAAGATGCTAGAAAAATGTCAGGATTTAATGTGGAAAAGGGCGTAAGAAATGCTGGATGCTTATAATTAATGGGGCAGAAATATTAGAATGGGGGCAGAAGTAGTCTTTCTTGAAGTTGAACAACTCTTCCCCCCCCCCCCTGTAAAAATGTAGACAGGATTAGGAGACCACAGTAAATGTATATATACTTTTTCCCTGTAAAACACAGCATTCCCCCCAAGCACAGCTTTGTACATGCACAAATGCCCTACATTAGGAAACATCTGGCATTCATTTGCGGGTGGATCAGGAGGACAGGACACTCATCAGGACAGTTGCCTCAGTGCCCATAGGAAAACATCTGGTATTCATTTGGGAGGCACCTGTCACTTTTTGATTGCGGCTTGATGAGGAAAGGTATGTCTAACATACTACTACTGAGCTTGGGGACTGAGGAACAATGGGCAGCAGAATCCAAATCCTCGCTGCCCTGCTCCAATCACAGGCCCCCTGCTGGTTTGAATGATCCAATGGCATGCTTGCACAGGAACGTGAATGTATATATAGTTGGCCCTGTGGGCCCAGTTCTCAGTGCAGCCCTATACTATGCTATACCTAATAAATGAGCTATGATCACTATTTCCACGTCTCTTCCATGTGTTGAACCCACTATATTATACCTCCCAAGCCCCGTCCTCTCCCAGATTCACCCCCAAAGTGTCTAGGTATTTTCCAGCACAGACCTAGCAACCCTAATTGACAGCCCCAGAGCCAAGTAACCCACAGAGAATAGGACAATCCTGCACCCACACTGTTTTCTTTTCCCCTTCCCTGGTAGCCCCCAAGCCTCTCCCCATTTTTTTGCTTCCTTCACTCCTTCCCACTCACTGGCTGACCTACCTTTATTTGTCTAGCTGTCTTGAGCTTTCCTTCGTACTGGCAGACTTTCCCTGGAAAAATCTTGCCAAGTTGCATGATGGTTGCTGGGCCAGGCCAAGCCAAATTATGTGGGTAGTAAGTTTCCAGTAGTTATCACTGAATCTGTCCTCCAGGATTTCTCCTCCATTGTGAGAAACAATTAGGGAGGGTGGCAGGACCTCTTTTGGGACCTACTCCTTTCTCCCAGCTTTGCTTTACAGAAACAAAGGCTTGGTAGGCTAGGCAATATTGTTGCATATTTCTAGAGACCCTTAAAATGGCCCTGACAGCATAGTCTCATTGGGCATTCTTTTCTTAAAGCTGTAAGTATTGTTTCTATTATATAAGGGAGAGTTAATCCCCCAATGTATAATTTTCAGTTGTCTCTCTGCGCCCCCCTCCCAACCCTGGGTCTTCCTTCAGGTTTGTAGAGAAATCTCCCCTTTTGCAGGTTTTTTGATCCACAAAGTTTGGCCCAGTTGAGAATTCAATATATAATTATTTAACATAGCAGGTAAAGGCAGTCCCCTGTGCAAGCACCAGTTGTTTTCGACTCTGGGGCGACGTTGCTTTCACAAAGTTTTCACAGCAGACTTTTTATGGGATGGTTTGCCATTGCCTTCCCCAGTCATCTACACTTTCCCTCCAGCAAGCTGGGTACTCATTTTACTGACCTTGGAAGGATGGAAGGCTGAGTCAACCTGGAGCCGGCTACCTGAACCCAGCTTCTGCTGGGATCAAACTTAGGTCCTGAGCAGAGAGCTCTGACTGCATACTGCAACTTTACCACTCTGTGCCATGGGGCTCCACTTTAACATAGCAAGCATTTGTTTATTCAGAAGAATAAAATAAACATTTGAATATACATAATAATCATGTCAAGAAAATTAGCACATAGCCTTCAATTTTAGAACAAGGAACAAAAGACTGAATTCACCCATGTCATTTGCAGGGCTTCTCCGTCCTTCTCCCTCTGATGGATATGTACACCCGAAGCACAGCAAGATGCTTGAATCAGATTTCTGAACTGAAAGATGTTGCAGGAAGTCTGTTTTACATGTACATTCAACATTCCTTGCTGCAGTTCAGAGGGCACACAAGCTTTCAGTCTAAGAAGTGCTTTGCTAAAGTCCAGGATCTCTGTAGATTAGCATACTGTTTCCAAAAGTAGGCAGCCATACAGCTTTGGAAATTCATCGCAACTGATACCTGTCCTTTGTTTCCCAGCACAAAGTATCCAAAGGAATACTGCCTCTGCACAAGGAAGGAATGACACAATTTTTACTGAGGGATGCCAAAATTTTTACGATGGCAGCTGAACTTACTTTGTGACTCTGTTGACTGGATAAGAGTTGATCACTGGATCTGGTCAATTTTGCATTTGCACCAAATGATTCAAATGTCTGCCAAACAGATTTGCATCAAGTTTTTGCAAAACCATTTGTAGACTCATAGAGTTGGAAGGGATCCCCAGAGTCATCTAGTCCAACCACTTGCACAGTGCAAAAAATTCACGAATAGCTCCCCCTAAGTTCACAGGATCAGCGTTGCTGTCAGATGGCCATCTAGCTTTTGTTTAAAAACCTCCAAGGAAGGAGAGCCCACCACTTCCCGAGGAAGCCTGTTCCACTGAGGAATTGCTCTGTCAGGAACTTCTTCCTAATGTTGAGCCAGAAATTCTTCTGATTTAATTTCAACCCATTGGTTGGGTTGAAATTAAATCTAGGGCAACAGAAAACAATTCCACACCATCCTCTATATGACAGCCTTTCAAGTATTTATCTGGGAGAACTGGGTGTAATTCCCACTCCTCCAGTTGCAGCTGCTGGAATGGCCTTGGGTCAGTCATTGCTGTCCTTGAAAGGGCAGCTGCTGTGAGTGTCCTCTCAGCCCCACCCATCTCACAGGGTGTCTGTTGTGGGGAAGATAAAGGAGATTGTGAGCCGTTCTGAGACTCAGATTCGGAGTGGAGGGCGGGATATAAATCCAATAGCAGCATCATCATCATCTTCTTCTTCTTCAGATGGTAATCATATCACCTCTCAGGCCCTTCCTTCCAGGCTAAACATACCCAGCTCATTCAACCTTTCTTCATAGGACTTGGTCTCCAGACTTCTCACTATCTTTGTCACCCTCCTCTGGACCCATTCCAGCTTGTCTGTATCCTTCTTAAAATGCGTTGCCCAGAACTGAACACAATACTCCAGTTGAGGTCTTACCAAAGCAGAGTAAAGTGATACCATCACTTCACGTGATCTGGACACTATACTTCTGTTGATACAGCCCAAAATTGCATTTGCCTTTTTAGCTACCACATCACACTGCTGACTCATGTTCAATGTATGGTCACAAAGACCCCTAGATCCTTTTTGCACATACTACTGCTAGGAGAAGTCTCCCTCAATGTATATCCATACATTGGATATTTCCTACCTAAATGTAGAACTTTACATTTATTCCTGTTAAAATCCATTTTATTGGTTTTAGCCCAGTTTTCCAGCCTGTTATCCTGTATCCTGTTTCTGTCTTCTACTGTATTTGCAACCCCTCCCAATTTAGTATCACCTGCAAATTTAATAAGCATTCCCTCTACTCCTTCATACAAATCATTTATAAATGAAAACAGCCATCAATGTCAGTATGGACAACTTAGACCTAAGTCAGATGGTAGAGTTGCAAACACACATCAGGGTGGAATGAGAATGAACCTCACTATCCTTGCTCTCAAAAGTAAGGAGACATTCCTGAGCCAGCCAGCAGAGAGCTTGTTGTATAAGCTTGTCCTTTTATCTGCTCTCTGCTCCCATAGGTGTCAGGAGGGGAGTAAGACAAGGTTGTGTTCTTGCTCCTGCCTCATTTAATCTTTACAGTAACAATTTAGCCCCTAGACTGAATATGCTGTTTTTGCACTCCCCACAGCTAGGGACTCATCTGATTCCGGTCATGCTATATGCAGACAACACAGTTCTGGTATCAGTAACCAGAGTGGGACAGTGTTGATCAATTGAGCTCTTCACTCAATATTGTGCTGATGAACACCTGGTAATTCATTTCAAAACATCCAAGGTTTTAGTTTTTGATAGATCTTGTAGGCTAAAATTATTAAACATTATGGAAGAAGTCCAATTTTATAAATATCTGGGAGTTGCATTCCAATGTTCACTCTTGTGGGCTTTGCATGCTAAAGAGATATCTATGAAAGCAGAGTACAGCTGCAATTTTGAGGATCTTTCTTTCACCACAGGTGCTCAGTTTGTCCCTGCAGCTTTAGATGCATTTGGGGCAAAAATAACCGCTGTTTTTGTATGCTATTCCAGTGTGGATTCGTAGCCTGGGTAAATGTCCAGATATAATCCAGACAAATTTCCTTAGATCAAACTTAGCATGTCCTAGATGTAGACAATTTCTCTTATAGCCTCATTAATAATTATTAAATATTGGCTTGCAATTAATCTAGAGAGTAAGGAATCACTAGTTGCACTGCTAGTATCAGAGTCTTTTAAAACTGGATTGGGCCACCTGCTCATAGATAGCAGACCTTACTTGATTTGGGTTGTGGCTCTCTTCTGGCCTTAGGGAAGACTGGTGCGTATAGTTTGGTTAGTAGCCACCTTGTGGCAGAAGAATGGTGTGGTCTTCAGGAAGGGAAGTGGGTTGTATGTTCATCCATGTACTTGGGCTATTCATATTTAATATTGTGAACGGTCTTTGTACTTTTCATGATTACACTTGAATCTTATATAATTAGGTTTCACCCTGTTTTCCTTGCATTTTATAGTTCTTTAGACCTTCATGTCTGACCAGACTATGAAAAAGAAATAGAGACATGTTAATATTATAGATTTAACAGGCTTCTTTATTACGGCAGGTGGGCATCTGTGGAAGATGGGGACAAGTCTAAAGAGGATCCATTGGTGCACCACTAGGTGGCAGCAGAATAGCACAGACAGATGAAGAACAAACCAGGAGTCAATTTAAGACCAACTTACTTTTATTCAGAACACAAGCTTTTGTGTGCTGTAAGCACACTTCATCGCCTTGTGCAAAGTCTACAAATATGCTAAAAAATTTTCCTTCTGAATTTTACGTTCTTTTCTCTCCAGAGCACTGGAGAAAGTCACAACTTAAATTGGGATGGTGAAAGGGGTATATAATGTAGTCATCTCTACCAGTGGGTGGTGCTAGAAAAAAGTTTGAGTCCAGTGGCACCTATAAGTGCAGCAAAGTTTAATTCTGGGTAGGGGATTTGTGAGAGAGAGAGAGAGGGAGGGGCAGGGGATTCCCTGGTTTGGAGGCCCTCCCCCCATTTTCTAAGGGGGGGGAGAAAATGTCTACTGGGCACTCTATTATTTCCTATGGAGAACGATTTCCATAGGGAATAATGGGGAATTGATCCGTGGGTATTGGGAGCTCTGGGGGGGCTATGTTTTGAGGTAGAGACACCAAATTTTTAGAATAGCATATAGTGCCTCTCCCCAAAATACCCCCCAAGTTTCAAAATGATTGGACCAGGGGATCCAATTCTATGAGTCCCAAAAGATGGTGCCCCTATCCTTCATTATTTCCTATGGAAGGAAGGCATTTTAAAAGGTGTGCTGTCCCTTTAAATGTGATGGCCAGAACTCCCTTGGAGTTCAATTATGCTTGTCACACCCTTGCTCCTGGCTCCACCACCAATGTCTCCTGGCTCCATTCCAAAGTCTCCTGGCTCTGCCCCCAAAGTCCCCAGATATTTCTTGAATTGGACTTGGCAACCCTAATTCTGGGTATAAACTTTCTTTTGCATGCACACTTCTTCAGATAACATTTAAACAAGACTTCTTCAACCACTATATATAGATGGGGGGATTACTTGCCAGGAAGGGCCAGTTAGAGTCAAAATGCATAAGATACTGAGCAATAAGTATAGCTAAAATTGAATTAAAGCAGTTGGTAAGACCTGTGAATAGCAGAAAATTAGCATACGTAATAAAAGAGTTAACAAACAGATGTGGGAACTAAGTTTGAGTCCAGTGGCACCTTTAAGACCAACAAAGTTTAATTCTGGGTATAGGCGAGAACTGTGTGACTTTGCATATATAATAAGAACCTGATATCTCTATTAAGCCCTGTGGGTTCCATTGTCCTGAGTGTTGTAATAACTTGTAATTCAGCAATCTTCCATTCCAGACTGTTTCTGAAATTCCCTTGCAATAAAACATTTACCTTGAGGTCCCCCATTTTGAGATCCCCTACTTTGAGGTCCCCCATTGAGGCTAAAATATTCTCCTACAGTTTTCTCAGTTTTGTGATTCTTGATGTCAGAGTTGTGTCCATTTATCCTTTGGCATAGGATTTGACCTGTTTGCCCTAAGAAGAGAACTGAAGGGCACTGATGGCATTTAATGGAATATTCAATGTTAGAAGATGAGCAAGTGAATGTGCCTGAGATGGTGTAGGTTCAGTGATTGTGTTGTCTGGGTGTATGTGGCAGCAAAGTTGGCATTTGGGTTTATTGCAAGCTCTGGTAGCAGTATCCATGTTTATGTATGATGTTGTATTATTCTGGAGGAGGAGTTCTTTAAGACTGAGGGAAGGCTGTCTGTGTGCAAGAAAAGATTTCCCCCCAGTACTTGCCCCCCCCCATTTGCCCTCCAATCCATGTGAGAAAGGCAGACTATAAATAATGTAAATAAGATAAATAAATATAAATGGCTTGGGGTCATTTGTAGAAGCACTGGGGAAATCCTGCTTCACCACAGAAGATTGGCTTGGGCAGTCTTCTAGTTCTTTCCACCTGTATGAGGCTGGCACAAAGCTGCCTTCTGGATCTATCCAGATGTCCCTGTTTTGGCTTGCTGATGTAAAATGCTGTAGTTTATTTTCTGTAGTGGTTCCTTCCCCCCTCCAACATCTTCTTGACTATAACTCCCAACCATGATTTTTGCTGTTTATGTAATTCAAAATTCGGGTTCTCAATTTAAAGGCTGAAGGGATGATTCAACAAGTACACTTTGACTTCAAAGATTTGTTTTACATATTCAAATTAAGTATGTATGTACCCCTCTGTATAACAGATATGTACAGCTATGATGTTATTTACAATGTTGCTTATATACAGAAAAAATCATCTTAGGTGGATTTATGCTTTCTTTTGCTCTTACAGGCATGCAATAAGAACAGTAAAAGGCAGTTTTCCAGTGGTCTGGGCAAACTGGGTTTAGTTCTTTCATAAAAGCAATCAACAGTTTATATCCTAAAGGGCCAGCAGCAAGAGAGTGTGTGAAAGTGCACACCACCTCCCTCACTGGTTCCAATGTGGGCAGCAATGGCAAGGGGCTGGGTGCTGACAACAGGCTCAAATGACACCTATCATTTCCTCCCAGTTTTCTGCCTCAAGCAACACTTGGGTCTCTTGGGTGGAGAACCAGCCCTGGACCAGATGCCTGCTTTCCATCCCCCCATTTTGGTTGCAAACTCAGCTCACATCCCAGAAGTGCTTCAGAGCTACCTGTCACTAGTATGGCACCTTGAGACTGGTGGAGGGGAAGTGGAGTAAAGTCTTCCTCAGATCTTTTTAACAATAAGAATGAAATTGGGGGTTTATCATAAGATAAGACTTGTTTGCCACCCCATCAGAAAGTTGTAGGTGACTGGGAACATTTGCGGTGGGGGAGGGGGTGAAACAAAATCAAAATTGCATTAATTAATTAATTGAAAAGCAAAAAAACTACAACAAAATTAAATTGGTTGGACTATCAGAGAGTATACGTGTAAAACAACAGCTATAGCAAGAATCCAATCCAGTAATTCCTCTGACAGAAACTACTAAACCATTTATTTGATTACTCCAAGGGCCATGTCTAGAAAGGATAATTGATCTTCACTGTAGCTGCCAAGCATTCTCTCCCTTACCTCAGTTCACTGGCAAAGCTCTGCTTCATTATGACATTTATTTGTATGTAGCTGTGACAAAGGCTCTCTTATACATCAAAGACTTGGAATTTTTTTATTCTGCTTCCTATCTGAGTCAAGTTTGAGTCTGATGGCACCTTTAAGACCAACCAAGTTTAACTCTGTTGCTTTGTTTTGTTGCTTCAGACTAACACAGCTAATCACCTGAATTCTATACCTCAGATTGTCATGTAAAAAGGGAACTTTCAATGGTACAACTATTAGGGTTGCCAGCTGCAGGTTAGGAAATTCCTAGAGACTTGTGGGTGAGCCTGGGGAGGGCAGGGTTTGGGGAAGACAGGGCCTCAGTGGGATATAAAGCCTTAGAGCAGGGTTTCCCAAACTTTTCTTTCCTGTGGCCTGGTTATTTTTACACTTCTTCGTGGCCCACTAAAATTTGGGGGTGGAGCCAGGAGACTTTGAGGGTGGAGCCAGAAGACAGGAATTATGTCATTTCCTGTGGTGTCACTTCCAGGTCAAGGGCCAAGTGATGTCAATTCCAGGGCACAATGAACCAAAACTCCACCTTTTCCTGTGATGTCACTTCCAGGGCACTCCCCCAAACCTACCTCTTTTTCTGAAGTAACTTCATTTTCAGAAAAATCTCTCTGAAACTCATGCTGAGCCAAAATGGGGGTGGAAAGTGGGTTGTATGCAACTTTTTCATACATTCCCAGGGTCCTCTCTTTCCATCCCCGCACCTGCATGAACCTATCTGTTTGTTTGTTCCTCTCCAGCTTGCAAGTACTCTTAATGCTCATGTTCAATTGCCTGTACCACCTACACATCCCTTCCTCAACAGCATTGGCCATTGTATGCAGTTGGGAGTGCTGTTGCCATTGCCATCAGTAATGCCAGCACTGTGTACCACCCACACTGGGCCCTGGCAGCTGTTCTACCTCAAAATATGCTGATACATTTAGTAGGCCCTTCCTTCAGCTGCTACTACTGGAACCCTGTGTCAAGCTACAACCAAGCTTGTTTGGTTTCAAAAAAATCTCTTGACAGCTATTTTTTGTACTTTTTCCTTGGCTGAAACACTGGGAAATTGCTGTGAAAAGTAGCAGAGAATTTTACTGCAATTAATGAATTAATTTCAAGTTCTATGAAGTTCATACAAGCTTTTCTGCAGTTATCCCCAAAAGGATATTTATGAGGGGTTTGCAGCTTTTTACTGGCTGTGTTTCTCATGCCTTTAAAAGCAACCTGTTGTGCAGGTTTTTAGCCAGTGAAATTCTTTCATCCTTTTTAAATATCTACAGGAGGAGTTTAATTTTGGTGTCAGACAGCTGTTAAAAGCCCCACACCTCTCACTCTCACTCACTCACACAGAATCTCATAGAAATACCAGCTGGCTACAACTGGGGGTGCCAACTTTTCATTGACAGAGCTCCAGTGTCTGCAACAACAGTATGATGAGCAGAAAAGTTTCATCCAGTAAAAATGGAAGGAAAGAAAGAAAGGGAAAGGGAAAGAATGAAATGGAAGGAAAGGAAAAGAAAAGAAAGACATGGAAAGAAAGAACATAAGAACATATGAGAAGCCATGTTCGATCAGGCCAGTGGACCATCCAGTCCAAAATTCTCTCACACAATGCCCAAAAGCACCAGAATGTTCACCAGTAGGGCTAGGGATTTAGAAGCCCTCCCACCATTGCTTCCCCCCTCCCCAATACCAAGAATAGACAGAGCATCACTTGCAGGGAAAGAAAGAAAGAAAGAAAGAAAGAAAGAAAGAAAGAAAGAAAGAAAGAAAGAAAGAAAGAAAGAAAGAAAGAAAGAAAGAAAGAAAGAAAGAAAGAAAGAAAGAAAGAAAGAAAGAAAGGAAGGAAGGAAGGAAGGGGGGGAAAGCCTTACTCATCATCAGATGACCCCAGCCAGCAACAATTCTGCCCAGGGATCATTTGGTAAAAAGAAATAGCTACTGGAATGCCCACTCCCTGCCCCTCCCAGCTGAACCCCCCCCCTTTCTTTGCCACCTAGGCCTCCCGGGGAAATCTCCCCAAAAGAACATACTGCAAGGCACATGAAAGCTCATACCTTGAAGAAAACTTCATGGGTGTAAAGTGCCAGTGGTCTCCAGCTTTCCTCTCAAACACTGGGAGGGAGGGAGAAGGAAGGAGAGGCAGTCCAGCTCCTCTGCACAACACAGAGATGGGGGAAGGAAGGAAGCCAAACAGCTAGGCTTTGCAGCCTGTGTCAGTCTTCAAGGCTAGCTTTTCTCTGCACAACACCGAGACGGGGGAAGGAAGGAAGCCAGATGGAGCTCAGGCTTTGCTGGGGGCGGGGCTAGCTTTGGCTTTTCTTGTGACCTGGTATTGAGACTTCCATGACCTAGTGCCGGGTCACAACCCTGCAAATGGGAAACGCCGCCCTAGAGTGCACCTTCCAAAGCAGCCATTTTGTCCAAGTGAACAGATCTCTATAGTCTGGAAATAAGTTGCAGTTCTAGGAGATCTTCAGACCCCACCTGGAAGTTGGCAACCATAGCATTTGGTCATTTTAGAGTGGTAGCAGGGGGAGAGTTGGAAGAGCAGGAAATGGCTTCTTCTAGCCAGTATTAAAAAAACACAGGCACCCTGCCCTCCTTTGCATAAGGGCATTCAGTTCAGGCCTGCCTCACTGGGCCTCTCTAGGATTGCAGCTCTGGGTGGGGTATTGTCTGGAGATTTGGGGGGTGGAGCCTGGGGAGGGTTGAATTTGGGGGAAGTGAGAGTCTTTAGCAGGGTACAAAGTCACACAGCCATTTTCTCTAGGGAAATTAATCTTTATTGCCTGGAGAGCAATTGTAATACTGGGGAGAACTCCAGACTCTACCTGGACGTTTGGCAACTGTACTAATTAATAATGAACTGGCCAGTGGCCTGTCGCCTTGTTGCTACTCCAGGCCAATTTCACAGTACAGCCCAGAAGGCTGCTCTAGTACTATGGTGTTCATTCTTAGCTTCTGCAATTCATGTCACAGTGAGATGGAAAGAGGGGGACAAAGAGGAGGGCATGGAATACAAAGGTATGCAGTAAATAAGCCCACTGAACCAAGTAAATCTAGCTCAATCTTCTGTCTTGGCAGCAACCACTCTGGATGCTTTTAGGGGATCCAGTCATCTCATTTCTACCTATTCTAGCTGTAATGTTCTTTAGGAGCAAGATGTGAAGGGGAAAAAATAGGATCAGATGTGCCAGAGATGGGCTCCAGTTCCATCCTGCAAAGTAGTGATGATAAGAGATCACCCTCCAGAGTGTACATCCATTTTTTCACTGATGGTGGGTGCTGGCTCCTGTCTCTGCCTGCTTTTCTATAGGCCATGCTCTCCAGTCCACCACACAAGAATCACACATGCATCACAATATTCATATTTAGAAGGTATCTGTGTTGCATAAACATTCTCACAAGAGGGTGGAAGTTGCATGTGCCTTAGTGGCATGATGTGAAACATAGTAGAACCACACTGTTTCATGCACAGGCCCATTTTAAAGTGAACTGAAAGCCTGCAACCAAATAGTTGGCTGAATTCAAATCAATATGAGAAATTTAGGCTTGATTCACACAGGTAGAGGAATAGGATTGCCACCTCCAGGTTGGGAAATATGGTGATTTTGGGGCAGAGTTTGGGGCATAGTGCCATAGAGTTTCAAGCTGTCGGTCCTTACCTTTAAGGTCCTTCATGGCCTGGGGCCTGCATATCTTCAGGCCCATCTCTCCGCATACGAGCCCCCCCACCCCCTCCCCCCCAGCTTTGAGGTCAACTTCACAACATCTTGTGGTTTCTGGTCCTAAGGACACCCGACTGGCTTCAATGAGGGCCAGGGCCTTTTCAGTCCAGGCCCCTACCTGGTGGAATGAGCTCCTGCTGGAGATCCGGGCCCTGCAGGACTTATCCAAGTTTTGCAAGGCCTGCAAGACGGAGCTCTTCTGACAGGCTTTTAATTGATGAAGTGGGTGTCCTCTAGGCTTCCCAACCCTCCCGCCCTGGCGGGGGACCCCAGGATTTCCACCCTCTTCCCCCGCTCCCCCAAAAAACGGAAGCGGGGGGAGGGGGAAACGGCACCGGGGAGCATGGCGAGCTGCCCCATCCCGGAGCGAGCGAGGCCGCCGCTGCCCCCTCCCCACCCACCGCAGCTGCTCCTCCGTGATGGGCCCAGGCTGAGCCCATCTCGGAGGAGCAGCCAAGAGGCGGCAGCAGCACAGGCAAAACCAGGGGAGGGCGGAGGCAGGCCAGGAGCATGGCAAGCCGCGAATTCGGGCCCTTCTAGGACCCGGACTCGCGGCTTGCCATGCCCCTGGCCTGCCTCCACCCCCCCTCCAATTCCACCCCAGAGGCGGAGCCGGCGAGGCTGCCGCGCCGCTGCCGCCCCCCCCCCCCCGCCCCACCACAGCTGCTCCTCCGAGATGGGCTCAGCCTGAGCCCATCTCGGAGGAGCAGCCACGGCGAGCGGAGAAGAGGCGGCAGCTGCGCAGCGGCGTCGCCCGCTCCGAGACGGGGCGGCTCGCCACGCTCCCTGGCGCCGTTTCCCCCCCCTCCCCCTAGCTCCACCCCAGTGTCTCCTGGCTCCACCCCCAAAGTCCCCAGATATTTCTGGGATTGGACTTGGCAACCCTAGTGTCCTCTGAAGTCATCGCTTCCCCCCAGCACCCTACTATCAAGGTGCTCAAGTTTTTGCTGATCAAGTTTTTGCTGAAAGCTTCCAGCCTATATGCTGTTGTTTGGTTTGCTGCCAATTGTGTGGATTATGGTCTTTTGATTTTATGTGACATTTTGTACTTATATACTGTTTAATTTGATGTGGTTTGTTTAATGCTGTTCTAATGCTATAAGCTGCCCTAAGCTGGCTTGCCGGATAGGTCGGGGTATAAATTGGAAAATTAAATTAAATTAAATTAAATTAGAGTTGAACTTTTAAAGTGTCCATTTTCTTCAAATAAAGTGATTTCTGTGGCCAGGAGATCAGTTGTAATAGCAGGAGATCTTCAGCTACCACCTAGAGGGTCCTATAGAGGAATGTGGTGGCAACCAGGGGATGGAGACCTGAAGCAGCAGAATGGGCTGCTCCACATCAGACTGCAGGTGGAGGCTGACTATTTTGGATTGCTTTCTTGTGATCAAAACTTCCTGCAAATAGAAAACCAGCTCAGCAAACCAAGAGAGGGGTCAGACCCCCTTCTCCTTGCTCCACCATCTTGCAACTTGCATGGGAAAGTTTTATATGAATACACATTCAGAGCTGAAGTCCTCTCTCCACAGCCCGTTCTAGCTCAGAGCTTTGCCGTCTTCCTGCTGCCTCACATCCTTCTACATACATGGACCAGGCCCTAACCTCCTCCCCTGCTTGCTACTCTTATGCCTCATTGTACTCTTTGGGATGTCAAGTTGCAAAATTGCACTGTCCATAGAAGCCACAACTCCAGGTGGTATCTGGAGATCTCCAGCTATTATAATTTATCTCCAGAAATCGGAAGACCAAGATCAGTTCCCCTGGAGAAAATGGCTGCTTTGGAGGGTGGTCTCTATGGTATACTCTGCAGAGGTCCGTCCCCTCCTCAAACCTCATCCTCCCTAGGCTCCATTCCCCAAATTTCCAGGTATTTCCCAAGCCAGAACTGGCAACCCTAGCCACAGCTAGAAAAACCCCATGTATCACATGGCCTTAGCAGTCCTGTCCTGTCGCCTTGACTGCCTGGCTTACAGTTCCCAGGTGGCCTTAAAAATAGTTGGAAGCTCCAACAGGGGCATAAAATAGCTCATCTGGTCACTGAAGTGTGCACATCATTTTAGGTTTAGCCCATCTGCACTGACTTTCACTTGCTTTAAGGGCCAAATACAAGGTGCTGTTTCTCACAGGTAAGGCCCTTAATGTCTGTGTCCTGCATTCTATGGGAGAACCCCCTTCCAAACGGCTTCCCCTAAAATAGGATTCAAGCTGTGGTGCATGTTTTAGCTTTTGCTATAGTGGAATCTGTGAGAACATGCAACAGGGCTTTCTTAATGGTGGCACCATCCCTTTAGAATTGTTGTCATAAGATTCAGTTAACTTCTTCCTTGAGAATGCCTACAGTAGGCTTCCCAACCCTTCCGCCCTGGCGGGGGACCCCAGGATTTCCAGCCTCTTTCCCCGCTCCCCAAAAAAACGGAAGCGGGGGGAGGGGGGGAAACGGCACCAAGGAGCGTGGCGGGCGACGCTGCTGCCGCCTCTTCTCCACTCACCGTAGCTGCTCCTCCGAGATGGGCTCAGGCTGAGCCCATCTCGGAGGAGCAGCTAAGATGAAGCCGAGAAGAGGCAGCAGCAGCGCAGCGCCATCGCCTGCTCCGCCTAACTGAAGCGCTCTCTGTAACCAGCCCTCCAAAGCAATGGCCCTACATCAGCTGTTAAGGGCAACTAATTCTCCCTCTCTTCCGCACCAGGCACGAGGCAGATGCACCAACTCTCTCGGGATAGCAGGAAGAAGAGTGAGACGGCCTCAGTTGCCCCAACCGACCCACCCACATCCTAATTAGCACCGCTCGTGCTCCTCCACTCACCGCGCTCAGGACGCGCACCACCACCTGAGGCTGCTGCAAAAAGCGCCACAGGTCAAAGGTACCGCCAGCTTTGCTGGCTCCGTAGGCGCCCCCACCGCTCTCCATGATCCTGACGCTGCTTTCCAACACTCTCCCAGCCCGGAACTCACTATAGCCGCCTTGCCCAAACATGTGCCTGCGCGTCCCCAAGCTTCGCCTTCAGGGAGGAGACCCGACCCGAGAGCAAGTGAAGGAAGCTGCCTCACTCTTGGGTGGTGAAGGTGCCGAGTCGTTTCATCTGCGCTCAGTTGTGCCTACGACACAGCAGCCCTGCTTCGCATCTACAGCAGGCAAAACCAAGGCAGGCGTCCGGTTGCTTAATGGTTAGGCTTTTTTTTCATTTGTTGAAGACCCCACTGGTGAATACCGATGTTGTCCTAAGCAGACTTACAACCCTTCTATACCCATTGGGCTTAGATTAGATGTACCTGTTTAGCAGTGGCTGTTGCTTCCCTGGCCCTTTCACCCCACCCTAGGGTTGGCAATCCCCAGGTGGGGGCAGGGGATTCCCCGGTTTGGAGACCCTCCCCCACTTCAGGGTCGTCAGAAAGCGGGGTGGGGGGGGGGAGGGAAATGTCTGCTGGGAACTCTGTTATTCCCTATGGAGATTTATTCCCAAAGAAAATCATGGAGAATTGATCTGCGGGTACCTGGGGCTCTGGGGGGGGGGCTGTTTTTTAGAGTAGAGGCACCAAATTTTCAGTATAGCATCTAGTGCCTCTCTCCAAAATACCTCCCAAGTTTCAAAAAGATTGGACCAGCGGGTCCAATTCTATGAGCCCCAAAAGAAGGTGCCCCTATTCTTCATTATTCCCCATGGAAGGAAGGAATTGAAAAGGTGTGCCGTCCCTTTAAATGTGAAGGCCAGAACTCCCTTTGAAGTTCAATTATGCTTGTCACAGCCTTGATCTTGGCTCCACCCCTAATGTCTCCTGGCTCCACCCCCAAAGTCCCCTGGCTCCACCCCCAAAGTCCCCAGATATTTCTTGAATTGGACTTGGCAACCCTAGCCTATAGCCAGCAAATAACTTACATTTTCTTAAACCTTGGCTTGTCTAGGTTGAATTTTGTGTTATCAACTAGATACTGGATTTCATACCTTTGCAGCTGCTTAGTTTTTAAAGATGGCATTCTATTATTTTAGTATGTTTGAAATTAAACATGGATTACATTGTATAATTCTTTGAGCATATGTTTTTGGGTTGCATAAAATTGATTCAGAAATGTTATTAATAAACCTGTTTGATATTTAATCTCAGACAATTTCCCCTCCCTTCCCCTCCACATCCTAAAAATGTAGTGGATATCTTTGTTGCTTGACCAATGACATAACCACAGGCTTCACTACAAACATACAGCACAGTAAAGAAGCTCCTTTCCAACTGTAAAGCATAGAGTACCCCCAGACAGCATAATTTACCGCTATCAAGACCTCGCAAGTTCAGTTAGAACAGTCCATTCTGAGAATAGCTGTTTATTGATACATGACAGGTCAGAGTAAGACAGTCCTTGGGGAGGGACTGTGGCTCAGTGGTAGAGCATCTGCTTGGTAAGCAGAAGGTCCCAGGTTCAATCCCTGGCATCTCCAAAAAAGGGTCCAGGCAAATAGGTGTGAAAAACCTCAGCTTGAGACCCTGGAGAGCCGCTGCCAGTTTGAGTAGACAATACTGACTTTGATGGACCTAGGGTCTGATTCAGTATAAGGCAGCTTCATATGTCCATGTCCTTGTGAAAACTGGCTTTGGTGGGCTTTTGCCCTTCTCTTATAGCCTTGGCCCAAATTGTTACACATTCAAAGAAAAGTGGGAAGCAAGCAGTCCCTCCCCCCCCCCTCCGAACTTTCTCAGGCCTCTTCGCAGGTATGCACAAAATCAGGCAAGAGCGACCTTGGTAACTCTTGAGACTAGGCAGAAAGGAATGTTTTAACCATTACATAGAGATAGCAGTAAGCGAAGCAGAGACACTGGAAAGTGAAAGAGCCTTAAGATAATAATGGCAAGAGCCTTCTTGACAGGGAATAAATTATTACTCCAAGAAAATGCCAGATCTGAGAACCGGAGGTTGACAGCTCCAGTGGAGGATACTGTTTGGTTAACTGATAATAAACTGAAGATGCCTGATCGCATTTGATGTTACAGATACTTGCAGTATATGATGTACATTGATTAGGCTGTAAAAGTATTTGGTTGGCTACCCCCCCCCCCCCCATAGTCTCTCAGTAGTAATCACTGGAAAATGTACATTTATATACATTGACACAGTGGCTTTTCTTCCAAAGAGCAAGGTAACACCATTAAGAGCTTTAGGGAAGGGGATATATGTAAAAGTGATAGCATGGGAGGAAGGGGTCCCATGGCACTGTGAGGGAGTGCCACTGGAAGGAACAGCTTGAAAATCTTCCCACAGGAATTGCATCAGTGGGACATTGCAACCATATGCTAGCACTGCAGTGCCTGATGTATGCCAGCTTGTTGCTCAGAGCATTAATCCACAGTTTGCAATGTGTAGAAACTGATCCAGTGTGGGAAAGCTGACAACTTTATTCATTATATAGATGTTCTGTATCAAGGATGAGGAGTGCCTCTTTCCCTTTTCCCCACTTGATGGCTCCATCTTATTATTTAACCTGCCAGCAAAGACTTGTTTGAAGGCATCATTCCTCTATATATATCTCTTCAAGAGGGGGTATTGAGTGATTACCTAATGGCTGAATATCCCCTCCCCTAATGAAGACAAATGCAACACTCCAAGAATTATATTTTTAGTAGTGACTATATTTCTTTGGCTTTGGGGTTTTTGTTTTTTGTATCTTTTTGTTTTTGATGCTCTCTATCGCCCTGTTTTGGGTTGCTTAAAACCACCATGTGATCCAGAAGGGCAACACCATTGATGCCCCAGAAGTTGACACCAGTGGTTTCATTAGAACAGCCTTGGGCTGAACAGGAGCTAGGGGTGGTTAGCTCAGTACAAGAAATAACATAGGTGTATATATATATATTGGGGGGGGGGGGGGGATGGAGGTTCCCCATGCTCTCCCAACCTGCCCACTGTCTCCCCCTGCCCTCCACTTATTGCTTTTTAAAATTTAGTAATTTGTATCTACTGCAGGGCTGTAGAAATGTATCCGATAAAACAATTACAAAAAAGAAGAGACCCCCTCAAGGGTATATGTCCACAGAAAAAAATCTCACCATGTTTCAAGCAAGCAGCCTTTTTCAGCAGAAGAATTGGCCACGGCATTATCCTCTTAAAGAATGATGGCAGATCCTTGTGCACAAATGCAGGGTGGTTCCAGTCATATGTAAAGCTGTGGTTTGGGTTGCAATTTAAAGCAGAAAAAGGTGCTTGGGTCGGGGTGCTGAATCCTCCACTCCATGCTAATTTTCTTTCTGCTGGACTCAGTTGCAGTGGGGAGGCCTTGATTTGTACATGGAAGCAGGAGGCAAGAAACAGTGGCCAACTCAGCACTCCCAGCCACACAAACCTTTTGTAGTTTTAAGGTGTTAGGCCCATGTTTAAAGGTACAGGCCTGTTGCTGTCATGTGGGCTGCTCAGAGGCGTATGGATTTGGGGGTAAATACTTACTAGACTCCATGTGTGTAGAGAAGAAAACTGGTTTGTTGCTGAACCATGAGTTGCATGTAGGCCATCAATAGGGTTGCCAAGTCCAATTAAAGAAAAATCTGGGGACTTTGGGGGTGGAGCCAGGAGACATTGGGGGTGGAGCCAAGAACAAGGATGTGACAAGCATAATTGAACTCCAAGGGAGTTCTTGCCATCACATTTAAAGAGACAGCACACCTTTTAAAATGCCTTTCTTCCACAGGAAATAATTAAAGATGGGGGCATCATATTTTGGGGCTCATAGAATTGGACCCTCTGGTCCAATCGTTTTGAAACTTGGGGGGTATTTTGGGGAGAGGCACTAGATGCTATACTAAAAATTTGGTGCCTCTACCTCAAAAAATAGCCCCCCAGAGCCCCCAATACCCACAAATCAATTTCCTATTATTCCCTATGGGAATCATTCTCCATTGGGAATAATAGAGTGCCTAGTAGACATTTCCCTCCCCCCCACACGCTTTCTAAAGGGGGGGAGGGCCTCCAAACTAGGGAATCCCCTGCCCCCTCCCTCTCACACACACACACACTTACCAGATCTTCCTCCGGACAACTCTACTTCCTGTGAAAACGAAAGCAAAGAAAGGGAGGGGCCGTTCTCAGAAGCCCTTTCTGCTTCCTGCTTCCTGCCCAGCCTTAAAGGGGCAGACATTTTGCAAACGGCTCAGGAGCTCTACAACATGAAGCCTAAAGGTATGTTCTCCCCCCCTCCACCCCCCACCCCCACTTCCAGAGTTTTGAAGAGCGGGAGATGAGGCTGCGAACCCAGAAGTCTCCCGCCAGAGCGGGAGGTTCGGGAAGCCTAGCCATCAACCAGGGTGTCAGAGCAGGAGAGCTCTGAAAGGCTGTGATGCCTGATGGATAAACTGGCCACTCTGTGTAGGGCCAGGCCTTCTTGTAATATCAGGTGCTGCCTTCCCTGGGCTGGGTGCAACTCATCCAGACAGCTTCCCCAGGCTGGTTATGACATGGCTGGTGCAAAAAGGCAGGCAGCTTGCTGCCTTTTCCTGGGCTTTTGTGACTCATCCAGGGCAGGTCAGATTGCAGTTTTAACTTTGGCATCTCCCCATTCAATGCTATTGAATGGAAAGGGATTACCAAGGCCTCGGATTCAGCAGGAGCTCACAGGAGCGCAGCTCCTGAACCTTTCTGACAGTTCCACCTTCTCCTTCCCACCTGGTCCATTGAATAGTAGGTGCAGCTGCATAATAATCACTGGATGAGCTCCACCACCTTTTTTTCTACAAAACAAACCCTGGGAATACAAATGTCATAATTATCACTAAAAAACCTTGGACTGTCCTTGTTCTTTGGAAAGTTGTTTTCCTGACAAATTGTGTTTGCCTAAAATGCATAAATAAAATTTTAAAAAGAACCCTGTGGCGCTGAGTGGTAAAGCTGCAGTACTGCAGTCTTGAGTTCGATCCCAGTGGAAGCTGGGTTCAGGTAGCTGGCTCGAGGTTGGCTCAGCCTTGCATCCTTTCGAGGTTGGTAAAATGAGTACTGAGCTTGCTGGGGGGAAAGTGTAGATGACTGGGGATGGCAATGGCAAATCACTCCGTAAAAAGTCTGCTGTGAAAACGTTGCGAAAGCAACGTCACCCCAGGGTTGGAAATGACTGGTGCTTGCACAGGGGACTATCCTTACCTTTAAAATGCATCTGGATTTCCCCCAAAAAATCTATATAGGGTATCATAAACCATTACAAAAAGGCACTTCATTAGAATCTAAAGTTCAAAGAGTACAGCAGTAACTTCATTTTACACTACAAAAACATTCTCACACTCCATTGTGAACTGATAAGGAGCTTGTGAAATTTAGGGAGTACACACTTCAGGCATAGCATGCTTTTCC
Organism: Heteronotia binoei; assembly: GCF_032191835.1. NCBI lineage: Eukaryota > Metazoa > Chordata > Lepidosauria > Squamata > Gekkonidae > Heteronotia > Heteronotia binoei. The sequence goes on from NC_083224.1 coordinate 100,959,262, forward strand.
CAGTAACATAAACATTCTTTGCCAGATGGCAAGGCATATGTAGTTGCTAAGTTGTATATAATGAAGAAGAACCAAAGTATTGACCTGACATTTATTCAGCCATCTTATATCAAAATACCCGGGCTTGACAGATACTTTCTAGAGTTGTTGGGACTCAAGCCTGCCTGGAAGCCACATTGTATGCTCAAGAAGCCCTGGCCTTGGTTCCCTTGATTGTGATGTGGGAAATGCATTTTGTACATGCCTCATGTTCTTCTTTGTTTTTGCTTTACACATTCAGTGAGGTAAAGAGGAGCAGAAAAATGCAGAAGGTATATATATATATATATATAAAGGTTGACTAACGCTGATATTAAAATACAGAGATTAATACAGTCATGAATATATGTAGGTAGTTACATACAGGTAGAAATAGTTACATAGAGGCAGGGGTCATTTTGTAGAAAAATAGGTGGTGGAGCTCATGCAGGGATTGTTATGCAGCTGCACCTACTATTCAATGAGCAAGGTGGGAAGAAGGAGAGGGAACCATCACAAAGGTTCAGGAGCTGTGCTCCTGTGAGCTTCTGCTGAATCCGAGGCCTGCATACAGGTGGAAATATAGGTATAAATACATGAATATATGTGGATATGCAAATAGGTATGAACAGGGTTTTTTTAAGCAGGAATGCAGTTCCGGCTGGCTTGGTGTCAAGGGTGTGTGGCCTAATATGCAAATGAATTCTGCAAAAAAGCCCTGTGTGAAACAATGGTGATGTCAGGGGCTCTGGCTTAATATACAAATGAGTTCCTGCTGGGCTTTTTCCACAAAAAAGCCCTGGGTATGAGTAATTATATGAGTATATATGTGGACACATATATATGCTTTTAATAACTGACCATTCATTAACTATGACAACACTAACAAGACAATCACTTGGTTGTTTCTGAATCACAAATCTAGGGCAGATTCTGCACTAACCTTGCTCCGAGCCAGGCTTCTGTTTCTTTCAGGAGCAAGCTAGCAATTTCGCACCAGCTACTTTGCACCGTCATTTTGCATGGGGAAAACCTGTGATTTGCCATGCCACAGTGTAAACCTGAAAAAACAGGTTTATGCTGCAGGGCAGCAAATCGTGGGTTTTCCGCACACAAAATGAAGGCGCAGAGCAGCTGGTGCGAAATCTCTAGCTTGCTCTGGAGAGAAGCAGAAGTCTGGCATGGAGCAAGGTTACTGCAGAATCAGCATAGAACTCAACCATTGTCAGGGACTTGCACCTGACACTTTGACTTTAATTAAAAATTGTTTAAAACTCTTTAAACGATGTAATGTATAAGCAGCATTTTGTTGGTCCCATCAGGATGTGTTCAGAAAGACAAACAAGGTTGAGGGAGGAGGGGGAACTAGCAATTTAAAATGTTTTCTCCTAGCACTCAAAAGTGATCAAACTACATACCAGGTACTCTCTGTGCAAAGGGAGTTCCAAAATCTAGGCATCACAGCAGAAAAGCCCCTGCCTCTGGGTTCACCCACCTTACTTCTACTGGTGAGTGCACACACAGCTAGGGTGGCCAGACCGTCCCGGTCTCCCGGGACATTCCCGGATCTGGCCACCCAATCCCGGATCCCGGGCTGCCTATACCGGGACCATTAAAGGTCCCGGTTTAGGCAGCCCCGAGCCGGTGGGCCCGCGGGCGTGGGCGGGGAAGGCGGGGAGTGAGGGAGGGAGCGTCCCTGCGCCTGCGCAGGGCCCCTGCGCACGCGCAGGGACGCTCCCACCCTCACTCCCCGCCTTCCCGCCCGCGCGCGGGGCCCGGCGGCAGTGGTGGAGGCCTCTCCGTGGCCTCCGCTGGTCGCTGGAAGCCCTCCAGAGACTCTGGAGGGCCTCCAGGGACCAGCGGAGGCCGCGGGGAAGCCGCGGAGCAGCCGGCGCTGGTCCCTGGAGGCCTCCAGAGGCCAGCGCCGGTAGCGGAGAGGCCCGGCGCTGGTCCCTGGAGGCCTCCAGAGGCCAGCCCCGGCAGCTCCCTCCCTCCCTCGCCGCGAGGCCGCCGCCGGAGGACTCCGCGCCGCCGCCGCCGCTGGATCCGCCGCCCTGGAATAAGGTAAGGGGGCCGAAAGCGGGGGGGGGGCGGGGGGCGGCCTTCCTTTCTTCCCTCCCTCCTCCCTCCCTCCCTTCCTTCCTTCCTTCCTTCCTTCTTCCTTCCCTCACTCCCTTCCCTTCCTTCCTTCCTTCCCTCCCTCCCTCCCTCCTCCCTTTCTTCCTTTCTTCCTTCCTTCCCTCACTCCCTTCCCTTCCTTCCTTCCTTCCCTCCCTCCTCCCTCCCTTCCTTTCTTCCTTCCTTCCCTCCCTCCCTTGCCTTCCTTCCTTCCCTCCCTCCCCCCTTCCTTCCTTCCTTCCTTCCCTCCCTCCCTCCCTCCCCCTTCCTTCCTTCCTTCCCTCCCTCCCTCCCCCTTCCTTCCTTCCTTCCCTCCCTTCCTTCCTTCCTCCCTCCCTTCCCTCCCTTCCTTCCTTCCTTCCCTCCCTCCCTTCTTCCTTTCTTCCCTTCTTCCCTTCCTCCCTTTCTCCCTTCCTTCCTTCCTTCCCTCCCTCCCTCCTTATGTTGTTATGTGATGCAGAGTGTTGGACTGGATGGGCCACTGGCCTGATCCAACAGGGCTTCTCTTATGTTCTTATGTGACGCAGAGTGTTGGACTGGATGGGCTACTGGCCTGATCCAACAGGGCTTCTCTTATGTTCTTATGTGATGCAGAGTGTTGGACTGGATGGGCCACTGGCCTGATCCAACAGGGCTTCTCTTATGTTCTTATGTGATGCAGAGTGTTGGACTGGATGGGCCACTGGCCTGATCCAACAGGGCTTCTCTTATGTTGTTATGTGACGCAGAGTGTTGGACTGGATGGGCCACTGGCCTGATCCAACAGGGCTTCTCTTATGTTGTTATGTGACGCAGAGTGTTGGACTGGATGGGCCACTGGCCTGATCCAACAGGGCTTCTCTTATGTTCTTATGTGATGCAGAGTGTTGGACTGGATGGGCCACTGGCCTGATCCAACAGGGCTTCTCTTATGTTGTTATGTGATGCAGAGTGTTGGACTGGATGGGCCACTGGCCTGATCCAACAGGGCTTCTCTTATGTTATTATGTGATGCAGAGTGTTGGACTGGAGGGGCCACTGGCCTGATCCAACAGGGCTTCTCTTATGTGACAATACTGACTTTGGTGGACCCAAGCACTGATTCAGTGTAAGGGAGCTTTGTGTTTGTGTCTTCTAGTGCAATTTTGTTCTCAGATCCTGTATTTACTTCATCAGTATATGGGATAAGGCACTTTCTCAACTGTGCTGCATAATGCAGCCTATTTATTTTGTCCTGTTGGCTCTGTTGGCTCTATCTGCGCCACCTTCATCACTTTCGGGGTGTGGATCCCCCAGTGGAGTGGTCTCCCGACTCCCTCCGCCGGCTGTTTCTGATAGCCCTGCGCCCCCTCTTTCATTTGATATGTGTCCCGTGCGGGTGCCACCCTCCCGCCGGGAGATGCCGCAAAATGAGCCCCCTTGAGGCTTATGGCGGCAGGGCTCGGGGGAAGCGAGCTAGACTGCTGTTCTTTTGAGGGGTTATAGAGTGTTTCGAGCCCGTCCCTGTGGCATCGGTCCCATCATTGTGGGGCCCAGGGGGCCGGCGCAGCGGCACGCTGAAGCAGCCTGTCGGTCACTTCCAGGTTCCTGTCCTGCATCTTGACCGGTGTTATTAGTGACAGGCTGCTTCGGCGTGCCGCTGCGCCGGCCCCCTTGGTCCCACAACGATGGGACCGATGCCACAGGGACGGGCTCGAAACACTCTATAACCCCTCAAAAGAACAGCAGTCTAGCTCGCTTCCCCCGAGCCCTGCCGCCATAAGCCTCAAGGGGGCTCATTTTGCGGCATCTCCCGGCGGGAGGGTGGCACCCGCACGGGACACATATCAAATGAAAGAGGGGGCGCAGGGCTATCAGAAACAGTCAGCGGAGGGAGTCGGGAGACCACCCCACTGGGGGATCCACACCCCGAAAGTGATGAAGGTGGCGCAGATAGAGCCAACAGAGCCAACAGGACAAAATAAATAGGCTGCATTATGCAGCACAGTTGAGAAAGTGCCTTATCCCATATACTGATGAAGTATATACAGGATTTGAGAACAAAATTGTTTCCGGCGGTGATATTTGGGGGATTTTTGGGGACGTCACAGGAAGTGCTGTGAAGTCACTTCCTGTTTCCGGCAGGTGACACGGGGGAAATGATGTCACAGGAAGTGATGCCACTTCCTGTTTCCGGTGGTGGCATGACGTCACCGGAAGTGACGTCACCGGAAGTGACGTCACTTCCTGTTTCCGGCGGCGCACGCGCTTTGCGCGCGCGCACCCCCCCCCCCCAGTGTCCCTGGCTGGCCTTCAGACATTATGGTCACCCTACACACAGCAGAACCTCAGCTTCCAGTTTGAATCATAGGCAGGTTAATGTGAGAGAAGATAAGCCCTTTCTGGCAACTAGCAATCTCCCTACAGTGGTTTGTATAAAGCTTTCAAACAGTCTTCAAAGGCAGCTCCACACAGAGCGCATTGTGGTAATCAATGTTCCCTCTAAGCTGCAGAGTTTTATGAGCAAAAATTTTACTTTGTGAGCTACTGATATTAAAGTTGTGAGCTACTGGCATTAAAGTCATGAGCTACTGCATAAAGTATTGTGCTCTTGGACCATTTGTCTTGAGCTGGGACAAAAATGTGTGAGCTGGAGGCTAAAAATTTGTGAGCTAGCTCATGCTAACTCAGCTTAGAGGGAACACTGGTGGTAATCTATCCTGGATGTAACCACAGCCAGCTCATGCTTCAGTCTCAAAGAAGGTGGGGTGGGGGGTGGGCAGAGTCTAGCCAGCAGTCACTACAGTCTCTCTCCTCCCACCATCACTGCGCCACAGACAGAAGAAAAAGTGTCATTGTGCACAATGGCTGAAACACCATTGCTTCTGTCTCCTGAGTGGTCATGGGGGGGGGGGGCGGGCAGGGTAAAGTGACTGGCAGCTAATTGCTGCCTCTTTCTACCTACACTCCCCAGCACTTCTTTTCCACACAATACAAGCAACACTTCTGTCTGTCACATTTGTCTCTTCCTAGGCAGGCATGCTAGCATGGATGTGGTTCAGATCAGATCTGAGCCCTAGAATGCATGACTGAATACTCTTTGCCACATTTCAATGAGCAAAGCCAATGGCCTGAGTCTCCCTTGATGTTATGCCTGGGCACACTGTGTTGATTAGTTCAGTGACCCTTCATCCTGTGCTGGAATAAACTAACCAGATGGCAAGCTCTGGCTTGGCTGGTTTAAGGCTGTACTTTGATCTTCTACTTTGTTTTCCCTATTATGATGAAAGTCTATTGGCTGAGATTCTTACTAGTATAAATAGGAATTCCCTATCCCTCAAAATTGAATGCAGTGGTTAGGAGAAGCACACTATCCCTAGAGAATGAGGTCCTGGGAATCATATGTTATGTATGAGAAAATAGCAGTTTCCCTAAATTCATTATTTCAGATATGGAAATGAACACTTCTCCTAAATGGTAATGGATAAATCTCCTCCACTTCAGTATGGATGTTATTTATAAGGTTTTTGTTCGTTGTTTTAATAGCTAGATATTTTAGACTTTCTGTGCTTTATATGGCTTTTAATCTGTTACCCACCTTTAATCCCAACTGCCTAAGATAAAGGCAAGGGGGTGAACCCCAGAGGCAGGGGCTTTTCTGCTGCGATTCCTAGTTTTTGGAACTCACTCTGCAGAGAGTCACCTGGTATCGTTAAATGTTACATAAAACAAATATGTGCACACTATATCTATATTTAGTGACTATTTGGGAAAAGTTAAATCTGTTTCTAAGAGATTCTTCTCCCAGCTCATAATATTGATGCATGCAAGCTGTCGGTGCAGTGTGTGTGTGAGTGAGTGAGTGAATGAGTGTGTGCATTATCATGAACAATTTAATAAGATCCAGATTCTGCTAAATTCTGCTAAAGCATAAGGAACAGCCATATGTTTTTTTTAATTGCCCACAAGCCCCAAGTACTTTCTGAACTGAAGTCTCAGCTGCCTTCCTTAAAGTCTGTAATCAAGACAGATATCTCTTGGGAGTGTATTCCATAGGGAGAGTTCTGTTACAGAAAATGCTTGCTCCTCAGCAATACTGGCCATTCCTCTGAAGACTGTGTGGCACTGTGTGGCACTTACATGATTGAAGACATCTTGGTCACATCCACTTGCCTTGGTGAATGCTGAGAAGACTGTGGCTGGTACAGCACATGCTTTGAATATAGAATGTTCCATCCCCAGCTTCTTTAAGAAATGGTAGGTCTTGGACCTTGGGAAAGATGCTTCTCAGACTGAGATACTCACCTCTGCAAGAAGATAATAGACTTGGACCAGGTCCAAACCCTGGTTTCTGTGCCAGCTGCTTCAAAATAGGGTGACCACAGGAATCCCATGACTTTACATTGCTTTAAAAAAGTAACTTCTTAGCAATGCAAACCTATGGGATTTCTAGGGTCACTCCACTTTGAAGCAGTTGGTCTTCAAACTCGGTTTTGGATTAGGCCCCAGCGTATCTCATTTATAGGGCATAGTCTTCAATAGTGTGAGGAAGTATGATTTAGGGTGGTGGAGGCAGCTGTACCTGGTGATGTAGCATTTAAAGTGTCAGATTAGGATCTGGCTATGGATACTTGCTTGGTGATCCTGAGCATAAGAATCTCTCTTAGCCTAAGCTGCCTCATAAAATTGTTGTGAGGATAAAATGGAGGAGGGGAGAACAAGCTGGTTAGGGTCCCTGTTGGAGAGAAAAATAAGATATGAATAGCTAAACTTCACACACACACACACAGAGGTGTGGGGTTTACATCCCACATTTATCCAGGTACTCATCTCCAGTTTAATTTATAAAGTGAAGCAGTTGGCTTTTTGTTGCAAACAGGTGCATGCAGGCTGTACCCGCATTCAGTGTAACATGTCAACAGGACTTAGGGCAGATAATATAGGAGTGTTATGTGGAAGAGATCAAGCACTGGCAATACACGAAGGAGAAGCCTTCAAAGTGAGATTCGGCTGGAGTGTACATTCCCTTGGAACATGTCCCGAATCTACCTGCCCACTGGGGTGACCTATTTTGGATGGCTCTTCACATGTGACAATAAGGTACAAGGAGGGGAGGTGCTTTTATGAGGCGCTTTACGGTAGCTGGCTTGTAGCGGTTGGTTTCTCTGCATCGGGCTTGCCTGTATTCCGGGCAGGTGGGAGAGGCCGGAGCAGAAGGCGCGGCGGGAGAGCCCCAGCGGATCAGCAAGCGCGACCCCTCTCCGGCGACAAGCTGCGCAGGAGCCGTTTGGCAGTCCCGGCTGCTGCATCCCAGAAGCGGCAACTTTGGTAGAGCTTGGATGCTGCTGAGCTCCGGCCGGCTGCCGGCCCGCCCCTGGAAGCTGGTGCACCCAAGGGCAGCCGGCCGGTGCTACGGAGGAGTTTCGTAAGAGACAAATCCTGGATCAAGGCGAGAGCAGCGGGGTCGGCATGACGGGGGAGGGGAGAGCCGGCCTCTTCCTTGCAGGCGCCCGCCCCAGGAGAGCCTGCTGCTAGTTCAGGTCTCCTCACGTCTCTGGCGGGGCGGGAGGAAGGGGATCCCTGCTGCTCCAGGCCGCCCGCAAGGAGGCAGAAAGCAGCCCCGTGGCCATGGAGGTGCCGGCCGGTTGTGCTGACTTCCCCGACCTGAAGGACCTGGAGAGCAAAGTCGGACAGAAGCCCCCAGACGGGCTGCTGCGTTGGCTGCGGGAAGACCCGGCTGCTCATCTTCTCCCCAGCAGCCCCAGCCGCGGCCTGCGCCAAGGACTCGGGGAGAAGATCAAGGCGCTGAAGCTGGAACTGGTGAGTCACGGTCACACACCCCCTCCCCCGCTCCTCAGACTTGCCCCTGGGGTGAATCAGCCCCCGCTGTCTGAAACACCCTTTCAACAGCACTGCCTGGCTGCCCTCCTTGTGTCTGAAGTTCTTTCTGGGACATGAGCTCAGTTCTTTTCCTGCTTATCTCCCCCCACCCCCACCCCGCAAGGGCAGTGCCTCATTCTCTACCCTTGTGCCTGGTCTCCACATCCGCCCTCCTTACCTCCTTTTGCCCAGGTGAGACATCAACACCATTGGGAGGTTCTTGGGCAAGTCCAATCCTCCCCCCTTTCTATGGGACAGAAGCACCTTGCAGTTCTCTTCATGGCTTGCCCTGCAGTGTGGAATAAATCACCCACATTTTTGGTCCCAAATGTTTTTGTGTGTGTTGTGCTCCCTCCTCTTATTTGAAGGGAGGGGACTAATGTTCACCCACTGCTGGAGGTTCTCCACGGACCTTGAGTTTTTCATTCTCCTTCTGATGCATCTGATGATTTAGAGGATGCCTGTGGCAGCTCAGACAACAATCTACCCATTCTTCTCCAAGGTGCACAGCACCACATTTGGTCTTTTGCCACTGCAGATTACAGCAAGGCCAGTGCCACCTCCCCCCCCCCCCGCCCCCATGCTTTCCCACGCCCTCCTGTTATGACAGACCAGCTGTAGACTCTGGGACATTTCTGAGATGCTGGAGGTTGGAAAGCATTCCAGCTTCCAAGCCCAGCATCACAGGCCAGCTCACTCAGGCCCACTCTGTTTAGCTGCACTGCATGGATTTAAATGTGATTTCAGTGGGATCATTTGAAGCAGTTCTATTCAAGTGGCCACTAGAACTAAAGCTGCTTAAATTCCTAACAGATTCTGTTTACATTGAGACAGGCTGAAAACTTATTAAATAGCAAGATTATATATGTTTTTTGTTCTTGAGGAATACATTTGAAGGATGTGAAAACAGTAAGATCAGAGGTGTTTTGATTGTGTGTGCACAAACAAAAACCCAGATAGTTTCCCTGCCTCTTGTATCATATACTTGATTTGGCCAATCAAAGAACCACATTAAGAGATTGCAAATATAGGCTGAGTGGATTTTTCAAGCATCCAGCATCCTCTGAAGATATCATAGGATTTCTTTCTCATGTGTCCAAGTTGCAGCCCATCAGGACTGGATCTCCGTGTTTTTTGAGGAGGGGCAAAATTAAAAAATGGTGCTCCCTTATGGGCTATTCTAACTTATGGTCCCATAGAATACAATGGATTCCATGCCCAATTTGGCTCCCCCACCCACTGTCAGCGCCCGGGGCAAGCACCCCCTTCTGCACCGCCCCCCTAGATCCGGCCTTGCAACCCACTGCATACTTACTTGGGAGGTAGATGCGGGTGGGTAGCCATGGTCGTCCAAAGCAGCAGAACCAAATTTGAGTCCAGTTTCCCTTTTAAGACCAACAAGATGCTATTCAAAGTATAAAAACTTCCATGTGCAAGCAAGTATCTGAAGAAGTGTGCTTGCACACAAAATCTCTTGTTGAATACAATTTTGTTGGCCTTAAAGGTGCCACTGGACTCAAACTTTGTTCTGTTACTTGGGAGGTGTATACTAAACTTTGTCTGGAACCATTCTATGACCTCTTTAGGGCATCCTGACTGCTTTGCAGTTCCAGGCAACTCACTTTCAGTACTACAGCAGATATGAGTGTTCTGGTTGTCCCTCAGGGAAAAATGGATACATGGGAAGGAGTCTCTCCACATCCCAACATCATTTTTCATTCTCTTTACTTTGAAATATCAGATATGCTGGGATCTCCTATGGTGAACTGAATTAAGAGCTAAGAGCACTTTTATTTTATTTCATTTGATATTCTTTGTATTTGTGTGTGTGTATGCATGTGTGCATGCATGCCTGGAAGTCATGGTGACTTCTGGTGACCCTAATGGGGCATGGAGAGTGTTCAGAGAAGTGGCTTGATACAGCCTGCCTCTCCTTCCCAGTCCTGGTATTCCAAGGAGGTCTCCCATACAAGTACTTGCTAACCCAGCCCTGCTTAGCTTACAAGACTCAAAAGAGCTAAGAGCCAGGGCTTTTTTTTTTTTTAAGCAGGAATGCACAGGAACACAGTTCCGGCTGGCTTGGTATCAGGGGATGTGGTCTAGTATGCAAATGAGTTCCTGCTCAGCTTTTTCTACCAAAAAAAGCCCTGCTAAGAGTACTTTTGAGTACAGTGGAGGGGCTAGATGTTGCTAGCTATCTTACTGGAGACGTTTGTAACACACATCCCTCCACAGCCATGACTTCCCCATCTCTTTCACATAGCATTCAGTTCCACCCTATGAATGGAAGCCATAACTCATCCAAGGTGGTTACAGACAAAAATCAATCTAAAGACACTGACACTGGGTCATGATTGCTCAACGACCAACCTCCCCATCACCCATTACCTCAACCTTACAGTTCACTGTTCATTGGCTAGAGTGTTAGACTGGAATATGAGAGGCTGGGTTCAAATGTGCGCTCTGCCATGGAAGCTTGCTGTGTGATCTTGCCCAGTTATACACTCTCAGCCTAACCTACTTCAGAGGGTTGTTGTGAGAATAAAATGAAAATGGGGAGACTATTGTAAGCCACTTTGGATACTCATTGGGGACAAAAGTGGGATATAAATGAAGTAAATAAAAACAAATAAATAAAAAATGGGCACAAAACTCACCAACCATATTGCTAGTAAGAGTCTGTCACAAAGTGGAGTGAGCCATGAGTGGCCTAGCCAACTACATGTCCAAAAGGAATTGTTACTACTGCCAGGCAAGTCAATGAACAGTGAACTGTAAGGTTGAGGTAATGGGTGATGGGGAGGTTGGTCGTTGAGCAATCATGACCCAGTGTCAGTGTCTTTAGATTGATTTTTGTCTGTAACCACCTTGGATGAGTTATGGCTTCCATTCATAGGGTGGAACTGAATGCTATGTGAAAGAGATGGGGTTTTGTCCTTATAAAAGGAGGCACCCCAGGCTGCAATGGTGCAGGGAGAGAGAAGATTCTTAATCTTTTTTCTTCTGGCCATTCCCCACTAAAAACAGCCCCTTTACTTTTTCTGGGAAAACCCTATGCATACTCACTTTTTAAAAACCAAGTGACAGTGAGGAATTTTCAGGAAAAGAAAAGGCATAAGGAACCCCTCCCCCCTGCATTCTGCAATAATGAAAGGTTTTCCTTTAAAGAATTGTAAGATTATATAAGAGATGCAGTTCTGTCTTTAGCCATTATGTTATGCTAGCTGCTACAGTTTCATGAGTTCTATTAACATAAGCAGAGTCATTGCTATTTGCATATACCTGAGATCAGGTGTTATTTCTATGGACTAAAACAGGTGAGCCACCCTAAGCCCATTATAGGGAAGGTGGGATATAAATAACATAAATAAATAAATAAATAAATAAATAAATAAATAAATAAATAAATAAATAAATAAATATTTGTTTTGAGGATTGGCCAATCATCCTGTATGACTGAAGAATGCATATACTTAGGTTTAATTTAGAAAAGCCCAAACAGGAAGCTTGTGCCTGTACTTCATCCTTCAACAAGCAAATCTGTTGCTTGATTGCCATTAATCACTAACTGATATTAAATATTCCCTGCAAAGTGCTTCCTGTGCAAACATTGTTACTGCTCAGTAGTCTTGCAAAGACACCAGGTAGGGATAAATGAAATCCTAGAGCCACTTGTTTTTCTTTCACATTTTTAGTAGGATTTGTTTCTTAAATAATCTGGATCAAAAGCATGCTGAATGCAAAGCACAGAACTGTCAGGGCTCATTTTAATTGCTGTATTCTGGCAAGCCCTCCTTAACATTCGTCTTGTCACTGGAGAGGCAGGCAGGTATGGAGTTGTCGCTGTACAAAAACAGAAGAATGGGGAAAGTCCATAAATGCAGTATTGGGTGTACTTTGCATGTAAAACTCAGTAAACCACTAGATTATCAGTATTCTGTTTGCTTGTTTGGAAGTAAAATTGTGGTGGGCACACTGGGCTATGGATATTCTTGGCTGTCGTAGCAAAAAATCATTATGCTGTAATGAAAAACAATTGGAAGCCTATCTTGGAGATATTCAGAGAGCTTTAGAGCAATTCACTTGAGCTGGGAATAGATATGCCAACAAACCTATGCTTTATAGATACACTGAACATACTCCTCCAGAAAATATATCACATGGACTCTTGAAGTGCGGTGCATAAACCACATCAAGGTTGCATGTGGCCACTTTATGCATGTTGGCTTCAATGAGTTAAAATGATTGAAGTTCAGGTGCATCAGCTTTAACTTTTTCTTGAGGGCACCAAATGGGTCCACCAAGTGCATATGTATTTCTAGTGTGTTTAGAGTAGTTCACATGCATTTGTCAGTAATCCTTAAAACAATGCAGCTGAAGAAGATAGAAGATATTGGATTTATATCCCGCCCTCCACTCCGAAGAGTCTCAGAGCGGCTCACAATCTCCTTTACCTTCCTCCCCCACAACAGACACCCTGTGAGGTGGGTGGGGCTGGAGAGGGCTCTCACAGCAGCTGCCCTTTCAAGGACAACCTCTGCCAGAGCTATGGCTGACCCAAGGCCATCTCAGCAGGTGCAAGTGGAGGAGTGGGGAATCAAACCCGGTTCTCCCAGATAAGAGTCTGCACACTTAACCACTACACCAAACTGGCTCTCCAGCTCTCCAGCTGACAGTCTTCGGGTAATATTTATGAAAAAATATTGCTGACATTGCAGGATATCTTATTGAGGTAGCCAGTTTGCTGATATGCAACTCACATAGAATTGATTTGGTTGAAAGATGTTATTTATTTTCTAAATAAAGCAGAAGAAAATTAAATATATATAAATATATGGAGAGATTATTTTATTTATTTATAGTCCATTTTTCTTACTGAGATTGAAGGCAGATTAAAACCAAAGCAAAAAGGGCAGTCAGGGCTTTTTTTGGTAGAAAAAGCTCAGCAGGAACACATTTAGACTACACCCCCTCCCCACATCACCATTGTTTCAGCAACAATTCATTTGCATATTAGGTCACACCCCAATGACAAATTAGCCAGAACTGTGTTCCTTTGCATTCCTCCTCAAAAAAAAGCCCTGAGGGCAGTATTGTTCAAACAATGCAATGCAACCAGATTGCATGGTTAAGAACAACACACTTGAAACTGGGTACAGTGAGCAGTGCCATGAACTGTCAAAGTTTTCAAAGGCATTACTATAGTCCTAGTCCCTCTACAGAAATATCCTCCTGAATGTTTCCATGTACATGTTCTATGGAATGATAAAAGCATTGGAGCCTTCATGATCTCTTCCAGCTGGCCAATCCATATGGTGAGTGCTGCAACAAAAAAAGGTGAAGATTAATTGAACACATATTGTATATTCAAATATAATAATTAATCAAAACGTAGCCGATGCAATTGATATCGTATCCATAGAATGACATTATTTAATTAAAAGCTCTGTAATCTTTACTGGTCTGCTCATCTTCTTGCATCATTAATAAGTTTTGCCAGATTTATAATTCTGCTAGAGAAAGTGTACTAGAATGCTTTCAATTGCTGGCTGCTATGAGTATCATGGCACTTTTTAGCAATCCCAGTTTAATTAGAAAGTGTGGTATATAATTGCAATAAGTAACCACAAAGCTTTTGTGAAACAGAACTCATGGCAGTGGAAAGGGGGGGGGAGACTTTACATGAAGCAATCCTCTGGAAAGCACTGCATACATTGGCCCTGATCCAATTGTACATGTGTGCAGTAGTCATGACTAAGTATGTGTAGCCACTTCAGACATTTGGCAATTGTACCCATCAGCCATTTGTCAAGGAGCAGGAAAAGGGATGAGCTACTTACAGACCCTGTGCCCTGTCCTCAGTGACAGATAGGTGCTATTGGCCATATTCTGACCAGGCCATGTGCATGGTACATGCCTGGCATGGTACATGCATTCAGGAATTAGCCATATCGCAGCATCCATTTCCACACTGAGCTCTTTATTCTTCTGGGGAGATGCAGGCCAAGCCTACTTCTGGCCTTGTAGTTAAGCTGTCACACATAGAAGTTTTTGATTTGTGATAGAGTGCTCAAAAGCAATTATTTGCACAGTGGTATTATAGAATGTGCTTGACTGGTGCCTGAGGGCAAAGACCCATTGCATTAAGCAACTACATATAGCCACAGTTTGCCCAGATGGCAGTTAGAAATGATTCTCCCTTCTCCCAGTTTTATTCCTGAAACAGTTGTTGATTGCTCTTTTTCAGCTAGTCCATATATAAAAGGTAAGGTTGAGTTGCAGCTCATGGTGACCACATGATGTACCTCATGGGTTTTCAAGGCAAGACATGAGCAGAGATGGTTTGCCATTGCCTTCCTCTGCATTGCAGTCCCAGTTTTTCTTGGTGGCCTCCCATCCAAGTACTAACTGTGGCCAACCATGCTTACCTTCTGATGAGATCAGGTTAGACTGAGCTATTAACATGCAACTAAGTCCTATTGATTCCAATAGGAATTAAATAGGATAGTGATGTTTGCTTTCTGAAGCCTGTGTCTGCTGTCATTCCCAGTTTTCTTCATTGTGTCAAATCTTTCAATATGATGAACTGTTGTGAGATAACCCTCAGTCTCATCTCCCACATCACAGGTTTTACTTGCTTTTCTTTTCCAGTAGCATCAGTTGTATTCCTAAATGTCATGCTTTCCAAAACTACAGAAATGTCTTCCCTGGCATTTTTTTAAAAAAAGAACTTCTTTTGCAGATTCATTTGAAGTAATTCAGCTTTCACAGAATTCAACAGCTCCTCAGTAATACTATAACAGTGTTCTATTTAGTGAGCATCTTCTGTTGAAACTGGAAGTGTTTATGCAATAATCTGCTCTTAGAGTCATTTGGTTTCCTTATTAAGTTTATCAGTATGGGTTTCTGATAACTCTAGATTCCCCCCTCCCATCTTTGGTATAGATGATAAAACATAGGCATCTCTTGATAGCTTTGTAGGGCACATCTGTGCCGAGGTATTGATGAAACCCAGATGGGTATACCCCTGCTGTCCAGATATAGCAGACTTTTCAGATTAGCCTCTCTCACTGTCTGCACTGCAAACTGAGCAACTGACTGAATCCAGGCATGACATTGAGTTCCATCTGTGCCACATTTTCTTTAAATCCATAGCAATTAAGTCTTAGCTTGTTTTTCAGAAGACACATGTTTTTAAAAGATGCTCACAAATAATAGAAATGGTGCTTCTAAAGAACAGTTCTGAATCCTGTCCCAGCCCCCGCATGCTGCTCTTCATCTGACTCCAAGATGTACACGTTCATTCTGCTCATTGGGAAATGCAAATACAAAAGGGTCACAGCTCTTTAAAGAACACCTGCTGGATGTTTATTTGATTTTTTTGAAAATTCAGAAATAGAACTATAACTTTGTGCAATGGGATCTGTGTCATGTAGACCAACCATTTGTTCTTTAGTCTTTTCCTGAAGTTTTTTTAATGCTTCCTGCACAAGTGTTTGCTTAGACACAATTCATCCATCTGTTCATTCAGACTTCCCCTTTCTGAAAGCTATCCATACAATTGTGATAGAAATATAAACTTGTCATTGTACCCCCCCCCCCAGCCTTTGTGTAATGAATTGAAAGGTACAACCCAAAGCCAGCTGTAGAGAATGCTCAAAAGAAACACACTCATGGTTAGTCTTCTCTGATTCCTGCTAAGCTCCTGTACAGGCACCATGACCAATTTCCAATTCCTAGAGTTGTGGATCTCCTTTTCTTTTGATCAAACAAACTCATGTACAGCATCTGATACCATAAGGAAGATACAAAGCAATCACTTGTACAAGAAACAGAGTTGAGCTGCCTTTAATTTATTTCATCTTCTGGATGTAAACATTTATAATAAATAATAATAATAATATTTAATTTGTATCCCACCCTCCCCGCCAAAGCAGGCTCAGAGCGGCTCACATAGCAAAGCATAATATACAACATTTCAACAGTTAAAACAAAGTGTTTACAGAACATATGACAAATCATATATACATGTTATTATACATTAAAACCATCTAATTAAAGGCATCAAATTAGTTTGGTGCTAAAATCTCGGTGTTACCCATCTTACAGTTTTTCCGTGGCGACGGCATTCCTTCTACAGTAGACTCCACATTAAGTAAAAGCCAGCTGAAAGAGAGTAGTCTTGCAGGCCCTGTGGAACTGGGCAAGGCTCTGCAAGGCCCGCACCTTCTCTGGTAATTGGTTCCACCAGTGGGGAGCTGTAATCGAGAAGGCCCTTTCCTTGGTGACTTTCAGTCTGGCCTCCTTCAGCCCAGGGATTGCCAATAGATTTTTAGAACCAGATTGTAGTACCCTCTGGGGAGTATATGGGGAGAGACAGTCCCTAAGGTAGACAGGTCCTCGGCCATATAGGGCTTTAAAGGTAATAACCAGCACCTTGTAACGAATCCGGTACACTATTGGCAGCCAGTGCAGTACCTGCAGCCTCGACTGTATGTGCTCCCACCTAGGGAGCCCAAATAACAGCCTGGCTGCCGCATTCTACACTAGCTGCAATTTCCGGGTTCGGCACAGGGGCAGCCCCATGTAGAGAGCATTACAGCAGTCCAACCTCGAGGTGACCGTTGCATGGATCACTGTTGCAGGTTGTCACGCTCCAGGAAGGGGGCCAACTGCCTCACCCACCTAAGATGAAAAAAGGCGGATTTAGCAGTGGCTGCTATCTGGGCCTCCATTGACAAGGCAGGCTCCAGCAGCACCTCCAAGCTGTTGACCTTGTGCGCCATTTTCAATGGTGCACCGTCAAACATTGGTAGGGGGATTTCCCTTTCTAGACTGCCACGGTTCAGGCAAAGGACCTCTGTCTTCGCTGGATTCAACTTCAACCTACTCATCCTGAGTCATCCTGCCACAGCTTGCAACGCCAGGTCCAGATTTTCTGGAACGCAGTCAGGCCGGCCGTCCATCAGTAGATACAGTTGGGTGTCATCAGCATATTGATGACAACCCAACCCGTACATCTGGGCAATCTGGGCAAGGGGGTGCATGTAGATGTTGAATAACATCAGGGAGAGCACCGCCCCCTGTGGAACTCCACAATTAAGTGGGTGCCTCTGGGACAGTTCACCCCCAGTCGCCACCCTTTGTCCTCAACCATCAAGGAAAGAGGAAAGCCATTGCAAGGCCAACCCCTGAATCCCCGCGTCGGTGAGGTGGCGGGTCAGTAACTGATGGTCGACCGTATCAAACTTAGCTGCTAGGTCTAACAACATCAGCACCGCCGAGCCGCCTCAATCCAGATGCCGCTGGAGGTCATTCACCAGGGCAACCAGCACTGTCTCCGTCCCAAGACCTGGGCGAAAGCCAGACTAGTGCGGGTCTAAAATGGAAGCGTCATCCAGAAAACTCTGCAACTAACGCTACTGCCCTCTCAATAATTTTACCCAAAAAGGGTAAGTTTGAGACTGGCCAATAATGTGCCAATTCGGCTGGATCTGATGTAGCCTTTTTCAGGAGAGGGCGGACCACAGCCTCTTTAAGAAGTGTTGGAAAAAGCCCTTCTGAGAGGGATCTATTTACGATGTCCCATCTAAGCTCCCTCTGGCAAGCTTTAATTAGCCAGGAGGGGCATGGGTCCAGATCACAAGTTGTTAGGCATAAAGTGGAGAGGATTCTGTCAACTTCCTCCAAGCTGAGCATGTCAAAGCGATCCAGAACTGGTCCAGAAGACAAGCACGGGGCCTCAAGTTTACATACTGTATCCAATGTGGTGGGGAGGTTGTGGCGGAGCGACGAGATCTTATCTGCAAAATTTTTTTGCAAAAGTCTCACAGCCTATCTCCAATTCCCTAGCATTTGGCCTGCCTTGCGGCAGTGTTGTAAGATTCCAAATTGTTCTAAGCAATTGTGCCGGGCGCAAATTTGCAGATGCAATCTTGACCGCAAAGTAAGTCTTCTTTGTGGCTTTGACTGCTATCTCATAGGACCTCATAAACTCTCTATAAGATGTTCTAGTCGCTTCATCTCGAGTACACCGCCATTGCCTCTCTAACCATCTGAGCCCTCGTTTCAGCTGCTGCAACTCCGGGGTATACCATGGAGCCAGCTTAACACAAGGGTGCAGAGGGCGCCAAGGTGCAATCTCATCAATGACTCTGGAGAGCCAGCCCTACCAAGACTCAATCAGGTCATCAAGAGACGTGCCAGGGGGCCAGGGATCCTGTAGAGCCATTTTGAACTGCTCAGGGTCCATCAGACTCTGCAGGCAAGCCAAAATAAGCTCGCCGCCCAAACGGGCTTAGGGTGGGACATCCACACGAGCCTTAAGAGCAAAATGGTCCGACCATGGCACCGCCTCAGCAGTAATATTGTCCACCAGAACCCCAGCTGCAAAGATCAAATCTAACATGTGCTCCACCTGGTGAGTGGGCGATGCAATAAATTGGGAGAGCCCCAGTGTCGCCATGGATGACACCAGGTCCATCGCCTGACTGGAGGCCATGTTGTCAGCATGGACATTGAAGTCACCCAGGATCACAAGCCTTGGGTACTCCAATGCCCAACCTGCTACAGCCTCCATCAGGAATGGTAAGGTGCTGGATGGTGTGTTAGGCGAACGGTACACCAGCCATATCCCAAACGTCCCATGCCAGACCGGCACATTCAATACCGTTGATTTCTGGGGCCAGGAGAGCCCAAAAGGAGTAAGCCTCTCATATGAATAGAGCCACCCCTCCCCCCCCACCCGCTAGTCCGTGATTGGTGAAAGACTGAGTATCCCGGGGGAGCCATTTGGGAGAGGGCTACAGTCTCTCCCTCTCGTACCCAGGTCTCAGTCACGCAAGCCAGGTCCATGTCCTGTTCGAGCAAAAACTCTCGGAGGACCGTGGTCTTGTTGTTTATGGACCTGGCATTGCATAACACCAATGACGGAGGCGAGTAATTCAACCTGACCCCACTACCTTTCACCGTCGGGATGGGACACAGACTGGAAGGTGGTTGAGCACAATCTTGTCTCAGCCTCCTTCCCTTATACTGATGTCTGTTCCCACCATCATACCTTCCCCTCCCCAGGAGTACTGGAATCCCCAGGCCAATCATCTCCCACTGGTCTCTGCTTCAGCCTCAGCCCAATGTCAAAGAGCACAACTCACATCCTGTAATTAACTTCCCAACCCTCTCCGTCCTTGCTAATCTAATTCCCTTAATTTATCAGTATCTGCCACTTCTAAAGTTATCTAACCAATTAAACCCAACCCACAGTCTCCCTTTTAAATTAATTAGCTAAAAATATTTAGATTAATTCTAATGGCTATTAATTATAAGAAACCCTCACCAACAATAGTACTCAATTAATTTGCCAGAAATATTATATTTTATCAGATAGCCAATTAGTTAATTGATAAATTCATCTACAAATTAGTTAACCAACAGTCCATCGTTTTATCAGGTAAAATTCAATCCTTATAAATTAGCAGCTTGGAGGCAGTTGGAGGTAGGTGTTATGACAAGATAAAGTGCTGCTGTGCCTCTATAGTGCAGATGTTGTATGGAATGTCCTCAAAGTGCAATTGTGCAGAGCAGGGTCCCCAGTTCTTCAAAGTGTGATTCTGCAAAGCAGGGTCCCCAGTTCTTCATCCTTTCCTGCATAGGTTTTTTGGCCCATCAGCCCCCTGCACAGCTTAGCAGACCCGGGAGGGTAAGGCCCCCCTCGTGCCTTCTCGCTGCACAATCAAGGACCCAGAAGCTCTGCTAGCAGCAGCGACAGCAGATCTGGCCAGCACCCAGATGACTGCTTGTAGTATTCCCAGCCGGGGTCAGAGCCCAGATGGTTGCTTGTAGTATTCCCTGCCGGGATAGGAGTCACAACGGCAGCCGACTACCACCACTGGAGAGGTGCTGATTGAATTGCGGCGGATAGAAGTGCTGCTTTCATGGCTGCCCAGGAGCTCTCTGTTGCTTCCCCAACACCTTGTCTGGCAGTCCGGCCGCCACTGATATCTCCTCTCCGATGCCCCACAGCTGAGCACGCTCTCCAGCGTCCGGCCAGCGCTCGGCTCACTACTCGGCCCTGCTTGGCCCTGCTCATTTCTCGGCCCTGCTTGGCCCCACCTACACTCCAGACCACGGTCACAGCAGCCCTCCACATCAGTGCCAGGTCCAGCTTGCTGGAACAGTGAGCAGTGCTTTTGTCTCTTTAGGGAGCTGAGAGCCCACCAAGTTCTTAAATTTCATACCGCACCTTCCCCTAGCAGCATATTATCCAGTCCGCCCTTTGAAACTGCAAATGCAGGGTGTGCTAGGCGTAGATAGTTTTCTTTTTACAGGAGCCCTAGCACCATAATTAAATATATTTATAGTATTAGGGGGCACACCTAGAAAACCTGCATTTTTGGATCAGCACCAGAAATTACAATTGCTGTAGAAAATAGAGATATCATCCTAGCATTCACAAGCTAATGTAAATGTAGCTACGAGACCTGACTCCATCAGGGTTCCGAGTCATGCGTGCCTGAGAATTTAATAACATGTGTATACATGTATTTGATTTTCAAGTGTTCACTGCAGGAAGCAGCAATACAGGAGAGCCAGTTTGGTGTAGTGGTTAAGTGTGCGGACTCTTATCTGGGAGAACTGGGTTTGATTCCCCACTCCTCCACTTGCACCTGCTGGAATGGCCTTGGGTCAGCCATAGCTCTGGCAGAGGCTGTCCTTGAAAGGGCAGCTGCTGTGAGAGCCCTCTCCAGCCCCACCCACCTCACAGGGTGTCTGTTGTGGGGGAGGAAGGTAAAGGAGATTGTGAGCCGCTCTGAGACTCTTCGGAGTGGAGGGCGGGATATAAATCCAATATCTTCTTCTTCTTCATCTAGTTGTGTTTTTTGTATGTATTTACACAACATTAAATACCTGTGCCTAAGAATCCCGATTAGGCAGGTTCCCAAAGGTGTCTCCACAGATATTTAAAACCCTATTTACATGTGTGCACTGCATTCTAACTTTATGTAGTTGTATGGGAAGTGCTGTTGCTTCCTGCAGCTTTCATAATATTCAGAAGTGCCCTCAACTGATGGATTTTTTATGTTCTGAATTTGCCTTTGTTGGCCTCTGGTGCTCCAAGATCTTTAGCCACAAACATTCCTCCGGTTTGTTTTCACTTGTAGCTACGCCCTGTTGGATCTGTTCCCCTCTGTCCATGGTGCTCATATGCCTCATGAACTTGCTCAATGGCATCCGGTCCAACTGGAATCATTTAGCAACGGCACAGTCTTTGAATACAGTCTAATAAATCATACTTTTAAAAACAAGTCCTTTGCTAGTCTTTCAAGTTCCTTGCCTCTCTTCTGTCCTTTATGACTGCATCATGCTGGCAACATTCAAGAGCAAACATGTCATACAGATGTGAATGCTTTGGCAGATCTGAGTTTCTTCTACTAAAAACATAGGCCTCATTCATGTAGACAAGTGGCTGCTTTAAAAGCCATCTTGGACAATGCTCTTCACCAGGAACTATTTGGCCTCTTACTAAAATCCTGATATTCACCATGTCAACATAGAAGGAGCTCTAGGAAGGGAAGATTTGTGGTTGTGTGATGAAAATGGCAACTTTGGCATGGTGAAAGCTACAGTCAAATTCTTCCCACATGCAGGGAGCAGCCTTGCATACCATTTATAGCAATAAAATTCTGTCATCTGGTGCCTTTCTGTAATGACAACCAAAATTTATTTATTTATATATCAGATTTATATCCCACCCTCCCCCAACAGGCTCAGGGCAGCTAACAACAGTTTAAAAACACTAGCAATTTACAAACATATTAAAATTAGATATATAAAAACATTTCCATACATATTAAAAATCCAAGATGGCAACTTCTGATTTCCATTATATTAGTTCAGTGAGATTGTCGGTGCTGAAGGTAATAGCCACCTCTCCCTAACCATTAAAGGCGAGTTTGAATAGTTCGGTCTTACAGGCCCTGTGGAACTATGGCAGGTCCCGCAGGGCCCTGATGTTTTCAGGGAGGGCATTCCACAAAGTGGGGGCTATTACCGAGAACGCTCTGGCTCTAGTGCTGGTCAATCAAGCTTCTTTTGGTCCAGGGATCTTAAGGAGATTTTGAGACCCTGAATGTAGTGCTCTCTGGGGAATTATGGGGAAAGGCGGTCCCAAAGGTAAACAGGTCCCAGGCCATATAGGGCTTTAAAGGTTATAACCAGCACCTTGAAGCGAATCTGGAATGCCACAGGCAACCAATGTAACGCTTTCAACGCAGGTTGAATGTGCTCCCGTACAGGTAGCTCCATTAACAACCTGGCTGCTGAGTTTTGCACCAGTTGCAGCCTCCGAAGTTGAGCCAAGGGCAGCCCCATGTAGGGGGCATTACAGTAGTCTATTCTCGAGGTGACCGTTGCATGGATCACTGTTGCCAAGTCGTTGCGCTCCAGGTATGGAACCAACTGCCTTATTCGCCTAAGATGGTAGAATGTGGATTTGGCAGTGGCTTATATCTGGGCCTCCATTGTCAAAATGAAAGTGAGAGATTAACAGATTCACATTCATAGGCTGGAGAGTCTTTACATTGGATGAATGGAAATGTTTTTCATATGCCAACCGTACAAGGAGCATAAAGCTTTCAGTTTTTGGGTGCATCCACAAAATAAATAAAGACCAAACTAAAGGATGGACTTTCAGATTCAACTATTATTAGGAAGTAATGGCATCATCTAGGATTTTCTGTAAGGACATTTAGTGATTTCCTAACATGATCATTCTCAACAATGCTGTGAGTTAGGTTCTTTTCTGTTATGAAAAATAGTATGTTCTAATTCTTGATCTAAAGGGAGCATCACATGTCTGCTTGGCATTATAAATCTGCCTGAAGAGCTATGTGGGTCCTAGTTTTCTGGGGGAAAGGCAGGCTTATAATTTTTCACTTTAATTACAAGCCTCAAGGGCAAGAACCATCAACATTTTAATTAATGTGATCTTTGCTTCTAGCAAAACCAAACATACTTTCCCCTTGTCAGTCCTTTCCACTGAGTATTCCTTTCATTTGTCTTGTTTTTTTCTTCTGGTTGAGAGCTGTAGTTATATGGAGATTTCGTATGTTGCCTCTCCTCCAGTTCTTCAAGAGCAAACAAACATTTTTCTGTAACCCAAGGATTTATGCGGTCTGTGCTCTGCATTATAGATGCAACTAAACCTTTATAGAGGCAGAATATAATTCCAATGAAGGATGTATATCTGGTCTCTCTTTTAGGACAGATGGTCTCCTTTTTGGTGGGATATCAGAGCATGATTCTGCTACTCAAACAGAAAACATCACAGTCAAGTTCAGAAGCTGAGTCATCACACTCAGATTAACTGAGCAACCAACACTAAAACAGAATGAAAGGGTATAATTTTTGCTGTTGTCTAGTGCCCCATTAGAAAGAACAGAATGTCACAAATGTATGTGGTCTACCCCTACCATTAATAAGAGCTCCCATTTGTTAGCATTGCTTTGGGAATGCAATTGCAAGACCACAGTCATAAGCATAGTCAACAGAAGATAAAGGCTCAATCCTAAGGACATTTCCCTAGGAGAAAGCCCCACTTCCATGAATAACATGAAATTTACTTCTGAGTAGATCTACTTAGAATTGCTCCCTGAACGCCTGGGACTGAAATAACCTAGTTGGTTAAAATGTAACATTCTCAGAATGTGTGTTCTATTAAAACTCCAATAAAATTGTTCACGGTGTTGCATATACAGAGAGAAAGAAGAAAGGCTCTGACACCTGAATAGAGCCAGGAGAAAAATGCAGAAATAAACAAAGCTCAGAGTGATAAGGCACAGGACTGGGCAGGATTTAACTCCCCTAATGCATGTACTCAGTTTTCTTAAAAATGGACCTCCTCAGTTTGTACTTCCTTTACAATTAAATGGGAGGTTGTCTGTATTTTTCATGATCAGGACTATGAACATCTGCAGGGGCAGGGGATATGTTTTGGAGAAAAGAGTACAGGAGTCCCTCTTGAGCAAGTACATGAGCAAGTTAAAGATATCTGCGAAAGGAAACAGCTAAGGGGTATAACATAAACTGACCCCATGGGACTAAGGTTCTTGTACCTGGAACTTGACAGGGATTGGAATGGTTTGCTCTCAGGCTATGTTCCCAGCTGGTTCTGGTTCTGCAAGAAGGTGGGCAAGGGCCAAGTTCTGCGCCAACACTTCTGCATTCAGTGGCTCTTATTTCAGATAATTGCAATAGGAGAATCCATGTCGCTCACAAAGGGTTAAAATGGACGGATATACTTCTTCCGTGAAGATCTTAAACACTGGCACTCCTCAGGGATGTGTCTTGAGTCCACTTCTTTTCACTATTTATACGTCTGATTGTGCTTCTAGTAGTCTGAGTAACAAAATCATTAAGTATGCAGATGATATAACGTTAGTGGGGCTCATCTCTGAGAATGATGAGTCTGCGTATAGGAGGGAAGTTCATCAGCTGTCCCTTTGGAGTAAAGTAAATAATCTTATTTTTAATGTAAATAAGACAAAGGAAATCATAGTGGATTACAGGAAGAGTAGTCTGGATTTTCAGCCATTGTTTATTGATGGTGTTATGGTAGAACAGGTGACAGAATGGAAGTTTTTGGGAATTACTATGAAACAGGATCTAACATGGGGGGCAAATACTTCAGCTCTAGAGAAAAAGGCCCAGCAACGACTATACTATTTAAGACTCTTAACATCACAAAAACTGTCAGGGAGTCTGCTGGTTGCCTTTTATCGTAGTTCCATTGAGAGCATTATATCTTATTGTCTCTGCGTGTGGTTTGGGAGCTGCACGGAAGCAGAGAGAAGGGTGCTCCAAAGAGTGATGGTAAGAGCACAGAAGATTTGTGGATGCTCTCTCCCCTCATTGGTGGATCTGTATAATATGGGATGTAAAAGGAAGATACAAATGATCTTAAAGGACCCTTCACATCTGGGCCACTTGCTATTTGAGATCTTACCATCGGGCAGACGATATAGAGTGTTGAAGGCTAAGACAAATAGATTTAAGGGCAGCTTCTATCCAAGTGCTGTGGTTAGGCTAAATGCACGGCTATGAATGGTTATTTGTTTTAGATGTAGGCTAAATGTAGGGTTATGAATGGTTATTTGTTTTAGATGTATTTAAATGGTTTATGTATATGTTTTTTCTTTAGTGTTGATGTGTTGGTATGTTTGTGGAAGAGCACCTCATTTCGTTGCTCTCATTTTCCTTTTTTGAGAACAATGACAATAAATCTATCTATCTATCTATCTATCTATCTATCTATCTATCTATCTATCTATCTATCTATCTATCTATCTATCTATCTATCTATCTATCTATCTATCGATCTATCGATCTATCGATCTATCGATCTATCGATCTATCGATCTATCTATCATCTAGTCTCATTCAAGTCTGGATGGCAGCCAACATATTTCACAATGACTTGACCTGTTTGTGTCTTATGCACATGAAAGCCATCTTTTCCTTTTTAGGTCTCTCCACTTCACAGTGTTACTTACTAAAATGTATGTTACTTCTGTCATTGTCAACATGCCAGTTGTTGACCCATGCCGCCTCCAGGTGATGCTTCTTGTGAATTGTAGTAAAGGTAATGAGAAATTCTTCTTTGTCATTTGTGTTCAGGAAGGTGTGGGAAAAGACCCTGGGTTACATCTAGGTGGTCCAGTGCCAAGAACAAGTTGAGATGGTATTTTTACTATCATTATTATTGCCAAAATTCTTTGACAATTCTCCTTGGAAGCACTGTGCCATTGTATTTGAGTTCAGTAAATTCAGTCAGGGAACTTATTTGATAACACTGGCAGCTAATGTCCTTGACCATATCCTAAATTTCCTCTCTTCTTCCATAGGCCTACTTGAGAGCAATAGATATCAAGATCCTGCAGCAGTTAATGGCTGTGAATGAAGGTATTGAGGCAGTCAAGTGGCTACTAGAAGAGAAAGGAATGCTGACCAGCCACTGCAGCAGCCTCACCAGCAGCCAATACAGCCTGGTAGAGAGTCAAGAGACATCTCGGCGGGGCAGCTGGAACAGCCTTCAAGACCCCAATGACAAGTTGGATAGTATCTCCATTGGCAGCTATTTGGACACACTTGCTGATGATATGGATGAGTATGGACAAGGCTCTGGTATAGAGCCTATGATGACGTCCACACCAGGCATACCAGTGGCCAGAGTTGAAAAGACTGACCCAGACCAGGCCCTTCCTACAAAGATGTTAATCAAAGAACAGGACAAAAGCAAAGGGGATCAGGAGAAAGCCCATAGTTTGGTTAAAAACCAAGGAGTTAGTGAGCAAAACAAAACTGCCGGACAGCCACCAGCAGTAACCAATGGGGTTTTGGGCAGACGAATTCCAGAGCTGGAGCAGGACGCTGAGGCTAAATTCACTTCCGCAGTTGCAGATACACCAACTAAAGGTAGCCCTGCAGCAAGAGCCTTCAGAAACAAAACAGTTGACTTGGAGAACTGCAAGTTGAACAGCAGGTTGTACCTGGAATATGATGCTCATTGGCAGTGGGTTCAGTCTCAAGATGATGTGACGTTCTTGTAGCCTGCAGGATCTTCTGTCTAGATTATCAGCTATAGATTCAGGGCCTCTTAAAAAAAGTCGTTTGCACTTTTGACTTGAAGCACTACTGTTCTTGCCAAAATGTCAGTTTTTGCTGACTAAGTAGGCTGGGTGGAACACAATATGTGGTATTAATCTTCTTTGAAATGCCATTAATCTTCCCCAAAATGGTGTCATATCAAGTGATGGCATATCTCTGAGGGAGAAGTCCTATGGCTTCCTATTGTCACATCCCTTAGCCTTGTGCAATAATGGAAGAGTCACCACTTTCTGTAGATGTGTGGTCAATAAATTGCACATAGCTGTTTCTTGACATGTGTTAATACTCAAGCATTTGAGAAGCATGTTCACCCTTGATGGTAATAGAGAAAGACTATCATTTGTTCGTGAAACAACATGTTTTTACATTCATTTTTTTCTCTTCATGGTAACTGAGAATTTTTCTAGGCTTTGTTAACAGTATTTTCATTTTTCGTTATTGTTAGTGTGGAACCCATTTCATTATTGTTAGTGTGGAAGTGGGATTATCTCCATTTCCATTTGGTTTAAGAAAGGAGTGGAGGAGAGAGACTGCACAATTTTGTTCATCTCAGTCACTTGATGACCATCCCTCACCCCTTTGAGCAAGCTTGCTAGGCCCCAGCCCTTGTCCTAAGTTTGGAACTATAGGATTGTCTTTGACCTTGTGCTAAACTGTATACACACCCTGAGTGCTTCCAGTGTTCAATATAATATCAGACAAAGTTCTCTTATAGACCTCACATTGTCTTCCACCTGCAATTACTGGCGAAGCATAGGTAATTGTGGGGAAGCAATTAAATGTGCATTCAAAAGTATGACATCTAGAATAATTTTATGTATATGTGTCAGCCATACACAGAGCTGCAAAAATTAAATATATCACATATTGAAACCGACATGAAGTTCCTAGGATTACAGAAAAGCTAGGATTTCTGTAGCCACATGTACATTCTTTTAACATGGATTCAAATAAGTTGCTCAGTTTTTCTGCACCTCAATCTAATGTTATAGTAAAAGTACTGGGTACTTTGTAGGAGTGCTGTGTTGTCACTTGAATCTTGCATACCTTTTACTTTGGATAGATCCAAGTGGGTAGCCATGTTGGTCTGAAGCAGTTGAACAAATCAGGAGTCAAGTTGCACCTTTAAGACCAACTAAGTTTTATTCAGAACGTACGCTTTCGTGTGCTAAAAACACACTTTTTCAGATGAGGGGATCAGGTATAGTGGGCTGAAATACATGTAGTTTGTTGATTAAGAGGGCAAACTGGCAGGGATCACATGGTGGAACAGTGTGGCGGTTTTGAAGGCCATTTGGTCTGGATAGCCATAAAAGGTAATAAAAGTTTCCTGCCAATTGGTGTTTCTGCAAGTCTGGGTAAATCACAAAAGGACAGGTATTTCCTAGTTGTAATCCACCTAATTTACTTCTCAACATCAATCTGTACATTATGAACATCATTCTAGTTTGCCATGAGAAAAAAGAATACATAAAATGAAAATGGGTTAAGTATATGTAATGAGATAAATAGCCAATATCCCTTATTTGAGTATGTCAATATAAAATATTGAATAATGATACACTATTATTAAAGAGAAATACACTGGAATACTGTGGATGTATAGCTATACTCACTGAGAGTGGGTTTAGCGTATGTAATGAGATAAAAAACCCAATATCCCTGTTCAGTTCTGGGGAGGTGTTTGTTCCAAGTTTCATAATAATTTGTAATTCAGCAATTTCTCCATTCTGTTCTTGAAGTTCCTTTGCAGTAAAACAGCTACTTTGAGGTCACCCATTGAATGCTCAGGAAGGTTAAAGTGTTCTGCCACAGATTTCTCAGTTCTGTAATTCCTAATGTCAGATTTGTGTCCATTATCCTTTAATTTTCCAAAGCATTCAATGGGTGACCTCAAGGTAGCTGTTTTACTGCAAAGGAACTTCAAGAACAGAATGGAGAGAGAAATTGCTGAATTACAAATTATTATGAAACTTGGGACAAACACCTCCCCAGGACTGAACAGGGATATTGGGTTTTTAAAAATCTCATTACATATGCTAAACCCACTCTCAGTGAGAATCCACAGTATTCCAATGTATTTCTCTTTAATAATAGTGTATCAGAATAATGTTTTATAGACATACTCAAATAAGGGATATTGGCTATTTATCTCATTACATATACCAGGGGTGGCCAATGGTATCTCCAAATGTTTTTTTTTTTTTGCCTACAACTCCCATCAGCCCCAGCCATTGGCCATGCTGGCTGGGGCTGATGGGAGTTGCAGGCAAAAAACTTCTGGAGAGCTACCGTTGGCCACCCCTGATGTATAGATTGATGTTGAGAAGGAAATTAGGTGGACTACAACTAGGAAATACCTGTCCTTTTGTGATTTACCGAGACTTGCAGAAACACCAACTGGCAGGAAACTTTTATTAGCTTTTATGGCTATCCAGACCAAAGTGCCTTCTAAATTGCCACACTGTTCCACCATGGGATCCCAGCCAGTTTGCCCTCTTAATCAACAAACTACATGTATTTCAGCCCACTATACCTGATCCCCTCGTCTGAAGAAATGTGTTTTTACTTTGGAGTACACTGAATAAATTTTGGTTCTGTTTAAATTAGTGGTCCATTTAGGAGTGCTTATGCAGCTTTGAACAAGTACAAAACGGGTCCAGTTTAGGGCTTGTTTCCAGTAAAAAGTTACAACTATTCACATTCAGTTCACCCTATTCCTATATGTTAACCCCGCTGCTACAACTTTTGAATATTAGCTCTGTTTATGCTCAGTATATTAAAATTGCTATGGTCAGACAATAAACATGGTGGTAAAGAATGCCATCATGTTTGTTTTCCTAATAGTGACAATTTTAATGAATGTTTCTGCTGAAATACATAAATGGCAGCATTAAGAACATAAGAGAAGCCATGTTGGATCAGGCCAATGGCCCATCCAGTCCAACACTCTGTGTCACACAGTGGCCAAAAAAAGATCTTCCCTTACAGAACCCATGCTGAGTCTTCCTCAGTAACCCGTGTTCATCAATGTGCCTATTCATTTTGTCCTTGATAATGGTTTCTACCAACTTTCCCGGTATTGAAGTCTGACTGGCCTGTCATTTCCCAGATCTCCTCTGGAACCCTTTTTAAAGATGGGGGTGACATTTGCTACCTTCCAGTCCTCAGGAACGGATGCAGATTTCAATGAAAGATTACATATTTTTGTCAGAAGATCCACAAGTTCAACTTTGAGTTCTTTCAGAACTCTTGGATGTATGCCATCCGGACCTGGTGACTTATTAGTTTTTAATTCATCTATCAGTTGTAGGACCTCCTTTCTTGTCACCTCAATCTGACTCAGGTCTTTCAACACCCCTTCCAAAATTAGTGGTTCTGAAGAGGGCAAACACTTCTCATCTTCCACAGTGAAGACGGAGGCAAAAAATGCATTCAGCTTCTCAGCCATTTCCCTATCCTCCTTCAGTAACCCTTTGGTCATCCAAGGGCCCCACTGCCTTCCTGGCAGGTTTCCTGCTTCTAATATATTTGAAGAAATTTTTATTGTTGGTCTTTATGTTTTTTGCAATATGCTCCTCACAGTCTTGCATTCTGGGTGAACAGTATTACAGCCTTACTTCTCTACAGTGCTTCCACTGAATCCACTGCACACATTCATCTTGGAAATTTCAAAACTATATTTTTAAGGTCTGGAAACACACATTCTATATTCTCATAATTGTTCGGTCGCACAGTCGAGACTGACTCTTTGCGACCCCATGGACAAAGTCATGCCAGGCCCTCCTGTCTTCTACCATCCTCTGAAGTCTGCTCAAATTGGTGTTAGTTACATCAGTAACACTGTCCAGCCAATTCATCTTTTGCCGTCCCCTTCTTCTTTTGCCTTGTGTCTTTCCCAGCATCAGGATCTTCTCCAGTGAGTGCTCCCTTCTCATTTGGTGGCCAAAGTATTTGAGCTTCAGCTTCAGCATCTGACCTTCCAGGGAACAGTCGGGGTTGATTTCCCTTGGGACTGACTGATTGGATCTTCTTGCAGTCCAAGGAACTCTCAAGATTCTTTTCCAGCACCATATCTCAAAAGCATCTATTCTTCTGCGCTCGGCCTTCCTTATGGTCCAGCTCTCACAGCCATACATTACTACTGGGAATACCATCGCTTTGACTATATGGACTTTTGGTGGCAGGGTGATGTCTCTAGTTTTTATTATACTGTCCAGGTTTACCATAGCTGTCCTCCCAAGGAGCAAACGTCTTTTTCATGGCTACAGTCACCATCTGCAGTGATCTTGGATCCCAGAAATGTGAAGTCTGTCACTATGTCCATGTCTTCCCCTTCTACTTGCCAAGGTGTGATGGGGCCAGAGGCCATGATCTTAGTTTTTTTGATGTTGAGTTTCAAGCCTACTTTTGTGCTGTCCTCTTTCACCCTCAAGAAGAGGTTCTTTAGGTCCTCCTCACTTTATGTCATTAGAGTAATGTCACCTGAATATCTGAGGTTGTTGATGTTTTTCCCGGCAATCTTAATTCCGGCTTGTGCTTCATTCAGGCCAACATTCCACATGATGTACTCTGCTTATAAATTAAATAAGCAGGGTGACAATATACATCCTTGTCAAACTCCTTTTGCTATTCTAATCAGTTGTTCCATATCCCGTTCTGATCGCTGCTTCTTGACCCTTATACAGGTTTCTCAGGAGACATGTGAGGTGGTCTGGTACTCCCATCTCTTTAAGGACTTGCCACAGTTTGTTGTGATCACCACAATCAAAGGCTTTAGCATAGTCAATGAAGCAGAAATAGACTTTTTCTGATACTCACGTGCTTTCTCCATAATCCAGCGAATGTTGGCAATTTGATCTCTAGTTCCTCTACCTCTCTGAAACCCAGCTTGAACTTCTGGTAGTTCCCGATGGACATACTGCTGAAACCTAGCTTGTTGGATCTTTAACATGACCTTGCTGGCATGTGAAATGAGTGCAAAGGTGTGATAGTTTGATCATTCCTTGGCATTACCTTTCTTTGGGATTGGAATATAAACTGATCTTTTCCAATTCTGTGGCCACAGTTGTGTTTTCCAAATGTGTTGACATAATGTCTGCATCACTTTAACAGCATCATCTTTTAGGACTTTGAATAGCTCAACTGGGATACCATCATCTCCGCTCTTAAATCCTTTTAAACCAAACCATTCCATCTCATTCTGACTTTGGGCTTAGGAAACATATTCCTGCAGTGTTTTCTTTTAAATCTTTTTGTGCCAAACAATCTTACCTACTCCATATAATTTTTCTGTGAAGACCCATTCAAATATTGCATGTTTGCTGCTTTCCTGTCATTCTTAAAGATTACTGATGCTCTACTGCATTGCAATGTATACCCAATGTGGATGTTTTATTTATATTATGTGCTTGTACAGTAACTTTTGGGGCTTCCATAATGAACAGAATTATCTGTAACTTCTGGCATTTTTTTTCATAGACTTGAATCTTAATAGAAATCTGGTTCTAAGAAAATGATTGTTTGCATAGGAGTAGCCATTAGTCTATTGTAGCAAAATAAAACAGAAGTTCAGTGGCACCTTAAAGACCAATGACATTTATTTCTACGTGAGGTTTTGTGAGCCACATTATAGTTCTTCAGATAAATAGGAGACTATGTACCTGAACATGTATCTGTGGTATTAATATTTATGGATGCACTGATTTCTGTTGGTTTCCTCCTGGACTTGGGAGAGCCCTCCCCCAAAAGTGCTGATATTCGATACCATTGAGTACCACTGACTCACTCCCCCACATATCTGAAGTGAGCTGTGACTCAAAAAAGTTCATGTAGAAATGAATGTTAATTTTTCCCCGGCCAAAGTGAACTCCTCTCTAAATAAACATGCATGCCATAGACAAGTTCCTTTACTGGAAAAAGTAGACAGTAGGCTTTATAAAACCTTTTCTGTCCAAAAACAAAGAACCTGGTCTGTCCCACACAAGGAAACAGGGCAGCTCACTAAGCTTCAACTCCGGAAGTCTCCCGAAATGAATGTTAATTTTTAAGGCGCCACTGAACTTTTGTTTTATTCTGAAAAAATAGAATTGAGAATGTTAATCTTCTGCAGGCTTTGAGCAATGTTCCCTCTAAACTGCAGTCTTGTGAGCAAAAATTCTACTTTGTGAGCTACTGGCAATAAAGTTGTGAGCTACTGGCATTAGTGAGCTGCTGCATAAATTAGTATGCTCTGGGGTCATCCTTCCTGAGCGAAGTCAAAAATGTTTGAGCTGGAGGCTAAATATCTGTGAGCTAGCTCATGCTAACTCAGTTTAGAGGGAACCCTGGCGTTGAGATAATTTTAACATAGTAGGTGTACACTGCTGATTATTAGGAGAATGCACCGACCAGATTTTGCCTAATCCATTGTGCCTAATCTATTTTTTCAAATTCTAATCTTTCCATCACTTGGATTTATTGCCAAGGACAGGGAAATAATCAGATTCTCAGGGTTAAGATACTGTAAATAATTCTAGCAGTTTATTTCAATACAGGAAAAAAATAAAATTGGTGAAAATATAACAGAACAAAAATTAGAATTGTAAATCAGGCAACAAGATCTTTTTCCCTGGCCACTAGGGAAGTACTTTAATTTCATGTGCTATTCCAAGTGACTAAAATCTATCCTTTTAAGACCTAGCCATTGTGGTTCAGAAATCATGTGGTTTCGAACCCAGTCTCCAAACAAGAACAGCTATGGTGGGAGCACTCAACATACATATTGGTGCTGTATTCCCTATTAGAGCTTTTTGGTGTATGTCAACATACTGGCAACATGGCTTGAGGGAATGAGCATCCAGCTTCTAATAGTAGTATGGACTAGAGCATTACATTATTATAAACAGATTCTCATAAGCAGTGTTGTTTAATGCCTCTACTTTATTTGAGTCTCTAAAATGTCAGCTGATCCAGAGGTTGTCTGAAAGCTGGACAATCTACCTACCTGTCTGAATGGCTCAATGTACCTCAGTAAGACCACCAAAGGCCACAGCAGATATCTGGTACTCAGCAGAAAATACATGTAAGCAAATAGTTGCAGATAGCAACTGAATGACCCACATATTTCTGAAGAAGACAAAGCTAAACAATCCAAGTTCTTTGGCTGGGAGAAAAACTCCAAACATGACATCTCCAAATTCTCAGGATACGGAATATTATCAGCTTGGCAAAATTTATGTTTGTAGTGTAATTCTAAAAAAGAATTACGTGTTTAAAAGTATTTTACTTATATAGACTTAGAGGAATGTAACCCCTCTTATGATTGTACTGTGTATCACAGTTTACTAGCCATCTGGCAACGGAACACATCTTTTAAAATGTAAAGATACTGATCATTTGATGATGACTGTCATTCTCATGACAAAATTGAAAGCAGGACATTCCACTATTCAAGCCTAGGAGAATTCCTGTACAACTTCTACTTAGCAGAGAGGAAATGCGCTTTGAATCAATGAAGATCTCTCTTGCTGAGTTTGGAAGGGCAAGTCTGCCCCTTTGACCATTATTATAGGGCTGGCTTCCTGAGGTTGGTTCCTTTAAAGCCACTACAATTGCTCATAAAAATATAACAAGTTCTAAAGATAATGCAAATCATATTGTCAAATAAAAATTTCCAGTCTTACATCTCTTTGCTTTCATATATACATGATCATTTGCAGATGGAATTTAAAATATTAATGGCAATGAACTTGTCCAGGACTTCCTTTTCTTTTCTTTGGAAAGCTACTGCATTTGAAGTGGTACCATGCTCCATGAGATTCTGGTTTGATTTTGTTTTTGAGGGAAATTTGCCTTCTGAGGAACATAAAACTGTGAAGAAAAACCTTTCCTTCCATGCTCATGCTTTGCTTCCTGCCCATTTGTTACCAGATCTGCTGTTCCTTCAGGGTATGAAGATGGAATACCGTCATACTGCTCAGACAACTGGGCAATACTTCCTGCTTTGCCAAACTATGCTGGCACTCTCATCACCTGTCAGTGCTACTCAGTAAGGCTTTAATCTGGCCCTATTCCAGCTATAGACAGGAATAGCTATGCATGGCTAGTTGGAACAGACGGTGGATGAACATCTGCATGTGCATATCATGTAAAATAATGCTTGGACACTTGGGTGTACATATTGTCTTTCCACATTTCTGTTGACAGAATGTATATATCATAGTGCACTCCTAAACAGAGTTATACCCTTCTAAATCCATTGAAATCAACAAAGAGGGAGCATTTGTTTTTCATACACAAAGTCCAAGATTCAATTGTTAGCATCTCCAGTTAAAAGGATCAGGCAGTAGGTGTTACCTACCTCTAAATGAGTTGTAGATTACATCTAGATTAGATTACTGCAATACAATCTATAGGGGACTGCCCTTGAAAGTGTTTGGAAATGTCAACTGGTACAGAATGCCACAGCTAGGATACTGAGTCAGCTAGGGTTGCCAACTTCCAGGTGGTAACCAAGTGAAGCAAAGCCTCTGTGCATACGAGTCTCAATACAATACTGCATCCAATTCTTTATTATTCACTATTAATGAAGTCCACTTATAAACAATATTTGCATACAGCAAAAATTCACAAAAATACACAGAACAATCACAAGCGATCCAGAACACTTGCCCAGCAGGTAAGTTGTTATTGCTGTGAATCAATCACTCTTTTCTTCTGGAGGACATATTCTGTTCCAGCCGTGCCAATAAGTTATTCCTCTTGGGACAGCAGTCCAGTTAAATCCCATCAAACAGATCACCAAGCAGCTAAATGAGCATCTCCAGAATATAAGGAACTCTCTCTGTAAACTTAATCTAAACTTTACATTCACATAGCTATATGTTGGTCCTCAGAAACGCCTAACTCTTAGACCTCCCATTACGAGTTACAGACTTTTACTCAAGCTGAATTTTCTCACTTTTCTTGCCAAACTTCCAGATAGTGGCTGGAGATCTGGGATTACAACTGATCTCCCAAGGACAAAGATCAGTTCACCTGGAGCAAAAGGCCGCTTTGGAAGGTGGATGCAATGTCATTATACCCCATAGAAGTCCCTCCCCTCACCAAATTCCACCCTAAGGCTACACCCCCAAAATCTCCAGGTATTTTTCAACCCAGAGCTGGCAACCCTAATGCTGACTGAAATGGGTCATAGGGACCATACCACTCCAGTCTTGGTATACCTACAATGGCTCCCAACCTGTTTCTGGGCACAATTAAATGTGCGGGTGTTGACCTTTAAAGCCCTATGTGTTTTGAACCAATATATCTGAAGAACCACCTTCTCAACCACTGGTCATTTCTGAGGCCCTGCTTCAGGTGCTCTTGCCTTTTGAAGTTAGGCAGGTTAAAGGAAGGATAGGCTTTTCTAGATTGTGGCACCAACATGCTGGAACTCTTTCCTCAGAGAGACTTGTCTTCCCTTCTGTTGCCATCTTCTACCAGCAAGTGAAGACTTTGTTTCATTTGATGTTCCCTTCTTTCTGTCACGTATTAGTTGTTTTTATGTTTTTGTATGTATATTTAAGCTGTGGTTTTAATTGTTTTAATGAAATGTTTTTGTGAGTTTTAAGAAGTCATTTTAGTTGTTAGCTGCATTGGTGGCCTTTATAGGAGCAGAAAGGTGGGGTATAAATTTTGTCAATAAATAAATAAATATGAATGACGTGGATAAGTCACTGACAGTCAGACCTTGATAGAACAATGTTCTGACCTAGTAGAAGGCAGATTCATTTGTTCATATACACATCCCATCCACATTCTACCCAGATTTGTCAATTCATTGTAACTGATTGATTGAACTTTGGACCTTGGTGATGAGGATGTTCTCTCTCCTCTCAACAACAGTCTCTCTTGCAGGGCCATCCAGGGAGTGGGCCAGGGGGACAAAATCTGGGAGGCCCAAGTCAGCTGGAGGGGCCCCAAAGCCAGTGTCCTGCTGTATTCATAGAATGTATTTCATTTTTTTTCCTAATGCAGTTCTGAGTGCATCCACTGGCAGAGCACAGTAAAGAGCTCAGCCTTTCTGCAAGGTTTACTATGAGACTGAGGGTAAACATTGCTTCTCAGATCCTGCTAAAACTATCAGCCAAATTAGCATTAGAGCAAGGCAAGACCAGCCAGGGCAAGCTACATTCATTGCCAGGATGTTGCCTCCTTAAAAAGTCATTATCTTCAGCAAACTATAATTTCCCTGTTCCTTTAGGTCTACCAGGCTCCTGCACAGTCATGTCTTGCAAAGGGACTGCCCCATTAGTGTGTGG
The DNA here is from genome assembly GCF_032191835.1 of Heteronotia binoei. Classification (NCBI taxonomy): domain Eukaryota; kingdom Metazoa; phylum Chordata; class Lepidosauria; order Squamata; family Gekkonidae; genus Heteronotia; species Heteronotia binoei. The sequence continues at coordinate 100,996,185 of NC_083224.1, forward strand.
TAGAAAACAAACTTCTGTTGTTTTTTCCTACATCTGTAACTCCTTTCCATACTTTTCTCCCCCTTCATTTTGCTCGCTTCCTTTCATGATCTGCCATTCATCTATCCCCACTTCTAATTTCTCCCACCTCAGTCTCAGACCATCCCATCTATCCTGGCTGGCAACTTAGAATGTATTTAATAGTACTATAACAGCAAACTTTTATTGATATTATGAACAGAAGAGGCGAGTTAATATTTCCCCATAATCTATCAAAGTAGTAAAAGGATGCTTCACCCTCCAATTTTACATGTGTGATAATAAATGTTAATCTACTTTAGTGGCAACAAATTAGGAACAGAAGTTAGAACATATACATTTGTTTCCTTTATTTATATCCCGCCTATCTCTCCAGCAGGGACCCAAAGCAGTTTACATAATTCTCGTCTCCTCCATTTTATCCTCACAGCAGTCCTGTGAGGTGGATTACGCTCAGAGTGTGTGATGGGTCCAAGGTCATCCAGCAAGCTTCCATGGCAGAGTGGGGATTTGAACCTCGGTTTCCTAGATCCTACTACAACAACCTTAGCTTCCATTGCAAACAGATTTTTTTTTTGGGGGGGGGAGGGGGGTTCCTGAAGATAACCTGGCAAGGATATTCCAATCCCTTTTATTTTTGGCCTTGGGACTCTCATTATCATCCTGGAGCTGGTGGCCAATTTTGAATTTCCTGATTTTATTTCTGTCTAATTAGGCCTGCCACAAATAGACTGACAAATGGACATATGAATTCTTTTATTATTGTAGATGCATGTCATCAGCCAGACAAAGTGTTTTGTTATGATATTTGGATTTTGATCTGGGTCATATTAAGGGGAGAGGGCAGATGGAATCTTTGTCTGGGGGCCCATAGTGGCTTTTGGTAGCCCTGCTCTCTTGTGAACAGTTTTGCACCCTTTTGCCAAGGGGTATCTGAAAGGTGTGTGTGTATAAAATATACCCCTCCTACTGGGGTTTAGCATCAGTATAAAGTGCAGTGGTTAGGAGGGGGAAAAGTCAGTTGGCAGTGAGATGAAAACTGGATTCAGGTATGATAATCAATATATCTAATTCTCAATGTGGCCAAATTTGTGGATACTTAAATCCAGAGAATGGAGCCATGAACAATCTGAAAAATGCACCAGGTTTACAGTAAAATCTGAAATTTAAAAATAAAACTTGTGGTATTAATTCCCCCTCAAGTAATAAAAGCAGCTTTAAGAAACAATTCCCTCAGTAGTTATTACTAGGCAACAACACAGTCTTTGAACCTTGGTTTCTGTCAGCAAAAGGCAGGGGAGGGGGCAGGAGCTATGTACAGGGCTTTGAGTAAGGACTCATTGCAGTCAGGCCTGGCAGCAACTGCTGAGTGATTTGCTGTCATATAACTTCTACAGCTCACCAAGGCCCAGCTTCTCACTACTCTTCAGCAGCATCCACTCCACAAAAGCCAGTGTGAGGTAGTGGCTAGAGTTTCAGACTAGAACCTGGGAAAGCCATGTTCATATCATGACTCTGCCATGGATAGGGTTGCCAGGTCTGTGTTGGAAAATACCTGGAGACTTTGGGCATGGATCTGGGAGAGGGTGGGGTTGAGGAGGGGAGGGGCCTCAGAGTCCACCCTTCAAAGCAGCCATTTTTTCCAGGGGAGCTGATCTCTGCCAGCTGGAGATCAGTTGTAAAAGTGGGAGGCTGGCAACCCTAGATGGAAGCTCACAGAGGAGTTGTGATAATAAAATAGAGGAGAGGAGAATGATGTTAGCTGGTTTTGGTCCCCACTGTGGAGAAAAGTTGCAATTTTATCACTGTGTAACTGGACCTGGACCAGCAGTCAGCATCTCACCACTGTGTCATAGTTTTTCCAGGCAGAGACTGCTGAGGGAGGGAAGGAGGGAAAGCAAGAGTTTCCAGCCTCCAGGTGGTGACTTACGATCTCCTGGGATTACAACTGATTTCCAGGCAAAAGATCAGTTCACCTGGAGAAAATGGCTGCTTTGGAAGGTGGACTCTATGAAATTATATTCCCTTGAAGTCCCTCCTCTGCCCAAACCCCACTATCCTCAGACTCTACCTCCCCCCCGCCCCCACCAATCTCCAGGTATTTTCCAAAGTTGAGCTGGCAAGCATAGGGAAAGCCAGGGCAAATAAAAATAGGGGCTTTCAGAGAAAGGAAAAGGAAATTGCGGTGGAAGGGAAAATCAGATATCCTTGTAGTGAGGCCCCCTACAAGTCATGATAGCCAGTGTGGGGTAGTGGTTACAATTTGAATTCCCCTCTCTGCTGTGGAAGGTGACTGGGTGATATTTGCCATCACACACACTCAGACTCTCCCACCTCACAGAGTTGTTTTGAGGATGTAATGGAGGCTAGGAGAATTATGGGAGGGAAGGCGGCATGGTATAGCCTGGTCTCGGCAGATCTTGGAAGCTAAGCAGGGTTGGTATTTGGATGGAAGACATCAAGGCAGATTCTGTGGAGGAAGGCAATGGCAAACCACCTTTGCTTCTCACTTCTTGGCTGTGACTTAATGGCACTTTACACATACCCACACTGAACATTGTTGTAAGGTGCTTTGTGTCTCCATCGTGGAGAAACATGGGGTATAAATGAAATAATAAATATAGCCAGGGCTTTTTTTGTAGCAGGAACTCTTTGCGTATTAGGCCACGCACACCTGATGTAGCCAATCCTCCAAGAGCTTACAGGGCTCTTAGTACAAGACCTACTGTAAGCTCCAGGAGGATTGGCTACATCAGGGATGTGTGGCCTAATTTGCAAAAGAGTTCCTGCTACAAAAAAAAGCCTTGAATATAGTTGAAAATGGTGGGCAGATAAAAGGTAGGTTCGTTTATGGGTTGGAAAGAGAGGGAAAGAAATGGGGGTTGCTATGAGGACAGAAATAGAAGAAATGGGGGAAGGAAGACAGGGGAATGTGAGGTACCTCCTGCAAGTCAGTGCAGGTTCCCCATTATGCAACTTGGTCAAGCCCAGCCAGCACCACACAACTGGGACTGGTCTGGTGACTGGAACCATGTAACTGCACTAGAGATTCCCCTGAGAGAGGCTGCCTGAGTGGAGAGAAAGCTGAACACAGGGGCAGATAAATTTAAGTTGGCTGGAGGGTGGGAAGCAGACAGGAAAGCAGACTTTCAGGGAAGGGAAAGAGGAAATTGTGGGAGAGGAGGAAATAAGATGTACCTGCAACTCCTTATGAGTCCTCTGCTTGTCTCTTTTTAAACATCTGTGGAAATGTTGACTAATTCCTATTTTTAACCTGCATTTGCTTTACCAAACATCATTTGCTCTATCCTAAACTATCCATCTAGTTTGCTTTAATATTTTATTTATTGGTTAGAAAATATGAAATAATCTAGCACCTTCCCCCACCTCTTAATTCTATCATAACACCAACAGTAAGGCTTGATGAAATATAGCAGTTGGGACAAGAAGAATTTCTTGTATGAACTTACTTATGGCCAGAGTGCCATTAAAAGTGACTCAAGCTACTGTGTCCCAATGCTTCTATATGTGCAACATTAGCATACCCACACAACACCTCCCAATGCACAGATTTCTGGCATGCTAAAGTAATGGAGAGCTCAGTTTAAATGAGATTATGGTGCATGAAAGATTTTTTGGGTCCTTCTTAGACATCATCATCATATTCAAATCATTCTTTATGGAGAAACCAATTTTACATGGTAGCTCCACATACAGAGGCCCACAAAAAGTAGAGAAAGATAGGGAGGCCACTTTCTCCTTTCCAAGCACCAGGTAATAATCATTGTCCAAGGTCTTGTGTGTGGAATTTTCACAGGATCAATACCTTAATATTCTTTATTGGATCGGTGGCAATATATTAATTGCATAAAGATCATAACTTTGGTCTGTTCAACATTTAATGCCTACATTATCACAAGATGGACTTGCCTTGGAAGTGATCAAATGCCATGAACAAAAAGCCTTTCATACCAGCAGAGTGTCCTGGAAAAATTCTAAGTTGGCTCCTTTAGGAAAACAAAAAAATCACTCATACACTGTTTGAAGCACTTAAAATCACTTATTGCCTATAAGCTTTGCAGGATTTAGCTGCTTGAAGAGTATTTTAGGTTAGAAGGGTTTATCTAAGGAGTACTCAGATGAGAGAGATGGGAAAGGAGCAAATTATTGGCAAGAAAGATGTTTTGGTTAGCTAAGAGATGAGAGTCTTTGAGAGCCTTTGAGACTTTCACACAGGAGATTTGCCCTGACCTAGCCCCACCTCCCATTTGGATTAAAAGTGCACAATCACACAAGCACATCTGCCCTTCGAGCCCCACCCATACACACGCCGTCTCCAGAAGCCTCCTATCCGCATCAAAGAGATACCTGGATTTTCCCGGTAGCATCCCCCTGAATCGGATGTACGTTGCATAATCGGCTGCTGTCTGAATGCCTGGAGTGACTCAAGTGTGATCAAGCCAAGCAAGGTTGGGGTTCCCCCCCACCAACCCCTCTCAGTGGTGCACTTGTGCACTTCTCCAATTGAGTGCACACATGGGGACCTTTTTTTAAAAAAGACAACTCTTTCTGCAGTGGTCTGTGGTTGAGCCAGGCTAGCAGTGTGAATGAGTAACCACTAACCGCTGCCAGGATCCTGCTGCTTCAGCAGTGGCTGTCTGATAGCTCAGAGACAGTTCAAACTGAAGCGGATTTTTTTTGCAACAGGATAAAATAGTGTCAGTTTCACAGTGTGAAACCAGACTTAGTCTCTGATATGCTTAGCAGTCTTAGAATCTAGCAGGTATAAAAAAATTATAAGAGTCTTCAACTAATAAGGTATAGTGTGTAAGTCTTGTTACCTAAAACTTCTAAAACTGTTTTGCCTTTTCTATAAGTAGTTTGGTTACCAAGAAAAATAAAGTGTTATCAGTTGTTTATGAAACAGTGAGTCTGTGTCTCTGTATTAGTTGCTGGGAGAATCAATTTGTTTTGGGAAATGGTGATAAGAAAAAGTGTCTATGAAATAAAATATAATAGGAAAATTCCCCATCACAGAGGTATGACTTTTTTCATTGGAAAGTGGTCCTTTATTCAGTTGCTTCTCCTCCACGTGCTTGCTCATAATAGAGTGGAGGGCTACCACCAAGCTGGAATCACATTGTTTACAAATGGAACTGCAGCAGTTGTGCTGGAATTGTTGCAGTTGTAGCAAGTTGAAACAGAGCCACCACAACAGCACAGATCACAACAGCTGTGGGTCCATTCCTTATATGGAAGCACATCCCCATCTGGAGGGAGGGACAGTGGCTCAGTGACCACCATTTTGAGTCGTGACTGCCATTTTGAAGGATTTAAAAATTTTAAAAATTAATATCTCGGTCTGGGAAGCTCCGAGGATGGCGAAATTAGGCTTGTTGTAAAAAGCAAGCTCTAATCTTTTGAACCTGATAATCAAATTTGAAATTGGTGAGATCAAAATTTTTGGTGTTTTTAAATGTCAGAACACAAGCAAACCTGTGCAAGGGCTACTTCATTGGAGAAAATGCAGGATCAATTAGAGGCAATGGAGGCCAGAATGATGAAAGGCATGAAAGAGATAATAACTGCATCAAAAAAAGAAATTATAGAAGAGATTTAAAAAGATATGGAAGATCTCAGAAACGAGACAGAGGAAACATCTAAGAAAGTGCAGGAGGTAGAAGGGAGAATGAAAGTACATAACTCCACCTTGTTGAAAATACAAGAAAAAGTCACAGTCCATGACTGCAAATTAATGGAGGCTCAGATACATCTGAGAGGAGTACCTGAAAAGGAAGATGGTGACTTGAAAGAATATATAATAAAAATAATTGCAGAATTTTTAGAGGAAGATCCTGAAGAGACTAAAAATATGTATGATTATATGTATAGAGTGAACTCATTCTATGCCAGGAAAAATAATTTACCAAGAGATGTTGTCATAAGATATATGACAAAAGAAATGGTGGGAAAGATCATGAACAAAAACTTTGAAAAGACATTGATAGTGGGAGGCAGCAGAGTAAGAATTATGAAGGAGTTCCCAAGGCAAGTGATAAATGATAGAAGAACATATAAAAAACTGACAGAAAAATTACGAGACAATGAAATGAGGTTTAGATAGATAATACCTGAAGGTTTGAGCTTTGAGCTTCAAGGGAAAAGAATCACAATTACAAATGTACAGGAACTGTGTAGATTTTATGAAGAACATAAAGAATTTGCACCATGATGGATTACAAATTATTGTCTTGGAATGTAAATGGACTAAATTCACCACAAAAAAGAAGGGCAACGTTTCATTGGATTAAAAAGCAAAATTGTAATATAGTTTGTTTACAAGAAGTGCATATTAAACAAAAGGATTACAAATTTTTATGGAATAAACAATTGGGGTTAGACTTTTTTTCATTGGCTGAACAGAAGAAAAGGGGAGTGATTTTTTATATTAAACAAGAATTGAAGCCAAAATTAGTGTTTAAAGATAAAGATGGAAGATTTGTAGCAGTAGAAATAATATTAAATGCAAAAAACCTGTTGTTATTGGGACTGTATGCACCTAATGGTGCAAAGGATGCTTTTTAAAAAGACATTATACAACTTGATGAACTGATTTATGACCAAGTTTTGAAAATGGGAGACTTTAATGGAACAATTAAGAACTCACGGGATAGGTCTGGGGGAAAAAATAATAACAAAGAAGGAAAATTGCCAAAGTCATTTTTTGAACTGGTCAAACAAGAAAATTTGGAGGATATATGGAGGAAATTTAAACCTGAAGTGTGGGACTACACCCTTTTGTTCAGCAAGACATAAAACTTTTTCCAGAATTGACGTTGTGGGGCACTAAAGATTTAGGTCTTATAACAAGGAAAATAGAGATTTTACCTAAAATTGGGGCTGACTATAACCCAATAATGTGGATTACAAAATTGTCTAAGAAGTTGAGAAGATGGAGATTGAATGAAGATTTACTACAGAATAAAGAAATAGTGACTGTGATGGTAATGAACGGGTTAACAAGAAAACTAAGGATGCATCAGATGATCTGAGGGTGGGGGCCAGAGTGCTCAGAATTCTCAGAGGTGATTGACAGCTAACGGCTGAGGGCAGTTAGTTTCAGACAGAGTCTGAAGGAGACTGCTGAAGAGAGCAGTTGGTCTGAGAAGGAGCTGAGACAGGAGCTGAGGAGAGTCTTCGAGAGAAGCAAAGCTCACTGTTCACTCTATAAAGAAAGCCACGGGGCTGTGTGTGACTAGAGAAGAGTCACAGTAAAAGACCTGAGAGGTCACAGACACAGATACACGTCTTTTAAGAGCTAAAGAAGTGGTTGAGGGAAAGATGTGGGTCTAGAATTCTGAAGGACTGGGAGAAGAGACACCAGTCGACTTAAGGGACTTGGCACATTATACCCAAGAGGCCAACCTAGAATAGTGTTGGAGAGTGAAATCTATATGATCTGTGAAACCTGAGAGACCTAAGTGCAATTGATATTATAAAGCCTGAACTACGAAGAAACTGTTAACTGCTTGAGATACAATATAGTCCATGTATATATTTCCCATTCTCCAGCTGAAGACGGTGTGTGTACGTTAATAAATGTCTGTGGTTTACTTTAAAGTTCTCTGGTGCCAGTATATTTGGGGAAATTATCAAAGCTGCTGTGGTCCCCTACATACCAACTGAGTTTATATCCATCAGAAAGCAAAACAAAAACCCTGAAGAGACTAGTAGTGAGAAATCCATATTACACCCACCCCTTGAGTTTCATAGTCGTGAGGTAAAATTCAAAAGGAAGAACTGAGGTGGAAGAGGGGCTGGGGTAGTCATAAGCCGCATATAGAAATGATCCAGTGAGACCGCGAGGCGCACTGTTATAGTGACATACCTAGAAAATGAAACTAAAGCTTTCTTTCAAATGAATGACAAAGAGGATATAGAATTTCAGACTATCTGGGATGCCTATAAAGCAGTAATGAGAGGAATATTGATTACTTTGAATAATAAAGATAAGCGAGCAAAAGAAAAACAGTTGTTGGACATTCAAAATGAAATAAAGAAAAAAGAAGGGAAGTTGAGAAAAAGGCCAGGGAAATTACAATACTACAAACGCAAATGAGACATTTGTTAAATAAAGAATTGGAATGGAATTTGAAAAGACTGCAGCAGAAATCTTTCAAGGGAGCAAATAAACCTTTTAAAGTATTTGGCTTCGCAACTGAAGAAAAATAAAAAATAAAATTATTAATAAAATTGTGATAGATGGAAGAGAGGTGGTTAGCCAAGAGGCAATAAAAAGAGAATGTTTTGAGTATTATGCCAAGTTGTTTAAAGGTGTTAAAATAAAGCAAGAAAAGATGGATGAGTATCTACAAAAGATAAAAATAGAACTCTTAACAGAAAATATGAGAAAAGTTTTGAATGATCCAATTAAAAAAATAGAAATTGAAGCAGCAATTAACGCAATGAAAAATGGAAAGGCACCTGGGCCAGATGGATATACAGCTAAATATTTTAAAAGATGAGTTAATACCAAAATTGCAGAAGTTGATGAACATGATAAGAATAAAAGGGAAAATACCAAACACATGGAAGGAAGCTGTTATTTCGTTGATACCAAAGGAGGATAGAGATGTCACGAATGTAAAAAATTACAGACCAATTTCATTATTAAACAATTACTATAAAATATATACAAGAATCTTGGCAGAACGGCTTAAACAACATTTAATACATTTTATAAAGGAAGATCAAGTGGGGTTTCTTCCCAAAAGGCAAATAAGAGACAATATTAGAACTGTTGTAAATATTGTAGAATATTATGAAAGACATCCAGAAAAGGAAGTAGCATTATTCTTTGCGGATGCAGAGAAAGCATTTGACAATTTAAACTGGGACTTTATGTTTGCAGTAATGGAGAAGATGGAGTTGGGAGAAAGCTTTATAAGAATGATAAAAGCAATATACACTGAACAACGTGCAAGGCTATGTATAAATGCAGATCTTACAGAAGATATGATAATTAGCAAAGGTACAAGACAAGGCTGTCCGCTTTCCCTATTGTTGTTTATAATGACTCTTGAAATATTACTGATGCAGATTCAAGAAGATAAAGAAATAGAAGGATTAAAAATAAAAGGATTTACTTACAAATACAGAGCATTTGCAGATGATATAATGTTTATAAATGAAAATCCCATACAAGTTGCACCTTTGTTGTTAGCTAAAATACAAGAATATGGGGAGTTAGTGGGACTTTGTATCAACAAAGAAAAATCAAAAATTTTATGTAAAAATATGCAACCAAACAAGCAACAGGTCTTGCAGAGACTGACGGGCTGTGAAGTTACCTCTAAAGTGAAATATTTGGGTGTGGAGATAACAATGAAGAATATTGATCTGTTTAAAAATAACTATGAGAAACTATGGCGTAAAATGGATGAAGATATGTTAAAATGGCATAAACTTAATTTGTCATTGCTGGGTAGAATAGCTGCAATTAAAATGAATGTTTTACCAAGAATAATGTATTTGTTTCAAACTATTCCCATTGTGAAAGATAGTAAACAATTTGATAAATGGCAAAGAAAAATTTCAGAATTTGTGTGGGCTGGGAAGAAACCAAGAATTAAAATGAAACTTTCGACAGATGCAAAAGAGAGAGGTGGATTTCAACTACCAAATTTAAAATTATACCAGGAAGCAGTTTGTTTAGTGTGGATAAAAGAATGGATAAACAAAAACTCTTAGCGCTGGAAGGTCACGGAAATAAATTTGGCTGGCACGCGTATTTGTACTATGGAAAAAAGAAGATGGACTTTTTTTCTCTCACCATTATATAAGAAATAATTTGTTAAATACATTGATGAAATATAAGAAATATGGAGAGGAGAGAAGACCATTTTGGATAGTGCCAGCTGAAGTAATAAAAATAACGGCTGAGATAGGTGAAGAAAAGTGGTTGTCATATAATCAAATTATTAAAAATACAAAGTGGCAAAATAGAATTGAAAACTGCTGAAGAGTTGAATAATAAATATGATTGGTTCCAAATGCAACAAATAAAGAGTCTGGTGGATAATGATATCAAAACTGAAGGAATAAGAAAAGAACAAATAGAAATGGAAATAGTTCTGCTTGGAGATAATGAAAAATTAATTTCAAAAATATATAAATTACTTTTAAAATGGTCAACAGAGGATGAAGTAGTGAAATCTCAAATGATTAAATGGGCAATTAATGTAAATAAAGAAATACAGATGGAAACTTGGGAATACTTGTGGAAGAATTCTATGAAGCTTTCGACATGTCATAGTATTAAAGAGAACTATTTTAAAATGATGTATAGATGGTATATGACTCCTAAAAATTGGCAAAGATGAACAACAAGATGCCAGACAGATGTTGGAAATGTAAAAAACATGAACGTTCTTTCTACCATATGTGGTGGACTTGTGAAAGAGCAAAAAAGTATTGGCAGATGATTCAACAAGAAATTTCTAAAATTTTGGGATATGAATTTAAGAAAGTTGCAGAGACTTTTCTGTTGGGATTACAAATGGAAAAATTTCCAAAAGAAGATAGAACTGTAATTTGGTACTTGCTTTCAGCTGCTAGGACATTATATGCGCAGTTGTGGAAGCAAGAAAAAATACCAGAGAAATGGGATTGGATTTTAAAAGTTATGACATGGAGTGAAATGGACAAATTAACAAGAATATTAAGAGACTATGATTTAGAAGTTTTTAAGATGGAGTGGAAAAAGTTTAGAAGATATGTAGAAAAAGAGTGGAAAATAAAAGGACATTGGACAATTTTTGATAATGATTAAGTTTTAGAAAGAAGAAGAATATAAATTTTTGTTTTAATAGTTAAGGGTACCTTTAAATATTAGCATTTTAAGTAAATAACACTGGCAGGGGTCAAGTAAAGGGGGAGGGGTGGGTGGAAAGTAATATATGGGATAGATAAAAGAAGTTATTAAAGATGTAAGAAATAGATTTATTACCATATGTTACCAATAAAATTGTTTTAAATCAGAAAAAGGGTCCAAGGCAAGTAGGCGTGAAAAACCTCAGCTTGAGACCCTGGAGATGGCAGCCAGTCTAAGTAGACAATACTGACTTTGATGGACCGAGGGTCTGATTCAGTAGAAGGCAGCTTCAGATGTTCAGATGCTTGTGGGCTCCAGCCACACAGTAAACAGAATGTTACCCTATTTTTTCAGTCACTGAAAATCAAGGACACTGAGGGATCTGGCAATACTTATAGAATCATAAAGTCAAAGAATTAAAAAGCTGGAAGGAGCCTAAAGACCATCCAGTCCTACCTGCTGCATCATGCAGGATAACCTAAGGCAACCCTGACAAAGAATTATCTAATCTCTGCTTAAACACCTTCAAGAAGGGACAACCTACAACTTCTCTGGGCAACTGATTCTACTGCTGAACTGCCCTTATTATTAAAAAGTTTTTCCTAATACCCTACCTGTATCTCCTAGAGCCCCCACCCATAATTTAAACATCTTATTATGAGTTCTATCCTCCATTACCAAATGAAATAGCATGCTATTCTCTTCTAAATAACAGCCCTTCAAATACTTTAAAAGAGTAATCGTATCCCCCCTTGACCTCTTCTTCTCCAGGCTGAACATTTCGAGTTTCTACAGCCTTTGTTCATAAGGCTTCATCTCCAGATCCCTAATCATCTTTGTCATTCTTCTCTGTATCCACTCTAGTTTCTATATCCTTCTCATAAAAAGGCTTCCAGAACTGGACATAATGAGATCTGGCTAGTGCAATGCACATCTCGTGTCCTAGACACTGTGCATCTGTTGATAATCCTAAAATTGAATTTGCCTTCTTTGCTGCCACATCATGCTGGCTACTACCATCATGCAGTCCACCCAAACCCTTGACCACACACTCTATTACCCAAAAGATTATCCCCCATCCAGTACATAAATATATTGTTACTATCCAGATTTTAAAAATCATACATCTATCTCTATTAAATCACATCTTGTTCACATCTGCCCATTTTGCCAATCTATCCAAGTCTGATTGTATTTTATCTCTATCTTCCTGAGTGCTTGCTACTCCATCCAATCTGGTGTCATCTGCAAATTTAATGAGAAATCCCTTCATAACCTTCAGTTGGTTCATTCCATAAACAGGGAGTACAATTGGATCTTTTTCTGTGGTTAACACCATCATGAGAGGATCCATATTAACCAAAGACATACTTTGAAAGTGGCTTTGTGAATTCTATTCTTCAAAAGCAAAAGGCATCACTGGGGACAAGGATATGTGTTCTCAAGCAGTTAGTTCCTTTGATTTAGCCTTGCTTCAATATTATGAGCTAAAAATAATTCCACCCATATATCCTTAGGGAACTAATGTTCATTCACAGTTAAACAAACACTGAGGCATCCTGTGAGGTTCGTCTAAACAGTAGAGGAACAGGATATTCCTCCTGGGGCCCAGTGCCTAAACAGCTAGGGCTTAGATGTGAAGAAAAGCATTCTCATAGCTGGTTATGGTGGAAGAGGCAATGTCCCATATGGGCATATGACTTGTCACTTGGTTCACTGATGGAAAAATATGGGCCTCCTTGGCTGCTAGATTAGAATGTGTAAAATTATTACTGCAGCTGGAAATGGGAACATGGAGATGGGGTGAACAGGGGAGACTTCACAGTATATCTTGGTAATGAAAAAAACTTGGAAAAAATAGGTAGGATTTTTCAAAATATTGGTCAAGACATATATAAGAATGAATGCACCTGTCAGCCTGTCTTCTGGAGCACAACACCATTTCCATCAAAAAAGACCTGTATAATTCGTCATGCTGACAAAAATATTTTAAAAAATTAAAGAAGCCTTTCAAAAAATTATCAATTCATCCTGATTTTTTTCACTCACACTTATCTCACACTTGAGCTTAGCCAAAAGGCAGAGAAGTGATCACCCACACTTATCTCATGCAAATTTTTGTTGTTATTCAGTCGCACAGTTGCGTCCGACTCATTGTGGCCCCGTGGACAAAGTCACACCAGGCCATCCTGTCTTCCACCATCCTCCAAAGTCTGCTCAAATTCATGTTAGTTACATCAGTAACGTTGTCCAGCCATCTCATCTTTTGCCGTCCCCTTCTTCTTTTGCCTTCTGTCTTTCCCAGCATCAGGAACTTCTCTAGTGAGTGCTCCCTTCTCATTTGGTGGCCAAAGTATTTGATCTTCAGCTTCAGCATCTGACCTTCCAGGGAACAGTCAGGGTTGATTTCCCTTAGGACTGACTGATTTGATCTTCTTGCAGTCCAAGGGACTCTCAAGATTCTTCTCCAGCACCACAGCTCAAAAGCATCTATTCTTCTGTGCTTGGCTTTCCTTATGGTCCAACTCTCACAGCCATACATTACCAATGCGAATACCGTTGCTTTGACTATACAAACTTTTGTTGGCAGGGTGATGTCTCTACTTTTTATTATATGGCCTAGGTTTGCCATAGCTTTCCTCCCAAGGAGCAAACATCTTTTAATTTCATGGCTACAGTCACCATCTGCAGTGATCTTGGATCCCAGAAATGTGAAGTCTGTCACTACTTCCATGTCTTCCCTTTCTATTTGCCAAGGTGTTATGGGGCCAGATGCCATGATCTTAGTTTTTTTGATGTTGAGTTTCAAGCCTACTTTTGTGCTCTCCTCCTTCACCCTCAACAAGAGGTTCTTTAGGTTCTCCTCACTTTCTGCCATTAGAGTGGTGTCATCTGCATATCTGAGGTTGTTGATGTTTTTCCTGACAATCTTAATTCCGGTTTGTGCTTCATCCAGGCCAGCATTCCACATGATGTACTCTGCATATAAATTAAATAAGCAGGGTGACAATATACATCCTTGTCAAACTCCTTTTCCTATTCTAAACCAATCAGTTGTTCCATATCCTGTTTTGACAGTTGCTTCTTGACCCTTATACAGGTTTCTCAGGAGATATAAAAGTAATTCCTGGAGGAGCAGTAATCAGTGGCTATTTGCCATGAGTACAGAGTAGAGGTAGAGTGAGTAAAGCCAATTACCTCTGAAACCCAGAAGAGCCCTGCTGGGTCAGACCAATAATCCAACTAATCCAGCATCCTGTCTCACACAGTTGGCCAACCAGTTCCTATGCACAACTAGCAACAGGGCATAGAGGCTGAGGCCTTCCCCTGATGTTGCCTCCTGGCTTTGTGGAGGTTCCCCTAAGTCACCATAGCTAGTAGCCATTGATATCCTTCATGAATCTGAGTCAGATTGAGGTGATGAGAGAGGAGGTCCTACGACTGATAGATAAATTAAAAACTGATAAGTCACCATGCCCGGATGGCATACATCCAAGAATTCTGAAAGAACTCCAAGGTGGACTTCTGACAAAAATATGTAATCTTTCATTGAAATCTGCCTTCATTCCTGAGGACTGGAAGGTAGCAAATGTCACCCCCATCTTTAAAAAGGGTTCCAGAGGAGATTCAGGAAATTACAGGCCCGTCAATCTGACTTCAATATTGGGAAAATTGGTGGAAACTGTTATCAAAGAGAAAATTAGGTTCTGTAAGGGAAGATCTTGTCTCACTAACCTGTCAGAGTTCTTTGAGGGGATGAACAAACATGTGGACAAAGGGGACCCAATAGATGTTGTTGACTTCCAGAAAGCTTTTGATAAAGTTTATTTATTTATTTAATTGGATTTATATCCTGCTCTCCCCGCCGAAGCAGGCTCTGGGCAGCTCACAACATGCGGCATACAATAAAACATTTACATTAAAAAGCATTAAAACAGTTTAAGAACAATTTGGTGCTAGTTTCAGTGCAGATTAAGATGGCGTTCAATGATCTTAAGCATCCACTAGATCTAACATCTTGGTAATGGAGGTCAGCATCTCAGTTAAATGTCAACTGAAACAGTGTTGTCTTACAGACCTCGTGGAACTGGGCAAGGTCCCACACGGTTCTGACCTCCTCAGGCGGTTCTACCGGTGAGGGGCGTAAATTGAGAAGGCTCTTTCTTGTGTTGTTTTCAGTCTTGCCTCCCTTGGCCCTCATCAAAGACTCCTTAGTAAGCTTGAGAGTCATAGGGTAAAAGCCAGTAAGAGAGCCAGTTTGGTGTAGTGGTTAAGTGCATGGACTTTTATCTGGGAGAACTGGGTTTGATTCCCCACTCCTCCACATGCACCTGCTGGAATGGCCTTGGGTTAGCCATAGCTCTGGCAGAGCTGTCCTTGAAAAAGCAGCTGCTTTGAGAGCCCGCTCAACCCCACCCACCTCACAGGGTGTCTGTTGTGGGGGGAGAAGATATAGGAGATTGTAAGCTGCTCTGAGTCTCTGATTCAGAGAGAAGGGCGGGGTATAAATCTGCAATTCTTCTTCTTCTTCTAAAAGGACAAGGGCTCTTGTGGGTCAAAAACTGGCTAATTAATAGGAAACAGTGAGTATATATGGACAATTTTCTCAGTGGAGGGTGGTAAGCAGTGGGGTACTGCAAGGCTCAGTACTGGGTCCGATGCTTTTTAACTTGTTCATTAATGATTTGGAGTTGAGAGCAAGCAGTGAAGTGGCTAAGTTTGCAGATGACACTAAGCTGTTCAGGTTGGTGAGAACCAGAAAGGATTGTGAGGCACTCCAAAGAGATCTGTTGAGGCTGGGCGAGTGGGTGTCAATTTGGCAAATGAGGTTCAATGTGGCCAAGTGCAAAGTAATGCATATTGGGGCCAAAAATTCTAACTATAAATACAAGTTGACGGGAGTGTGAACAGACGGAGACTGACCAAGAGAGATCTTGGGGTTGTGGTACATAACTTATTGAAAATGTTGAAACAGTGTGTGACTGCAGTAAAAAAGGCCAATACTATGCTGGGAATTATTAGGAAGTGAATTGAAAACAAATCAGTCAGTATCATAATACCCCTCTATAAATCAATGGTGCTGCCTTATTTGGAATACTGTGTACAATTCTGGTCACCATACCTCAAAAAAAGATATGATAGCATTGGAAAAAAGTGCAGAAAAGAGCAATGATTAAAGGGTTGGAACATTTTCCCTATGAAGAAAGGTCAAAATGCTTGGGGCTCTTTAGCTTGGAGAAACGCTGACTGAGGGGTGACATGATTGAGGTTTACAAGATTATGCATGGGATAGAGAAGGTAGAGAAAGAAGTACTTTTCTCCCTTTCTCACAATATGAGAACTCGTGGACATTCAATGAACGAACCATGAATTGACCTGATTCATGCACGAAACATGATTCATGGATAAAGAAGAAGGGAGATGATAATTATGTCAAGGTTGTGGAGATGGGTTTGGTGTATGAGACAGTACTGATGTGATGCTAAATGGAGTGTTGGAAACAACTTTCAAGCCAAGAGCTCGGCATGGAGTGAGATTCTAACTACCCGGACTCCTGTCAAACTAGAGTTCACGTTGAAGGGAATTTCTTGTGGTAAACAATTTTATTAGTAACATATGGTAGCAGAACTATATCTACAACTTATAAAGAACTTAAGATAAAAGAAAAATTTTTCTACCCCATATCTTACTTTCCCCTCCCCTTCCTCCATTACTTGACCCCCGCCAGTGTTATTTTTTAAAAAATAAACAGGTATTAAAGGTACCCTTAGCTATTAAGAAAAGACAAAAAGACCCCCCCCCCATTGGTTATATTCTTATTCTTATTTTAAATGTCTTAATCCTCATCAAAGATTGCCCAATGTCCTTTTATTTTCCACTCTTTCTCTACGTATCTTCTGAATTTTTTCCAGTCCAACTTAAAAAGTTCCAAATCATAGTCTCTTAGTTTTCTTGTTAATTTGTCCATTTCACTCCATGACATAACTTTTGTAATCCAATCCCATTTTTCTGGTATTTTTTCTTGCTTCCACAGCTGCGCATATAATGTCCTAGCAGCTGAGAGCAAGTACCATATTAAAGTTCTATCTTCTTTTGGAAATTTTTCCATTTGTAATCCCAGCAAAAAAGTCTCTGCCTATTTATTAAATTCATATCCCAAAATTTTAGAAATCTCTTGCTGAATCATCTGCCAAAACATTTTAGCCTTTTCACAAGTCCACCACATATGGTAGAAAGAACCTTCATGTTTTTTGCATTTCCAACACCTATCTGGCATCTTATTATTCATCTTTGCTAATTTTTTTGGAGTCATATACCATCTATACATCATCTTAAAACAGTTTTCTTTAATACTATGACATGCTGCGAGTTTCATAGAGTTCTTCCATAGATATTCCCAAGATTCCATCTTTATTTCTTTGTTTACATTGATTGCCCATTTTATCATTTGCGATTTCACTACTTCATCTTCTGTAGACCATTGTAAAAGTAGTTTGTATACTTTTGAAATTAATTTCTCATTATCTCCAAGCAGAACTCTTTCCATTTCTGTTTGCTCTTTCCTTATTCCTTCAGCTTTAATATCATTCTCCACCAGACTTTTTATTTGTTGCATTTGAAACCAATCATATTTGTAACTCAACTCTTCTGCAGTTTTCAGTTCTATTTTCCCACTTTGTATTTTTAGCAACTGGTTGTATGATAGCTGTTTTTCTTTGGCTGTTTTAGCCGTTAACTTTATCACTTCAGCTGGCACTATCCACAAAGGTCTCCTCTCGTCACCATATTTATTATACTTTATCCATACGTTTAATAGACTGCTTCTTATATAATGGTGAGAGAAAAGACCATCCATCTTCTTTTTTCCGTAATACAAGTATGCATGCCAGCTGAATTTTTTTCCATGACCTTCCAACACTAAAAGTTTTTTATTTAACAACGTTATCCATTCTTTCATCCATACTAAACAAACTGCTTCATGGTACAGTTTCAAATCTGGTAGTTGGAATCCACCTCTCTCTTTTGCATCTGTCAAAATTTTCATTTTGATTCTTGGTTTCTTCCCAGCCCACACAAATTCTGAAATTTTCCTTCGCCATTTATCAAACTGTTTAGCATCTTTCACAATAGGAATAGTTTGAAACAAATACATAATCCTTGGTAGAATATTCATTTTTATTGCAGCTATTCTGCCCAACAATGACAAGTTGAGCTTGTTCCATTTTAACATATCTTCTTCTATTCTGCGCCATAGCTTCTCATAGTTGTTTCTGAACAAATCAATATTCTTCATTGTTATCTCTACCCCTAGGTATTTTACCTTAGAGGTAACTTCACAACCCGTTAGTCTTTGTAGTTCTTGTTGTCTATTTACCTGCATGTTCTTGCACAAAATTTTTGATTTTTCTTTATTTATATAGAGTCCCGCCAACTCCCCAAACTCTTGTATTCTTGTTAATAATAAAGGTGTAGCTTGTATGGGATTTTCATTTATAAACATTATATCATCAGCAAATGCTCTATATTTATAGGTATATCCTTTTAATTGTAACCCTTCTAAGTCTTTTTCTTCTTGAATCTGTCTCAATAAAATTTCAAGAGTCATTATAAACAACAATGGTGAAAGCGGGCAGCCTTGTCTAGTACCTTTGCTGATTTTCATTTCATCTGTAAGATCTGCATTAACGCACAACCTTGCCCTTTGTTCAGAATAAATTCTTTATCATTCTTATAAAACTTTCTCCAAGCTTCATTTTTTCCATCACTGCAAACATAAAGTCCCAATTTAAATTATCAAATGCTTTCTCTGCATCCGCAAAGAATAATGCTACTTCTTTTTCTGGGTGTCTTTCATAATATTCTACAATATTCACAACAGTTCTAATATTATCTCTTATTTGTCTTTTAGGAAGAAAACCAGCTTGATCTTCCTTTATAAAGTTTATCAAATATTGCTTAAGTCGTTCCGCCAGAATTCTTGTAAATATTTTATAGTCATTATTCAAAAGCAAAATTGGTCTGTAATTTTTCACATTTGTGACATCTCTATCCTCTTTGGGTATCAAAGAAATGACAGCTTCTTTCCATGTGTTTGGTACGTTCCCTTTGGTTCTTATTACATTCATCAGTTTCTGCAATTTTGGTGTTAATTCATCTTTAAAAATTTTAAAATATTTAGCTGTATATCCATCTGGCCCGGGAGCTTTATCGTTTTTCATCGCATTGATTGCTGCTTCAATTTCTATTTTTTCAATTGGATCATTCAAAACTTTTCTCATATTTTCAGTTAGGGGCTCAATTTTTATTTTTTGTAGATATTCATCTATCTTTTCTCTCTTTACTTCAGCACCTTTGAACAACTTGGCATAGTACTTAAAAAATTCTCTTTTTATTCCCTCTTGGGTAACTACTTCTCTTTCATCTGCCACAATTCTACTGATTATTTTATTTTCTCTCTTTTTCTTCAATTGCCACGCCAAATATTTCCCTGTCTTGTTTGCTCCTTCAAACGATTTCTGCTGAAGCCTTTTCAAGTTCCATTCCACTTCTTTGTTCAACAAATGTCTTAATTGAGTTTGTAATATTGAAATTTCCCTTAGAATTTTCTTTTTCCCTGGTCTTTTCCTCAGCTCCCCTTCTTTTTTCTTTATTTCATTTTGAATGTCCAATAATTGTTTTTCTTTTTTCCTTTTATCTTTATTATTCAAAGTAATCAACAACCCTCTCATTACTGCTTTGTAGGCATCCCAGACCATCTGGAAATCAATATCTTCTTTGTCATTCACTTGAAAAAATTCCTTAGTCTCTTTTCCTAGAAAAGTCACTGTTTCTTTACTCTGTAGCAAATCTTCATTCAGTCTCCATCTTCTCAGTCTTTTGGGCAATTTTGTAATCCACATTATTGGGTTATGATCTGCTCCAATTTTAGGTAGAATCTCTATCTTCCTTGTTATGAGGCCTAAGTCTCTGGTTCCCCACAGCATGTCAATTCTGGAAAAAGTCTTATGTCTTGCAGAGAAAAAAGTATAGTCCCGCACTTCAGGGTTAAACTTTCTCCAAATATCTTCTAAATTTTCTTGTTTAGCTAATTCAAAGAAAGACTTTGGCAATTTCCCTTCTTTCCTATCATTTTTTTTCCCCTCCAGATCTATCCAGTGAGTTCTCGACTGTTCCATTAAAATCTCCCATTAAGAGTATTTGATCATAAGTCAACTCATCTAGCTTTTGTATAATGTCCTTAAAAAAAAATCCTTTGCACCATTAGGTGCATATAGTCCCAATAACAACATTTTTTTCCCATTTAGTATGATCTCCACTGCTACGAATCTTCCATCTTTATCTTTAAATATTAACTTTGGCTCCAGATCTTGTTTAATATAAAAAACTACTCCCCTTTTCTTCTGTTCAGCTAACGAAAAAAATTCCATTCCCAATTATTTGTTCCATAAAAATTTATAATCCTTTTGTTTAATATGGACTTCTTGCAAACAAATTATATTACAATTTTGCTTCTTGATCCAATGAAAAGTTGCCCTTCTTTTTTGTGGTGAATTTAGTCCATTAATGTTCCAAGAAAGTAATTTGTAATCCATCATGGTGCAAATTCTTTATTTTCTTCAAAAAATTTCCTCAGCTCCCGGGCGTTTATAATTGTAACTCTCTTCCCCTGAAGTTCAAAGCTCAAACCTTCGGGGATTATCCATCTGTACCTTGTGCCATTGTCTTTCAATTTTTCTGTCAACTTTTTGTATGTTCTCCTCTCGTTTATCACTTGTCTTGGCAGCTCCTTCATAATTCTCACTCTGCTGCCTTTTACTATCAGTGACTCCTCAAAATTTTTCTTCATGATCGTTCCCACCATTTCTTTTGTCATAAATCTTACCACAACATCTCTTGGTAAATTATTTTTTTTGGCAAAAAGCGAGTTGACTCTATACATATGGTCGTACATGCTTTTAGTCTTATCGGGGTCTTCATCTAAAAATTCTGCAATTATGTTTATTATATATCCTTTCAAATCACCATTCTCTTCTTCAGGTACTCCTCTCAGACGTATCTGATTTTCCATTAATTTGCAATCGTGGATTATCACTGTTTCTTGAACTTTCAGCAAGGTGGTATCATGTATTTTAACTTTCTCTTCCACCTCCTGCACTTTCTTAGCTGTTTCTCCAATTTTATTTTTGAGCTCCTCCACTTCATTTTTAATCACTGTGACAAGTTCTTCCTTCATTTCCTCCATCATTTTCTTAACTCCCTTCATAATCCTGGCTTCCATAGCCTCCATTTGGTCCTGCATTTTTTCTAATGAAAGAGCCCTTGTTCGGGGCTGCCTGGGTTCAGACATTTAGGCAAAAAAACAACAACAACAACAAAGGGATGGAAAAGATAAAAAATAAAAATACCAGAGGTTCCAGTCTCACAAATTACATATTTAGCTCCCAAATTCAAAAGATCTAAATTTTCTCTCTTAGTTAAACTTTATTCTGTCTTCTTCTGAGCTTCCCAGGCCCAGATATAGATTTTTTAGAATTTTTTCTCCCCTTTAAAAAATGACGAAATTTTTGACCTCACCAATCTGAAATCTAACAGTCAGGTTCAATAGAGTAGGGCTTGCCCTTTCCAGCAAGCCCAATTTCGCTGGTTTCTGAGCCCCCAAAGTCAAGATATTTAACAAAGAAGTCTTTAAAAATTCCAAAATGGCGGCCACGATTTTTACTCCTTTAAAAAAAAAATTCCCCTTTTTAAAACCACCCCAGGAGCCCACAGATAATATAGTCAATAGCTCTTATCTTCTTACCCCTTTCCCAGTTGATTCTGTCGATTTTTAAAGTCCCAAATCTTTTAAAAACAATGTTTTAAATTGGACCTCCCAGCAATGGCTGCCGATGTTTCTCTATGGTATAGAGTAGGTTTTTTTCTTTACTACTTCCTGTCTCAGTCACCATCAACTCTCATAAAGATCTCACGATACTTGACGTACTTCCTGTCTTGCTCAGAAGTGTTGCAGGTCCGTTCCAGTATATTCCAGTGCGACGTGGCTGTTTTCTTTTCCAAAAACCGCAAGGTAGACTAAACATTGATTGCTTTTCAGTTTTTAGCAGTTTTTAGCTCTGTCCTTTACATTAAAACAATCCAAACTTCACCCTTTCCTTCTTCTACTTGCAAGCTTTATATTTTTTCGTTTTTCCCACCTTTAGTATGTCCTTTTAAGCTATAAATAGCTCCGGAGTGAAAAGAAAACTTCTGTACCTTTTTTTTTCACTTATCCAAGTTCCACTGGTCTTCCAAAGCTTTAGTTGTTTAAAAATGTCCAAGAAGGTTAGGATCCTGACGAGCTTATGTCAAATCAATGACTCTGAAAAGTCTTGCAGACGTTGACTATGCAAACTTCCCGAGACTCCTCAAAGCCTCAAAGAAACCCCTTTCAGGGCTTCTTTTCAGCCAAGGTAAATCTCTTTTCAAAGTTTCTGTGCAAGTCTTGGACCTTTCTCTCACTGAGAAAGGTAGGCAGTGGGCTTTGATTTGCCCTCCACTACCCCGAACAAAACTTTCAGCCTGCTCCCGTTCCGAGAGACAGCTCAGCTCGGCATTTTCCTTCCCCGGAAGTCCCATTGAAGGGAATTTCTAACATAGGGAAGCATGTTTGAACACCCAGTCTAATGAGGGGTGCCAGAGAACTCAGAAACTTGCACAAGTTTCTATCACAGCTTTTACTTAGCCTTTCCTTTACTTCAAATGTGCAAGGGCTGGCTAAGGTTCCACAGTAGTGGGGAAAGAGTAAACTACAACATTTAGAGCTACTTTGGTCATTTAAAAGGTAATGCTTATCTAGTCAATATTAACAGGGAGTGCACAGGGAAGACAGTAGTCATGTGGCTTTTTTGGTTGGTGGGAATGGCACTTTTGTGGCACTCTAAGCCCTGTTGAGCAGTTACCATTCATTTAAGCTGTGAAGTGCAGCCTCATTTGGAATACTGTGTATAATTCTGGTCACCGCACCTCAAAAAAGATATTATAGCATTGGAAAATGTGTAGAAAAGGGCAACTAGAATGATTTAAAAGATGGAACACTTTCCTTATGAAGAAAGGTTAAAACGCTTGGGGCTCTTTAGCTTGGAGAAACGTCGACTGAAGGGTGACATGATCGAGGTTTACAATATTATGCATGGGATAGAGAAAGTAGAGAAAGAAGTACTTTTCTCCCTTTCTCACAATACAAGAACTCGTGGACATTCAATGAAATTGCTGAGCAGTCGGGTTAGAACTGATAAAAGGAAATACTTCTTCACCCAAAGGGTGATTAACAGATAGAATTCACTGCCATAGGAGGTGGTGGCGGCTACAAGCATAGACAGCTTCAAGAGGGGATTGGATAAGCATATGGAGCAGAGGTCCATCAGTGGCTATTAGCCACAGCATATTGTTGGAACTCTCTGTCTGGGGCAGTGATGTATTCTTGGTGCTTGTGAGGGGGGGCACAGTGGGAGGGCTTCTAATGTCCTGGCTCCACTGGTGGACCAGAGTGTTGGACAGGATGGGCCATTGGCCTGATCCAATATGACTTCTCTTATATTCTTATGTTCACACCTATCTCAAATATGCAGTATTCCAAATGAGGCTGCACCATAGATCTATACAGGAGCATTACAATATTGGCTGTTTTATTCTCATTCTCTTTCTTAATAATCCCTAACATAGAGCCTGCCTTTTTCACCATATTGGGTTGACACTTTCACTGAGCTATCCACTACAACCCCAAGATCTTTTTTCCTCTCAGTCTCAGCAAGTTCAGACCCCAGTTGCCTATACTTGAATTTGGGATTTTTCTATCCCTGTGTGCATCACCTTACACTTACCAACATTGAACTTTATTTGCCACATTGTTGCCCAGTCATCCAGTTTATGGAGGTCCTCTTGGAATTCTTCCCAGTCAGCCTTGGTTTTCAACATCCTGAATAATTTTGTGTCATCTGCAAACTTGACCATTACACTACTCACCACTAATTCCAGATTATTTATGAATAAATTAAATAATATTAGCCCCAACACCAATCCTTGTGGGGCCCCACTGGTTAATTCTCTGCATTGTGAAAACTATCCATTGATTCCCACTCTTTGCTTCCTGACATTTATCAGTCTTTAATCCATAAAACATTTATCCAGTCATTAATCCACCCTCTTATCCCAAGACTGCTAAATTTACTCAGGAGTCTTTGATGAGGTACCTTGTCAAAAGCCGTTTGAAAGTCCAGGTATATAATGTCTACCAATGAGGCAGGACTTCCCTTTTCAAAAGCTATGCTGATTTTCCCTCTGCAGGCTTTGCCCCTCTATGTGCCTAACAATTTTATCTTTGATTACAATTTTTATTAATTTGCTTGAGACAGATGTTAGGCTGACTGGCCTGTAATTCCCTGATTCCCCTCTGGACCTCTTTTTAAAAATTGGTGTCAATCTTCTGGTACAGCGGCTGAATTTAGTGCGGACACTTATTGTTTTTCAGTTTTCCCAGTAGGTCTAGAAATTCATCTCCAGTCACCTCAGTTTGGCTTAGTTCTTTAGACTCCTTTCCTGAAAATAGGAGCTGTGGTGTGGGTATGTGCCCCACACTTTCCACAATGAACACAGATGCAAAAAAGGCATTGAGCTTCTCTGCCATCTCCCCATCTGCCTTCAGCAATCCCTTTATTCTTTTGTCATCCAAAAGCCTCACTGCTTCTCTGGTTGGTTTCCTGCTCCAGATATATCTGTTAAACTGTGGTTTGTCTTGATGCTTTTAGCAACCTGCTCCTCATAATCTCTTTTTGGATGCCTAATGTTGACTTACATTTCTTTCTTTTTTAAAAAAAAAAAATAAGAGACTTTTATTTAAGCCGCAATCCACATGGTAACTTACATTTCTTTTGCCAGAGCCTGTGGTCCCTCTTGTTCAATTCATTGGGCCAGACCTTCCACTTTTCAAAACAAGCTTTTTTACTTTTATAGCTTCCTTGATTTGCTTTGTTAACCACAGGCCTTTTTTAGACTTGGCAATGCCTTTCCTAACCTATGGAATGCATTCTGCTTGGGCTTCAGTTAGTGTTCAGTTCAGTTCAATTCATTTATTGTTTGCAGATGACACTAAATTGTTCAGGGTGGTGAGAACCAGAGAGGACTGTGAAGCACTCCAAAGAGATCTGTTGAGGCTGGGTGAGTGGGCGTCAATGTGGCAGATGAGGTTCAATGTGGCCAAGTGCAAAGTAATCCACATTGGGGCCAAGAATCCCAGCTACAATACAAGTTGATGGGGTGTGAACTGGCAGAGACTGACAAAGAAAGAGATCTTGGGGTCATGGTAGATAACTCACTGAAAATGTCAAGACAGTGTGCGATTGCAATAAAGAAGGCCAACACCATGCTGGGGATTATTAGGAAGGGAATTGAAAACAAATCAGCCAGTATCATAAAGCCCCTGTATAAATTGGTGGTGCGGTCTCATTTGGAATACTGTGTACAATTCTGGTCACCGCACCTCAAAAAAGATATGATAGCATTGGAAAAAGTGCAGAAAAGGGCAACTAGAATGATTAAAGATTTGGAACACTTTCCCTATGTAGAAAGGTTAAAACGCTTGGGGCTCTTTAGCTTGGAGAAACGTCACCTGCGGAGTGACATGATAGAGGTTTACAAGATTATGCATGGGATGGAGAAAGTAGAGAAAGAAGTACTTTTCTCCCTTTCTCACAATTCAAGAACTCGTGGGCATTCAATGAGTCAAGTTAAAATGGATAAAAGGAAGTACTTCTTCACCCAAAGGGTGATTAACATGTGGAATTCACTGCCACAGGAGGTGGTGGCAGCTATAAGCATAGCCAGCTTTAAGAGGGGACTGGATAAAAATATGAAGCAGAGGTCCATCAGTGGCTATTAGCCACAGTGTGTGTGTGTGTGTGTGTATTGGCCTCTGTGTGACACAGAGTGTTGGACTGGATGGGCCATTGGCCTGATCCAACATGGCTTCTCTTATGTTCTAATTGTAATTAGCCATTGGCTGTTACAATGTACAAAAATCTCAAGAAAAAGGAAAGTAAACTAGAAGTTAAAACATACGAAGTATCATGTAAGTTATAACAAGGGTATAACAACAGATGCAATACATTGGCAATAACAATAAAGATGTAGACATAAAGATGTAGACATAAAGATGTAGACATAAAGCTGAGCCGCCCTGAGACACTTCGGTGAGAAGGGCGGGATATAAGTCCATTAAATAAATAAATGTAGTGTGGTTTTAAATAGCTTAATAACCACAGTTAATGTGGTGTTAAATAGCTTCCACGTATTCTTTAGGGATCTGACTCTTTTCTGTTTCCCCTTCCGCTTCCTTTTTACTATTCCCCTCATTTCTGTAACATTTTCTCTTTTGAAATCAAATGTTACAGTTTTGGATTTTAGAGGTAACTTTCCATTGACCAGAAAGTTGAGCTTAATAGCATTGTGGTCACTCTTCCCAATGGTGTAACAACCTCTTCCCACTCTCTCCAGGTCTTGAGACCTGCTCAGAACCAGTACTGGGGAGGGCCTTTACATCTATGCCCTCTTCATTGGCTCTTCAGTGTTAAATGCTTGTCCTGATCGGCAGGGTCAGGACTTGAGTGGGCATGCCCCCCCCCACTGCTGGTGAGCCCACTACCCCTCCACTGCCACTCAGAAGCAGGGGCCCTGCCCCGGGCCGAGCAACCCCCTACCCGTCCGGGGATGGCTGTGACCAGCATCACAACAGAAGAGCCCCAGTTTGCCCCACCAGGGGCTGAGGCAATAACACGGCAAGAGCCCACTGGCCCAGACATTGGCAGGGCGAGACCCCAGGCCTGGGGAAAGCGGCACAGTGTGGCTCTGATAAGCAGAAGCAGGAAGGAAGCCCCGGGTCCCAGCGAAGGTGAGCAACACGGAAGGCAGCAAGGAGCCATGCCCAATGCCATGGCGGCTCACACCACTGTGCCCTGATGAGTCCACATGGCTCTCCATGCCGAGGACCTAGGGAATAGGTGGGCATCATAGGCACCTTCCTCCCACAGCATCTGGCCTTAAGAAGGGGGGGTGGAGCTAGAGGAGGAGGGGCCTTGATGAGGGAGGGGGAGCATTAGGCACAGAATAAAAGGAGGCTACACAGGGAGGTCAGGGAAGAATTGAGGCTGATGCTGAAAAGTGGCTGCAAGCTAAGAGAGAGAGGGAAGCCCATAAGCATCCAGCTGGGAAGGAGAGCAGTGGGTGATGTAACCCAGCCTCCTTCCATTTCTGAGACCTCCAGCCTGGGGGAGAAGGCAGTCCAGGGCCAGCAGTGATGAAGATGACATAGGGACCCCCCCCCCCCCAGGGAGCACCAGAGAGATGCTGACAGTGCTGCACAATCCCCATCAGTGATCACCTTTTTGATGTAATCAAACAAGGTTTGTTCATTAAATGAAGACATTAGATTGCGACTTGGTGAAACTGAGATCCCCAGGCTCAGGCATACAATTATAGCCTTGAGTACAGACCGTTACATGTTTGAAACTTCAGGTGCCTTTTTTCTCTACCAATAAAGCATCCTGCATCCCCCCCCCCTTCCCGTTATGAGTTCTAGCTGAAGCAGGTTATTCCCAAAAGTGAAAGTCTCTGGGCAGAAGAAATGACTGACCTTCAAAGCCTAGTTGTACCATACATTCCCAGGGTGGAAAGTTACAAATGCATAGTTACAGACATAACACAGTAGATTAGCATGCAAGCTGACTTAACAAAGCAAATCACCATAGCTGCATCTGACTGGACCAAAATGGATGTGTTCCTGGCAAGAAGCCTTCTTGATATTCAGGGCAACTGGTTGACTACAGTGTGAAACAGGATGCTGGATTAGATGTATAACTGGCTTGATCCAGCAGTGCTCTTCTTATGTCATTATATTCAAAGAAAACTGAGAAAAAACACAACTGGTTTGTCTTGGAAGAAAGCACGGCTGTTTATGTAGAAAAAGCCCGGCAGGAACTCATTTGTATATTAGATCACACCCCCTGACACCAAGCCAGCTGGAACTGTGTTCCTGTGCATTCCTGCTCAAAAGAAGCCCTGGAGGAAAGTAACTTCCTCGTAATGATCTGTTGGGCCTTATGTCCTTTTCAGCACGTCTGGCCCTAGACTGTCTGACACCCTAGGCAAGATTAATTTCTGGTGCCCCCCCCCCACACTGATAACATCACTGAGTAGATGGGGGTGCCCAGTTGGGCACCCCAGAAGGCCAGCACCCTAGGCAATTGCCTAGTTTGCCTAGTGGCAGGGCCAGCTCTGCTTTTCAGGCATGGGCTGAAGGAAGAGCAGGCTCACAAACATTAGCTTTGATCTCAACCTCCATGCATTGGTTTGAAAGCCAGAAAAGAATCTACGTGCAATTATGAACCCTAGTAAATGGGGGTTCTTATTGTTGGAGTGAGCAAGTCAGCAATGCCTGGAACATTGGGGGATGTTACATCACTGTGTTACGGTTGCCATGTCCTAGTCTCTCACTGGTGGGGAGTGGGAGGGAACTTTCCAAAAGTGGTGGAGGTGGGGTGACATTGTGCATGCAAAATCCCTGACATGATGACATCACACCCGAAATTTACCCGAAATACCAATACTAGAGTTTTGCCCCAAATAATAGAGCATTGTGTGGCCAGTATGGTGATGTCACTTCTGTGTGGTGTCATCATGTTGGGGACATCGCACCAGGTCATGGCTGTTGGGGGTGAAATCAGGGGATCCTCCACTCCCACCTGGGGGCTGGCAACCTTGCTAAGTGTGTATAGGTGTGTATAGGCAACCCTTGAATGGGATATTTCTCTTTAAGAACATAAAAGAAGCCATGTTGGATCAGGCCAATGGCCCATCCAGTCCAATACTCTGTGTCACACAGTGGCCAAAAAAATTACACACACACACTGTGGCTAATAGCCACTGAAGGACCTCTGCTCCATATTTTTATCTAACCCCCTCTTGAAGCTGGCTGTGCTTGTAACCACCACCACCTCCTGTGGCAGTGAATTCCACATGTTAATCACCCTTTGGGTGAAGAAGTACTTCCTTTTATCCATTTTAACTTGACTCATTGAATGCCCACGAGTTCTTGAATTGTGAGAAAGGGAGAAAAGTACTTCTTTCTCTACTTTCTCCATCCCATGCATAATCTTGTAAACCTCTATCATGTCACCCCGTAGTCGACATTTCTCCAAGCTAAACAGCCCCAAGCATTTTAACCTTTCTTCATAGGGAAAGTGTTCCAAACCTTTAATCATTCTAGTTGCCCTTTTCTGCACTTTTTCCAATGCTATAATATCCTTTTTGAGGTGTGGTGACCAGAATTGCACACAGTATTCCAAATGAGACTGCACCATCGATTTATACAGGGGCTTTATGATACTGGCTGATTTGTTTTCAGTTCCCTTCCTAATAATTCCCAGCATGGCGTTGGCCTTTTTTATTGCAAACGCACACTGTCTTGACATTTTCAGTGAGTTATCTACCACGACCCCAAGATCTCTCTCTTGGTCAGTCTCTGCCAGTTCACACCCCATCGACTTGCTCTTAACTTGGGAGCTGCTCTCTGATCCCTCATCCCTTTGTTCTTTCACTTTCTTTACATGGTCTTCCGTGTAGGCATATGTTTCTGCAGATTTCTCTTGTAGAGACAATGCCCTCACACTCCCATACACATGATGCTAAGTTAGCTGGTTATTTGTGATAACAAAAATACTCTTAGGATCAGGCTTCTTTCTATTCTTTTGACTGCAACCTGAATGTGAACAGGATCTACTTGAGTAAATGGTTGTTGTTTTTTTTGGGGGGGGGGGGGGTTGCAATATACTTCTCGGGAAATTTACTGCACTCAATATTATGCTTCTGTGACTAGGCAAAACTCTGCTGCATTAACCAAATATCCCCTCAAAGCAATTCATGGAGCTTAGGATCTGGGACAGCATGCACAACCCCCATCCCTCCTCCATGTATTGAAATAATATATGAAGATCCTATTTATGTCTCCAAATTCAGTCTGCAGTTGTAGCCATCTTAGCATCAAAACAATTTGAAGAGGCTTATTTCTCAATTAAGGAAAAATGGAAGATACAATGACTAGTTGGGCTAGGCTATCTCCCAGCAGGCCTCTCTGAAAACGGTTTCACTCCCTTTCCCTGAAACATGGTCCCAGTTGCATGACTAGGTTTAACCCAGTGCCAGGGAGTGTAAAAACCGGGTGTAAAAAGCACAACTGTCTAGATTATTAATGGAGGACACATTTCAAGTATCTCCTTAACATGCTGACAGCGGGGGCATTAGAGTAGCTGCTGTACAGAAGCCCCTTGTCTCTGGCTAATTGGATGAAAAGGAACTGAAAGAACCCCTTTCAGCAAAAGAAAAACAGAGGCTGGCATACTAAACATATCCACAGTGTCCTCCTAACCCCCTTCCACAACATACCATTGAATTTACCTCCCTTCTTCCCCTACTCAAATAATTCTCTTTTCTTTCTTTCTTTCTTTCTTTCTTTCTTTCTTTCTTTCTTTCTTTCTTTCTTTCTTTCTTTCTTTCTTTCTTTCTTTCTTTCTTTCTTTCTTTCTTTCTTTCTTTCTTTCTTTCTTTCTTTCTTTCTTTCTTTCTTCTACCAGTGTTGGACAAAAGCAGAGCTGAGCCCCTGCACATTTTACATGCCCACCCACATATCCACAAATCCATGCCTTCACTGAGACATAGCACCTGTCTCATTATATTACCATCAGCAAAAGAAAAAGGCACAATTGTGTCTCACCAGAATATTTCCCCCCCTCTTGGTAAAGATTCCATGGATTTTCATCAGTGGGAACCATGTATGTAAGTGGTGTCCTAATAGGAGAAAGAGACTGTGAGCAGTGTTCCCTCTAAGCTGAGTTACTGTGGCTAGCTCACAGTTCTTTAGCTTCCAGCTCACACATTTTTGTCTTAGCTCAGGAAAAACAGCACCAGAGCAAATTAACTTATGCAGTAGCTTACAACATTAATGCCAGTAGCTCATGAAGTAGAATTTTTGCTCACAAGACCCCACAGTTTAGAGGGAGTATTGACTGTGAGGAATATGTGCCTGTGGCACCCAGGCATAAAGTTTCCTGGAATCAGGTATGAGAAGTACCTTCAGTGGCTACTCCATAACTGTGGAACCCAGTTTTTCTGGAGACTCATCAGGGTTTAATCTGGAGCATTTCTCAGAGGTGTTCTAAGACATTCATATGTGGACTGACTTTTAGGAGTCAGGGTTAAACCGCTATATATGTAATTTCAGTTGTAATTTCCATAAAAGAATGTGGGCTGGAAATGTGAGTAAATAAGTAAACAAACAAGTGCTATCAGAGCAAAATACATAAAAAGAAGCAGGATTGTGTGTCTTAGCATAAACAGCCTTTTGCAATGCAGAAATTTCTCTCCATGTTTGCAAGTCAGATTAGTACTCTCCTTGGATTAATAGTGCGGTCTCATTTGGAGTACTGTGTGCAGTTCTGGTTGCCGCACCTCAAAAAGGATATTATAGCATTGGAGAAAGTCCAGAAAAGGGCAAATAGAATGATTAAAGGACTGGAACACTTTCCCTATGAAGAAAGGCTGAAACGCTTGGGACTCTTTAGCTTGGAGAAACGTCGACTGCGGGGTGACATGATAGAGGTTTACAAGATTATGCATGGGATGGAGAAAGTAGAGAAAGAAGTACTTTTCTCCCTTTCTCATAATACAAGAACTTGTGGGCATTCGATGAAATTGCTGAGCAGACAGGTTAAAATGGATAAAAGGAAGTACTTCTTCACCCAAAGGGTGATTAACATGTGGAATTCACTGCTACAGGAGGTGGTGGCGGCTACAAGCATAGCCAGCTTCAAGAGGGGATTGGATAAAAATATGGAGCAGAGGTCCATCAGTGGGTATTAGCCACTGTGACGGAACCGGCCCAATTCTGCCTCCAGACCCGGTCCCGTCAGCTCCCTATTGAGTCGCCAACTCCTGGAGGGAGCTATTTCTCCTCCTGCCCCTTGGGCTCGCTGCCACCACCTGCTCAGTCTAGGGGTTCAGATTGAGAGGAACAGGACTCCCAATCCCCCTCTCCAGCTGTGAGGCCAGGCCTCAAGGTCCTCTGCCACCCTGCACTTGGGTTTCACAGAGACCTCAGCGCTTCTTTGGGGCACCCCTGGGGGATTGGCACCTTATCCAACTGCATGTCTTCCCCCTTCCCCGGGCCCCCCTTCTCAACACAGCGTGGTCTAAAGCGGTCTGGGGATCTATGTGGTACAGAGATTGACTGCCAGTATTTAAACAGTAAAAATATATTTATTTAAAAGAGAAACAGATAGGGAAAGAAAAACAAAACAAAAACAGTTGCATTTACAAAATTAGCACAGCACAGCACAGCAAACAGCCTGACAAACAAAATGTGTTATAAACGCGTCCTGCTGGCCCTGATCTAAACTTGCCCTGTCTTGTGAATTACTTACTTAGTCTGCCTGCCTGGGGGCCTCCCAGGCAGGAGCCTCGATTGCTCACCACATGCTCGCTCCAGCGCTGGCTTCTAACTGCCCTTCTCTTCCTGCTAACACACATGCCAAGAACAAAAGCACTTCCTGCCTCTCTAGGAGATTTTCCCCCTAGCGTTGTTGGTTTGGCTCTGGAAGGGAGGGGGGGAGTGAGGGGAAGGCTACAAAGCCTGCTGAGGGATTTACAGAGCGTTGGACTGGATGGGCCATTGGCCTGATCTAACATGGCTTCTCTTATATTCTTAAATCCAAATTTGTGTCATTTAAATTGATATGAATATGAAGCTTGAATCAAAGTGTGCTTAGAGCACATGAAAGGTTACATTCTAAATAAGACTTTTTTGGTCTTAAAGGTGTTACTTGATTCTGCTTTGTTCTACTGCTTCAGACCAACATGGCTGCCCACTTGGATTTATTTCCATTGCATATTTCTTGACATATATTACTACATATTTGCAACTTTGCATGTATGTTTTTCATCCACAGGAAACAAAAAAAAAAAAGAACAACCGTTTCATTACAAAGCATCAACTCACAAGCAGTTTTGCTTTTTGCTTTGCGAGATTTATTACCGTGAATAGATTCTAGCAACAAAAGCTAGTCTATACCCTTACATTATTATGGGACATGGGGTATTTTGTATAATGAAATAATGAGGTTAGAAGGAATTAAAAGACTCCATAGATTTATGAGCAATTTGGCGTTAAGAGTAAAGCTACAACTCCATGCACACCTACTGTCGAGTAAGCTGCATGGAAACCATTGGGACTTTGGCTGCATAGAAGAAATCAAAATCCATTTAAATAAATGGGTTTTAATGTACACAAATACCGTTTGACTTGAATGCAGCAATTCTAGTGCAACTGGTTTGTGAAAATAACTGATTATTAACTTGACTTTAGTCCCTGTATAAAAACTGGCTGGAATGGAAAAGGGAACTTGACTATCAAATACCACAAAAATCTTGTTGGTCCCTAAATTGTTCCTAGATTTGAATCTAGCAGATCAACACAGCTGCCCTCTGAAACTATCCTCATGGGAGAACTTTCACCAGTGACTAGAACTGTTCTGCTTCTTCTAAATCCTCTGGGAGCTCTGGCAGACAGAAGTGACATATGACTGAAGGCTCCAACATACATGAAAATTACATTCCTTACATTTCCTAACTAATAAATCTTATCCATTTGAGAGGAACTTACTTCTGAGTAAATGTGTGCAAAGTTACATTGCAAGAAATGATTATATGTTAGGTGGTGCAAATAAATTAAAAGGTGAAAAGAGGTAAAGATGCAAAGGAGTCTGTAAATGGTTTGATACTTTAATAGTAACAAATCATACAACCATAGGCTGCACCATTGTCGTAGTCTGGCTGCACCTCTATTTTATCCAGTGTTATTTGTTCCAGAGAGTTTGTCCAAACATGCCACCTTTAACCTGCTTCTTTGCATGCTCACTGTGGTTGACCATTCAGATTATTGCTGTGCAGTAAACATGGAGCAGGCTGGTGACATCCTTTTTTCCCCCCCTTTAAGCATGTTCATAAGCACGTAGGTAAAGCACCACCCCCTTTTTGACAGCTTCATGATCCCTCCACCACCTACTGTGGCCCCTCTCAGTCTCCTTTGCATTGTGTCTCTACTTGCAATACATGGGGGGAGTAGCCCCATTGACTTCAGCACAGTTATGCTTGTTCCAATCATGCGATGCTTTTAAACACTAACTCTGAAACAGAAAACACTTCTTCTGCTAACACAGTTTCATAAAATCATAGAGTCCAACCCCCTGCCCAATGCAGGAGTTTGTATGGGGGAAAGTGTGGTGGGAAGTAGAGTTAAGGAAATGAACTTTGGAGACCAATTTGTTAAAATAATAAAAGCCATCTACTTTGAACAAAACATGAGAATTAACATTAATGGAGAATTAACTGAGAAAATCAAGCTTAGGAAAGGAACAAGGCAAGGATGCCCATTATCACGCCTATTATTTATACTTTCTTTAGAAGTTCTTAATATAACTATTAGTAATGATAACAGGATTAGAGGATTAAAAATAAAAGGAGAAGAATTTAAATTACAAGCTTTTGCGGATGATATGGTGTTCATCTTGGAAAAGCCAGAAAATTCAATCATATCTTTGATAGATGAAATAGAAGAGTTTGGGAGAGTAGCAGGACTAACAATTAATTGACATAAAACTAAAATTTTGTCCAAAAATATGACTGATCAAAAGGTGAGATATTTAGAAGAGAAATCTGGGGGGTTTTTTGTTTAAAAAGTAAGATATTTGGCGGTCCAATAAACAAATAGGTGTAGCTCGTTTTATGAGGACAACTATTGTAAAATATTGAAAGACATAGAGAAATAGCTAAATGCTTGGACAAATATGCAATTATCCTTCTTGGGCAGAGTTGTGGCTATAAAAATGATTATTTTGCCAAGATTAATTTTTTTGTTTCAGACAATACCTATTATTAAAAAAAATTTTTTTTTCCAAATCCTCAATAAAATTACATCAAAGTTTATATGGCAAGGTAAAAACTCATGAATTAAGTGGAAGATCCTTCAAGATGTGAAAGTAAGGGGAGGGGTTGCTTTACCTGACTGGGAACTTTATCATAAGGCAAATGCATCAGTATGGGTATGGGACTGGATCTTATTAGAAAATAAAAGGCTATTGGCAATCTCAATAGAGGGTTACAATCTCAAAATTGGGATGGCACGCCTTTATATGGTACAATGTACAAGGGCATAAATATTTTAAGACCCATTTAATTAGAAAATCTTTATTGACAATATGGACCAAGATAAAGGACCAGACATATGATAGAATACCGAGGTGGGTATCTTTGCTAGAAGCTTTTATTCAGCCACAATTTTCAAGTGTAGATAAGGTAATTCATTACCCAGATCTTTTAACAGAGGGTGGTCAACTGAAAGAAGACTCAGAATTAAAAAGACAAAATTTGGTAGTAGATCGGTGGCCACTGATTCAATTAAAATCAAGATTTCATAAAGATAGGATAACAGGGTTTTACCAGCAGAAGTGTGTGGTGGAAAAACTTTTATTAGAATCAGAGGTGAAGATTACAAAAAAAATGTATGGTTACTTGCTTCAGTTGAAGATGGAAGATGGTGGTGAAGGATACAATGATTAAATGGTCACAAAACTTGGGTACCAATGTAAACTTAGAACAATGGATGCAGATATGGAAAGTAAGCTATAAAATAACAAAATCAATAGCATTAAAGGAAAATCTTCTCAAGATGTTTCATCGCTGGTACCTAACAACATGTAGATTGGCTAAATTTTGTTTGAAGTTTTCTAAACTGTGTTGGAAGTGTCATGGAAACCAGACACTTTTTTCATATGTGGTGGCACTGTAGAAGGGTTAGAACATATTGGGAAAAAGTTCATTAAGGGAGCCAAAAAATATTGACTGTAAGAGTTCCTTTTAGTCCCCAACTGTTTTTACTTAATATGGTTCAACTGGATATCAGGAAAGAAAATTGGCACTTAACAATACATATAATAACGGCTGCCAGAATGCTTTTTGCGAAATATTGGAAAGAAAGTAAAGTACCTGAATTAGATGAATTGATAGCTAAAATCTTAAATATAGCTGAATTGGATATCTTGACAGCATTAATAAGTGGGAAATCCAAACAAGAAGCATTAAAAAATGGGAAAAGTTATATGAGTGGTTAAGAACAACGCAGGGAAGAAATTTATGTTAATCTTATTTAATTTTATTTAAAGATTTTAGAGATAATAAAGTAAAAGTACAAGTCTGTTAAATGTGTAATATGAAATGTGCCCTTCTCAGCCTTTGTATGGATGGAGTGAGAAGTAACAAACTAACATGATTATGCAGGACTGATGTTATAAAGTATTTTATTATTGTTTTTTTTCTTTCCAAGTTACAGCTCTGCAATGCATTTACATAATAATAATAAACAAATATTAAAGTGGGAAGTAGAGTTGCCAGCTCCAGGCAGGGAAACTCCTGGACATATGAGGGTGGAGCCTGAGGAGGACAGGGGCCTCAGTATGGTACAATGCCATAGAGTCTGCCTTCTAAAGCATTCATTTTCTACAGGGGAACTGATCTCTGTAGTCTGGTTAACATCCACCCCTCCACTTTAGTCAAGATCCATGCCCAGAAAGTCTTGCAAACACTTTGGGGGCAGATATTCAGCCCAGGTTTACTCAGAAGAAAGCCTGCCTGGATTTTTATATTTTTCCAGCTTTTCCCAAGTCTTCCTTAATTAGGGATGCCAGCCTCCCCAAGCTCCCATCCAATATGGGAGCCTAACTAGGGACAATTTTCATGGCTTTCCAACCCCAAGAAACAGGAGAGAGGAGTTGAGAGGGATTTGTTACTTTAAAAAACTCCCTCAGGAGCTCCCGATCTCAACAGTGCAGAAGATTCAAAACTGGGGTGAAGATCCACTTATGTTCATATTGCTGATTTTTTTAAAAGGAGGCAACAATGTAAGGGAAGCCCAAGTGGCTTAACTTTGTAACGGGGGAGTTCAGACAGTTGGAAATGCAAGATAAAAGCATTGACATCCATAAATACCCAGTGTCAAATAACTCTAATTTGAAGATGGATGAGAATGGGGTGCTGATGATTGGGGAATGGGAGGCAGATATTGCTTTCTGATCATGCATTTTCAATCTGGAAGGGAACAGCAGTGACACTGGATCAAACAGCTTGTCTGATCACAGGCATAGAGTTGGAAGGACTTCCAGGGTCATCTAATCCAACTCCCTGCATAATGTAGGAAATTCACACATACATCCCCAGTGACCCCTGCTCCATGCCCAGAAGATGGCAAAAACCCTCCAGGATTCATGGCCAAATTGGCCTGGAGAAAAATTGTTTACTGACCCCAAAGTGACAATCAGCATTCCCCTGAGTGTGTAAGAACGGGCCACAAGAACTAAGCACTGATGCAACCCTTCCTGCCCTCCTTCTCATGATCTGCCTAATTCACAGAATCAGTGAGAGGCAAAGTGGCTACACAGTACAACAGATCCAAAGCAAAACTACTGTGTATAAAAAAAAAGTACTATTGAACAAATAATGAATACAATGTCCAAATTATTTATAGATACCTCATACAAATATACATCCCCTTATAAAAACTTCCTGTATATTTGTATGAGGTATCTTTATAAATAATTTGGACACTGTATTCATTATTTGTTCAATAGTTCTTTTTTTTATACACAGTAGTTTTGCTTTGGATAATTCACAGAATCAGCATTGCTGTCAAAGCATGTCCTAGGACAGATCCTTTAGGCACTCCATTTGTCACTGCTCTCCAAGAGGATGAGGAACTATTAAGAAGCAATTTTGGGGTGCAATCTGTCAACCAGCTACAGATCCACCTCACACTAATAGGATCCAAATCACATTTTACCAGTTATCAACAAGAACATTACATTGAACCTTATCAAAAGCCTTACTGAAATCAAAATAAACTATGTCTACAGCATTCCCCTGATCCAGCGAGGTGGAACTTGCTCAAAAAAAGAGATAAGGCTAGTCTGGCATGATTTGTTCTTGAGACACCCATGCTGACTTTTAGTGATCACAGCCATCCTTTCTAACTATGCAAGGACTAAATGATTATTGGTTCTAACACTTTCCCAGGTATAGATGTCAAGCTGATGGGTCAGCTGGGGTGGCCAACGGTAGCTCTCCAGATGTTTTTTGCCTACAACTCCCATCAGCCCCAGCCATTGGCCATGCTGGTTGGGGCTGATGGGAGTTGTAGGCAAAAAAACATCTGTAGAATTACTGTTGGCCACCCCTGAATTATACACATACACACAAAGAATTTAGTACAGAGCTTAAAGTGTCATAGTACAATGGAAGAGACACTGGCATATATCCCTACTCAGTCATGAATGTCCTTGGCTGAGTTTGGGTTAGTTAGTCTCTTTCAGCCTAACCTGTTTTACCAGGTTGATGTGAAGCTAAAATGGAGGAGGGGAAGAGCATGTCCTCAGCCTTGCACTTGGAAGCTGTGTTTAAAATGCAATATATTTTTAAAATGCTGTCCTAGATGAAGAATATCTTACTTTTTGTTCTGGATCGTCACAGCACCAGGCTGCCTGAAGCATTCTGTCCTGGTTTCAAAATACGAGAGCTCTATGGACCAGATAAGACAACATTATGGTATATTAAAAATGTTGATCTGATAATTGAAGACCCTTGTAGCCTTATTAGTTATGATGCAAATAAAATGTTATATGGGAAATCCTTAACATAAATACTACAGCTAAAGAGCCTGCCCCATCTGCAAACAATGACCTTCACCCATGTAGCTCTGTAGTTACTTCCATTTGGAAAGATACATTCTCATCCTCATATCTCTCCTAATAAATTCTATCCTAAATTCATGTGAGAATTAAAATTTCAGGGGACTGTAACTTTCCTAAGAGAAAAGATTTCAAAGACTAATGAGTCTATTGTAGAAAGCCATATGGCAGAGGTGGGGGAATGGCTCAAGGGGCTTTCAAGGACAAGACTGTGTCCCTTTTATAACATATTTCACATTGACAGACTATGAAAAATGTATTACCTCAGCAATCCTTAGAATAATCCTTTAATAGTGAAAAGAATACTATCCTCCTACCAGTTATAGTGGCTTGCTTCAAGGAAATATCATCTTATCCATGTGCCTGATAAGTTGCTATAAATATGCTAAGTATTGTTTTTATCAGGGTGATAACTCCCTGATTTATTTTAAACTGGCAAACCATCTGGATCATCTCTTTAAGGGCTCATCCACTGCTTGTGCACTTGCAGAATCATTGCAGTAGGAGAAAAGGAGATATTTTTAAAAACAGGACTTGGATTCTCTTTGAGGCCTATAACATTTAATCTCTGACCCACATACATGTTGTCTACCCCTCCTAACCTTAGGTAAGAATCCAGGTGACTCCCAAAACAAACAAACCTGGCTCCAGCATGGAATGACTTCATCAGACTACAGAGGGAAATAGCCACTCAGACCAAATTGTTTCTCTGGTAGAAATGAAAGCTGCTTTACACAGAACTGACATTTTTGTGCTTTGGAAGCCATTTTCATGACCATTAAGATTCACTAGTCGCCTAGAACTCTTGCCCCAGGTGTCTCTTGTACCTTACATGAATGTTGACTTGCTGTTAAGGGAGTTTTTCTTTAAAGGATACACCCACACACACTGTAACAATTGTCATGGCTGAGCAAAGTAAAAACCAGCTATCAAACTTTGTTTTCTGGGAGCAATAACTTCAGAATACATTAAGAAGTTACATTAGGAGAGCCAGTTTGGTGTAGTGGTTAAGTGTGCGGACTCTTATCTGGGAGAACCAGGTTTGATTCCCCACTCCTCCACTTGCACCTAATGGAGTGGCCTTGGGTCAGCCATAGCTCTGGTTGAGGTTGTCCTTGAAAGGGCAGCTGCTGTGAGAGCCCTCTCCAGCCCCACTGTTATGTATTGAACATAAGCGGCCGAGCTGCATGGCGATGGCTATCGAAGGTGACCCTCGGGTTCCCGGATGTGGCTCGCCAGATGCCCCGCCCCTCAACATCTGTGGCGGGAAGTTTAATCGACCAGGATTGGCCTGGTCGAACGAGGGGGGCCGTCCGGGAAATGTATATATGCGGGTCCCCGGCCCGCGGGCTCTCTCTCTTGTAAGGTGCTCCCGTTAAAGTATGTTGCCTTCAACCCGTCTCGGTTCGCAGTACATTACACCCACCCACCTCACAGGGTGTCTGTTGTGGGGGAGGAAGGTAAAGGAGATTGTGAGCCGCTCTGAGACTCTTCAGAGTGGAGGGCGGGATATAAATCCAATATCATCTTCTTCTTTTCAGTCACCACCTAAAATGAGGTATCAATGATGCTTTCTTACAGAAAAAGAATTAAAGCATAGGTGGTCCAGATTAAATAATGTGTGCATAGACTTTCAATTAATTGAGAATATTTCCTAGGTAGTCAACAAACCTATTCTTGACTCAGGACAACATTATATGTGATGCTCAGACTTGGCCCCTAAAAAAACCAGACAGGGCAGAGGAGAGGGGAAAGAATCTAGATTGGTGCTATGGCTCTGGGAAAGAGAATTTTAATTTAACTCTGTTCCCCATTCAGGATTTCCCCCCTCTAGGGTTTTAAACTCCAGTAGGGAAACAGATGCAGCTACTTTTAGAACAGCCATTTCCAGTGAGGAAAATGGCATGCAAAGGGGTGCTTCAGCTGCCTCATTCCTAATGCCTTGGCCACAATCCAATCTGGGTCTCCCTCAGAGAGCTCTTTGCATATTAAACATATTGATTAAGGAACAGAATCAAATCAGCTTGAGGAATTGCTTAGTGGTTGGATTCCCCAGAACATCCTGGGCCTGTAGTATCAGAAGGGTGTTGTTGCTCAGATAGGGTTGTAAATGACCTAGTGAAAAATATCTTGCCCTTTTGATAAAGGCTTGATGAGATGTTATTTACTAAGTGATGTTATTTAGCTCTATGTCATAAAAAGCTTCATCTCCCCACTTCCATGCATGAAGCCTCTGTTAAACGGACTGGACATTTTTCTCCAGGCCTGTTGGCAACCCTGATCTCAGGTTGCTAATTCATCCTGTAAGACTTTTTGGGTGGGTGTTTTGAATCCTCTGACACAAAAGCTCTCTTCCTCCCCAGCAGTGGATAATGCTGTCCTTAGACTACAGTGTCAAAGAGAGCAAATATAAATTGAGAGTTGTGTGTTGGATGGGGAGGATAATTTTAACTGGTGTTTGTATTGCAGGCAGCTGGTTTATTATTTAAACAGCCAGATAGGTTTGCCAATGGCTAAATTGCAATGCTTGTGCAAAGTCCATTCAGATTTCCTATCTACCTTTGCAAGATGCACGTACTGCCTACTGTATTGGGGAATAAATGCAAAGTTGTATGCCAACCCAGTTTCTCTTTCAGTTTAAAGTGATCTACATCTATCCTTGCATTCATGAGAGTTTAAAGTTTTCTGGATGAAAGCTGAGCTTTTTCAAGATGAATTCCATGCTCAGTAACAAGTTCTGCCATTGTACTAACTGCAAAATACATGAAGTGCTGGGTACATTCTTTATATTCTGTCTTTAGTTGGCATGAAATACACAGAACTCAGTCCTGCAGTTGCTCCCTTTTCCTTCTTGGCACCTGTGGAAATGTTTTGCTAGCCTTCTCTTCAATATCAGATTTCAGTCTTA
Source organism: Heteronotia binoei (assembly GCF_032191835.1). NCBI lineage: Eukaryota > Metazoa > Chordata > Lepidosauria > Squamata > Gekkonidae > Heteronotia > Heteronotia binoei. The sequence goes on from NC_083224.1 coordinate 101,037,856, forward strand.
GATCACAAACCAGAAATTCTGGGGAAGAAGTGACAGAGCAGGACATTCCCATTGACCCCTTTGTCATGGAAAGGAGCCTGCTCTCCCCATCCCCGTTTGCCTTCATGAGTGGGGGGTGGGGGAGGAGGAAGGAGAAGGGGGTGGTTAACTGTTCAGCAGAATGCCTTTTATATGGTTAAGATTTGGGGTCAAGTTCTTTGCTAAACAGGCTGTTACTTTGTTAGGAAATGCTTTGCCATACCTTAAATTTCCCTCATAAAGAAAAGCACTCATTTAATTTTGATCATTATCCCATGCATTGTTTAAATGGTAATGTTTTTTTAAAGGCATCCAAAATGCCCAAGGAGGTTTTAATTATTAGCTATTAATTCTGTGCTGCAAACACCGAAAAGGAATTCAAATATATGCAGTTTTAAGCACATGAACACACACATGGAGCTCTGTCAAACCCCTCCTCCAGAACAAAACAAAACAAAACAAAACATTTTTATAAAAAGTATGGCCCAAACATAAAATCTTAAGGTCTCCTGCTCTGACAGCTCTCCCGTACTGTATAAAGCAACATTTTACAGTGTCTTACAATGGACACTGTCTGCTGAGAGTCACTAACACCCAGTCACTCACTCCCACCTCAGTGGGGCCAGCCCAAGGTTTTTTGGTCCCCTGACTTTGGTGACCTCTCTGCATTCAATACAGAGGGGGGGAAATGAGAATGAATGTTTTACTTACTTTACTTATTTAAAATGAACAATGTAAAAATAAAAATAGAAAGCCCTCCATGTTCTGTCATGGCAGCTACAGAAAGGACCATAATTAACAGATATGAAAATTCTGGAAGCTAGTTAACACCAAGCTTCTCTTCAAGCCACTACAAGAAGTTCCTCTTGCCTTGTTGGCACCCCTCAAAATTTGGCACCTTAGACAAGTGCAATGGATGCCATCATCCAGGTGGGACCTGGGGATCCCCCACAATTACAGCTCATCTCCAGACTGCAGGGATCAGTTCCCCTGGAGAAAATGGATGCTTTGGAGGGTGGACTCTATGCCATTGTACTCCAGTTAGGTTCCTGTTTTCCCCAGGGTCCATCCACAAATCTCCAGGAGTTTCCAACCTGGATCTGGCAATCCTTAGTGGCCAGGGGTTACCTGCTAACCCTAGTGAGTGCTTAGGTTAGCCTAGTGGTTGGGCTGGCCCTGCACCTCAGTCTGTGAGCTCATCTATGGTACTGGAATCCAAAAGCTCTCACCTGTTAAGAAGGAGTGAAATCTCTGTTCTGTCTACAATGATCCACAATGTGCTGGACCCAGCCTATAGTGTAGTATAAATGCAGAAGGCTCCAGATCAGCTGTGAAATCACTGAATAGCTCTGGATATCTTATCACCGTCATGCTTGTGTTGAGATAACACAGGACTACAATAAGGATGAACTGGATGTAGCTATAAGCCATGGCAAGGACTTACCCAATGCCATTTTGTGCAGGATTGCCAGCCTCCAGGTGGGGCTTGGAGATCTCCTGCTTTTACAACTGATCTCCAGCTGGCAGAGATAAGCTCCCCTGGAGAAAATGGCTGTTTTGAAGGATGGACTCAATGGCCTTGTACCCTGCTGAGGTCCCTCCCCAAACCCTGCCGTCTCTTGGATCCACCCCCAAAGTATCCAGGTATTTTCCAACACAGACCTGGAACCCTAATTTTGTTGCCTGGGGTTTAGGACCCGAAGAAGGAAGGCTCTGCCAGCTTCAGCTAGCAGTGTGCTCTTGGAATGGGGGTAGGACCCTGACAGTAACTACAGACCAGTTATGCAGTATGTGGCTGGCTGGGTGTGTTTGTGAGTGTAGCTCCAGGTGTACCTGGAGTTTGCTCTTTGGGCATACCCCTGCATATAATCAGCTGTCAGCAATATTCCCTATAAGCTGTAGAGTCTTCATGAGCTACTGGCATTAAAGTTGTGAGCTACTGCATAAATTAATTTGCTCTGGGGCCATTTTTCCTGACCTAAGACAAAAATGTGTAAGCCAGAAGTTAAAAAACTGTGAGCTAGCTCACATTAACTCAGCTTAGAGGGAACACTGGCTGCCACAAAACCTTCTCCCACAGTACTTCACAACTCTCCCACCCCTCATGCTTCAGTTATGTGTTTCAGGTTTGTGGCTTGTCTTTTCTGTCTCTGCTTATCTGGTGGTTTTGTGCATTGGAATGGATCTTTTTTTGGGGGAGGCTGTGCCTGCATGCTGGCTTCTCCTGTTTGGGGACTCCCTTTAGGGGTCTTGGCCATTTAGTGGTATGCCCAGCCTGGGGGCTGTCAGCTGGCTCTCACCTCCTGGTGGCAAGGGAACCATGCAGCAACTCATGTCCATGTGGAACCATGGGTTGCCACTCCATGGTTTCATCCCCCTAATATGAGGGCTGGGGGATATTTGGTGGCAGGTGGTCACCCAATTCATGCTGCACAAATGCTCCTGCATTGTGTCCAATATAGCTGTGGCCTTCTTTCAGCCAAACTGGTAGTTGTGTGCCTCCTTCCTCACCTTTGTTCCTCCTCTGTCTCTGGGCCCACAAATCCGCTTGCAAAATAAAATGTGCTTAGTAAATGAAAAAGAAAAATCATGATAGACGGGATGTAGACACCTAGAAGTACATGCACAAAGAAATGCTATTACTACCTGCAAAGCATAGATTCAGGCATAGATTCTTTCACACATGAAATCTCAGAGAGGAACCCCTGCCCTCTGGGGAATATTACAATTATAGTTTTTGACCCCTCAGGTCAGGTGATGGTAACATCCCATCCCAATACTTCTTCAGGGGAATTATCCAGAATCTTAAACATTGTTCCTGATCTTCTTCCTCTCCACACATTATCATGAGAAACTCTTTCCCCGACCTTGCTGATAGGGTGCCCAACAGGCCAAAGCACTTAATTAGCTGAAACCTGCAACAAAAGGCCAGGCCTGTTACTTGTACATTAACCCTTGAGAGGGATGACATTTTATTTGATTCCAGACCTTCAATTTTAATATTGGCATCATGGTCTCAAGTTGCAAGCTATGCAGCAATGAGACAAATCTCTTATAGAGAGAAAGCCATTCTTCTCTTGAGCAGGAATAAAGCCCTTTCTTCTTATTGCTGGCCAAGAAACTCTACAGAACTACTAACTACTGGTCCATCTTAAGAGAATGTTCCCCATAATTACATGCAGCTGGCCATACAGTCTATATTGCAGCAATGGGTGAGTTTTAAGAGACTATGTTCCCTGTAATGGCTAAGTTGAATAATTTGGAGATAAAGTTTTGATTTCATCCCTGGGTCCCCAAAATGCACCTTATTAGTCCAATTACAACCTTTATTAGAATTTGTTATTTGTATTTTTAAGGTGGTTCCTTCAGGAACCCTCAGTGCTTATATGGGAAGTGTTTGGCCAGCAATGAATTGGAAGACTTTTGTCAAAAGAACAAGCTGGTCATAGCGAACACCCTCTTCCAACAACCTAAAAGGTGACTCTACACATGGACATCACCTGATGGGCAACACAGAAATCAGATTGATTTTTTATGCTGCAGTGAAAGATGGAGAAGCTCCTTACAGTCAGCAAAAACAAGACCTGGAGTGACTGTGGGTCAGATCATGAGCTCCTCATTGCAAAATTCAGGCTTAAACTGAAGAAAACTGGGGAAGCCTTTAGGCCATTCAGGTCTGACCTTGATCACATCCCTTTATGAATATACAGTGGAGGTGAAGAATAGGTTTAAGGAACTAGAGTTGATAGAGTGCCTGAAGAACTATGGATGGAGGTTCATGACATTGTACAGAAGGCAGCAATCAGCACCACCCCAAAGAAAAAGAAATGCAAGAAAGCAAAGTGGCTGTTCTGATGAGGCTTTACAAATAGCTGAGGAAAGAAGGAAAGCAAAAGGCAAAGGTGAAAAGGAAAGATCCACCCAACTGAATGCAGATTTCCAGAGAACAGCAAGGAGAGATAAGGTGGCCTTCCTGAAGGAACAATGCAAAGCAATAGAGGAAAATAATAGAATGGGAAACACAAGAGATTTCTTCAAGAAAATTGGAGAAATCAAGGGAACATTTCATGCGAAGTTGGCCATGATAAAGGACAAAAATGGTAGGAACCTAACAAGCAGAAGAGATTAGGAAGAGGTGGCAAGAATACAAAGAAGAATTATACAAGAAGGATCTCAATGTCCTTGACAACCATGACAGTAAAATCGCTGACCGTGAGCCAGACATCCTGGAATGTGAAGTCAAGTGGGCCTTAGAAAGCATTACTAACAACAAAGTGAATAGAGATGATGGTATCCCAGTTGAGCTATTCAAAGTCCTAAAAGATGATGCTGTTAAAGTGATGCACACATTATGTCAGCAAATTTGGAAAACGCAACAGTGGCCACAGGATTGGAAAAGGTCAGTTTATATTCCAATCCCAAAGAAGGGTAATGCCAAGGAATGTTCAAACTATTGCACCATTGCATTCATTTCACATGCTAGCAAGGTCATGTTAAAGATCCTACAAGCTAGGCTTCAGCAGTATGTAGATCAGGAACTACCAGAAGTTCAAGCTGGGTTTTGGAGAGGTAGAGGAGCTAGAGATCAAATTGCCAACATTCGCTGGATTATGTAGAAAGCATGGGAGTACCAGAAAAATGTCTATTTCATTGACTACACTAAAGCCTTTGATTGTGTGGATCCCAACAAACCGTGGCAAGTCCTGAAAGAGATGGGAGTACCAGACGACCTCACATGCCTCCCGAGAAACCTGTATAAGGGTCAAGAAGCAACTGTCAGAACGGGATATGGAACAACTGATTGGTTTAGACTAGGAAAAGGAGTTCAACAAGGATGTATATTGTCACCCTGCTTATTTAATTTATATACAGAGTACATCACGTGGAATGCCGGCCTGGATGAAGCACAAGCTGGAATTAAGATTGTCAGAAAAAACATCAACAACCTCAGATATGCAGATGACACCACTCTAAAGGCAGAAAGTGAGTAGGACATAAAGAACCTCTTGTTGAGCACAAGAAGTAGCACAAAAGTAGGCATGAAACTCAACATCAAAAAAACTAAGATCATGGCATCCAACCCTATCACACCTTGGCAAATAGAAGGGGAAGACATGGACATAGTGACAGTCTTCACAATTCTGGGATCCAAGATCACTGCAGATGGTGACTGTAGCCATGAAATTAAAAGATGTTTGCTCCTTGGGAGGACAGCTATGGTGAACCTGGGCAGTATAATGAAAAGTAGAGACATCACCCTGCCAACAAAAGTCTGTATAGTTAAAGCGATGGTATTCCCATTAGTAATCTAATTAGTAGATGACCTTCAACGGCATCTGGATCGGGGTGGCTCGGCAGTGCTGATGCTGTTGGACCTATCGGCGGCGTTCGATACGGTCGACCATCGGTTGCTGACTTGCCGCCTCGCCGACGCAGGGATTCAGGGGTTGGCCTTGCAGTGGCTTTCCTCTTTCCTTGAAGGTCGGGGACAAAGGGTCGCGATTGGGGGGGAACTATCCCGGAGGCGCTCACTCGACTGTGGGGTGCCCCAGGGAGCGGTTCTCTCCCCGATGTTATTTAACATCTATATGCGACCTCTTGCCCAGATTGCCCGAAGGTATGGGCTGGGGTGCCACCAGTATGCTGATGACACCCAGCTCTATCTGCTTATGGACGGCCGACCGATCTGCGCTCCAGATAACTTAGATCGGGCATTACAGGCCGTGGCTGAGTGGCTCAGACTGAGTGGACTGACATTGAATCCTGCGAAGACAGAGGTCCTTTGTTTGGGCCGTCGGGGGCCGGGGGGGGAAATCCCCCTGCCAGCTTTTGGCGGTGTCCCGCTGAGGCCGGCGGACAGGGTCAAAAGCCTGGGGGTGCTGCTGGAGCCATCCCTAAATATGGAGGCCCAGATAGCGACCACTGCCAAGTCCGCGTTTTTTCACCTTAGACGGGCAAGGCAGTTGGCCCCCTTCCTGGACCCCGACAACCTAGCAACAGTGATCCATGCTACGGTCACCTCGAGGTTGGATTACTGCAATGCCCTCTACATGGGGCTGTCCCTGTGCCGGACCCGGAAATTGCAGCTGGTGCAGAATGCCGCGGCCCGGCTGTTATTGGGCCTCCCAAGATGGGGGCACATTCGGCCGGGTCTTCGGGCTCTGCACTGGCTTCCAATAATATACCGAGTCCGGTACAAGGTGCTGGTCATTACCTTTAAAGCCCTATATGGCCTGGGCCCTGCCTACCTGAGGGACCGTCTCTCCCCACACGTTCCCCAGAGAGTACTGAGGTCTGGGACTCAAAATCTTCTCACCATCCCCGGGCCCAAGGAAGTGCGCCTTAAAATAACTAGGGACAGGGCCTTTTCCACAATGGCCCCTATGTGGTGGAACCAGCTACCGGAAGAGGTGAGGGCCCTGCGGGATCTTACTCAGTTCCGCAGGGCCTGTAAGACGACCCTCTTCCGGTTAGCCTACGCCTGACTAGACAAATGTAGCTTTCTAGATCTTAGATTTTATGATTATACTGCACAGTTTTAATGTAAAATGTAAAATTTTAAGGTTTTTAGGTTTTAAATGTTTGAATTTAAATGTATTAATTTGTTCCGATTTTATTGTTTTATTATTTGTTGTAAGCCGCCCTGAGCCACTTGTGGGAAGGGCGGGATATAAGTTACGGAATAAATAAATAAATAAATAAATAAATGTATGGCTGTGAGAGTTGGACCATAAGGAGGGCTGAGCACAGAAGAGCTGTGGTGCTGGAAAAGAATCTTGAGAATCCTTTGGACTGCAAGATCAAATCAGTCAGTCCTAAGGGAAATCAACCCTGACTATTCCCTGGAAGGTCAGATGCTGAAGCTGAAACTCAAATACTTTGGCCACCAAATGAGAAGGGAGCACTCACTGGAGAAGATCCTGATGCTGGGAAAGACAGAAGGCAAAAGAAGAAGGGGATGGCAAAAGATGAGATGGCTGGACAGCGTTACTGATTTAACTAACATGAATTTGTGCAGACTTCAGAGAATGGTGGAAGACAGGAGGGCCTGGCATGACTTTGTACATGGGGTTGCAATGAGTTGTACTCGACTGTGTGACTGAATAACAACAACAGCAAAACATGTAAACCTATTCAGGATGGATTTGAGTCATTTGGTGCAACCTGAACAGACTGGTTATTGGCTTAAGTTTGATGGTCACAGAGTTGTTGTTTTTTTATAAAACATTTTTATTAGTAACATATGGTAATAAATCTATATCTATATCTTACATCTTTAAACATTTCTTTTATCTATCCCATATATTACTTTCCACCCACCCCTCCCCCAGTTACTTGACCCCCGCCAGTGTTATTTACTTAAAAAAAAATATTAAAGGTACCCTTAACTATTAAAACAAAAAATTATATTCTTCTTCTTTTTAAAATTGGACAATCAAAAATTGTCCAATGTCCTTTTATTTTCCACTCTTTTTCTATATATCTTCTAAACTTTTTCCACTTCGTCTTAAAAACTTCTAAGTCATAGTCTCTTAATATTCTTGTTAATTTGTCCATTTCACTCCATGTCATAACTTTTATAATCCAATCCCATTTCTCTGGTATTTTTTCTTGCTTCCACAACTGCGCATACAATGTCCTAGCAGCTGAAAGCAAGTACCAGATTAAAGTTCTATCTTCTTTTGGAAATTTGTAATCCCAATAAGAAAGTCTCTGCAACTTTCATTACTTCATATCCCAATAACCTAGAAATTTCTTGTTGAATCATTTGCCAATACTGTTTTGCTCTTTCACAAGTCCACCACATATGGTAGAAAGAACCTTCATGCTTTTTACATTTCCAACATCTGTCTGGCATCTTGTTATTCATCTTTGCTAATTTTTTAGGAGTCATATACCATCTGTACATCATCTTAAAACAGTTTTCTTTAATACTTTGACATGTTGAAAGTTTCATAGAGTTCTTCCACAAATATTCCCAAGTTTCCATCTGTATTTCTTTATTTACATTAATTGCCCATTTAATCATTTGAGATTTCACTACTTCATCTTCTGTAGACCATTGTAGAAGTTTAATTGAATTTGGTCAATTAACTCATTGTGATTGTTTTATGGTACTGATTGGGTCTGAATGATACAAATTTTTGGCAAATTAATTTGAGGGTGGTTTATTAGGGAGGGATTTATAGTCAATTATTGCCATTTGATTTAACTTACGTGCTTTACCAATTAATGTACAAAGGGAGATTGTGGGTTGGGCTTGATTGGGTTGATTTGAAATTGGGAGCTAGCGGGCAGAGTGGATTGGTGAGTTATCTGAGGGTGGTGCTAGTCGGCATTGGAGGCGGTGGCTACGACAACGGTTCCACTAGCGGGGATGATTGGCCCAGGGATTCCAGTTCTCCTGAGGAGGGGGAGGTATGGCAGTGGGAATAGGCAATGATATAGGGGAAGGGGGCCGAGACGAGCCAGTGCTCGACCACCTTCCAGTCTGTGTCCCATCCCGACGGTGACAGGTAGTAGGGCCAGATTGGATGACCCGCCTCCGTCATTGGTGTTATGCAATGCCAGGTCCATTAATAATAAGACCTCTGTCCTTCGAGAGTTTTTACTCGAGGACATGGACCTGGCTTGCGTGACTGAGACCTGGGTTCGAGAGGGAGATACGGTGGCCCTCTCACAAACAGCTCCTCCGGGTTACTCAGTCTTTCACCAATCATGGATTAGCGGACGGGGGGAGGAGTGGTGTTGTTCATTCGAGAGGCTTACTCCTTTAGGGCGCTCTTGGCCCCAAAGATCGAAGGTATTGAATGTACCAGTCTGGCATGGGAAGTTGGAGAGGAGTTGGCGATTTGGCTGGTGTATCATTCGCCTAGCGCACCAGCCAACGCCTTACCGTCCCTGCTCGAGGCTGTGGCAGGCTGGGCGTTGGAGCACCCAAGGCTGGTGATCCTGAGTGACTTCAATGTCCATGCTGATGACCCGGCCTCCAGTCTGGCGACGGACCTAGTGTCATCCATGGTGACGCTAGGGCTCTTACAATTTGTTACATCTCCCACTCACCAGGCCGGACACATGTTAGACCTGATCTTTGCGGCCGGGGTTATGGTGAACATATGAAGCTGCCTTATACTGAATCAGACCCTTGGTCCATCAAAGTCAGTATTATCTTCTCAGACTGGCAGCGGCTCTCCAGGGTCTCAAGCTGAGGTTTTTCACACCTCTTTGCCTGGACCCTTCTTTGGAGATGCCAGGGATTGAACCTGGGACCTTCTGCTTCCCAAGCAGATGCTCTACCACTGAGCCACCATCCCGTGGATGATATAATCGCAGAAGCGGTGCCATGGTCAGACCACCTCGCCCTCAGGGCTTGTGTGGACGCTCCACGCCAAACCTGTCTAGGCGACGAGCGCATTATGGCTCGCCTGTGGAACCAGATGGATCCGGAACCATTCCAAATGGCTCTGCGGGATCCCTGGTCCTCTGGCGATTCCCTCAATGACCTGGTTGAGATCTGGCATAGCCGGCTCTCCTGGGCCATTGATAAGATCGCACCTCGACGCCCTCTGTGTCCTCGGATTAGGCTGGCGCCGTGGTATACCCCAGAATTACGTCAGCTGAAACAAGGTCTCAGATGGCTAGAGAGGCAATGGTGGCATACTCGTGACAAAGCGACTAGAGCATCTTATAGGGAGTTTATGAGGTCCTATGAGATGGCAGTCAAGGGCACAAAGAAAATGTACTTTGCGGCTAAGATTGCGTCTGCAAATTCGCGCCCGGCACAATTGTTTGGGACAATTTGGAACCTTATTACATTGCCACAAGGCAAACCAAATGTTAAGGAATTAGAGATAGGCTGTGAGGCATTTGCGAATTTTTTTGCAGACAAAGTCCAGTCACTCCGCTGCGACTGCCCTGCCATATTGGATACAGTATGTGAACTCGAGGCTTCGTGCCTGTCTTCTGGTTTGATCCTGGACCGTTTTGACCCGCTCGGCCTAGAGGAAGTTGACAGAATCCTCTCTACTGCACGCCCCACAACTTGCGATCTGGACCCATGCCCCTCCTGGCTAATTAAAGCTTGCCAGGAGGAGCTGAGATGTCCTATACGGGACATCATAAATAGATCTCTTTTGAAGGGTCTTTTTCCAACCCCTCTGAAAGAGGCAATGGTCTGCCCACTCTGAAAAAGGCTACATCAGACCCGGCCGAATTGGCTCATTACCGGCCGGTCTCAAACTTGCCCTTTCTGGGCAAAGTCATAGAGAGGGTTGTGGCGTTGCAGCTGCAGAGTTTCCTGAATGACGCTTCCACCTTAGATCCATTCCAGTCCGGCTTCCGCCTGGGCCATGGGACAGAGACAGTATTGGTCGCCCTTATGGATGATCTCCGGCGACATTTGGACTGAGGTGGTGTGGCGGTGTTGCTACTGTTAGACCTATCGGCTGCATTCGATATGGTTGACCACCGGCTGCTGACCCGCCGCCTCGCCGATGCAGGGATTCAGGGGCTAGCCTTGCAGTGGCTTTCCTCTTTCCTGGAGGGTCGGGGACAAAGGGTGGTGATTGGGGGACAGCTATCCTGGAGACACCTACTTAATTGTGGGGTGCCTCAGGGGGCAGTTCTCTCCCCGATATTATTTAACATCTACATGTGCCCCCTTGCCCAGATTGCCTGGAGATATGGGCTGGGTTGTCACCAGTATGTGGATGACACCCAGCTATATCTATTGATGGGTGGCCAAACTGCCGATGTCCCTACACATTTGGACCGGGCGTTGCAAGCTGTGGCAGATTGGATTAAGTCAAGCGGGCTGAAATTGAATCCAGCAAAGACAAAGGTCCCTTTCCTAGGGCATGGTGGTCCAGAGGGAGGGATCTCTCTTCCAGCTTTTGACGGTGCGCCACTGGTACCAGTGCGCAGGGTCAGGAGCTTGGGAGTGCTACTGGAGTCTTCCTTGACAATGGAGGCCCAGATAGCAGCCACTGCCAAATCCGCCTTCTTTCATCTTTGGCGGGTGAGGTAGTTGGCTCCCTTCCTGGAACACAATGACCTGGCAACAGTGATCCATGCAACGGTCACATTGAGGCTAGATTACTGTAATGCCCTCTACATGGGGCTGCCCCTGTGCCGAACTCGGAAACTGCAGTTAGTGCAGAATGCAGCAGCCAGACTGCTAATGGGCCTACCTCGGTGGGAACATGTGCGGCCTAGGCTGCGGGAACTGCATTGGCTACCAATTGTATACCGAGTTCGTTACAAGGTGCTGGTTATTGCCTTTAAATCCCTATATGGCCGAGGACCTGTTTACCTTAGGGACCACCTCTCTCCATATGTTCCCCAGAGAGCACTATGATTCAGTTCACAAAACCTTCTGAAAGTACGTGAGCCAAAGGAGGCCAAATTAAAAACAACCAGAGAACAGGCCTTCTCTATAAAGGCACCCCAATGATGGAACCAGCTGCCGGAAGAGGTGCGGGCCCTATGGGATCTTAACCAATTCTGTAGGGTGTGCAAAACCGCCCTCTTCCAACTAGCCTTCTAAGATGGAACTTGGAATAAACATCACACCATCTTTAATACAACTGAGATAGTAGCACTATTAACTTATATTCTTTTAGACTGTTTTTAGATTATTTAATGCTTAACTGTTAATTGTACTTAACTGTATTATCTTGTTTTATTGTTTTAACATGGCTTTTGCCATGTCTTGTAAGCCGCCCTGAGCCTGCCTCGGCGGGGAGGGCGGGGTATAAATAAAAAATTTATTTATTTTTTATTTTAAGTAATTTATATACTTTTGAAATTAATTTATCATTGTCTCCAAGCAGAACTTTTCCCATTTCTGTTTGCGCTTTCCTTATTCCTTCAGTTTTAATATCATTCTCCACCAAGCTCTTCATTTGTTGCATTTGGAACCAATCATATTTATGATTCAACTCTTCAGCAGTTTTCAGTACTATTTTGCCACTTTGTATTTTTAATAATTGATTATATGACAACCACTTTTCTTCACCTATCTCAGCCGTTATTTTTATTACTTCAGCTGGCACTATCCATAATGGTCTTCTCTCATCTCCATATTTCTTGTATTTCATCCATGTATTTAGTAAATTACTTCTTATATAATGGTGAGAGAAAAAACCGTCCATCTTCTTTTTTCCATAATACAAATATGCGTGCCAGCCAAATTTATTTCTGTGACCTTCCAGCGCCAAAAGTTTTTTATTTAACAACGTTATCCATTCTTTTGTCCACACTAAACAAACTGCTTCATGATATAGTTTTAAATCTGGTAGTTGAAATCCGCCTCTCTCTTTTGCATTAGTCAAAATTTTCATTTTAATCCTTGGTTTCTTCCCAGCCCACACAAATTCTAAGATTTTCCTTTGCCATTTATCAAATTGTTTGCCCTCCTTCACAATAGGAATAGTTTGAAACAAATTATTCTTGGTAAGATATTCATTTTAATTGCAGCTATTCTACCTAGTAATGACAAATTAAGCCTGTTCCATTTTAGCATGTCTTCATCCATTTTACGCCATAACTTCTCATACTTATTTTTAAACAAGTCAATATTTTTCATTGTAATCTCTACCCCTAGGTACTTTACTTTAGAGGTGCCTTCACAGCCCGTTAATCTCTGTAGTTCTTATTGCTTAATCATCTGCATATTTTTGCACAGGATTTTTTTATTTTTCTCTATTAATACAAAGTCCTGCCAACTCCCCATATTCTTGTATTTTCGCTAACAACAAAGGTGTAACTTGTATGGGGTTTTCATTTATAAACATTATATCATCAGCAAAAGCTCTGTATTTGTAAGTAAATCCTTTTATTCTTAAACCTTCTATCTCTTTTTCCTCTTGTCTGGTACCTTTGCTGACTTTCATACCTTCTGTAAGGTCCGCATTTATACACAAACTTGCATTTTGTTCAGAGTATATTGCTTTTATCATTCTTATAACATTTTCTCCCAGCTCCATTTTTTCCATTACTGAAAACATAATGTCCCAGTTTAAATTGTCAAATGCTTTCTCTGCATCTGCAAAGAATAATGCTGCTTCTTTTTCTGGATGTCTTTCATAATATTCTACAATATTTACAACAGTTCTAATATTGTCTCTTATTTGTCTTTTGGGAAGAAACCCTGCTTGATCCTCCTTTATAAAGTTTATGAAATGTTGTTTAAGCTGTTCTGCCAAGATTCTTGTAAATATTTTATAGTCATTATTTAATAGCGAAATAGGTCTATAATTTTTTATGTTCGTGACATCTCTATCTTCCTTGGGTATCAATGAAATAACAGCTTCTTTCCATGTGTTTTGGTATATTCCCTCTTATCATATTCATCAACTTTCATATTCATCAACTTCTGCAGTTTTGGTATTAATTCATTTTAATTAATTCAATTAATTAAAAGTTTTAAAATATTTAGCTGTATATCCATCTGGTCCAGGTGCTTCCCCATTTTTCATTGCATTAATTGCTACTTCAACTTCTATTTTTTCAATAGGATCATTCAAAATTTTTCTCATATTTTCAGTTAAGGGCTTTAATTTTATCTTTTGTAAATACTCATCCATCTTCTCTTTCTTTATTTTAACATCTTTAAACAATTTGGCATAGTATTTAAAAAATTCTCTTTTTATTCCCTCTTGAGTAACCACTTCTCTTCCATCTACCACAATTCTGTTAATAACTCTGTTTTCTCTCTTTTTCTTCAATTGCCAAGCCAAATACTTTCCAGGTTTTTTTGCTCCTTCAAAGGATTTCTGCTAAAGTCTTTTCAAACTCCATTCCACTTCTTTATTTAACAAATGTCTCAATTGAGTTTGTAATATTGTAATTTCCTTTAAAATTTTCTTTTTCCCTGGTCTTTTTCTCAACTCCCCTTCCTTTTTCTTTATTTCATTTTGAATGTCCAACAACTGTTTTTTTCTTTCATTTTCTTATCTTTATTATTCAAAGTAATCAACACTCCTCTCATTATTGCTTTATAAGCATCTCAGACCATCTGAAAGTCAATATCTTCCTTGTCATTCACTTGGAAAAAAGCTTTAGTTTCATTTTCTAGGTATGTCCCTGTTTCTTTATTCTGTAGCAAATCTTCATTCAATCTCCATCTTCTCAATTTCTTGGACAATTTTGTAATCCACATTGTTGGGTTATGATCAGCCCCAATTTTAGATAAAATCTCTATCTTTCTTGTTATAAGACCTAAAACTTTAGTTCTCCACAGCATGTCAATTCTAGAAAAGGTTTTGTGTCTTGCTGAAAAAAAAAGTATAGTCCCGAACTTCAGGGTTAGATTTCCTCCATATATCTTCCAAATTTATCTTGTTTAACCAATTAAAAAAAAACTTTGGCAATTTTCCTTCTTTACAATTATTTTTTTCCCTCCAGATCTATCCAATGAGTTTTTAACTGTTCCATTAAAATCTCCCATTATCAAAACTTGGTCATAGGTCAGTTCATCAAGCTGTTGTGTAATATCTTTAAAAAATGCATCCTTTACACCATTACGCGCATACAATCCCAATAACAACTTTTTTCCCATTTAATATTGTCTCTACTGCTACAAATCTTCCATCTTTATCTTTAAACACTAATTTTGGCTCCAATTCTTATTTAATATACAAAACCACTCCCCTTTTCTTCTGTTCAGCTAATGAAAAAAAATTCTACTCCCAATTGTTCATTCCATAAAAATTTATAATCCTTTTGTTTAATATGCACTTCTTGCAAACAAATTATATTACAGTTTTGTTTCTTAATCCAATGAAATGTTGCCCTTTTTTGTGGTGAATTTAGTCCATTAACATTCCAAGACAATAATTTGTTATCCATCATGGTGCAAATTCTTTATTTTCTTCAAAAAATCTATGCAGCTTCTGAGTATTTGTAATTTTGATTCTCTTCCCCTGGAGTTCAAAACTCAAGCCTTCAGGTATTATCCATCTAAACCTCATTCCATTGTCTCTCGATTTTTCTGTCAACTTTTTATATGTTCTTCTATCACTTATCACTTGCCTTGGCAGCTCCTTCATGATTCTCATTTTACTGCCTCCCACAATCAATGTCTTTTCAAAGTTTTTATTCATGATCCTTCCCACCATTTCCTTTGTCATATATCTTATAACAACATCTCTTGAAAGGTTATTTTTCTTGGCAAAAAGTGAATTCACTCTATACATATAGTCATACATGTTTTTAGTCTCTTCAGGGTCTTCATCTAAAAATTCTGCAATTATTTTTATTATATATCCTTTTAAGTCACCATCCTCCCCTTCAGGTACTCCTCTCAGACGTATCTGAGTCTCCATCAATTTGCAGTCATGGATCATCACTTTTTCTTGCATTTTCAACAAGGTGGAATCATATACTTTCATTTTGCCTTCTACCTCCTGCACTTTCTTAGATGTTTCCTCATTTTCCTTTCTGAGATCTTCCCTATCTTTTTTTAATCTCTGCATTTTTTTTTCAAATCATCTATCATCTCTCTCACCCCTTCCATCATTCTTGCCTCCATTGCCTCTAATTGGTCCTGCATTTTTTCCAATGAAGTAGCCCTTATTCGGGGCTGTTTGTGTTCAGACATTTAAAAACACCAGAAATTTTAATCTCACAAAGTTCAAATTTAACTATCAGGCTCAAAAGATTAAAGCTTGCTTTTTATAACAAGCCTAATTTCACCATCCTCGGAGCTTCCTAGACCAAGATATTAATTTTTAAAACTTTTAAGCACTTCAAAAAACCATGAAATCTTGGACCTCACCAATTTCCAATTCAACTATTAGGTTCAATAGAGTAGGTCTTGCCCTCTATAACAAGCCCAATTTCACCTTCCTCGGAGCTCCCAAAGTCAAGATATTTATTTTTAAAGTTTTTAAATCTTCCAAAATGGCGGTCGCAACTTTTAACTGCTCCTTGCATTTTTTTCCCCTTTTAAAAATTTCTGAGGACCACACAAATAATATGACCAATAGTATTTATCTTCTTACCCTCTTCTCAATTAATTCCAATAGTTTTTAATGTCCCGAAGTCTTTAAAAATATTGTTTTTTATTTTGGCCTCCCAGCAATGGCTGCCGATGTTTCTCAATGGTATATATTCCTAGAGTAGGTTTTCTTTCCACTACTTCCTGCTTTTGTTGCCACAAAGTCTCATTCACACTGGTAAGGAGATCTCACGATACTTGACGTATTTCCTGTCTTGCTCAGATGTAATGCAGGTCTGTGCCAATATGATGATGGTGCTTTTTCTTCCAAAACTGCAAGTAGACTAAACAATAAATTCCTTTCCACTTTTTAACAGTTTTTAACACTGTCCTTTATATTTATAAAATCCAAATTTCACCTCTTCCTCCCCTCTTCTTCCCAACTCTCTTAATCTTTCTTTTCCACCTTTTAAATTTGTTTCTTTAAATTGTAAATAATTCCAGAATGAAAGATAGTTATCTGTACCTTTTCTTCCAATTATCCAAGTTTCCACTGGTCTTGCAAAGCTTTAGATGTTTAGCAATGTCCAAGAAGGTTAGGATCCTGTCGAGCTTATGTCAAAAAAATGACTCTGAGAACTTCTGCAGATGATGAAAATGCCACTCCTCCCGGAGACCCCTCAAAGCCTCAAAGAAGCCCCCCCCCCCGGGACTTCCTTTAAGCCAAGGTAAATCTCCTCAAAGTTTCCTTTGCATATCTTGGACTAATCTCTGACTGAGACAAGTAGGCAGTAGGCATTAATTTGCCTTCCACTACCCCGAACAGAAGTTCCAGCCTGCTCCCGATGTGAGAAGCAGCTCAGCTCGACATTTTCTTCCCCCAGAAGTCGCGATTGTCACAGACTTAACAGCATTTGCAGCATCTCCAAAGCCGGCACGTGGGAGTCAGCAAACTAGGCGATGGTCTAGGGTGCAAGCTCCCACAGGGGTGCCTCCTTCCCTCCCGGCACGATTGGCGGCTTCCCCTCCGATCCAACCTCCCCTCCCACCCGACACAATCAGCTGTGCCTCAGCCCTTCCTCTGCTGTCTCCCTCCCTCCTGGCACGATTGTCTTCCCCTGTGATCCCGCCTCCTCTCCCACCCGGCACAATCGGCTGAGCCTCGACCCTTCCGCTCCCACCCCCACCCGGTGAGATCACAGCACGCCGCACCCCCCCCCCCAGGCAGCGCAGGTGCTCTAAATACGCCTGCTGCCTTTGGGACTTTGCGAAGGCTTTCCGGGCCTTGGGCAGCCTTCGCAAAGTCAGGTGAGGGGGAGGGAGCACTTTGCGGAGGGTGCCCGAGGCTTGGGCAGCCTTTGCAAAGTTGGTGTGTGTGGCAGCGACATCATAATGACGTCATCAAATTTAATTAGTTGGGCAGAGGAGCAACATCTAGCCTGGGGTGCTGGAAACTCCAGCACTGGGCTTGAGCATCTCTATTAGAAACCAGAAACCAGACTGAGCGGGCTGAGGCTAAATCCAGCGAAGACAGAGGTCCTTTGCTTGGGTCGTTGGGGCCCAGGGAGGGAAATCCCCCTACCAGCTTTTGAGGGTGCGTCGCTGATAGCGGTGGACAAGGTCAAAAGCCTGGGGGTACTATTGGAGCCCTCCTTAACGATGGAGGCTCAGATAGCAGCCACTGCCAAGTCCGCATTTTTTCACCTTAGGCGGGCAAGGCAGTTGGCCCCCTTCCTGGAACGTGACGATCTAGCAACAGTGATCCATGCCACGGTCACCTCGAGGTTGGACTACTGCAATGCTCTCTACATGGGGCTGCCTTTGTGCCGAACCTGAAAGCTGCAGCTAGTGCAGAATGCCGCAGCCCAGCTGTTGTTAGGGCTCCCAAGAAGGGAGCACATTCGGCCAGGGCTCCGGGACCTGCACTGGCTGCCAATAGCTTACCGAGTCCGGTAGAAGGTGCTGGTTATTACCTTTAAAGCCCTATATGGCCTAGGACCTGCCTACCTGAAGGACCGTCTCTCCCCACATGTTCCCCAGAGAGTACTGAGATTGGGAACTCAAAATCTCCTAGTTATCCCCGGGCCAAAGGAAGCCCACTTAAAATCGACAAGGGACCGGGCCTTTTCTATTATGGCCCCCTCCTGGTGGAACCAGCTGCCGGAAGAGGTGAGGGCCCTGCGGGACCTTGCCCAATTCCGCAGGGCCTGTAAGACAACCCTCTTCTGGCTGGCCTATGACTAGCTGGTACAAGAAACTGAGCGTAGCTATACTGGATGTCTGCTGCCCCCAATGTTTTAAATGTTTTAAATGGTTCAATGTTTTAAATGGTTTAATGCTTAAATTTAAATGCTTTATGCTTAACTCCTATTTATGTTAGATTCCTGTGTTGTAAGCCACCCTGAGCCACTTGTTGGGAAGGGCGGGATAGAAGTCATAAAATAAAATAATAAATAAATAAAAATAAAATAAAGCAATTATTTCTAGTGGCAAGTTCTGGATAGAGCGTCTTTTACGAACTTACAGTGTTAACCACACTTTATCACATTTTAATTTATTTTTATTAATTAAAATATTTTTATCTCACTTCATAGTTAAAGGCAGCTTATCAGTCACAATTAATTACACTGACAGAGAGTGGGAATAATTACAAGTTTTCATTTCAGATGTAAAAATATTTTAGACCAGCATTAATAATCAACATCCATACTTACAAGGAAAAAAATCATCATCTCTGGCAAATGCAACCAGTACACTTCGTAGGGGATGTTTCCTTTATATCACAGAGTTCATTTACACCCTGCTTTCCAGTCCATATTATGAATGTTAGGGACCAGAGAATGTTCAGAAGCAGCCACACAGCTGTGCACATCTGGTACATAAACAGAGTTTGAACATGGTACTGTTGGCTTTTTGTATCAATGGATCCAATGTCTGGTAGAAGCCCAATATCAATTATAGTAACCCTCCTGCTCCTGTAGTGTAATAGGCCAGCAGCTTTTCTTCTCTACTTACATTTCAGGATCAGTGCAAAAGTTAATGCTCCTTCCCATATAATCAGTGTCAGGGCTTTTTTTTTATAGAAAATGAATGAATGAATGAATGAATGAATGAATGAATGAATGGTCCAGCAGGACATCATTTGCATATCAAGCCACATCCCCTAATATCACCATTGTTTCACACAGGGCTTTTTTTGTAGAAAAAGCCCAGCAGGGACTCATTTGCATATTAGGCCACACACCCCGATGCCAAGCCTGCCAGAGCTGCATCCTTGTGAGTTCTTGCTTAAAAAAAAAGCCCTGTTCAGTGTCAAAAAATGTGTTCCCACACAGAGGCAAACAGAAGCAACAATATCTTCAAGTTACCTGACTTTTCTCAAATGATTGCAAAATTCCGTACTAGCACCACACTTTCCTGGAGGCCACTGACATGGGTATATACACTCAAGCATTTTGAGGGAAACATACAGTAAGAAACATTACTATTACATTACAACAAGGTAACAAGGAGGAGAGAATAATGTAAAGTGCTAGGGTCCCCACTGTGAAGAAAACCAGATCCAGTTGCGGTGAGAGGAAAGGGAGGTAGCTGCAGATCAAAAGGTGCCTGAGCAGCAACTGGTGGGGAATCCATTGCTTGAGCCGGCCCAAGCAGAAGTCTGAGGGCAGAGCAACTGTCAGTGAGGAATCAATCTGTAGTTTTTGTAGGTGGAGCTTGCAGGGGAGGGGGGAGGAGATAGAATGCTAAAGAGAGGGGGCATATAAAGGTAGGTTGGCTTCTGGCTGGGAGATAGTGTTGCTTTTGTGATCTCACTGTGGTAATTAAATAAGTCTTGGTACTTATGCGAGTTACTGAATGTAACACAACTGCTTTATTGCAACTGACTTCAGACTAGCACAGAAACTGAAAGCAAGAAAAGAGAACAGTCCAAAGGATGGAGGTTTTCCTCTAACCCATAATCAGGTCTCAGTTAACTCTTTACTATCCATTTTACTATAGTTCCCAACTCCAGGTTGGAAATTCTTTGAGATTTGAGGGGTGGCGTCTGGGGATGGTGGGTTTTGAGGAGGGGAGGTATAATGTCATAGACTCTGCCCTCCAAAGCAGCCATTTCCTCCAGACTTTCAGGTGAGGACTGGAGATCACTTGGAATCTCAACTGGTCTCCTGATGACGGAGATCAGTTCTTGTTCATAAATGATTTGGAGTTGGGAGTGAGCAGTGAAGTGGCCAAGTTTGCGGATGACACTAAATTGTTCAGGGTGGTGAGAACCAGAGAGGATTGTGAGGAACTCCAAAGGGATCTGTTGAGGCTGGGTGAGTGGGCGTCAACGTGGCAGATGCGGTTCAATGTGGCCAAGTGCAAAGTAATGCACATTCAGGCCAAGAATCCCAGCTACAAATACAAGTTGATGGGGTGTGAACTGGCAGAGACTTACCAAGAGAGAGATCTTGGGGTTGTGGTAGATAACTCACTGAAAATGTCAAGACAGTGTGCGTTTGCAATAAAAAAGGCCAACGCCATGCTGGGAATTATTAGGAAGGGAATTGAAAACAAATCAGCCAGTATCATAATGCCCCTGTATAAATCGATGGTGCGGTCTCATTTGGAGTACTGTGTGCAGTTCTGATCGCCGCACCTCAAAAAGGATATTATAGCATTGGAGAAAGTCCAGAGAAGGGCAACTAGAATGATTAAAGGGCTGGAGCACTTTCCCTATGAAGAAAGGCTGAAACACTTGGGACTCTTTAGCTTGGAGAAACGTCGACTGCGGGGTGACATGATAGAGGTTTACAAGATAATGCATGGGATGGAGAAAGTGGAGAAAGAAGTACTTTTCTCCCTTTCTCACAATACAAGAACTCGTGGGCATTCGATGAAATTGCTGAGCAGACAGGTTAAAACGGATAAAAGGAAGTACTTCTTCACCCAAAGGGTGATTAACATGTGGAATTCACTGCCACAGGAGGTGGTGGCGGCCACAAGTATAGCCACCTTCAAGAAGGGTTTAGATAAAAATATGGAGCACAGGTCCATCAGTGGCTATTAGCCACAGTGTATGTGTGTATATAAATTTTTTTGCCACTGTGTGACACAGAGTGTTGGACTTGATGGGCCGTTGACCTGATTCAACATGGCTTCTGCAAAGGGCCTGCAAGACCGCCCTTTTTAGGCAAGCTTATAACGACACTGACTGCTGAGTTGCCTGGTGTAAGAACCGCCATCTATAAGACTACCTAAACTGGCAGAACCAGCGCCATAACAGCTCAATCGCTGCCAGATACACTCATATATATCTAGGCTAACGAAAATCATGTATTTTAACTTAACTGACTGGTTTTTATGCTTAATTTTAATTGTTAAATTTAAAGTTTTATCATTTATGTTAATGTCTAAGTTGTTGTTAGCCGCCCTGAGCCGCCTAGGCGGGGAGGGCGGGATAGAAATAAAAGTTATTATTATTATATTATTATTATTATTCTCTTATGTTCTTATGGAGCAAATAGCTGCTGGAGGGTGGAGTTTTTGGAATTGTACCCTGCTGAGGTCGCTTCTCTCTCCAAATCTCAGCATCCCAGTGGATGAGGTGAGGAGGCAGAAGATGAAAGTGAGAGTGATGGGGTGGGGTGTGGGATAAAGAGTGGAATTGATAGGCCTGGAGGAGAGAAAGTAAGAAAAGGGGTGGCAGAAAGGAGAAAGAGTGTGAGAGAAGTAAAAGGAGAGGGGAGGGGGAAAGAGTGTGAGAGAAATAGGAGGAGATGGGAGAAAGCAAAGGTAGGGAATGGGATAGCCTCTCCCACAAATTTCTTGCAGGTATGTTATAATATGTACAGTGATAATATATGGTTGAAGAGTTTAATGTTTTCAGTGTTACAAAATTTAAATCAATATCCAAATATGCTGTGAGTCCTAGTTTCTGCCCAAATCATGTACTTTATTTTGTTTACTACAAAATTTGTGCTATTTTTTAAATTCTATATTGATCTCAAAAACTAAAGGAAACATGTAGTTGCTAACATAGCACAGGCTGTACCAGTTTATAGCTTTCTATTTCTCTGGGTATATATGAACTTTTGCTTGCAGAAAACTTAGGCATTTATGCTTCTAAATGGCATAAATATGTCAACCAATATAATTTTATATAATAACTGAAATTTAAAGGATAGATTTTATGTTGTTAAGGAAGTATTTAGGCCTGATGTTTCCAGGGCGGAGGGATTGGTGATGTTTCTGTATGTTTCCCCCCCTGGGCAAAATATTTATCTCTATGTCTTCAAAATTTCTGGAAATTTTACATCTCTACCCCAATGTTCTGGCTCAAAAAGTGAAATATGATCAATGCTTTGGTCTTTTAATGCACTTCTGTGCCACAAGTTATCAGTGTAACCTTACTCACTCCTAGCCTGATCAAAAGACAGCAGGGATTTGGCACCTTGTTTGCACAGAAGAAGCCTGGCATTTCTTCATCAATCAGGCCTAGACTTCAACTACAACAAGCTCACTAGGCAAAAACAAACAAATGAGCTGTCCTGATCTGGCAAAGGAGAAAACAGAAATGGATGTTCCTGGAATCCCTTGCCTTATCTGCTCTCTCCCTCAGGGCTTTTGGGCTGCAATGTTGGCAAAGCAGCTGCATGCCAGAGTTGGCATAATCACCCCAAGACTCTGGCAAAGGAGAGGACAGATGGGGAATGAGGCAGCAGAGAAAGCTCAAAATCAGCTAATTAGTAAAAAAGTTTGGCTTTGTTTACAACATCGCTCGCTTTTTAAAATGCTTTTCTGCTCCTTTTGCCAAAATTTCTGGGCCCAGCCTAAGGGAATCTCTTTCCCCATAAAGAAAAGGGACTGGATGTCTGCAAATAAAACAGAGAAGGAAGCATATGTTGCTGCTGTAATTTGATGTCAATAAAGTGTAAATTGCCTTCAGAAGCTGTATCGTCCCTGACAGCATCTTTCTTCTGGGATTCAGAGAAGTTTCATTTCTTTCTTCTTGAACTTCAGCCTCCCTCTTGGCTCCACATATTCAGAACCTAGTTCTTTGGTGCACATCTGGAGAGCAGGAGGATAGGAGGAAGAGGAGGTCCAATAGAGTAGACATTTGCTCATACTACCTATATCACGCCAAGGAAAAAACTGAAGCTTTACATTCATTTTGTGATTTTACTGAACTGTGTGCAATGTCCTAGAACTGAGTTTGAGCCAGGCTTCCAGATCAGTGCTTGAGAGCTCAAGGAGATTATGAGTCTTATTCTGAGGCACAGCTTATCCAGGTTTAAGTGCAAAATATGCCAGAATTTGGGAGAAATAATATATGAAGAACTAAAGAAAAAGACAGAGTGCTCCTGTGCAGATAAGACAGCTTTTTCTTAATGGCGGAAGAAATCTTAGTAGCAATTTCTTACACATTTTTTGCATTGGAAGATTCAAATTAGATGGTAGGAGCGTCTCTCATTTTTGAAACTGGGAGGAACGATGGCTCAGTAGTAAAGCATCTGCTTGGTAAGCAGAAGGTCCCAGGTTCAATCCCCAGCATGTCCAACTAAAAAGGGTCCAGGCAAATAGGTGTGCAAAAATAGGTGTGAGACCCTGGAGAGCCGCTGCCAGTCTGAGTAGACAATACCGACTTTGATGGACCGAGGGTCTGATTCAGTATAAGGCAGCTTCATATGTTCATAAATTATGCACCAAGGGGTGGAGTTAAATAGGGAACTGTGCTTGTAGGTTCTTCAAAGGTAGATATTGCAGAGAAAGAGAAGAAATGGCAGTTTAGGGATTCATCTGAGGAACTAGAGCACATGATATACCAGTTATAGGGATTTATTAAAATGGAGGAATCTTTAGTCTCACAGGAATCTCAGTTTTCTTTGAATAACCACAAAGATGGAAGTGAAAGCAGGTACTGGCTTTGCTGGGAAAATATTTCCTCTTGTTGGTTGCCATAATTTCTAAAGAGAAACAATCGGGCAATTTCATGTTTTAGTAAGTTTCTTTCCTTGAAGAATATTTGGCATCTTTTCTCTCGCACCACCCACCAAAAGTGGATTACAAGCTCATGTTTGAACCTCAAGTTTAGAATTATGTTGCACATATAAAAACCAAGTTTTATTTTAAAATTGCAAAGCTCAAGAGCAGAACTGCTTGAGAGAGTGAACTTCTTGAGAATGGATCTGTGCATTGAGCTTGGAACCAAACTTGAAATATGGATTGATTTCCTACCCTGAATATGCACAACTGTTTCCATCCTGATTTCTCATTTTTGAAGACAAATATCAACTCATAGTATGTTTTATACCTTTTCTGTTCTCATTGAAAATATGCATGGGGCTGCAGCTGTATTTGAACTTGAAACTTGAAATTGTTCCTTGAGCATGTATCCCAAATTTTACCCCATACTTCAGCATTCAATGGTGTTCTCATTGCAAACAATAAAATTTACAAACAAATAGGCAACCAGACATGCTAATTAAACCACAGACCTCATGTTGCTCAATCAAGTGATCGTTTGCTGGAATAAGCTCCTGAGGTATTGGAAGAAAAGGTATTGGAAGAGGAGGAAGAAGAAATATCCACAGAACTAGCAACAACAGTAAAATCAGATCACACTAAAACTAGATCGATGCACATAGATAACAGGGTGGGGATGCTTAGGTGGGTGTAATTTTAACCTCATTTAAAAATAATAACCAGGGAAATACATAGAAATAGTACCTGGGATTCCCTATCCATGACCCACTCTATGGTTTCCAAGTATAAATACCACCAAGTATAAATACCATCAGTGTTCTGGCTATGCAGTTCCATATAGAGCTATGCCCTTCGGGCAGCCCAATTCAGACATAAGTGGCGGCCAGCCATGGCATAGCTGCCGCGCTGCTAATAGACTTCCTGAGGACTTTGGCACGCTGGAGCGTGGGGAGGGGAGAGGCGTAGCTTGCTGTGAGGGAGACGGTTGCCATGGCAATGCCGCTGGCGTAGGCACAAGGGAGGTGGAGGCAGCCGGAGGGGAGGGCCAGCCCACCCACCCCCATAGGCCAGTCCTGGCGCATGTGCCGCAGCTCATGACAGTCAGAGATGGGGAGAGGCGGCCCCAGAGAGGCTGATAGCCATCCCCAACTCGCCCCCAAACAGAGAACGGAGCCAATGATGAGCAGACCATCACAGGTAAAGGAGAGATGTCCCACCAACACAGGGAGGGAACAGGAGTGAGGCTGGGCATGCACGCACGAGAAGCCTGGCTTGGTGGTGAGGCGGGGGTGGGGGCAAGACAGGGCTGCACGGGATCACGGAGAAGCCGTCAATCCCCTCACACCCTCTCACTGTCAGAGACTCTGCCAATGGCAGGCAGACAAGCAGGAAGTACCAAGTGCAGGAGTTCACTGCCATAGACAGCAGCTGGAATGTGTGTCTGGGAGTGAGCAGCCCAGCAGCAGACACCCCCCCACCCAGAGACCCCCTGTGTTGCCCTGATGCCCCCTGCCATTTGCACGGAACACCTCCCCCCGGGGCTGCAGAACTCAGAGTGAGAGTGCATCAGCCACAGAACTCTGAGTCCATCTCATCAAACCCCCCTTAGTGCTCTGCGCACAACAGCCCTGTGAGGTCGGGTTGGCTGTCAGCCGGGGCAGGCCAACGGGCGGCACTTCCCTCCCCTGTCCAGCCACGTGGGGGGGGGCAGCGTGGTGGCTCATAGACTGTTTCCCCCCCAAAAAACCCCCCAAGTCTGCCCACCCTCCCAGGCATTCCCTTAGAGAGGCCACTGACAGGGGGGGGGGGTTGCTCAGGGAATGTGCAGCAGATGCCAAGTAGGAGAGACAACAGAGGGCACAGCTCAGACTTTATTTTTCTGGAACAGAGTGCAACAGTCTCCCTGGTGTGCACTGGGCAGTCTCACCATGGGCGGGGCTCCATTCCAAGTGGTGGGCAGAAACAGTGAGAGAGTGGCGAGGAGGTGGAGTGACACACACGGAAGCCTCTGTGTTGGAGTCCCACCTGCAAAACAGAGATAGATATTAAGAGCACCTGCAGGGGCGGCGGCTGGAAGAGCAGGCAGCAGCACAGAGGAGCGGGGTCAGCAAATGCCCCCTGCCAGAGCTTGTCAGCCCAAGGCACAAGGGGATTGGTGAGGCAATCATGCCACTCTCTAAGGGGTTTGTGAGCTTCTGCAGCGGCGGAGGCAACCTTTGTTTTTGGTTTCAATTAGTGCCTATGGAACACACCTCTATATTTGCCGGCGTAAAGTTGCACCTCTTGGGGGGGTGTCATGGGCCAAACTGCTCAGAAAGCTGCCTAAGCCTGGCTGTGTCCCCAACTCCACCCCCTCCTCCACCTGAATGCTGCGCTCTGCCTCACTTTCGCCCACGCTCAGGTGCAGCCCTCAAGCGCAGCTGCCCTCAGGCAGAGCGGCGATCGGGCAGGCCCCCGCCCATGTAACTCCCCCACCCCCCCGCTGTGGCAGCACCGGTCATAC
The DNA here is from genome assembly GCF_032191835.1 of Heteronotia binoei. NCBI lineage: Eukaryota > Metazoa > Chordata > Lepidosauria > Squamata > Gekkonidae > Heteronotia > Heteronotia binoei. The sequence continues at coordinate 101,064,285 of NC_083224.1, forward strand.
GTCGATGCAAACCCTTCCTGCGCCCACGTATCGGCTCATCTGCTCCCAAAAGACTTTCCACCACCCCCGCCCCTGGATTGTGCTGTAAATCTACTGAAGTGAGTGAATTTTGGATTGCAGTGCAGATCACCATCATGGAACTGGCTTACACAGAGGATGTCATGACAACATGAGCAGTCTCAGCTCTCTACACTTGGCTGTGATAAGGCCATACCATTTAAGGTTATAGGGTCTGAGCACCGGAAAGAAGTAGTTGGCCCCAATGAACCAAAAGAAAAATACAAAACCCCAGAATAGAATCTACCAAATGACACATAACAACATGCAATATTTTGAGTCCTCCAGAACTTGTCTTTAAGCTTCATGCAGAAGGAGGAGGAGGAGGAGGAGGATGCAAGGCCATGGTGAAAAGTTCTAGTGTTCTTAGATGTTCAATACAAAGCTGATGCTGCTGTCCAGTAACACCCAGCTTTTTTATAAACAAGAAAAGACCATGCAGTGTTATATTCCACAGAAAACACAGCACTGCCAAATGGCCACTATGTCTGTTTGCCTGACAGGAAGCACTCTGAGCATTAAGGACTGTGGCTGAAATGGCTGGTTTGTGTTGTCACATGACTCTGCATGCTTGCATGTGTGCATGTAGTTAGTTGTGGGAAAATACATTTATAAATGAAACTGCTTCCAGATTCTTGGAACAACAGTAATAGCTGCTCGGGGAGTTCCTAATGAAAGTCCCACATGATTGGGTGTCCCTCTTCTGTTCTTCCCTGCATTAGCTTGGCTTGGTTACAGCAAGAAGCAGGAAGCATATTTATAAGTAAATTGTATCCAGCAGGAAGGTCAAACCCCTTGGAGGCAGCTCTTCAGACTGACAACAGAAAGTACATCTTTCATATGGAAACCATTCTCACCTTGTATCCAGACAGGGGAATTTTATCTTTTGCTGGACTTGTATACTGGGTCTCTGGGAATCTCAGTATATCTTTGCCTCAGGGGTGACCAGGGCCATGGGAATCTTGTCCACTTTGTTCTGCCCCAAACCTGCATTGTAGTTCCTGCATCTCTCACCTTGCTATGATGGAGACACCTTGCTCAAAAGTGGAAGTAGACATAAACAGAGCCCTCCCTGGAGCAATAAAAAGGGGAAATAAATATGTCATAACTAGAGGGAACTTTGCTACAAGATATCCAGAGGTAGTTCACTAAACAATATAATGTTGTTTGCAAATATGTAAGTAGCATTTCTAGTATTGGATTCCCCTCAGAAATCCTAACAGATTTGGGAAGCAAATCCATGTTGATTTATGTCAGCATTTATGCAGAAACTGTGGCAACAGAATAGTATTAAACATCTGATAACCACTCCATACTATCCAGAGACAAACAGGCACACTGAAAGATACAGCATAACACCGAGTAGAGCAGTGAAGACCTGTGTGGTGGCAAATGCTAGTGACTGAAACAGTACCTGCTATTCGCCTGACATGAAGTGCTCCAAAAACCCATAGGGTCAGCCATAGCTCTAGCAGAGGTTGTCCTTGAAAAGGCAGCTGCTGTGAGAGTCCTCTCAGCTCCACCCACTTCACAGGGTGTCTGTTGTGAGGCTCACAATAAAGGAGATAGTGAGCCGCTCTCTCTGAGATTCGGAGTGGAGGACGGGACATAAATCCAATATCTTCTTCTCATCTTCTATTAGCTTTAGAAAGAAGCATTGGAAAGCACTGACTATTTGAACTGTTGTGATGTACTGAATTTGGACACGAGTAACAGTCAAAATGCTTTATTAGCTAGTACATCACAAGACAACATGGCGGGACCGGGTCCCCGATTATATACATTGCCCGGAACAACCCACTTCTCACTCAGGTCCAATCCTGACTAGTTAAACTTCCTGCCACAGATCTTCATAGGTGGTTAGCATCTGTCCCTTACAGATGCTAACCACCTATGACCCGTGGTTACAGGTGACCCGTGGTTTCCTGCTGCTCACTTCAGCGCTCGTAGCTGTGCTGTGTTGTAAATTCAGGGACTGAATTGCAAGACACAACAGTTGTATTGAAGAAGAATGAGAAACCTGCTTGACAAGATAAAAAAAGGACTGGGAGGAGGCAAAACCTGAAGGTCCAGAGGCTGTCATCAGCTACATAGAAAAGCTGCTGAATTTATTTTAAAAGACTCTTATAATGGCTATAATGCACACTTTACACACTGTGGGACAAGGTACTAATCCTTGGGCTGAAGAAAAGACAGAAGTTACAAACTTCTTGGGATGGTCCTTTTACTGTGATTACATATATCTCTGATGTAAATATGAAATTGAACTGAATCCTAAAGAGCGGATAAAGGAACATCTATCATACCTTACCCACTTGCTTTTTGAATTTTTACTTGAGATGAAAAGCCTTTATTTTGGCTTATCTGAAGAATGAAATGGAACTTCTCAAAAGGAAATAAGGAATAATCATGGCTATAGGATCATTGTGAGCACTGGCACTTTAATCCACCGCAGTGGAGTGGTAGGATTGTCTTGGAAGCTTAAGGAGCTGTAAATTGATATACACATGGATGTTGACTAATGATGTTGTATGGAACTTGTGATTTATAATATTGATTGATTTATGAGATATTATAGAGAGACTGTATTAGGATTAATCTTTAAAATAACACTTAGAATTTTTCCAAGAGCTTTGCTTGTTTCTGTTCAGCTTTTAAAATTCTGTTTGAGTCTTCAATATTGTTATATTTTCTTCGTTGTTTTCCACAGTCTTGTGTTTGCTTACTACCTTGTACTGTGGTGCTCTGGGGCGCTCATGAAATTAAAAGCCTCCTCCTTGGGAGGAAAGCAATTACAAACCTAGGCAGCATAATAAAAAGTGGAGACATCACACTGCCATATAGTCAAAGTAATGGTATTCCCAGTAGTAATGTATGGCTATGAGAGTTGGACCATAAGGAAGACTGAGCACCAAAGATTAGATGCTTTCGAACTGTGTTGCTGGAGAAAACTCTTGAGAGTCCCTTGGACATCAAGGAGATCAAATCAGTTAATCCTAAATCAATTAATCAACTGATTGTTCTCTGATTGTTCCCTGGAAGGTAAGATAATGAAACTGAAGCTCAAATACTTTGGCCACCAAATGAAAGGGAGCACTCATAAGAACATAAGAGAAGCCATGTTGGATCAGGCCAATAGCCCATCCAATCCAACACTGTGTCACACAGTGGCCCAAAAAATATATATATATATATATATATATATATATATATATATATATATATATATATATATATATATATATATACACACACACACACACACACACACACACCGTATTTTTCGCACCATAAGACGCACTTCCCCCCCCCAAAAAAAAGTGGGGGGGAAAGTGTGTGCGTCTTATGGAGCGAAGGTACCATACGTACCTTCCTGGGGGGGGTGTGATCCGCTGCCTCTGTCCTGGCGCTTCCCGCCCCTGCCTGCCTGGCTCCAGCTCTGACGCTTACAGCAAGCACCAGGATCGCGCCCTCTGCCCTCCGATCCCAGCGCTTGCTTTAAGCATCAGCGCTGAAGCCATGCAAACAGGCAGGGAGAAAGCACACCACCCCCTCCACAGCCGGCACTTGCAAAGCGCTGCGTTGGGGAAGGGGGGGGGGGTGCTTCCTCTGTTCCTGTCTGCCTGGCTTCAGCTGCTGCTGATAGCAAGGGCTGGGATCGGAGGCAGCCAAGCCTCCCATCCCAGCCCATGCTATAAGCAGAAGCTGAAGCCAGGCACAGAGGAATCACCCCCCCCCCCCCTCTGCAAACCCAGTGCTTTGTCTGGTCAGGCAAAGTCCAGGGGCAGTCCGAGGTCTGTAGCCAGTAAGCAGGAGGGTCCGAGGCGCCAAGTCCGAATCACTGTACAAGTATCGCAGGTCCGAGGTCCAGAAGCCGAGGTCAGGGAGTCCAGAAGTCACAAGCCAAAGCCAGGGAATCCAGAAACCAAAGTCAAGCCGGAGTGGATGCTAGAACATCAGGGAGATGACTAGTTGCTTCCACAAAGCCTCCTCCCAAAGCCTACAGCTATATAGCCCTCTGCTGGCTGTTGCCCATTTGGGCTAATTGCTGGCTCAGAGAGGCAGCCAGGATCCTGTTGCAACTCAAGCATCCTTGCTCTTAGAAGGGCCAGAATCCTCTCAAAACTCAGGGCTCAGGGAGCGTCTTGCTTGTGAGCGTGCCGCTCTCCTCCGATCCCTAAGGTCCTGACGGAGGCGGTCACGCACACGCGCCACCCGAGAGGGCGAGGCAGGGGGGCTGGGATCTTCTCCAGCAGGAGGCAGGGGCACTGGTGCAGGTGGCAGGGGCACAGTTTCTCCTGCAGGCTCAACTTCCTCTGCAGGATCCCCAGCACCCATGACACTATCCCCCCCCCGGGCCCCCCTCCGTCGAGGGGCCTGGGAGGTCGGGGTGGTCGTTGTGGAACCGTTGCACCAAGTCCGGGGCATGAAGATTGTCCATGGGCTCCCAAGACCGGTCTTCTGGGCCGTAACCCTCCCAGTCCACAAGGTACTGGAGGCCTCCACGATGGTACCGGGAGTCCAGGATCTGGCGCACCTCGTATTCTTCTTCATCATCCACCAACACCGGTGGTGGCGGCGGTGGGCAAGGAGGCCGAGCTGGGTCAGGGGGTGCAGCTGGAACAAGGAGGGAGCGATGAAACACGAGGTGAATGCCGAGGTGGGGTGGCAACTGGAGCCTGAAGGCGACGGGGTTTATTTGTTCTATGACGGGGTAGGGTCCAATGAACCGCGCATCCAGCTTGTGAGACCGACCAGGCTGACGCAGGTAGTGAGTTGAGAACCACACCTGATCCCCCGGCTGGATTGGGGGGCCTTCCTGCCTCTTCCTGTCCGCAGCCAGTTTATAGGCTTCCTTGGCCCGCTGTAGCTGCTCTCGGAGCAAGTCTTGGCTGGCGCGGAGTTCTTGCAGGTAGGCCTCGACGGCGGGGACAGTCGTGGGTGGCAGGATCGCCGGGAAGAACCGAGGGTGGTATCCGGGGTCATTTGGGTGGAAGAATGGACTGCGTTGTTGTATGCAAATTCTGCTAGAGGCAACAGAGTGGTCCAGTCGTCCTGCTGGTAGCAGGTGTAACAGCGGAGATATTGCTCTAGCGTGGCATTGGTGCGCTGTGTCTGACCATCTGTCTGTGGGTGGTAGGCTGAGGACAGGTGCACTCGAGTCCCCAGGCTGGAATGGAGGGCTTGCCAGAACCGAGAGGAGAACTGAGGGCCCCAGTCTGAGATCAGGTGGGCTGAGAGTCCGTGCAGACGAAAGATGTGTTGCAGGTAGAACTGGGCTGTCTCCTGAGCTGTGGGAAGTTTCGGGCACGGAGTGAAGTGGGCCATCTTGGTAAATAGGTCGACGACCACCAAGATGCAAGTCTGACCCTTGGATCGTGGAAGTTCCGTGATGAACTCCATCGAGATGGTATCTCAGGGTCCTGAGGGTGTGGGCAAGGGCTGCAACAACCCCGAGGGTTTGGCCGGGACGTCTTTGGCCCGTCGGCAGACGTCACAGGAGCTGACATAACGGGCAACATCGGAGTGAACTCGTGGCCACCAGAATTCTCGCGTCAGCAAGTGGGTGGTCTTATGCTGTCCAAAGTGCCTGGCGGGTAACGAGTCGTGGGTCAGGCGTAGCACTTCTGCCCGCAAGGGCCCGAGCCACACATAGAGGCGTTCGCGGTGTAGCAAGAGGCCGCCTCGAGTCGTGAACTCGCCTACCGAGTCAGTCTTGGAGTGCCTGGAGGTGTTGCTGGACCCAGGGATCGTTGGCCTGGCTAGCACGAATGTCGTCCACGAGTGTGGGTGAAGTGGAGGTGGCTGCAAACACTGAGGGTGGCAGGATGGGAGCAGCGGGCGCGGTCTCAGTTGAAGCAGGGGCGTATTCCGTTTTCCGGGATAGCGCGTCTGCTTTCCAGTTCTGGGTATGGGGGATGTAGGAGATCCGGAAGTCAAAGCGGGAGAAGAAGAGGGACCACCGGATCTGGCGCTGGTTGAGATGGCGGGTGGTCTGGAGGTGCTCTAAGTTCCGGTGGTCAGTGAGCACTTGAACAGGGTGGCGAGCCCCTTCGAGGTAATGCCTCCAAGCCTCAAAAGCCGCCTTGATCACGAGCAACTCCCTCTTCCAGATGGTATAGTTCCTCTCTGCAGCAATAAGCTGGCGCGAGTAATAGGCGCAGGGCTGGAGTGGCTGAGACGGCTCCTCGCGCTGGGACAGCACTGCTCCCAGGGCCACGTTGGAGGCATCGGCTTCCACCGTAAAGGGAAGCTGGGGGTCAGGGTATCTCAGGAGTGGCCCGGTGGCAAAGCGGGTCTTCAGGGTGGAGAAGGCATTATCGGCCTCTGGGGACCAGCGGAAGGGTTCTTTGGGGCGGAGTAGTTGAGTCAGGGGTGTTGTCAGGGATGCATAGGCCGGGATGAATTGCTGATAGTAGTTGGCAAAACCAAGGAATCGCTGCAGGTCTTTGCTATTCTGAGGAGCCTGCCAGGTCAGGACCGCTTCCACTTTTTTTGGGTCCATGAGGATCCCCTGCGGTGACACAATGTGACGCAGGTCGAAGTCGCACTTCTCCAGCTTGGCGTAGAGGCCATGGGTTCGTAGGCACTGCAGGACCTGGCGGACATGCTCGGCATGCTGGGCAGGATCACTGGAGTAAATTAGGATGTCATCTAGGTATATGATTGCGAAGTGGTCGAGCAGGTCCTGGAAGATGTCATTCATGAACCTCTGGAAGACAGCGGGGGCGTTGGTCAATCCGAAGGGCATCACCAGGTGCTCGTACTGCCCGTATCGGGTCCCAAACACAGTCTTCCACTCGTCTCCGGGCCGTATGCGCACCAAATTGTACGCTCCACGGAGGTCCAGCTTGGTGTAGATTTGGACCCCCTTTAAGCGATCCAGGAGTTCAGGGATCAGTGGTAGAGGGTACTGGCCGCGGATGGTGATCTTGTTCAGGGCCCGGTAATCATTGCACAGCCGGAGCTCCCCACTTTTCTTCTTCCCGAAGAGAACTGGAGCAGACAAGGGAGACGTCGAGGGTCGGATGAATCCGCGTTTCAGGTTCTTGTCCAGGAAGTCTCACAGAGCTGCCAACTCAGGCTCTGACATAGGGTACAGACGCCCCACCGGGAGTGGTGCCCCAGGTACCAAGTCAATGGCACAGTCATAGGGCCGGTGAGGGGGAAGCTGATCCGCTCCTGTCTCTTCGAAGACATCGGCGAAATCCGCATACTTCTGAGGGAGCTGAGGACCACCACTCAGGATGCCGGCTGCTAGAGTGGTGGGAGGAGTCAGATGAGGACATGGGTCTCGGAAACATAGTTCCTGCTGGGCCCAGTCCACGATGGGGTTGTGCAGCTGCAGCCAGGAAAGGCCCAGAATCAGTGGGAAGCGAGGCATGCGGGTGACATTAAACTGCAGCTGTTCTTGGTGCTGCTGGACGTGAAAGGTGATGGGACAGGTCTCCTGGGTGATGGGCCCAGAACGGAGGAGGCGCCCGTCAATAGCCTCCACCAGCGTCGGAATCTCTTTTGTCTGCCCCGGGATCTGGTGCTGCTTTACAAACGTGGCGTCTATGAAACAGTGGGCCGCTCCCGAGTCCAGCATGGCATACACGAACAGCCAGCGTTCGTCAGGCAGACGGAATTTGACTGGTAGCAGGAATGGCCCTGGGGTATCAGCCCACTGTTCGGAGGACCCAGCTAGTCGCCCCAGGCTGGGGGGTCCACTTACGCCTGGGGCTGGCCTTTTGGCGGCGGTGGCAGCGAAGGTCCGGGTATTCGATGCTTAGCGGGGCAGCCAGAGGCATAGTGGCCTGCCGTGCCGCAGTAGAGGCAAAGATTCTGTGTGCGGCGTCCGGTCTTTTCCTCTGGGGTCAGGCGGGGTCGAGCAGCTCCAAGCCGCATAGGCTCATCCTCGGTGCTGGTACTAGCTGGGGATGGGCGAGGAGCCAAGTGGCACGGCGCAGGGAGCTGGCGCCCTCTGGTCTTGGCTTGGCGGCGACTTTCTAGGCGGCCATTGATGCGGAGGCAGAGGGTGATAAGTTGTTGGAGCGTGGGTGGTTGCTCTACCCTGGCCAGTTCATCCAGGACTTCCTCTGCCAACCCCTTGGTAAACTGGTCCATCTGGGCAGCCTCGTTCCACGCCAAGTCTTGGGCCAGGAGCTTGAATTTGGTGGCATATTGAGCCACCGAGGAGTTGCCTTGTTTCAGCACCCTGATCTTCCGGTTGGCTGTGGCTGCTTGGACTGGGTTTGAGAAGGCAGCAGACAGGTGGGCCTCAAACCCCTGATAATCAGTCAGTAGGGGAGAGGACGCAACCAGCAAGGGTGTGGCCCATTTGGCCGCCTGCCGCTTTAACAGACTGATGATGAAACACACCTTCGTTTTGTCGTCGAGGGAGTCCCGTGCTCTCAGTTCGAAGTACAGCTGACACTGTGCTAGGAAAGCAGGAAATTCTTCCACGGCACCCCCAAATCTGTCAGGTGGGGGAACTGGGCACTTGGCTGGAGCACTGGCCGCAGGTTGTTGCTGCAAGTGCACCACTGCCTGTGTTAGCTGCTGTACCTGGGCTTGGAGCACAGCCAGTAGTCCTGTGGTTTCACTTGCTTCAGCATCCATCCTGTGGAGTGGGTGTTTGTCGGGTGGAAGCAATCTGTCACGGCTGGGGCCGGGTCAGGCAAAGTCCAGGGGCAGTCCAAGGTCTGTAGCCAGTAAGCAGGAGGGTCCGAGGCGCCAAGTCCGAATCACTGTACAGGTATCGCAGGTCCGAGGTCCAGAAGCCGAGGTCAGGGAGTTCAGGAGTTAAAAGCCAAAGTCAGAGAGTCCAGAAACCAAAGTCAAGCCGGAGTGGATGCTAGAACATCAGGGAGATGACTAGTTGCTTCCACAAAGCCTCCTCCCAAAGCCTACAGCTATATAGCCCTCTGCTGGCTGTTGCCCATTTGGGCTAATTGCTGGCTCAGAGAGGCAGCCAGGATCCTGTTGCAACTCAAGCATCCTTGCTCTTAGAAGGGCCAGAATCCTCTCAAAACTCAGGGCTTAGGGAGCGTCTTGCTTGTGAGCGTGCCGCCCTCCTCCGATCCCTAAGGTCCTGACGGAGGCGGTCACGCACACGCGCCACCCGAGAGGGTGAGGCAGGGGGGCTGGGATCTTCTCCAGCAGGAGGCAGGGGCACTGGTGCAGGTGGCAGGGGCACAGTTTCTCCTGCAGGCTCAACTTCCTCTGCAGGATCCCCAGCACCCATGACACGCTTCGCAAAGCGCTGCATTTGCAGAGGGGGGGGGGGGGTGCTTCCTCTGTTCCTGTCTGCCTGGCTTCAGCTGCTGCTGATAACAAGGGCTGGGATTGGAGGCAGCCAAGCCTCCGATCCCAGCCCTTGCTATAAGCAGAAGCTGAAGCCAGGTACAGAGGAATCACCCCCCCCCTCCGCAAACCCAGCGCTTCGCGAAGCGCTGCGTTTGTGGAGGGGGGGTGCTTCCTCTGCTCCTGTCTGCCTGCTTATAGCAAGTGCTTGGCTGCCTCCGATCCCAGCCCTTCCTATAAGCAGCAGCTGAAGCCAGGCACAGAGGAATCACCCCCCCCTCCGCAAACCCAGCGCTTCGTGAAGCGCTGGGTTTGTGCAGGGGGCGGCATGCTTTTTCCGTGCTTGCGTGCCTGGCTGGGAGACAAGCGGCGAGATCGCTCCCTGCGAAGTGCTGGGTTTGCGGTGGGGGCAGAGGGAGCGATCTCGCCCTTGTCTGCCAGCCAGGCACCTGCGTCTTATGGTCCGGAGCGTCCAATGGACCGAAAAATACGGTGTGTGTGTGTGTGTGTGTGTGTGTGTGTGTATATATATATATATATATATATATATATATATATATATATATATATATATATATATATATATATATATATATATATATATATATATATACACACACACACACACACATATATGCACACTGTGGCTAATAGCCACTGATGGACCTCTGCTCCATATTTTTATCTAACCCCCTCTTGAAGCTGTCTATGCTTATAGCCACCACCTCCTGTGGCAGTGAATTCCACATGTTAATCACCCTTTGGGTGAAGAAGTACTTCCATTTATCTGTGTTAACCTGACTGCTCATCAATTTCATCGAATGCACACGAGTTCTTGTATTGTGAGAAAGGGAGAAAAGTACTTCTTTCTCTACTTTCTCCATCCCATGCATTATCTTATAAACCTCTGTCATGTCACCCCACAGTCGACGTTTCTCCAATCTAAAGAGCCCCAAGCGTTTTAACCTTTCTTCATAGGGAAAGTCTTCCAACCCTTTAATCATTCTAGTTGCCCTTTTCTGGACTTTTTCCAATGCTATACTATCCTTTTTGAGGTGCGGTGACCAGAATTGTACACAGTATTCCAAATGAGACCACACCATCGATTTATACAGCGGCATTATGATACTGGCTTATAATTCCCAGCATGGCGTTGGCCTTTTTTATTGCAATCGCGCACTGTCTTGACATTTTCAGTGAGTTATCTACCATGACCCCAAGATCTCTTTCTTGGTCAGTCTCTGACACTTCACACCCCATCAACTTGTATTTGTAGCTGGGATTCTTGGCCCCAATGTGCATTACTTTGCACTTGGCCACATTAAACCTCATCGGCCATTTTGACACCCACTCACCCAGTCTCAACAGATTCCTTTGGAGTGCCTCACAATCCTTTCTGGTTCTCATCACCCTGAACAATTTAGTGTCATCTGCAAACTTGGCCACTTCATTGCTCACTCCGAACTCCAAATCATTTATGAACAAGTTAAAGAGCATGGGACCCAGTACTGAGCCCTGTTGCACCCCACTGCTTACCGTCCTCCACTGCGAAGACTGCCCATTTATACTCACTCTCTGCTTCCTATTAATTAGCCAGTTTTTGATCCACAAGAGGACCTTTCCTTTCACTCCATAACTCTCGAGCTTTCTAAGGAGCCTTTGATGAGGAACTTTATCAAAAGCTTTCTGGAAGTCAATGTAAACAACATCTATTGCATCTCCTTTGTACACGTGTTTGTTCACCCCCTCAAAGAAATGTAACAGGTTAGTGAGGCAAGATCTTTCCTTACAGAACCCATGCTGAGTCTTCCTCAATAACCCGCGTTCATCAATGTGCCTACTCATTCTGTCCTTGATAATGGTTTCTACCAACTTTCCCGGTATTGAACTCAGTCTGACTGGCCTGTAATTTCCCGGATCTCCTCTGGAACCCTTTTTAAAGATGAGGGTGACATTTGCTACCTTCCAGTCCCCAGGAACGGAGACCGATATCAACGAAAGATTACATATTATTGTCAGAAGATCCACAAGTTCAACTTTGAGTTCTTTCAGAACTCTTGGATGTATGCCATCTGGATCTGGTGACTTATTAGTTTTTAATTCGACTATCAGTTGTAGGACCTCCTCTCTTGTCAACTCAATCTGACTCAGGTATTTTAACACGCTTTTCAAAATTAGTGGTTCTGGAGCGGGCAAACACTTCTCATCTTCCACAGTGCACCTCACGACTGCATTTCCCCGCATCGATGGTGCCATCATACACCACAACCACTGCCTCCTCCCCAGCACGGTCTATCAGTCTATCTACTACACCCGTAATGTCCGCTACCTTCGCACCAGGCAGGCAAGTCACCATATGGTCAGTAAGCGGTTTTGCCACCAAGCTGTCTACTTCCCTAAGGATCGAATCACCAACTACCAAGACCCCCTCCAAGACAGAGGCAAAAAATGCATTCAGCTTCTCAGCCATTTCCCTATCCTCCATCAGTAATCCTTTGACCCCTTGGTCATCCAAGGGCCCCACTGCCTCCCTGGCTGGTTTCCTGCTTCTAATATATTTGAAGAAATTTTTATTGTTGGTCTTTATGTTTTTTGCAATATGCTCCTCATAGTCCCTTTTTGCCTGTCTGATCACAGTCTTGCATTTGATTTGCCATAACCTTTGTTCCCTTTTATTCATCTCACTTGGACTAACTTTCCACCGCTTAAAGGAGTCCTTCTTACCTTTTACAGCTTCCATTACTTTGTTTGTTAACCATGCAGGCCTTTTCTTATACCTGTTTGTGCCTTTCCTAACTTGTGGTATATATTTTATCTGTGCTTCTAGGATTGTAGTTTTAAATAGCCTCCAAGCTTCCCCAAGGGTTTGGACTGTATTTACCTTTCCTTTCAGTTTCCTCTTCACATGCCTCCTCATCTCAGAGAATTTACCCCTTTGAATGTTAAATGTGGTTGTGCTGGTCTTTTGGGGCAACTCTCTATTTATACAAATGGTGAAATTAATAACGTTATGGTCACTGCTCACAAGCGGTGCGATCACTTTTACATCTCTCACCAAGTCTTGGCCATTACTTAGGACCAAATCCAGGATTGCCCCATCCCTGGTATGGTCAGAGACCATCTGCTCCATAGCACAGTCATTGAGAGCATCTAGAAACTCAATCTCTTTCTCTCGACCAGAACACATATTGACACAATCAATCTGCGGGTAGTTAAAATCACCGATGACGACACAGTATTTACGTCTAGCCACTATCTTTAAGCCTTCCATCATATTATAGTCGTCCTCTATCTTTTGATTTGGTGGGCGATAACAAACTCCCATACTTAAATTTCCTTTTGGGCCCTCTATTTCAACCCAAAGCATTTCTAGATGGGAATCTAATTCTCTGACCTCAGTCTTATTGGACTGTATGCCCTCTCTGACTTACAGAGCCACCCCACCTCCAACCCTTCCCTCCCTATCCTTCCAATATAACTTATATCCAGGAATCACCGTGTCCCACTGATTCTGCTCATTCTACCAAATTTTTGAAATTCCCACAATGTCTATGTTTTCTCGCAACACTAAACATTCCAACTCACCAATTTTACTTTGAACACTTCTAGCATTTGTGTACAAACATCTATAATTTCCCAGGCAAGCTAGGCCCGCCACCTTCCTCCTGCCGCCTCGAGACTCTGGCAGGCCGTCCATTCTGTTTGTCACCATCTCAGTGAACAACTCTGATCCATTACCCGGAAGAAAAGTAACAGCTAACCCTTCATCTGTTTGAAATGAGTCCTCCTGAACCAGAGACATTTCATCTTCTATCGGCTTTCCCCCAATATTTAGTTTAAAAACTGCTCTGCCACCGTTTTGATTTTAAGCGCCAGCAGCCTGGTTCCATCCGGGGACAAGTGGAGACCATCTTTTTTGTACAGCTCCTGCTTCTTCCAGAAAGCATCCCAGTGCCTAACAAACTTAAACCTTCCTCCTTGCACCATTGTCTCATCCACACATTGAGACTTCTAATTTGTGCCTGTCTCTCCAGCCCTGCACGTGGAACAGGTAGCACTTCTGAGAAGGCTACCTTGAAGGTTCTGTCCTTAAGTCCCCACCTAGCAGCCTAAATTTTTCCTCCAGGACCTCACGACTGCATTTCCCCACATTGTTGGTGCCAACATGCACCACGGCCACTGGCTCCTCCGCAGCACTGACTATCAGCCTATCTACTACATGCGTAATGTCCGCTACCTTCGCACCAGGTAGGCAAGTCACCATACGGTCAGTAGGTGGTTTTGCCACCCAGCTGTCTACTTTCCTAAGGATTGAATCATCAACTACCACCCCCCCCCTCTCTCCCTGCCCAGGGATGGTTCCTTGGTGCGAAAGGATACCTGCTCACCAACTGAAGAAGAGGTTCCTTCTGAGGGTGCATTCCCCTTATCCTCAGCCCAGTGCCCTGTTCCCTCTCGACCCTCATGCTCCCTGGCAGCAGTGGGACTGCCACGGCCTGAGTGGGGCTCATCTAACACGTCCCCGAGAGTCTTTTCCGAGTGCCTTACTGTCTGCTTCTCCAGGTCAGTCACTTCAGCCTCAAGGGTACAAACTCGTTCCCTGAGGACCAGGAGCTCCTTGCATCGAGCACACACCCAAGACTTCTGTCCTGGGGAGATAGTCATACATGTGACATTCAGTGCAAAACACTGGAAAGCCCCCACCCCCCTGCTGCATTCAACCTTCATGATAGCTTTTCAAAAAATATACAGTCCCCTTTTAAACCCTATTTGTTTATGTGGCTCCCCGTCTGGAGAGTCTACTTACCTTTTTGGGAACACAAGGAATCTGGGTTCCTGGTTCCTGGTACACAGCCCTCAGGCTAAGAGCCTTTCTATCTGGCAAGGCACAGCTTAATAATGCAAAGAGGGTGGGGAACACAGCCACTCCTAATCAATCAGCAACAATCACTTTCACCTTCAGCCCTTCACACGAACTCAGAAGTTTTCAGCAACTTCTCCAGCTGCTGAGCCACAAACCTCACCCTTGCAGCACTTCTCTGCTCTATCGCAGAGTTCTCTGAAACTCACTAGAGAAGACCCTGATGCTGGAAAAAACTGAAGATAAAAGAAGGGGATAGCAAAGGATGAGATGGTTGGACAGTATTATCAATGCAATGAACATGAATTTGAGAGAACTTAGGAGGATGGAGGAAGATAGAAAGACCTGGTGTGATGTGGTCTATGGGGTCCCAAAGAGTCGGACTCAGTTGTGCAACTGAACAACAACAAATCACACTGATATACTTAAACCTTATATGAATTGAGCAAATTAGTGTTGTCTGCCTTCACAGAGGCAAAAGATGAATTCCCATTAGAGGTTGGGGTATGAGGAACTCCTGTCTCCTCCTTGCCAGTAACCAGCAGATTAGATCCTCCATTTAAAAAAATAAAAAAGTGAACTCTAAAATGGCACCATGTCACCTTGATAGACTTAAAGATGCTGGATTGTCTAGTGTGACCCTCAGAGAAAGGATTTTCTAACTTGCCTCACTGGTAGCTAAGCTCTTGCTTTTTGCCCCATCTTTCCCTTCCATCATGGTCTGTTAAGGTTCCAGTAGCCCTGAGTGTGAACATTTCAACCAGATATGAAGGGGATTGCTAGTTTTCAGGAAATGAGCAGTATAGACAGTCCTCCTGCTATCAGCTTGTCAAATTAGGGCCCTGGTTGATACAGAAGGTGGGGAAGGAGTGGAGGGTGAGGGGACCAGTATAAGAATGGGATGAGAGATACACTAAGTTGTATTCTTGCTTCCTGTTCTTGAACTTTGGGAGGTGGAAGCACCATTATGGGGCAAGGACCTGGCAATGAAACACATGTATGTATGTAGCATTTTAGTTTCACAGAATGCTTTGCAGGAGGTGGGTAATCACTTTATGAGTGTCAGTTTATCTCAAGTGCGCAGTATGGATTTTAATTCAGATATTTGGTCTTCTCAGAGACTTTGGAAAGCGGGGTGGGTGGGGAGCTCAGGTCATTGTTCTCCAGGCATGCCCTTTCTTTTGTCCTTATTTGATAGGCATTAGACCACTTCTCATGGCACTAACTTGATGCTGCAGTAATCCCAGATTGTTGCAATATAATGATAAGATTAGATTGTTGAACCAGGACGCTTTAAGCAGATGAACAGCAGGAACATGACAAACCCCATTAGCAAGTCAGCAGAGACCAACAACCAGAGTTGGGTTGCCTGGTTTATGACTTTCTATTGAATTGCCTGCTTAATGGTGTGCATCTACAGGATATTGGTTTATTTCAGTAAGTCACAGGATGTCTTTGCACAAATACTTTTGGTCTTTGCATTGCCTGCATGACTCTCCCTATCATGCAGATATGCATATGTACAAAAGTGTTAAATGCACATCATTTTGATTTTCAGTAGCTGTCACAACAATGAAAGGGGGAAGAGGAATCTAGAATTAGGTACTCAGCACACTGCCAGAAACAGAATTAGATGATGTGGCAGAAATGCTGTTTGTTCAGGACTTTCTTAATAATTTGATCCTCTTTTGCATCTGGGGAAAGGAACCCATGTGAGACTTGGTGCAACATCAGTCATTGTCACTGTTGCCTATCACCAAACTGTGCCTGTTGCTTTCCCTGTTTTCACATTTGGTCTCTAAAAGTAAATTTAGATATGAAAAAAGACCTTTCTGGGAAGCCACTGATGTAGGCACATTGCAGAGAGCTCTGGAATAGAGCAGAGTAGTGCTACAAGTGTGCGGTTTGTGACTTAGCAGCTGGGGGAGTTGCTGAAAACTTCTGAGTTAGTGTGAAGGGCTGAAGGTGAAGGTGATTGAAGGTGATTGTTGCTGATTGATTAGGAGTGGCTGTGTTCCCCACCCTCTTTGCATTATTAAGCTGAGCCTTGCCAGAGAGCTAAAGTGCTCTTGGCCTGTGGCTCTTAGCCTGGGGGCTGTGTAAGGACCAGGAATCTGGATCCCCATTTTCCTTGTGTTCCCAATAAGGTAAGTAGACTCTCCAGGCAGGGAGCCACATAAACAAACAGAGTTTAAAAGGGGACTGTATATTTTTTAAAAAGCTATCATGAAGGTAGAATGCCAACAGGGAGGTGGGGCTTTCCAGTGTTTTGCACTGAGTGTCACATGTATGACTATCTGCCCAAAGGACAGAAGTCTTGGGTATGTGCTCGATGCAAGGAGCTCCTGGTCCTCAGGGAATGAGTTCGTAACCTTGAGTATGAGGTGACTGACCTGGAGAAGCAGAGACAGTCAGTTAGGCAGTCAGAGAAGACTCTCGGGGAGGTGTTAGATGAGCCCTGCTCTGAACGTGGCAGCCCCATTGCTGCCAGGGAGCATGAGGGTCGAGAGGGAACAGGGCACCGGGCTGAGGATAAGGGGAATATGCCCTCAGAAGGGACCTCTTCTTCAGTTGGTGAGCGGGTATCCTTTAGCACCAAGGAACCATCCCTGGGCAGGGAGGGGGGGTTGGTAGTTGATGATTCAATCCTTAGGCAAGTAAACAGCTGGGTGGCAAAACCACCTACTGACCGTATGGTGACTTGCCTACCTGGTGCGAAGGTAGCGGACATCACGCATGTAGTAGATAGGCTGATAGTCAGTGCTGCGGAGGAGCCAGTGGCCGTGGTGCATGTTGGCACCAACAATGTGGGGAAATGCAGTCGTGAGGTCCTGGAGGAAAAATTTAGGCTGCTAGGTGGGGACTTAAGGACAGGACCTTCAAGGTAGCCTTCTCAGAAGTGCTACCTGTTCCACGTGCAGGGCTGGAGAGACAGGCACAAATTAGAAGTCTCAATGTGTGGATGAGACGATGGTGTAAGGAAGAAGGGTTTAAGTTTGTTAGGCACTGGGATGCTTTCTGGAAGAAGCAGGAGCTGTACAAAAAAGATGGTCTCCACTTGTTCCCGGATGGAACCAGGCTGCTGGCGCTTAAAATCAAAACGGTGGCAGAGCAGTTTTTAAACTAAATCTTGGGGGAAAGCCGACAGAAGATGAAATGTCTCTGGTTCAGGAGGACTCAAAAGGAAATTTAAGTATGGGAGTTTGTTATCGCCCACCAAATCAAAAGATAGAGGACGACTATAATATGATGGAAGGCTTAAAGATAGTGGCTAGACGTAAATACTGTGTCGTCATCGGTGATTTTAACTACCCGCAGATTGATTGTGTCAATATGTGTTCTGGTCGAGAGAAAGAGATTGAGTTTCTAGATGCTCTCAATGACTGTGCTATGGAGCAGATGGTCTCTGACCATACCAGGATGGGGCAATCCTGGATTTGGTCCTAAGTAATGGCCAAGACTTGGTGAGAGATGTAAAAGTGATCGCACCGCTTGGGAGCAGTGACCATAACGTTATTAATTTCACCATTTGTATAAATAGAGAGTTGCCCCAAAAGACCAGCACAACCACATTTAACTTTCAAAGGGGTAAATTCTCTGAGATGAGGAGGCATGTGAAGAGGAAACTGAAAGGAGAGGTAAATACAGTCCAAACCCTTGGGGAAACTTAGAGGCTATTTAAAACTACAATCCTAGAAGCACAGATAAAATATATACCACAAGTTAGGAAAGGCACAAACAAGTATAAGAAAAGGCCTGCATTGTTAACAAACAAAGTACCTAATGGAAGCTGTAAAAGGTAAGAATGACTCCTTTAAGCGGTGGAAAGCTAGTCCAAGTGAGATTAATAAAAAGGAACACAGGCAGTGGCAAATCAAATGCAAGACTGTGATCAGGCAGGCAAAAAGGGACTATGAGGAGCATATTGCAAAAAACATAAAGACCAACAATAAAAATTTCTTCAAATATATTAGAAGGATACTCGGTCTTTCACCAATCACGGATGAGCGGGCGGGGGGGAGGGGTAGCATTACTCATACGGGAGGATTACTCCTTTCGGGCTCTCCCGGACCCAAAGATTGACGGGATTGAATGCACCGGTCTGGCATGGGATGTCGGAGAGGGGTTGGCAGTTTGGCTGGTGTACCGTCCGCCCAACGCGCCAGCTAACGCCTTACCATCACTATTGGAGGCAGTGGCGGGCTGGGCGTTGGAGTACCCGAGGCTTATGGTCCTGGGTGACTTCAACGTCCATGCCGACGACACGGCCTCCACTCAGGCGATGGACCTAGTGTCGTCCATGGCGACACTGGGACTCTCTCAATTTGTCACGACTCCCACGCATCAGGCCGGGCACACATTAGACCTGATCTTTGCAGCCGTGATTTTGGTGAACGATATCGCCGTAGAAGCGGTACCATGGTCGGATCACCTAGCCCTTAAGGCCCGTGTGGGGATGCCGCCCCAACCCTGTATGGGCGGAGAGCCTATTTTGGCTCGCCCTCGGGGCCTGATGGACCCGGAACGGTTCCAAACGGCCCTGAGGGATCCCTGGCCCACTGGCAATTCCCTCGATGACCTGGTGGAAATATGGCAGGGCCAGCTGTCCAGGGCTATCGACGAAATTGCACCCCGGCGCCCTCTGCGCCCTCGTATGAAGCTGGCTCCATGGTACACCTTGGAGTTGCGCCAGCTGAAACAAGGGCTCAGACGACTAGAGAGGCAATGGAGGCATACTCGGGACGAAGCAACGAGAACATCCTATAGAACGTTTATGAAGTCTTATGAGATGGCAGTCAAGGCTGCAAAGAAAGATTACTTTGCAACCAAGATTGCATCTGCAAATTCGCGCCCAGCACAATTATTTAGAATAATTGGGGATCTTACAACGCTGCCACAAGGCAAACCAAATGTTAGAGAATTAGAAATAGGCTGCGAGGCATTTGCGAAATATTTTGCAGATAAAATCTCGCTGCTCCGCCAAGACCTGCCTACCACATTAGATACAGTGAGTGAAATTGAGGCTCCGTGCCTGTCTTCGGGTTTAGTGCTGGACCACTTCGACCCACTCAGCCTGGAGGAAGTCGACAGAATCCTCTCTGCTGCTCGCCCGACAACATGTGATCTGGACCCTTGCCCCTCTTGGCTGATTAAATCCTGCCAAGGGGAGCTTAGATGTCCTTTACGGGACATCATAAATAGATCCCTTTTAGAGGGGCATTTTCCAACACCTCTGAAAGAGGCTTTGGTCCGCCCTCTCCTGAAAAAAGTTACAGCAGACCCGGCTGAATTGGCGAATTACCGGCCGGTGTCCAATTTACCGTTTTTAGGTAAAATTATTGAGAGGGCCGTGGCGCTGCAGCTACAGGGGTTTCTGGATGACGCTTCTGTCCTAGACCCATGTCAGTCTGGTTTCCGGCCGGGCCATGGGACGGAGACGGTGCTGGTCGCCTTAGTGGATGACCTCCAACGGCAACTGGATCGGGGCGGCGTTGCGGTACTGATGTTGTTAGACCTGTCGGCTGCATTTGATACAGTCGACCATCGGTTACTGACGCGCCGCCTCGCCGACATTGGGGTTGAGGGGTCGGCCTTGCAGTGGCTTTCCTCCTTTCTCCTAGGTCGGGGACAGAGGGTGGCTATCGGGAGCGAGCGGTCCCGGAGGCGCACACTGGATTGTGGGGTGCCTCAGGGAGCAGTTCTCTCCCCGATGTTGTTTAACATCTATATGCGCCCCCTTGCCCAGATTGCCCGGCGGTTTGGGCTGGGTTGCCATCAATATGCAGATGACACCCAGCTCTATCTACTAATGGATGGATGGCCCGACTCCGCTCCAGGGAACCTCGACCGGGCATTACAGGCTGTTGCGACATGGCTCAGGCTGAGTGGGCTGAAGTTGAATCCAGCGAAGACGGAGGTCCTATGCGTGGGTCGCGGCACTCTGGGAAGGGAAATAGTTCTCCCGACCTTTGATGGTGCGCCATTGAAAGCAGCGCACCAGGTAAAGAGTCTGGGTGTTTTACTGGAGCCTTCACTATCGATGGAGGCCCAGATAACAGCCACTGCCAAGTCAGCATTCTTCCATCTGAAGCGGGCAAGGCAGTTGGCCCCTTTCCTTGAGCGCCGGGACCTCGCAACAGTGATCCACGCAACAGTCACCTCAAGACTAGACTACTGTAATGCCCTCTACTTGGGGCTACCTCTGTGCCGGACCCGGAGATTGCAGCTAGTGCAGAACGCGGCGGCCAGGCTGTTGTTGGGACTCCCAAAACGGGAACATATACAGCCGGGGCTACGTGAACTGCACTGGCTGCCGATTATATACCGGGTCCAGTACAAAGTGTTGGTCGTTACCTTTAAAGCCTTATATGGCCGAGGACCTGTCTACCTGAGGGACCGTCTTTCCCCATACGAACCCCAGAGAGCACTGAGGTCAACCGGGAAAAACCTAATGACTGTCCCTGGGCCGAAGGAAATTAAATATCAGAGTACCAGAGCACGGGCCTTTTCGATCGCGGCCCCTACCCTGTGGAACCGACTCCCAGAGGAGGTGCGGGCCCTGCGGAACCTTGAACAGTTCCGCAGGGCCTGCAAGACCACCCTTTTTAAATTAGCATACTCGGACTGCTAGGAAAAACGGTAACCAAGGGTCCGCCAATGCGGTCTAAAGATCTATACCGCATCACAACTGTATTACTGGATTGGTTTTAAGTTAATATTTTAATGTTTTATTGCTTTATATTGTAATTTTAAGGTTTTACTTGTTATTGTATGATTGTAGAATGTTGTTAGCCGCCCTGAGCCTGCCGTGGTGGGGGAGGGCGGGATATAAATGAAATAAATAAATAAATAAATAAAAGCAGGAAACCAGCCAGGGAGGCAGTGGGGCCGTTGGATGACCAAGGGGTCAAAGGATTACTGATGGAGGATAGGGAAATGGCTGAGAAGCTGAATGCATTTTTTGCCTCCATCTTCACTGTGGAAGATGAGAAGTGTCTGCCTGCTCTAGAGCCACTTATATTGTAAGGGGTGTTGAAAGACCTGAGTGAGATTGAGGTGACAAGAGAGGAGGTCCTACAAATGATAGATGAATTAAAAATTAATAAGTCACCTGGTCCAGATGGCATACATCCAAGAGTTCTGAAAGAACTGAAAGTTGAATTTGTGGATCTTCTGACAAAAATATGTAATCTTTCATTGAAATCTGCCTCTGTTCCTGAGGACTTGAAGATAGCAAATGTCACCCCCCTCTTTAAAAACGGTTCCAGAGGAGATCCGGAAAACTACAGGCCAGTCAGTCTGACTTCAATACTGGGAAAGTTGGTTGAAACCATTATCAAGGACAGGATTGTGAGGAACTCCAAAGGGATCTGTCGAGGCTGGGTGAGTGGACGTCACGTGGCAGATGAGGTTCAATGTGGCCAAGTGTAAAGTAATGCACATTGGGGCCAAGAATCCCAGCTACAAATACAAGTTAATGGGGTGTGAACTGGCAGAGACTGACCAAGAGAGAGATCTTGTGGTCGTGGTAGATAACTCACTGAAAATGTCAAGACAGTGTGCGATTGCAATAAAAAAGGCCAACACCATGCTGGGAATTATTAGGAAGTGAATTGAAAACAAATCAGCCAGTATCATAATGCCCCTGTATAAATCGATGCTGCGGTCTTATTTGGAATATTGTGTGCAATTCTAGTCACTGCACCTCAAAACCGATATAGCATTGGAAAAAGTGCAGAAAAGGGGATCTAGAATGATTAAAGGTTTGGAACACTTTCCCTATGAAGAAAGGTTAAAACACTTGGGGCTCTTTAGCTTGCAGAAACGTCGACTGCGGGGTGACATGATAGAGGTTTAAAAGATTATGCATGGGATGGAGAAGGTAGAGAAATAGTACTTTTCTCCCTTTCTCACAATACAAGAACTCGTGGGCATTCAATGAAATTCCTGAGCAGTCGGGTTAGAACGGATAAAAGGAGGTAGGTACTTCTTCACCCAAAGGGTGATTAACGTGGAATTCACTGCCACAGGAGGTTGCGGTGGCTACAAGCATAGCCAGCTTCAAGAGGGGGTTAGATAAAAATATGGAGCAGAGGTCCATCAGTGGCTATTAGCCACAGTGTGTGTGTGTATGGCTTCTCTTATGTTCTTAAATGTATGAATCTGTATATATTTAATGCATACATGCTGGGAAGCTGCAACCAAGCAGGGCTTCTCCAGCTAGACTACATAGATACGCTGAAAAATACATGTGCACTTTTCACATGGGATTCAAGAGCATTCCATCTCCTTGGCAGATCTAATCTATTGGCTAGGGCACCAGAGGTGGAGGGGTGCCATCCAGCCCTGTTGCCACCCTGTCCATGTTTGCCAAGGTGTCTGAGTCTGTTGAAGCAAGTGGCAGCAATGGGAGGAGCTCCTGGCCCACGGGGAAGCTATTTGTTCCCCCCATCTGTGAAATGGGGGTGGGTGGATCCTCTTCCTCCTTTCCATTCCTGACTCCCTGTGGCAATGCTGGGCTAAGAGGGTGGGTGGTGGCTTCCTGCCTTGCCTTGCCTTGTCATGGCAAGGGGAAAGAAAGGTGTGAAGGAGTCTTATGTCTCACCTCACTTCTCTGTGGTGAAGGAGGAAGAAGTGTTGGCAGCAGGCTGTTACTGGGGAAACAAGTGCAGGCAGAATGCTCTCTCACACGGGGGGGGGGGGGGGGGCAAGTGCAAGCATTAGACTCCCAGTTCATGCTGTGGTGGACAGGTTCCTGGCTCACTCTCTGCAGTGTGGGTTAGTGTGGGGTGGAAGGTGTACAGGCAATGAGCTCTGATGCCAAAAAAAAACCTGGGCCAGATCTGATGTGATAGGGTTGCCAATCTCCAGATGGGGCCTGAAGTTCTCCTGGTATTCAACTTATATTGAGACTACAGAGGAAATGGTGCCTCTGGACTGTATGGCATGATCTCCTTGCTGAGGTCCCTCCCCTCACAAAACTCCACCATTCCCAGGCTCTGCAGGATCTTTCTGTAGTGCCAGGGGTAAGTTTTAACATGACTTAAGTTTCACAGAATCCCTGCCTTCCTCTGTAAGGCGCCAGGTGGAGCCACCAGCTGCAGGGTATCAGTCCCTGATGACCAATTAGAGGCTGGTGGGTTAGAAAAAGAAGAGGTTTTTCTTAGTTTGTGCCTTCTGATGACTTGCTGAGGCAAGGAGTGGCAGTGACATGAGGATCAAAGGAAGTACTTCTTCACCCAAAGGGTGATTAACATGTGGAATTCACTGCCACAGGAGGTGGTGGCGGCCACAAGTATAGCCACCTTCAAGAGGGGTTTAGATAAAAATATGGAGCACAGGTCCATCAGTGGCTATTAGCCACAGTGTATGTGTGTATATAACATTTTTTGCCACTGTGTGACACAGAGTGTTGGACTTGATGGGCCGTTGGCCTGATCCAACATGGCTTCTCTTATGTTCTTATGATCAGCAAGAATTTTTTAGAACCTGGTGGACCGTCCTACGAGGGAGTGCCTGAGGGGCTCTGGATCATTTTGGTTTTCTACAATCAACCTAAGGGTTGAGGTACTAGTTAGCTTTAAGTTTTGGTATTACATTGTGTTGGGGGATTACCTGCACTCTTAAAATAAAACTTTGTTTAAATCTTTTTTTTTTGTGTCACTGCCTTACAAGGTACTAGTGCCTATCAGCCTTACTTAAGAGAAGGTGAGTGCCTTAACCAGCTTTTGGTTAGCTGGAGACAGTTGAGCCCTTAGGGGGAGAACTAGGGTGGATTGCATCCTATAAAACAAACCAGTCTGCTGGCAGCAACCTGGAGGAAGGTGGAAGAGCTTGATCTCCCCCTGTTATTAGATATAAGTGTCCTGGGAGTAAATCTAGGCTGGCATCCTCACAGGGAGCGGGAAGGTGACTAGAGGGACCCCTGGGCACCACACTTTCCAATCCAAAGTTGTTGTTGATAATGATGATGATTTTGGATTTATATCCCACCCTCCACTCTGAATCTTAGAGTC
Source organism: Heteronotia binoei (assembly GCF_032191835.1). Classification (NCBI taxonomy): domain Eukaryota; kingdom Metazoa; phylum Chordata; class Lepidosauria; order Squamata; family Gekkonidae; genus Heteronotia; species Heteronotia binoei. Next base: position 101,088,507 of record NC_083224.1, read on the forward strand.
TCAGAGCTGCTCACAATCTCCTCCCACACAACAAACACCCTGTGAGGTGGGGGGGGGGGCTGAGAGAGCTCTTGTAGAAGCTGCCCTTTTAAGGACAACTCCTACAAGAGCTATGGCTGACCCAAGGCCATTCCAGCAGCTGCAAGTGGAGGAGTGGGAAATCAAACCCAGTTCTCCCAGATAAGAGTTCGCACACTTAACCACTACATCAAACTGGCAACCCTGGTCTATATATGACTCCTTCCCATGGAACTATATTTTATACAGGACATTTGATCAACTGGGAAACATCCCTAATTCTCTTAAAACTGTAGCTATATGATCCAGTTCAGTGGGTAACAGTCTGACATTCCTTCAGTCTCACCTTTCCTAGAAGACTATTGCAAAGCAAGGCAAGGAAAATAGGAACTTTAGGGCTGCCAGAAGTCCTGTGCAGGGTTGTGAAAGTGCTAGAGATCTGGGGCTTTGGAGAGGGTAGGGACCTCAGTGGGATATAATGCTATAAAGCCCACTCTCCACAACAGCATTTTCTCCAGGGGTTCTGAGCTCTATATTCTAGAGTTCAGGGAGATCATCAGCTCCCATATGGAAGTTGGCAACTCAACAGGAATGCCTCAGCCCCCCATGGTGGTCTATATTGAATTCTGTTCTGATAAGCCCTTTCACATTTGCCAGCATATATGAAATCTCACATATGTAGAGACAAGTGGGAGTGGCAAACTAGCTTTATGATTCTAGTGTCAGGATGGGCCACCTAAAGTGGTGGGATAGCCAACAAATGACTTCTTAATGACCGTAGTTGGTGCACTGGGACATATGGAAGAAGATGATCCTTCTAATATTCAGGACCAAGGTTGTGAAGGGCTTTTAAAAGTTACAACCAGCACTTTGAATTGAACTAGGAAACAGGCCAACAGCCAATCTATCTTTCCCAAAATGGGTAATATATGGGTAACAGTGACTAACTCCTGACAATAGTCTGGCTGCTACATTTTGGAACAGTTCTGGTTTCCAGGTTGTCTTCAAGGACAGCCCCTACACAACATGCTGGAGTAATCCATCTGTGATGTTAGAGAAGCATCGGCTGAGTTTGTGAATCATATGCAGCTGACAGAAGGTGCTCCTGGCCACCATGCCAACCTGCTTTTCAAAGAGCAAGGCAGGATTCATGAGCACTTCCAGGCTCCCACCTCCCCATGAAATTCCCCATCCAAGTGATGGGAATGTTGCAACTGGTTTACAAGAGAACCTAGGAGGAGAGGCTGCATATTGTGGATGGGAGACAGCTGGGGTACCATTTTCTCTTTCTTTATGTTTCATATTAGCCACAGCATTTTATTGGAACTGTCTGGGGCAGTGATGCTCTGTATTCTTGGTGTTTGTGGGGGGGCAAAGTGGAAGGGCTTCTAGCCCCAATTGTGAACCTCCTGATGGCACTTGGTTTTTTTTTTTGGGGGGGGGGGGGTTGGTCACTGTGTGACAGAGTGTTGGCCTGATCCAACATGGTTTCTCTTATGTTCTTATTTGCTTGAAACAATACAGCTTGCTTTTCTGAAACTGTTTTTTTTTCCTTTGCATTATGATTGGTCTTTTGCAAATGAAGTGCCAGTCATTCTGTATGAGGCATAATATAAAGTTTAGCAAGGCAGGAAGCTATTTTAAGGCATTTGTTGTGCTTTGCTTTTGAAGGCCTACAGTGGTGCAAGCCTCCAAGGTATTCTGCATTGAGAATCTTCACGTTGCCAGCAGATTTTAAAGCCACCACAGCTTCAGCAAGAAGGAGAAGTATCCCTTAATGGGTTTTTAAAAAAAATCCAAAGAACTCCACAGAGTAAAGGCTTTGATCTTTCAGGAAAAAAGGAGGAGTTTTGGAAAGATGGGAGGGGGGGGAATAGAATAACTCACAGAATGGAGCTGAGTGGCTCTTTTCATTACCCATTGGTTTCTCATCAATGTCAGAACTGATCCAACACCCTTAACCAAGGTTTTTTTTAAAAAAAATTGAGAAATGAACTCATCCCTGGCAACTTTGCCAAGTGAAGCTTTTTCTATTACTATATTTGTGTTAGGCAAAGCTTCAGTTGTTCAATTTTCACTTGCCATGCAGCTGTTCAAGAACAAAAAGCAAAATATTCACCGTTTACACAAGCTGTGATTGACTATAATTGTTTATAATAAATAATGAAAAATACTGTGACTGTGAATTCCTCAAAAAATACACAGGATACAAATCCCATACATATAGCAGACAGAATACAATGCAGACTCAACAGTAACAGCCTTTCCAAAGCACATACAAGAAAATTCAGTCCATGTCAAAGAACTCTCGTTCCTTCCACTGTGCTGACGTTGAGAAGATGAAATCTCTATTGGTCTCCACATACACAATTAATGCAATGGATTGCGCTTCCCAGAGGCTTCCTCAGGCATGTGTGCTCTCAGGACATATGTTCAGTTTCCAATACATGAAATAACAGAATACAAATTCATACAATAATATTCATACCATTTTCCAAACTCTTCGAGTCATGCAAAAAGGCTGTCATCAGTCAAGCCACTCACACCAAGTGGATGCAATGCTGCCATTCTAAATGCATGCTTTTACAATTAGCAACAGCTGCTGACTGCCTCTCATCTTAAACCTACATGCCCTCTCCTATGAATATAAAATGCACTTATTTCAAAATAGTTTATTCAAATACATACATATTTCAAAATAGTTTATTCAAATACATAAGATTCAAGATATAATGAATATATATATATATATATATATATATATATATATATATATATATATATATATATATATATATATATATATATATATATATATATATATATATATTCATTATATCTTGAATCTTATATAATCTATCACAAAACATCATATTTAAAATGCCATCACTACACAAACCCTGAGCATAATTCATACAAACCTACAAATGGCAGGTTAGATCTAAGCTAGTGTTAAGCCCTTGGGGCAAAAGGGAACCCAATTTGAATATCCAAAACTATTCTTGTTCGAGCAAAGTTTGTTTTTTGTTTTCTCCCTGAATATGTGGAACTTTACACAAAGCAAAAAATTTAAACTCACCTGCACTATGATTTTTCTGTGAAAAATGACTAACAAGAGGGGCAACTTGGACTGACAAATGGACCCTTGATTTATGTTTCAAAACACAGATGCGTAAAGAACGGGAGGTGCTTCCTATGTAAATTCTTGGACAGTCACAAACCAAGCATTATACCACCCCCCGGAGTCTGACACATGGTGAATGATTTTAAATGGACGCACACTCCATTGGGGCTGGTGAATTCCTTAAGTTGTAAAGATAGTGCACACACGGAGCATGATCCGCATGTAAAGCGTCCTACCACTGTTCTCTCTGTGCTTACTGAAATCTCTGTTGGAAGACTTGCTCTAATTAAATGGTCCCTGATACTCTTTGTTTTTCTAAATCCTATAAGTTCCACTTATATGTCAGTTCCTACTTTGTCAGCTCTGCAGTCTGCAGTGCTTTGCATCAAGGCATTTAACCTTCATATTGGCATGATAGGTGACACATTCACCATTGTGTCATCTCCATAGAGTGGTGTTAGTGGCAGATGTACACCTTCTTTTAGGTGGAACATTCCTCAACTTTGTTAGTTTATGTGCAGGTGTCAGACCACTGCTGACAGCAAAGGATCTAATTGACAGTAGATGATCTGGCTGACAGAGGCATTTGGCAGACTGCCAGATTGCATCAGCCAGAGTGATGTGAGCATGACTCAGCACTAAACCTGATTGGTCACTTGCCTAGAGGACATGTATAAATGTACAGTAGTACTCTGCTACTTGTGGGAGGTTGGATGGTGAATTGTATGCAGAGCACTTTGCTAGTTTGTATTATAATTGTAAATAAATGTAAATAGCTAGTCTAATCGCAGCTGTGTACAAGACTGGATTCCTTTTTGTCTTCAGAACTCTCTCTCAATAAACGCGGAAGACCAACAAACTTTTCCATCAACTTCTTGCTGCCTGGGAGCATAAGCAAGGTTTGCAACCAGTATCAGTCCTAGAACATGTGTTATTATTCACTGCATTTTTTAGCTGACACAAAACCGCACTTCCTAGGAACTGTTAAGGTGGGCAGGAGAACAATTCATTGTGCAAACAGATCCTCAAAGAACTGTGGCTAACACTGAACACCAGCATAAAGATGATCTCTTGATATAATCATCTGATCTGTCTGAGCTGTGAATCTGTCATCTAGTGTTAGGGGAATTATTAATGCCACTTGTTGAAGGTAATTATTATTCAAGTCCTAAAATTCGCACCTCATTATTGAAGTGTGTTAATGAGCTTCCCACCTGAATTCCAAGTCAAAACGGATCCCTTTGCTCCTATTCCCATGGGTCCAGATCATAGGCATGGAATTCAGAAGGGTTTTGAATCACTTGGGTTTTTTTTAATGTGCTCTGTGAGAACTATAATTTTTAAAGATGCCAAATGTGAGGTACTCATCTGCCTTTTGTGGCTGTGCTCCTTCACAAAATGTAAGTGCAGAGGCACACAACATTGAAAGTACATGGTAGTGTGATGGAAGTGCAGAAGGACAGTGGAAGTACACCTAGTGAAGCAGGCATTAATGGGGAGATTGGCCTCTTCCTTCAGTTTCTCAGTACAAAGCTCATCAAAGGTCCCTCCTTCTAACATATGGTCATGATCTTGAGAGGAAAAGGGATTTTTTTTTTCTCCCTTTCCCACTTCAGCCATAACCTCCCTGTTTATCTGTCATGAGTACTGCAGTGCCTTTGGGATTTACAAACAAGGAGCTACCAAAGCAGGGAATCTGGATTAGGCTGTTAAAAATAACCCTGCATTTCTCTCTCACATTCCTGTAAGATGCTTAGGACAGGAAAGACAGACTTAGAGCCAATCTCTATTTAATAATTGCTGGATAGAGAAGGAGCTGTGATGAAGGATGATTTGTGGTTGGATGGCAAAAGTTCCTCTTGACCTTGGTTTGTTCTGTTAATGATTGTTTTGTTTACAACATTTTTGGTCCTGCATTATAGTATGGGCTTGCAAGGCAGCTAACTATCATAGCAGAAAACCATTAATTAAAATATACAAACAGTACAACAGTACAACTATACTAATGCAGTGATAACCTCCCCCTCCCCTGCCAAGGCAAGGGTAACATACATCATCCATTAAATGCCTGGAAGAGCAATATTGTATCAACCTAACCCTGCCCCCCAAAAACCTAACAAAGGGGCAACCAGGTCTCCCTGGGAACAGTGTGCTGTAATTGGGGTACCATGACAGAAAAGGCCCTGTCCCTAGTCACTACTTCCTTACCAGCTAGAAACATGGGCACTGAGAGCATAGCTTCTCTGAGATAGATCTTAAAGAAGGGAAAAGTTCACATGGGGACCAGCAAGATTTAGATAACCTAGTCTCAAGCTTCATAGGTTGAAAGTGGCACTTTGAATCCTTCTCACAAACAAATGAGAAGCAAGTGAAACATTTTAATATTGGTCAGTTCCAAGCCACAATCCGCTTGCCATATTCTGGACCAGGGGTGGCCAAACTGCAGCTCAGGAGCCACATATGGCTCTTTTACACATTTTGTGTGACTTTTAAAGCCCCCACCATCCACCCAGCCAGCTTGGAGAAGGCATTACTCTCTTTAAATCACTTCTCTAAGCCAGCTGGCAGCTTGGAGAATGCATTTAAAGCGAAAGTTGCTTTCTTTCCACATCTCCCTCTCCATCTTCCTCCCTCCCTCCCTTCCTTCCTGGATAGGTTTGATGGGCAGCCCCATATGCAACACATAGACCCCCATTGGGTCTGGAGGACATGAATAACTGTGTGGCAGCATGGTCAGGTTCCCATGAATCCTTGTGTATCTTGCTTCTGAGTCTTCAGTGGCCTTAAATTAAATTGTAAATATATGAGCTGGGCATTAGACAAGCAAAATGAGAAGGTTTTATGACATCAGTCTGCCAAGTCTTGAGGAAGCCTGAATCAGGCATATGATTTCTGTTGTCCCCACTAGGAAATCTACACTTTTCCTTCTGGTTTATCATAGCTCTACCTCTCCCTAGATGTGAAGGTCAGAAGTATTCACAATTTCCTCTGTGAAGTTCCACATGCTGGTATTCTGATTACTTGCATTCACCTGTTCCTAGCATTTAAAACTCACTCAGATAAAGGGAGTTGCTGTTAATGATTGGCAGGAGTGGGGGTAGAGGTGACAAGGTTTGTGAGAGTATTGCTCATTGAAGTAAAAATGCTAATATAAGCCATTTAAATACTTTGGCTTTCTAGTGTTAAGATACCTTTGGATCTTATCATTTCATTCCAGCAGCACAGAACATCTCCCTGATGGCACCTAGGTGAGTGGATCCTGATAGGTTCAAATGAACCACCGAAAGAGTAAAACTATTTTTTTTTAAAGAGTGACCATTGTATGTGAATGTCATACCATTATGTTGGAACCCACCCTGAGCTTACTTCGTGGGAAGGGCAGGATATAAATCCAATAAAATAAAATGAATACCACAGGTTGATAAAGATCACATCAGACCATCTTCTGAAATACGGGCTGACCCAAGGTGTAGAGTGTGTATGAATTCACAGCTTGTCCAGGAGGGGTCAGATAAGTCACACAAAGGATCACAGAGCTTTTAAAAACTCCTCCATTCACTCTGTAGCAACTTTACTGGTTCATCAGAATCCATAAGCTGAGGTCTTATCCAAGGGAAAGTCATTGCCTGGACTTTGCTTCACTAAGAGATAATACTGTTGCATTACAAACTGAGTGGGAAGTCATGCTAGAGATTTTAGCATCTTGGCATATACTTGCTTTCATAGTCTACAGACCAGAGAGAGGAGGACATGTACCTGATTCGCTTATGAGACTCTCTGAGAAAGAGAAGATATTCCTAGTGCAGGTCTGCCCCCTGCTGGAAAATATTAAATCCTTCCATCAGTAGACTTGTTCATTTCTTCTTATCACATTTATACTTCATAATAAGACTTAGGGAGGGGAGAGACTATGGTGGTTATACCATAGAGTCCACCTTCCAAAGCAGCCATTTTCTCCAGGAGAACTGATCTCTGTAACATGGATATCAGTTGTAATTCTCAGTGTTCCCTCAAAGCTGTGGATTCTTGTGAGCAAAAATTCAACTATTTGCGCTACTGGCATTAAAGTTGTGAGCCACTGCATAAATCAGTGTGCTCTGCGGCCATCCTTCCTGAGTTAAGACAAAAATGTGTGAGATGGAAGCTAAAAATCTGTGAGCTAAAAATCACACTACCTCAGCTTAGAGGGAACACTGGCTATCAACTGTAGACTGGCAACCCTACAGCCTGTCAACAAAGCCCAAAGGAAGCCATCCTCATGAGTAAATCTCTCTAAGCAGCCCTTTTTATGATCTATGCAGTTCTAAGAGCACCCAGTGTAGGCTTGCAATGCAGAGAAGGGAAAGTACATTGAATTTAGCAACTTGTACTATATCAGGTCTTTGCAGCACATGGTTGCCATGCAATTAAGTCCAGAAGGGAATGCATTCTAGCAAGCCATGCATGAACATGTGCACTCTAGCTCTATCTCTTCTGTCACTGAGCATAGATCACTTTGCCCAGGCCTCAGATTCAGCTGGAGCTCACAGGAACACAGCTCCTGAACCTTTCTGAGGGTTCCCCCTCTTCCTCCCCACCTTGTCCATTGAATAGTAGGTGCAGCTGCATAACAATCCCTGGATGAGCTCCATCACCTATTTTTCTACAAAATGACCCCTGCCTTTGCCTCATTGCATGTTTGTGAGAAAGCAACTTCGTTGATCTTCTTGAAGGTATGACATTTCTGAAGGTGTTACATGATTTATTTTTTAGGATTTATTTTTTAGCATTGTTTCATTTTTAATTTGAGCATTGCAGAATGCAATACTTTGTATCTGTAGAAATGTAATAGTTTCCACAGATAGCACATCCACTGCTTTTGTGTTGCCATGTTGAATATGGGGACACAAGGTTTATAGGGCCATGTACTGAAGTAGCATATTTCCTGCACATCAAAAATCCAAAGTGTTGGCAAATAAGGTGATTTTTATGGTTTGATTCAGTTAAGTAAAACTGACCCCATTTGCTTATTTAGCCCAGTCTGTTCTGATTCTGATAGAAAAGGGCAGATGCAAAGGACAATACAGGGTTCTTAAGTCCCATCTCATTACAACTGATCCTATGCTTTGGCTTTCTGTATTTCACTAAGTGTTGCCTGCAAACTCTCAAGTCTGATTTCACTGACTGGAACTTAATTCTCAAATGTTGGATCCTATAAGTAGCAATTTATATGGTTATGCTGTATGTCTTCATAGTTACATATAGTTCTTTGTATTAACTATACTAGGGCCCTTTCTCCATTCATCTTTGCTCCAGATCTAGTGAGCTCTGAATCCACCTGCTACAAACTCACATCATTCAAAATGCTTCCACATTTTAAAATTTGCTCTTCAGGTTTTGCGGAGTTTTACATCTATATTTGCAAAAGAAGGGGAAAAGTCTGCAAGCCCTCACCCCTCCTAGAGGCTAGAGGTTCAATTCAGCTGTCTCTTGAGATTGCCCAGTCATAAGTTGGGGGGGGGGGGCTTGAAACCCCACTGCTATCACACACACACTCCCAAACACCCAAAACGGGCTTTGCTTTGGGCTTGGTTGGAACTGGGCTTTTATTCCGGGGGGGAGGGAGGAGAAGTGAGCAGAGCCACCAGCAACCAGGAGACATGCCGCCCCAGGCAAGGCCCCTCACCCCCCATGCAGCAATGCACACATTGCTGCCGCACGCCACCTCTTTCTCCTTGCAAGGGAAACCGAGCTCAGAGGAGAACAAAGTGCCCACTTGGCCCAGGTGGGGCTGGGCATACTCTTCTCCTCTGATATTGGAGAAGAACGTGCCCCACTTGGCTGTTCTCACTTTCAAGGTAAGAGCAGCTGGGTGGAGCGCATTCTCCTCCAAGCCCAGCTTTCCTTACTAGGGAAGCTGGTCTCGGTGGACAGCACTGCTGATGCACCATTCAGCCACTCTCAGCTGAGAGGGGAGGAGAGGGAGTGCCCTGAAGGTGAGGTGACACCCCAGACCTCTGCCTACCTTGTCGACTCCCATGCACTAGCCATGGGTCCTGCCACCTCAGGCAAGGACCCCCGCTCCTCGTGGTGTGCACATTGCTGCATTGTGCCACCTCTTTTGCTTGCCCAGGACCCAGGCAGGTGATGGGGGTGGTGGGACACCTCTCCGCCACATGGAGGCTGCCTTCCTTTGAAGCCTCTGAGCAGTGTGCACATCACCACTGCCTCTTTTGCCCACCTGGGACCCAGGCAAGCCAAGTGCTAGGGCCTCAGGTGCCCCAGGCCAGCATCTGCCACGCACCCTCCCCATTCCTGCCCCACCACCACACTCCCGCCCACAGGGAGAGCAGGCTATGCAGCATGGAAGGAGGGCTGAGTGGGTTCTGTCTGAGCCAGGCCTGCATAGTGCACTCTTGGAGGTGTGAAGCACCTCTGAGAGCACATTGTGGAGGCATTCTCCTCCAAGTCACACTCACGGAAGCTGCACCAATGCCCTGCCAGTTGTTTTCACCTTGAAGGCGAGAGCAGCCAGGTGGGGTGCTTTCTTCTCTGAGTCAGGCCTCCCTTGTGAGGGAAGCTGAACTTTGTGGAGGAGTTTGAAAACTCAGATGGGAAGTTCTACAATTATGAACTTAGATCTGGATGCTCAGGAAAACTCCTGTTTCAAAAGTACTCTTGTAAAGTGAGGAGCAACTCCAGGGTGAAGCCGTTTTCGATGCCCATTCAACAAACTGAGTGTAGAGAACTTCAGAAAATGCAAAGCAAGACAGAAGTGAAGACAATATGCAATGTAGATGGTCACTTTAAAATGAGCACTGAGAGAGGATCTTCTACCAAGTGTAGAAACAGCCTAGGAGGGAAGTGGCATGGTATGGCCTAATTTCATCAGATCTTGGAAGTTAAACAGAGTTAGTACTTGGACAGGTGACCCTCAAAGAAGGCTATATAGAGGAGGCAATGGCAAACCACCTCTGTTTATTACTTGTCTTGAAAACTCCTTGCTGTGGTTACCATAAATTGGCTGTAACTTGATGGTATTTACATACTGGTTATTCCTTCTGATGGTATAAGTGATGAATGATAAAACTTTGTTTCTGTGCTTATGGCAAACTACCTCCTTTAAAAACATTATCAAAATTCCTTGGTGCCCCCATGCTGTACAACCTCAGATACAGGATGATGGCACATTTCTTCAAAAAGTGGTAATCAAGAGCAAAACCATTTTGTGAACCATTAGTTTTATTTACACATTATTTTAAAATGGAGTTCTCCAGTTGCAGTGTCCTAGCCATCTGTGTTGGAGTATGGGTTTAAAAAATTATGAAAGGGAGAGAATGTGATAGGGGCACATGGAACTGATGGTGAAAAACAGCCGTCAGTGTGAAGCAACAAGTCAGTGCTGCCAGAAAATGGATGTTTGCTAGTACCTGGTAGCAGCTGCACCTCGAACATGATCTCTGGATGCATCACAAGTCCATCCATCTTAATTTCCTCTATCTGACAACTGGCTTCTGCAAGTGAAGATTGATTTGCATGAAGGCACATTGGTTTATTTAAGCCCACATTTCTGCTAAAGCATCTCTCAGGTAACCTACAAATTCCATTAAAACAGTAAGCAACAAGTAATTAAACACAACAAACCAACAATTAACAGATAAAGCAAAACCAGTGCTAAAAAAATTAACATTAAGAAGTGGATTAAAACCAATGAAAGGTCAGATTATTAAAAATGTGGGCAAACAGGATGGACTTTACTGGGTGTCTAAGCAAGAGGAACTTGGCTGGGAGGTGAATTTCACAGCCAGGGTGCCACCTTCAAATATATGCACATTGAAATAAACATGTGTAGAGGGGAGAGGTCACATGCGCAATGGCCAGGCAGGAGGTAGGGCTAGCAAGCTCCTGCGCTCTTTCTTTACATGTGTAAATTTCAGCATGTATACTATTGTTGGCAGAGAATTAGGAAAACTGAAATTAAATTTAATTGTGCTGGTGTAAGGGAGCAGCATTGGGAAGGGCTGAGAGTGTGCCACCTTAGTCCTGACCATATACTTTCAGGAAAAAGTTCTGCCTCCTTCATCCAGGCCAAGTGATGTTAGCAAAAAAGCTATCATAAGTACATACAAGCCCTCTGAACTCAATAGAGAAGCAAAAACAACTGTTCCACCACCTCTTCCTGTCTTGTTTATATAGCTACAGTGTAGCATAGAATACTGATTAAGTCTGTAGCCAATCACAGTACACCAATACAAGCATGTGCCCATGCTTGTCAATATTTATAGGAAGCCATTGAGTGAGATTGCCCTGAGTCTTGGTGTTAGATATCATTAATACAAAAATGATGCCAAACTCTATAGTTCATTATCTAAGCCTCTAGATGCATCCATCTTGGCTCTGAACCAATGCTTTGAGACCATGGCCAGGCAGTTAAGGCAGAAAGTGAATCCAGAAAAAGACAGAGGTAGTGCTGGTTAGGGACACTGGATCCGCTTGTAGAAGATTGAGTAGAACTGGCATTTACAGATGAGAGTAAGATCTTGGGGTTGTTCATGGACCCAGTCTTGCCATTTGAAAAACAGGTTGGTGTGGTAACTAAGAGTCCCTTCTATCTACTGCACCATGTTCACCAAAGTCTCTCCTTTCTTGGACTCTGCTGATCCATACTTCTGTAACCTCACAGTTGGATTATTGTAGTGTTCTCTCCATTATTCTGCCCCTGAAGACAGCCCAGAAAGTGCAGCTGTTTTGTGATGCCTACAATGGCCACCAGTTTGCTTCTGAGTTGAAATTCAAGGTACTGATTTTTTACCATTAAATCCCTTCATGGCATAAGACCCATCTATCTAAAGGATTGTCTCTTCCCATGTGTCCTCATGCACCAGTCGCAATCCTCAATTGCCACTTGCTATCACTTAGGTCATTTTCGCACTCACCTTAATCAGCAGCGACAACCCTCTTCACCGCGCAGGATCTGCACAGATTTCGCACTAATTGCCGCGGAGCACCCAGAAGAGCCGGAAAGTCCCGGTGCTTTTGCGGCACAAGGTGAGTGCGAAAACGACCTTAGAACCCATGCCTTTCCATCACAGCTTTCACCCTATGGAACAGGCTCCCTGAGGAGGTGGGGGTACCTTCTCTAGAATGATTTAGGAGGTGCTGCAAGGCTGCTAGGGCTTTAAATGGGATGTAGACTGAAGACTTTTTAGGAGGGAAGAGGTTATTTGGATTTTATTACCTTATGCATGTTTTAAATTTGAATTTGCAAGCTGCATTGAGCTATGAAAGGCAGGGTATGAATATTTTAATAGACAAACAACTAACCCCCACCCCACCCTTGGGCAGGTTACCCACATCTCAGATGACAGGGGGTTATGTGGCATATATCATTCTAGAGCTACAGCATGCTTGTCTCAGGCTGTGTAAATTTAGAAGACACAAGTGGAGATTTTGTTGATGGGATCTCTGGGGAAAGGCCAATGTGCACAAATGGAGTCCTTTGCATAAGCAGCAAATAAAGGTAAAGGTAGTCCCCTGGGCAAGCAGGGCCGGCTTGCCCACTAGGCAAATTAGGCGTTTGCCTAGTGTGCCAGGAGGTAGGGGGTGCCAAATTGGGCTCCCCCCCAGTATCCCAGTCAAATGCCTAATTCACTCCCCCCCACACTCCCATTTGGATGAGGACATTTCAGTAAAGCATTCTCTTAAGAGACCACATGACGCAATGAAGCTTTGCTCCCCCCTCCCTGGAAGGGAGGGGGAGCAAAGCCTTGTTGCATCCTGTGCTTCACTGAAATGAGAATGCTTTACTGAAATGTCCGCATCCAAGCGGGAGGCTAGTGTCACTCCTCTGAGTGCACTGGGGGGGGGGGGAGTGCGGCACTGCAATGCGGTGCTGCACGCAAATAGATGAGGGGAGGGGACGGAAGGGAGGGGAGGTGTCAAGTCTGCTTCAACTCTGGCCAAGCCTGTGTGTCATCTTTGGTTCAGGGGAAAGCATTCTGGGTAAAAGCCATACTGTATGCCAATGCTGCTAGCTCTACTTCTCCTCCCTCCCCCCTCCCTTCCTTTGTTATGTAGTGTTGCTTTGAAATGGAAGTATGTGAAAGAGATTATAGTGCCTTCTCAGACTGGGCACCGGGGGAGAGGCGCCTTGCCCAAGGCCAACCGGCCTGAGAACGATTTGTAACATCAATGTGTGAATGTGCCCTGCATAGTACCCCCTCCCTAAAGAATTCCTTTGAAGGATACCTTATATGATTACCTTTTACTGTATGTTCCTCAGTCTCTCAATCTTTTAGCTGTTGGAAACAATGATATCAATAAACTAGAAACTTTTTATCGAAAAGGTCTCGTTATTGAATCAGCTGACTTGACAGGAGGGAGCATGGCAGATGTGCCTTGGGCATCACGCACCCTAGGGGCGGCCGTGTGCAAGCACCATTCATTTCCAACTTTGTGGTGATGTCACAACACAAAATTTTCATGGCAGACTTTTTTACGGGGTGGTTTGCCATTGCCTTCCCCAGTCATCAAATAGCCTAACAAACACAGAGTACTGTGCGTTGCTAACACTTGTCTACCCATAGCCCTGACAAATACCTCCTCAGAATTTCAGATACAATCACCCATCAGGAATATCTATTCCTCTAACGATGCAAGAATTAAGCAATCCACAATGGTAAGCTAGGGTGTAAAAATAAGCATTACTAGCATGCAATCCCCCCATTGCTTGCTGTGGGATGCATTCCCTATATAGACAATGTATGGGGGGTGTTATGTTATGATGTTTCTGACATCTTCCACTTCAGCTTATGTCCTGTTCTCTGGTTGGGATCAGAGTCCTGATTTTTGACAGTTGGTTTGATAGTCCATTGATCTGTTCATGGGTGTTCATCAGGTTTTTTCACTGTATTCCCTACTAACTAGGCAGTACAGCAGAACTGGCTTTTCTTTCCTGCATGTCCTCACACATAGAGTTCTACTACTCCTCAATTGTGTTGCATAACTGCTCTGCTCAGCAAGCAATTATTTAAATACACAATTAGATCACTCACAAATCATATAAATCAGTCATCAATAAATGCCATGTTTCAAATCAACCCCAAACCCTAGCCTTTAGTGTTCCTAAAATTAGTCCTTAGTGACATTTATGGCTGCTAATCAGTTTGAGTTGGAAATGTCTTTGCTCATGCCCCATTTTGGGAAATTCCATGAACTGGAAAGGCAGAATGATCAGCTCACAATTGATTGCCCCATTTGAACACAGTAAGTTCAAGAGCTGAACATGTTCACAGGGAAATTCACAGCAAGGAAGCAGCCTTTGTCAGTGCCACATGGATTCTAATTTCTTCTTGTGCTATTGCTCTTTTGACATTTCTGCTGGGGGAGCATAGGATGCTGATTAAATATGTTGGTGTAAGCACAAGTGTAGTAGTGGCCATATTTGGCTGGGCCTCAGGATTGACCTCCCTCTTTTTGTTTTAGACTCCAAGAAGGCTTAACCAAAAAAACTTTTCCAAAACTGTGCACAAATTAACAAATCACTGTGTGCATAAATCAGAGCCTGATTTAATCAGTTAATCACTCACAACTGATTCTATGGGAACAGATATATGTGCCCTTCTTTCCTTGATGCCAACCAAGTTCAGGACTGAGGCCAAAACTTGATTAGGACTCAAGAAGAACTTTTTGATTCACATGAAAAATGGCTCTGACCAGGGCTTTTTTTGTAGAAAAAGCCCAGCAGGAACTCATTAGCATATTAGGCCACACCAGATGGGATAATCAAGTGCAAGTGGAACTGGTGGTAGCTGGCTCCCGCTCCCCACCTGCCACCCCTCCTTCCCTCCCTCCATGCAGAAGCTGCAGCTGCTCCCACCAGACCTTTAAAGGTACCCACATACCCCAGCAGCAGCCCTTCAGAAGACAATGCCCACCACTCAGGGAAGGAAAGGAGGGAAATAGATGGGGGAAGGAGAAGGGAGGGAGAGGTGGAAAGAAAGCAACTAACTTTAAATGCATCCTCCAAGCTGCCAGCTGGCTTGGCTTGGAGAAGTGATTTAAAGAGAGAAATGCCTTTTGCAAGCCAATGGGATGGTGGTGGCTTTTAGAGCCATGTAATATATGTGAAATAGCCACATAAGGCTCCCAAGCCACAGTTTGGCCACCCCTGGTCTAAAAGGTGCCACTGGACTCAAAATTCATATTAGGTTAACTTCCACATAAGTCTTTTCACCTACTAACATCTACCATCTTATTTGGACTGAGTTTCACCTTATTGTCCCTTGCCTTATCAGTTACAGAATCAAATACTTGTTCAAAATATCTGCAGCCTCATCCTGATTTAGATACAAAGGAGAAACAGATCTGGGTCTCATCAGCATTCAAATTATACATCATTCTATCAGGGGTGTCAAACTCATTTGTTAGGAGGGTCAGATCTGACATAGATGGGTCTTTATGGGGCCGAGCCATGCTTGTCCTAAAATGTAATGCCAGATAGAGGAGATATAGACTTTATAAAGGACACAGGCAAACACAAATATATTATTTTTAAACTTAAAATACAAACATGCTTAAAACTCTTGCAATATTTTTTTTAGGAAAGATAGGAGGATAGTGGGATTTTGCAATGCAATTTAAAAAATAAAACATCAAGAAAATGCGCAAGGATCACATAGCAGAAAACTAAAAATATAAAATGCTCTCAGCCTGGAAAAATATGAAATGGCAGGGCATTTCAAGCTCCCTCCTCTCCCCAGTCTACTCAGATTAGCAGTGATTCTCCAGTATAATATCCCCCTTTGGCTGTGGGTTCCCATGTTAGAGTACTCAGCAGGCATTAGTCTTCATGTCCATTAAGAAACAATCTCTCTGACTGACAAAGAGAGAGGGGAGTGAGAAATAAAAGCAAATAGAAAGGAAAAAGAAAGACTGGCAGAATGAATAAATGAAAGGGAGAGGGGAGACAATTGAAAACAAATAGAGAACAAAGAAAGAAAGAGAAATGAAATAGGAAGTAAGGAAAAGGAAGGGAAGGAGGGGAAGGAGGGGAGAAAGGAAAGAAAGAGAAAAGAAAGGAAAAGAAATAAAGAAACGGAAGAAAAGGGGATGGGAGCAACTCACCTGTAAAACTGCTGACTCTCAGGAAGCCCGCACTCTGCAGCTTGGCCCCTTGAACCCTGCTGGCCAGCGGAATGGTGGGAGGCCCCAACGCAAGGGCAGCTATCCTCCCTGATCCCCGCCAGCCAGTGGGATGTTGGGAAACCCCTGCACAAGCACAGCTGGTCTCCCTGAGCCCCACTGGCCAGTGGGACATTGGGAGGCTGCCACACAAGTGTGGCAGGGCTCCTTGAATCCTGCCAGCCAGCTGGGGAAGCTCCTTGGGCTGAGCCAGAACGCTGGCCTAGGCAGCCAGAATGATGTTTCAGTGCATTCCAGCTAAAAAAAAAAGCCCTGGTTCTGACAGTTTATTTTGTGCACAATTCACTGGGAAATCCTCTTACACAACCCTGATTGCAATGTGTGTGATCACAATAAATCTTACCTAGATATAGGGGTCGTTTTGTAGAAAAATAGGTGGTGGATCTCTAGGGTTCCCAAATCCCCCGCTAGGCCTGGAGACTCCCGATTTGGAGCCTCCTCCCCCCGCTGGCCATAAAAGGGAAAGCGGGGGGAGGGGGAAAACGGCAGCCCTTCCCACCCAGCCCCGATTGCAGCAGCCAGAGCTCTTCCGATTTCTCAGGCTGCTTCCCGTCCCCAGTCAGCTGGCTGGTGAAGGGAGGGGAGCCCAGCCACGCCCCCAAAGGACCATGTGCCTTTGCACCTCCGGAGGTGAGTTCTGCCGGCTTCCTATTCCATGCCATAAAGTGCCCAGCTGGTGTGCCTGTGTTGCTGTGAGAAGCTGGCAGCAACTCCAGTGTACAAAGTCCCCTGCATCAGATTTGCCAGAAATGGGGGGGGGGAGGGGGGGAGAGGGAAACGTCTTCTCATAGGGTATAATGGGGAATTGATCTGGAGGTTTCGGGGTCTCTGGGGGAGCTGTTTTTTGAGGTAGAGGCACCAAATTTTCAATACAGTATCTAGTGCCTCTCCCCAAAGTATCCCCCAAATTTCAAAACGATTGGACCAGGGGGTCCAATTCTATGAGCCCCAAAAGAAGGTGCCCTTATCCTTCATTATTTCCTATGGAAGGAAGACATTTAAAAGGTGTGCTGTCCCTTTAAATGTGATGGCCAGAACTCTCTTGGAGTTCAATTATGCTTGTCACACTCTTGTTCCTGGCTCCGCTCCAATGTCTCCTGGCTCCACCCCCAAAGTCTCCTGGCTCCACCCCCAAAGTCCCCAGATATTTCTTGAATTGGACTTGGCAACCCTATGGATCTCATTAGCATAACTCATTAGCATATGCCAACAGCCAACAGCAACCCAACAAAAGAAAGGCTGCCCCCCCAGTCAAAAGGCCAGCAAGCCACTTGCCACCCAAAATCACAAAAGAAGTGGGAAAAGGGTGGTGTGGGTCTCTCCAGGGGTTCATGAGGGCTGCTGGGGGTGTGGCAAAGCTCTGGGGAGCTGGCTGGCTGCCCGCTCTCCTAATCCTGGGATTGTTATGCAGCTGCACCTATTATTCAATGGACAAGGTAGGTGGGGGAGGGGGAGGGGAAACCCTCAGAAAGGTTCAGGAGCTGTGCTCCTGCTGAACTCAAGGCCTGCCTAGATCACATTGATTTCAACAGGACATGTACTTCCTGCAGGAGTGCACTCATCTCATAGCCTGCATCTATCAGAATCACTCTTAGGCATGATGGGAGAGGCCAGATGTTAGCAGTCAGCTACCATCCTGCAGATGGGCAGTTGGCATCCACAGAGAAGTTAGACCAAACACTTTTCATATATAAAGTAATCATTCCAAATATCATGTTATATAAGACAATGCTTGGCCCAAAGGTGACCCTAAATGCCAACCAGAAAGTCAGCCTGGGAGAAAGTGATTTAAAAGGCAAATTTGCAAAACATTTCCTCTCCAATTCCCAAATGCAACACATATTTTATAACAATGGCTTTCTTGGGGAAATTAGAACTTTACTTTACATTAACCTCTTTCATTCCAAGCCTGCTTCACCTTCACACATTACCCTGTTAGCATAGCCATAACACTGTGGCAGCAGGCCAAGAAGAAAATATTGGAAAGTATCTAGATTTATGGAAAAAGAATGTTTTAGGATACAAGGATCAATAGAGAAGGCCTACTTGGGCATGCCTGGGCTTGCCTAGCTAGTAGATCATACTGCAGGGCTATAGGCTCATAAAGAAGGCTTGCTATAGTAAAGATTCAGCTTACTTTAGACGAAGCCAGAAGAGCAGGTGCAAAATAGCGCTGATGCAAATGAGTGCTCAAGGTAACATCAGTAGAAGTCAAAGGAAGTCAGGCAGAGCCACCAACGGTCTGTGGTTAGGGCACACATGGTTTATGGCTAAAGATTGCCTAGGAACCCAGTGGCTCAAGATGGTTGGGCAAGAGACTAGTACCACACTAACGGAAGCTAGTAGACGAACAGGAGGGGGGGCCTTCAGTGCCTTCAGTACCTTCAGAAAGAGTCAGAACGGGAAATGATTGTGCAAAGGGTATATAAGGCCTGCGCGCCTCTGTGGTCTTTGCTCAGACTCTCGGGTCTGAAGCCCGTGTACAGGGCCCATGTGCACGTTAAATAAAAGAAAGCTGTTTTCCTGATTACGCCTCACGCTGCCTCTGTTATTGATTCGACTGAAATTGGTAACACCTAGTATTGTTTCCCCACTCTGAGGGTCATCAGCTGATATTTTCAGTGGGGGGAAAGCTATCAAGCTGTTTGTTCCCCCTCTGAAAAAAAATGTACAGCAGACCCGGCCGAATTGGCGAATTACCGTCCGGTGTCTAATTTACCATTTTTAGGTAAAATCATTGAGAGGGCAGTGGCGTTGCAGCTACAGAGGTTCCTAGATGACGCTTCCATTCTTGACCCGTGCCAGTCTGGGTTCCGACCGGGCCATGGGATGGAGATGGTGCTGGTCGCCTTGGTAGATGACCTTCAGCGGCAACTGGATCGGGGCGGCGCTGCGCTACTCATGTTACTAGACCTGTCGGCGGCATTTGACACAGTCGACCATCAGTTGCTAAAGCGCCGCCTCGCCGATATAGGGGTTGGGGGGTTGGCCTTGCAATGGCTTTCCTCCTTCCTCTCTGGTCGGGGACAAAGGGTGGCTATTGGGGGTGAGCGTTCCCAGAGGCACACACTTGATTGGGGGTGCCTCAGGGAGCAGTTCTCTCCCCAATGCTGTTTAACATTTATATGCTCCCCCTTGCCCAGATTGTCCGGAGGTTTGGGCTGGGTTGCCATCAATATGCAGATGACACCCAGCTCTATCTGCTAATGGACGGCCGGCCCGGCTCCGCCCCAGGGAACCTAGATTGGGCTCTGCAGGCTGTAGCGACGTGGCTCAGATTGAGTGGGCTGAAGTTGAACCCAGCGAAGACAGAGGTCCTTTGTGTGGGTCACGGTGTCATGGGTGCTGGGGACCCTGCAGAAGAAACCGAGCCTGCAGAGCCTGCAGAAGGAACTGTGCCCCTGCCACCTGCACCAGTGCCCCTGCCTCCTGCTGAAGAAGATCCAAGCCCCCCTGCCTCGCCCTCTCGGGTGGCTCGTGTGCGTGACCGCCTTCGTCAGGACCTCAGGGATCGGAGGAGGGCAGCACGCTCACAAGCAAGACGCTCCCTGAGCCCAGAGTGGTGAAAGGATTCTGGCCCTTCTAAGTGTGAGGATGCTTAAGTTTCGGCAGGATCCTGGCTGCTGCTCTGAGACAGCAATTAGCCCAAATGAGCAACAGGCAGCAGAGGGCTATATAGCTGTGGGCTTTGGGAGGAGGCTTTGTGGAAGCAACTTGTCACATACCTGATATCCTAGCATCCACTCCGGCTCTTGACTTTGGCTTTTGGATTCCTGACTTTGGCTTGGACCTCTGGACCCCCTGACTTCGGCTTCTGAACCTCTGACCTGTGATACCTGGATTACGATTCTGTTTTGGCGCCTTGGACCCTCCTTGCTCACGAGTTGCTGACCTTGGACTGCCCCTGGACTTTGCCTGACTCAGCCCCAGCTCGTGACACACGGCGCCCTAGGAGGGGAAATAGCTCTCCCAACTTTCGACGGCGCACCATTGAAACCAGTGCACCAGGTAAAGAGTTTGGGCGTTTTACTGGAGCCTTCATTATCAATGGAGGCCTAGATAGCAGCCACTGCCAAGTCAGCATTCTTCCACCTGAAGCGGGCAAGGCAGTTGGCCCCCTTCCTGGAACGTCGCGACCTCGCAACAGTGATCCATGCAACGGTCACCTCAAGATTGGACTACTGTAATGCCCTCTACTTGGGGCTACCTCTGTGCCGGACCCGGAAGCTGCAGCTGGTGCAGAACGCGTCGGCCAGGCTACTATTGGGGCTCTTGAAATGGGAGCACATACGGCCGGGGCTGCGCGGACTGCACTGGCTGCCAATTACCTACCGAGTCCAGTACAAAGTGTTGGTTATTACCTTTAAAGCCCTATATGGCCGAGGACCAGCCTACCTAAGGGACCGTCTCTCCCCATATGAACCCCAGAGGGCACTGAGGTCAGTGGGAAAAATAAAATGACCATCCCTGGGCAGAGAGAGGTCAAACTCCAAAACACCAGAGCACGGGCCTTTTCAGCCGTGGTTCCTGCACTGTGGAACCAGCTTCCGGAGAAAGTGCGGGCCCTGCGGAACCTCGACCAGTTCCGCAGGGCCTGCAAGACCGCCCTTTTCAGACAAGCCTATACTGATATCGACTGCTGAGTTGCTAGGAATAAAAGAACCGCCATCTATAATATTACCATGGAACTATCTAAACTGGCAGAACCAGCGCCAGAACAGTTTTATTGCTGCCAGATACATTTAATGTAACTTAAATTATGTATTTTAACTCAATTAACTGGTTTTTATATGTTTAAATTTTTTAATTGTTAAATTTAAAGTTTTACCTATTTATGTTAATGTATGGAATGTTGTTAGCCGCCCTGAGCCGCCTAGGCGGGGAGGGCGGGATATAAATAAAATCTACTACTACTACTACTACTACTATTATTATTATTATTATTATTATTATTATTATTATTATTATTATTATTATTATGAAAGAGAAACATTTGGTGGTGTTCAAGTTTTTGGGAGAATTCTAGAAGAGGAGGAGGAGATATTGGATTTATACCCCATGCTTCACATGGAGTCTCAGAGTGGCTTTCAATCTCCTTCCCTTCCTCTCCCCACAACAGACACCCTTTGAGGTAGGTGGGACTGAGGGAGCTCTTTCAAGAACTGCTGTTTCGAGAAGAGCTCTGAGAGAACTGTGGCCAAGGCCACACTGCAGCTGCATGTGGAGGAGTGGGGAATGAAACCCATTTCTCCCAGATTAGAATTTACACTCCTAACCACTACACCAAAATGGCTCTTAACACATCAAAACCATTGACTTTTTGGTGCAAACACATCAGCCTACCTTCAAGAAGTATTTTTGGGTATAAATATAAGCACACTGACCATTGCAGTGTGTGTGTTCTCGATGTCAACTGCACAACTAGTGCTGGTTGCTTTTCTCTTTTGACAGACCTGAATCTTCAAGAATGGTAAATATACCCCAGGGTGTCAAATTCATTTGTTCTGGAGGCCAGATCTGACATAAATGAGGCATTGTTGAGCTAGGCCATGTGTGTCATAAAATGTAATGCCAGGTAGCAGAGAAGTAAACTTTATAAAGGGCACAGACAAGCACAATTAAATATAACATAGAATCATAGAGTTGGAATGGACCTCCAGGGTCATCTAGTCCAACCCTCTGCACAATGCAGGGAATTCACAATTACTTCTCCTGTCCACACCCCTTTTTACTTAAAATACAAATATGCTTAAAACATTAACACTCTTGTAATATTTTGTTGCTAATGCCCCTATGCTCCCTGGAGTGGGGAGTGTACAAAACTAAATTGGAGTGTGTGACTACAAAACTATAGTCCTCCCTAGAAAAGTAGCTACAACTCCTAAGAGGCAGTGTAATAACAGAGATATAGCCATGTATAGTGGTCAGTATGCTTAGGTTCAAAATCCCCTGTCTATAAAACAAAATGTGCTGGGTGAACTTGGTCCGGACAAACACTCTCAGATTAATGTCCATCTCACTGGCTTGCTTTGCACACACACATAGGTAGGAAGAGGGAGGGGAGATGGAGGTGGAGGTGGACCCACTTGCACCTGGGAGAACGGAAGCATAACAAGCCCAACAGAACACACAAGCACAGAGAGAGAGTAGCAAGGCACAGGAAAGCTCATACCATGAAGACGACTTTGTTGGTCATAAGTGCCACTAGACTAAAAAATTTTCTTTGCAAACAGAGAGACGCTGGAGGGGGGTAGGGAAGGAAGAAGGAAACAGACCCAGCTCCTGGCTAGAAGAAAACTTTGTGGGTATTGAACATATGAAGCTGCCTTATACTGAATCAGACCCTTGGTCCATCAAAGTCAGTATTGTCTTCTCAGACTGTCAGCAGCTCTCCAGGGTCTCAAGCTGAGGCTTTTCACACCTATTTGCTTGGACCCGTTTTTGGAGATGCCAGGGATTGAACCTGGGACCTTCTGCTTCCCAAGCAGATGCTCTACCACTGAGCCACCGTCCCTCCAGTGCCACTGGACTCAGACTTGGCTTTGCACACAGAGACCCATGGTAGCAAGCCTAGGGGGAAGCTGACCCAAGTAATGAGGGGTTGGGATTTGCTGGAAAGAGGAAGTAGCTGATCACAGCCATCAGGAAAAAAACAGATTTGTGGAGCTGCTGATCCCAATAATAATTGGCAGCATGGCAGTATATCTGTGGGATTGGTATTATGGAGGGGGGGGGGGCAGTCTACTCCTGGGACAGATTAAAGGAAGGCCAGTTCTGGCCTGCAGGTTATATGTTTGACACCTCTGATATAGCCTATCCTTAACCATTCCCTGCTACTTCCTTTATTTCTTGGTTAGCTCTTGTTTGTGTATTTAACAAGTGTGCTTTCTATGTATGCTTTAACTTTTCAGTATTTTTCAATTAAAACACTATCAGTTGAACACTAGCCTGGTTTATTTGAGAGTTCTTAAGGTACGAATCCCTGGATACAAAGGTGGATATCTCATGTTACCCGCCTCTAGCTAGCTAAATTCCCCAAGCAATAAATTAATTAGACCAATTTGGGTAATACAGAGTATGATGAAATTAGGGTGCTGGTCCACAAGGACAATTTCAGTCAGTGCTTCCTTTTTCTCTTTATTAGACACAACTGATTTGCCCTGATCTTTGTCTCCCCTGTCTCCCATAGCTAGAAGTGCCAAAGTTCAGGATCACGATGAAGCATCAAGCTAAGTGTGCAGTGTCTGTGCCTAAATTTAATCATCCAGTCTAGCCTCATTGAATCCCTAGACTGGACAATTTATCAGAGCTGCATTTTACTGAGCATGCTGGAAGCTGCAATCTCATGGAAATCCTAGACTGGGCACTAGAAGTTTAAATCTTTGGAAGAAAAGGTTTAAGGAGGTCCTAACACCAAATGATTGATGAAATCTTGAAATAGCAATTTTATCACCCAGTTCTTGGGCGGGGGGAAGGAATACTAGTTAATTTCTCAATGGCCTTCAATGCAATGACAACTGTAAATTTATCCTGAAAAATTTCTAACATGAAAAGGATCTATTCTTTGTTTCAGTTCTAAAACCTGTAATGTGTCTCAGCTCTGAGTTGCCTGAGGCTTAAGCACAGCTACCTGATTTTTACCTATCAGACTCTAGCTGCTTTGCAGGACAGTGATTAATGTATCATGCTTAAGCATCAATAGTAGCATTTCCCAGTCATGTTTGAAGGTATTCCAAGACTGGAGCTTGGTTCCGCTGCAGCAGGCTAACCTGATTTACATATTATTACCCAGCATCCTCAGGATTTTGCATCTCATCTTGCAGTAATTATGAGAGGATCAGTTTTAAGGACAGCCACATCTGAGTTTTATACTTGTGGCAGCTGTGACTGAACAATGTGGGAACATGTTTGGGATTTGGTTGCATGTAATATACATTCCAATGGATATTTGTCATCACAACTTTATATTAGAGATTATTTCAGAATTCAGTCAAGAAATATTAAAATATGCACTTGTTAATCACTCAGTATGATCCATGTTTGGAATACAACTTCTAATCGCAAAGGGGAATAAATTTTGTTTGGTCCTACAAAACACATACACTTTCTAGATAAAAACCGAGAAAATTTCATTAAAATATTAATACCATAATTGGCAAGGCTTGATTTTATTTTAGAAGTATGTCTTTTGAGAAGAAATATGATATACATTCCAATAAATTTAATGTTCCCTTGCCTGTTAGGTTTGCATATTCAAGATGTACACTGCAAAGCATCCCAACACAAATATGCAAGTGAATCCTTGTGTGTGTGCACATGTGTGCATCAGATCTCTCAAGGAGCATTGAACCAAAATGTTTGTTTTTATTTTTTTATTGCAAGAGTGATAACTTTTCATAATGGTATCTAAACACAAAGGGGCTGTAGCCAGATATTGTCTGGCATGTAATCATTTCACATTTATATTGTGCTTTCAGACCACTTCAAATACATTCTCTCAATAATATAAGTAAAGGTAATCCTGTGCAAGCACCGAGTCATTACTGACCCATGGGGTGATGTCACATCATGACATTTTCTTGGCAGACTTTTTATGGGGAGGTTTGCCATTGCCTTCCCCAGTAATCTACACTCCCCCCCCCTCCCCAGTAAGCTGGGTACTCATTTTACCAATCTTAGAAGGATGAAAGGCTGAGTCAATCTTGAGCTGGCTACCTGAATTCAGCTTCCCCCAAGATAGAACTCAGGTTGAGCTTGGACTACAGTACTGCAGCTTACCACTCTGAGCCATGGGGCTCTTCTTTGCTCAATAATATACACTACTTTATACGGCGTCAGTATTATCTCCATTATCACAGATGAATAGTTGAAATTCTGAAAATAATGGCTTTTAAACCATTAATGAGTTTGTGGGTCAGACTTCTCTGTTACATTATCTCAAGTGAACAAATCTGTAAACAGAATATGTGCCCCTGCTCCCCAATAGCTCCTCTGAATTCCCAGCTTCCATTAAAAATAAAGTAAGTTTCCAGCCCTTGTTGATGCAGAGATGTATGGGAACAGATGCATCCCTTATATCTCCTCAGTGAAAAGGGCTACAGACTTGCTTAAAACAAAGAAACAAACATAGCTGAGAATTCAGAGGAGCTGGTAGATTGTTGCATTGTGTATATTTAAGAGCAGAAACATAAGGGGTGGAGCTATTCCTTATTATAACGGGGTTTTTTGTCTCTACATGACAGTTGCTAGAATGCTGCATTTAAACTTCTGGTTCCATTTCTGTCGCCTTTTAATTTTGCTTGTTGTCTATCTTAAGCGATTCTAAGAGTTTTATCAGTCATCCATTGAGGCTTTTCATTTCTGTTGGCTATAGTCTTAGATGCAATCTATTGGAGAAGGAGAGAGCTAATTTATCCCACTTGTGCAACTCAGAGTTGATTCTTGAATTTTGATGGCATGATTTACTTTGGTGAGATTGTTTAACTTTCAAGGAATCTAGATACCAAGGTATGACATTGATGAATCAGTCCACTGAAAGGAATAGGTCGGATGGAGAAATTTCTCAGAGACCACAGACCAATTAATGGGAAATATAGAAGATTGAGATTGATTAACTTTTAGACCTGAAATGTGTCTAAATTCAGAGAGAACTGCTTAAAGAAGAGACAATTCTGGGTTGGAGATGTAGAGTAGCATATCATCCACAAATGTACTGAGCTTGGACATATGGGAGCTAATAGTGAGACTTTGAATGGTTGGGTCATGTTGTATCATGGCAGCAAGCAGTTCTAAAGCCAATGTGAAGATAACAGGTGACAGAGGGAAGCCTTGGTGGGTTCCTCTGCTTAGAGAAAATCTATCTGATGTGCCATTAATGGTGACTTATGCAGTAGGCACCATGTAAATGGCCTTAATAGCATGAATGAAATTCTCTCTGAAACCCATGAACATTAAGAGGGATATGATGTAAGGGGTTTCAATTGAGTCAAACACTTTTTCAATGTCCAGTGAAAGCATGATGGTGGTGGAGTGGAGAGATTCACATGAAGAGATGTTAAGAGTTTTGTGGATGTTATCAGTGATCTCTTTGGCCGGCATAGTCTTTGCACATTCTTCCTTGAGAATATCTCTGGTTATAAACCTATAGTTTTTCTGGCTCACATTCACTTGAGCTTAGTAATGTAAATCTGTTCTTTACATGGTCTTTAAACTCTTCAGGAATGTTGTTTAGATTGTATTTTCACAATATGAATGTTTTAGAGGTTTTTTTTCAGCTTTATTCTAATTTTCAATGGTCTGTATTAGAATGATCTCCTGGTCTTTTTTTTTTTTAGTAAAAAGCAGGGCTTTTTTTGTAGCAGAAACTCCTTTGCACATTAGGCCACACACCCCTGATATAGGCAATCTTGCAAGAGCTTACAGGGCCTACTGTTAGCTCCAGGAGGACTGACTACATCAGGGGTGTGTGACCTAATATGCAAAAGATTTCCTGCTAAAGACAAAAAAACCCTAGTGAAAACCTAGTTTCTCCATCTTCTGCTCCCAATTATGTATCTATTTGATTTCTATACTGGCCATCTGGTGGTGGCACTATATCATTATGATGTTATTGCCCTGCAACAATCTAGCAGCTGACAATTTTTTACAAGCCGGAAAAAGCCCTTTGGTGTCAGGGGCGGAAAATATTGGTTGTAGGGAGGTGAGGCAAGGAAAGTGCAAGGAAAAGTGCAATATGCTCTGTTGCCATTTCAAATTCCTCTGCATTCAAAGAGGCAGATAAGAGCTACACCACCATCATCACCATCTAGAAGCAGTCAGTGACAGGATTGATTCTTTCCTAAGTGGTCATCTATTTATGAGAGAGACAAGCAAAGGGAAAGATACAGTTCTGCAGGTAATATTAGATTTGTCTGGGGCCTGAAAGGGGATGTCCAGTGTTTCCTTTAATGTGTGCACTTGAGCGGCTGCTCATTAACACAGGAAGCCCCACTCAGCAGTAATCTAGAGCCACACAGGGTCTTGCACTGCCCTTTGCCTACTTTAAGATTACAGCAGTTATATTCTGTTTAGGATGGGAACTGCTCCACTCACTAGGGGGGAGAATTAGAGGGAACACTGGATATGATCTTGTTCCTTTGTTGGTCTTGACAATGTTCTCTGTTAGTCTCTGTAGTTACCTCATTTCTAGCAATGACTGTTACCAGTCCTTTCATGCATTGTTGTAGCCCTGACCTTTTATACTATTTCATACCATACTCATGGTATTGTATTTTGTAGATATTTTGTAGACATGTTATAAACTTATGATTTAAGTGATATTTGTGCCACACAGTTTGTACTTTTGTATTGCACAAGAATGACTGCAGCAGGTCTCAAATTCTGTCATTCAAAAGATGGTTTCCTGATTGATCTTTCCTTGAAACTGTTTAAAGTAAAGCTGTTGCCCAACTTCTATTTGGGCTTGAAATTTGGGGTTGGGATGACAGCACAGTTATGAGTTTGGAGATAACACAGAACTTATTTTTAAGGAGAATTTTGACTCTGCCTCAGGTACACCACACCTACATTGCTTTCATGAGGAAGTCTCCATCTAGTAATCAATCCAAGCTATATTTTCACCAGTTGCAGAAAGATATCAACTGGTTCCTGTGCTTTTTTTGGTAGAAAAAGCCCAGCAGTGGCTCATTTGCATATTAGGCCACACCCCCTGATGTCACCAAAAGTGTCATCACCCATTCAGTGGGTATCTTTCCGCATATTTAGTTCATGTTACTTATTTCATGTTACTGAGTTTTCATACAGCATACTGGGAGATGCAGTCCCCATATAATATTATAACTTTACTCTGGCTTTGTTTATTCTCTACCTTTCTCACTGGGACTCAAACTGGATTATGCAGTGTATATGTAATTCTGAACATAGCCCTGGATGCATACTGATAAATTCACAGAACATGGCTGTCGCAGGATTTCTGCGATTGGGTTGGCCCTCTTTATGAAATTGTCTACAAGAGCTCTTTATAAAAATTGGCTATCAAAGGTTCAAGCATTCATAGTGTCAACAGCTTAGACCAAGAATCTAGGTCAGTAGAATAGAAAAACTGGGTGAAAGTTGAAAGCTATCTCAGGACAGGAATAGCCTTATATGGTATGAGCCTTATATGGTATATGCAGGAAGCAAGATACGGACCATCTGTAAATCCATCTGCAGCTTTTGGAATGTAGTTGACATAGATAAATCAGATAAGATAAAGATAACTGATAAAGGTTTGGGGGGGCGGGAACTGAGATTTAAGCAGAAGTTGCTGACTGCATGAGAGGCAGGGGACCTCTATGCTAGTCAAGCCCAGAAATTAACAACCCTTGTTGATTTCTGTTTGAGGCCTCAAACATAAAACATAGCCTATATTCTTAAACAGAGAGTGTGGCTCTAAGAGAAATGGGACTTAGGTTTTCATAGATTCAATTCTCTTTAAAGGTATTAGATTATAGAATAAGGTAAACTTAGCTATGACCGTTTTCGCACACAGCTTACCTCGCAGTCACAATCCTGTTCCCTCCGCAGCGTCTGTCGGATTTCCCACCATCTGCACCGGAGTTACAGGAAGTGCCGTGGCTTTTGCATAGCAAACGTAAACTAGGTTTTAGCGCAGATGGGAAATCCGACCAGACACTGCACAGGATTGTGACTGCGAGGTGAGCTGTGTGCGAAAATGGTTTATGAGAGTTCATCTGAATACTAAATGCATAAACTGTAACAGGAACCTGTGCTATTATTTATTGTTTTGCTTATGTATTTCCTAGCCTTCTGTCTGGAGTAGAAATTTAAGTGGAATAAAGTTTATCCTTGTAAGCCCCTGAGTTGTTTGGGTTACTGAAGGTACAGTAAGGTGTACAAAAGTAATCCTGCAACCAGGGCTTTTTTTTAGTAGGAATGCACAGGAACGCAGTTCCTGCTGGCTTGGTGTCAGGGGTATGTTGCCTAATATGCAAATGAGTTTGTGCTCGGCTTTTCTTACAAAAAAGCCCTGTGTGAAGCAATGGTGATGTCAGGGTGTGGCCTAATATGCAAATGAGATCATACTGTTTTTTTCCTACAAAAATAGCCCTGCCTGCAACAATGGCCATGTAAAAAGATGAGAAATATTTCTGCAAACTTGGGAGGACATATGCGATTGCAGAAAAACCTTATACATTTAAAACATTGGGAGAAGTGTTATGCCCCCCCCCAAAAAAAACCCCAAAGGAGAAGTGTTGTCTGCAGTTCAGGCAATGTAAAAATAAAATGATTCCTGGCTGCCATTGCAAAGGCCCAGCTTCTCTCAGGAGGGGGTGCTTATGGGCAGCTCCATATCTCTTGCTCTCTTTGCAAGCCTGTTGGAGGATGGGGGTGGCAGAGAGGATGGAGAGCGTGTTTGGGAGAGTGTGGCTGCCTAGTACCTTACCTCTGCCAGATACCTTTTTTTTTTTTAGCTGGAGCACTGGCTAAACCAGCTGAAACTGTGTTCCTGTTCAAAAAAAGCCCTGACTGGTTCACTGGTTATGATAGGCAGTGCCGGATTAAACCCTGTAGAGGCCCCTAGGCAGTCAAAATCTTGGGGAGTCCCTCACAAATTATCTCAGAGTCAGAGTGCCTGCCCTGCCACCCATAGCCCCCACTGCAGCCTGCAGGAACCTTCTCAAAAGCCCCTTTGACAAAGTTGTGAGGGAGAGGCAGAGAGAGGCAAACTTGGCAATGACGCCAGCATTAGCATCACCAGGCAAGTCAGGCATAGAGTGGCTCAGTTGCTCACTCCATTTGCAGACTGTGAGGGCTGTAAGCAGGGGGAAAAGGGGGGGCAGCCCAGAGCCCTTAAAGACTTTGGGACCCATAGGCCAGTTTTTACTTGGCCTAATTGTTAATCCAACCTTGATCATAGGATTTTTTGTTGCTCTCTTATCTCAGCTGACTCCCAGGGTTCTGTTTGGGATGGTCCTAAAACTCATAACAGGATATTGGTAGGGTTGCCAGCTTCCAGGTGGAGAGTTCATTCCTTCCATGATGTCAGCACCCACACAGAAAGGGTTTTTGGTTTTTTTTTTTTTTTTTTAGAAATTCCACCTCTAAGGGGTGAAAAAGGGTAAAATGTGTTTTCACAGAGGGGTAAAGCTTTGCTGTGGGCCTGGCAGGCTGTTGCCTGTTTGCACACCCCTCTCTTTGATTGGTCAGCTGTGCAGCTCTGTGTTCTGAGGTGATAATCAGTTAACAGAAACTGCAGACCATTGAAGACAGTTGCTGTTCAGGGAACTTCTGTCTTCTGTGTAATAACATTGCTACTGCTGCTGGGAAGGAGATAGGGTTGCCAACTCCAGGTTAGGAAATTTTTGGAGATTTGAGGCATGGAGCATGGAGAGGGTGGGGTTTGAGGAGGGGTGGGACCCCAGACAGGTACAATACCATAAATTCCACCCTTCAAACCAGCCACTTCTTCCTGGGAAACCATTTATTTATTTACGTTATATTTATATGCCGCCCATTCTGTACAGACTCAAGGCGGCTAACAGCATAAAATAGACAGTAAACAAAAGCAATATTAAAACAATAAAACAATCAGATAAATGGCAATGGTGCTATTTCAGGTGGATCGTGTAATATTTTCTTTCTCACGTGCACAGATGCTAGGCAGTTAGTAATAAAAGCACGATGGATCCAGATGTGGTAGCAGCCCTCTCCCATTAGATGTTATATGCCATCCGAAACAGTTTAGTCTTGCAGGCCCTGCAGAACTGTGATAAATCCCGCAGGGCCCTGATGGCTTCTGGGAGGGTGTTCCAAAGTATTGGGGCTGCAACCGAGAAGGCTCTTGCTCTGGTGGAGTTGAGCTTAGCCTCCTTTAGCCCAGGGACAGCCAAAAGATTTTGAGACCTTGATCACAGTGCTCTCTGGGGAACATGTGGGGCAAGGCAGTCCCGCAGATAGGTAGGTCCTAGGCCATATAGGGCTTTAAAGGTTAATACCAGGACCTTGAAATGGATTTGGTACACAACAGGCAGCCAGTGCAGCGCTCTCAGCACAGGCTGAATGTGCTCCTGATGGGGAAGCCCTATCAGTAGCCTGGCTGCAGCATTCTGCACCAACTGCAGCTTCCAAATCTAAATCAAGGGCAGCCCCATGTAGAGAGCATTATAGTAATCGATTCTTGAGGTGACCGAGGTGTGGATCATCATTGCTAAGTCACTGCACTCAAGGTAGGGGACCAACTTCCGTGTTTGCCGAAGGTGAAAAAAAGCAGCTCTGGCAGTGGTTGCTACTTGGGCCTTCATAGTTAAGGAGGACTCCAGGAGCACTCTCCCAAGCTTTTAACCCTCAACACTGGCATCAATGGCACCCATTGAAGGCAGGTAGAGGGATCACCCTTCCTGGGCCGCTGCGACTTAGATAGAGAACCTCCGCCTTCATTGGATTCAGCTTTAGCTGCCTCAGCCTGAGCCATGATACTACGGCTTGCAGTGCCTAATTGGGAACCTAATTGGCTACAAGGAAAAACAGATATGAATAAGTGGCTTCTTAGACAAGAAATGCGATGGATTTTTAAACTCCAAACCTTAATGCCAAATGGGTTAAATAATGATTGGGACCTTTTGTGTTTTCTTTAAACTGTCATGCATTAAAGATTTTTTGTACCATTTTACAGGATGTCTGTAACATTAAAGAACACTGTAATGTTTTACATATAACCATGTGATTTATTGTAATCAGTGTCAATTCTATCTCTAAGAATGTTGAAGCATTGCCCTACTAGGAAAGAGTTTTATTAATGTATTCTTGAAGATTTGTAAGTATTTGTTATAATTACTGTAAGTATTCATGTGTTTTTATGGATGATGTTTAAAGTTTACAATTGTTTATGCAGCTCGTTGAAGCACTATGTGAAACAGAGAGAATAGCACAACTCTGTCGCATTCTGATGCCTTGCTGCATTGCATCATTCTACTCATCTGTTCACCAAAAAAGATTGGAGCATTGTCCTCCATTTGAATATCGACCTTTTTCACCACAACCTGGATCTTCAGTTCAAGAAATTTCATGTTTAAAGACTTAAGTACTATGGGTACGGGCATGGTCAGTGTTCTGTCACTTTAAAATGATTTACTTCACTTTTGATATGTTTATTTTTGTTATAAGTATTTTTGTAAATTACACTTAAATTTCTTTACTGTTGAGGCTGGGTTTTGCAGAGGTTTTTGTACCTTTACCCTGCTCCATATATCCGCATTTCTCTGTTGTGTTGCAATCCCCAGGTGAGGGCAGGGGATCCCTGGTTTGGAGGCCCTATCCCCACTTCAGGATCATCAGAAAGTAGGGGGAGGGGAGGGAAACGGCCACTGGGGACTCTATTATTCCCTATGGAGACATTCCCATAGGAAATAATGGAGAATTGATCCACAGGTATCTGGGGCTCTGGGGGGGGGGTGTTTTTTGATAGAGGCACCAAATTTGTAGCATAGAATCTAGTGCCTCTCCCCAAAATACCCCCTAAGTTTCAAAAAGATTGGACCAGGGGGTCCAATTCTATGAGCCCCAAAAGAAGGTGCCTGTATCCTTCATTATTTCCTATGGAAGGAAGGCATTTTAAAAGGTGTGCTATCCCTTTAAATGTGATGGCCAGAACTCCCTTGGAATTCAATTATGCTTGTCACACCCTTGCTCCTGGCTCCACCCCCAGTCCCCAGATATTTCTTGAATTGAACTTGGCAACCCTATTTCCAGATGGCAGGGAGATCAGCTCCCCTGGAGAAAATGGCTGCTTTGCAGCATGGACTTTGTGTCATTATACTCTGCTGACATTGCTTCCCTCCTGCTTTGATCCACATTGTGATTTCAGACCAGTCATGGACTTTCATCCTAACCTGCCTCACAGGTTGTTGTGCAGATCAAAAGGGGAAGAGGAGAATGATGTAAGCTGCTTTGGGCCACACCATGGAGAAAGAATGCACTTTTCCTAGTTAGAGGCTGCAGAGAGAGGAGAGGAGATGGAGAGTTGAAGTCAGTTCAATTCCCCTACAGAAAATGGCTGCCTTGGGTGGGTGGAAAAGCATGAATGTTGAGGGGAGTGAATGCCTTCACTTTGGTGAGTGGGTGGGAAAACAGCAAGGGTAGGGGGCAGTCACCCAGAGCCTCTTTCTAGAGCCGATTGTATTTCCACTCACAACTGGCCTTATTCCTACTGTTATTATATTACAAAACCAATACAAAAAACAAAACACCCTTCCTAAAACACACACAACAAATTATATACCCAGAAATATTATAACTGGATTAAAGGTAGTAAATGCCATAGTGAAGCAGAAGTTTCATGCTAGTGTGGAATAATCTGGTTCAGGCCCAAAAAGTGGCCGGGGGGCGGGGGGAGCAGGAGCAGACAAAATTTCAGGATTCAGGATCTCTGAATCCCCAGCTTTCACCTTTTTGTTGCAGAGATATGCCTTTCCCCTTATATATCTGCAACAAAAGAAGCTAGAGACTTATTTTTCTTTTTAAATGATAGCAGGAAATTTAAAGAATCTGGCATCCATATTTGTTATAACACTGTATCAATATAATTATGTTCTATTGCCAGCTTTAAAAACGTACAGCTTTTAGCTGGGACAATCACAGGGAAAAACTGGGGATCTCGGCTCACGTGCTTCCTCTCCATGGACAGTACAACTGACTTTTAACATTTCCCCAGTTTTTCTTCCCCATTAAATATTTTTACATTATTGTGACATTGCTCTTTTTGTTTTGGGTAAACAAAAATATTTTTAAGATATTTTCTCAATTGAGTATTTTTTTGAGAGTGACTGATGTTTCACATCATTTAATGGAGCTTATTTGCAGGTAGCAGCCCTGTGGCACAGAGTGGTAAAACTGCAGTACTGCAGTCCAAACTCTCTGCTCACAACCTGAGTTCGATCCCAGTGGAAGCTGGGTTCAGGTAGCCAGCTCAGGGTTGACTCAATCTTCCAACCTTCTGAGGTTGGTAAAATGAGTACCCAGCTTGCTGGGGGGAAGTGTAGATGACTGGACAAAGCAATGGCAAACCACCCCGTAAGTCTGCTGTGAAAACGTCATAATGCGACGTCATCCCAGAGTTGAAAATGACTGGTGCTTGCACAGGGGACTACCTTTACCTTTTTTTTATTTGCAGGTACTCTTAGTATGTACACCTGTATTTACATATATATATATTTATTTATTATCTGTATTTATAGTGCTCTTTGGTGTTCTGGCTAGGTCCCTTGTCCAGGGAGTCTTTCTGATTCTGCTTGCTTTTTTTCTTGTACTGGTAACTTATTGTAACCTGCACAGTGTAAACCATAAGTTAACTAAGATCTCTTCTTTAACAATCCTGTCCCCCTTTTTTTTGTTACTGTTTCTTACCTAATGAGTAATAATAATTCTATTCATTGTATCAAGGAACCAATTAATAATAACTGGTTTGAATGAGTGTCACATAGGTTGGCTCAGATGGAATCTTTATCTGGGGGCCCATGGGGGCTCTTGGCAGCCCTGATCTGTTGCATGCTTTGCATGGCATATTACAAAATCTCTTCTGTTGAGTAAAGAAAGGCCTGAGATCAGCATAAAGAGAGTTTGCAACATTATTGTTGTTCCTGGAAGTAAGGAAGAATTGAGGGAAAAAAACTGTTCACTCTACCCCTCCTATGGCCATGACCTCTTGTCATCCCACCAAGGGACTCTTGGGGAAAGCATTGGGAGAGCATGCCCTGTTCCTGCCTAGGCATCCCTGGAGTGTGCTCCTGGCTTTCATGCTTCAGAAAACACAAACACCAGTGCAGCAGGGGGAAACAGCAAAGTCTGAGAATGAAAAGAGGAATGCTTCAAAACAACAATATCAAAGAACCAGCCATTTCTGGGAGCAAGCTCTTTTTAAAATCTTGTATTTACTATTGCAATCAAAAAGAAGAGGAACAGGCTGTAAATAATTAGGAATGACATATTATTTCACATAGAAAACTGTGGGGACGTGTGCATGAGTGCATGCACACACAGAGAGAGATTATTTCACAGAAAAAACCATTAAACTAACCAGAAGGAGAACTAATAGAAGAAATTAGGAGTATGAGGCATCCACTTTTTTCTTGCATTTGGGATGCCCTGCTTGAAATTGGTGGTGTTTCTAAGTAAGCAGCCAATAACTCATCTTCTGCCAGGAAACAGAATCCATATTTTAAAGGTACTGTGCTTATTTCCTTCCAAGGCTCTCAGTGTGTAGGATTACCAACTCCAGACCCAAAGCAGGCTTCTGTGGCTTTTTAAGAGCTGTGAAGCAGAAAGAAGTTGCAGCAGGTGCGGTAGGACGCCCCATCACAGTGCTACAGGAGAATATGTAACATCTTTCTGCCAGATCCACATGACTTCCAGTAGGTAAAATGCCACCCAGAAAGAGACAACCACTTATGTGATATTATGGTACCAATGAATCTGTGGAATGCCTTGTGGATTCACTTCTGCTTATGTATTTCCCAGGAATGACATGTGTGGAAAGGCTCTCAGAGCTGCAACCTACTGGCATTATATAAGTCACAACATAATTAAGATGGACAGAACTTGTAGAAGGTGGCTGCTTAGCAGTAACTGGATGCACAGCTGGATGGATGGACTCAAAGAAGAGTAGTTTTGCACTTCAGTATTAATTCAAGGTTTTCAACCATCTAGAAAGTAGCCCTCACCAATAACATGAGAGAAAAAGAAATCTTCTAAAAGAAGAGAGCCCATTGTCTCTTTGCTCTTTGCCCTCCCCAACTTGATCATATCTGCTGGGGTAGATGGCAAGAGGTTTCATGGATGGAAATAACTACATCTTGATGGTGGTGCTCCTGGTGGTGTTGCATCTCATGAATTTCATCCATCTCATTGATGTTATTGTTAAAGCAGTTCACGTCACTCTTGCTGCTGCTGTTATCAGGGTTTGGGCCAAACATCCAGTCTGCAACATAACAAAACAGAGAGGAGTGCATTATACTGATGTGGGAAAAGGCGCAAAGATCCCTGATTGGTTGGCCACTGGAGCATGATCACATAGGGCTTATTCAAGACCTGCTTTCCTATCTAGTGGCTCATATGGAGGAAGTAATCAGACAATGATCCAGATAACCTATTCTGCATGTAACAGTAAGTTTATATACATTTCCCTTTCTGAAAAAAAAAACACCACTAATTATATTAACAAAAGGTGTTATATATGTGAATATTTATTACCTTTGTATCTTGCTTTTCCTCTGGCTCCTATGCTCCACCATAACTGCTACCAGGCTTGATGCAACTCCTGGGATCCACCAAAGCCACCAGCCGCCACTCTTTTACTTTTGGGAAAAATTAAACCCACCCACACATTGTATATTTTTTAAAGATGTCAGATTTTTCTGCAAACCTGGAGGGGCCCCCAAGTTTTCCAGAAAAGCCTGTTTAGTGTAAGTGTTGCCCTGATTTGTGGATTTAGATATCCACAAGTGGTAGCCACACTTGAGAAATCATATAAATATTAATGACCTGTTTTATGATTTACTAGCTCCCAGTTTTCATATTTCCAAAATGTAGACCTCTCACAGCCAGTACCTTTTACCTTATGATTTTATAGTGAAAAGGCTAGATATATCCTTTTTAAATAGAAAGAAAGCAGGAAACTAGGAAGTCATGACAATAGATTGATATAGCATTATAAGAATCTAGAAACTCCCTATTTTTAAAAGGAAGAGCCTGAAACAAGTGCTCTGGTGGTGTCTGTGTGGTGAAGTGGAACCATGTTGGATCCAAATATGCACATCTTAACATTCACACAACTTTCAAAGACTGCAGTCTTTTGAAAAAGATTGTGACAAGCCTGGTTTGGGAAAGACTGCAGCAAAATGAAAGAAAACATGGAAACAGGACAATGAAAGAAAACATGGAAACAGGACATCATTTTGGCATTCCTAAAAACAACATTGCTGTAAGGATGCCAAAATGGAGTAAAACTTCAGCATGGAAACAGCCCACCAGTAACATTTCACTTACTATTCTGCATTTGCTGGAACTGTAAGTCCCTTACTTATTGATGAAAGCAATGCTTGTGTGACCTATGAACTAAAATGACATGAACAGCATTACACTGTCCTAGAGGTATGATACTTGGTTACAATAGAGAGATGTCTTCTGGGCTGACATATCCTGACCACATCGATGGTGCGGTCTCATTTGGAATACTGTGTGCAATTTT
The DNA here is from genome assembly GCF_032191835.1 of Heteronotia binoei. Lineage (NCBI taxonomy): Eukaryota > Metazoa > Chordata > Lepidosauria > Squamata > Gekkonidae > Heteronotia > Heteronotia binoei. Next base: position 101,126,072 of record NC_083224.1, read on the forward strand.
GGTCACCGCATCTCAAAAAGGATATTATAGCACTGGAAAAAGTGCAGAAAAGGGCAACTAGAATGATTAAAGGTTTAAAACACTTTCCCTATGAAGAAATATTAAAACGCTTGGAGCTCTTTAGCTTGGAGAAACGTCGACTGTGGGGTGACATGATAGAGGTTTACAAGATAATGCGTGGGATGGAGAAAGTAGAGAAAGAAGTACTTTTCTCCCTTTCTCACAATACAAGAACTCGTGGGCATTCAATGAAATTGCTGAGCAGTCGGGTTAAAATGGATAAAAGGAAGTACTTCTTCACCCAAAGGATGATTAACATGTGGAATTCACTGCCACAGGAGGTGGCGGCGGCTACAAGCATACCCAGCTTCAAGAGGGGGTTAGATAAAAATATGAAGCAGAGGTCCATCAGTGGCTATTAGCCACAGTGTGTATATATATATATGTGTGTGTGTGTGTGTGTATATATATATATATAATTTTTTGGGTCACTGTGTGACATAGAGTGTTGGACTGGATGGGCCATTGGCCTGATCCAACATGGCTTCTCTTATGTTCTTATGCCATGGCAATGTATTTTGAAGACAAGCAATGCCCCGAGGAAAGTCCAGAGAGCTACCTAGGCAGGAAAAAAACGCTAGCCATCCTAGCCGATAGAATCCCAGCTGTAAATGGAGTGTATAATTTTGATCAGCCAGACTTTAAGGCAGCAATATATAGGGGACTGGATCAGGAAACCAGAGCAGCTATGGGGCATATCCAGCACAATTTAATGACGTGGCTGGACCTTAGCGAGAAAATCCGATATGTGTCAGACTTAATGAAGGAACATGCACCCAAAACTGGCTGCAAAACCTTCCGTAGAATACAAGAGACTAAGCAGGCTGAGCTCATACAGGCTATAACATATGTCAACAACACGCCACATTCTAAGCCAAGGCATGAAAGAAATAGAGTTCATCCAGCCCAAGCAGAATGGAACAAGGAGAAAATAGAGGCTACCAGCACTTTAGACAAAACCATAAAGTAGGACCATCAATCCTGCATATGCCAGTTCCCTCTCCCCTTCAAGCAAACCAGTACAGCCATCCCAGCCAGAACGGCCATCTCCAATCCAGGGTCAATACATGCAGCAACTGAACCCATATAATCCTCATGTTCCTTTGGCCCTGGCACCTCCTCTCCATGGAATGTATGCACCTCAGCAACCCTCAGCAGCTCCAGCAGTGCCCTTGCCTCCCTCTCCTCCTTCCTCCCTACCTCAACCAGGTGAAAGTGCAGACTTCTGGGAGAAGGAGCACGTCTAGCATAAGGAATGACACATGGAGATGGCTCAAGGATATGGGAGAGGACATGAGCCTATGTGATAAGAAGCCCACCCAGGTTCTCCTGGCAGCTGTGCAGGAATGGGAAAAGAAGATCAGTATGCAGTGGGCCCATGCGAATGCCCCTCTCATGGCCGCCATTACTTCTTCCCCTCCTCAGCAGCTGTACCCTGATCTAAGTCAGTATAAATAGCGGTGTCCTGGGTCCCATCCTCTTCCCACCGGAGTCGTGGCATGTTTTAAGCCTGACAACTGGGGAAGACTGATGGTACGAGCAGGCACAGGGACTCTGGGGAACATTCAAGCTGCAGATCTCCTAGTAGACACCGGCGCTGCCTTAAATGTACTTCACCCAGATTTTGTTGAAGCTGGAAACCCTGCCCATGTGCCTGTGACCCTTCCAGGCTTTGCTGGAGGTTCCCATGCATCCAAGCTCTGGGAGAACATTCCCATTAGTGTTGAGGTACTGCATACAAGATTACAAGTTTGTGAGGATGAGGAAGAGCCTGGTATTCTGGGAATGCCTTTTCTGGGAATAAACAAGCTCGTAGATTTAGCTAATGGACTGCTGTGGCAGCTGGAAGATGGTCCTCCTCTCATTAATGCTGTGCATAGATGTGCCGCCCTTAAGGCACCACTCCCATTGGCGCCTATCACCTTAGACCCATGGACTATTGAGTTTCCCAATGTTTGGACTAAAGACAAAGTGGAGTATGGCTTGGTTAAAAATGCTTGTGTACTGATTGAAGGAAGGGATTCCCCACTACAAAAATAGTATAAATACCAAGCCGAGACCAAAGCCAGAATTGCGAAAACAATTGAGGTTCTTTTAAAACGGGATGTAATTCTCCCCATGTAGTCCATATGTAACTCGCCTCTGTAGCCAGTACTGAAGGCAGACGGGGTAACATGGAGGATGACAATAGACTACAGAGCGCTAAATGCCGTCACTCCCACGGTGGCTCCTGTAGTGGCAAAGTACAATGAGATCCTGGTAGCCATAACAGCAGGGTCAAGGTATTTTAGCATTTTGGACTTGGCCAATGCATTTCATTCAGTTAGGCTCCATGAATCTTGCTGGTACATATTTCCCTTTACATTCCATGGACAGCAATATTCCTTCAAACAGACGCCACAGGGTTTCCATTCCAGCCCTAGCATCTGTCATGCTCATGTAGTACAAATGTGGGAGAAGCTAAGCCCCTCCTCACATGACCATGTAATCAGTTATGTGGATGATAACTTGATCCATTCAGACAAGCAGGAAAAGACACATGAAATCACGCAGGAAGTACTGAGCTTATTGCAGGACACTGGCTTCAAGGCTAGCCGAGAGAAAGCGCAACTGGTAAAAACTGAAATGAAATACCTAGGACTGACACTAGGAACCAAAGGCAGAACTCCAGACACACAAAGGGTAGAAGTGATCGCAAAGCTCCCTGCCCCCACTGATTTGCATTCACTAAGATCTCTGCTAGGAACGTTTAATTTCTCGTGCGCCTTCATAGAGAACTTTGCTGATAAGGCCCATCCTCTCTATGCACTACTTAAGAAAAGGGCACAGTGGGAATGGGGGAAGGAACAGCAGGTAGCTTTTGCCAACCTCAAGAAATCCCCCAAGAGGATGAGTATTTGACAGTGTATATTCTTACAGCGGCAAGGATCATATTTGCCAAACATTGGAAACAAAAGGAATGTCCGAAATTAGAGGAGGTTTTAGACAAACTATTACAAGCCGCAGAAATGGATATATTATCAAATCTGCTGAAAGGGATACCAAAATCCAAGGCAAACAAAAACTGGGAAAATTTTTATGAATGGTTAAAAAAAAAAAAGAATGTTTCATAGGCAAGCTTAAGGTATTGCTGATTATAGCGAAATATTGTATGGATATAACATTATTATAAGAATGTGGTTTAAATATCGTTATATACCACACTCAATCTCCTCTAGGATGTCTATTTGGAGGCTGTATTTCTGTATTTAAATTAACTCACTTTTTGTTATGTCGGCTTATTTATTTGTTGATATGCACAGATATGTATAGTGATGAAATGTGTTGAGAAAAAGCTGGAATAATAAAAATCTTATAACAAAAAAAAAGCCTTCTAAAAGCCCCCGCACTAGCGCACCCTGACATGACGAAACCATTTTACATTCAACTGACCACCTTTGAGCAAAGTATCGCTGTCACCGAGCCAAAACCAAAAAGGGGCTATGAGAGTTTTGGCTTATGCATCCCGCAACTTGTCACAGCCAGAGAAACGCTTCACCCCTTGTGAGAAGGTATGCTTAGCCCTAGTATGGAGTCTGGAACAATGGGAATTCATTATCAGGGGAGACGCGTAGTCTTTTAGCTCTGATATGATAAACCTCTTTTAACTTGGTTTTATTGGTTTTAATTCTTCAACTATTGTATTAAGTTTGAGGATTTTATCTTTTGTTATTTTAACCTTTCAACTGCGGGCTGTTTGACTAAACAATATAACTCCCACCGGCTTAACTGGATAATTGGCTGGTGTTTTCAGTATACCTGGACTTGGTGGTTGGCCAAGCTGCCAAGTTTTATTTTATCTTATTTTGAATACTAAAGTTTAACTATCTGCAGCTGGTTTGAAACATGAAGATTACAGGGAGAGAATTATAGACTTTCCTAATTCACAACTACAAGAGCTACTAGACTGGAACTTTTACTCCCCAGCAATCATCTATTTTATTTTAGCCCTGTGGTCTGGAATTTGTTGGCAAGTGAGAAAGAGTGAAATACCGAAATACTAATAATAAACGTGACTGTAATCAGCTGCCGGCTTTTGGTCTGTTTAGCATAACAGTGACCTTATGTATTTTACACTGTGAGTAGATTCGGAGTGGCAGCAGCATTGTCTTGTGGTTCTCCCACTCTCATTTTGTTATATTTTTTATAATAGCTGTAGGAGCCTGTTTGAATTATCTTTTTTTCTTTTTTGCCTGGATTATTTTTGAAAATACTACAGAGCTTTGACTCATCTTGGAGGAGTATAGCATGAATGGAAATGTTGTTTGGGAATTGTGTTAATTTGGCTACTGTTGTATACCTTCTAATTTAATCAAAGAAGAATCAGTCTGCTCCTTTCAGCAACGGGAAGGGGACAGATTAAGAGGACACATGACTCGGACAACTCAACTCCTTCCCCGGCCTGTAAACAGACAAAATTGGATGTCTTTTTTACCTCAAACCAATTCCCTCCTTTGGTAGACAATGTATTTGAAAGTCAAGCTGATGAGTGGAGAGATTTATCTACTTGCTTTGAAAATAATAATGAAGTCAATAAAGATAATCTCAGAACAGCTGATGTGGAGGCTGAGGACTCCATTTTAAACAATTATCCCAGCCTGATTGCTAAAACTGTGGAATTCATCTTTGAGAGATTAAATTGCATTGACACCAAAATTGAGCAACTACTGCAGGCGTTGCCAAATCATCTGTGTACTTCTCCCTGCTCATTTGGGCAAATTGCTCATAAAGAAAATTTGACTTTACATAAGGATGGGACTGAGAGGCCGAATAAGCAGCAGATAGTGAATGGGTCACTACAGTATCAGCTACAATTACAGCTACGTAAAGTATGTATTACAGTTTGCAGATGCAGAGGACAGATGCCGTCCTGGAAATTTAAACATCAGGTTAAGCATCATCTAAAAGCCCTTTTGGGGTTGAGTTTCTCTTCAATTGATTTAATTTCAGTAGAGCCTCTACATAACCCAAATCAGGCTCAAAAAATTCTTCTTACTTTTTTTTTTTTAATTTATTTTTTTTCCCAGAAAAAGTTTTTATTAAGAAACAAGTACAAACAAACACAAATACAATCAACCCCACAAACTTGCCAAATACACTCCCAAGCACCTCGTACATGATACATTCCAAAAATCACAATACTTTCTAAACAGATCTATGTGAGGTACAACAGGATACAACCATACCACCTACTACAACCACCCACCATACACACAGGGAGATGAAGAGGATTTTGAAAAGGAAAAAACAGTATTATTACTCCATACCAAAACCTTTACTTTTAACCCATTCATAGATAGGGTCCCATTCCTCCTGACATTTTTGCACATTACCGTCTCTTAATCTTGTGGACATTAAGTCAGATTCTGCGACATCTAGCAGCTTGTTGATAAATTCGTCTCTATGAGGGGTTTTGTCATTCTTCCAATACTTGGCATAAAGTATTCTAGCGATAGTAACTATATACAATAAAAGTTTCAGCTTTGTCATAGGAAGGTTTTGTCTGCAGATATTTAAAAGGTACATGATTAATTAATCTGGAACATGATTAATTTGTATTTTCAAGATTTTTTGGGCCCAAGTATTGACTTGGGCCCAATATTTTCTAGCACGTTTGCATTGCCACCATATATGAAACAGCGAGCCTTTAGCTTCTTGGCACTTCCAACATTTATTAGAATATGTGGGATAAATTCTAGCCAATCTGTCCGGTGTAAGATACCATCTATGCACCATTTTATATAGATTTTCTTTAAGGTCCGCCGGTTTTATTAATTTTAAGTTCTGTTTCCATGGTTTTTCCCATTCATCCAGGTCTATGTTATAGCCAAAATCTTTCAGCCAACGGATCCATGTTTCTTTCACAACTTCATCTTGCATTTTAACTTGTAATAGCCAATCATACACTTTAGAAATTATCTTCTGTTTAGATTCTAAAATAAGATCTAATTCAATTGGTTTATTCGAGAAACCCTTTTCCTTGTCTTTCTGAAAACATGATTTAAGTTGACACTGTAGCCACCAATTTAATTATAGTGTAGCAGGAAAAGTCCTGTGTTGTCCAATTACTGTTTGATCATACTTACAAACGAGGTCTGAGGCGAGATCAGGAAAACAGCCAAGCTTTATTGATACGCACGTGTGGGCTCAGAGCAGACCGGACCTCTGAGCAATGAACATGGTGGCACGCAGGACTTATATTAGCTGCACATTTGCATAGGCTATATTGAAGCACTCTGAAATACCCCTTCAATGTGTTGCTCAAGGGGTCTGACAGGGGCCTTCAGTGTGGTTCATAACTTTTCACAATCATCAGTCCTCTTCAGCATGAAACCATAAAACATCTGTGCTTAACCACAAGCTACTGCTGATCTTGCCTGTGGTAACTTTTCAGTTCCTCTTTCTCCCTGTTTGCTTCAGAGTTCCTTTCTGCTACTTCTCTTAGCTCAGCAACAGTATTTTATCATAGCAAGCAATTATAAGCAAATAGCTAGGCAAGTCCAGACATGTCCTTGATAGGCCTATCTTCATTGATCCTTGATTCCTGATACATTCCTTTTTCCATAGATCTAAATTATCTTTCCAATATTTCCCTCTTGGCTCCTGCCTCAATAGGGAATCTTCTGTTGTCTGGAGTTCTCTCTGCCGTATGGTCAGAAAGTTGCCAGTTCGGTTAAACTCCCAAGTGAGATTACTTCCAAAATGTCAAGCATCGATATTTCGCAATAATCAAGAGTTTTATTTATTTATTTGTAATTTGTATCCCGCCCTTCCCACCAGGTGGCTCAGGGCGGCTTACAACATATAAAAACTAACATAAGAATATAAAATTAAGCATAAAAGTTTAACATTTCATAATTTACATAGTTAAAATCTAGACATTTCTCACGGTTATATACTTAAAACATTAAAACCATACAGCGATCTTACAGCTACACTCAGTTCAAGTTTCAGTGCCGGTTAGTTGTGAACCAGCCGGAAGAGGACTGTCTTACAGGCCCTGCGGAATTGAGCAAGGTCCCTCAGGGCCCTTACCTCTTCCGGCAGCTGGTTCCACCAGGAAGTGGCCATTACGGAGAAGGCCCTATCCCTTGTAGTTTTCAAACGGGCTTCCTTTGGCCCGGGGACAACAAGGAAGTCCCCGGGCCAAAGGAAGCCCGTTTGAAAACTACAAGGGACAGGGCCTTCTTTAATCAAAAACTTGCTTTATTGTAAAACTCCATAGCTTGCTCCAAGGATGGATTCCTTGGAAGTAATGGCATACATAGTACTGAATAGTATCTTATAGGCAAACTTCAAAAGGCAGGGTTACAGATAACTTCAAAAGAATAACATAAAGATGCAAATTGCGTTGAGAGTTCAAAGGCTACTCACTAGTATCTCTTTTATGGCTCAGGAATGTTAGCTAAGGACAACATCTCCATTTCTCACACATTTTCTGCGAACTGATAAGGCATGGCTGTGTGAATCTGGGGGAGAGGCATTCTACACCATTAATACAAGGTTACATTAAACATCCTGGGTTCAAATGGATTTATTATACATCCAAGGAGGGGAAAGGAGAGGAGGGGGGAGAAGAAGAAAGGGGAAAGGACAAAGGTGATACTCTGCTTTAAAGTAATTAGAAATAACATGCTTGACACTTCCTCCAGCCTATCACCTCTATCTTGCTAACTCCAATCAAATGCATAATTTGATTGATCCTACCCTTAAAGGTCTTTGATCCCTTTCCGAGTGTCAGTCAAAAACTGGTAACAAATTATTCAATTACTCCGAGCTTATCATCCTAGCAAAATGTGCGAAGTTTTCCAACATAGCAATTCAAGATAGCCATCAATGGAACATCAAAGCCCCTTGGTAACTAACAACCCCCATTCATCGAATACCTATATAGTGTGGGTCAAAAACATTGGAGGGAGGGGGGATTGAAATGTCATACGGACTAATATTGAGATAATTAAGAAATAACTAAGTTGTATAACCATATGATATCAATAAATTGTTAAAACACAAAAACCCATATCGGTGTGCATTCTGTAGGGCGCCATTTGCAGTCTGTACCACTCGTTACTCCTGTAATTGAGTCTATAGGGCACGTTATGCTGGTCGTTCGCATTCCTCTCCGTGTCCTTCCCATTGAATGGATGTCTCCTTTTCTGGATCAGGTAAATATTACCCGCTTCAACAACCTTTGAATTCCTCTATTGATAACCTCTATTTTCTTAGTCTCTTGATTGCTTGTACAAAGACCTCTCTATGTAGGTGTAAATCCTTTTGCTACATATCCTAAGTAAACACTATAAAATTACAGTTGCTTGGACTATTCCTGACTGAAAACCCAAACTCCATATCATTGAAAGAAAATTCGCTCTACCTAGTCTCTTAGCTAATTTCCCCATCAATTAAGAGACTTAAAAGCATTGCCTGTAACAATACCATATCACTGAATCTCACAGATGTGTCAGAGAGTTAGACTAAGCTCTGGGAGACTTCAGTTTGAATCTCTGCTGTGCCATGAAAGCTTGCTGGGCGACCTTGAACCATTCAGTTGAACCTACTTCATAGGGATGTTGTAGTGGGGGGAGAACAATATTGTCACCTTCTTTGGGACCCACAAAGAAGAAAATTGGGACAAGTGCTGGCAAGTCACAGTTAACTTACAATGACCCCAGCAAGGGGTTTTCATAATAAGTTCCCCAGATAAGAGTGCAGGGAGAAAAGCTAAGCAAGAATGCACCCAGGTAAAGTTACATTACAGAATGCATGGCAAGAGGAATACAGAGGGAATCACTCTTGACATTCTGCCCCCCCCCGGCTCCCCCCCCCCGGCTTCTCCAGGTGTTTCTGGTGAAAGTCTTTGATAAGTTTCCTACAATTGGTATCATTTGTGTGGACCCATTCTGCTTGGCTGAGGGGAAAGTGGGTCCATTTGATGAGATAGTACAGTTCCCCTCATTTGATCTTTGAGTCTAGAATTTCCTGAACTTCATGATGTCTCTGACCACAAACCAGAGTCGGAGCTGGAGGCTGTTGTTGGGGGTGCCAGACAAAGGGACCAGGATCGCGCTTCAGATAGGTAGCATGAAAACAAGGATGAATATGTTTTAAGTTCTTTGGTAACTCAAGTTCAACAGTCACATTGTTTATAATCCGTTTAATGTGGAAAGGCTTCAGATATTTGATTCCCAGTTTTTTACAGTTTTGTGTGTTTGGGAGATGCTTTGTGGAAACGTACACAGTATTGTCCACCTTGAGGTCCCATAACTTAGAGTGTTTTTTGTCATAATGTTTTAATAAGTTTCCTTAGCTCTAATTAGTTCCTTCTGTATGGCTCCCCAGCCCTATGAGATTCGAGTCCACCATTCAGTAAAATCCACAGGGGCAGTAGAGGGGCGGCAGCGGGAGCACCAGGAAGGGTTCTCCCTCATAGCTATATACCACCAGGAATGGGATAGCACTAGTTGCACTATGAATGCTATTATTGTAAGCATATTCTGCAAAAGGCAGGAGGTGCACCCAATTGTCCTGTTGGAATGAGGTGTAACACCTTAGAAACTGCTCGAGCACTGCATTTGTGTGTTCCGTCTGTCCGTCTGTTTGGGGATGGTAGGCTGAACTGAGCCCCTGTTCTATCCCTGCCAAGGAGCACAGGTGCACCGAGAAGTTGGCAACAAACTGTAGCCCATGGTCAAAAATTATCTTACTCAGAAAAGCATGTAGCCAAAAGACATGTTGTATAAACAATTGGGCCAACCTTTTTGCCATGGGCAGCTGTTTACATGGGATGAAATGAGCCTGCTTTGAAAAAGTGTCCACTACCACCCACACCGCCATCTTCCCATGGGAAGGGGGAAGGTCAGTTATGAAGTCCATAGAGATGCATTCCCAGGGCCGGGAGGCCAGGGCTAATGGCTGTAATTGCCCGGGGGGTAGTCCCCCTCTTTTTTTTGCCATGATGCAGGTTGGGCAACTGATAATGTATTGTGCTATATTATTTTGGAGCCCCAGCCACCAAAATTGTCGTTGTATTAAGTGGATAGTCTTTACAAATCCAAAGTGTCCCCCCAGTTTGGAATCGTGTGCTAGTTGCATGACTCCCACTTGTAGAGGTCCAGGGATGAACAATTTATTGTCCTTGTACCATAACCCCTCGGGGGAGGGGGTGAGCTGCAATCCACTATCAGGTGGTTCAGTCACCAACGCTTCCTTAAGAGACACTAGAAAGGAATCGGGTTGCTCCGCCCCTTTACATTCTTGCGCAAGGGTGGTAACCAGAGTGCTAAGTTGGGCGAGGGAGAACAGTGAGTCTATCACTGCCTCCCGTTTGCTTTTGTGTTGAGGTAAGCGAGATAAGGCATCAGCTAGGAAGTTCAACCTCCCTGGGATGTGCCCTGATGTGAATTTGAGCGTGAAAGAAACCTGCTCACTGCACTTGCTTGGTAGTAAGTTTTCAAGTTGCGATTAGGGACACTCTGTCACAGCTGGGGCCGGGTCAGGCAAAGTCCAGAGGCAGTCCGAGGTCTGTAGCCAGCAAGCAGGAGTGTCCAAGGTGCCAAATCCAAATTGCTGTGCAAGTATCGCAGGTCCGAGGTCCAGAAGTCAAGGTCAGGGAGTCCAGAAGTCAAAAGCCAAAGTCAGGGAGTCAGGAACCAAAGTCAAGCCGGAGTGGATGCTAGAACGTCAAGGAGATGACTAGTTGCTTCCACAAAGCCTCCTCCCAAAGCCCACAGCTATATAGCCCTCTGCTGGCTGTTGCCCATTTGGGCTAATTTCTGGCTCTGGGAGGCAGCCAGGATCCTGTTACAACTCAAGCATCCTTGCTCTTAGGAGGGCCAGAATCCTCTCAAAACTCAGGGCTCAGGGAGCGTCTTGCTTGTGAGCATGCCGCCCTCCTCCGATCCCTGAGGTCCTGACGGAGGCGGTCACGCACACAAGCCACCCGAGAGGGCGAGGCAGGGGGGCTGGGATCTTCTTCAGCAGGAGGCAGGGGTACTGGTGCAGGTGGCAGGGGTACAGTTTCCTCGGCAGACTCGTCTTCCTCTGCAGGGTCCCCAGCACCCATGACACACAAGGTTTTTATGATCATAGCTCAAACGGTTCCCTTGTCCCTTCAAGATAATGCCGCCATTTATCTAAGACCAGTTTAATGACGGAGGCTTCTTTGTCCCACACTGATCAGTTCTGCTCCATGGGGGTGAATTTTTGCAACAGATAGGCGCACGGGTGGAGTTTCCCGTCTCCCCTCCTCTCCTGGAGCAGCATGGCTGCTCGGGCCACGTCACTTGCATCACAATACATGACAAACTTTTCATTCTCATTGGGATGGATGAGACAATTCTGAGATAAATTTTTGTTTAAGCTCCTCGAACGCACTCTGGGGACCACTCTAGCTTGGCGTTTGCTTTAAAAGCGTGGGCGCTTTTGCCTCTGGTTTTTAACAAATTGGTCAGAGGCATGGTGATTTCTACAAAATTGTTTATAAATCCTCTGTAAAAGTTTGCAAAACGGAGGAAACTTTGGAGTTGTTTCCGTGTTCTGGGTGCTTCTCCCTCAACCACTGGCTGAACCTTAACAGGGTCCATCCCCAGTCCTCCTGCTGAGACCTGGTACCCCAGAAAGTCAAGTTCTGCCTTGTGAAATTCACATTTCACAAACAGTTTATTATCATAGAGGGTTTACAACATTTGGCATACTAGTTGAATGTGGGAGGGGAGGTCTTGTGAATAAATTAATACATCATCCAGATAATAGACCATGCTCTTGTAGAGAAACTTGTGCAGAACTTCATTGATTAAGTTCATGAAAACCCCTGGAGCCCCCTTCAAACCAAAAGGCATTGAATTGGCCCAGGGGGGTGTTGAAGGCACTTTTCCATCCATCTCCTTCCCGGATGCAAACCTGGAAGTACGCATCTCTAAAATCCAATTTTGTAAAAATCTTCCCCTGCGAGACTTTGCTTAGCAGGTTCAAGGGGGAGGAGGTACACATTATCCATGGAAATTGTGTTCAGGCCCCTAAATCCGTGCACAGTCTCAAACTGCCATCTTTTTTCTTGCATGTGGGGGCCGCATGTGGAGATTTGGCTGGTCGGATAAACCCCTATTGTAAATTTACATCCAAAAATTTCTTTAGCTCCTTACTCTTCACTCTACTAATTGAATACAGTTTTGCTTTGAGAAGGGGCTCCCGCTCCACCAGTTCAGTTGCACAGTCTGTTGGTCTGTGAGGGTGGAGTTTGTCCGCTTTGACAATGTTAAACACCCCATGTAAATCTCTGTATTCTGGGGGGATGGAGGAGACTTCCAGCACAGTTTGACACAATTTCTCAACCTGGGGGGGGGGGGGTTGGGGACCCCATTCTGAATTCCAATGGTGTTTATCACATCCCCTATCCTGGAAATAGATAGCGTTCCCACTCCATTGCACAAAGGGTTCGTGGTCCACCAACCACTCCAGACTGAGGACAGCCTGGAACTTGGCGGAGGGCGCTATCATGAAAGTTCAGGGTTCCCGATGCTCCCCCACTCCCAAGGCACATATTTCTGTTCCCTCAGTACATGGCTCCCCCCTCATTGGCTCCCTGTCCATTTGTTTGAATAGTAGGGAGTTGGGGAGCGGTTTTCTCTTAAGCCCTAATGCATCCACTAAACTTGGGGACAGTAGGTCCTTCGAACACCCCGAGTCCAGGAGGGCCCGGATGCATGAGAACCTTTTAGTCACTTGGTTTACTAGCGTGATGGGCACAAAATACACAGTTCCTGAGATTCTCACCCATAGTGGCGTGGCTGTCACACTGACGTGCTGCTGCGTGCTCTTCACAGCAGGTCATTGTCATTTCCCAGCAGCTGTTCCTTGTTGTCTTCCTCCCCCAAAGCCTCAGGAGTTGGGTCCCAGCAGTGCAGCATGGCAGCCTTCCCTTTGCTGGGTGGTGACTTGGCTGGGCCTGATTTCTTCTTGGGCTCCCCCTTCACTGAGGTGGGCAGCCTTGCCTTGCTCGGCTTGCTGGGGCATTCACTGGCTACGTGATTCTCTCCATCGCACTTGAAGCACAGCCTGGCTTTCGCCCGACATTTCCTCTTTCCAGGGGTGAGCGGAGGTTCCTGGGGCTGTCTGATCAGAGAGGACTTCTGACCCTTCTTCTTAAGGTCTCGTGGTCCCCCTCCTTCTTGCTGTTTGTGGTGGAGGGCTATGATCTTTCGGTGGTCTTCAATTGCAAGCTAGTTGGATCCAGTCGACTAATGACTGCGGGTCCCCCGTTTTGAGGGCGTCTCCAAAGATGCTAGAATTGAGGCCTCTTTTGAACTGCTCAATTCGAGCCCCATCATCCTAGCAGTGCACCTTTGCATTTAGGAGGCGGAATTCGCTGGTATATTCTCTCACTGATTTCGACCCCTGTCATAGTTCTTGTAGGGCCGATATCGCATTAGTTTCCTGCAGGGGGTCCTCAAAGTGGTTGTGTCGGGCCCAAAGCAGCTCTCTAGCAGAGTTTAAGGCGGGGGAGTGAGCTTCAAACAGGGTCACGAACCAGTCCGCCGCCGTTCCCTTCAAACAGCCCCTGATGTAGATTACCTTCAAATCTTCTGTCGGGAAGTTGCATGCCTACTCTTTGAGGTGGCTCCATAAAGTAACCCAGTTTTGCTGGAACCCCATCAAATTTTGCTTCATGGACTCTTGGGCCCCCTGACACCTGGACCGGTTTCTCAAGCACACCCGGTGATGGGGGAGGGGGGGGCTGTTCGCCACCTGCTGGCACCCCTTCCTGATGCTCTTCCACCCAGAGCAGCAGGTGGTTCTCAGTCAGGAAGCACCCCAGTGACCTGAGCAGCTGCATCTTGTAGTTGACAGGTGAGGCCTTTCATCTCCTGTACCAGGAACTCATTCATCATCAGTATCTCATCTCACAGTTGCCGGCATTGCAACGCTAGCACTTTGTGAATCCAGTCACCCGAGCCTTCGCTTATCCTGCTCCAGCGGGAGGGTACCACATCCTTGCGGATGACACCTCCTCATCGGACCCCCACGTGTTGAAGGCTCCGTAGAGGCCTGATGACCAATGTCAAGAGGGGTGTCCCCCATAAATGTCTCTGATAATACTCTCCCAGAGACCCCTTGACCCCCAATCCTTTTTCCTGACCGTAACAGAGGAGGGAACTAATCTCAGTCCCTCCAGTTTTGGTTCCTTGTTCACTAGTTTAGTTGGTTCTTCCTTAGCTTTGTCCTTCTCATCTCCTGACATCTTTGGGGATGGATAGGCCACTAATAGGTGAGTCTTAGCAATATGTCAAGACTAGGGTAGTGCATTCGGCTCGGCCGAGCCGAAAATACAGCCGAATCAACGCTGATTCGGCTGTATTCGGCATTGCCTGCAGCCGAAAGCCATTGCCGCCCATTATGCGGCTCCCGAACGCGGCCGCCGTATTCTTCCGAACCTCTATTCGGAAGAATACGGTACGGCTGTCAAAAGGCAGCTTGTACTGTACTTCAATAGAAAAGGCGGGAAATGGCTTTTGCAGCCTCAATGGAGCTGCTTGCTTAGCTTCCCGCCTCTCCTATAGCCTCCCTGGGAACAGGGAGGGGGGGAGGGGGAAAAGGAGCCCCAGCAGCCAATCCAAAGCATGCATTTGCAAAATGCAATGCAAATGCATGCTTTGCAGGGCTGTTGTTGTGTGCTGTGTAGCTGATGGCCCAGCCATCAGCTACATTGTTATTTTGATCTTTTGCTTACTTGGGTATCCAAGTAAGCAATGTTCTCTGGCCAATCTGAGAGAGCAGTGCTATTTTTTGAAATTGCTCTCTGTAGGGCCAGAGAACCTTTTTAAGGAGTCTTCCTGCTGGACTCCTCCTCATTGCTGTGTTGGTGTATGTGGTGTGGGTTGGTGTGAGAGAGATTGTGCTGCTGGTGGTGGCTGGCCCTTCCTTGGCTTAAGCTCCTGCCTGCTGCTCTCTCACTGCCTTACCAACCTCCCTGGACTCAGAGAAGACAAGGTAAGACAGTTTTGGGGTTCTTGTTTTAGTTTTTGTTGGTAAAAGGACTAGAGTCCCTTTACTTGTTCAGATTTGGGTGGGTGAGTGCTGGGTGGGTAGGGTAGCCTATTTGGGGTTGAGGTTAGGTTCTGCAGCTGGGGGGGCCTGGGGTGGGGTGGTTTTGCTAATTTGCCCATATCTTAATTTAGTGAGAGGACTTTTTAAAGTGCAGTGTCCTTTTACTTCTCCTACTTTGGGTGTCTTGGATTTCTTGGGGTTAGGGTGAAGGGGGTTTTTTTGGGGGGGAGTTCCTGTATTATTAAAAGTTGAGTTTTTTACTGTTTCATTGTTTGATTTGTTGCTGCTGTGTTGTGTTGCTGCTGTGTTACTTTTATCTTCAGGTTATTGGGGGGGGGGTGCTGTTTGGCCTAATTTTCATTGTTTTGTCCCTCTTTTCTGGTTCTGGTTTTAGGGGTGGGGGTGTTGTTGTTGACTGATTTGGCCTGAGTTTTATTATTGGTGAAAGGCCACTTTTTAAAATCTTGAGTTGGTTTGCTTGGCCTCTTGTGATTCTCTGGTTTTGTTTTGGTTTTTTAAAATTACCTCTGGTTGGTGTGGGGGTTGGCAAGGGTGTGTGTGGGCTGGGTCACTTTCTTGTTGTTATAGAGTGATTTTTGGAATCTGAGTGTGCTCTCGGTTTGGCTAGGGCCACTAAATAGGCTGCCCCACTAATAAGGGTGTTTTTAGGGATTGTGTTTTTTTGAAATTAAAAAAAAATTAATCCAGTTTAGGGCTTTATCTCCTTTCACAATTCAAGTAGGCCAGATAGGGGTGCTTTAAAAAGTTTCTAGGTTTCTCATAAAAGGCAGCGTGACTACTAGGCCACATCAGGCTCCCTTTTAAAGAGACTAGGGTTGCAGCAGTGGTGCATCTGGCTTTCAGCCACTGAAAGCTGGTGCATCCTTAGATTTCCACAGGGTAAACCACAGCTTCTCTCACGTTATAGGGGACACCTGATTTCTAGTTTGCAAGGAAATCAGGTGTACCAGGATCTAGTTAGGAGAAGTTTAACTAGGAGGATATAACAAGGATTGCCTTCATCTCGAGGTAGCCTTTTAAAAACTGCAGCCAGGTAGAGGCAGGATCACCTAGTCTCCTAAACTTTACCAGACTACTACTACTACCCCAACCCAAAGAAGGACAGGTTAGGGACCAAAAAACAAATAAACAAGCTTTGGTGGGAGGGTTTTTAAAAAGAAGTCAGGGCACCTGTTGGTTCAGGGTACAGTGCAGTGAGTTAGGTTTGTAAAAAACCCCACTCTCAGTTCAGGTTCTGTGAGACTGGCCAAGGGTGACATGAGTGACAGGCAGCAGAAGAGGGGCCCTGGGGGCAAGGCCAAGGAGAAGACTAGAGGGGTGGAGGGGAGGGGGAGGGGAGGACCCAGGTCTCCCCCCCACCTGTGCGTGGGGCCACTCCACAGCCGCTTTCCAGCACTCCGACCTCTGGCCGGAGTGTGATGAAGAAGAAGGCCCGCCTTGGGCCCTTCATCGAGGCTGCTGCTGGGGCGCCCCGAGCCAAGGTGCCATCAGGTGCTGGCACTGCGCAGGGGTCTGCTGCTCGGGCAGTCTCTCCTCCAGCTGATGTCGCTTGGCCTCAGCAGCCGGAGGAGGGGCAGCAAGAGCAGCCCTCCTTGGAGATGAGCTTTGGGGACAGTTTTCTGTCCAAAAAGATCACCCCAAGGAGGGTGCAGAGTGTCGTGCAGGAGCTGGAGGAGAAGCTGGTTGAGGAGGACCAGCCCCCTTCTTCGGTTCCTTCGGGCACCAGCAGACCTTCAGGGGATGGCCAGGAGGGGAGGCCGCATGGGGTGGAGGGGGAAGAGATGGAGACAGACGAGGTGCCTCCATCTCCGCCCACTTCCCCCCGGCGGCCAGCCCCTCCTGCCACCCCGAGGCACGATGTGTCTCCCCCGAGCACCTCAAAGGAGGTGGCTCCGGACACCCAACCTGCCAGTCAGTTTGGGCATCCGTTCACCTCCGAAGTATGGAAGCATTTCCAACTTATGGAGGATCCACGTTATGCGCAGTGCAAGCTGTGTAGGGCCCGGATCAGTCGTGGGCGGGACCTTGCCCACCTGACTCCGGGGGGGATGCGGAATCACCTGCGGAAGCACCACCCAGGGGTGCTTCTTAAGGGGGAGAAGCAGGCTGGTGCTGTGTTGTCCCAGCGGACAACAACAACACCCAGCCAGGGGGTCCGTCCCATCGCGACTACCCCCGCTCTCCAGGAGCGTTCCGTGGGAGAAAAGGGACGCCAGGCATCTCTGCCTGAGATGTTTGGTAGGGGCACCTCTGTGCCAAGAGGGGGAATCAGGCACGGCAAGAAGGTGATCGCCTGGCACCTTGCCAGGTCGGTCGCCCATGGGCTTCCGTTTTCAGTTGTCGAGAATCCTGGGGTGCGGGGGTTGCTGGAGTACCTGGCGCCCTGGTACAAAATTCCTGCTAGAACCACCCTTAGCAGGACCATTGTGCCAGCTCTTTTCAGGGCGACCAGATCTGTGGTGAAGGAGCATTTGTCCCGTGCTGCCGGGGGGACTGTTCATTTCACCTCAGATATCTGGACCTCCAAACATGCGTTCGAGGGGTATCTCTCCCTGACTGCGCATTGGTGGCAACCCAGTGAGGTGGTTGGGGGTGGCAGTAGTGACAGGCAGGGTCAGGGCCGCCGGGCCGGCTATCGCTGTGCCTTGCTGCACGCCGAAGCAGTCGACGCGCCGCACACGGCGGACACTCTCAGAGCCATCCTCTCACAGCACGTAGAGGCCTGGGTAGGCAGCGGGGGGGACGTCGCCAGGGGCTTCGTGGTGACTGATGGTGGCTCAAACATCAAGGCGGCCGCCCAGTGTGCGGGCCTAAAACGCCTTCCTTGCGTGGCCCACCTTCTCCACCTCGTGGTCAAGGACGCATTGGGGCAGACGAAAAACAATGATCGTGTGTATCAGGCCGCGACCCATGAGTACCAACTTCTGCTCCAGAAATGTCGGTACATCACGGGTCACTTCTCACGCAGCAATACGGACTCGTATCGGCTGCGTGAGAAACAGACACAGACAGGCGTGCCATGGCACCGCCTGTTTGGTGACGTCAGCACACGCTGGAACTCCACCTGCGCCATGCTGGAGCGCATGGTGGAGCAGAGAGCAGCCCTGGATGCCTTTGTCTCTGAGACGAGGGTCTTTCGGGATGAGAACCGTCTCACCCAAGAGGATTGGGTGGTCATTTCTCAGACTGTGGAGGTTCTTGGGCCCTTCAAGACCTACACAGAAATGCTCTCGTCTGACACGGCGAGCATCGCACTGGTCGTCCCCATGGTCCAGATGGCCCATGAGGACCTGGCCTCATTTCTAGTGCCAGCTCAAGGCCGTGCAGACGTTCTTCCAGCGGTGCGCGCCCTGGTTGTTAGGCTGCAGGTTGGGCTAGAGGCCCGCTTTCAGCCTTTCACCCAGGATAAGGTCTACATGATGGCGGCCATGCAATCGCCTGCAACCCTGGACAGTTCAGAAGTTGATCTTCCTGAAGGTCAACTTGCCTCTGTTCGGCTCCCCAAACATGGACTTTGAGATTGAATGAAGTGAGCACCTACTTGTGCCTGCATCCTCTCTTGGCCCGCGCTTGGAAGATGGTTGTAAAACGCTCCTCCAATAAAAACTGACTAGAGTCCAAAGACAGCCCAAAAACTCACTCACAAATTGATTGGCAGTGCATCCCCCCCCCTCATCCCTCCCCAAACCAAAAGTGAATGCTGGTTTAAAAACTGCAAAGCGATCCAAATTTCTCCAGTCCTCCACCCACACATGCCTAATAATACTGAAAGGGCCATTGCAGCCCCCAACTGTAACCGACAGCACCCACAGGCATAACCCACCCAGTTTTTTTTTCAGGGACAGGAGGAAGAAAGAGGGAGGTGCCAGTGATGATGACAGGCAGCCAGCAGCCATACCAATGCTGAGGTCCCTCTAATGGGACAGTGATGCTGGTGTGTTACTGCTGAGCTGAGAGAGAAGGAACGGTTGCCTTCCTCTCACATAATCTGAGGCCCTCCCAGTGATCTTCCTCATTTGGGGTGCAATTCTGGCTCGCCTCCTCGTGGTGCACCCTGGGTAACGCGAAAGGGCCGGGACCAGCCAACCATCCATCACTCAAGGTAAGTCAAAATGCTTCTTGCTTTGTGTTGCAGAATGATGTTGAGCTAGGTGTGGTGGTCCACCACTTCTCTTGTTTGAGAGACTAGAGTTGTGTTGTTTGGGGCAGGGAAGCTGGCACCTGGGTGAGAGACCCAGAGGCAGCAGGCTTTTTGTGGTTTGCCAGCTCTCCCCGTGTTGTTTGGGGCAGGGCTGGAGAGCTGGCACCTGTAGATTGTGTTGTTTGGGGCAGGGAAGCTGGCACCTGGGTGAGAGACCCAGAGGCAGCAGGCTTTTTGTGGTTTGCCAGCTCTCCCCGTGTTGTTTGGGGCAGGGCTGGAGAGCTGGCACCTGTAGATTGTGTTGTTTGGGGCAGGGAAGCTGGCACCTGGGTGAGAGACCCAGAGGCAGCAGGCTTTTTGTGGTTTGCCAGCTCTCCCCGTGTTGTTTGGGGCAGGGCTGGAGAGCTGGCACCTGTAGATTGTGTTGTTTGGGGCAGGGAAGCTGGCACCTGGGTGAGAGACCCAGAGGCAGCAGGCTTTTTGTGGTTTGCCAGCTTTCCTCGTGTTGTTTGGGGCAGGGCTGGAGAGCTGGCACCTGTAGATTGTGTTGTTTGGGGCAGGGAAGCTGGCACCTGGGTGAGAGACCCAGAGGCAGCAGGCTTTTTGTGGTTTGCCAGCTCTCCCCGTGTTGTTTGGGGCAGGGCTGGAGAGCTGGCATCTGGGTTTGCTGCAGCCAGGTCTGCAGAGCAGACCTTGAGCAGATTGTGTTTTGTACTGCCACGACGTTGGCAACTGGGTTTTTATTGGTGCCTGCCAGGCCTGCAGGGTTCATAGATTCGATAGAGGGATGTAGTGCATTTGGGGCCTATAGAGATTCTCTGGTGTGAGTTAGGTTTGGCTTTGGGTGCCCCAGGAATTGGACCCCCTGGTCCAATTTTTTTTTGGCCTTGTGGGTTTTGTGTGGGACAGTCCCCTGAAGCTGCACAGCAGTTTGGGGGGCTCTCCTCAAAACCTCCTGCTCCCCAGAGCCACTTTTCCCACGACAATTGCAGTGAGGAAGTGGCTCTAATTGGTTTTTTCTCACCATTGGGAGCAGTGTTCCTTTTGGGGTGCCCACAGATGGGTGCTGTCTTTTGGGGCCAGGGGGGTTGCACGCTGGGGAGTC
Organism: Heteronotia binoei; assembly: GCF_032191835.1. NCBI lineage: Eukaryota > Metazoa > Chordata > Lepidosauria > Squamata > Gekkonidae > Heteronotia > Heteronotia binoei. Next base: position 101,146,480 of record NC_083224.1, read on the forward strand.
CCCTGAAGCTGCCCTGCAGTTTTGGGGCCTCTCCCTCAAACCCCCCTCTGGCCAGAGCCACTTTCTCCACAGCAATTGTAGTGGAGGAAGTGGCTAATTGGGCTTTCCCCATCATTGTTGGCAATGGGCCTTTTGGGGAGCCCAAAGACAGGGACCCCCTGGCCCAATCTTTTTGGGACTTGGGGGGGGGGGTTGTAGGGGAGAGTCCCCTGCAGGTCCCCTGCAAATTTGGGGGCTCTCCCTCAAACCCCCTCCCCTCCAGGCAGCTTCAATTATACCCTATTTGCCATTGATTTCAATGGCACATAGGGTATAATGATGGAATAGGGGCACCCTCTTTGGGTGCCCCTGGAATGGGACCCCCTGGCCCAATCTTTTTGGGACTTGGGGGGTTTGGAGGGGAGAGTCCCCTGCAGGTCCCCTGCAAATTTGGAGGCTCTCCCTCACCCCCCCCCTCCAGGCGGCTTCAAATATACCCTATTTGCCATTGATTTCAATGGCCCATAGGGTATAATAGGGCCGTATATTCGGAAATAGCCGCGCATTACCGTATATGCGGCTATTCCGAATACGGCATTCAGAAGCACAGGGGGAATCCGAATTTTTTTTCCCCGTGTACTTCCGAATCCGTGTATTTCCGAATTTTTTTTTTTTGCACATTCCTAGTCAAGACCTCAAGTCAAGGAATAACACAATCCAACAATTCAGCAGTTTATTCCATAAGAATCTTAAGGCAGTACACCATCTTTGCTAAGACTAACATCTTAGCCCAGTGACTCTCCTTATAACCCTTTGCCTCAACCATTACATTTCAAGCACATAAGCGTGGCAAGCAAAGTGGGAATAGTTTTTTTGGCAGGGCCCCCTCCCACCCCAAGTCTTAGAGTCCAGGTGCCTAATCTTTACTTCACAAGTGTCTGACCTTGAGGCCGGTGGAAACAGCTTGAATAATAAGTTCCCCAGATAAGTGTGCAGGGAGGAAAGCTAAGCAAGAATGCACCCAGGCAAAGTTACATTACAGAATGCATGGCAAGAGAAATACAGAGGGGATGACTCTTGACATTATGCACTTCCATTGGTTTCAATGAAAAATTGTGATCTGAGGAAAACATAAAGGGGCATTCTTCAGGACAAAAGTGGGGTTGGATCTAAACCTCCTCTGTGCTCTGATGATCACAATATCCAGAATGGCAATTTGTTTGCTTTATTTATAGCCAACCCTTTTTTGCTGAGGTTTAGGCAGGTTACAGAATATTTTCAAAATGCAATCAAGCAGCATAAAACATCCAATGAGCAATACAATAGAATTAAGATTACAAAATGAGAAAACAATGCAACTAACAAACATTGTAAAAAAAGACATATAACATAAACAATGAAGAAAATGGATTACAAAAATAGAAGACAATACAACAATAGCAAGATGATGGCTATAAAAACACTGTAGTAGACTACAGTCCTATTCCTTATAAAAATCACCTTCTTGAACTGTTATGTTATTCTACAGTTCTAATTCCTTTTTAAAATGTCCTCTTAAACATTCCTGTGTCAAGTCTGTCTATAACTCTGGCTCAAGCACAGAGCATGCTGGGTAGAACCAAAGTATAACCAAATGCTGCTAGCTAACCCTCTCTTCCTTTCCCCCCTCCTTTAGAGGTCTGGTACTGCTTTGAAATGGTAAAGTGTGAAGAGGAAGGAGAGGGGGAGAGGAAGGAGCCTGGGAGCATCAAGGCCAAGCGGCCTCTAATCAACATGAGAATGTATTTGTAACATCTATGTGTGAATGTCCTCTGCACAATCCCTCCCCCATGGGAATCTTTTTGAAGTATACCTTATATGCAATGTATCTACTGTATAGACTTTAGTCTTTTCAAGACCTGGCTTAGGCCACAAGTAACAGTATCAATAAAATAGAGTCTTTGTATCCACACTGACTCATCATTGAATCTGCAGACTTGACATCCTTTTTTGTATGTTCTGTGATTAATAGAAGTGTGGGTGCTTTCCTGACCAGATGAGTCATCCAGGAAGCCCTGGAGTTGTTCATCTACCTCTCTATATCAGGGGTGGCCAATGGTAGCTCTCCAGATGTTTTTGCCTACAACTCCCATCAGCCCCAGCCATTGGCCATGCTGGCTGGGGCTGATGGGAGTTGAAGTAAAAAACATCTGGAGAGCTACCATTGGCCACCCCTGCTCTCTCTATATATCATCTGAGAGACTGGGTGATAACTGGCCACAACATTCTTTGGTAGAATTTTTTTTAAAGTTGTCAGTAGATGACAGCATGTTTTAGTAACCAAGGAAAAGCATCCCGAGACAGTGACTGATTTATGACAGACATCAGCGACATCAATGTGATCCTTATGAGATTTCACCAAAGAGGATGGTAAAAGATCCAGAATACAAATGATGGTCTTCACCACTTTACAAGTGATGGTCTTGCTAACATTCATCAAAGTAACTGGATAGATGTGATCTATACACAGACTAGATGGTGCACTGGACATTTCTAGTGTATTACTACAAGAACCCAAACTGGAACATGTTTTAAATATTTTTTTTAGCAAAGGACTTTATACAAGTGTCTCAACTAATTATCAGTTCCTGAGAATTCAAAGACTCAGATTTTGATATCAATCAGTGACCACATAACTTTAGACAACTCTGTTAGGCACAAACTAGTTGACGCAGTGGTAGCAGGAAAGTTGGGTTCTTTGCCACTGTCCCTAGTATGTCAATGAGCTCTTAGCATGCCATTCTAAACTCCTCTGAGTGATCTTCAGTTCCCTAGCTGTGTATTAAAGCAAGGTGTCAGATTCTGCCTTGTGAGAGTGAGAGAGGTCAATGAGGAACCATAGCTTTCAAAACAAAGACGTTTTGCCCCACTATCTATTATGATGTAGCTCCTTTGCCTCATGGAACTCAGTGAGATCCATGAAAACTGAGCCATGCCATTGTTACATCTCCCCATGATAAGGGAAGGACGATCAACTTGGTGATGATAGAGTCAGAGAAGGAAAGGAGGTCTATATATCATGAGTGAGAATTTCTCAGCATGGCAGTTAATGACAGAACAAATCCTCCAGTTATATCTGTTCAGTAAGCTGCTGTTGAAGGTTCATTATACACCCCTAGGTGTATAGTGACTCATTCCAGTACACACTTTGATGCTTCTATTTTGTGCCTATTTTGTGCATGGTGATCATATGCACTGGTAAAATTGGTTTGACACTTGAGAGGAAACTTTAGAAATAGACATCATATCCAAGAAAATCCCACAAAATATTCAATCCTAGTAATATCTGCTACAAATGGCAATACAGGACTCATTTGCAGCCATATAGTGATAATAATTTACTGGCAAATGTTTTTAAAATAATTCCAGTTCTAATCACATATGTTAAATTTGCTACAGTTTAAAATGTTGTCCCTTTTGATACTCTTTGGTTTTGTAAGAATATGTTCAAAGGAGGTCAGCTGGAAATATTCTAACAAGGAATAGTAGAATAGGATTCTGATTCTGTTTGATGGAAATAGGGTCATGATTAATAGAATATCCAGGGGCATTTTTGTTGTGCTGTTAGCAATGGAATACTGCAAATAGATGATCAGAAGGCCAAGCTTCCATTTAGAGCTCCCCCCTCCAGCTCTTGCTAAACTCTGTTAGTGGGGTGCTTGTGCTACACAGTGTCCAGTACCAATAAAGGGATTTCCTGCCACCATAATGAATGGGAATCAAGTGTTGTATCTCTGTAGGGTTCAACTAGCATTGCTAACTGCCTTGAGAGAGAGAAAAGTCATATCCCTCTAACAGAGACTTAATGAGATACTATTTATTGGGTGAGTGATTTTATTACCCTCTGTGCTATGTGCCCATTTCCACACATTAAGCTTCAGTTTAAGGGACACCACAATTTCCCCCAGATCAGTTGACAACCCTAAAATGCTGCCTGAAGGGTTGAACAGATATTAACTTTTAAAGGTCAAGGGCTGTTTTTCCTAATAGTCCTGCCATTGCAATGCCCCCAAATGTAATAACTATTGAAATATGGGTGGGAGGTTCTGTGGCAGAGGATGGAAAATGGCCTGGTTTCTGTCTTAGTAAAAACAAAAAAATCACTTGGTAGGTAAATGAACAAGTAAGCAAGCCAGTGCTAGAACTGTGCTGCAGTTCTGAAAGGGTGTGGAATTACTGCATGAAAGAAAATTCCTTACTGGCATTTCCCAATTTTATTTTTATTTCATTTTTATTAAAGTGTTAATTTTTATTTAAAGAAGTGGAGCTAGGAAGCTTTTTTTCAGAAATTAAAACCTTATGAAACCATTTTCAAAAGGCCAGGAACTCTATAGAAATTGGAAGCTGCCTTGTGTCACCAGTGATGGTACCATTGGCACTATCCAATTAGTGCTCCTGTCAGCTATACAACTACATTACCTACTATTCAGTTGCAGCATGAATACTGAGTTCTTAGCAAAGGTATAAAATATGGAGAGAACCAAAGCATTATAAATGTGCTGTCATCTCTGTACAAAACCTAAAACTCTTTAATGGATGGAAACAGATAAGGAACACAGATAGATTCTAATGCAGCAGAAACAACCAGGACAAAGAGAGTTCTGCTGTGAGGAATCAATGTAGCATTGCAGGAGTATCAAAGGTTTCTGGTACTCCAATCACTGAATTGTCACAATTCAAAACTTCAGCTTGCAAGAGCCCCATGAAAACCTTAGCCAGACTCTGGTAGGCTTAAATGTTTGTGAAAGAGCAGGGTGGGTAAGGCAATTTTACAGTGAGCATTCATTAAAACACCTTCAAATGGATTTACTGTTCCAATTACCCATGTGCATGTTTAACACACTCATGGGGCGTTTTCGCACTGACCTTAATCGGCAGCGACGTCCCTCTTCACCACGCAGGATCTGCGCAGATTTCGCACCAATTGCTGCGGAGCACCCAGAAGAGCCGCAAAGTCCCGTGGCTTTTGCGGCGCAAATGGAAACTGGTTTTTGGCGGTTTCCATTTGTGCCGCAAAAGCCGCGGGACTTTGCGGCTCTTCCGGGTGCTCCGCAGCGATTGGTGCGAAATCCGCGCAGATCCTGCGCGGTGAAGAGGGACGTCGCTGCCGATTAAGGTCAGTGCGAAAACGCCCATGGTATCTTGTGGTTATGAGAATGAATGGCAGGGGCAGATAAGCAAAATCACAGTTAATTAAACAAAAGTGAGATTGTTCCTGTGCTGCTGCCCTTATGTGTTTTAGGAAGATACTGTTGCTAGACAATTTCTTAGCACTCATGCTATTTACACTCTAGGGACGGATAGGACAGAGTTGCCAGCATATTTATGACAGGGCTTCTGTGCTTTTAATAGGAAAGATACCAGCAGAAACTGAGTAGGTGAAGCTTTTCTAGCATGAAGACAAAAATATGACACATACTTCAATGAGTAAATTCCTTCCCCTAATACTATTTAAAACACAGGAGCCGTACTATGAACTCCTGACAACTCATTTTCTGCTGACTTCTCCCCAAATCTGAACAGAAGATTTGCTTTTAAATAAGATGACTGGATTATTTTTTTTATTTTTTCTATCATCAAAGCACAAGGGCAACCGTGATTTTGCCCTACTTTTCAGAAACATTTTTTTAAATAGATAGACTCTGAAATCTGCTTTAGCTGTAGTGGCTCAAGGATTTACATTGCTGTCACAAATAAAGAACATAAGAGAAGCCGTGTTGAATCAGGCCATTGGCCCATCCAGTCCAACACTCTGTATCACACAGTGGCCAAAATACACACACAGTGGCTAATAGCCACTGATGGACCTCTGCTCCATAATTTTATCCAATCCCCTCTTGAAGCTGGCTATAAATTGTACAAAGATAGTGCAGCAGGTCTCGCTCATTAGAATAAACACTGTGCTTGATCATAACTTACGTTGATGGCTGGTTGCTGAAACATTGTAGCAAGGGGATCCTTGTGCCATGTCATGTCTCTGCCTTGAACTCGTGAGGAGAACCACATCTCAGATTCTAAATGGTCTGAAATCCAATTTCTGGAATCTTTGTTTTGAATATTCTTAGAAGCAAAAGTGGAAAGGACCTGACATCAGCCCTCGGAGCTCTGCTGTCAATGCCATTCAAAGCAGACAGTATTAAGCTCATTGGAGCAATATTCTTTGTAGCCTAATATCCTCATGCTGGCAGCAGAAGGGAACTCAGCTGTTGCATGATGCACCAAAATTGTGGCTCCCAGTTTCACCATTCTTCCTCATTCTTCTAACATTCTGAATTACCCACTATCAGAGTAACAGAAAAGTGGATTTCTATTTCCTCTGCTCTTTCAATTCCTGTTGTGTGCAGTCATTCTAATCTGAATGAGAGAATGAGTGTAGGGTGGATGGAACTGAAAATATTTGTGGGTGAATTAATCTAGGCTAGTAGAGTGTGGTCTGCAGAATGAACTCTTGGATATGATGTGAATTAAAATGGCTCTCTCAGTGCCTGTAACTTGACTGACCTCATTCCACTCACTGCACAAGATTAAAAACTTCTTGTGTCTGGAAAGGCTCCAGGATGAAGCATGAAGTGTGACAGCTTTGTCTGTTGTTTCCAGTACAGTTCAAAAGAGATTGCTGTGGCATTAGGCTAGTGATTTAAGCAAGATATTAGAATGTCTTGTTGAGGGGCTCTTTTAGCATCAACAACTTATAAGGCACTGAAACTGCATTCTAAACACTATTCCATAGTAGCAAGTCCCACTGAACTCAGTAAAGCTTCTTTGTCATGAACTTGCCTAGGATACTGCCGTACAAGCAGGGTTTCATAGAGCTCTGAGAGAGAGCAGAGAAGAAGTGCTACAAGGGTGAAGTTTGGCTTTCTAAGCAGCTGGAGAAGTTGCTGAGAATTTCTGCATTTGTGTGACTGTGTGATAGTTGAAAATTCTGAGTTTGTGGTTGCTGGGGAACTGCTGTTTGTTTGGTTTGAGTGGGCCGAAGGTGATTGTTGCTGATTGATTAGGAGTGGCGGAAGGTGATTGTTGCTGATTGATTAGGAGTGGCTTTGTTCCCCACCCTCTTTGCATTATTAAGCTGTGCCTTGCCAGAGAGCTAAAGAGCTCTTGGCCTGTGGCTCCTAGCCTGGGGGCTCTGTAAGGACCATGAACCCAGATTCCTTGAGTTCCCTATAAGGTAAGTAGACCCTCCAGAAGGAGAGCCACATAAACAAAGAGGATTTAAAAGGGGACTGTATATTTTTGAAAAAAGCTATCATGAAGGTAGAATGCCAGCAGGGGGGTGAGGGCTTTCCAGTATTTTGCACTGAGTGTCACATGTATGACTATCTGCCCACAGGACAGAAGTCTTGGGTATGTGCTCAATGCAAGGAGCTCCTGGTCCTCAGGGGACGACTTCGTACCCTTAAGACCAAGGTGACTGACCTGGAGAAGCAGAGACAGTCAGTAAGGCACTCAGGGACGACTCTCGGGGATGTATTAGATGAGCCCTATTCTGAACATGGCAACCCCATTGCTGCCAAAGAGCATGAGGGTCGAGAGAGAACAGGGCACCGGGCTGAGGATAAGGGGAATGCACCCTCAGTAGGGACCTCTTCTTCAGGTGGTGAGCGGGTATCCTTTCACACCAAGGAACCATCCCTAGGCAGGGAAAGAGGGGGGGTCTTGGTAGTTGGTGATTCGATCCTTAAGCAAGTAGACAGCTGGGTGGCAAAACGGTGTGCTGACCGTATGGTGACTTGCCAGCCTGGTGCGAAGGTAGTGGACATTACGTGTGTTGTAGATAGGCTGATAGACAGTGCTGGGGAGGAGCCAGTGGTCGTGGTGCATGTTGGCACCATCGATGTTGGGAAATGCAGTCGTAAGGTCCTAGAGGAAAAATTTGGGCTGCTAGGCAGGAGACTTAAGACCAGGACCTCCAGGGTAGCCTTCTCAGAAGTGCTACCTGTTCCATGTGCAGGGCTGGAGAGACAGGCGCAAAGTCTCAATTTGTGGATGAGATGATGGTTTAGGGAGGAAGGGGTTAAATTTGTTAGGCACTGGGATGCTTTCTGGAACAAGTGGGAGCTGTACAAAAGAGACACTTGTCCCCAGATGGAACCAAGCTTCTGGTGCTTAAAATCTAAAAGGTGGCAGAGCAGTTTTTAAACTAAATATTGGGGGATAGCCAACAGGAGATGAAATGTCTCTGGTTCGGGAGAACTCATCTCAAAAAGATGAAGGGTTAGCTGTTACTTTTCTGGGTAATGGATCAGAGTTGTCCACTGAGATGGTGACAAACAGTATGGGCTGCCTGCCAAAGTCTCGAGGCAGCAGGAGGAAGGTTGTGGGCCTAACTTGCCTGGGAAATTATAGATATTTGTGTACAAATGCTAGAAGTGTTTGAAGTAAAATTGGTGAGTTGGAATATTTAGTGTTGGGGAAAAACATAGACATTGTGGGAATTTCAGAAACTTGGTGGAATGAGGAGAATCAGTGGGACATGGTGATTCCTGGATATAAGTTATATCGGAAGGATAGGGAGGGAAGGGTTGGAGATGGGGTGGCTCTGTATGTCAGAGAGGGTATACAGTCCAGTAATACTGAGGTCAAAGAATTAGGTTCCCTCATAGAAATGCTTTGGGTTGAAATAGAGGGCCCAAAAGAAAATTTAACTATAGAAGTTTGTTATCGCCCACCAAATCAAAAGATAGAGGATGATTATAATATGATGGAAGGATTAAAGATAGTAGCTAAACGTAAAGACTGTGTCGTAATAGGTGATTTTAACTACCCGCAGTTTGATTGGGTCAATATGTGTTCAGGTCGAGAGAAAGAGATTGAGTTTCTAGATGCTCTCAATGACTGTGCTATGGAGCAGATGGTCACAGAACCTACCAGGGGTGGAGCGATCCTGGATTTGGTCCTAAGTAATGCCCAAGACTTGGTGAGAGATGTAAAAGTGATCACACCGCTTGGGAGCAGTGACCATAATGTTATTGATTTCACCATTTGTATAAATAGGGAGTTGCCCCAAAAGACCAGCACAAGCACGATTAACTTTAAAAAGGGTAAATTCTCTGAGATGAGGAGGCATGTGAAGAGGAAACTGAAAGGAAAAGTAAATACAGTCAAAATCCTTGGGGAACCTTGAAGGCTATTTAAAACTACATTCCTAGAAGCTCAGATAAAATATATACCACAAGTTTGGAAAGGCACAAACTGGTTTAAGAGAAGGTCTGCATGGTTAACAAAGAAAGTAATGGAAGCTGTAAATGGTAAGAAGGACTCTTTTAAGCGATGGAAAGCTAGTCCAAGTGAGATTAATAAAAGGGAACACAGGCTGTGGCAAATCAAATGCAAGACTGTGATCAGGCAGGCAAAAAGGGACGTTGAGGAGCATATTGCAAAAAACATAAAGACCAACAATAAAAAATTCTTCAAATATATTAGAGGCAGGAAACCAGCCAGGGAGGCAGTGGGGCCCTTGGATGACCAAGGGTTCAAAGGATTACTGAAGGAGGACAAGGAAATGGCCAAGAAGCTGAATGCATTTTTTGCCTCCGTCTTCACTGTGGAAGACGAGAAGTGTTTGCCTGCTCCAGAACCACTAATTTTGGAAGGGGTGTTGAAAGACCTGAGTCAGATTGAGGTGACAAGAGAGGAGGTCCTACAACTGATTGACGAATTAAAAACTAATAAGTCATCAGGTCCGAATGGCATACATACAAAAGTTCTGAAAGAACTCAAAGTTGAACTTGTGGATCTCCTGACAAAAATATGTAATCTTTCATTGAAATCTGCCACCGTTCCTGAGGACTGGAAGGTAGCAAATGTCACCAGGAAAGTTGGTAGAAACCATAATCAAGGACAGAATGAGTAGGCACACTGATGAGCACAAGTTTTTGAGGAAGACTCAGTATGGGTTCTGTATGGGAAACTCTTGCCTCACTAACCTGTTACAGTACTTTGAGGGGGTGAACAAGCATGTGGACAAAGGGGACCCAATAGATGTTGTTTACCTTGACTTCTAGAAAGCTTTTGATAAAGTTCCTCATCAAAGGCTCCTTAGAAAGCTGGAGAGTCATTGAGTAAAAGGACAGGTCCTCTTGTGGATCAAAAACTGGCTAATTAATAGGAAGCAGAGAGTGAGTATAAACGGGCAGTCTTTGCAGTGGAAGACAGTAAGCAGTGGGATGCTGCAGGGCTCAGTACTGGGTCCCATGCTCTTTAACTTGTTCATTAATAATCTGGAGTTGGGAGTAAGCAGTGAAGTGGCTAAGTTTACAGATGACACTAAATTGTTCAGAGTGATGAGAACCAGAGAGGATTGTCAGGCACTCCAAAGGGATCTGTTGAGGCTGGGTGAGTGGGCGTCAACGTGGCAGATGAGGTTCAATGTGGCCAAGTGCAAAGTAATGCACATTGGGGCCAAGAATCTCAGCTACAACTAAAAGTTGATGGGTTTTGAATTGGCAGAGACTGACCAAGAGAGAGATCTTGGGGTCACGGTAGATAACTCACTGAAAATGTCAAGACAGTGTGCGATTGCAATAAAAAATGCCAATGCCATGCTGGGAATTATTAGGAAGGGAATTGAAAACAAATCAGCCAGTATCATAATGCCCCTGTATAAATCGATGGTGCAGTCTCATTTGGAGTACTGTGTGCAATTCTGGTCACTGCACCTCGAAAAGGATATTATAGCATTGGAAAAATTCCAGAAAAGGGCAACTAGAATGATTAAAGGTTTGGAACACTTTCCCTATGAAGAAAGGTTAAAATGCTTGGGGCTCTTTAGCTTGGAGAAACGTCAACCGCAGGGTGACATGATAGATTTTTACAAGATTATGCATGGGATGGAGAAAGTAGAGAAAGAAGTCCTTTTCTCCCTTTCTCACAATACAAGAACTCATGGGCATTCAATTAAATTGCTGAGCAGTCAGGTTAAAACAGATAAAAGGAAGTACTTCTTCACCCAAAGGGTGATTAACATGTGGAATTCACTGCCACAGGAGGTGGTGGCGGCTACAAGCATAGCCAGCTTCAAGAGGGGATTGGATAAAAATACGGAGCAGAGGTCCATCAGTGGCTATTAGCCACAGTGTGTGTGTGTGCGTGTGTTTGTGTGTGTGTGTGTGTGTATATATATATATATATATATATATATATATATATATATATATATATATATATATATATATATATATATATATATATATATATATATATATATATATATATATATATATATATATTGGCCACTCTGTGATAGAGTGTTGGACTGGATGGGCCATTGGCCTGATCCAACATGGCTTCTCTTATATTCTTATGTTGCTCTTGTTTGTAAGGCAAGTTCAGAAATGATGGTTAGTTGTAAACACACTTTAGAAAGGTAACTTGTGCTAAACTGTAGCATTTTACTCATTAAAACAACGGTTACCAACTGACCAAGAGAAAAATGTCTTATTCCCTTTTTTTAATAAAAGGCTTAATGTATAGAAATATAAAGTTGATACTTTTAATGGTATGGAGTTGAACAATATCACCTAATATTTGATGTACATCAGACTGATATTAAATGGATATTTAGACACACCTATTTAAAGCCACAGTATCTCAAAACCTAATGGGACAGAGTCATGCAGTTGTGCTGACTCTTGAGCCTTTTTAGAGCATTCCTTTCTTTTTAATCATGAGTGCTAGCTATTTGCTGGCTGTGGATGCAGTCTTACTAAAATGACCAGTATTTATTTAGTCAATTTATTTATTTTATTTTTATTTAGTTGTACTCTGCCCTTTCCCAAGAGTGGGCTCAGGGTGGATAACATCATTTTAAAATAATTTAAATTAACAACAGAATGTATAAACATGTTGAAAGTGTTTCGCATATTTTTATCCTTTTGGTTTCTTCTGACCTCTTGTGCCTCCCTCTTTCATTTTTCCAACAGGAATAGGAAGTAAGGTAGTTGGTTGAGTAACCATAATGAGATTACAGATACTATTAACACTCACTGACATCAGTGATTAGAGATCAGTGGAAGCTGGTGGAATATACAGTGACAGGAGACAATTCATGACCTCAGAAGATATGATAATGAAGCTTAAAGGAGTATAATAAGTGAAGAACAACTTGGGACAAGAGGAAAATTTTTAACACTGAAGCACTAGCATCTTGCATGAGGATATTTTAAGGGTGAAAGTGCTAGGAAAACTCACATAAATCTCCATTGTACCAAACTACTTTTGTGACCTCAGGGGGAAAGAACTACCCAAAACAATCCCTGGTTTTATATTAAAGGTCTCCCTTCCTATTGATGGTGTGTTTTCAGGAGAATTTGACAAGTCAACAGAACTGTTTAGACACTCTGTGAACTACAGTTATTTTAAAACAATAGCTCTAATTAGGTTTCTTAGATTATGAAGATTATGATGATTCAGGAGGTGGGAGAGTGGGAGCTGCATTAAATTAGGCAGAGCATTAGCAGAATCAGTCACCTGAGTGAGGCAGCAGTCTCAGCAGAATCTGAAAAAAAGTCTGAAGGAAGAGCATAGCCAAACTGCAGCAAGCAGGAGAGGTAGCAGATGAGAAAAGAAACATGTGGGAACAGGGCAACAAACAAAGAATTCACGTGTTGCTCAAATAACAGTTGAATGGGGGATTAAAACTATAAAATAGCTAAAGTTAGCAAGAGTCAATTAACAAAGAGGGGTTGGGTTGGCAACTGCATGGGAGAAAAATGCTCTGTCCATTTAATAGAGGCTTCATAGAGTGTTATTTACCAGATGATGCTATCAGCCTCCATGCCATGGAAGTCCCAGAGCTGTCCATTTCCACACATCAAGCCTCTATTAAAGGGACAGGAATTTCTTTGTTTTTCTTCAGACTTGTTTACAATCCTAATGGAGCTTAGACTGATGTGATCATTAGTTAGATTGCAAGCCATGTTTTGTAACACACATTTGAAATATAAGACAAAGTCTGAACAATTTGAACCAGTTATGTCCAAATAAACACCCCCAGGTCCTGTCCTAACTCATTTCATCCTCATGTAGCAGCAAGGGGGGAAAACATGTCCATAATAGCACTGGATATTGCATTGTGTACAAGCTTGCTAGAACAGTTGCTGGTTCAGGAGTCTAAGAGTATCATCTACTTCTGCAGACTTGGGTCCAAATAATCAAACAAAAACTCAGACAAAGTTAAGACACTGCTGTTGTCATTTTAATTCAGATTTAAAATTCTTTCCTGAGGCAATATGCACAACTTTTGGATCTCAAAAGTGTTCATGATAGAAGCATATTATGTGCTGGAGATCAGAAGCACTGCTTAATATTGTCAAAGGTAATCAAATGAATTTGCATGGCATTTGCACAAAAATGTAGTTGGCAGTCCATGGGAAATAAAATGGACATACTTTTACCTTAATAGTCAAATCCTGAAACTGTTCACAGCTGAAAAATCTTATGTCAGTGCCTTAGAGAAGAAAACAATTGGGTTCCTGTTATTTTGCCTGACTGCTCTGTGCATCCATCTTCCAAATAAAGACATTACCTAAGCTTCAATATTTGCTGATGCTCATAGTTTCAGTTCATTTTTTGGATCTGATTTAGGCAAACACTGCATCATAATAGCATGGAAGGAAGTTATATAACAGAAAACTGGACTAATTCCAATGTAAATAACAGGATGGCTTATTCCTTTGGAGTCTAATCCACAAGATGGTTTCCGTGGGGATTATTTTGGGACCTTCTGGATTTAATAAATTAGTTCTCTTGCAGGGAGAGCAATTAGGATGTTGTAAATATCTATCAGTAGTATTTATCTTTATGAGAAAAGAGGGGAGCAATGGCGCTATTAGGAAGGGCAAAGTGCTAAGGTCTTACTTTGGAGATCAAGGAAAACTATTATTCTATGCCAGTTGGGGTGGTCCAAACATTGTTTTGGGGTACAGCCTGGCCCCAGTGTCTGCCTCTTTGAGTGTCCTGGGGGCACCTTGCTCTGGAGCAGCTGGCATGAGAACCGCTCATTGGGTCATGAAGCAGCACATGTCTTCTCGAAGGACAGAGTCCCCTGAATGTAGGGGTGTATGATATATGGGGGTCCAAACTTTATTTGGGGTTCAGAGCTTTCAAACTCTCTTCAGTGTTTTTGGTTGAATTCCCGAATAAGTAATGAATAAGGAACTGTGAATAAGGCCTCCTTATTCTGAGGGAGAAAGTAGTTATTTTCATTGCTGTTATTTGGTTGTTGCTGTTCTTGAATTCCTGTCTCACTTCTCCTTTGTTAAACACTATTAAAATTTCAGAGGAGCAATAGCTGACAAGAGCTTACTGAACAAAGGAACAGGGGTTCTAAATCAGTTTTATTTGTATTAAGCTATTCATCAAAAGGTAACTTTTCAAAATCACAACATTTAATGCTAAGAATGATCATGCATTCACTGAGTTTTGGATTCAGTGGGAACCTATTTCTTGTTTTGCTAGGAAAATGTGATAGGAATATGTAGGCTTGTGGGAGAGGTACATGGCTCTCCAAAAAGTGTTTTATCTCATTCAAGACACCAAAAATACTGGCGTATCACATCTATACATACTGTTTCATAGGGCTAATGGGCTTTGGGGGGGGGGTGTTGCTGGGAACTGGGTACTGGGGACTGTGAATCCTGAGCACAGCTGAAAGAATTTGGGGAGATGGAGCTGCAGTCACAGGAAGAACATCAGCAGGGCTAATTCCAGCTTTGCCAGTGGCCTGCTACATTTTCTCATGCAAACTAATATCTTTTAATCTAATTTTATTTTTCAGTTTATAGCAGACTCATGGCAGTTTACAACACTAAAACAGCATTAAAATGAACCACATCAAAAGTTAGACAACATCATAAAAGATATTTCAATCAGATCAGGAAACAGTTATTCATACAATTAGCAACAAACCACACAACAGCATGTAGGCTGGAAGCTTTCAGCACAACTTAAGCACCCTGATGGGATTCACAGTGCAAGCCTATTCAGTTGTAAGACCCACTGAGTTCAGTGATGCTTACTACCTGATAAGTATGTGTAAGGTTGCAGCCTAGGCTATATAAGTATTCTTATATAGGGGGGGGGGGGTAGGAGATCCCCCGGTTTGGAGGCCCTCCCCCCACTTCAGGGTCATCAGAAAGCGGGGGGAGCGGAGGGAAATGTCTGCTGGGAACTCTGTTATTCCCTATGGAGATTTATTCCCATAGAAAATCATGGAGAATTGATCCACGGGTATCTGGGGGGGCTGTTTTTGGGGGTAGAAGTACCAAATTTTCAGTATAGCATCTAGTGCCTCTCCCCAAAATACCCACTAAGTTTCAAGCAGTTTGGACCAGGGGGTCCAATTCTATGAGCCCCAAAATAGGTGCCCCTATCCTTCATTATTTCCTATGGAAGGAAGGAATTGAAAAAGTGTGCCGTCCCTTTAAATGTGATGGCCAGAACTCCCTTTGGAGTTCAATTATGCTTGTCACAGCCTTGATCTTGGCTCCACCCCTAATGTCTCCTGGCTCCACCCCCAAAGTCTCCTGGCTCCACCCCCAAAGTCCCCAGGTATTTCTTGAATTGGACTTGGCAACCCTATAGGGGGGACTAGGCAGAGAAAAAAGAGGCAGTTTTTGATCAAATAGAGTCTCATGAACTTTTAAGAACTATCTGTAATTTCCAGTCTCTTCAAGAGGAAGAATAATGTTTGATGTAGTAGCCTGGAGTGACCCACACTGATCTAAGATTCTTCAATGCAGTCTTTCGCATATATTTCAAAACTAAGGGCAGACAGAGGGCTGCACTTAAAGGCTTCTAGTGTAATTCTAAAAGGTTAGGAAACCTGAAAGAAAACTGTACAACTTTTACAGTCAAAGTGATATTCTCTCCATTCTGTAACAATATGTATAATTTGTAAAGGAATAGTATTCCTTATCTCACTTTCCCATTAAGTTACCATTTATATTAAGTTGATCCATAGTTTCCCTTCCAGTAAAATAAATTTTCTTTGAAAATAGTATGGCCACACCTCTAGATTAGGAGTTACTATGAGCTTGAAATTGTTGTGAAAACCAAGATGTTGTAAAAAATTGTTTAGGAGATTCTTTTACGTGTGTCTCTCTCTTGTAATATTAAAATATCTGATTTTAATTTAAATAAATCTACTTATTGTTGTTTTAAAATTCTGCTTTCCTTCTTGAGAAAACTAGTGTGAGCAATGTTGACCAGAAGGTTTAAAGCAAGGGTGACCAAACTTGCTTAACATAACAGCCACATAAAATAAATATCAGATGTTTGAGAGTTGCAAGACATGAACATCAGAGGAAGGAAGGAAGATAGATGGGGAGGAGAGAGGTGGAAAGAAAGCATCTTTAACTTTAAATGCATTCTCCAAGCTGCTGACTAGCTTGGCTTGGAGAAGTGATTTAAAGAGAGAAATGCCTTTTCCAAGTGAGCCAACAGGGCACTGGGAGCTTTGAGAGCCACAATTTGGCCACCCTTGGTTTAAAGGAAAGAGCAGAGTACGTGAATTAGAAGTTCTGACTCACATCAGGGATGACCATCTGTAAATAGTACTAAGTAGTGGCTGGCCAATAAATAAATATTTCTTTGGCCTCTGTCTCAGCTGTCCTTGGTGGCATGGTAGGGTAGTGTGGGAGGTAGTCCTCAATTCCGAAATAAATATGTGCAGCCACTGAGAGGGCTTTGGCTTTGTATATAAGGTTGGTTCTTCCCATCCAAAAATATATTGGTGCCCACTCATGTCAAACAGTAATAGCCATGCAGCACTTGTCACAATGGAGGAGAAAGAGATACAACAGAAAGAAATATGGAGGAATATCTATCAGTCTAACAAAGTATGAGTCAAGTAGCACATTTAAGACCAACAAAGTTTTATTCAGAATGTAAGCTTTCGTGTGCATGCACACTTCTTCAAACGAGGAATCGGATACAGTGAGCAGAACTAAATATAGCTGGTAGGCAGTGTTTAGAATGCAAAATGGTACAAATTTAAAATCCTGTGACAGAATAGCAAAATTAAAAAATTGAGCAAACCTTTTATCTGGGTAGCATGAGTGTGAGAAACCTATAAACCAGTAACATGTCAAAATGTGAGAATGTCTGCTAATCACTCTATTGTTTATATTCCTGGGCCAAAATGAGGGCATTTCTTTCTCAGAAGTTTTTTCCCATCCAGCTAATTTACCTTTTAACATGTAACATACATATAGTTTGCCATTAGAAGAAAAATACATTAAAATATAGTGGAAGATGGTTTTAGTATATGTAATGAGATAGCAGTACAGCTAAAAAAGAAATACATTGGATAATGATGTTCTTGTCCACCTAATTTACTTTTTAACATGTAAACATCATTCTAGTTTGCCATTAGAAAAAAAGAATACAATAAAATATAGTCAAATGGATTAAGTTTATGTAATGAGATAAACAGCCATTATCCCTTATTTGAGCATGTCAATACAAAAAATATTATTCTGATACACTATTCTAAAAGAGAAATACATTGGAATACTGTGGATATATAGCTATACACAGTGAGAGTGGGTTTAGCATATGTAATGAAATTTAAAAAAACAATATCCCTGTTCAGTCCTGGGGGGGTTGTTTGTACCAAGTTTCATAATAATTTGTAATTCAGTAATTTCTCTCTCCATTCTGTTCTTATTTTAAACAATTTTATTAGTAACATATGGCAACAAAATTATTTCTTAAATCTTAATAACTTCTTTTATCTACCCATATATTACTTTCTATCCACCCCTCCCCCCGTTACTTGACCCCTGCAGGTGCTAATTACTTAAAATGCTAATATTTAAAGGTACCCTTAACTATTAAAACAAAAACTTATATTCTTCTTCTAAAACTTAATCATTATCAAAAATTGTCCAATTTACTTTCCACTCTTTTTCTACATATCTTCTGAACTTTTTCCATTCCTTCTTAAAAACTTCTAAATCATAGTCTCTTAATGTTCTTGTTAATTTGTCCATTTCACTCCATGTCATAACTTTTATAATCCAATCCCATTTCTCTGGTATTTTTTCTTGCTTCCACAACTGTGCATATAATGTCCTAGCAGCTGAAAGCAAGTACCAAATTACAGTCCTATCTTCTTTTGGAAATTTTTCCATTTGTAATCCCAGCAGAAAAGTCTCTGCAACTTTCTTAAATTCATATCCCAAAATCTTAGTAATTTCTTGCTGAATCATCTGCCAATTCTTTTTCGCCCTTTCACAAGTCCACCATATAAGGTAGAAAGATCCTTCATGTTTTTTACATTTCCAACATCTATCTGGCATCTTATTATTCATCTTTGCCAATTTTTTAGGAGTCATGTACCATCTGTACATCATTTTAAAACAGTTCTCTTTAATACTATGACATGTCGAAAGCTTCATAGAATTTTTCCACAAGTATTCCCAAGTTTCCATCTGTATTCCTTTATTTACATTAATTGCCCACTTAATCATTTGAGATTTCACTACTTCATCTTCCGTAGACCATTTTAACAATAATTTATATATTTTTGAAATTAATTTTTCATTATCTCCAAGCAGAACTATTTCCATTTCTGTTTGTTCTTTTCTTATCCCTTCAGTTTTGATATCATTATCCACCAAGCTCTTTATTTGTTGCATTTGGAACCAGTCATATTTATTGTTCAACTCTTCAACAGTTTTCAATTCTACTTTTCCACTTTGTATTTTTCATAATTGATTATATGACAACCATTTTTCTTCACCTATTTCAGCTGTTATTTTTATTACTTCAGCCGGCACTATCCATAACGGTTTTCTCTCATCCCCATATTTCTTGTACTTCATCCATGTATTTAACAAGTTATTTCTTATATAATGGTGAGAGAAAAAACCATCCATCTTCTTTTTTCCGTAATACAAATACGCGTGCCAGCCAAATTTATTTCCGTGACCTTCCAGCGCTAAGAGTTTTTTGTTTAACAGTGTTATCCATTCTTTTATTCACATCAAACAAACTGCTTCCTGATATAATGTTAAATTCAGTAGTTGAAATCCACCTCTTTCTTTTGCATCTGTCAGAACTTTCATTTTAATCCTTGGTTTCTTCCCAGCCCACACAAATTCTGAAATTTTCCTTTGCCATTTATCAAATTGTTTACTTTCTTTCACAATGGGAATAGTTTGAAACAAATACATTATTCTTGGTAGGATATTCATTTTAATTGCAGCAATTCTACCCAGCAATGACAAATTAAGTTTGTTCCATTTTAACATACCTTCATCCATTTTACGCCATAGCTTCTCATAATTGTTTTTAAATAGATCAGTATTCTTCATTGTTATCTCAACACCCAAATATTTTACCTTGGAGGTAACTTCACAGCCCGTTAATCTCTGTAATTCTTGTTGTTTATTTAATTGCATATTTTGCATAGAAATTTTGATTTTTCTTGAGGCTTCCGGGGAGGAAAATGGCGAGCTGAGTTGTCTCTCGTAACGGGAGCAAGCTGAAGGTCTTGTTCGGGGTAGTGGAGGGCAAACCAAAGCCCACTGCCTACCTTTCTCAGTGAGAGAAAGGTCCAAGACTTGCACTAAAAACTTTAGAAGAGATTTACCTTGGCTGAAAAGGAGCTTTGGAGAAGGGTCCTTTGAGGCTTTGAGGAGTCTCAGAAGTTTGCAAAATTATCGTCTGCAAGATCTCTCAGAGCCATGGATTTGGCATAAGCTCGTCACGATCCTAACCTTCTGGGACATTTTTAAACAACTAAAGTCTTGGAAGACCAGTGGAACTTGGATAAACAGAGGAAAAAAGGTACAGAAACTCTTCTTTCACTCCGGAGCTATTTACAGACTAAAGAGACGTTTTAAAGGTGGAAATAAGGGGAAAATATAAAACTTGCAAGTAGAAGAAGGGAAGGGTGAAGTTTGGACTATTTTGACATAAAAGACAGTGTTAAAAACTGCTAAAAATTGAAGAGAAATCATTGTTGTGTCTACTTACGATTTGTGGAATGTAAACAACCATACTGCGCAGGAATATACTGGAACAGTCCTTTAACTCTACTGAGCAAGACAGGAAGTGCGTCAAGCAATCTATAAGGTTGAAGGTGACAGAGACAGGAAGCAGTAAAGAAAAAAGCCTACTCTACATCATAGAGAAACATCGGCAGCCATTGCTGGGAGGTCCAATTTAAAACATCGTTTTAAAAAGATTTGGGACTTTAAAAAGTGACAGAAACGACAGGGAAAAGGGTAAGAAGATAAGAACTATTGACTACATTATTGGTGGGCTCCTGGGGTGATTTTAAAAGGGGAAAAAAAATCTTTAAAAGGAGAAAAAATCGCGGCCGCCATTTTGGATTTTTTAAAGACTTTTTTGTTAAATATCTTTGCTTTGGGGGCTCAGAAACCAGCGAAATTGGGCTTGCTGGAAAGGGCAAGCCCTGCTCTATTGAACCTGACTGTCAGATTTTAAATTGGTGAGGTCAAAAATTTCGTCATTTTTTTAAAGGGGAAAAATTCTTCAAAAATTTATATCTGGGCCTGGGAAGCTCAGAAGAAAACAGAACAAAGTTTAATTGAGAGAGAAAATTTAGACCTTCTGAACTTGGTAGTCAAACTTGCAAATTGTGCGACGGAAATTTTTGGTATTTTAATTGCATCCCCCTTGCTCTTTGCTTAAATGTCAGAGCCCAGGCAGCCCCGAACAAGAGCCCTTTCATTAGATAAAATGCAAGACCAAATGGAGGCTATGGAAGCCAGGATTATGAAAGGAGTTAAGAAAATGATGGAAGAGTTGAAGGAAGAACTTACTACAGTGATTAAAAAAGAAGTGGATGACCTCAAAAACCAAATTGGGAAAATAGACAAGAAAGTACAGGAGGTGGAGGAGAAAGTTAAAATACATGATACCACCTTGCTGAAAGTACAAGAAAAAGTGACGATTCACGACTGCAAATTAATGGAAAATCAGCTACGTTTGAGAGGAGTACCTGAGGAAGAGAATGATGATTTGAAAGGATATATAACAAACATAATCGCAGAATTCTTAGAAGAAGACCCTGATAAGACTAAAAGCATGTATGATCACATGTATAGAGTCAACTCGCTATATGCCAAAAAAAATAACTTACCAAGAGATGTGGTTGTAAGATTCATGACAAAGGAAATGGTGGGAAGGATTATGAAGAGAAACTTTGAACAATCATTGATAGTAAGAGGTAGCAGAGTGAGAATTATGAAGGAGCTACCGAAAGAAGTGATAAATGACAGGAGAACATATAAAAAGTTGACAGAAAAATTGAAAGACAATGGCACAAGGTATAGATGGATAATCCCCGAGGGTGTGAGCTTTGAACTTCAGGGGAAGAGAGTCACGATCACAAATGCCCGAGAACTGAGGAGATTTTTTGAAGAAAATAAAGAATTTGCACCATGATGGATTACAAACTATTGTCTTGGAATGTTAATGGACTAAATTCACCACAAAAAAGAAGGGCAACCTTTCATTGGATTAAAAAGCAAAATTGTAATATAATTTGTTTGCAAGAAGTCCACATTAAACAAAAGGATTATAAATTTTTATGGAACAAACAATTGGGAAGGGAATTTTTTTCGTTAGCTGACCAGAAAAAAAGGGGAGTAGTTTTTTATATTAAACAAGACCTGGAGCCAAAATTGGTATTTAAAGATAAGGATGGAAGATTTGTAGCAGTGGAAATAACATCAAATGGGAAAAAAACGCTGTTATTGGGACTATATGCACCTAATGGTGCAAAAGATGTTTTTTTTAAAGACATTACACAACAACTAGATGAGTTGACCTACGATCAAATACTCTTAATGGGAGATTTTAATGGAACAGTTGAGAACTCATTGGATAGATCCGGAGGGAAAAAAAATAGTGGAAAAGAAGGAAAATTGGCAAAGTCTTTTTTTGAATTAGTAAAACAGGAAAATTTGGAGGACATATGGAGAAAGTTTAACCCTGAAGTGCGGGACTATACTTTTTTTTCTGCAAGACATAAGACATTTTCTAGAATTGACATGCTATGGGGAACCAGAGATTTAGGCCTCATAACAAGAAAGATAGAGATTTTGCCTAAAATTGGCACTGACCATAACCCAATAATGTGGATTACAAAACTGTCCAAAAGATTGAGAAGATGGAGATTGAATGAAGACTTGCTACAGAACAAAGAAACAGTGACTTTCCTAGGAAAAGAAACTAAAGAATTTTTCCAAGTGAATGATAAAGAAGATATCGATTTTCAGACGGTCTGGGATGCTTATAAAGCAGTAATGAGAGGGTTGCTGATTACTTTGAACAATAAAGATAAAAGGGAAAAAGAAAAACAACTACTGGATATTCAAAATGAAATAAAGAAAAAAGAAGGAGAGCTGAGGAAAAGACCAGGGAAAAAGAAAATTCTAAGGGAAATTTCAATATTGCAAACTCAACTAAGACATTTATTAAACAAAGAAGTAGAATGGAACTTGAAAAGGCTCCAGCAAAAATCGTTTGAAGGAGCAAATAAGACGGGGAAATACTTGGCGTGGCAGCTGAAAAAAAAGAGGGAAAATAAAATAATTAATAGAATTGTGATAGATGAAAGAGACGTAGTTACTCAAGAGGGAATAAAAAGAGAATTTTTTAAGTATTATGCCAAGCTGTTTAAAGGTGCTGAAGTAAAGAGAAAAAAGATAGATGAATATCTACAGAAAATAAAAATTGAGCCATTAACTGAGAATATGAGAAAAATTTTGAATGACCCAATTGAAAAAATAGAAATTGAGGCAGCAATCAACGTGATGAAAAATGATAAAGCTCCCGGGCCAGACGGTTATACAGCCAAGTATTTTAAAATGTTTAAAGATGAATTAATACCAAAATTACAGAAGCTGATGAATGCAATAAGAGTCAAAGGGAAGGTACCAAATACATGGAAAGAAGCTGTTATTTCTTTGATACCTAAAGAAGAAAGAGATGTTACAAATGTGAAAAATTACAGACCAATTTCACTTTTGAACAATGATTATAAAATATTTACAAGAATTCTGGCAGAACGTCTTAAGCAATATTTGATAAATTTTATAAAAGAGGACCAAGCCGGTTTTCTTCCCAAAAGACAAATAAGAGACAATATTAGAACTGTTGTAAATATTGTAGAATATTATGAAAGACATCCAGAAAAGGAAGTAGCGCTATTCTTTGCGGATGCAGAAAAAGCATTTGACAATTTAAATTGGGACTTTATGTTTGCAGTGATGGAAAAAATGGAGCTTGGAGAAAGTTTTATAAGAATGATAAAGGCAATATATTCTGAACAAAGTGCAAGGCTGTGCATCAACGCAGATCTTACAGATGAAATGAAAATTAGTAAAGGTACCAGACAAGGCTGCCCGCTTTCGCCATTGCTGTTTATAATGACTCTTGAAATTTTACTAATGCAGATTCAAGAAGAAAAAGATTTAGAAGGACTACAAATAAAAGGATTTACCTATAAATACAGAGCATTTGCAGATGATATAATGTTTATAAATGAAAATCCTTTACAAGTTACACCTTTGTTGTTAATGAGAATACAAGAGTTTGGGGAGTTGGCGGGACTTTATATAAACAAAGAAAAATCAAAAATCTTATGTAAGAATATGCAGAAAAATAGACAACAAGAACTACAAAGACTAACGGGTTGTGAAGTTACCTCTAAGGTAAAATACCTAGGGGTAGAGATAACAATGAAAAATATTGATTTGTTTAAGAACAATTATGAAAAGCTATGGCGTAAAATAGAAGAAGATATGCTAAAGTGGAACAAGCTCAATTTGTCACTGTTGGGTAGAATAGCTGCAGTAAAAATGAATATTTTACCAAGGATTATGTATCTGTTTCAAACCATCCCCATTGTGAAAGATGCTAAGCAATTTGATAAATGGCGAAGAAAAATTTCGGAATTCGTGTGGGCCGGGAGGAAACCTAGAATTAAAATGAAAGTCCTGATAGATGCGAAAGAGAGAGGTGGATTCCAATTACCAGATTTGAAACTGTATCATGAAGCAATTTGTTTAGTATGGTTAAAAGAATGGATAACGTTATTAAATAAAAAACTTCTAATGTTAGAAGGCCATGGAAAAAAATTCGGCTGGCATGCATATTTGTACTATGGAAAAAAGAAGATGGACGGTCTTTTCTCTCACCATTATATAAGGAGTAGCTTATTAAATGTGTGGATAAAGTACAAGAAATATGGTGATGAGAGGAGACCTTTATGGATAGTGCCGGCTGAAGTGATAAAGTTAACGGCCAAAACAGTCAAGGAAAAACAACTATCATACAACCAGTTACTAAAAATACAAAGCGGGAAAATAGAATTGAAAACTGCAGAAGAACTAAACTATAAATATGATTGGTTTCAAATGCAACAAATAAAAAGTTTGATGGAGAATGATATCAAAGCTGAAGGAATAAGGAAAGAACAAACAGAAATGGAAAGAGTTCTGCTTGGAGATAATGAGAAATTAATTTCAAAAGTGTACAAATTACTTTTACAATGGGCTACAGAAGATGAAGTAGTGAAATCTCAAATGATAAAATGGGCAATTAATGTAAATAAAGAAATAAAGATGGAATCTTGGGAATATCTGTGGAAAAATTCCATGAAACTCGCAACATGTCATAGTATTAAAGAGAACTGTTTTAAGATGATGTATAGATGGTATATGACTCCAAAAAAATTAGCAAAGATGAACAATAAGATGCCAGATAGGTGCTGGAAATGTAAAAAGCATGAAGGTTCTTTCTACCATATGTGGTGGACTTGTGAAAGAGCTAAAATGTTTTGGCAAATGATTCAACAAGAGATATCTAAGATCCTGGGATATGAATTCAATAAAGAGGCAGAGACTTTTCTGCTGGGATTACAAATGGAAAAATTTCCAAAAGAAGATAGAACATTAATATGGTACTTGCTCTCAGCTGCTAGGACATTGTATGCGCAGTTGTGGAAGCAAGAAAAAATACCAGAAAAATGGGACTGGATTATGAAAGTTATGTCATGGAGTGAAATGGACAAATTAACAAGAAAATTAAGAGACTGTGATTTAGAACTTTTTAACCAAGAGTGGAAGAAATTCAGAAGATATGTAGAGAAAGAGTGGAAAATAAAAGGACATTGGACAATTTTTGAGGATTAAGATTTTTAAGATAACAATACAATTCTTGAAGGGGGTTCTTCTTCCCTATGTTTCTTTTTTGTTTCGTTTTTTTTCTTGATAGTTAAGGGTACCTTTAATATCTGTTTTTTTAAAGAAAATAACACTGGCGGGGGTCAAGTAATTGGGGGAGGGGTGGGAGAAAGTAAGATGTGGGGTAGAATGATGGTCTTTTTCTTAATATATATTAAGCTTTTTATAAGTTGTAGTTATAGTTCTACTACCATATGTTACTAATAAAATTGTTTATTCGAAAGAAATTTTGATTTTTCTTTATTAATACAAAGTCTTGCCAACTCCCTATGTTATTGTATTTTAGCTGACAACAAGGGTGTAACTTGTATGGGTTTTTCATTTATAAACATATCATCTGCAAATGCTCTATATTTGTAAGTAAATCCTTTTATTTTTAATCCTTCTATTTCTTTGTCTTCTTGAATCTGCATCAGTAATATTTCAAGAGTCATTATAAACAACAATGGGGAAAGCGGACAACCTTGTCTTGTGCCTTTACTTATTATCATATCTTCTGTAAGATCTGTGTTTATACATAGCCTTGCACATTGTTCAGTGTATATTGCTTTTATCATTCTAATAAAGCTTTCTCCCATCTCCATCTTCTCCATTACTGCAAACATAAAGTCCCAGTTTAAATTGTCAAACGCTTTCTCTGCATCCGCAAAGAATAATACTACTTTCTTTTCTGGATGTCTTTCATAATATTCTACAATATTTACAACAGTTCTGATATTGTCTCTTATTTGCCTTTTGGGAAGAAATCCTGCTTGATCCTCCTTCATAAAATTTATCAAATATTGTTTAAACCGTTCTGCCAAGATTCTTGTATATATTTTATAGTCATTATTTAATAACGAGATTGGTCTATAATTTTTTACATTCGTGACATCTCTATCTTCCTTTGGTATCAACGAAATAACACCTCCCTTCCATGTGTTCCCTTTTACTTTTACGATGTTCATCAACTTCTGCAATTTCGGTGTTAACTCATCTTTAAAGGCTTTAAAATATTTAGCTGTATATCCATCTGGCCCAGGTGCCTTTCCATTTTTCATTGCATTAATTGCAGCCTCAATTTCAATTTTTTCAATTGGATCATTTAAAACTTTTCGCATGTTTTTTGTTAAGGGTTCTATTTTTATCTTTTGTAAATACTCATCCATCTTTTCTTTCTGTATTTTAACACCTTTAAACAACTTGGCATAATACTTAAAAAATTCTCTTTTTATTCCCTCCTGACTAACCACCTCTCTTCCATCTACCACAATTTTATTCATAATTTTATTTTCTCTTTTTTTCTTCAGTTGCCAAACCAAATATTTTCCAGGTTTATTTGCTCCCTCAAAAGATTTCTGCTACAGTCTTTTCAAATTCCATTCCAATTCTTTATTTAACAAATGTCTCATTTGCGATTGTAATATTGTAATTTCTCTTATAATTTTCTTTTTCCCTGTCCTTTTCCTCAACTCCCCTTATTTTTTCTTTAATTCATTCTGAATGTCCAAACGCTGTTTTTCTTTTGCTCTCTTATCTTTATTATTCAAGGTATTCAATAATCCTCTTATTACTGCTTTATAGGCATCCCAAACCATCTGAAATTCCATATCCTCTTTATCATTCACTTGAAAGAAAGCTTTAGTTTCATTTTCTAGGTATGTCACTATTCCTTTATTCTGTAGTAAATCTTCATTCAATCTCCATCTTCTCAACTTCTTAGACAATTTTGTAATCCACATTATTGGGTTGTGATCAGCCCCAATTTTGGGTAGAATCTCTATTTTCCTTGTTATAAGACCTAAATCTTTAGTGCCCCACAACATGTCAATTCTGGAAAAAGTTTTATGTCTTGCTGAAAAAATGGTATAATCCCACACCTCAGGGTTATATTTCCTCCATATATCCTCCAAATTTTCTTGTTTGACCAGTTCAAAAAAGGACTTTGGCAATTTTCCTTCTTTGTTATCATTTCCACACACACACCCCTTCCCAAGATCTATCCAAAGAGTTCTTAATTGTTCCATTAAAATCTCTCATTATCAAAACTTGGTCATACGTCAGTTCATCAAGTTGTTGCGTAATGTCTTTAAAAAAAACATCCTTTGCACCATTAGGCACATACAATCCCAATAACAATGTTTTCTTTGCATTTAATATTGTTTCTACTGCCATAAATCTTTCAGCTTTGTTTTTGAACACTAATTTTGGCTCCAATTCTTGTTTGATATAAAAAATCACTCCCCTTTTCTTCTGTTCAGCCAGTGAATAAAATTCTAGTCCCAATTGTTTATTCCATAAAAATTTGTAATTTTTTTGTTTAATATGCACTTCTTGTAATCAAACTATATTACAATTTTGTTTTTTAATCCAATGAAACGTTACCCTTCTTTTTTTGTGGTGAATTTAGTCCATTTACATTCCAAGACAATAATTTGTAATCCATCATGGTGCAAATTCTTTATTTTCTTCATAAAAACTACGCAATTCCTGTGCAATTGTGATTGTGATTCTTTTCCCCTGAAGTTCAAAGCTCAGACCTTCAGGTATTATCCACCTAAACCTCATTTCATTGTCCCGTAGTTTTTCTGTCCGTTTTTTATATGTCCTTCTATCATTTATCACTTACCTTGGCAACTCCTTCATGATTCTTACTCTGCTGCCTCCCACTATCGATGTCTTTTCAAAGTTTTTACGCATGATCTTTCCCACCATTTCTTTTGTCATGTATCTTATAACAACATCTCTTGGTAGATTATTTTTCTTGGCATAGAGTGAGTTCACTCTATACATATAGTCATACATATTTTTAGTCTCTTCAGGATCTTCCTCTAAAAATTCTGTAATTATTTTTATTATATATTCTTTCAAGTCACCATCTTCCTTTTCAGGTACTCCTCTCAGATGTATCTGAGTCTCCATCAATTTGCAGTCATGGATTGTCACTTTTTCTAGTATTTTCAACAAGGTGGAGTCATGTGTTTTCATTCTCCCTTCTACCTCCTGCACTTTTTTAGATGTTTCCTCTGTCTCCTTCCTGAGATCTTCCATATCTTTTTAAATTACTTCTATAATTTCTTTTTTTGATGCAGTTATCATCTCTTTCATACCTTTCATCATTCTAGCCTCCATTGCCTTTAATTGGTCCTGCATTTTCTCCAATGAAGTGGCCCTTGTACGGTCTTGCTTGTGCTCTAACATTTAAAAACACCAAAAATTTTGATCTCACCAACTTGAACTTGAACTATCCAGTTGAAAAGATTAGAGCTTGCTTTTTACAACAAGCCTAATTTCTCCGTCCTCAGAGCTTCCCAGACAAAAATATTAATTTTTAAAGTTTTTAAATTCTTCAAAATGGCGATCGCAACTTTTTACTGCTCTCTGCAACTTTTTCCCCTTTTTCTTTTAAAGGTTTCTAAAGTCCATTACAAACAATATGTCCAATAAAATTTATCCTCTTCTTATCATCTCAATTAATTCCAACAATTTTTAATGTCCCGAATACTTTAAAAACATTATTTTAATTTTAACCTCCAAGCAATGGCCACCAATGTTTCTCAATGGTGTTATAATCCTAGAGTAGGCTTTTCTTCCTCTGCTTCCTGCTTTACTTGCCACCAAATCCCGTTTCCACTGGTAAGGAGCTCTCACAATGCTTGACGTACTTCCTGTGTTGATTGCATATGCTGCAGGTCTGTGACGATGGTGCTCTTTTTTCAAAACCACAAGTAGACCAAACAATAAAGTCCTTTCCACTTTTTAGCCCTGTCCTTTAAATTTACAAAGTCCAAATTTCACCTCTTCCTCCCTTCTTCTTTCAAGCTTACTAGATTTCCATTTCGCACCTTCTGAGTTTATTCTGTTTAACTGTAAATAGTCCCAGAATGAAAGATAATCATCTGTACCTTCTCTGCCGGTTATCCAGATTCACACTGGTCTTGTGTAGCTTTAGATGTTTAGCAAAGTTCAAGAAGGTTAAGATTCTGTCAAGCTTATGTCAAATAAATGACTCTGGGAACTTCTGCAGATGATGAAAATGCAAGTCTTCTCTGAAGACCCCTCAAAGGAGCCCCCCCCCCGGGACTCCTTTTTAGCCAAGATAAATCTCCTCAAAGTTGCTTGTGCATATCTTGGACTAATCTCTAACTGAGAAAAGTGGGCAGTAGGCATTAATTTGCCTTCCACTACCCCGAACAGAAGTTCCAGCCTGCTCCCGTTATGGGAAGCAGGTCAGCTCGACATTTTCCTCCCCCGAAAGTCCCTCTCTCCATTCTGTTCTTGAAGTTCCTTTGCAGCAAAACAGCTACTTTGAGGTCACCCATTGAATGCTCTGGAAGGTTAAAGTGTTCTCCCACGTTTCTCAGTTTTGTAATTCTTGATGTCAGATTGTGTCCATTTATCCTTTGGCATAGTGTTTGTCCTGTTTGCCCTATGTAAAGAACTGAAGGGCATTGTTGGCATTTATAATATAAATGTTGGCATATATAATGTTGGAAGATGAACAAGTGAATGAGACGGTGTAGTTAATGCTGTTAGGTCCAGTGATTGTGTTGTCTGGGTGTATATGGCAGCAAAGTTGGCACTTGAGTTTAATTGCAAGCTCTGGTACTGGTGTCCATGCTCAGATGAGATGTTGTATTGTTGTGGGTGAGTAGTTGTTTGAGATTAGAGGGCTGTCTGTGTGCAAGAAAAGGTTTACTTCCCAGTACTTTTGAAAGAGAGCTGTCACTATCCAATAGAGGTTGTAAGTTGCTGGTGATACGTTGAACTATTTTCAGTTGTGTGTGACCACTAATGGTATTCTGTTATTGGTTTTTGGGTCTGTCTTGTAACACGTTTTCTCTGGGTATCATTCTGGCTTTGTTAATCAATTTTCTGACTTCATCAGGTGGGTACTTTAGTTCCAAAAAGGTTTGTTGTAGATCCCTCAGGTGGGAATCTCTGCCAGTAGGATTAGAGCAAATGCAACTGATATCCAGAAAGACACCCCTGTACTGATTCCCAAGCCATGCACCCCTGGAATGTGATATTGCAATGTAACCCTAGAATATTAATATGACACAGCAATGCCCATTTGAATTGGAATGGTCTCTCTTGTGCATAAGGGAGAAAAATCCAGTTCCTTCTAGGCCCCAGGCAGGCTGGAATGATGTCAAGTCTGATTCACAGGCTGGACAGACATGGTGGCCAATGCTGAACGGCTAAGGAGCATCCATCTTTCTGCTCCTGGAAATGAAGAATTCCAGGCCCAGAGAGGGACATGTAGTGGGCAGAGCTGTAAAAATTCTTTCAATTCTTTTGGCAACCTTTTAAGTCCTGTTATCAAAACATAAAAAATAAGGGTTACCAGGACTCCTGCAACACAAATAAATGGCTTGGATATATATGTTCTGTTATTCTTCAGGGCAAGACAGCAGAAACACAAAGGCTAAAGGTTAAGTAGCCATCTTGTTGTGAATATGTGGTATACCTGTAAACTGGTCTCACATTTCTGCCAGGGAATCTGACTTTTAACAAATTTTCTATTTTTCTTTAATTACTGCTAAGGCTATCACAGTCAACCAATCTCCTGAACACTTGATGGATGCCTATCCATGTTTGACATTAAGGGAGAAATCTATCACTTTTGTGGAGCTTCAAAGGAATCAGTTTGGAAAAACAGGGCCATAAAAAGTCATTTAGCCAGTGTAATTAAAATTCCTCTATTGGTGGTATAGATCTATGACACAATGATCTCTGATTGGTTATTCCACATATGACACTCTGATTTTCCATTGGTGTGACACTCTGCTTCCTCATTGGGTAATTGAATCGCTTCATGTGACGTAATTTACCCTAGAAAACAGGCAATCCCACCTGTCAGGATGGGGAATTCCTCCATCCTCTCCTCCCTCCATTCCTTCCTGCCCTCACCCCCCTCCCTTCTCAAGAGAAATCTCCCTCCAGAGGCCTTGTGTTTTCTCTGACTGAGCCTTCTCTGCAAGATCTAGGTATTGTATCTCCTCTCCCCCCCATCCATACTTGTTCAGCTAACCACTGTATTCCTCTTGTATGCTTGAAATTGTTTGATTGGGATGTAACTATTTGAAAACCTATACCTATAATAAAATCCATTATTAACCAAAGGATTTTCAGTGGTCTAACTCTGTAAACATTGACAGAGATCCTTGCTCACCTCACTTCCCATAGACTCACCATTTTGAGCTAAGAAATATTAATATTCCCCAATAAAAGGTTAGTTGAGGTGTAACATGGCTGTAGTGTAGAGCCTGACTGTATACAATGGATCGTTTGGTATGTTTGGGATGCTAGCTGGAGGCATACAGGTTTGTTTGTTGGTTAGTAGGTTTCCAGTATAAGGTAGTGTCTGTGTGTCCATTATGTATTTTTATAGTGGTGTCCAGAAAATGTATTTCTTGCATAGACAGGTTCATTGTCAGATTGATGGTAGGGTGAATGTAATTGAATGCCTGGTGGTGCATTCAGAGCTTATTTACCATGTGTCCAGAGCATTAAAATGTCATCCATGTAACATAGGTATAAGATGTTGGATTTTTTATATATATGATGTTTCTATATGACTGTTTATTGAAGGGCCTGTAATTTCTCTAAGTAAAAGAGGATATAGGCCGATGGATGAATTTATCTGGGAAAATACATTTGATACCAATTAGCTGCCAGATGTGTGTGGAGGCAGTATCTTGGTATGTGGCCGCATAATTATACAAAAATGCTGTAAACAAGTCAACAGTCCCAGGGCATTTTCTCAGGACATCTTCCCAGAACATTTGGTGCCTTCAACGCATGTAACAAGGTCATTAATCTCATTTCGGAAGAGGACTTTGACAATGCCCTTATATGGGGTTCCAATGCATCCAGCGTGGAGGAATGTTGCAAAGCAGCCTGGATTATATAAAATAATATTGATGCCTGTCTATAGACCTGTTGGGGAGAGATGAGATTGATAAGGAAGCTGAAGTGATCTCCTATAAAGGGGTTTCTATGACAATTATCCCAATATCATAGCGAGATAGAGAAAGGAAGAAGGGGTGAGAGAGATTGCCAAGTGGGAAAGGCTGTCAGGAACTCAGGCTGGATACAGAGAGGAGATTTCTATTAAATGGATTTGTTAGATTTCTCTAATAGGCTAAAGGGCTATGGGGAACATCTAATGGGGACACATTCGGCCGGGTCTTCGGACCCTGCACTGGCTTCCAGTGATATACCGAGTTCGGTACAAGGTGCTGGTTATTACCTTTAAAGCCCTATATGGCCTGGGACCTGCCTACCTGAAGGACCGTCTCTCCCCACATGTTCCCCAGAGAGTACTGAGGTCGGGAACTCAAAATCTTCTCACTATCCCTGGGCCAAAAAAAGCCCGCTTAAAATCCACCAGAGATAGGGCTTTCTCTGTTATGGCCCCTACATGGTGGAATCAGCTGCCGGAGGAGGTGAGGGCCCTGCGGGACCTTGTTCAGTTCCGCAGGGCCTGTAAGACGACCCTCTTCCGGCTAGCTTACACCTAGCTAAGATGAGAAACTTAATGTAGCTTGCCAGACTCCTGTTTTATATATATATATATTTGGAATGTTTACTGGTTTTACTGGTTTTTAAGGTTTTAACTGTTTTAAATGTTTAACTGTTTATATATTTAAATATTGTCTAATCTTATGTTTGACTAATTGTTGGGAGCCGCCCTGAGCCACTTGTGGGAAGGGCGGGATACAAATCTTAAATAAATAAATAAATAATGGTTAGGAAATCATATAGGGCAATACAGTGGCTATATAGAATGCATACACACCCATACATATCCTCTCCTTTTCATATATATATGTGTGTGTGTGTGTGTAATATTCCTGGTCTCACGTGTGATTTTATTATGATACATTATTTTATATATATATATATATATATATATATATATATATATATATATATATATATATATGTGTGTGTGTGTGTGTGTGTGTGTGTGTGTGTGTGTGTGTGTGTGTGTGTGGAGAAACGGCATCTTAGTGTTGGTGCTTCATTGGGAGGGAAAACATGAAACTCCTAAGCAGGCTTGGGCCTAGCCTCCCTCCAAACCCCCCCTCCCTTCCAGAGCCAAACCAACACTAGGGGGAAAGCCTCCTAGAGAGGCAGGAAGTTCTTTTGTTCTGGGGATTGGAGTTAGCAGGAAGAGAAAGCAGTTTGGAACGAGCGCTCAAGCGAGCATGTGGTGAGCATGGAGGCTCCTGCCTGTGAGGCCCCAGGCAGTCAGACCAAGTAAGTCATTCTCAAGACAGGGCAAGTTTAGACCAGGGACAGTAGAAAGCGTTTATAAACACCTTTCCTTTGTCATGCTATTTGCTGTGCGGGTGCTGTGCTGTGCTAACTTTTTACAAGCAACTGTTTTTGTTTTGTTCTTCTTTTCTTTTCTTTTTCTCTTTTAATTAAATATTTTTACTGTTTTAAATGCTGGCAGTCCATCTCTGTACCACATAGATCCCCAAACTGCTTTAGACCACGCTGCTTTATAAAGGGGGCCCCGGGGAAGGGGGAAGGCATGCAGTTGGATAAGGTGCCAATCCTCCAGGGGTGCCCCAAAGAAGTGCTGAGGTCTCTGTGAAACCCAAGTGCAGGGTGGCAGAGGACCTTGAGGCCTGGCCTCATAGCTGGAGAGGGGGATTGGGAGTCCTGTTCCTCTCAATCTGAACCCCTAGACTGAGCAGGTGGTGGCAGCGAGCCCAAGGGGCAGGAGGAGAAATAGCTCCCTCCAGGAGTTGGCAACTCAATAGGGAGCTGACGGGACCGGGTCTGAAGGCAGAATCGGGCCGGTTCCGTCACACTTGGTGGCAGTGAGCCCAAGGGGCAGGAGGAGAAATAGCTCCCTCCAGGAGTTGGTGACTCAATAGGGAGTTGACGGGACCGGGTCTGAAGGCAGAATCGGGCCGGTTCCGTCACAATATGTATCAAGGTATTGATTAGAATGGGTGAGATAGGGTTCCTAGGCTTTCATGGGAAAGTTTTGTCCCAGGTGGGGGTTCTCAGGCTTTTGTGGGAAAGCCTTCAGCCCAGATGAGGTTCCCAGGCTTTTGTGGGAAGTTGTTGGTCCCAGATGGGGATTTTTGCCCTTTAGGGTTCGGTGGCCTATCTGGTGCTAATTAGCAGAAGTATTTGGCAATAACAGGTGGTTTTCTTATGTAACACGGTTTTGGGGCTTCCCGGACAAAAGATGACGGAACCTGACTTTCTGGATCCTGATTGGATAGACGGAAAGGGGGTTTCTGAATTCTGATTGGACAGAAAGGGAAAAGGTGGATACTATGGAAAAGGTATAATTGGGCTTACCAAGGAGGGTGCGGTTAGTCAGTTAGCTAGTTAACAGTGAGTTTAAGAGAAGCCTACTGGGAAGCAAGGCCCCTCTATACTGCTGCATAGGCAACCACCTGAAGCCGTAGGAGAGGTGAGAATGAAATGCTTTTTGCTATCTTTACAATGGCTTTGCCTTGACCAAATGTAATAGGCTAGGGAATCTGAGCACAGGAAAGACTATAACCATGTAACTAGGAAACTATGTAACCATGGGTCATGTAACCATACACACCCATGAGTCCATGTAATCCTGTCAGAATGCTGCAGTACTTAAGATTTAAATAAATTTCCAATACATATTTCAGAACCTGAAGTCTGGTGTCTTTGTCCCTGAGGGGTGTTCTTCCCAGAGTATTTGAATAAAGATCCCCTTTTAGTATATAGGGGCAGAACCCTGTATACTTTATCTGTTAACAAAGAGATGTATGAGTGAGTGGGAGTGTACGAAGCGGTGCTCCAAGTCAGCCATAAAAATGTTAGCATATTGTGGGGCCATACGGGTGCCCACGGCTGTACCATTGATCTGTAGGAACAGTTCACTGCCAAATCTGAAGTAGTTATGGGTGAGAACAAAATGGCACAGTTTGGTGGCAAAGTCAGCTGTGTTTTTATCAAAGATTATATTACTTACAGCTTGTAATCCATATCGGTGTGGGATGTTGGTATACAAAGATTCCATATCCGTGGTGGCTAAGATAGTATTCTCTGGAAGGCTGTTCAAAGATTGTATTTTCCTCAGAAAATCTGTAGTATTGTGAACATAACTGGGAGCACTGATGGTATAAGAATAGAGTCCATATATCCAGATACCCCTTCAGTGATAGTGCCTATCCCTGACACAATGGGACGTCCTGGGTTGCCTGATTTGTGTATTTTGGGTAGAAGATAAAAAGTACCTGATCGAGGTTCCTGTGATTTATCTGACAGGATCTGTCCCTGAATGTTCAGTGGTAATTCTTTTGCAATCTTGTTTAGTTCTTTTTTATATTCCTGTGTGGGGTCTCAGACCAGTGGTTTGTAAAAAGAAGTATTTGAGAGTTGTCTTTGAGCCTCCTTGATGTAGTCTGATGTGTTCATGATTACAACAGCTCCTCCTTTGTCTGCCTCTTTAATTGTAATATCCATATTGTTTCTGAGTCTGTCTATGGCAGGGGTGTCGAATTCATTTGTTATGAGGGCCGGATCTGACATAAATGAGACTTTGTTGGGTCGGGCCAGGCTAGGTTTGGCCGGGCCATATTGAGCCAGGCCATGTGTATACTTATTTAAGACCAGGTAGCAGAGATATAAACTTTATAAAGGACACAGACAAACACAATTATTTTTTTAAAATCCTTAAAATGTTAGCACTTGTTGGTCTTAAAGGTGCTTTCTTTATATTTCTCCCATGGGATCCAGGGAACAGGGTAAAGAAAGCTCTTGCTCTTTCTTCCCTTCCCTAGGGGACCAGGAGGGAGAGAATCCTCAGCCAAGAGAAGGAAGAGAGACTTGGCTCAGTAGCTCTGCTATGTGATTCAGACAGCCTAGGAAAGCAAGCTCTGTATTACTTTGTTTTATTACCATGATATTTTATATCATGGTTTGTAAGCCGCCCTGAGCCTGCTTCGGCAGGGAGGGCGGGGTATAAATAAATAAATAAAAAACCAAACTTATTATTATGCAGTGAAGTCTCCAGCAAATCACAACAAATGTATCTTGAGTGTGATATTTCTGAGGCTTTTGTGATGCAGTGACAATGGCCCCTAGGAAGGAATGAATGAATTTATTTATTATTTATTTATTATCAGATTTATATCCTGCTCTCCCCTGACAGGCTCAGGGTGGCTAACAACAGTTTAAAAACATTAACAATTACCATAGAATATTAAAAAAAATATATACAATAAAACATTTCCATACATATTAACAATCATCAATCCATTCATTAGAAGTCCAAGATGGCAAGTTTCTAATTTCCATTATATGGAATGTGGACTTCTACATAAAAGAAGCTGCCCGATGAGCATCATAAAGTGTTGTTTATCTTTTGTCCTGGACCTTTGCTGGCTATTTTTATTCCCCAGACTATGGTTGAGGTGAATACAAAATTGATTTGTTGAGTTTGAAACATCAGGGGTACTTCAAAGGAGCATAGGATTTGATGCTTATGTTTTCTTTCAGATTTCAACCCTTCAATTTTTGCCTTTTTAAAACGTATGAAATATTTGATGATTCTCATATGGTGTTTTAAATTTTAAACACTGAGGTCTCCAATGTATGTGATCAAGCAAAATGATCAGGAACTGAAGTATTTTCCCAGTGGGAAAGCCTAAAACTGTTGGTGCTTTTTAGTTTAAAATGAAGGTGGGTTGATATTATAAGACATTTATAAAATTATGACCTGTGGACTGACAAGTAACTTATACTGGACTGAAGAATGTATGTTTGCAAGTAAGGGAGTATGAAGAAAACTGCTCTTTCAAAACTACAACCAGTTTCAGATATTTCATCAACCACTTAAATTATTTACAAGGTGTTTAAGACATTATTTTCCCTGCATTCCTAGGGGCTACTATCATTGCATCACAAAAGGGTATTACAATCAACTTTGTGGAATTTATCATCACAAACAGAGAGAGCCAGTTTTGTAGTGGTTAAGTGCCAGACTCTTATCTGGGAGAGCCGGGTTTTATTCCCCACTCCTTCACATGCATCTGCTGATGTGACCTTGAGTCAGTCATAACTTCTCAAAGTTGTTTTCTCAAGAGCAATTTCTGTTAGAGCTCTCTCAGCTCCACCTCCTCACAGAGTGTCTGTTGTGAGAAGGAGAAGGGAAAGGACATTGTAAGCCGCTCTGAGACTCCATCGCATAGTGAAGGGCAGTGTATAAACCCAATCTTCTCTTCTTCTAAAAAAAGACTAAACTACTTTACACAGGATGACAACTATAATTATAGAGATAACTATAACTATAGAGACAAAGCAGTCCCAAACGCCTCAATTATAGAAGTAGGGAGATGTGAAGAAGTTTGCAGGTATGAAATTTAAGTTCCTAGTTTCTAGGTCTGGAGACAGGAAATCATTTCAGCCCCATTAGAGCTAGCTTGGAATTGAAACATGGGATGGGACCCCTAATGGCTACAAGAGAGACAAATATGGTTGGTAACACTGGCTTGGAAAATTCCTGGGTATTTGGGGGTGGGTGCTGTCACTCTAGGACTTCTGTTTCTCCTAAATTCTATGGTATACCATAGGTCAGTGATGGCAAACCTTTTAGAGACCGAGTGCCCAAACTGCAACCCAAAACCCATTTTTATTGCGAAGTGCCAACATGGCAATTTAAGCTGAATACTGAGGCTTCAGTTTAGAAAAAAACAACTCATACATTAACATCTTTTGTAAGTTTGAGAGCAACACATGCAGCACCCATGGCCACTATGAAGATGCCACCATTTGAAAGTCATTAAAAATGCCACAAGGTACCAAACCTGATCAGGTCTACAGCACAGGCTAAAGTGCTCTCACTTGCCTCCCCCCACCTTATCAAGCGTCAAAATGGCCACTTGCATCCACACATCTATTCCAGCACTTGATAATGCATGTTAACAGGGCAACAGTGTCCACATACTAGTTTCCTCCCATACCTTCTTAGTCTCAGATAAGCCCATCCCACTTTTTAAAATTTTTGTTATTATTTGGGAAATTGTCAGATTGCTACAGCATTATGACATTATAATTATCTTTGCCACAATGTACATGTCCTCTGAATGCCCAGCTTGTATTTAAAAGACAAAGTCTCCAACCCATTTCAATGTTATAACATTATAATGCTGTAACAATTAGCAAGGGAAAATGGTGTCAATGTGAGCAAGTCCCTGGATAATATGCACATTCTCATACAGACCACCTGACAGCAGAGGTGTGCTGTTCCCTTTCCAAGAAGGTCAAAGAAAAGCAGATTTGCAAAAGAGAGTACTGCAGATTTGATAGCCAAAGCAGAGATAAATCTTGCCAGCCTTATCACTGCATATATGTTCTTCCAGGATTGAGCCCCTTGCACTGAAGCCTAGTTCCCAGAGTGAAATCTGGACCAGGGGTGGCCAAACTGTGGCTCAGGAGCTACATGTGGCTCTTTCACACATACTATGTGACTCTAGAAGCCCCCACCATCCTGTTGGTCAGCTTGAAAATGGCTTTTCTCTCTTTAAATCACTTCTACAAGCCAAGCCAGCTGGTGGCTTGGAGAATGCATTTAAAGTTAAAGTGATAGATAGAGCAGTGACTGGATATGTGCCAGCATAGGCATAACCAGGGCTTGAATTCAGCAGGAGCTCACAGGAGCACAGCTCTTGAACCTCCAGCCAGGTCTGCATGCAGTGAGTTCACTCCCTGCTGCACACAGATCCCAGGGCATATGCAAATGAGATATGTTACTGAGCTCCTATACCTTTTTGCCTACAAAACAACCCCTGGGCGTAACAGTCAGTAGGCAAACTGCCACATTTTGAACCAGCTGGATTTTCTGGGTCAGGTTCAACGATAAGCCTGCATAGAGTGAGTTACAGTAATCTAACTTGGAAGTAACTGTTACAATGGTAGCAGTGCACTGATAGCAGCAGTGATATGTCTTAAGACCCTTACATCCTTTGGTCATCCTTGAAAGATGAAATCCTAGGGCGTTTTCGCACTGACCTTACTCGGGAGCGACATCCCTCTTCACCGCGCAGCGTCTGCATGGATTTCGCACTAATTGCTCCGCAGAAACCGGAAGAGCCGCAAAGTTCCGCGGCTTTTGTGTCGCAAATGTAAACTGGCCAAAAGCCGGTGAAGAGGGACGTCGCTTCCGAGTAAGGTCAGTGCGAAAACGCTCCTAGTCAAATTATTATTGCATTATTTAGAGGACCCTTGCATTGTCATTCCCTAAAATGTAGTTTACTTAGGACATCTCCCAATCTGACTCCCAATCTGGATGTCTTTCTTCCTGTCACCAAGCAGGTAGAGGATGATAATTATTGCTTGATGAGGGAACAAGCTTTCTGCACATCCTTGAAGGCACTTTTTTCTGAGCTGAGC
Source organism: Heteronotia binoei (assembly GCF_032191835.1). NCBI lineage: Eukaryota > Metazoa > Chordata > Lepidosauria > Squamata > Gekkonidae > Heteronotia > Heteronotia binoei. Next base: position 101,186,115 of record NC_083224.1, read on the forward strand.
ACTAGCATTGAAAAACATCTTATTGGACTAAGGCCTGCTAAGTGATGCTTTAATTCAGCCTGGATAGATTTTACCCAAATCTAACATGCAAATTATATTCCAAGTTACTCCAGTCCAACTCTATTGAAATTAGTGGGTTTCAACTGAAGTAACTCTGTATAGGATTGCATAGCAATGGACAGCTTATATGACTGACTGGATAGCTGGCTGGCCGAAAGCCAAGGCAAGCTGTAATTATTCCTCAAACTCCATAATGTGATAACGGCTTGCAATCCTTCATCTCTTTTAGGCCTTCAGTCCTTTTATTAATGACTTGAAATTGAAGGCAGTTGCTCCTTATCATCATGAAGAGGGAGTCTTTTCAATTAGCCACCACAGCTTGTGGGAAATGTCCTGCCAAGGAGTGATGACAGGAGCTTTATAATTGTTTAACAACTTTAACCAAGTGACAGATAACAGGCTGTCACCAGAGTAACCGGGAAAAGGTCTTGCTGAAACTAGATTTGCCAGCCCCCAAGTCCTGGCAGGGGATCTCCAGGTTTTGTAGGCTCCTTCCCATTCAGTGTGGGGAAGCCCTGTCCCCAACAGCCATAATGTGTCTTTCCATCTCAGCAGGTTTAGAAACTTGCAAACTGCTTGTGCTTTAAAAGGTGTGTATGTGCCTTTAAATCTCAAAGAGGCTAAAGCTATGAGCAGGGGGAGGTGAACAGGCAGAGCAATGTGGCTCTTCCCAGTGAGTGGGAGGTGAGTGGGAGTGAGTGAGAGGAAGAGAGATAGTCCAGTCCCTCTGTTTGTTTTGCATTCCTTTCAGAAGTTGTTTGTATAGTAAAAGGGGTAGTAAAGAATTAACTAGAATATGATTATGGGATGGAAGAAAACTCCATCCCCTAGACTGTTCTGCTCAGTACTTTCATTTTCTTGTGTTAGTCTGAAGAAGTTGGTTGAAAATACGGCAGATTGCTAGATCCAGCAACTCCCATGAGTAAATTGCCCCAGTAGGGTCACAAAAGTGTGGGCTTGCAAACTTTATTTTGGCTGCTTTGTGAGTGTGTGTACATGTCCTTTTAAAAAAAGCCATGCTTGGAAATGCTTTCAAAGCCCGACAAGGGGACTTGTGGAGGTATGAAAAATTTCACTTTCATTTGGTGGAAGTGCAGCTGCCAGGATAGGCAAAAAAGAAGAGGAAATGAAGACTGTATTTAGGGGAACTACACTGCTGTATTTTTATTTATTCATTTAGGGAATGGAGAAGTCTCCAGGCTCCACCCCCAAAGCCCCCAGATATTTCCTGAGTTGGACCTGGCAACCCGAGATGAGTCCAATGTGATATGTGATCAAGTGCAAAGGAGGCAGGACTCCAGAACCTTTACAGGAAACTTGGGAATTTCATCGGGTGCACTGAGAAAAGCTACACTGTTGCTCATGCTGGCCACCTGGCTGATCAAAGGGGCCTTTTCTGACCCTATGAAATGCAACAAAATTGTTTCTAGCAGTGTGCTTCTTTCCCAAGCAGTGTATGCAATGGTCAGACATTAATGAGTGTTAACTGAGGCGGGGTCTACACATGCAACAGAATGAGGTGTCAGGATCCAGAAAGACAATATCGTGTCCCACTTCAGACCTTAGGTGGGAAATTGAGGCTTTTTTTTTACAACTTTCTCTTTGGGTTTGCCTCCATTACTGCAGAGACTTGCCTCCATAACAACACTTGCTTCCTCCTTTGCTAGCACTTCCAAGTGTATAGAGGTTTCATGAAAAACTTTGATCTTGCACTCACAGAACTGATATCAGTACAGTGAGCCTCAAAATGGAGGAAAACCTCACAGTGGTCAAAGGAAAGTACGAGGGGACCAGTGTCATAGCCTCTAAGACCATATGTTTTCATGTTCTCTTATGAATGAATAATTCTCTGCAAGGAGAAAACTATTAGTGCAGGGAGTGGAATGAGCTAGTCTCTCACTGAGATGCTGTTTGCTTCCATGGAATTCATCACATGGCGAGTATTCAGAAGTGTAGTTTGATGTGATGACCTTAGAGTTCATCACATCACTTCACATCACATCACTTGATGATGACTTTAGAGTTCTGCTATCTCATTCTATTGCATGTATTGGTAATGTCTGGGATGTAAGTTAATTGTAACTCATTACCAATGTGCCCTGGCAGTTCTAGTCTCACTCTGAAAATATACAGAACAAACCGGGGCCTACAAAGGGCTTTCAGGAGTGGCCATCCTATTCTTCCCTGCCTTTGCTGCCTCTCCTTCCCCCCTCCCCCTGCCCCCTCAGCTCTTCTCACTTCCTCTCTGTTTCTCCTTCTCTCTCCCACAGTGCCTTCTTCACATTCTCTCTCTTACTTAATCTCTTTCTCTGTCCCTCACCTATAACATTTTTTCTCTGTCTTTCTCCTGCACTTGCCATGGCACTGTCATCTCCTCCTTGCCCTAGTTGCAGCACCGCATGGCAGGTTATTGGCAACAGGAACACTTTTTCCTTCTCTTCCCACTTGCAGACACCTCGGGCTCCCGTGCACTGCTGATGAGGAGAGGCAGCAATTGTAGGGCAGGCAACATCAGTGGCAGTTCTGCACACAGAGAAATTCCTTGGGGAGGGTTGACCTCTTCAATTTTGGGTAAGTTCTTCAATCTTTCTACAAACTTGAGGGTCCCCAAGTTTTCAAGGGGAGGATTTCCTTTCCATGTGGGCCCAAAACATGAATTTAGTTATCTGTAGATGGGATCAGGTTGAGAATTACATATATTCATTCATTAGTCCGTTCATTCATTCATTTAAACATTGATTAGCCCCCTTTCTTCCTTATGAAGATCAAGGTGGCTAACGACATAAATAAAACATATCAAACATTAACAACATAAAAGCCAAATTTTAAAATTACCGCTCAGGACTGCTAGTGAACTTAACCAAATACATTTCTAAATAAGAACATCTTCAACTGTCTCCTAAAGATCAAATGTGCGGGGATCTGGTATACCTTCCTGGGGAGGCTGTTCCATAATTCGATATATTGATATAGAATTATATTGATCTGGAATTCTGACATAAAATCAAAGAAATCGTACAACATTTCCATGAGATGTGTCTGATGATGTTCATGTCAATTGGATGCAAATATGGTCATACATGCATAAATATAATATGCTAATTACTGTTAGCCCGTCAGCTGATGTTCCAGAATGGTTCCTGGTGCAGAACAAGACTTACTCCTGTCTTGTCCTGGTGCAGAACAAGACAGAGAACTCATTTGTTGAACTCATTTGTTATGAGGGCCAGATCTGATATAAATGTCACTTTTTGGGGCCAGGTGATATGTGCCATAAAGTATAACATGAAGTACCAGAGATATAAACTTTATAAAGATGATTTCAGATGTCAAATGGCAATAGTAGGTGAATGATAATAGCAGGCTTAATTGGATTAGGTGTGATATACAGAGTAGTAGTAGTACCAGCACTAGTAATGAGACAGGAAACCTAGGTCTCAATTCCATCCAGGAGTATTCAGTCCAGGACAATGCAAAGAATAAATTGACATAAGTCTGACATTAGAAACAACAACATTGCTGGCTTAAAAGTAGTAGTGATCATACAAGGGAATTTCAAAGGGCGATTAGAAAGAGAGACTGCAATTTATAAGGAAGCTCAAGACAATGCATCTTCCAGGACTGAACTGAGAGCTTGTTTCTTGTCTTATTACCAATGCATGCTATTATCATTTGACACCTGAAATAACCACAAAGTTATAAGGACTAACTCAAGTATTCTAATTCCTAGTCAGGGTCTTTTTGATAGAAAATAAAATCCACATAGGAAAAGAGAGATCAAATCTTTTTTTTTTTATGTTTCAGAATAAGCCAAAATGACTTCCTCAATACGCATTGAGGAAAGAAGAATCCATCCTCCCTCTGAAGAAGATGCTTGCACGCAATAGCTTATACCTGGAGTAAAATGTTGTTGGTCTTGAAGCTGCCACCGGACTCCAACTTTGTTCTCTCTCTCCCCCCTCTCCCTTCCTCCCCAAAAGAAAAGGAAGCCAAAGCTGTGTGTGTGCGTGCATGAGTGTGTGTGGGTATGAGAGAGAGAGGCTTGTCCCACATGAAGCATGAAGCAGCCATGGAGCGCCTTGTATGGGAGAAAGAAGGAGGGAGGGAAAAGGGAGGCAAGAAGCAGGAAACACAGAGCCACTGAAGGAGATGGGGGGGAAGCAAGCTATGGTGTGGCTGCAGTAGCAGCCCTGGAAAAGGAAGCAGGAGAAGGAAGTTGCTTGTGGGACACATTTTTGACACTCCTGTTCTAGATATTCTTTCAACAGTAATTGCCTTGTGCTGATGTGCTTAAAAGGAATTTCTTACAAAATCTCCACATAGTTTAGCTGATTCTAAGCTGTTGCAAGAAAAAAGGGGGAATTTTATGTCAGCAAGAAAAAATAATGCATTTCCTATGAAGAATATTTTTAGTAGGACAAGTCAAGATCTATTTCATACATAGTCACAGAGAGACTACGCATGAGTTAAAAATTCTTACCTTTATTGATCATTTATGAAACTATATATCTCTGATGGTCCGTAAGCATTTTGTGAAGTATTATTTACAGCAAAGTGACTGCATAGATGGAAGGACAGACAGGTGACATTTCCTAATTATACTGTAGTAGGTACAGTAAGCCAAAGCAAAGGGGCATCCCCAGTTAGTGAGGCTTGCTTTGCTCATTCAATTCTGATAGCAGCACAGATGATAGATCAAGCAAGGGAGAGTGAAGAACAGAGCAGCAAGTATGTCACCTATTTCAGTTGGAAGGTCAAAGGAAAATGTGACAGAACGAACGGTTTTGGGTTTAAAGATGGATTTGCTCAAAAGGAAGACATTTAGTCAGAATGTGAGTTGATTATTGTGAAATCAACACCTACTGGTAGCCTCTGGCCTGAAAAAGTCCATTTAGCCTCAACCAGGGCCAGGACTTTCTCTCCATTGATCCTGGCCTGGTGGAACCATGTGAGATCAGGGCCCTGTGGGACTTGTTACAGTTCTGCAGGGCCTGTAAAATTGAGCTGTTCCGCCAGGACTTTGACTGAGGTGGCAGACATTCAATCTACCTCAGACTCCCTTGCCTACAGAAATACCATTAACTGACTAACATTCTGCAGGAGGCATTATGGACTGCTCTGTAGTTGATGTCTTGTTTGCTGTCATCTTGCCTTAATTGTTCTGATTGTTTTAAACAGGATTCTTGTTATATACTGTAACTATTTTAGTTATATTTGTTGTGAGCTGCCCTGAGCTCATTTTAGGGATAGGGCAAGATAAAAAACCTAATAAATAAATAAAAGAAGAAAAAAATCAGTGGTATTTATGTAGCATTTTCAGGTGTTCAATGCTCAACATAAATATTATCATCCTATAATCTTTACAATTGCCTTGTAAGCCTGATCAATATTGTATTGAGTTGCCAGGTCCAACTCAAGAAATATCTGGGGACTTTGAGGGTGGAGCCAGGAGCAAAGGTATAGATCACTGTAATGCTCTCTACATGGGGCTACCCCTGACGCTAACCCGGAGACTGCAACTGGTGCAGAACGCTGCGGCACGGCTGTTAATGGGGCTGCCACGACGGGAGCACATTCAGCCAGTGTTGAGAGAGCTGCACTGGTTGCCTGTTGTGTTCCGAGTTCGCTTCAAGGTGTTGGTACTAACCTTTAAAGCCCTCTATGGTCAGGGACCTGCCTATCTACGGGACCACCTTTCCCCATATATCCCCCAGAGAGCACTGAGATCAGGGACAAAAAATCTGTTGTCTGCCCCTGGCCCAAAAGAAGCCATGTTATGCATAACAAGATCTAGGGCTTTTTCGGTGGCAGCAACAGAACTTTGGAACACCCTCCCAGAAGCTATAAGGGCCCTGCGGGACTTGTCAGCGTTCCGCAGGGCCTGTAAGACCGAACTGTTTAAACAGGCTTTTGCAGTTTGATTGGAAAAGGGCTGCCACCAGGACATCCACAGAATGCTGGCGATCATAGTCGGAAAGTCAATACCGCCTATATTGGATTGAAACAGCGCTAGAATGTTTTTAAAAATTTTTATTTATTTATTTATTTATCTGGGATTTATATCCCGCCCTTCCCATCGAGTGGCTCAGGGCGGCTTACAACATATATAAAACTAACATAAAAGTATAAAATTACACTTTAAATTAACAATTCACAATATATAATTAAAATAAAACATTTGTTATAACTATACATAATTAAAACAGCCAGCAGTCGTAAAGCTACACTCCATTCAGCTTCAGGTAAAAATTCAGTATACAATATACAGCATTCAGTAGTCGGTATACAGGGCCGTTAGTTGTGGGCCAGCCGGAAGAGGACTGTCTTACAGGCCCTGCGGAATTGGGTGAGATCCCGCAGGGCCCTTACCTCCTCCGGCAGCTGGTTCCACCAAAATGGAGCCATTACAGAGAAGGCCCGGTCTCTTGTGATCTTCAAGCGGGCCTCCTTTGGCCCGGGGACAACCAAAAGATTTTGAGATCCCGATCTCAGTGCTCTCTGGGGAACATGCGGGGAGAGACGGTCCCTCAGGTAGGCAGGTCCTAGACCATATAGGGCTTTAAAGGTAATAACCAGCACCTTGTATCGAACTCGGTAGGATATTGGCAGCCAGTGCAGCGCCCGAAGTCCCGGCTGAATGTGCTCCCACCTTGGGAGCCCCAATAACAGCCGGGCGGCGGCGTTCTGCACCAGCTGCAATTTCCGGGTTCGACACAGGGGCAGCCCCATGTAGAGGGCATTGCAGTAGTCCAGCCTCGAGGTGACCGTAGCATGGATCACCGTTGCTAGATCGTCGCGTTCCAGGAAGGGAGCCAGCTGCCTAGCCCGCCTAAGATGGAAAAATGCGGACTTGGCAGTGGCTGCTATCTGGGCCTCCATAGTTAAGGAAGGCTCCAGAAGTACCCCCAGGCTCCTGACCCTGTGCGCCGCCATCAGCGGCGCACCGTCAAAAACCGGAAGGGGTATTTCCCCCCCTGGGCCACGACGGCCCAAGCAAAGGACCTCTGTCTTCGCTGGGTTTAGCCAGTAAGTAAATTATGGTTTTATATGTTTTATTGAATTGAATTGTTTTTAAGATGTTGTAAGCCGCCCTGAGTCCGCTTGCGGAGAGGGCGGGATAAAAATGTGAAGTAATAAATAAGAAATAAATAAACAAGCATGACCGAACTCTGAAGTAAGTTCTGGCAATCACATTTAAAGGACCACACACCTTTTAAATGCATTTCCTCCATTTGGAAATGAAGGATAGGGGCACCTTCTTTTGGGGCACATAGAATTGGATCCCCTGGTCCAATCTGTTTGAAACTTGGAGGATATTTTAAGGAGAGACACTGGATGCTATGCTGAAAATGTGGTACCTCTACCTCAAAAACAGCCTTCCCAGAGCCCAGATAACTCATGAATCAATTCTCCGTTATACCCTATGGGAATCTGTCTCCATAGGGAATAATGGAGTACCCAGAAGACATTTCCCTCCCCCCTCCTGCTTTCTGATGACCCTGAAGTGGAGGGAGGGCCTCCAAACTCCAGGATTCCCTTCCCCCAACTGGGGATTGGCAGCCATAGTATGAACCAATATAAAAGATGAGGAAGGGGCAGCTTAAAGTGGCTTGCATAACTAAGATCACCAAGTGAGTCTGTGGCAGAGGCAAAATTTGAGTTAGGAACCCTGTGAGTCATAGCTCAGTCTCTGAATCACTAACATCAGCAATAAAACCTTACAAACATTTTTGAGAGGAAGAAGTTCAAGTGCTACCCACAAGGGAATGGAGCACAAATTGAGAGGGGTTCATCTCTTGCTTCCCAGTCAATGTTCTAGCATATGACAAAGTGCAAAAGACCCCTAACAAGAAGCCATGGAATACTTGGTCTTTGCAAACAAATCACCATGGGATCTATTTTAATATCCATGGGCCCTATTTTAATTTTTATGCTCAGCTCTGCAATGTGAAGAGGACCTCTGAGTGTAAGCAGGGTATATTTCTCTCCTTTCACACAACTGAAGCCATCTGTCTATGTTTACAAAAGGAAGGAGTATCAGACTTAAGGTCTGATTACAGTATGCAGATACCTGATGCCAGTCTTGGAAACATTCTGTAAAAATCTAGTGGGAACTTTCCTCTACCCTCTAACCGATAGTTGCATTTGGAATAATCCAAACTGATTATTCCAGTTATTCTATTTGCATGTGATAGAATGTTGGTATGATTTCATTGTGTTTTGGTGTGAATAGAAGAGGATCTCTTTTTCTGCCTAATCTTGTGCCATTGGCACTCACTGTTCAAGGAAATCTAGATTTAAATTACTATAATGATTTTTTGGGTCTAAGGTCATTTATTCAGGCCCTAGTTAAATAGAGAGTTATCAGCCACTTTCAGAAGTTCTTCATTCACTCCCAGTTTCAGTCATTTAAAGGCAAAGTTTCTTATGAAAAAGAAACCTGAAATGTGGTAAGTGAAGATAAGGCAAAAAAGGTAAAATGTACAATAAGTAATTCAGAAGGGCAAGGAGAAATAGGATTTTGTTATGATGGGTTGTTTGGATATTAAATTTCTTATAATTTCTGGAGATAAACTGGTGTAAATGTGTACAAAAGATGCATATTGGCTAAAAGCTGAATGCAGAGGGGAATTTCTGAGACCAATTAGCTCTTCAGGGAGGCCTGCACCCTTGCTTATCACACTGCCCATAGTCTCTTTCTTTTGTACACGTATCCCCCAGAGCAGCTCTATTGTTACTGAAATCCACTCTTCCAAATCAAACTTTTCTAATCTGCTAGAGCAGAGACACCCTAAAGCTCTGTCATATGTCAGAAGGGAAAGACTGTGCTCTGAAAAACTCTCTCCTGTCTTCTGGTTTCCAAAGGTGCTGGAATAAAGTTTAATAGATAAAACATTGCTTGGATTTCTTAAACATAGATAAAGCCCATATGGCATGAATGTTTTTCAGTTACATTAATTAACTCAAAGAAAATAGAAGCAACCTTCTCTACTTCTCCCACCCACCAAGAAATTTACTAACAATTCAAAACTGCTTTTGAAATACCAGACACATCAACAGTTTGTGTGGAGCTTCAAGCAATGTATCCAATGAAGTACGCCTCCCTTGCTGAAACTCTACCATTATTTGACCCGGATAAGAAGATCTCTGGATCCAGTCACTCCGGTTAAAATTGTATATTAAAGTCATACTGTTATCCGTTTCTAGACTGTATAGCTAATTGTTTCAAATTGTTCTTATATTCTGTTAATGTATCTATTTATCTATGATGTGATCCACTCTGAGTCCATTTGTGGGGAGATCAGAATATAAATTTATTTATTTATTTATTTAAGTTAGGTAATTTATATTCCACCCTGTCCCACAAACTGGCTCAGGGCAGAGCACAACATTTAAAACATTAAAACAATTCAGCAATAAATAATTAAAACCATCAGGATTTATTAATGGAGGCATAGATTTAAATGGAGGCATTTAAATTTCAATGGGAAGTGAATCCAAGAATAAGCCAAAAGGATGTTATAAGAGCTCTACAGCAGCATAATAGCTTGACAGCACAGTAGTACAGCAGCACAGCAAGGAAGGCCAATTTAAATGTGTCATGGACACCTACTGCCTCAACTGAAAGCCTGACTCTGTCTTAAAGGCCCTTCAAAAAGATAACAATTCAGATAGGGGCTGGAGCTCTACTGGGAGCTGATTCCACCAGGCCAGGGCCAAGGCAGAAAAGGCTCTGGCATGGTTGAGGCAAAATGAACATCCTTCGGGCCAAGGGTGGTCAACAGATGTTGAGAAGCTGAATGTAAGGATCTTTGGGGCTCATATGGAGAGAGGCAGTTCTGTAGGCCATGAAGGGCTTTAAATGTTAGTACTAAAACCTTGAAGCAGTTCCAGTATTCAACAGGCAGCCAGTGCAATTGGTATAACACTGGCCAAATGCTTGCCCGGAAAGTCAATGCAAGAAACAGGCATGCTGCCGCATTTTGCACCAGCTGGAGTTTCTGGATCAGCCCCAAGGATAAGCCCACAGAGCAAGTTACAGTAATCCAGTCTGGAAGTGACCATTGCATGGATCACTGTTGCCAAGTCCTGAGGGAATAGATAGGGTGCTAGCTGCCTGATCTGCTGAAGATGGTAAAAAGCAGATCTGGCAACCGCCGTGACTTGGGCCTCCATAGGTGATGATGAAGAAGAAAACTGTAGATTTATACCTCGCCTTTCTCTTTGAATCAGAGACTCAGAGCTTACAGTCTCCTGTATCTTCTCCTCCCACAACAGACACCCTGTGAGGTGGGTGGGGCTGAGAGGGCTCTCATAGCAGCTGCCATTTCAAGGACAACCTCTGCCAGAGCTATGGCTAACCCAAGGCCATTCCAGCAGGTGCAAGTGGAGGAGAGGGGAATCAAACCTGGTTCTCCCAGATAAGAGTCTGCATACTTAACCACTACACCAAACTGGCATCCAAGATAGTGAGGCATCCATTGTCACTCACAGGCTCTTCGCTTTCTGGGCTGGCACGAGTGGCACACCGTCCAGGGTTGGGTGCCGGATATCCAACTCCATACCACCTTGGCTCTAAATAAATACATTTTAAAAATACCTCCATTTGGTTACTTAGGTTCATAGGCTTGAAATGCTGCTGGACTAATCACTGTACCTACAGGCCTAACTTATGGTAAAGATGTGTTTATCGTAAGACCACCTAGTCCAGCATCTTATCTCACAAAATGGCCAACCAGAATATTTCTACTCTTTGGTTCCAGTTTCAAATTCATAAGAGATCTTGTCATCTTGTCATATGATTCCTAAATTTACTCAAGAGTCTTTGGTGAGGACCTTGTGAGAAGCTTGTTGGAAGTCCACGTTTATAATGTCTACCAGACCATTGGCACCTTGAAGACCAACAAAGTTTAATTAGGGGTATAAACTTTAAGGTGCATGCATAATTCATCAAATTCATAGACACCCTAAAGCTCTGTCATGTTATCTGAAGAAGTGTGCATGCACACAAAAGCTTAAACCGAGAATTAAATTTTGTTTGTCTTAAAGGTGCCACTGGTCTCAAACTTTGTTCTGTTGCTTCAGACCAACATGACTACCCACCTGAATCTACCAGACCATTGTTACCATGTGCATGTTAACCATTTCAAAAACTCTGAAAGGGTGGTGCAGAAGCCATGCTGTATTCTGAGACAGGCTGCCCTTGAAGGCTCTTCAAAGATTATAGCTGATATTGTATGCAACCTGTTTTTTTTCACCTGGCCAGAATGGACACAAGGCAAGTGATGTTGTTAGCTTGGGCAGTGAAATAGTCATTCTGCCATATCCATATGATAGTTTATGAGAAATGTCATTGAAGCGGTAACATGTTTGCTCTATGTCAGGATCCTCTGAACAGTGAAATTGCAGCTCTGGGGCTCAGTCCAGGTTCATTCTAAACACATACCCCAGATAATATTGAATCTGATCCATGAAGAAGCAGACTGTCCAAATCTGGTATGTCAGCGCTTGCTGGCAACTTTAAACACTTGTCAGGCTTTTTTTCAGATATATGTCTTCAAATGAATAAGAAGCTCTGACATAATTTTATGAAAGGTATTTCCCTAGTCTCAAAGGGCATATTATTAGTATTCAGTTGTGTTTGTGTTTTTAAATCACTCCTATTAAAGCAAGGCTTCATTTCATCTGCCCTAATCATCTTTATTACCTATCTATGTTCATTTTCCATAGATAATAGATAAATGAATTTATCTGTAAGCAAGCCTTCAGTCTCTACTCCAAAGTTATTTTTCTGTGGGAAAAGTTTCTTTAGTTCCCCCTAGGTTTTCAAGGTGAACAAATTGAGTGTATACACTTTGAGAATTCAAACCAGACGTTCATTTATTTTGACAGACCTTTCTTTGAAAAAGAAAGAACAATGTGTGCTAATCTACAAATTTAGATTTCTTCGGAGCCTTAAAAAAATCAGTTTAATATTTATGTACACATGGATGCATGGATGTGTGTGTGTCCTGCCAGCTGTCTGACTTACACACAGTTATTTGGAAAGCAAGCAAATGGAATACATCTAATGTTGCATATTTAAACCTGTGATTAACTATTCATGCTTGAATCTCAAAAATCAAATCAAAAATCTCAAAAATTGTTTTGGTTTTTATTATATTGTTTTATTTAAATTGTAGGTTTTTATTGTTTAATTTATATTGTAATCCGCCCTGAGCCCATTATGGGAAAGGGTGGAATACAAGCCTACCAAATAAAATAAACAAAAACAAATAAAATAAAATAAAATAAAATAAAAAACAGGCCACTGCCCTGTAGATACTGCAACATGTTTTTTGCACAGAACTTATATACAGCCTTAGTGAGAAGAACTACAGATGGGGAAGGTCACATAATTAATTTGTTGTTCAGTCGCACAGTTGAGTCCGACTCTTTGCGACCCCATGGACAAAGTCACGCCAGGCCCTCCTGTCTCCCACATAGCTAATAGGGATATTTAAAAGCATTCAGAGAGAACTGTGGACCATGTGCTCCTTCTCTTTAACATTATGTTTGATCCCAGAAGTCATTTTATGCAAACTCATTCAAATAAAACAACTCCTGTTAAGATGACTCACCTGACAATGTCAATAAACACAATCTTAGCCACTCTCCTTGGAGAATTCAATAATTTGGAGTGTATAAATATAGGTAAGACATGTGCAGCCTACTAAGGAGGTGCAAGCCAAAGCTTTCACTCCACTTTGGCAGACTGGAGGTGCCCCTAAAACTCATTTCCATTTCCATTTGCATGAAGTGAAAACATGTACATATTTTTGTTCTGATCATAAATAAAAGATTGCTAGTTCCAAACCCCCCTCTTTAGCACAGCTATTATTTCTGACAAGATGAAAGACATTACACTGTGAGACCCGTGAAATGAATCAGATTTGGAGAGTAGTTTGTCATTTCCCAGAACTGAGGGAGAAGCAGAGGAACCATTCTATGTAACTGGATAGGTTTTTTGAGGGGGGGGGGGATTGAATCTTTGAGAAGTCAACTGGAGATCTAGACAAATCCACAGGGATTTCTCCTTTAAAGGGATATGGGTCACCTGTTGTTAAAATACACATGCTAGATATTTGGCCTGAGCTATGTTAATATTGATTCTGAGCTTTGGCATAGCACTGAATCCCAAAGGACATTATGAAGAATTATCTTCTCATTTAATTGAAAGGAAAGCATGCACAGATCAGAAAGCATTTTATCAAGGTCAGACAATGTCAACAGGCCTCCTGAGCCTCCAATAAAACAAGAGTTCCTTGTATTGTCCCCATTCTAGCTGATACGTATTCTGAATCAGTCTTACAATGTGAGTTGACCAGTTTGGACACGCAGAATATAATGCCCATCTGAAGCTAGTTTTCTTTAAAAAATAATAAAGTAATGCATAGTAATTTTGCATTGCATAGCTATAACTATATGCAGTCCTTCCTTTTTACTGATTTAGCACATTCATATTTTGCTAAGGATCCACATACATATGTGAAAAGAAAATGTTTCTTTGATTCACCACCAGGTAAACTAAAGAAGATGTACATATTCAAGAAAGTGACCTGAGATACTCAAGGAGCTTTGAAGGGAGATAGCACCAACAGACTTATAGAAAACACTTTTCAATTGAAAAGAAGATTTGGGTTGTGTTTGGTTTGTTTTTTACTCACCTGCTTCCATGCCTATAGTAGTAATGTTAATAATCCTCACAAGTTCTTACAATGCAGTTTTAAGCAGTTATACCCTTCTAAACTCATTGACATTAGCAGACTTTGAAAGGTGTGATTGTGTTTTAGGTTTGCACTGTTAACCACTGAAAATGGATGATTACTGGAACATTCATATGATTATTAGCTTACTTCTTAAACAAAATAGTTTTAAATTATAAGGTATTTGGGAAGGATATGTTGTTTTTTGTTATATCACACAGGACAGTACTAAATACTCTGATAACACTGTAAAGAAACAACAATAGTAAAACTCAATGGATATTTACTGCAGATGTGAAAAATGCAAGTCCCAACTGCAGCATTAATTGTGGAAATGGCCGTATTTAGTTAACACTGCACATGGCATGAGAAGAATGTGTATGACTCTAGCACTCACCTATCAAATCATGAACAAGATCCTTGATGAGATGCCCAACAATGGCATAAGCTACTGCCACCACCACAAGTGCAGCCATGAGGAGGTAGAGCACCGCCTTGGGCAAAGGGATCGCATCCCGAGGAGGGGGTTTGTACTCCTTGTAAAGTTGGTCATTGTCTGAATATGAATACTGAAACAGGTGGTCCAGGTCAGTGGTAAAGTTACTGGAATTCATGGACTGGCTATTGGACAAATAGCTGTCTTGCTCAGGATCCTGCAAAACACTCACCACAGAGCTGGTGGTGGCTTCCACTTGCTGCACCAAGTTGAGAGTCTTGTTGACGCTGGGAAGGATCTGGGAGAGGAACGTGCTCCAATCTTTAATTGCACTGATGTTGCAAATGATCATAATGGCAAAAAAGAAAATGGAATCTCCACAAATCTGGGAGATTTAAAATAGTAGAACATCAGGGGACTTTCCCCACTTTCTATATACCATCCATTCAGACAGCATCAATTCAAACTGAAAAGAGTCTGTCCAAGGGAGATTTGCTATTCAAATTTCACATGATTGTGTATACATTATTCTTTAAGTGTGAAATGTATAAAGCCAGATTTTAAAATAAGAAGCAGTTCCTGGAAAAGGAACAGATTTGCCCTTTCCACTTGTCATTGGTATTTTCCAGCTTTCCCTTGCAGATGCTAAATGGGAAAAGATGAAAAGAAAAAAGTTGGCTGATGGCTTCAATCATGTGGTCATGAGATAGGAATCCTTCTTTCTCCAGTTTCTGTGCATAATCCTTGAGGGGGGGGGGGACACAAATAAAGGGAGCTGTTAAATTGGGATTATTTTAGCAACCCAAGGTGTGATCCTAAACAGGTCGACTCATAAATAATCCCATTTTATTCAATGGGTCTTATTCCCAAGAAAGCATTCTTAGCGTGCTAGATGCTGTACAAAACAAAGACGGAGGGCTGGTCACAGACATTCTGCCTACAATCTATACACAAAAGCAGCAGAAATTAAATCATAAAGCTGCATCACAAGTTTGCTACAATACTAACACCAAAAATCAATCCTTTCTCTGACCCTAATCTCATTTTTATTGAATAAAGCCCAATAACTTCTCGAGATCTGGGATTCCCCTTCCTCCACCCTTACAAAATGCAGCCATAGCACACAGGCATGTGAAATTAACGAACCTACCCCACAGTTGAAGAAAAGACTCCTCTCGTCTCGTCTCCTCTCGTCCACGTATAACTCGAGGTTTGCTTGGGGAAGGAAACAAACTTGACGCTCCGCTTTCCTATTTTTTTCCCCTCCACTCTCAGAGTGCTTCAAGATCAATCGATCCAGCGGTGCTGTCTAGAGAGCGTCTGAACGCGTCTGTCTGTCTCTTCACAAGTCTTGTAGTTTCTCTTGTTGCCTGCTAATGCCAGGCGGTTCCTACCACGGGTGGAGCTGTCCGAGGTACTGATTGATGTCTCCGAAATTAGCAGAGCAATGGGCAGATTTGATGATGTCGACGGATTTAAACCCCGCCGTTATACTTAAACCGGGGGATAAAAATCAGACGGTGACATATGATCAGTTTCTTCCTCCTCTGTGTGCTTGCCTGTTCCCTCCCCTTTCCTCTGCTCCCTGCATAAACTCTTTCCATGCCAAGACATATCACTTATATATGCAAATACAATTGGAATCTGGAGTTTACCTTAAAGAACAGCTGGTTATAAACAAAAGGTTGGTGGAGGGAAGAAGAAAACCATACCTAGTACCAGAGAGTAGCTCTCTGAAGAGCAGAACCCATCTATTGCAAGAAAAATGACATTTCCAATCCCATAATCCCATAATCTTCATCTATGGACCACAAATTTGTAAGTATATATACCTCATGTGAATTGATGGATGGATAGACAGACAGACAATAAACAATGTGTGTCTGTATTCACACATGCACACACACATATTGTTTATTGTTTCCATTTTAGTGGCCTTTATTGTATTGTTTTTACATCTCTGTAATCTTCCTTGAGTTTCAATGAGAAAGATGAACAATAAATGCAAACAAACATTTATTTGCAAGTAAATCCATTGAGCTCAATTGGGTTTTCTTCAAGTTCCATAAACCAGAAGAAAACTAACAGTAATTAATAAAAAAATACTTTGCATACTTTAGAGTGGTCAAAAAGCTTAACATTATTTTATGAATCCATTCACAATTGCTCTGTGAGTGAGGTCTAAATTATGGGTACATATGTGCTGGAACAAATGGGTACATATATGCTGGAACAAAGTCGATCTTGCTTAAAACTACTTAATGAGTTCATGGTTGAAGCAAAAGGTGTACAGGAAACTTCCCAGTTATTTCTTTCTATAGTACACTGTAATCTAAACTTACTATATCAGCAGTGAGTCGGTTGCCTGTGCCTATGAGGGGAAGAACACTCTAAATTTCATTACTAGTCAAAATTCTGAGAGATGCTAAACAAGGCTTTGTAGTTATATTAAATGTTAAATGGGTATTTCATAATAAACCACACTGAGAATCATCTGGTCAGAAGCTCACAGAATTACTTCTCAGGATGGAAATCTATAGTGTAGTTTCACTGTCTAGAATTTGGATGCACTTCCAAAGAGTGCTGTACTTTGAGTCATCCAAACTGAATGACTGGAGACTTTGCCTAGTCTAGAACTGAGTAAAAGCTCAGCATATTAGGGTCACTGTACTGAATGGGACTACAAAATGGCAGTCCTTTTTTGGTAAAAAGGTAGCACAACCACCTCTTAATTCATTCCCAAGCTCTCTCTTATTACTATATGCAATAGAATAACAATGGAAGTAGAAAACAGGCTCACCACAGAGATGCTCACACAGTAAATCTCTGGAGATGATTTGTGAAACTGAACCATTTCCACACAGATTCTTTGCCCTGGGTTCAATGCTGCTGGGAGTGGGATTTCCCCCTCACCCTTGTCCTTCAGGATTGTGACACACTGATGAAACTCCCTGGGTTTCCCTTGTTTGTACTACTTCATATTACAAATGGAAGATTCTGTATAAATAGAGGCTCTTATATTCTCTTTTCTGCACCTTCTAGGCACAGGGTCAAATATTTTGGTTGCACAATCTATAGTACAGCAATGGGAAGCATTACTGCCAAGGTAGACAGGGGGAGTTTTGCTTGTATTGTTGGGTGGGGGAGGCTTGCCACCCACTAGGATATCAAAAAAAGTATTTGCAATCTTCACATAATAATGTGCATATACAAAATAATACCACAGAAAATAGCTATAGCACTCCAGCAATAATGGGTACATCCAGTTAAAAAGAAAACAACTTGATTAGGGTCATGGAATAGCACAATCTGGAGTTCCAGCATTAGGAAATACTTATGTAGCCATTGCACAGAACAGGCAGATGACGATCAAGTGATGGTTCTACAAGCTGCACCCTTACTTGGCCTCATATCCTATATGCCCCATATATAGATGGCCCCACACTACTACTAGACTCATAATGCCATTTATGTATAATTATCTATGGTCTCTCTGCCAAGACATCAGCTTGCTGGGATTGATTTGCCTATACAACAGGATGGAGTGCATCCGTCTGAAATCTATCAGGAAAAATTGTTTGGGTAATGGTTATAACCTGTGTTCCCTCTAAGCTGAGCTACTGTGGGCTAGCTCACAGTTTTTTAGCCTCCAGCTCACACATTTTTGTCTTAGCTCAGGAAAAATGGCCCCAGAGCAAACTAATTTATGCAGGGGCTCACAAAATGTCAGTAGCTCACAAAGCAGAATTTTTGCTCACAAGACTCCACAGCTTAGAGGGAATACTGATTATAACCCCTTATGGTTTCATCTCAAGTGGATGTAAAAATCACAGGCAAGAACATATTGCCCACTGAGAACAATATATTGCTGAATGAAAACAAATACATATAATATATTCTATATTATGTTATGTTATACTATGTTATGTTATAATATATGGTTATAATGTTAAATTTATTCACTCATTTCATAGAATAGCTAATATTACTTTTCATAAGGAATATAATGAAATGTAATCAAAACTTTTAAGGAGACCCCATAAAACTCTTTGTACACATGAATACATTTTGACCTTCCAGCTTCAATGCAGGCTACCAGCCATGCATAAATTTCTTATTGTACTGTTTGTATGGGAGTACAATAATTATTGCTAAACCCTTCCTATCCCAAGAACATGCATATTGTACGGGCTGTATTGAGCTTTATGGGTCACAAATTAAAAAAATTTGTTTGAAAATTCCTCCCTCTCAGCATTGTTTTCAGTTCCGATCACAGCAGGCTCAGAGGGACAGAAGTATCTGGAAGCACTGAACCTTGGAAGAAAAGGGTACATCAGTGTTCTGCACATCTTTCACTGCAGCCTTCTGCAGAGATATTCCATTCTAAGTCCATTGATTTCAGGGGGTTTGGACTGGAGAAATGCTACATAGGATTGCATTGTCAGTCCCTGATGATGAATAAAGAGATAGTGCTGAATCCTACTCAGCCTTCAGGCTGCACAACCTTAGATGCTGATCCAGGCACAATCAGTTGAGCCCTCTGCCAATAATTCTGAAACAACTTAACATATAGAGTTGACTGTTTGGATGGAGCTAATTGTAATCTATATCACATCAGAGTTTTCACAAGGTTGCTCTAAAACAGTTGCTTTAAAATAAGGTCATGTTACTGTGTGGAAAATGTTTATATAAACAATTAACTTTTGCTTCCAAGACACATTGATTCAGTCAGCTCAATCCACAAATCCTCCACAGAGAGCCCTAACAGAAGCTCTGGATCTAACTTTGCCCACCAAGGTCGGAATAAAGAGTCGGACACAATGCATTGGAATAAAATTGGGCCACTTAATTAACTCACAACCTGAACAGCAAGGGCACCCCACCAGTGGCCTGGCCAGGGCTAGGGGTCACCGCGACCGCTCCCCTGCCATTAACGGGCGAGAGACCCAGCCCCCCAGCCTGAGCTGAGCAACTCAGCTCCCTCCAGGCAGGCCCAGCAGGGAGGCCCGCACCAGAGGGCCCAAACCCAGACGCACGTCTTGACAGAAAGGAACCCTCTAGCCGAGCCTCCTGGACAGTCTGCATTCTCCAAACCCAGGTCTCCAAACCCCAAGGTCGATCATGCCAGACCCCAAAATTCCCCAAAAGGGGGATGCTTCACAGTCCTCCCCTAGTCGCATAGTGTCCTAAACCTCTAAAACCTGCCAACTGAAGTGACCACCTATTTAAAGGCACCTTCCCCAAGCCAATTCCACAATCCACTGCACTGCTATGCAGGGTAGGCAAAAAACACACCCCAGCACCAGCCAATCAACTGGGGCGTAAAAAATTCCTACCCGGCTCCCCAAATGAGGCAACCAGCAATGCCTACATAACATTATATTCCTTATGAAAAGTAATATTAGCTATTCTATGAAATGAGTGAATAAATTAAACATTGTAACCATATATTATAACATAATATAATATACCATAACATAATATAAAATATATTATATGTATTTGTTTTCATTCAGCAATGAATGATCGCCCGTTTGGGCACGCTTTGCTGGGGGCAGGGTTTAGCCGCTTTGACAGCTAGCTCCCCGTCCCCTCGTGTCAGTCCCTCGTTGATCGGCCCTCCCACCCGCCCTGCCCCCAGCAAAGCGTGCCCAAACGGGCGATCTCCATCTCTTCCCGCCCTGGTGGGCAAACAGATCCAAGCAGCCTAGCAGCTATGCTGCAGGCTGCAAGATCCAGATTGCCCACCAAGGTCGGAATAAAGAGTCGGACACAATGCATTGGAATAAAATTGGGCCACTTTATTAACTCACAACCTGAACAGCAAGGGCACCCCACCAGCAGCCTGGCCAGGGCTAGGGGTCACCGCGACCACTCCCCTGCCATTAATGGGCGAGAGACCCAGCCCCCCAGCCGGAGCTGAGCAACTCAGCTCCCTCCAGGCAGGCCCAGCAGGAGGCCCACACCAGAGGGCCCAAACCCAGATGCACGTCTCGTCAGAAAGGCACCCTCTAGCCGAGCCTCCTGGACAGTCTGCATTCTCCAAACCCGGGTCTCCAAACCCCAAGGTCGATCATGCCAGACCCCAAAATTCCCCAAAAGGGGGATGTTTCACAGTCCTCCCCTAGCGGCATAGTGTCCTAAACCCCTAAAACCTGCCACTAATAAGGCCAAGTCTCTACTTAGGGCTTAGCACCCACCGGGAGGCCCAAAGCCACCTGCAACCCTTGCTGCAAATCTCTCAGGAAAAGCATATTACCCTTTTCCAAGAGAAGGATCCCATCCCCTCTGTAGAGGTCAGGACATCTCACCGAAATATCCGGATGGGATAAATAGTGGCCCAATCCCCTCTCAAGTACTTTTCTAATTTCTTTGTTGGCTTTGTACCTGGCTCGTTCTATGGCTGCGGGGTCCAAAGCATAACGCCACACCTGGCGGGGCAGCATGGCTGACCAAACTATAATGGTCTCCGGCCATCGCTCCCTAATGCACTGGAAGTCATCCCGGGCTTGCCATACCAAGGCCTTGCCCTTCAATAACCCCAGATCATTACCTCCCAGGTGAACAATTAAGACCTGAGGAGGAAGACCTGCTCTATCATTGAATAACAATGGAAGCAAGCCCAGCCACTGAAGGCCACGACGCCCCTGCCATTCAATAACTGCATGCTGGCTGAGTCCCAGCTGAGAGCCGACCGCAGTTCTCCGTGCTTGAAGAGCGACCCAAAATACGTAGCTATGGCCGCAGATGAGAACTCGGCTCCGGCTCCTCTGGCCAGGAACAGCAGCATCTAAAAAGAGAAAAACCATTAAACACAAACAGAACCAAGACATTCCACAATCCAAAGCACTCACTGCCCGAAAAAGGGGCGTATATAGGCCTTATAGGCCGAAGAACGCTGACGCCCCAACCTCTGAATAGAGGTGGAAGGAAACCCCATGGCAGCCGCTGTCGAGGCCGCCCCAATTCTAAAGAAGTGGGTCCCAAACCGCGCCCCTGATAACCCTAATTCACCCAACGCCCTGGACGTGACAGCCCAAAACTGGTGTTTTGTCAATGGCTTACCATCCAGGTGTATAAACAAAAATCCATCCTTGAGCCCGCGCACTGCCAAGTAAGCAGCCAACGCATTAACTGGACACAGCTCAAGCTCTGAACAACTACCAAGCTCGAGCACAGTACCCCGCTGCAACTGATCCGTCTTCGAGCAACGGACAGTAATGACTGCCTTACCCCCAAACAACCTCAAATCCCTCAACTGCAAAGCTCTACCAGAAACATCGTTTCTAGACTGAGCTACCAGCTCACTCACTCTAAGAGCCCCCAAAAAGGCTAACAAGGATGCAGCGTGAAATAAACATGCCTCAAAAGACGAGGCACACACCACGCCCCACACCCTCTTCAAACCCTGCAGAATCAACGGAGACACCGGATTCCACGTATCAACCCTGGGCCCGGCCTCTCTAGACCACCCCTCCAGCATCTTTTGAAGACGAAAATCTGCTGTATCCTCCCTATAACCAAGCGCCTTACTTGCAAAAGCCAATGCAGACAGGCACCCCCTAATAGATCGCACGGCCAACCCCTTACCTCGTAGCGAAACACAGTAATGGAGCAATTCCTCCACCGGGAGGGGCCAAACCCTGCGATACCCTACCTCAGCCCGAAAGTCTTCAAACTGCCGCACAGCCCGTTCATAAGACTTCCGAGTACTAGGCGCAATAGCTAAACCTATCGCTCTGCAGGCTTCGGCTCTCCAATCCGCCATAACTCCTGGGGCATTGGCACCGGCTCCCCATCTGCCTCCGGGGCCAGCTGACGAAACCTCTCCATCTGTTTACGAGATAGAGCGTCAGCCACCCCGTTACTCACCCCAGCAACATGCCTGGCTAAAAACAATATATTAAGCCGTAAACAGTGCAGAGTGAAGGCCCTCACCAATCTCATAACCCGCCCAGATTTGGATGAAAGGGAATTAATTACGTGGACCACTGCCATATTATCACACCAAAAATGAACGGTGTGATTGGCCATATCCTTCCCCCACAGCCAAACCGCAACTAAAATGGGAAAGAACTCGAGAAACGTAAGATCTCGGTTCACTCCTACCTGTATCCAGGAATCAGGCCAAACATCCGCGCACCAATGTCCGCTAAAATAGACTCCAAAGCCTAAAGATCCTGCAGCATCAGACATGACCTGGAGCTCGGTCTCAAGCCTCAAGTCTTCCCTTCAAAAGGAGATTCCATTAAAGGACTCCAAAAAATCCTGCCAAACCCTTAGATCATCTCTCATGCTGCAGGTAACCCTAGTTCTATGCTGAGGCAAGCGTAACCCTGCCATAGCATTGCACAACCTCCTAAGAAAAGCCCTCCCCGGAGCAACCACTTTGCAAGCAAAGTTGAGGTGCCCCACTAACTGCTGCAACTCCAGCAAAGTGACCTTCTTCTTAAGGAGAAAGGCATCAATCTTAGCCCTCAGCTCCACTACTTTCTGAAAAGGCACCCTAGACAACTGATCAATCGTGTTAATCTCAATCCCCAGAAAGGTCAACCTCTGGGTTGGACCTTCAGTTTTTTTCCGGCGCTAAGGGGACCCCACGTTCAGCAGTCAGCTCAGCAAAACCTGCCAGCAGCTGTCCACAACGCCCTGTCCCCTCAGGCCCCACAAACAGGTAGTCATCCAAATAATGAACGACAGCCTCCAAACCCACTTTCTCCCGCACAGCCCATTCTAAAAACGTGCTGAAACGCTCAAAAGCAGAACATGACACAGAGCAGCCCATTGGCAATGCTCTATCCATGTAAAATTGGCCCTCAAAAGAAAACCCTAAGAGGTCAAAATCATCAGGGTGGACAGGTAAAAGGCGAAACGCAGACTTAATATCGCATTTTGCCAATTCTGCCCCCACCCCGCAATGCCTCACCACAGCGATAGCCTGGTCGAAGCTGGTGTACCTAACAGAGCACAAATGCTCCGGAATCCCATCATTCACTGACCGACCCTTAGGAAAAGACAAATGGTGAATCAAACGAAATTCACCAGGCGTCTTTTTAGGCACCACACCTAAAGGCGAGACTCTCAAAGTAGTCACTGGAGGCTGCAAAAAAGGACCAAGAATCCTTCCCTCAGCCAACTCCTTGGCAATCTTGTCCCTAACAACCTGTTCAAAACCCTGAACAGACTTAAGATTTCCAGACATGAATGGAACTCGAGGCCCCTGAAAAGGGATCCTAAACCCAAACTTGAAACCTTCCAACAAGTACAAACTGTCAACCCTCCTAGGATACCTAGCCAGCCACCGCTCAAGCGGTCCCACCCTTATCGGGCTGGGCCCCTTTCTTGGCTGGAAAAGCTTCTCCGCTCCACCCGGGCCTCTTAGAATTCTTGCGGCCCCGGGCTTTAGGGCAGCTGTCAAAAGCATGGGATCCACCACACATGGGGCACTCGTGCTTAAACTGGCACGCCTTTCTATTACACACCCCAAGGGATCCAAACTCCCAGCAGAGCAAGCGGGGTTGAACCGCCTGCCCCGCTGTACCGCGGGGAGAGCTTAACGAAGCAGATGTGGATGACCTACTCACTAAATGACCGCTATCTGATCGGTCACCCAGGTTAGGCCTAGCTGGGGACATAACTTGCAGCCAAAGCTGCTGATGAATCCGATCCCACTGGAGGGATGGATATAGGGCAGCCCTCATTCTAAATTCCTGGTCATACTGTAACCAGGCCAGTCCACTAAAGGCCGTATAGCCCTTATAAATTATGTCCAAGTATTGAAACAAGGATGCTGCCCGCCACGGCTGCGCCCTAGCAATCACCCCGGCGTAAATACAGAACCCAGGCAGCCAATTAGCCCATGTTCTGTCAACCTTTCGTTTCCTTAACTTCTCCTTCTCCTCTAATTCCTCTTTGTCTTTTTTCTCTAACTCCCGATAAAGAAGAGAAAATATGTCCACATATTCTCCCTTTAAAATTTTCTCCCTTGTGGCAGGAAGCAAATGGTCCCCGAGTGGCAGAGCAACCTCCCCAAAAGGCAAGGCTGTAAAAGGCACCATCCCATACTGAGATGGTGCTCCCAAAATGGGGGCTGACCAGTTCATCTGCCCTGTACCTGGATGCACACAAGGTATGCCCTGCCCCCCTGGCCATGCCCAATTTTGCACCAGCCGTGCCCCAGAAGGAGTAGGCACACCTAAGCTTATCCCTGAGGCACCCTGCCCAGCTGCCGAAGCAGGTCCCCATGTCCCCCATGGCCAAACCTGCCCGGACCCGACTTGCAAACCATCACCAAACCTACCTCCAAGTCCAGCAGGCATCACCGGCAAACCGATGCCCGACGTCCTTGACGCCTCCACCGCACCTGCATCAGGGCCACAGGAACTGGCATCCTTGCCAAGCACGACTCCACCAGACCTGCCCTCAAGAATGGACAACCTGGTGAGAATATTAGCCTGCCTTGCCTTTTTGGATTGCCTCACATCTCCCCCCCCCCCCCCACTCAAGGAAGGAACACCCGACGCCTGCTCTAAGGCCCGCAGCCTGCTCAGAATATTATAATTCACAGCCTCTTCACCCTCATCATCCAAAGAGGATGACGGGGGTGGTGGCCTCCTAGCAGGCGCTTTAGATGGTCTGGGTGCAGGCTTCTTACCTTTCGACTTGCCTGAACCTTTACCCCCAGCCATTTTGCCACAAGACTACAACCCAGATAACCACCAAAATGGCCGCGCCCACCTTTCTTATAAAAGGCACCTCAAAATGGCCACCCAACTGCCTTTCTGCCCCTTCCCTAAGGAACCTAAAATGGCTGCCCAAAACTGCCTAGCAACAGCCCCAGCTACCACATAGCCTAAGGCTAATCCACTATAACCAAGGGTGGGGGGGGGTTCAACGGACTCTACCTCCCACCTTACACCAATGGCCAATTGCCCCCAGGGGCAATGAAGACTAAGGCAACCTTAAGCCCGTCACCTGACCCAAGCTTCCACCAGGATCTATCTCAGTTTGTGAGTAGAGCTTAAACTGCAGCACTGCAGCTTTACCACTCTGAGCCACCAGGCTCCTGCAATATATATGTGTGGAACACACAATATGCAGGAGCAAGAATGCCAGACAACCACCCCCCAACTCCAACCGACCAGGCCTCCCACGCCGAACACCCAGCCCCCAGCACAACTCAGCCAGCCAACGTCAATCCGTCCTCAAAACGAAGCTGCTGCCGCTGCGCCTCGCAAGCTGCTCGAGGAACCCTGGACACTCTCTCCAACGAAGAAGCCCCGCAACGAAATCCGGCCTCCCGATGAATACCGCGAAGACAGCCTCCCGAGCTAGCTCCCGAACTAGCTGTCAAAGCAGCTAAACCCTGCCCCCAGCAAAGCGCGCCCAAACGGGAGATCTCTGTCTCTTCCTGCCCTTTTGGGCAAACAGATCCAAGCAGCCTAGCAGCTATGCTGCAGGCTGCAAGATCCAAAATTTCTCTGCTTTCCACCCCCAACAAACTGGTATAGCATCTGACCTTAGGCAGATTCCTTAGGCTGATTCATATATTCACTTGGCATACATTTGGACATCCAATAGCTCTCATGAGGGGCTTACTAGCATGGGAAGTTTACCACATGAATTTCACTGAGCATGGTAGCAGCAGCTTCTATCACCAGGACGGAAAATGGACATTCCTTGTATTCCAGAAGAGGCTACTGCAATATTGTACAAAAATCTTCTTCCATGAGAAGGTACATAGTCAAATTAAAGCATAGAATTGACCCTATATACCCTGCTTCCTGGGAAAATTATTTCTAAAGCTTTCTCATAGGGCAGAGGTGGCCAACGGTAGCTCTCCAGATGTTTTTTCCCTACAACTCCCATCAGCCCCAGCCATTGGCCATGCTGGCTGGGGCTGATGGGAGTTGTAGGCAAAAAACATCTGGAGAGCTACCATTGGCCACCCCTGTCATAGGGTGTTGCAGTAGTATGCTAGGGGGTGGGGGTGGGCTCCCTCCTGGGTGTCCTGCCCCCCCCAGGGAAAATGAATGCGCAATACATCACTTCTCCTCTCCAATGAAGTGAACTCTGCGTGGTCACTGTCTGACTATGCCTGGCAGATGGTCACTGCAATGGCCTCTCCTACATTACTGCATCCGTGGCAACACCTTCTCACTGGTCCCCTCTGTTTTCACAGAGTTTACCACGTCATGGTGCGACCGAATGTCCGGTGGTATAACCGGATGGGCAGGCTGGGCTCACCAACCTCGCCAGCCAAGAGAAGGAAAACTCTAACATCAAGCCCGGGCAGACAGAGCTCGTTAATGTAACATCTACCACCTGGAGGACTCGCTGCCGGCATCCCAGCTTACTGGGCCATGGCAGATGACCCCATGGTGAAAGGGTGGAGCCAGTACTGCGCACACTGCGCTTCACCTAAAAATTCCTCTGCACAGGCCTGAAAGGTATCCACATCCACAACATACCAAGTCCTGCAGTGATGGGCAAGGGGCAAAATGGCAGGTGGAAGATGCCACTGGAAGCCGCAGTCCCGATCCTGCATGTAGGCGGTTCAGGGTATTGGTCGCCTGATGCTGACCCGGAGACGAAAGCATTTTTCGGCAGCACCCTGAATGACCAAGCAGCCTTATTTAGGGACAGCACTGCTTGCTCTGTATGGAGAGGGGCCTAGAAAAGGTGGCCTAAACAAAGCTCGTCTCCCCCCCCCAGTTGGCTAGTCGTGGTCAACGGGCATCCTTACTTGCAGTCGAAAAATAACAACAAAGAAAAGGCATGCACCTGCCTCACAAAGTGTGCAAAGACTAAAGCTTGAGTGTTGGAACATCAGAACCATGCTTGACGCAGTAGACAGTGGTCGCCCTGCACGACGCTCTGCTCTAGTTGCCCACGAACTTCTCAGGTTGAATATCGACATAGCAGCTCTCACTGAGGTCCGTTTCCCTGAGGAAGGTAGTCTTCAAGAACACGGTGCTGGCTATACCCTTTACTGGTCGGGTAAGTCAAAGGCTGAGAGCCGCCTTTCTGGTGTTGGCTTCATGGTCAGGAATTCCATTGCCTCTAAACTCGAAAACCTGCCAGCAGGTCACTCAGATCGCATCATGTCTATGTGCCTCCCTCTTCAAAACAAGCAGCATGCAACACTCTTCAGTGTGTATGCCCCAACCCTTCAAGCAGATTCTGCAGAAAAGAATAAGTTCTATGCTGATCTACGCAACCTCGTACGGAAGACCCCTACAGAGGACAAGGTGATCATCCTTGGCGACTTCAATGCCAGAGTAGGAAAAGACTCGGAAGCCTGGAAAGGAGTACTTGGCAAACACGGCATTGGCAACTGCAATGATAACGGGCGCCTCCTGCTAGAATTCTGCATGGAGCATCAGTTCACCATTACCAACACTATCTTCCAGCAGAAGAACAGTCTGAAGACAACCTGGATGCACCCACGGTCCAAGCATTGGCACCTTACTGACTACATTCTGGTGCACCAGAGAGACCTTTGAGATGTCTTACACACCCGAGTAATGCCCAGTGCAGAATGTCATACGGATCATCGTCTTGTACGGTGCAATCTCCGTCTTCACTTTAAATCTACACCCAGGAGAGGTGATATCCCCCGGAGGAAGTTTCAGGTTGGCAGCCTTCAGTCAGCCGAAGTTAGAGCTGCCTTCCAGGCAAAACTCCAGACAAGAATTGAGGGCCCCAGTTGCCTCACAGATCCTTCTCCAGAAGCACTCTGGAAACACCTACAAACTACCATCCTGTTGACCTCTGAAGAAGTCCTCGGGATCTCCACAAGGAAGAACAAGGACTGGTTTGATGAGAACAATCAAGAGATCCAAGAATTACTGGCGAAAAAGAGATCTGCCTACCAAGCACATCTTCCCTCCTGTCCCGGGAAAAAAGCAATCTTTCGCGCTGTATGTAGCAACCTCCAGCGCAAGCTTCGAGACATTCAGAATGAGTGGTGGACCAAGCTTGCAGAGAGAACCCAGCTGTGTGCAGACACTGGTGATTTAAGAGGGTTCTACGAAGCCCTGAAGGCAGTATATGGTCCATCATATCAGGCTCAGAGTCCCTTGCATAGTGCAGACGGCCAAGTGCTCCTCACAGACAAGGCATCCATACTGAACCGGTGGTTGGAGTATTTTCTGGTTCTCTTCAGTGCCAATCGCGTAGTTCAAGATTCAGCAATCCACCCCACTTCAACCAGTGAAAACAGAGTTGGATGAGATCCCCACCCTAGAAGAGACTGTTAAAGCCATCAAGCAACTGAAAAGTGGCAAGGCAGCGGGAGTTGATGGAATCTCACCAGAGATCTGGAAGCATGGGGGCATAGTACTACATGGCACACTTCATAAAGTACTTGTCACCTGCTGGGAACAAGGCAAACTACCACAGGACTTTTGCGATGCAATCATCATTACTCTACATAAGAACAAAGGGGGAAAGTCAGATTGCTCCAACTACCGGGGGATAACCCTGCTCTCCATCGCAGGCAAAATCCTTGCTAGAATACTCCTGAACAGACTGGTGCCCACAATTGCAGAAGAACTCCTCCCAGAGAGCCAGTGTGGCTTTAGAGCTAACAGGAGCACCACCGACATGGTATTTGTTCTCAGGCAGCTCCAAGAGAAATGCAGGGAACAGAACAAGGGTCTATATGTGACTTTTGTCGACCTTACCAAAGCTTTTGATACCGTTAGCAGGAACGGCCTGTGGCAAATCTTGGAACATTTAGGATGTCTCCCAAGGTTCCTCAGTATGGTCATCCAGCTACATGAAGACCAGCGAGGCCAAGTCAGACACTGCAACGATCTCTCAGAGCCCTTCCCAATAGGCACAGGTGTAAAGCAAGGCTGTGTTCTCGCGCCAAGTCTCTTTACGATCTTCTTTAGCATGATGCTTCAAAGAGCCACAGTAGATTTAGATGATGACGATGGTGTCTACATCTGCTATCGCACCGATGGCAGCCTGTTCAACCTGAGGTGACTAAAGGCCCACTCCAAGACAATGGAAAAACTTATCCGAGAGCTACTGTTTGCTGATGATGCTGCACTCGTCTCCCACTCGGTATCAGCTCTGCAGCATATGACGTCCTGCTTTGCAGAGGCTGCCAAGCTATTCGGCCTAGAAGTTAGACTGAAGAAGACAGAAGTTCTCCACCAGCCTGCACCCCAGGAAGATTATCACCCTCCTTGTATCACTGTGGGTGAATCAGTTTTGAAGACAGTCCAGCAGTTCAGCTACCTGGGGTGCATCATCTCCTCAGACGCCAAGATCGACAAGGAGATTGACAATAGACTGACAAAGGCAAACCGTGCATTTGGCCGACTGCATAAAAGAGTGTGGAGCAACAAGCATCTGAAAAAGGGCACAAAGATCAATGTTTACAAAGCGGTTGTGATGACAACCCTCATCTACGGCTCCGAATCGTGGGTATTATACCATCATCATCTGCGACTCCTTGAGCGCTTTCATCAGCGCTGCCTTCACACCATCCTCAACGTCCACTGGAGTGACTTTGTGACCAACACTGAAGTCCTCAAGCGGGCGGAGGTTACAAGCATCGAGGCATTGCTGTTGAAGTCGCAGCTGCGCTGGGCAGGACATATCTCCAGGATGGAAAACCACCACCTTCCCAAAATTGCCCTGTATGGCGAACTTTCCACCGGCCATCGAAATAGAGGGGCACCAAAGAAGAGGTTCAAGGACTCCTTGAAGAAATCCCTTGGTACCTGTTGCATTAACCATCACCAGTGGTCTGACCTAGCCTCAGATCGCAAAGCATGGAGGCACACCATCCACCAGGCTGTTTCTTCCTTTGAGAACGCGCGCATATCTGGTCTTGAGGACAAAAGGAGATTGAGGAAGAATCGTACTGCTACAGCACCAACCCCAAATCAGACTTTTCCCTGCAGCCACTGTGGCCGGACCTGCCTGTCCCGCATTGGTTTTGTTACCCACCAGCGAGCCTGCAGCAGACGTGGACTACTGCACCTTTCTTAACTCTTCGTTCGCGAAGTCAAGTCGAGAGAGAGAGAGAGTACGCTAGGGGAGGAAGGTGTTAAGAGTACAGGAGGCATGGAAGGACTAGTGATGGGGATGTACGCCAAGTAAATACAAATCTAAATGAAGTACTCTGTTCAGCACAGCCTTATTGTATGCACAAGAGTTCCAAGACAAAAATACAAAATTACAATAAAACCTCTTATCCCATGTGAAAAACCATGATTCACTCAAATATCATGTGCAGAATTTTTGCTCAGCTGGATGCACAAAATGGCCTGATGTGCCAGTAATGTTGTGAGAATTAATTTTCCAGGGACATTAAGCAGCTGCTAAAGTATATGTAATGGGTTTATCTGCTCACTGAGAGGAGATACCCATATCTTTCAAGAGTGAAAGCATCATTGCTGCTCAGCATTTTTGGGGTACTACAAACCTAGCTATTTCCAGTTCACTGAATTAAATGCAATGCTAGTTGCATTCTCAATTCCACTTTTTTTGAAAATATGCCCTTTCACAGTCTTGGATCTATTCAGCTATTTCTTTTATACAATAGCTTCTGAGGTAAACATGTTTGTTTGAGACCAAATCCCCATTATTTTTTTGTAATTAAAGAGTATTAATGTATTGTTTCATCCAGCTATTTGTCTGCAACATGTTGCCTGATGATGTTGAATCAATCAGTAGGAAAATACTGAGAAAGGCAATTAACTTTGCTATCCCAAACCATGTTCCACTCTTCTAGACAATCAGCTTCAATTGGCTTAGAAGGGTTTAAGTTTGTTTAGGATTGCCATGTAATTTTCTACTGAGAGTACAATGCTGAATGATACAAAGCCAACCCCAAAGGAAACACAGCACTGTATGAGTTACCAAAAAGTGTGGCTAAAGTCCTCTTCTCCTTCTAGGGCCCCCCTGACTTGGAAATTCACAATCCATTTTTTTAAGTTCCAGAAAGGTAATCATGTCAATCTCATTTTTATTAAATTGTACTTTTAAAGCCATATGCAGCCTGGGACTGACATATCTAAGGGCCTCTCCCTGTATGTGACCCAGAGAGCCCTGCACTCTGTGGACTACTGTATACTGGCTGTCCCTGGCCCAGAGGACATTCGCTTAGCCTCAACAAGGGCCAGGGCCTTTTCTACTCTGGTCCAGGCCTGGTGGAATATGCTCCCAACTGAGATCAGGGCCCTTTGAGACCTATTACAGTTTTGCAGGGCTTGCAAAATGGAGCTGTTCCACCAGACCTTTGGTTGAGGAGGTGGGCATTTACCAGTTGGCCTCCCTGCTGCAGCTTTAAACTCTGTGCTGCTATTAATAAGATCTTTATAGCTTGGCTATGGTCCAGCTGCTTACAGCTTTAAGATTGCTGAATTATAACCTATACAATGCCTACCTTTTAAACTGTTTTAATTATGTTGCTATTTATCTCTAACTGTTTTAGTTTTTGTAATTGATTGTTGTGACTTGCCCTGAGTCTACTTGTGGAAAGGTTGGAATATAAATCAAAGGGATAGAAGGAAGGAAGGAAGGAAGGAAGGAAGGAAGGAAGGAAGGAAGGAAGGAAGGAAGGAAGGAAGGAAGGAAGGAAGGAAGGAAGGAAGGAAGGAAGGAAGGAAGGAGGAAGGAAGATGATGATGATGATTGATGGATGATAGATAGATAGATAGATAGATAGATAGATAGATAGATAGATAGATAGATAGATAGATAGATAGATAGATAGATAGATAATATCCCATCACTTCCAGCATAGTGCCCAGGATAATGTACATGGTTCTCCCCTTCTCTATTTCACCATCACAACAAACCTATGAGGTAGATTAGGCTGAGGAAGAGTGACTGGTTCAAGGGAATCTACTGAACCATCATCAAGTGGAGTGTCTCTGGCCTCAGTCCTGCACCATTTATTTATTTAATCAGATTTGTATCCCTCCCTCCCCTTAGCCACTCAGGGCGGCTAACAACATTTTAAAACAATTCAGTTTTTTAAAAAAAGACAATATAATAAAACAACAATATAACAATTTACAAAACTAAAATCCGTCTCATACTGGCTCACTTTCCTGTATGATATGAAAACCATCTCATACTGGCTCATTTTCCTGCAGCAAAAGAAAATAGGAGACTGTGGCACTTTGACTGTAAAGAGTAAGGTAAAAAAGCAATGAAATACAAAATAATTCTATTACAAGCTTGAGTGAAAGCAGCAGTGGTCATGTGCAATAATTCACAAGCCATTCTTAGCTTTGTTGGGTAATTTAGTACTTCTAGTTCCTGAGAGGGAAACCACCTTTGTTGCATTCAAATCTAGTAAAATTCTAATTCAGTAATTTCACACCATCTTTTCCCTTTAATGTGTCATTTCCTGAATAATGTAGATTTTCAGGCCATATGCAAAGCTTCCTGGGAGATTAAAAGATTCTCCTTGTGTTTCCTGAGAGTTCTTAGTCTGTCTGATTTGTGTCCTTGTAATCCTCTTGCATGGAGTCTGGCCTGCTTCACTTGCACAGACAGAAGATGATTGTTAGCACATGAGCACACATATTTCACTAGTGGATGAACAGCTAAATGACATTCTGGTGGTATGCCTGACAGCATTAGATCCTACAGTGCTGTTATGCTGTTAAGTCCCACAGTTATGGGAAAGGAGTAGGGTTGCCAGGCCATGGTTGGCAACCAGCAGGAACTTTGGGGGCAAGGACATGGGGAGCACAGTGGCCTGTAAGCCACTGGAAAACCCCAGAAGTGATATATGGTAGCCCTAATTATCCTCAGAGCTTATGGAAATTCCTAGAGCTACCCTACATCACTTAAAATGACACTGTGGATACTGACATGTTAACATTTTTCTTCTGCTGTCATTAGCAAGGATGGCAGTGCTAGAATGGAGGTTGCATTTGGGTTTATTCCAAAGTCTGGTCATTGTGCTTGTGCCAATGCTAAGTGGCCTGTTGCTGCTAATTTGTTGCACCTTTAAATGAAAATAGGTGTCTGCTAGCAAAGACAGCTCCCACCCCCAGGGTCTGGGTTGGAGAAGTATTAGCCCTCAGGTTGGTTTGTACATCATTGAAAATACATTGCAATAGTATTAGCAGACTGCTGTAGGAGACAAGAAGTGATATCTGATCACTTTTGCTTCTGGGCCTGCAAGAGGTTCCAGTGTACCAAATGTCCTTACTGATCTGTTTCTTTTGTATTTTCAGAAAGCCATGTCTGATGTCACGCCTTCAGCAATGAATCCCTGTCTGTTTGGAACTGCAAGTTTACCAGCTGAACTGTAGTAGTTGGCCCCTTTCCTAGAGCGTCAGGACCTAGCAACGGTGATCCATGCGACGGTCACCTCAAGACTGGACTACTGTAACGCCCTCTACATGGGGCTGCCTCTGTGTCGGACCCGGA
The DNA here is from genome assembly GCF_032191835.1 of Heteronotia binoei. Classification (NCBI taxonomy): domain Eukaryota; kingdom Metazoa; phylum Chordata; class Lepidosauria; order Squamata; family Gekkonidae; genus Heteronotia; species Heteronotia binoei. The sequence goes on from NC_083224.1 coordinate 101,219,772, forward strand.
GGTTGCAGCTAGTGCAGAATGCGGCGGCCAGGCTGTTGCTAGGTCTCCCAAGATGGGAGCATATATGGCCGGGGCTACGCGAACTGCACTGGCTGCCGATTGTATACCGGGTCCAGTACAAAGTGCTGGTCATCACCTTTAAAGCTCTATATGGCCGAGGACCGACCTACCTGAGGGACCGTCTCTCCCCGTACGAGCCCCAGAGAGCACTGTCAGTAGGGAAAAACAAATTGACCATCCCTGGGCCAAAAGAAGTTAAACTCGGGGAGGGACAGTGGCTTAGGGGAGGGACAGTGGCTCAGTGGTAGAGCATCTGCTTGGTAAGCAGAAGGTCCCAGGTTCAATCCCTGGCATCTCCAAAAAAGGGTCCAGGCAAATAGGTGTGAAAAACCTCAGCTTGAGACCCTGGAGAGCCGCTGCCAGTCTGAGTAGACAATACTGACTTTGATGGGCCAAGGGTCTGATTCAGTATAAGGCAGCGTCATATGTCCATATGTCCAACTTCAGAATACCCGCGCATGGGCCTTTTCTACCACGGCCCCATACCTTTGGAATCAGCTCCCAGAGGAGGTGCAGGCCCTGCGGAGCCTTGATCAGTTCCGCAGGGCCTGCAAGACCACCCTCTTCAAGCTGGCGTTTATGAATTGCTGAATTATAAGAGTGTAACAAAGGAAAACGTCAAAATGGTCCGGTTCAGGATCTTGCTATTATTATGTCAACTGACAGGGATAGCGTCAAACAACAATGTTACTGTCAGATTTAGTAATTTAGTAATGTTTTAATTAAGTAGTGATTGGTTTTAATATGTTAATTTAATGTTTTTATTTACTGTATTGTTTATTTGCGAATGCTGTTAGCTGCCCTGAGCCTGCTTTGGCGGGGAAGGGCAGGATACAAATAAAATTTTACTTACAGTACTTACTTACTTACTAGTATCTGGATCTAGCTTAATGTAACTTCTAACCTTCTAAGATTAAGAAATAATAACATTGTGGCCCCCATGCCTCCTCCTCCCTCCCTTCCCCACCCCAGGTAAAGCCCTCCCCCCCTCATTGGCGGTGAAAATGGCGTTGACCCTGCCATTGGAAAACGCCGGATTAAAACACACTCATAAGCAAATGCACAAACTTAAATGCTCACTTTTGCTTAACTCTCTATGCTTACAACATCATATTGCACACATTCAAAAGATATATAAAGATGTCAATTTCATAAGAACATAAGAGAACCCATGTTGGATCAGGCAATAGCCCATCCAGTCCAACACTCTGTGTCACACAGTGGCCAAAAAACCCAAATGCCATCAAGAGGTCCATCAGTGGGCCTAGAAGCCCTTCCATTGTGCCCCCATCCCAAGCACAAGAATGCAGACCATCACTGCCCCAGACAGAGAGTTCCAACAATAAACTGTAGCTAATAGCCACTGATGGACCTCTGCTCCGTATGCTTATCCATTCCCCTCTTGAAGCAGTCTATGCTTGTATCCACCACCACCTCCTGTGGCAGTGAATTCCACATGTTAATTACCCTTTGGGTGAAGAAGTACTTCCTTTTATCAGTTCTAACCCGACTGCTCAGCAATTTCATTGAATGCCCACAAGGTCTTGTATTGTGAGAAAGTGAGAAAAGTACTTCTTTTTCTACCTTCTCTATCCCATGCATAATCTTGTAAACTTCTATCATGTCACCTCACAGTTGACGTTTCTCCAAGCTAAAGAGCCCCAAGCGTTTTAACCTTTCTTCATAGGGAAAGTGTTCCAACCCTTTAATCATTCTAGTTGCCCTTTTCTGCACTTTTTCCAATGCTATAATATCTTTTTTGATGTGCCATGACCAGAATTGTACACGGTACTCCAAATGAGGATGCACCATCAATGAATGCAGGGGCATTATGATACTGGCTGATTTGTTTTCAATTCCCTTCCTAATAATTCCCAGCATGGCGTTGGTCTTTTTTATTGCAATTGCACACTGTCTTGACATTTTCAGTGAGTTATCTACCACAACCCCAAGATCTCTCTCTTGGTCAATCTCTGCCAGTTCACACCCCATCAACTTGTATTTATAGCTAGGATTTTTGGCCCCAATATGCATTACTTTGCACTTGGCCACATTGAACCTCACCTGCCACATTGATGCCCACTCACCCAGCCTCGACAGATCCCTTTGGAGTGCCTCACAATCCTCTCTGGTTTTCACCACTCTGAACAATTTCCAAGAATACCACTTTGTATCATTCCCAGATGTTAATGCTGCATTAATCTGTATACATACATGGGAAGTCCTTCAGTGCATCAAGTCAAGCCAGCCATCGGAGAAGTATATACTTCCAATGAAAGTTTGCATCGGTTGAGCTCATACAACACACTTTGTGGACATTGTTGGGACTGTTCCTTTAAGTAACGTCTGGGTACAATACAAAGTGGTATTCTTGGAAATTGACATCTTTATGTATCTATTGAATTTTTGTAATATGGTGTTATAAGTATAGTATGTGCTATTGTTAATTACTAAAAAGAGAGAATTAATCAAAAGTGAGTGTTTAAGCAAGTTTGTGCAGTTGCTTATGAGTGTGTTTTAATCCCCAAGTGGGGGCAGGGAATCCCCTGTTCAGGGTCATCAAAAGCAGGGGGGGAAGGGAAATGTCTGTTGGGCACTCCATTTTTCCCTATGGAGACCAATTCCCAGAGTATAATGGAGAATTGTTCTGCAGGTATCTGGAGCTCTGGGGGGAGCTGTTTTTTGAGGTAGAGGCACCAAATTTGCAGCATAGCATCCAGCACCTCTCCCCAAAATACCCTTCAGGGGGTCCAATTCTGTGAGCCCCAAAAGAAGGTGCCCTTATCATTCATTATTTCCAGTGGAGGGAAGGCATTTAAAAGGTGTGTGTTCTTTTTAAATGTGATGGCCAGAACTCCCTTTGGAGTTCAATTATGCTTGTCACAACCTTGCTCCTACCCCCAATGCCTCCTGAGTCCTGATTCCACCCCCAAGGTCTCCTGGCTCCGCCCCCAAAGTCCACAGATATTTCTTGAACTGGACTTGGCAACCTTATACATCATTCTCCTCTCCTCTATTTTATCCTTACAACAACCTTGGGAGGTAGGTTAGGCTAAGATAGTGGGTGTGTTTACACACACTAAATAACACACTTTGCAACTGGATTTTCCCAGTGTAAGAATAGCAAAATTCACTTGCAAACAGTCACTGTGTGAAAGCACCCAGTGTGACTGGCCCAAGGTCACCCAGCAAGCTTCCATGGCATGAGTTGGGATTCAAACCTGGGTCTCTCAGACCGTAGTCCAATACTGTTAATCTCTATACCACTCTGGCTCTCATAGTAAGTAGCTTGGGTTTACTATTTAGCTCCATATAGAAAAATACTGATTTTATCATGCAGAATTGCTGTGAGTTAGTCTAATTCAAGGTTCACCAGATAAATAAGTGCTATCTAATTATCCTTTTTATGCACCTTTTTTCATCTCCTGTGCCTAGCAGAAAAGCTTTTATTGTCATCAAGATGTACTTCATCCTATTAAAGTGAGCAAGTGGGATGGTATGGGAAGTTGTTTCACTAAAAACTTTTTGGAACCCTCAAAATTTTGTTTGCATATTGATTCAGCTGAGAGGAAGATTAAAAGGACAGAAGGTTCCATTCAAGAAACATTTTAAATTACTTGGACAAAGTTCTATAAATCAGTGACTATTAGCCACAGCATATTGTTGGAACTCTCTGTCTGGGGCAGTGATGCTCTATATTCTTGGTGCTTGGGGTGGGGGCAACAGTGCAAGGGCTTCTAGTGTTCTGACCCCACTGATGGACCTCCTGATGGCACCTGGTATTTCTGGCCACTGTGACACAGAGTTTTGGATTGGATGGGCCATTGGCCTGATTCAACATGGCTTCTCTTATGTTCTTATGTTATATTCTTAAAAATTACAACAGTTCTCCCCCATGCATTTGACTTATGAGTTGATTATGGAGGCAAAAAGACATTTAGGAGTCACTGCTTCTCTTAATGCAAATGGACAATCTAGGTTCAGAAACACACATGGAAGATTAAGTTAATATTTCAGCAAAAAGGTTTGATTAGCAAAAGCTATACACTTCAAAAGTTTTAAAAACACTTGACAAGGCTCAGCTGCAGCATGATGTCAAGGGAACATATGGTTAATTTTTTATAAAGGAGGTTTTAAGGCCTCAGAGTCTTGTGGGAATTCTACCATTTGCCTGCCTATCTGTCATCACATTTGTTTTGCAACATCCCCCAAGGACCCTAGGGCAGTGTACAAGGTTCTCCACTCCCATAGTTTATTCTCACAATAACAATCCTGTGAGGTAAATTTGGCTAAGGGAGTGTGAATGGTCCAAGATCCCCTAGTGAGTTTCATACTAAGGAAAGATTTGCTACTGCCTTGCTTGCTTCATACATTAGCCACTGCACCACAGTGGATTTCATTATCCTGCAAGGAAGCCCTGTTCTTGAATTTTAGGTGTGCCAGGACTCTGCAGTTGCTCAGTGGTAAAGGAAATGTACAGAGATGATTTTGTTATATGACGTTATATCATATAACAAAATATATTACATATATTTGTTACATAAGCCAGTTTGGTGTAGTGGTTAAGTGCTTGGATTCTTATCTGGGAGAACTGGGTTTGATTCCCCACTCCTCCACTTGCACCTGCTGGAATGGCCTTGAGTTAGCCATAGCTCTCGTAGGAATTGTCCTTGACAGGGCAACTTCTATGAGAACCCTCTCAGCCCCACCCACCTCACATGGTGTCTGTTGTGGAGGAATGAGATAAAGGAGATTGTAAGCTGCTCTGAGACCCTGATTCAGAGAGAAGGGTGGGGTATACATTTACAGTCTTCTTCTTCTTGATAGTTTATTGAAAATGGAGGCACTGCTGTAGGCAAACTCAGAAGATGAAGAATGGAAAATAAGAATAATATATTGCTCATGCAGACTGAACAAACATGAGAAGAGTTTGCTTGGATGCCATTGGCATTCACATGGAATTTAGGCTGCAATGGGAAAGTGATGTGATTAGCTCTGTCTGGCATATGCATCAGGGTTGCCATTTGCCTATTTATAGTTCCCACTAGTGCTCACTGTGACGGAACCGGCCCGATTCTGCCTTCAGACCCGGTCCCGTCAACTTCCTATTGAATCGCCAACTCCTGGAGAGAGCTATTTCTCCTCCGGCCACTTGGGCTTGCTGCCACCACCTGCTCAGTCTAGGGGTTCAGATTGAGAGGAACAGGACTCCCAATCCCCCTCTCCAGCTCTGAGGCCAGGCCTCAAGGTCCTCTGACACCCTGTACTTGGGTATCACAGAGACCACAGCTCTTCTTCGGGGAACCCCTGGAGGATTGGCACCTTATCCAACTGCATGCCTTCCCCCTTCCTCGGGGCCCCCTTCATAAAGCAGCGTGGTCTAAGCGGTTGGGGATCTATGTGGTACAGAGTTTGACTGCCAGCATTCAAAACAGTAAAAATGTTTAATAAGAGGAGAAAGAAAAAAACAAAAAACAAAAACAGTTACATGTAAAAGTTTAGCACAGCACCTGAACAGCAACCAGAGGGACAAATAAAGGTGGCTATAAACGCATCCTCTCGTCCCTGGTGTAAACTTGCCCTACCTTGTGAATGACTACCTGGGTCCACTCCGCCTCTCCCATAGGCAGGAGCCCACAGACTGGCAACCTCTCTCCTTGAGCGCCAGCCGAGGACTGACCTTTTCCCGCCTAACTCAAAATAAAAAAAACAAAAGAACTTCCTGCCCCTCTAGGAGGCTTTCCCCCTAGAGTTGCTGGGGTGGCAGAGGTCCTTGAGGCCTGGCCTCTGTCACGACTCGGACCTTCAGGTAGAGACGGACGGCTGCTGATGTCCTGGCAGTCGGCCAGAGCGTTTGCAGCCGGCTGGGGCTCTTTCAAGGAGCAGCACAAACGTTATCTTTCAGTCCTAATTAGTCAACACCATAAATCAGTCCGGCCGAAGGGAGAAACAGAGCGCGTCGTCACAGGGATGCAGAGGGTCAAAAGCCAGAAGAAGCAAGCAGAATATAGTCAAAGTACCTAAGTCAGTCCACAGAGCAAAATCAGAGTCCAGTTCCAAGTCCAAGGTTCAAGCCGGGTCAGGAGCACACGGGTTCTCTCCGCAGGCAAGAGGGTGCGGGGCGAGGTCACGTCCGAGTAGGATCGTTCGTTGCCAGCACAGTTTGCCCTAAGGCCAGGGTTACAGATATACTGTGCTTGGCTTGTTAACTCGTTAGTACTCCGGGCTTAGATCTCTCCTCCCACGCATGCGTGCTTCTCTCCGTCTGTTTCTAAACTCCTGCCGTCTCTTTTCACGGAGCCGGCTCACAGGTGGTGGAGATTCAGGAGGGGATGAGCTAGGGCCCGGTGTGGCCTGATCAGTTTCAGGTGGCTCCTGCTCTGAGTTAGCAGGGGCTGGGTCAGGGGCAGGCACCTGCTCAGAGTTATCAGGGTCTGGGTCTGGGGCAGGCATGACAGCTTCAGAGCTGGAGAGGGGGATTGGGAGTCCTGTTCCTCTCAATCTGAATCCCTAGACTGAGCAGGTGGTGGCAGCGAGCCCAAGTGGCCAGAGGAGAAATAGCTCCCTCCAGGAGTTGGCGACTCAATAGGAAGTTGACGGGACCGGGTCTGAAGGCAGAATCGGGCCGGTTCCGTCACACTCACCATTCTCTATTGGTGGATGGAGACATGGAGGAAAGGGGGGGGCGGGAATGTTGTGTGACACAGTGATGTTACTTGCGACTGGAACACAGAAGTGACATCACCACTTCACACAATGCTCTAATGGAGACTGAGGGGAATCCTAGCAGTTTATACAAGGTCAGTGTGGTCAGTTCAGGTTCCTACCCATAAGTGACTTTGGAGCATTGCATGATGCCCTTTTGACAGTCTTTCTCTCCCCCAAATGCTTCCACCACTGATGGAGCTGGGCCGACATCTTTAGCAGGAATTAATCTATGCTTCAACAAGACAAGAGTACTCACCAGACTTTGCTTGGATCCCATTCAGCATGTCTTGCAGTTTGCTTTTCATTTAGCCTTACTATAAAATGGTTTCAGTTCATCTATATATAAACATTCCAAGTTTTCAAACCATGCCATACATCTGTTAAATAGGCTTCAGCCTATGAAAGCCTTGTCTTTGTTTTTAAAATGATCATTGCTCCCATCTTTCCATGGGTTCAAGGCAATTCACAGCTGTGCCTCATCACCACACTGATGGCACTAAACTCTAAATCTCCCAGAAATCCCCCTCCCCAGTCTGCTATACTTCATCCACCCACATGAATTAAAAATAAGAACACAGACCAACTAAAGCACAAATGAAACCAACATCAATACTACAATGTGTTATCTCCTCCCAACCCTCCCCCCACAATAAAAAAAAACTGAGGCAGCATTCTTTTTCTCATATAGGTCACCAAAGTAGTGATGTATCTGAGGTGAAATTACTCTCTGAGTACAGACGCCAAGCACAAACTGTCAGCCAGACCCAGTCCCAATTGACAGAGGAGCCACAGCAAGTAGATATGGTTATAGTGACAGTTCCTCTCATTTCTTTTGTTTATAGCTGGTTATTAAATTATCTCTGTGAGGAGAGGAAGGGCCCATTCCCAGGTGGAAACCCAAGCCTCAGATTCAGCAGGAGCTCACAGGAGCACAGCTCCTGAACCTTTCTGAAGGTTCCCCCTCTTCCTCCCCATCTACCTTGTCCATTGAATAGTAGGTGCAGCTGCATAACAAACCCTGGATTAGTAGAGCAGCCAGTCGGCCACCAGGAGCTTTGCCACACCCCCAGCAGCCCTCATTAAGCCCTGGAAAAGCCCACACCACCCTTTCTCCATTTCTTATGTGATTTTGGGCAGCAGGTGGCTTGCTGGCCTTTTGACTGGGGTCGGGGGCAGGAGAGCCCCAGGTGAGTGAGGCCTGTTTGGGCTGGCTGGATCTCTAGCCAGCCCAAGCATGCCTCACTTGCCCAGGGGTCTCCTTTCTTGCATTGGGTTGCTTTTGGCTGGGGGGGGATATGCTAATGAGCTCTGCCACCCGTTTTTCTACAAAATGACCCCTGTGAAAACCCAACATCAAACAATAATACAATTTAAAAAAAAAATCTGAGAAACCTTTGTCAGGTTCAGAAAAAATTCAACAGCAGACACTTTGAAGTGTCATAGTAAAACATACAGATCATTCCACAAATATAGGACAGTTCCTACCTATTTTATAACCAACTGTGCGAGATTTCCCCAGTAATTTTACTAACTTGCTGAAATTTGTTTTGCTTGCTTCACAATCCCTCACTCATTTTGCCTAAGGAGAAACCTCTAGGTGAGAGGTTATTAATCATTTTAACCCTACAGGCACCTTTAGAATTCTGACACAGGGTGCTGGGCATAACCACAAAATGGCTGCTACAGAAGGTGGAACCAACCACAAGATGTAAGGGAGTGAGGTTATAAATCAAATCATAACATAAATCAAATCATGACTCTTCAGCATTTCAGGCAGAAGCTGTTTAACAGGATGTATTTTTAAATGAACTAATTGTTTTAAAAAACCATTTCTTGCATATACACAGTATACCTTCTGTCGCACATTGAGCTGTGGTACTGGCTACTGCCAATACAATGTTTTCTAAAAATCTCCACAGCCAGTCATATCACTAGCCAGTCAGAAGCCCTGCTGGGCAAAAGCCCTATCTGGCCCCATCCACTTCCTAAAACCACTTGGCAAGTGCCAGGGAAGGTGTTGGCAGTTATCATGGCATCCATGGTTGCCATGTTGGGGATCCCTGCTCTAGACTCACTTTGCATTTTGCTTTAGGCACTCTAAATATATACAGAATTTTACTGACTGAGAAAACTACTCCAGTTTTCTTCTAGTCTCCATATTCCTTTATCCTGGACATTCATGATTATAATAATTGTAGAGGTAAAGGCTTTACAGAAGCCTAGTGGCAATAATAGTAAACACCTTCCAGGCAAAGGAGAGGGATCCTTCTAGAACCATGAAGAGTCTTGTAATACACTTTATGATTACTGTAATATTTGATGAAGGAATTTATCTCCATAAATCAGGAATGTTGGAGAATATTGTTCCATGGTATGCAAATTTCCCCCTATCACTATATATATAGGTCTCTGATTCCTAGGTCCCTTGATTCTGGACCACAAACACTAGCAAAAAGGATCTGGGATATGAGAGCATCCATAACTTTAGTTCCTTACACATGCAATTTTATTTTAAGAACATAAGAAAAGCCATGTTGGATCAGGCCAATGGCCCACCCAGTCCAACACTCTGTGTCACACAGTGGCAAAAAAAAAAGTGTATATATATATATACACATACACACACACACACACACACTGTGGCTAATAGCCACTGATGGACCTCTGCTCCATATTTTTATCCAATCCCCTCCTGAAGCTGTCTATGCTTGTAGCCGCCGCCACCTCCTGTGGCAGTGAATTCCATATGTTAATCACCCTTTGGGTGAAGAAGTACTTCCTTTTATCTGTTTTAACCTGACTGCTCAGCAATTTCATCGAATGCCCATGAGTTCTTGTATTGTGAGAAAGGGAGAAAAGTACTTCTTTCTCTACTTTCTCCATCCCATGCATTATCTTGTAAACCTCTATCATGTCACCCCGCAGGCAACGTTTCTCCAAGCTAAAGAGCCCCAAGCGTTTTAACCTTTCTTCATAGGGAAAGTGTTCCAACCCTTTAATCATTCTAGTTGCCCTTTTCTGCACTTTCTCCAATTTTGAGATAGATATCTGCCCACACAGGCAAAAGTTATCCTTTCAGCAGGAATGCTTGTTTCTGTCTGTACTTGTTCGATTTCAATGCCATATGTGCTGTCCAGTCAACCTTCATCTGAAAATGTTTCCTTTGCCTCTTATATCATACAATGGTACTTTGGGATAAGATAAGCATTAGGACTGGCCAAGGTGAAATTGGTATTGGAGACCTCATAGTTGCTGCTTTGATTTTAATTGTGAAATGCAGGCTCCCCACAAAATGAATTGAGAACAGCATTGCCTCTACACAGCAAACACAGGGGTGGGTGAGGAATTTGCCATCTTTTAGCAACAGGGCTTCTAGGTCTTTAACAGCTTCATGATGGGCAGAAATTTGACAGCTTCCTTTCCCCCCTCTTGGAATGAGATGCCATAATGCGGAAGGCTTCATGTAGAGCCTTTTCCTGTTATCATTAGATTTGCCAACAGGCCTGGGAAAAATGTAATCATGGCACCACTGGTCTGCTCCCTATGGGCATTCCACAAGGGGAAACAACATCAATGCACAGCCCCTCCCCGGAACAGATGGTGTAGCAAGGATGCTAGAATCCACATCAACATACCCCAGTCACTGAACAGCAGTTGATGATGCCCCAGTAAGCAGAACACAGAGAGTATAGCTGGTCACTGGCTGTCTGTCTGGCCACTGCCCTCCAAACCACTCCCAACCCCCTTTCCCCAGCTAGGGCCAGGCAGGCACCACAAACAAACATCCCACCTCTGCTCTATTCATAGCAGCAAAGACTTCACATCTCCTATGGCTTCCCCACCCATGCACTAACAGTTCAGGGGTGTCAAACTCATTTATTATGAGGGACGGATCTGACATAAATGAGACCTTGTCAGGTCAGGCCATGTGTGTCATAAAATGTAATGCCAGGTAGCAGAGATATAAACTTCATAAAAGATACAAACAAACACATATAATATAGAGTCATAGAATCATATAGTTGAAAGAGACCTCCAGAGTAATCTAGTTCAACCCCCTGCACAATGCAGGAAATTCACAATGACTTTCCCCTCCATACTTTTTAACTTAAAACACAAACATGCTTAAAACATTAACACTTTTGCAATATTTTGTTGCTGATGCTCCCATGCTGCCTGGAGCAGGGAGTCTACAAAACTAAACTGCAGTGTGTCTACAAAACTATAGTCTTCCCCAGAAAAATAACTACAACTTCTAAGAGGTAGTGCAATAATAGAGAGACAACCATGTACAGTGGTTAGTATGAGCCTACTATATGGGAGGGGTGGGTGGGGTGGGGGGTGGGCTCCCTCTGGGAATCCTACCCCCCCAGGGAAAGTGCATGCGCAATACATAGCCTCTCCTCTCCCGGTGTAGTGAACGCCGCATGCTCACAGTCTGGCTATGCCTGGCAGATGGTCACTGCAATGGCCTCTCCTGCATTACTGCATCCGTAGCAACACCTTCTCGCTGGTCCCCCCGGTTTTCACAGAGTTTGCTACGTCATGGTGCGACCGAATGTCCGGCGGTATAACCGAATGGGCAGGCTGGGCCCACCAACCTCGCCAGCCTAAGAGAAGGAAAACTCTAACATCAAACCCGGGCAGATAGAGCTCGTTAATGTAACACCTACCACCTGGAGGACTCGCTGCCGGCGTCCCGGCTTACTGGGCCATGGCAGATGACCCCCAGGTGAAAGCGTGGAGCCAGTACCGCACACACTGCGCTTCACCTAAAAAATTCCTCTGTGCAGGCCTGAAGGGCATATCCACACACACAACCCACAACGCATCAAGTCCTGCAGCGATGAGCAAGGGACGAAACGGCAGGTGGAAGGTGCCACTGGAAGCCGCAGTCCCGATCCTGCATGTAGGCGGTTCAGGGTATTGGTCGCCTGATGCTAACCCGGAGACGAAAGCATTTTTCGGCAGCACCCTGAACGACCAAGCAGCCTTATCTAGGGACAGCACTGCTTGCTCCACACGGAGAGGGGCCTAGAAAAGGTGGCCTAAACAAAGCTCGTCTCCCCCACCACAGTTGGCTAGCCGCGGTCAACGGGCATCCTTACTTGCGGTCGAAAAATAACAACAAAGAAAAGGCATGCACCTGCCTCACAAAGTGTGCAAAGACTAAAGCTTGCGTGTTGGAACATCAGAACCATGCTTGACACAGTAGGCAGTGGTCGCCCTGAACGACGCTCTGCTCTAGTTGCCCACGAACTTCTCAGGTTGAATATCGACATAGCAGCTCTCAGTGAGGTCCGTTTCCCTGAGGAAGGTAGTCTTCAAGAACACGGTGCTGGCTATACCCTCTACTGGTCGGGTAAGTCAAAGGCTGAGAGCCGCCTTTCTGGCGTTGGCTTCATGGTCAGGAACTCCATTGCCTCCAAACTCGAAAACCTGTCAACAGGTCACTCAGATCGCATCATGTCCATGCGCCTCCCACTTCGAAACAAGCAGCATGCAACACTCTTCAGTGTGTATGCCCCAACCCTTCAAGCAGATCCTACAGAAAAGAACAAGTTCTATGCTGATCTACGCAACCTCGTACGGAAGACCCCTACAGAGGACAAGGTGATCATCCTTGGCGACTTCAATGCCAGAGTAGGTAAAGACTCGGAAGCCTGGAAAGGAGTACTTGGCAAACACGGCATTGGCAACTGCAATGACAACGGGCGCCTCCTGCTAGAATTCTGCATGGAGCACCAGCTCACCATCACCAACACTATCTTTCAGCAGAAGAACAGTCTGAAGACAACCTGGATGCACCCACGGTCCAAGCATTGGCACCTTATCGACTACATTCTGGTGTGCCAGAGAGACCTTCGAGATGTCTTACACACCCGAGTAATGCCCAGCGCAGAATGTCATATGGATCATCGTCTTGTACGCTGCAATCTCCGTCTTCACTTTAAACCCACACCCAGGAGAGGAGGTATCCCTCGGAGGAAGTTTCAGGTTGGCAGCCTCCAGTCAGCCGAAGTTAAAGCTGCCTTCCAGGCAAAACTCCAGTCAAGAATTGAGGACCCCAGTTGCCCCACAGACCCTTCTCCAGAAGCACTCTGGGAACACCTAAAAACTACCGTCCTGCAGATCTCTGAAGAAGTCCTCGGGTTCTCCACAAGGAAGAACAAGGACTGGTTTGATGAGAACAATCAAGAGATCCAAGAATTACTGGCGAAAAAGAGATCTGCCTACCAAGCACATCTTGCTCAGCCCTCCTGTCCTGGGAAAAAAGCAACCTTTCGCGCTGCATGTAGCAACCTCCAGCGCAAGCTTCGAGACATTCAGAACGAGTGGTGGACCAAGCTTGCAGAGAGAACCCAGATGTGTGCAGACACTGGTGATTTAAGAGGGTTCTACGAAGCCCTGAAGGCAGTATATGGTCCATCATATCAGGCTCAGAGTCCCTTGCATAGTGCAGACGGCCAAGTGCTCCTCACAGACAAGGCATCCATACTGAACCGGTGGTCGGAGTATTTTCAGGTTCTCTTCAGTGCCAACCGCGTAGTTCAAGATTCAGCAATCCACCTCACCCCACTTCAACCGGTGAAAACAGAGTTGGATGAGATCCCCACCCTAGAAGAGACTGTTAAAGCCATCAAGCAACTGAAAAGTGGCAAGGCAGCAGGAGTTGATGGAATTCCACCAGAGATCTGGAAGCATGGGGGCACAGTACTACATAGCTCACTTCACAAAGTACTTGTCACCTGCTGGGAACAAGGCAAATTACCACAGGACTTTCGCGATGCAATCATCATCACCCTATACAAGAACAAAGGGGAAAAGTCAGACTCCTCCAACTACCGGGGGATAACCCTGCTCTCCATCGCAGGCAAAATCCTTGCCAGAATACTCCTGAACAGACTGGTGCCCACCATTGCAGAAGAACTCCTCCCATAGAGCCAGTGCGGCTTCAGAGCTAACAGGAGCACCACCGACATGGTATTTGTTCTCAGGCAGCTCCAAGAGAAATGCAGGGAACAGAACAAGGCTCTGTATGTGACTTTTGTCGACCTTACCAAAGCTTTCGATACCGTTAGCAGGAAAGGCCTGTGGCAAATCTTGGAACGTTTAGGATGTCCCCCAAGGTTCCTCAGCATGATCATCCAGCTACACGAAGACCAGCGAGGCCAAGTCAGACACTGCAACAACCTCTCGGAGCCCTTCCCAATAAGTACAGGTGTAAAGCAAGGCTGCGTTCTCGCGCCAACTCTCTTTACGATCTTCTTTAGCATGATGCTTCAAAGAGCCACAGTAGATCTAGATGATGACGATGGTGTATACATCCGCTATCGCACCGATGGCAGCCTGTTCAACCTGAGGCGACTAAAGGCACACTCCAAGACAATGGAAAAACTCATCCGAGAGCTACTGTTTGCTGATGATGCTGCACTCGTCTCCCACTCGATATCAGCTCTGCAGCATATGACGTCCTGCTTTGCAGAGGCTGCCAAGCTATTCAGCCTAGAAGTTAGTCTGAAGAAGACAGAAGTTCTCCACCAGCCTGCACCCCAGGAAGATTATCACCCTCCCTGCATCACTGTGGGTGAATCAGTTCTGAAGACAGTCCAGCAGTTCAGCTACCTGGGGTGCATCATCTCCTCAGATGCCAAGATCGATAAGGAGATTGACAACAGGCTGGCAAAGGCAAACCATGCATTTGGCCGACTGCACAAAAGAGTGTGGAGCAACAAGCATCTGAAAAAAGGCACAAAGATCAATGTTTACAAAGCGGTTGTGATGACAACCCTCATCTACGGCTCCGAATCGTGGGTTTTATACCGTCATCACCTGCGACTCCTTGAGCGCTTTCATCAGCGCTGCCTTCGCACCATCCTCAACATCCACTGGAGTGACTTTGTGACCAACACTGAAGTCCTCAAGAGGGCGGAGGTTACCAGCATCGAGGCACTGCTGTTGAAGATGCAGCTGCGCTGGGCAGGGCATATTTTTAGGATGGAAAACCACCGCCTTCCCAAGATTGCCCTGTATGGCGAACTCTCCACCGGCCATCGAAATAGAGGGGCACCAAAGAAGAGGTACAAGGACTCCTTGAAGAAATCCCTTAGCACCTGTCACATCAACCATCACCAGTGGTCTGAGCTAGCCTCAGATCGCAAAGCATGGAGGCACACCATCCACCAGGCTGTCTCTTCCTTTGAGAATGCACGCATAGCTGGTCTTGAGGACAAAAGGAGATTGAGGAAGAATCGCACTGCTACAGGACCAACCCTAAATCAGACTTTTCCCTGCAGCCGCTGTAACCGGACCTGCCTGTCCCACATTGGTCTTGTCAGCCACCAGCGAGCCTGCAGCAAACGTGGACTATTGCACCCTTCTTAAATCTTCGTTCGCGAAGCCAAGCCGAGAGAGACTATATGGGAGGCTTAGGCCGTTTTCGCACTAGCGTTTACTCCGGCGTAGCACCCCATTTACCTCCGGATCTTTTCCTGGTTTTCGCACCTGTTGCTCCGGCGCTGCGTCTTGCTCCAGTGCTGCAGGGGTTTCACGCTGGAGTATCTAGATCCACCTCCTTCCGGAGTTTTTGAAAACCTCCGGATCCACACCGGATCCACTCCTCGGAGTTTGCTGTGGGAAATCCATCCACGCCAGATCGACTGCTTTGTGGGCGTCACCCTCTCCCTTTCCGTCCTCCCACCCCATCCACCCCCTTGGCCAATCATCAGCCGTTCGCGGCGCTTCCCAAAAGTGCCCGCACGGCCATTTTTTTTTTAAACTTCATCTTTCTTGCGTAATAGCGATATTTCGAAATTAACAAATAGAAAAAAAAAACCCCTCCTGAAGCGGCGGGTATGTGAGGTTGCTTTTCCGCTGTTGCGTTATTTCGCAACTTCGAAATTGCATTATACATTATACATTGTTGGGGGGGGAATCTAGTGCCGGCGTGGGCCAAAGCGTTCATGTGTGTGTGTTTTAAAAAGGCAATGCCTCCCTCAGCTGTGCCACCAGCATTTCTGGACCTGCACAAAATCGCCATGTATAAAATGGGAAGTTGGAGTCCTGCATTCTCCTCCCTGGCTACATTCCGCTCGGTTAGAAAACAGACGCGAGCTCGCTCTTCACACGCGCCACAGAAGGGGAAGGAGAGAATGGGGCGGGGGGGGGGAGCTCTGGCAGCAGGAGTCAGTCAGGTCCCCGTTGCAGCTGCAAGCGCCAGCCGGGGAGGGGGAAGAGCGCGGAGGAAATCCCAGCTTCACCACCCGGGAGGGAGCGAGGCTGGGAAAGGAAGAAGCTGCCACATACACACACACACACACGCAACTCTGGAATTTGTGTTGGGGGGGGGGAATCTAGTGCTGGGATTCTCCACTGTGAATGCTTCTGTTAATACATAAAGGGCTGTGGAGGATACTACAGCTGCAGCCACTCCATAAGCAGAAGCGGCACACGTGATGCGGTTTACGTTGTTACGCAATTAGACTTGCGCTTAAAAAAAAATGATTGACAGGGCATCGAACTCAAGTCGATGCTAGTGCAAAAACGATTTGAGCCGGGGCTTCATGGAAAGCGACTCCACTAAAGAGGCAATGTGCGAAAACGAGGAAAATGATCCGGACA
The DNA here is from genome assembly GCF_032191835.1 of Heteronotia binoei. Taxonomy (NCBI): domain Eukaryota; kingdom Metazoa; phylum Chordata; class Lepidosauria; order Squamata; family Gekkonidae; genus Heteronotia; species Heteronotia binoei. Next base: position 101,236,161 of record NC_083224.1, read on the forward strand.
TAATTGCGCCGAGGAATAAGGGGAGCAAACGCTAAGTGCGAAAACGACCATAGATTCAGATCCCCAGTCTATAAAATGAAATGTGCTAGGTGAACTTGATCTGGTCAAACACTCTCAGCCTAATGTCCACATCACTGGCTTGCTTTGTATACACACAGAGGCTCAGTAGCAAGGCTAGCAAAAGAGGGAGGGGAGGGGGAAGCAGACCCACTTGCACCTGGGAGAACTGCAGCATAATGAACCCAACAGAACACAGAGAGAGAGTAAGGTGCAGGAAAGCTCATCTCTGGAAGAAAACTTCGTTGGTCTTAAATACCACTGGATTAAAATGTTTCTTTGCAAACCCAGAGATGCATGCCGGGGGGAGGGGGAGAAGGAAACAGACCCAGCTCCTGGAGTGAAAAAAACTTTGTGGGTCTTAAGTGCCACTGGATTCAAATTTTTCTTTGCAAACACAGAGACAGGGGCAGGGGAGAGAAGGAAACAGACCCAGCTCTTGGCTTGAAGGAAACGGACCTAGCTCCTGATTTGAAGAAAACTTTGTGGGTCTTAAATGCCACTAGACTCAAACTTTTTTTGCACACAAAGAGATTTGGGGGGGGGGGGAGAGGAAAACAGGCCCAGTTCATAACTTTGGTCAGTCTTAAGTGCTACTGGACTGAAACTTGGCTTTGCACACACAGAGACCCATGGTAGCAAGACGAGGGAGAGGCTGACCCAAGTAATGAGGGGGCGGGATTTGCTGGGAAGAGGAAGTGGTTGATCACAGCCATCAGGAAAAAGCCAGTCACATGGAGCTGCCAGTCTTACTGCTGATCCCAATAGTAATTGCAGTAAATCTTTACCCATGGGAGTGAGATCATAGGGAGGGTGTGCTCTACCTGTGTGCTGCATTAAAGACCTTGTAGGGCCAGTTCCGGTCCATGTGTGACACCTTTGGTTTACATGGCTTATCAAATGCCAGCGGTGCTGTGGGAGAGTGGGGGACCCAGAGACACCTCCTTCCCAGAGCAGCCACCCACCATCTGAAACCACCCACCAGCTGCTCCTCATGATTGCTGCACACAGCAGCCAGCAGAATGTGGGAAGCAGTGGTGGCAAACTACACAGGCACCATGCTGGGCTCAATAGTGTCTATGACACCCCAGCAGAGTCCACAGTCACATAAGGGAGGATTGCCAAAAGAATTCCCTGAGGCAGATGCTGCTGCAATCCAAATGGGACTTACCACATCCTGGAAGTGCTCAATGACTACAGATAACTGATGTACAGCTGTTGCACAGGACTCTGCTCCTGTAAGGAGCCAACTGATCCACTGAGTGCATGAGCCAGGCAGGCACCTGACTCACAGTTGTGCCCTAACCACCACCCAGGGAGGAGTTTCTGTTGATGGAAAGTGATAAAAGCCCAAGCATCCTTCAAAGAATCATAGTTTGAAAGGGCCTCCAGGGCCATCCAATCCAATCCCATGCACAATGCAGGAAACTCACAAGTACCTCCCTCCCACAGTGACCCCTGCTCCATGCTCAGAAGATGGCAAAAGAAAAAGGAAAAAACCTCTCCAGGATCCCTGCCAAAACTGGCCTGGAGAAATATTGCTGCCTGACCCCAGAGTGATGAACAGCATTTTCCTGGGCATGTAAAAAATGGCCATGAGAACTAAGCACTGCTGCAACCCTTCCTGCCCTCCCTCTAATGATCTGTCTAAGTTCACAGAATCAGCATTGCTGTCAGATAGGCATATAGCCTCTGTTTAAAAACCTCCAAAGAAGAGCCCACCACCTTCCAAAGAAGCCTGTTCCACTGAGGAACCACTGTATCAGGAAGTTCTTCCTAATGTTTAACCAGAAACACTTAATTTAATTTCAACCCATTAGTTCTGGTACCTATATGATCCACTTAAGACCCCTAGATCCTTTTCACACAAACTACTGCCAAGACAAGTCTCCCCATCTTATAATTATGCATTTGACTTTTCCTACCTAAATGTTGAACTTCACATTTATCCCTGTTAAAATTCATTTTATTTGTTTTAGCCCATTTTTCCACCCTGTCATCCTGTATCCTGACTCTGTCTTCTACTGAATTTGCTACCTCTCTCAGTTTAATATGATCTGCAAATTTAATCAGCATTCCCTCTATTAGGACTGGAATATTAGAATTCAGGGTTACAACTTATTTAAAAGAGACAGGCAAATGAGAAAGGGCGGAGGCATAGCAGTATATGTGAAGGAGGTATATACTTATGAGGAAATATATGAATCTGAGCATGGCAGCTCAATTTAGAGTCTCTGGGTAAAAATAAAAGGAGTAAGAAATAACAGTGATATTATTGTGGGGGTCTACTATAGACCACCAAGCCAGGCAGAGGACTTGGATGAGGTACTCCTACAACAGATTGAAAAATTCTCCAAGAGAAGGGATACAGTGATCAGGGGAGATTTCAATTATCCGGACATCTGTTGGAAGTCCAACCCTGCTAAAAATGAAAAGTCAAATAGATTCCTGACTTGTCTTGCTGACAACTTCCTTTTCCAGAAAGTGAAGAAGGAAACAAGGGGATCTGCTATCTTGGATTTGATTCTCACCAACAAGGAAGAATTGATTGAAGAAGTTGAAATAGTGGGCACCCTGGGCAGTAGTGACCATGTGATTTTGGAATTTACAGTCTTAGGGAAGGGAAAAGCTATACGCAGTCAGACTTATAGGTTGAACTTTGATAAACTTAGAGCTATGCTGGTCGGAAATACTTAGGAAGAAGGGGGTTCAGGAGGGGTGGGAGTTTCTTAAAAGTGAAATACTGAAAGGGCAATCACAAATGATTCCTATGAGAAGAAAAAATGGAGCCGAGTTGACTGTATAAACATCTCTCTAAAGACTTGGGAAATAAAAAAGACTCCTTTAGGAATTGGAAAGAGGGCCTTATAACCAAGGATGAATATAAACAAATCACCAGTGCTTGTAGAGAAAAAGTTAGGAAAACTAAACTCAGTATGAGCTTAGACTGGCCAAAGATGCTAAAAACAACAAAAAAGGGTTCTTTTCTTATGTTCAGAGTAAGAAAAAGAGCAAGGACATGGTAGGCTCATTGTGAGGGCAAGAAAGTGAAATTATAACAGGTCATGAAGAGAGGGCGGAACTGCTCGATTCCTACTTTTCCTCAGTCTTCTCTTCTGAGGGAAACGGTGCTCAACATGGCAAAAACAGAACATATAAGGAGGGTATGTAGTTCCAACCTAGGATCGGCGTAGGGGTAGTTCATAAACACCTAGCTTCTTTAAATGAAACCAAGTCCTCAGGGCCAGATGAATTGCATCCAAGGGTTTTAAAAGAGCTTGTGGATGTAATTTCTGAGCCTCTGGCAATTATTTTTGAGAATTCTTGGAGAACAGGAGAGGTGCTGGAAGATTGGAGGTGGGCAAATGTTGTCCCCATCTTCAAGAAGGGGGAAAAAGATTATTCGGGTAACTACCGACCCATCAGCTTGATGTTTATACCTGAAAAAGTTTTAGAGCAAATCATCAAACAGTCTGTCCTGGAACATTTAGAAATAATGGATGTTATTACTAAGAGCCAGCATGGGTTTCTCAAGAACAAGCCATGTCAGAGTAACCTGATCTCTTTTTTTGAGAAAGTGACTACCTTGCTGGATCTGGGGAATGCTATAGACATAGTTTATCTTGATTTCACTAAGGCTTTTGATAAGGTTCCACATAATATCCTTGTTGACAAGTTGGTAAAATGTGGTTTGGATCCTGTTACCGTTACGTGAATCTGTAACTGGTTGACAGATCGCACTCAAAGAATGCTTGTGAATGATTCCTCATCCTCTTGGAGAGGAGTGACAAGTGGAGTGCCTCAAGGATCTGTCCTGGGACCTGTTTTGTTCAACATCTTTATAAATGATTCTATTATTCTATTATTTCATCCAGATCATTTATAAAGATGTTGAACAGGTCCCAGGACAGATCCTTGAGGCACGCCACTTGTCATTCCTCTCCAAGAGAATGAGGAACCATTCATACTCTTTGGGTGCGATCTGACTACCAGTTACAGATCCACCTAACAATAATAGGATCCAAATCACATTTTATCAATTTGTCAACAAAAATATGATGTGGAGCCTTATCAAAAGCCTTACCAAAATCAAAATAAACAATGTCTACAGCATTCCCCTGATCCAGCAAGATAGTAACTCTCTCAAAAAAGAAGATAAGGTTAGTCTGACATGACTTGTTCTTGAGAAACCCATGCTGACGGTTAGTAATCACAGTCATCCTTTCTAAATGCTCAAGGATTGATTATTTGATTATTTGTTCTAAAACTTTTTCAGGAATAGATATCAGGGTGACAGGTCAGTAGTTACCTAGAACCTCTTTTTTTCCCCCTTCTTGAAGATGGGGACAACATTTGCCTACCTTCAGTCTTCTGAAACCTCCTGGGGGCAGCTCTCCCTGTTACACTTTCCTGGAAATCTGTCGTCTTACAAGATATGGGCCGCGGTGGGACTGGTTTGAGGCACTCCCCACCAACACACCACTGGTCTTGGTTGTAGATGCCAGCATTGGGGGGGGGGGCATTGCCCAACTCATGAGAGGGGAATGGAAGCAACACTCTGAGTCTCAGAGTGGCTTACAATCTCCTTTCCCCACCCCTCTCCACAACAGACACCCTGTGAGATAAGTGAGGCTGGGAGAGCTCTCTTAAGAACTGCTTTTAAGAAAACAGCTCTGAGAGAACTTGTGACTAACCCAAGGTCATATCAGCAGCTGCATGTGGAGGAATCCCACCCAGTTCTCCCAGATTAGAGTCTGTGCTCCAAAGCACTACACCAAACTAGCTCTCCAAGGGTGACTAAAGAGCCATTAATAGTACCACCCATACATCATGTTAGGATAAGAAAGATTAATTGTGGGGGTGCCAACAGGACTAGAGAAGTATGCCCTGTCCTTTTAATAGAGGCTTAATGTATGGAAATACCTTTTCATGGTACACATCAAAAATCCAATCCTAAGGATGTGGGGAAGGAATGTACAGGGAGGGCAGGAATCTGTTCCTGTTGGCAGCAGAAGATCTGCAAAAATGGGTTTAAATTATGGGCGGAAAGATATTAGCTGAATATTAGGAATTTTTTTAACAGTGATTCCATTCAGCAGTGGAACTGACTGCCTATGAAGATGGTGAGCTGCCTCACAGTGGCAGTCTTCAAGCAGCGACTGGATGAACACTTTACAGGGATGCTTAGACCAATCCTGAATTGAGCAGGGGACTGGACTAGGTGGCTTCTTACAAATCTTCTATAATTCTAACTCCCAACACACCCTCCAGCTGACCCACTTTTATACTGATGCAGGGGTCTACACCAGCAACCTGCCAGTGGCCACCCATGGTAGGTCTGTGCCAGTGGGCAGAACTGATGTATTAGCCCCGGTGGTCTGGTGCAAATCCTACATAGACTAGCATATCTAAGTGAGATGCCAGCACTGCAGCTCATTGACGTCCTGAACACATCCTTTACCCCTTTAGGATTGGACTTTTAATGTGTACCATTGAAAGGGTATTTCCATACATTAAGCCTCTATTAAAAGGATGGGTCATATTTTTTTAGTTCTGTTGGCACCTGTACAATTAATCTTTCTTATCCAGACATGATGCATGGATGGTACTATTAACGGCTCTTTAGTTGCCCTTCAATATTGCAGTATTGCAGTACACACATTATAAGAGCTAGCATGGTATAGTGGTTAAGAGTGTCAGGCAAAGATCTGGGAGACCCAGTTTGAATCCCAACTCTGATGTGGAAGCTTGCTGGGCAACCTTGAGCCAATTACACACTCTTGGTCTAACCTACCCCCCAGGATTGCTCTGAGAATTTACTTTCTGATTATATGGATTGTGGTGTTATGATATATTGTGCTGTATAAATGAAATATAAATGAAATAAATACAAATTTTAAAAATCAAATGTCTCAGTTTGAATTTAACATGATTTGGACAAAGAATCTCTTTTCGGTCCTAGATCAAGAGTCATAACAGACTGCCTTTGAGCTTCTGATGTGTGTCTTCCTCCCACCACTGAATTAATCCCAGCCAACATCTGGGATTAATTGGATGGCTTCCAGATAAGAGAGTGTGATTCCCGGATAGCCCTGAGCCCCTGAACCTCTACTGGAAAGAGATGAAATCCCCCTTCATCTCATATTGGCTGACATTTCCCATAGTTAGAGTAATCTTCTGTTAGATCAATTCCCCTTAGTGTAGTATATTATCTATTGCTACAATAAATACAATAGGCAGTTGGGGGATGTTATAGTTCCTGCTCAATGAATTTTCTTTGTTGTTATATAACATTGGAAGATGTGACAGTTTCTTGCTCTTCAAAGTGAAATTGAGTTTATTCTGGTCTCACATGTACAAGAAAATTTTGAATCCTTCTGCATGAAAGGAGTACCAAAATGACAACCCATGGCCAGTTTTCTCTTTTCATATTGCTTGAGACTGAAAATAACAAAAACATTACTAGACACCAAATCTGAAAAAGGGCAGTGGGCATTTGTCTTTCTTTCTCAGTTTCTCTTTACTGCTATATCATTCATGCTTTTACAGGAAAGGAGCATGAGGTTCCAATTGTAATAATAAAGGTCAGAAATGGTGTACTGCATGAAAGGTTACACTGAGAAGGAGTCATTCATTTGTAGCTCAACAGAAGGGTTCCTTTTTTGGAACACCATCACGTTATTAATAAGAAAGCCCAGCAATCGGGAGCTTGCAGCCTGCAGCGTAGCCTGCCCTGTCTGTTATGTAGGCTTGGCTGGTTGCCTCATTTGGGGAGCCGGGAAGGAATTTTTTACGCCTCGGCTGATTGGCTGTTGCTGGGATGCGTTTTTCGCCTGCCCTGCATAGCAGAGCAGTGGACTGTGGAATTAGCTTAGGGAAGGTGCCTTTAAATAGGTGGTCACTTTAGTTGGCAGGTTTTTGGGGTTTAGGACACTACGTGGCTAGGGGAGGACTGCGAAGCATCCCCCTTTTGGGGAATTTGGGGTCTGGCATGATCAACCTTGGGTTTGGAGACCTGGGTTTGGAGATTGCAGATTGACCAGGAGGCTCAGCTAGAGGGTGCCTTTCTGTCAAGACGTGCATCTGGGTTTGGGCCCTCTGGTGTGGGCCTCACTGCTGGGCCTGCCTGGAGGGAGCTGAGTCGCTCAGCTCTGGCTGGGGGGCTGGGTCTCTCACCTGTTAATGGCAGGGGAGCGGTCGCGGTGACCCCTAGCCCTGGCCAGGCCACTGGTGGGGTGCCCTTGCTGTTTATGCTGTTAGTTAATAAAGTGGCCCAATTTTATTCCAATGCATTGTGTCTGACTCTTTATTCCGACCTTGGGGGGTAATTGGTTGACAAATTGGGGGTGGGGACCACAAGTGAATCCCAAAATCTGGTTGATCTGCAGAATGAATGGGACATGCTTTGAAGCCTTATTATGTAAAGACAGAACAGAATTATGTGGAGGTGGAGAAAGCTCTCTCCCTCTTGGCCACCACAGCCACAGCAGCAGCTACAGCCAGCCAGAGAAGGGCATTGGAAGGTGAGAAGGAAGGAAGGAATAAATTCAGAACCCTTGGAAAAAATGTACTGCTGGTGGCTCTACAACAAAAATAAAGAATTTTGGTTACAATCAATCCTATTAATGAAATATTTATATCTAATTTTGCTCCAGATAGCAAACTAAGTTTAATTTATTTATCGAATTGTCTGCCTTTCTTACTGAGTATCAAGTTGAATATGAGCTCTAAAAGGCATCCCCATAAGGACACGTTCTGCTGCATTTTGAACCAGCTGGAGGTTGTTGTCATATATCTGCTATTTTCCCTTCTTTTACCAAGAGCTAGCTCTTTCTTTCTTTCTTTCTTTCTTTCTTTCTTTCTTTCTTTCTTTCTTTCTTTCTTTCTTTCTTTCTTTCTTTCATCCTTCCTTCCTTCCTTCCTTCCTTCCTTCCTTCCTTCCTTCCTTCCTTCCTTCCTTCCACTTGTGTCAAACAAGCATAGTCTGTGGTTAACTAATTGTTTTTGTGCTGTTCTCTTGTAATCAGTGCAGTTTCTCACCTCATTTGCAACCTTCAGGCAATATGGTAACAGCAGCCTCACTCACCATTTAAAATTTTTTATTGATGCTACAACACTTTTAAGAATTAGCACTTTTTCCTCACTGTATGACTTCCAAGTAGACAATTTGAATTTGGAACTGGGAGACTGAGTTTTCTAGCCAGAGTCTTCTAACTGGAAATGAGTGCAGCCTTTTTGGAAGGTGGGCTGTCCAAATAGCTCCCTGGGAATTAGATGCCGGGGCAAGAAGATTTGCTACTTACAAGGGCAAAGGAATACTTACATGGTCCCTTGAAGTAATAGCATAAATAATCTTATTTTTCAAAAATGGTGGCTGTCGTGGGAAACGTCTGCTGATACGGTAAATGGTGGGAGGCACAGAGCAAAACAGGAGCTGTATGATTTCACTGCTGCAATAGCTGTCATCATGTGGCTACTATGTTGTAATTCTACATGGCACTGATTGTGGAAAAGAAATGACCAAGCAGAGCAAAAATAATATCCAGTCTGTCTTGTCTAAATGTTTACAGACAGTTGTGTGGAAAGGTTCCTATGCTTAAAGTGCAATTTAATTGCTAATTGCCACACATGATGGAGGAAGTACTACTTTTAATTGAGTGCTGTGAATTGTATTGCAAATGTTTTGTGCAGGAACATTCTCCTACTGTTTGCCATGTCTCTCCCCCTCCCCTATGTGCCCATCCCACCCAAGAAAAAAGAAAGCTTACACACAAAGTGCTTTACTTATGTTGAAGCTGTTTTGTGAAGAGGGAGAAGTGGTGACTGGACTCACAACAGCTGCTGTGTGGGGCAATTCAGACTGGGAAAGCAGTGTTAATGGGAAAAGATTAACTCCCCTCCTGTCATTTCTCTCATCAAAATTGGAACTCCTGAGGGCTGCTTTAAAGACTATTTTTAAAAGTCTAAAGATCCAATTAGTGGTCTCCTGCTTCATGGCCATCATAGCCCACAGTGGAGTCATCCTCTAATGGTAGGTGAAAGCTTTATTTACATGGCCTGGAGGGTAGAAATTATGAGGAGAAAAATGCACATGAAATGCAGTTCTTTTCTGTGTCTGGGCACAATGACAAAGCTGCCAGAGGAAAGTGCTTATGCTCTCCATCTCTCTCGCTTCCTCCAGTATAAAAATTATATGTTGATGAATGCCATAAATTAGATCCCAATCAACTCTGCATTCTCCTGGGTCCCAGTCTGTGTTAATGAGTGAAGTGGAATTTGTTTGAAACATCAAATAACTTATAGAGAACCTACCAGCACCTTGGCTTTTCACCAGAATTAATAAATGAAGATATGAAAAGGAAGGAATTAGGTGTGAGTGGATTTTAACTGAGTCAGTGGCAAATGCATTTTATAATCTCTAATTAGCAGAGTAGCTTACTGGAAATGTTATTTACAGGAAATTCACTCCTTTATCTGGATGTCAGTGGAAAGTTTCTTTTTTTCATTTTGTTCAATCAAAACTATTTTCAACCCCACTGGTTTACTGGTAAATGAAGCAGGCACCATTCAGATAAACTGAGGGCCTCTACTATAATAGGAAAGACTATCGAAGCTTGCAAAATTAATGATGGTCAGCTAATCTCCTTTCTTCCTCAATCCTTCTCCAAACAGTCCCAATGATAACACATGTGTGCAGTCATCAAATTATTGTACCAGTGATTGTGCATCAAATAATCATTGATGGGCAGCCACTGCTCTTATGCAGTGTTTGCGTGTTGATGGCTTAAAAATTCTCACTTCTTGTTGTCTTCCCCTTCCTCCTCCCCAACTCCTATTTCTCTGTGGTTATCCTGTCCAGCTAACTTCTCTTGCCTTCACTCCTCTTTCTCCTGCCATACACACCTGGCTTCTTCTTTCGTGTCCAGTGACTAGGAAAGTATGTCCAAGATGGTATTAGTGGTAGCTTTAGAGTGACAGAGCAGGCACTCTGGAAAACTGCTCAGCCACACCATTTTAAAGCCAATTCTTTCAGGTTGTGGAAAAAGAATAAAGGGCAATAGAGAAGAAGGAGATTGGGGGCAGTAGTGGAATTAAATTGTGAAGGAATAAGAAACATGTAGGGTGTGGGGGTCTCAGAAGGTAAGAATTGAGCAAAGTGTTTGGCATGAAAGAAAGGGTTGGCATCAGTAGGAAACAGCCATGTAGTGATGGAGCCAGATCTGATTAAGTCATTGGATCCAGACCATGGGGTACAGAAATAAACAAGCCCAGTTCTGACTATTGTGATAGCTCCACAGTTGGAAACTTGTCTATATATTATGTGATATATTATTTTCTAAAAATGTGACTTCTTTCTTTTTATCAAGCTTTCACTGATTTGGATCATCTTGTTTATTAATGTAGGTATTTTTTTCCCTACTACTTCACAACATGCAGTGGCATATGTATTAACAAAACATATCCATCCAATAAAACTATGATTAAAATAATCCGTACTTAAAAGCAATAAACACAGCTTAAAAAAATGCCGTATACAAACACAGACCAAAAGTTACCCCTGAAGTCAAGCTCACTAATTTACCTCTTTCTTTGCCTCATAGATCTGAAGAACCATATCAAAACACCACCATCCATATACTCAAACAACAGAAAGTAAATCAGGATCAGATGAATTACACCCATCTTCCCAATGTTATATACCAAAGGTCTGCTGGAATAATGTCGTGTTACCTAAATCTTGCCAAAGTGACTCAATTTCTGGGAAGGCTGAAATAGGATTCCTGTGGTACATGAAAGACTAACAACACAAAGACTAACAAGCTTTAATGTATCAAATCTCACTTTATCAAATGCATTTGACGAAGAGCACTGTGAGTGATGAAAGCTTATGCTAGAACAAATGTTAGTCTTGAAGGTACCACTGATATATTCGACTTTGCTGCTATGGATCAAGGGCTTTTCCACACCAAGCTTTTGCTGAAACCCACCTTCTTAACTGTATTATTTCCTGACACACAGACACAGAGAGAGAGAGAGAGAGAGAGAGAGAGAGAGAGAGAGAGAGAGAGAGAGAGAGAGAGAGAATCATTTGCTGTTTGCTGCTTTGCCAGTTTTTCTTTAATCCTCCCATTTTAAAAAAAACCAGCTTTGCAACAAGCTGAAAAAACTCAGAAAAAATGGAGGAGGGGGGCGGGGACAGCAGGGTAAAGCAATGATTGGCAAATAATACTGTGTAGTGGGGGCCTGATGCAGTTAAGAAGCAGAGCTACAGCAAAAACTCTGCAGAAAAGCCATCACATGGCTATCCAACTGGCATTATGGTAGAACATACACTGCCAATGCACATCATGGGCCATGGCTCTTTAGAACTTTAGTTCTAGCCCATGCTGAGACAAGTTTGCCGGGTATTCCACTGAATCTTAGAGTTATTTGCATAATACAAAGGATGCATTGCACTCATTTCTGCATTTGCCATTCATTGGCAGAAAGCATGAGACCAAAGGCAATAGGGCATAATGCTGCCCAAAGTTACTTATAGAGCCAGTTTGGTGGAGTGGTTAAGTGTGTGGACTCTTATCTGCAGGCCCGTAGCCAGACAATTTTAGGTGGGGGGGGGTGTGTGTCAGGGGTAAAATGTTAGGCCAGTGGCCATGGGGCCCAAAATGACAACACATTTTTTTAAATGTAAAAAAGAGCTGCCGCAGTCACCCACCTCTGGCTGGCTCTACTCACACGGCTGTGCTTTCCAGTGTGGTGGGGAGAGTCTCACAGGAGGTTCTCCATGTTGAAAGGATTGAATGTGGGGAAGCCAGGGCCCCATGCCATTGAGAAAGGAGCGGCAACATGGTATGGCTGCCAGGCGAGGGCCATTGGCAGGTTGCAAAGCCAGGCCGCCCTCTTGAGTTCCCCAGTCACAACAGGAAGGAAGCGACTCGCTGGTCCATTGGAGCCAGGGCAGTCTGCCTCTCTCTCTTCATATGCAGAGCAGACTCAGGCTTTGAGGAGTGAGTTCTTCCTAGCTATGCTACCTCCCCAGCTGCCCCTTTGCTTCCCAAAGCTCCTTCAAGCCACCCAAAAGCAGCGAGGCAAGGTAAGCCCAGGCACCGCCCTCAGCTTGGGGCGGGTCAACAGCAGCTGGAGCTAAGGCAGCTGAGCCCCAGGAAGGGGGTTGCATGCCTGGCATTTGAACATCCTCACCACCTCTGCTCCATGGCAGGTCATGCATGTGGGCCCCAGCAGATGCTGCCCGAGCCCCGCTGCCACCACCCACTGCCGGCCACCACAGCCCCTCACTGGCTCTGTGCTGCAGCCTCACTGCCTCTCTTTCTCTGGCACTGCTGCTCTCCCACTCTCTCTCACTGTCACTCATTCTCTCTCCCCCCTTGCTGCCGCTCTCTCATTCTCTCTCTCTTGCTTTTGCTGTTGGTCTCTCATCTTGTGCTCTCTCTCTCTCTCTTTCTGCTCTCTCATGTGCATTCTCTCTCACTCTCCCTACCTTTTCCATGGGTCCTGGAGGCCCTCCAACAGAGGGTCCCTACATAGGGAAGGGGAGGTTAACAGAGCTGCCTGCCACCCAGGCCCCCTGTAGTTACAAGCCTGCTTATCTGGGAGAACCAGGGTTGATTCCCTACTCCTTCACTTGCAGCTGCTGGAATGGCCTTGGGTCAGCCATAGCTATCATAGAATCATAGAATTGGAAGGGACCTCTAGAGTCATCTAGTCCAACCCCCTGCACAATGCAGGAAACTCACAAACACCTCCCCCTAAATTCACAGGATCTTCATTGCTGTCAGTTGGTCATCTAGCCTCTGTGAAGGAAGGGCAATGGCCTGGCCAACCTTGTTCTGCCTCCATCTTAAAACTCAGAAGGCAGCATTAAAGCCTTCATGTACTTTGACTTACGTAAGAATGTTGAGGGTCTTGGAATGTACTGACCTTTCACCTCCTTCCTGGAATACCCATCTGGGGTAGACAGCTAAAGTAAACATTGGTCTCCTTAAATCTGCACGTTGCTGGTAAATAATTGTGTAAGAAAGAATGTATAATAAAGCAACGCACCCACTTTGGATCAGACTGATCGAACAGACTGAACAGACTGGTGCGTGAACCTCATCTCTGAGTCGTGTGTCGTTACTACATGTGGCACAGCAAGCAGGGACCCCTCTCACAAACATCTGGAACGGACCCCTTGAGTGCACTCCATCATTCTAAATGACCCCTTCATTTGTGAGTATGGGAGGACAGTTCTCGCAGACCCAGCAGAAACATTTGGAGGAGCTGCGGTTCCTCATTCAGAAGTACGGCGGGTCCATGATTTCTGGGCAACTTGAGACTCTCTTACAAGAGATCAGTAAACAGTGCCCCTGGTATCTGGAGGGAGGTTCTCTTAAACTTTGGGACTGGGAGAAGAAAGGGAAGACCCTTCATACAGAGCCTCGAGTGTCTGTTGAACTGCTTCAAGCCTGGCATAAATGCAGGTATGCAGTAGAGAAATTTATGCCCGTTTCTAACACAAGCCAGCTCTCCAAAGATTGTCCCCTAAAATGCACTGGGTCCAACTTCTGCCCCCTGCCCCTTTCCCCCCTCCTCTTCTTCCTCCTCCTTCTCCTCCTCCTCCACCAACAGATCCACCCGTGGGCCCACTATCTAATGCCCCGGGACACATGGTCTGTGAAGTTTTGGAGAAGAAACTTGATCAGGCTAAATTGGAAAATGTCCCAGAATTGGCAGAAATGTTGTCTATTTGCCCTAAACATTTGACAGGGAAAGAGTTGCCTGACCTTTTATTGGTATGCCCAGTAGCATATGCACAGAATGAGAATAGGCAACAGGTTGTTAACTATACTGTGTTGCCTTACTCTGTTTTGAGTGAAATTCAAAAGGCTATCAGAGACATGGGCATAAGGGAAACCAATGTGCAAAGTCTTTTAAAGGACCCTCTAATGGATACACTGTGATTCCTCAAGACTGGAAAAATAGGATGGGAATGATGTTAACTCCTGGACAATATGAGGTATGGGACAGTGAATATTGTGATTTGGCTAATGCTCAAGGGCGTGGCTCCAATGGGACTTATACTGCTGAACAACTATATGGATCTGGACAGTTCAGTACTATTGAAGCGCAATCTGTGCTCCCTGTTGCAACCCTTGCTGTTGTGTCTAAATGTGCTTAACGGCCTTTGGCAAAGTACCTACAGAAGGGCGAGCAGCCCATAGTTTTGCAACTGTCTGTCAAAAGCCACAAGAGCTCTATTTAGACCTTAACAATTGTCTTCAGGCAGCAATCAGAAGACAGGTTGATAATCCTGATGCAGCAGGAGAATTGATGATTAAATTGGCCAAGAAAAATGCTAATTTGGCTTCAGAAAAAGCCCCGTGGTGCAGAGTGTTAGAGCTGCAGTATTGTAGTCTTGAGCTCTGCTCACGGCCTGAGTTTGATCCTGGCAGAAGCTGGATTCAGGTTCCTCAGCCTCAAGGTTACTCAGCCCTCCAAGGTTGGTCAAATGAGTACCCAGTTTGCTGGGGAGAAAGTGTAAAAGACACACTTTACTTTGCAACAGTGCTCAGTGCAACAGGCTGAAGTTGCTGCTAGAAAAACTATATTTACAAAGGTCTTTCAACTTAATAGTTGATACCTTATATGCATTAAATTTGATTCATCAACTTCCTGGTGCATGTATCACTCTCCAAATTGACTCAGATTTGATTGGCTATATTTTTAATCTTACAGTTTTTAATTTCCCAATGTGAGTTAACTTTTTTCATTGATCACATTCCAAGCCATTCTAATCTTCCTGGTGTGCTTGCTCAGCACAATGCCTTTGCTGATAAGGTTTAAAAAGTGTTACCTCTCTATTTACTAATCCCTCTAGCTATTTTTACCAGAATGCCAAAGCATTTGTCAAACAGTTCTCATTACCTTTTGATCAGGACAGTGGTCCATCCAGTCCAGCACTCTGTGTCATACAGTGTGTAAACTCTTATCTGGGAGAGCCAGGTTTGATTCCCCACTCCTCCATTTGTAACTGCTTGAATGGCTTTGGGTCAGTCATAACTCTGGCAGAGGTTGTCCTTGAAAGAGCAGCTGCTGTGAGAATTTTCTCAGCCCCACCCACCTCACAGCGTGTTTGTTGTCGGGGAGGGAGATAAAGGAGATTGTGAGCTGCTCTGCAGCTCTTGAGTGGAAGGCAGAATATAAATCCAGTGTCTTCTTCTATGCACACACACACACTGTGGTTAATAGTAACTGATGGACCTCTGCTCCATATTTTTATCCAGTCCCCTCTTGGGGCTGGCTATGCTTGTAGCCTCCACCACCTCCTGTAGCAGTGAATTCCACATGTTAATCATTCTTTGAGTGAAGAAGTACTTCCTTTTATCTGTTTTAACCTGACTGCTCAGCAATTTCATTGAATGCCCACAAGTTTTTGTATTGTGAGAAAGGGAGAAAAGTACTTCTTTCTCTACTTTCTCCATCCCATGCATAATCTTGTAAACCTCTTATCATGTCACCCCGCAGTCAATGTTTCTCCAAGCCAAAGAGCCCCAAGCGTTTTAAAGCTTTCTTCATGGGGAAAGTGTTCTCTAACAAACTCTGGCAAATGGATGTCACACATGTTCCCTCCTTGGCCCCTTGGAAATTTGTTCATGTGTCTATAGACACCTATTCAGGTGTCTTATGGGCCACTTCAGAGTCAGTTTGGTGTAGTGGTTAAGTGTGCGGACTCTTATCTGGGAGAACCGGGTTTGATTCCCCACTCCTCCACTTGCACCTGCTAGCATGGCCTTGGGTCAGCCATAGCTGTGGCAGAGGTTGTCCTTGAAAGGGCAACTGCTGTGAGAGCCCTCTCAGCCCCACCCACCTCAGAGGGTGTCTGTTGTGGGGGAGGAAGGTAAAGGAGATTGTGAGCTGTTCTGAGACTCTTCGGAGTGGAGGGTGGGATATAAATCCAATACTTTCTTCTTCATCTTCTACTCATCAAAGAGGGGAGTCTGCCACGCATGTTATTGCTCATGTAATTGCTGCCATCACTGTCCTGGGCAAACCTCAAAAACTCAAGACAGACAATCGCCTTGCCTACTGTTCTGCTGGTTTCCAAGAATTTTGTACACATGCTAATCAGACATTGAAAACCACTCTTCAAAAACAATTAAAAGGAGTGAAAATGAAGGTACATACCCAAATGCAGGTTCAGGAACAATTGAATTTGGTCTTATTAACTTGGCATGGTCCAGTTCCCCTTGTTAACTGAGGGTGCCGGCATGCTGCTGTGTTCTCTCTTACAGGTCCTTTGCAGGTTCTGGCACGTTGTGCTTGCCCAGCTAAAGATGGCATGGCAGCAGAGTCTCCCAAATCCACTTCCCAATTCCAATTTCAGCCTCAAAAGGGAGACGGTGAAATCCACACACACTTGATGTCACATGGGGGGATGTGAAGCATCTAATTAATCCAGCTCAACAAACGTTGGAAGAGGCTGGACAAGAGCCATCTCCAGAGGACTTGGTGGCTGCTGTTTTTGCACAGCTAACAAACTTTGTTGTTTTTGTTTATGTATTTTGTCTCCTGTCAAGGCTATTCATTTTGGAGATCATCTTCAGTTTAATATTTGGGAACGCTTAGCTAACATTAACAATGTTTCACATTTTTGTTTGACACAATACACTGATTTACATATGTTATTAGGAGTCTAATTCCTGTTTGCAAGGCTCCAGGAACTGATACAGCTTTTGGTAAATGTTTAAATGAATCCCAAATCTCTTATGCAACTTTACTCAACTAGGGCATTGCCACCATAAGCCATTGCACAGTTGCCTGCAAACAGGTGCCCCTTTGTGGAAATGTAATGCAACAATTAATGTAACCAGTAATTATGGCTGTATTCCTTTATCACCTGATTGGTTTTCCTCTTGCTTCCATTGAACTTTTAGTTATATTCCTGCTAATATATCTCTTTCTGTAGGTTGTTTAAGTCACCTTGCTGTGGTGTTGCCTCAAAGATCCTGGCTTATGGAATCCTCTGCCTCATGCATTAGCAGAGAAACTGTTCCCTTAGACTCTACCTGTGATTCTTCTGATATGGCATTATTACCTCAGACTGATTATGTGTCTTATTTACAGTGTTGCTTTGTATAATGCTTGCCTTCCTTATGTGTCTTGTTTACAAGAATATGTAAACTGTCAAGAGAAGAATATACCTTGCAAGCCAATCATGCATATGTATTAGCAAAGCAACTGGGACAATATGCCCCTTTAAAACAATCGATTCCAGAGAGTGACGGCGAGGGGTCAGATACCTTTTAACAAAAAACAAAAAAGAGTGAGATGAAGGAAGGGCAATGGCCTGGCCAACCTTGTTCTGCCTCCATCTTAAAACTAAGAAGGCAGCATTAAAGCCTTCATGTACTTTGACCTACATAAGAATGCTGAGGGAATGTACTGACCTTTCACCTCCTTCCTGGAATACCCATCTGGGGTAGACAGCTAAAGTAAACATTGGTCTCCCTAAATCTGCACATTGCTGGTAAATGATTGTGTAAGAAGGAATGTATAATATAGCAACGCACCCACTTTGGATCAGACTGATCGAACAGACTGAACAGACTGGTGCGTGAACCTCATCTCTTAGTTGTGTGTCATTACTACACCTCTATTTAAAAACCTCCAAGGAAGGAGAGCCCACCACCTCCCGAGAAAGCCTGTTCCACTGAGGAAACGCTCGAACGGTCAGGAAGTCCTTCCTAATGTTGAGCCAGAAACTCTTTTGATTTAATTTCAACCTATTGGTTCTGGTCCTACCTTCCAGGGCCACAGAAAACAATTCCACACCATCCTCTATATGACAGCCCTTCAAGTACTTGAAGATGGTGATTATATCACCTCTCAGCCGCCTCCTCTCCAGGCTAAACATCCCCAGCTCCTTCAACCTTTCCTGATAGGACTTAGTCTCCAGACCCCTCATCATCTTTGTCGCCCTCCTCTGGACCTGTTCCAGCTTGTCTATATCCTTCTTAAATTTTGGTGCCCAAAAGTGAACACAATACTCCAGATGAGGTCTTACCAAAGCAGAGTAAAGCAAAACCATCACATCACATGATCCGGATGCAGGAGTTGTCCTTGAAAGGGCAGCTGCTGTAAGAGCTTTCTCAGCCCCACCTACTTCACAGGGTGTCTGTTGTGGGGGAGCAAGGTAAAGGAGATTGTGAGCTGCTCTGAGACTCTGAGATTCAGAGTGGAGAGCGGGATACAAATCCATTTTTTTTTCTTTTTCTACTCAGAACACAGTTTACTCAGTCTTCTGGCCAAGAGTGGAACTCAGCCTCATTGTTCACTGGGGTGGGTGTGTGTGTGTGAGGGGGAGAAATAGGAACAGTTGGAAATGCACACTTCTCATTATCAAGCTACTATTCAAACAAAAAAAAACAGCAGGAGAAAGATTAAGCAAATTATTGATGTGTGGAAAGAAAAGGACAAATGATTGTTCTGCAATAAGCTGTCATTTGTAGCTGTACAGTCTCACTTTAAAATGGACATACAAACAGAAAGGCAACTTTGATGAAGCTGCACACACTTAAAAGTCACAAAGCACAGCTTGAGCACTAAGAGAAAGGACAGCAGCAATGTTTGATATACTAACACACAAAGGGTGTTCCATTAGCGGTCAGAATTGCACTGGCATAAATGGAAACATGACAATTTCATTAAAGGAAAGGGGGGGAGGAGGGAGCAAAACTGAAAAACTGCCTCTGTCACACTTCCCGACAACTATGGGATGAGATTTTACAATGGGGCTGCAATGCTCCTTAAGGATCACAGTCTGGAGTCTGCAGCTTGGGGTACTCAGTTGTTTGCTGGTGGTACGAAGTCCCTTCTACCAACTTTGGTTGGTGTACATGCTGTGGCCCTTCTTAGAAAAAGGCAGCCTGGTCAGATAACAATGCTCCATGCCCTGGTAATATCCAGATCGGATGATTTGTTGTAATATGTTCTATATGGGGCTGTTTATGTAGACTATTCAGAAGCTTTAGCTGGTTCAGAATACAGCTGAAGGGTGTTAACCAACACATCTAGAAATGAACACATTTTACTGGTATTTTAAGAGCTTCACTGGAAACCGGTTTCCTGTTTCCACTCTACCATACACAGTTATGGTTGATTTTAGTTTCAGTTATTTAGGTTTTTAAATGTTGTTGAATTTTGTTGTTATTGGTAGTGTTTGATTAAAACTCCCCTTCCCTAACCAATTGGAATGAAATTTTCAGAGACTGTAACTCTTTTCCAAGGGAACATCCCTGTCAAATATCAGGCAAATTTTAAAAAGGCCACTTATAAGCAAATAAAGTGCAAGGAAACATTTAGGCAGTCAACCAAGTAAGAAGTATCCAACAATATGTGCATGCAGCCCATGAGTGAGCAGCATGAACTCTTGAGCAAGGTTCAGTGACATAAGGAACTCAGTTTCAGGTACCCTAGGTGCACAAAAACTTCCTGTGATGGACTGCACTTTTAAAAGCTTAGAAGTGTTGTGTAGACCGATAAAGGACTGTGAAGGGTTGATTCTTCATAGGCTGCTCCAAGCAATCTGATTGGCTAGCATCAGCTGAGAGATGCATGGAGAAGAATTCATTTGGAATTCAGCCCTGACTGAGAGCAGCTTAATACAGACAGGAGAACTGGGAGAAAGTTGGCAAGGAAGTTTGAGAAGTAGGCGAAGACTCACGTTTGGGTCAAGGAAATCTTCTAAAGAGAGGAGAAAATTCCCTTTCCAGTCAAACAGGGAGTTAGCTCTGAAGAGTGCAATGATCCCTAGTCTGGTATGGTTAGAAACTGCCTGTACAAACCTTAAGAGATACTTAAAAACTCAAGACGAGTAGTACTGGTGTTTCAAGAGAAGCGGTTTGGAGAGTGTACCAGCCTTTGGAAATCCAAATAAGGTAACCAGAAAATATACTAATAACATAGCAAAATTATTATTTAATTATACTTGATAAAATCACAACACAAATTGTTGCATGTGGATATGACATACTTTAATCCTACAGAAACAACATCAAATATAGGTAATACCTGTTCATTATAAATGGAGGTGAATGGTTATCCATAGTTATAAATATCTATGGTGCTTTACATGGTATTTTCCCATGTGGACTTCTTTACGCGTGGGCTTTTTCTGTATGGGCTTTTTTCCATGTGGGCTTATTTCCATACTGGGGGATCCACACCCCGAAAGTGATGAAGGTGGTGCAGATAGAGCCAACAGAGCAAACAGTACAAAATAAATAGGCTGCATTATGCAGCACAGTTGAGAAAGTGCCTTATCCCATATACTGATGAAGTATATACAGGATTTGAGAACAAAATTGTTTCCGGCGGTGATATTTGGGGGATTTTTGGGGACGTCACAGGAAGTGCTGTGAAGTCACTTCCTGTTTCCGGCAGTGGCATTTGGGGGAAATGATGTCACAGGAAGTGATGTCACTTCCTGCTTCCGGCAGGTGGTGCGGGGGGGGGGAATGATGTCACAGGAAGTGATGTCACTTCCCGTTTCCGGCAGGTGGCGCGGGGGAAATGACGTCACAGGAAGTGATGTCACTTCCTGTTTCCGGCGGTGGCATGACATCACCGGAAGTGACATCACTTCCTGTTTCCGGCTGCGCACGCGCTTCACGCGCACGCACCCCTACCTTCCCCCCCCTCAAGGTGTCCCTGGCTGGCCTTCAGACATTATGGCCACCCTAGACAAACAGAGTTCTTCAGGAAAGAAAACAGACCACTAGGGCTGCACAGTCAGAAAGGGAAATAGAAACAGAGGGAAAAACTTGCCTCTGAGGGAGAAAAGTAGACGGAGCCATCATACTTCCAGTTATGGCTCATTGTGTTGTGTTCATGGGATGGAGGGGAGGGGGGAGCTCTAGCTCTAGCTGGGCGTTGGAGTACCCAGGGCTTCTGGTCTTGGGCGACTTCAATGTCCATGCCGACGACGCGGCCTCCAGCCAGGCGATGGATCTGGTGTCATCCATGGCGACACTAGGACTCTCCCAGGTTGTTACAACGCCCACTCATCAGGCAGGACACATGTTAGACCTGGTCTTCGTGGCGGGAGTACAAGTGAACGACATTGCAATGGAAGCAGTGCCATGGTCGGATCACTTTGCCCTCAAGGCTCGTGTGGATATGCCACCCCAAACCCGTTTAGGCGGAGAGCATATTTTGGCTCGCCCGCGGAGCCTGATGGACCCGGAACGGTTCCTGACGGCTCTGCGGGATACCTGGCCCACTGGCGATTCCCTGGAGGCTCTGGTTGAGTCCTGGAACGATGGACTCTCCGGGGCTATCGAGGAGATCGCGCCTAGGCGTCCTCTGCGCCCCCGCCCCAAACCGTCTCCCTGGTTCACCCAGGAATTGCGGCAATTGAAGCGGGACCTCAGACGACTAGAGAGGCTATGGCGGCGTACTCGAGACGAAGTGACCCGATCATCTTATAGAGAGAATTTGAAGACCTATGAGATGGCAATCAAATCCGCAAAGAAGACATTCTTTGCGGCTAAGATTGCGTCCGCAACTTCGCGCCCGGCTCAATTGTTTGAGGTAATTCGAGACCTGACTACTCTGCCCCAGGGCAGACCAAATTCTAGTGAATTGGAAATAGGCTGTGAGGCTTTTGCGAACTACTTTGCGGACAAGATCGCATCACTCCGTCTCGACCTCCCCGTCAACTTTGAGACAGTTAACACAACCGAGGCCCCGAGCATGTCTTCGGATTACACCCTGGACTGTTTCAGCCCCCTCAGCCTGGAGGAAGTCGACAGGATCCTCTCATCTGCCCGCCCAACAACTTGTAAATTGGACCCATGCCCTTCCTGGCTTATTAAATCTTGCCAGGGGGATCTCAGATATCCTATACGGGATATCATAAACAGATCCCTAATGGAAGGGCTTTTTCCAGCGCCACTTAAAGAGGCTGTGGTCCGTCCCCTCCTAAAAAAACCATCCCTAGACCCGGCCCAATTCGCACACTATAGGCCGGTCTCAAACCTGCCCTTTTTGGGCAAACTTATTGAGAGGGCAGTGGCGAGGCAGTTGCAGACTTTCCTGGAGGACGCTTCCATCCTTGACCCACTTCAGTCCGGCTTCCGCCCGGGTCATGGGACGGAGACCGTGTTGGTTGCCCTGGTGGATGACCTTCATAGGCATCTGGATCGGGGTGGCTCGGCGGTACTGATGTTGTTGGACCTATCGGCGGCGTTCGATACGGTCGACCATCGGTTGCTGACTTGCCGCCTCGCCGACGCGGGGATTCAGGGGCTAGCCTTGCAGTGGCTTTCCTCTTTCCTTGAAGGTCGGGGACAAAGGGTCGCGGTTGGGGGGGAGCTGTCCCAGAGGCGCTCACTTAATTGTGGGGTGCCCCAGGGAGCGGTTCTCTCCCCGATGTTATTTAACATCTACATGCGACCACTTGCCCAGATTGCCCGGAGGTATGGGCTGGGGTGCCACCAGTATGCTGATGACACCCAGCTCTATCTACTTATGGACGGCCGACCGGTCTGCGCCCCAGAGAACCTAGATCAGGCATTACAGGCCGTGGCTGAGTGGCTCAGACTGAGTGGACTGACACTGAATCCGGCGAAGACTGAGGTCCTTTGTTTGGGCCGTCGGGGCCCGGAGGGGGAAATCCCCCTGCCAACTTTTGGCGGTGCACCGCTGAGGCCGGCGGACAGGGTCAAAAGTCTGGGGGTGCTATTGGAGCCGTCCTTAAAGATGGAGGCTCAGATAGCGGCCACTGCCAAGTCCGCGTTTTTTCACCTTAGGCGGGCAAGGCAGTTGGCCCCCTTCCTGGACCCCGACGACCTAGCAACAGTGATCCATGCTACGGTCACCTCGAGGTTGGATTACTGCAATGCCCTCTACATGGGGCTGCCCCTGTGCCGGACCCGGAAATTGCAGCTGGTGCAGAATGCCGCGGCCCGGCTGTTATTGGGCCTCCCAAGATGGGGGCACATTCGGCCGGGTCTTCGGGCTCTGCACTGGCTTCCAATAACATACCGGGTCCGGTACAAGGTGCTGGTCATTACCTTTAAAGCCCTATATGGCCTGGGACCTGCCTACCTGAGGGACCGTCTCTCCCCACATGTCCCCCAGAGAGTACTGAGGTCTGGGACCCAAAATCTCCTTAACATCCCCGGGCCCAAGGAAGTGCATCTCAAGACAACTCGAGACAGGGCCTTTTCTACAATGGCCCCTATGTGGTGGAACCAGCTACCGGAGGAGGTGAGGGCCCTGCGGGATCTTACTCAGTTCCGCAGGGCCTGTAAGACGACCCTCTTCCGGTTAGCCTACGCCTGACTGGACAAATGTAGCTCTCTAGATATCTGTGATACTGTATAGTTAATATTAATTTTAGGTTTTTAGGTTTTTAAATGTCGATTTTAAATGTAACTAATTTATTCCGATTTTACTGTTTTATTGTTTGTTGTAAGCCGCCCTGAGCCACCCGTGGGAAGGGCGGGATATAAATCCCGGAATAAATAAATAAATAAATAAATAAGCTATACCAAGTGCAAATCTACCCAATGATTCAAGGTACAGGTGCACAGCTGGCAAGATCAGCTAGTCCTGTGGTCTAGTGGGACCTGCTGAAACTCCCTCTAAAGTGCAATTAATGAACATATGAAGCTGCCTTATACTGAATCAGACCCTCAGTCCATCAAGGTCAGTATTGTCTACTCAAACTGGCAGTGGCTCTCCAGGGCCTGAAGCTGAGGTTTTTCACACCTACTTGTCTGGACCCTTTTTAGTTGGAGATGTCAGGGACTGAACCTGGGGCCTTCTGCTTACCAAGCAGATGCTCTACCACTGAGCTACCGTCCCTCCCCTAGGACAGCATTCCCTGCCACAAAGCATCATTATTACCAAGGTGAACCTCAGCCTGCTGGAGTTTCCTCAGCAGGCCAGCTAATTTAAAACAATTTGCATCACTGATGAGGTACATTTCTATAAGCACTGAAGATGATTTGTTGCTTTTATTTGATAGCAGTGAATATTCAAACAGCAGATTAACTCCACTGTTGTAATATAATAACCAGTCCAATATATCTATTTCTTCTTTTCATGCGATATGTGCTTCTGCTCTTTAAAAAAATCTGGAATCCAAGTTGTACTTTGTTTAAAAAAACCCAATCCATATTATATAAACACAAAATTCCAAATTCTGTAAGAAGCACGCACACACAAATATATGCATTATACAGAATTTGGATTCCATGTTTATTGGTGTGGAAAGGGAAGGCGAGTCTAAAAGAAATAACAACTGGAAAAATGGGGGGGGGGGGGTTAGACATAAAACAGTAGAATGACACCAGGAGATTTTGGTTCATTAAGTACAGTGAGACCATTTCTGCATCTGACATTTGTCTTCCTTTCTGTGCAGGGCGGTTCTCGAGTCATAGCCACAGGTCTGTTTAACAGATTCTGCATTTTAATCTTTGTCGTGCCACTGTATGTATTCTGCCCCATGTTTTAATTTCTGCAGTAGCACTGCAAATGTGTTTTCATGCTACTCCCCCTCCCATCCTTCCCCCTTTTCCCTCATACTTAGGTTAATTTTTTTTTTTTTTGTAATGCATGTGTGGTCATGTTACAATGCAACCAAACAAGGAAGGGAAATCCTGTCACCTCTTTTAGGGTAAACTCAAAAGGATGTAAACATCATGTGTTTGCTGCGGCATTACGATTGGACAGTTGTGCTTCTGTACCAGGTATTTTGAAAACGTTTAAATGCCACACTCACCACATAGATTCTTCATTGTGTCCAATGCTCTTGCATTATTAGCGGTCATGATGGAGAATCATTCTATGAGACCACTTGCTCATATCACTTTACTAACTGAGGTGATACTGCTGTGCCTGAATTTGGCAAGAAATATTTTGTCTGGAATTGTTAGTGGCTAATGGCAATCACCATTTCCTCTGACTTCTTCCCCCACAATTGAATCCTTCCATCTCTAATTTCCTTGCTGTTCTTCTTGCTAAGTCTGGTTGGTTAACACATAGTTAGTCTCCCACTGATTGGCTTGTCTACAAATGTGATGTCTGGATTCTTGGATCTGAAAAATGTTGTGAGAATCTCTCCCCAGCCATGCCCAGCACCATTACACAGTACTGCAGGCTTCCTGCCATAAAATGGCAGAGGCAGCCTTTTCTGGAATAATTATTAGCAAAGCGACATTTCTGAAATCCCAACAAATGCAACTCCTTGCAAATGACACATCCCTGCTCTATTTCAAAGAAATCCCACCACTGATGTATGGGGAAAAAAATAAAGGCAAATGCAGCATTTAATGACAAAAGTAAACATTCCAGAACTACAAAACATCCACTAGTTAATTTAACTGCACCAGGGTGTTGATGCACCTGTGCTTAGTGAGGGTGGTCTTTAGTGACGCAAAGAATGAAGGCTTGCACACAGCAGTGATAAAACCACTATATACAATTTATTTACACCTCCACTCTCCAAACCGACAGAATGCTCCGCTGCAAGTCCACCATACATATCCCACACACAGTAAAGTGTCTTTGTACCTTTATACACATCATCCACCCAGGTAACCAATCAGCTTGCTGCTGAGTCATGCTGACATTGTCCAGGCTGATGCAATCTGGCAACCAGACACCTTCTGTCACTTAGATGATCTACCTAGCAGTTCTGTTACTTTCACTTTTCCAGCATGTGCATAGAAACTGCTTGGCTTTGATTATAATGACACAGGGAGCATGTGGGATGGGAATATTTTGAAAAGACAGTGTGAGTTTCACTAGTGTGCATTTTGTTGCCTTGTCAGTGCCACCATTTGTGAGATAGGAGTGTTATTTGTTGCCTATTCATAGTCAAAAATGATTGTAATGTGTGCCCTTAGGAAGATAAGTTCCTCAGTAGGCAGATGACATCAAGGGCAAGGTGGGCACATGGACATGGAAAGAGGAAGGGCATTTGGTCATAATTATCTGGAATTAGAAGGTTAACCATGAATCAGATAAGTTTCACATGAAAAAACCCACAAATCCAAGTGCATGGCAATGGAAACTTCTCAAAAAAGCAGGATCTCAAAGATGTAGGGAAAATGTGGGTCACACTGTGGGCATGTGTTAACAAGTGGGAAACTGATCAATAGAACTGGGGGAAACAGAAGGCCAAGGGTGGAACAAACACTTTTGTAGTAACAGTCTGAGAAAGCCAGACCAGCTTAGTGGTTAAGATATTGAACTGGGATCTGGGAAGCTCAGATTCAGATCTCTACTCTGCCACAAAGCTTGATCAGTGACTTTCTGTCTCCCTAATCTGCCTCATAGGTTTGTTGGGAGGATAAAATGGTGGAAAGGAGACTGATGTACACTGCTCAAAGAGGTACTAAATAAATAAATAAATAAGAGAAGAAGGCAGAGAGATCCACATAGGTTCTTTTGAGAGCCACAAGTATCCCTTATCATGAAGGAAGTAGGAAACTAGTAAAAAAGCTTGCTTAAAAGTTAAGTGATCCAGAAGCAGATCTGCAAGACTTACTGGTCAGACTCTGCTCTTCAAGAGAGATAGGGATTGGGGACCTGGGCTGCTGACTGCCGGGAGAGGACCTAGCTCTTCATCAGAGAAAGCACTTGGAATTCAGTCTAAAATTCAGGTAGGACTCTTAGAAGGCTTTGAAAAAAGTGCTGAGGAACTCAAGGAAGGAAACATACCTCTTAATCAAGCTGTGCTAAGCAGCCATGGGCTAATCAAGACTAATCAGAGAGAATTCTAGGCACAGACAGAAGCACTGATTACAAAAGAAACTTGAATTTGGATCCAATTGCTTGAAGAAATACATGATCAGAGAAATGGCACTTCAAAAATAAAACACCCATTCTTTTTGGTAAAGTACTGTCACAGGCAACAATGCAAAATCCCTTGCGCTTTATGATGGAAGCCGTCAGGTTTGCAGTAAAGCTCTCCAAGTATTCTTTGATGTATCAGGGTAGTACTGCAAATTATCTTGGCAAATACATATTTCCAAGCCCATATTTACCAGTATAAAGCAATTTTAGGAGAGTGGGATGACATTTGTAGGGGATACATGATGAGCCTCTTTACATACTTAGGCCCCTTTGCCCTTTTAGAAACTTGGATTACATATATGGTTGCCAGCAGCCTACAGAAAAGGCATTCCATCTCTTTAATAGCTAGATTCAAATCCTGTACCACCTTAGAGATCAACCAGATTTGGGGGGTATAAGTTTTTAAGAGTCATATGCTCCCTTCATCAGATACTGCTGTCTCTCAAAAGCTTATACCCCCAAAATCTTGTTGGTCTCTCAGTTGCTACTGGAATCAAGTCTAGCTGTTCTGCAGCAGACTAACACAGCTACCCTCTGAAATTGGTCCCTTTAATAGAGGTTTGAGGGGATGCTGTTTACTAAGGAATGATAAATTCCTCCATGTCAGGCAAAACTTTGCCAGCCCATTTCCAGACATTAAGACAGGATATTTTTTCCTCTCCAGGTTGTTGACAACCTAGTACCACATGCCCCTTCATTTATGCTATAAGACAGCAATAGAATTGGAAGTAGCATTTTAAAAAGGCAAGGATGTGGCGTTTGAGAAAACTCCTGAATTTAACCTTTACTTATCCTCTACCAGGAATCCTTTACTTTTACTTATCCTCTACCAGAGGATAACCTTTACTTATCCTTTACCAGGTACCCCTGAATTTAACCTTTACTTATCCTCTGCCAGACCTCCAAAGCTCGTGTGAGAGAAAACTCAGTGTGACAGAATTTTGGGAAAGGAGGCATGAAATTCATGCATCTAACAGCTGTATGTACTATGTGTGTCTAATTAAGCAGAACTTTGACTCTCTCCCATCATCCCCAGTGGCCTAGATGCAGAGATGTGTCTCCAGTATGTGAGTGCCCAGTGTCCCAGTCTTTAGTTTACATTCTTGGTGTACCAGCCCCAAAACAAAACAATTTTACCTTATGATAAGCCTGGTCAGGTCTATTCGACCTTGGTAGATAGATAGAGGGACTGATTATGCTGATGATGCTGTTAAGGGGTGGGGGTCAGTTTTGTATCTTTTGGCATCTACCTATGTAGCCTGTAGCATAAATAAGCTATAAATACTGCTAATCACTGATGGTTTGGGGCTGCTGGGTGACTGCTTAGTTAGAGCCTCAAATGACAGCCAAAAAGGTCTCTTTTGTATTTTGTGCACACTTAGAAATATTTTTCTTCTTTGTGTTATAACTAAGTATACAAGTTTTTACTTAGTCATAATAAACAGAGATTTTGGAAACAGCATGTCTCTGTCCTTTTGCCAAGTGGATCCCTGCTGGTAATTGCACCCCTATAGTTTATCCCCTTGCAACATTCAATGCCAGTTTCCCAATGATGTGCACATATTCCTAAACATCACAGCTTATTTCCAAAGTCTAATGTTGGGAAAGAGCACTTCAAGTGCTGCTGATTTAGAATGCAGTACCTGTACCAGCACCCTCAACAGGCCATGTTTGGGATTTGGCAATCTGCCTGCTGTGCAAGCTCAGCTCTCTGGAATGGAGTTCTCCCACTCTTTACTGGTTTGATTTCTACTCTTGTTAGCCCTCTCAAGCTGATACCACTTGTTCCCATTGAAATAAGCAAAGAATTCTACCCTGGATAAGTGACAAAGAAGCCTGAGAGAAAAGATTTCAGTTTCGTGGGCAACTAAGATTCTCACTTGCAGTGTGTGAACAGAGTGAATATTTAGCAACTGCAGAAGGCAGGAAGCAGGGATTTGGCCCTCCAAGAACACAGGTGCTAAGAGCCCTGTCATAGACAGGTTTGCTCATAAAGAAGTCCAACAGTATTTAGTGGGGATATCTTCCAGGACTGCATGTAGGGTGTTTTTACATTCAGTTTGATCCAGAGTTTAGAGTCTTCAAATCGCCTGCCACCATTCCACTTTTATTATTTGCCTTTCACATTTGTGGATTTGCTCTGCTCATTTTGTGTAGCCAGACTTCTATATTGCCTGATGAAAGGATTTCAGTTGGGGGGGGGGGGGTCTCTGATCAGAAGGCAGCCGGAATACCAGTGCAGTCACTGCATGAATCAGAAATTTAATTATTGGCTTGGGAAGTGAATCTTGGCAAATATTCAGCAGATACATCTCAGGTTTATGCTGTAAATTAATCTTTAAAATTTTGTGAAGGCAATTATGAATTTGTTTCCAATAAACTTTCGCTAAGTCACAGTGCCACCACATATGATAAAATGATCCTTTTGATTTCTGACACTTCCAACTTTTATTTGAGACATTTGAGTGCATCTTTACCAATTTGTCTGGTGTAATGTACCACCTATAAAACATCTTATAAAAATTTTCTTTGAAAGTGACTGATCTTGTGATCTTAATATTTTCTTTCCATAACCTTTCCCAGGTAGCTGTCAATATTATAGCCAATATTTTGCACCCATTTCACCATATTGTCTTTTACTATTTCATCCTGCATTTTCATAGTCAATAAATAGATAATTTTTTTAAATCATTTTTTCTTCTGGTCCTGTTATAATTTGGTCAAATTCATTTTTTTGTTTTGCAAAGCCAGTTTCTTTCTTTCATATATCTAGATTTTAATTGCATTTTTGTTGGACATAGATTCAGATTTGCATTAGAGCATAGACAGAGTGCCAAATAGAATTGCACTAATCTTGATCATTTGCACTAACCTGTCTTAACAAAGTATTATATTTGTGTTCAGAGTATCATGTTTGGAGGGTTATGTTTGCTGAGCTCACCTTAAAAGTATTACAGGGCCTTTTCTATTATTTTGATTCCACAGTCCTAACCAAGGACAATGGGCTACTGTTAGATACGAGAGGAAGTCTCCCCTTTAGCAGAGACTCGTTATCTTCATTTTGTTCTGTAAACATATTTTGGTGGAGAGTAAGCTATCTTTCTACCTCCGGGAGTCACCGGGAGCCTATCTCTTGGAGAAGGTCAAATCTCCCTGCTACAGCAGGAGCTCTGCGCTTACTCATCCTGGAATTGGGCCAGGAGGCCTGTACTGGAGTCGCACAGGGAAGGGGGCAAAACTGTAGATATGGGAGTATGGGGAAGTGGGGCTTGGGGGGTCCAGATTAGCAGCCTCCGAGTGATATCTATTCTAAATTGGAATATGGGACTTATTTGACCAATGAATGTAATCAGAATGTCAAAGGCGAAGACTGGTGTAGCCAGTCTGTGAGTTGGCCTTGTTTACAGGAAGGTATAAGATGTGACTGTGGGGAAGAATTTCGGAGGAGAATGGAGGAGAACAGGGTGTATGGTTTGTTTTCTCCTCCCCATATTAATGTGAAAAAACAATAAAAGAGATCTGCACAGCAACTCTTCTGTGCCTCTGTCGTTCGGGAAGTCCTTTGTTTGGGAAGAAGGGGACTTCATCTATGTGCTACATTTTCATTCAAGAATCTAGCGTTTTATTTTCATCTATCTTTAGAGTATCGGTTTCATCCAATAAGTTCTCATATGTAAGAATTTCTTCAAAATTTAATAGCTTTGGTTGACTCAATGCTTCTAAAGGTGATATCCATTTCAGGATATGCCTGTATACTTGATATTTTATCCACTTCCATGTTAAATATATTGATCTGAGCCGGGAGCTGGGCGTTGGGCGTTGCGGCGACCGCTGCTGCGAGCCGGGAGCTGGGCGTTGCGCCAACTGACCGACCGAGCCGGGCCGGACTGGGCCGATGCGGAGGTGAGGCCGCGGGCTGGAGTCTGTGAGGCGGCCGGAGAGAGAGCGCAGAGCCGTGGACTGGAGCGCACGGAGTGGCCGGCAAGAGCGAGGGGCACCGTGCATGGCGGCGAAAGGCAGACGGCAGCGGGAGCGAGACGCAACTCGCCCGACTCATTCCAGGCAGAGCCAACGGAAGCTGTGGGGGTGACGCGACTGTCGCTACCGGGGTGTGAACGAGACGGACATCCAGACGCCCGCGACCAAGAGGCCCTGTATGGGGCGAATGGTGCGCGGAGACCTGGTGAGCCGAGTACAAGGGACTAGACAGCACCCCGAGGCAGCGACAGCGGAGCCAGAACCCCCTCTGATTTGGCCCACAAAGACTCAACCCAAGCTGCTGGGAAGACACAGGGGAAGTTTTAGCTCTCCTGGGTCCCCTAGCCACTGGAGTATACTGGACCCTGGACAACAGACTGCACTAACAGAAATCCAGTCAGAAGCTGAAGATACTCAAAGGCACTAGCACTTTAAGAACTGCAGGATCACTACCCAAACTGGTAGCTTGATAACCACTCCTCACTGAGAAAAACTTGTATTGCTGGCAACTAAGAGATTAGATTGTTAATTAGTTATTTAAATAGTGATCTATTAATTGCTTAGCTTGAGTGTTGATTTATTATTGGCAGATTAAATTGAGAAGTTACAATGAGGGGATATATTTATTTATTTATTTATATGCCACAGATGTTTAAAGTTTTTTAGCTAATCAATTTGAGGAGATTAGGATTGGGGTTTAAATTTAAATAACTATAGACTAAATCAATAGAGGACCAGGCAAATTAGAACTGTGAACTAGAGGTGGGTGAGGGGGTGAAGTTTGGATAAGACAACTGGGTAGCAAGCCAATTGACATTGGTGAAGGATTGGGTACAGAGTGGATGTCTGGCCTAGGGATCCCAGTGCTCATGGGGAGGGGAAGATATGACGGTGGGAGCAGACGGAATTATATGGGAAGGAGGCAGAGACAAAACAGCGCTCGGCCCTCTTCCAGTCTGCGTCCCATCCCGAGGGTGGCAGGTAGTGGGGCTAAGAGGGAAAGCCAGCCTCCGTCATTGGTGTTATGTAATGCCAGGTCCATAAATAATAAGACCTCAATCCTCAGGGATTACCTGCTAAAGCAGGACATGGACCTGGCTTGCGTGACCGAGACCTGGGTGCGGGATGGAGAGACGGTGGCTCTGTCCCAGATGGCGCCCCCAGGTTACTCGGTCTTTCACCAATCACGGACAACTGGCAGGGGGGGAGGGGTGGCGCTATTCATACGGGAGGGTTACTCCTTCAGGGCTCTCCCGGCCCCAACGATCGAGGGCTTAGAGTGTGCCGGTCTGGCGTGGGGAGTGGGGGAGGGGTTGGCGATCTGGCTGGTGTACCGTCCGCCTAACGCACCAGCCAGCGCCTTACCAGCCCTGATGGAGGCGGTGGCGGGCTGGGCGGTGGAGTTCCCAAGACTTATGGTCTTGGGTGACTTCAATGTCCATGCGGACGACATGGCCTCCAATCAGGCGCTGGACCTAGTGTCTTCCATGGCGATACTTGGACTCTCCCAATTTGTCACCACCCCCACGCATCAGGCCGGGCACATGTTAGACTTGATCTTTGCGTCCGGGATTCTGGTGGACGGTATCGCAACAGAAGCGGTGCCATAGTCGGACCACCTAGCCCTCAAGGCTCATGTGGGTGCGCCGCCCCAACCCTGTACGGGCGGCGAGCCTATTTTGGCTCACCCATGGAGTCTGATGGACCCAGAGCGGTTCCAAAGGGCTCTGCGGGATCCCTGGCCCCCTAGCAATTCCCTTGATGGCCTGGTAGAGACCTGGCATGACAGGCTATCCAGAGCCATCAACGAGATTGCACCCCGGCATCCTCTGCGCCCCCGAAGTAGGCTGGCTCCTTGGTACATTTTGGAGCTACGCCAGCTGAAACAGGGACTCAGACGACTAGAGAGGCGGTGGCGGCATACTCGTGACGAAGCGACAAGAACATCCTATAGAATGTTTATGAAGTCTTATGAGATGGCAGTCAAAGCTGCAAAGAAGGATTACTTTGCGACTAGGATTGCATCTGCAAATTCACGCCCGGCACAATTATTTAAGATAATTGAGAATTTGACCACTCTGCCTCAAGGCAGACCAAATATGAGAGAATTGGAAATAGGCTGTGAGGCTTTTGCGAAATTTTTTGCAGATAAAATCTTGTTGCTCCGCCAGGACCTTCCTGCCACATTGGATGCAGTACAAGAACCCGGGGCTCCGTGCCTGTCTTCTGATGTTATCTTGGATCACTTTGACGCGCTCAGTCTTGGGGAAGTCGACGAAATTCTCTCAACTGTACGCCCTACAACTTGTGATCTTGACCCATGCCCCTTCTGGCTAATTAAATCTTGCCAGAGGGAGCTTAGATATCCTATACGGGATATCATAAATAGATCCCTCTTGGAAGGGCAATTTCCAACATCTCTGAAAGAGGCTATGGTCCGCCCTTTCCTAAAAAAGAGTACAGCAGATCCGGTCGAATTGGCGAATTACCGACCGATCTCGAACCTACCATTTTTAGGTAAGGTCATAGAGAGGGCAGTGGCGTTACAGCTGCAGAGTTTTTTGGATGACACTTCCGCCTTAGACCCTTACCAGTCCGGCTTTCGTCCAGGTCATGGGACGGAGACAGTGCTGGTCACCTTAGTGGATGACCTCCAGCGGCATCTGGATCGAGGCGGTGTGGCGGTGCTGATGTTGTTGGACCTGTCAGCCGCGTTTGACACGGTCGACCATCGGCTACTGGCCCGCCGGCTCGCCGACACAGGGATAAGGGGGTTGGCCTTACAGTGGCTCTCCTCCTTCCTTGATGGACGGGGACAAAGGGTGGCAATTGGAGGGGAGCTGTCTCGGAGGCACCCACTAGTATGCGGAGTGCCACAAGGGGCAGTTCTCTCCCCGATGTTGTTTAACATCTACATGCGCCCCCTTGCCCAGATTGCCTGGAGGTTTGGGCTTGGGTGCCATCAATACGCAGATGACACCCAGCTCTATCTACTAATGGACGGCCGACCTGACTCCGTCCCAGAAAGCCTGGACCTAGCATTGCAAGCTGTGGCAGGTTGGCTCAGACTGAGCGGGCTGAAGCTGAATCCAACAAAGACAGAGGTCCTTTGCTTGGGTCGCGGTGCCCTGGGAAGGGAAATCCCCTTGCCGACTTTTGACGGTGTGCTGCTGAAAGCAGCCCATAAGGTCAAGAGCTTAGGGATTCTTCTGGAGCCTTCATTATCAATGGAGGCACAGATAGCGGCTGCTGCCAAGTCCGCGTTTTTTCATCTTCGACGGGCGAAGCAGTTGGCCCCCTTCCTGGAGCGCCGTGACCTGGCAACGGTGATCCATGCTACGGTCACCTCAAGATTAGATTACTGCAACGCCCTCTACATGGGGCTGCCCTTGTGCCAAACTCGGCGGCTGCAGCTGGTGAAGAACGCGGCGGCTAGGCTACTGTTGGGGCTCCCAAGCTGGGAGCACATACAGCCGGGGCTACGCGAACTGCACTGGCTGCCAGTGGTATACCCAGTTCGTTACAAGGTGCTGGTTATCACCTTTAAAGCCTTATATGGCCGAGGACCTGCCTACCTGAGGGACCGTCTCTCCCCATATGAGCCCCAGAGAGCGCTGAGGTCAGCTGGAAAAAACCAGCTGAATATCCCTGGGCCAAGGGAGGCCAGATTGAAGGCCACCCGAGACCGGGCCTTCTCTATTGCTGCTCCACTGCTGTGGAATCAACTCCCGGAGGAGGTGCGGGCCCTACAATGCTTAGATCAATTTCGTAGGGCCTGTAAGACCCACCTCTTCAAAATAGCCTTCAACCAATGATAAACCGGGAAGTGCCATTGAAAATGCTTTTAATTACTGAATTCTGCTGAAGATCTAACGCTTAGCACCATGTTGATATTGTTATTGTTAATTTTAATAATTTGTAAATTGTTTTAACTGTGATTTTATAAGTAAATGGATGTATAATGTATTTTATGTTGTGAGCCGCCCTGAGCCGCCCTGGCGGGGAGGGCGGGATAGAAATAAAAAGTTATTATTATTATTATTATTATTACATGTATATTAAATACATTCTTCATTGATACCTTTTGATACCAAAGATATGAGTGCCAACCACTTGTTACATCAAAACCTTCCAAAATTACCAGTCTTCTATTCTTCAAAGTAATCCATTCTTTTGCCCACAGCAGTATACTTGCCTTATAGTAAGTCTGCCAATCCAGCAAAGCAAAATCACTTCATTGCTTGGCATCCTGCAATGCTTTTAGTTTAATTCTAGGTTTTTTGTTCTGCCATATAAATATAGAAATCATTTTGTTTAATTATTGAAAAAAATGATAGGGGAATAGGTATCATTTGAAATAAAAACAATATTATTGGTAGTAATTTTAATTGTTGAAATTCTTCCCATTAATGAATTTTGTAGGTTTTGCCGTTTCTCCAGGTCACTCTTAATTTCTTTTAATAGTTTGTCATAGTTGTCTGCTTTCAATGTTTTAGCTCGGGCTGTTATGTATATTCCCAAATATTTAATTTTCCTCTCAAATCTATAACCTGATATTTCTGGATTTATGTCATATTTTTCACTAAAAACAGAGATGTTCTGCCAGGCTTTCAATTCAATAACATATATAGTATAGGCTGATGGATGCCCCCCTTTCTTTTTTTAAAAAAATCTGCAAGCGCCATTTTAAACTGGTGTAAAAAAACCCTAGAGATATGATGTTGCCTTGTCTAAAGGGAACAGGAGTACTCTGAAACAAAGTACAGTCCATATATTTTGGGGAGGCTGAATTTAGAAATTTTACTGATAATGCATTATATCTTTGGATTTTTGTGGATTTTTTGCATGCCAAAAATGTCCTTGAACATGTCATGTGCATCTTTTGGGTACATTTATTTAACTTTATGACACATTTCTTGAAGGCTTACATTAAGAAAATAAGATGGAGGAAAAAGACCAAGTGCCATATACACCAGCAAGATGAAATTAATTACTCCTCAGCTCTGAATAGAAGAAGGTGAAAGGTATAGGCCCTGGGGGGATAAAGCATAGCTTTACATTGTTTGGATGAAGAGCAACAGAGAGAGCAGAATGGTGAAGAAACATATGACTCCATTGTGTTTAAGGTGTTTGATCCTTACCTACAAGGCAACATTCCTCAGGTATTTCAGGAGGAGAAAATAAATCATTTTAAAACTTCTCAACATTGCTAATCAACTTGCAAAACTATAAAATGACATACTCAATAGAACCAGTATGGGAATTCAAAGATTTGTCCCTAAATTTGCAAGTAGCTCTGGTAATACAATAATCCAAAAGGAAGAAGGATGGGCTGATGGTAGTGATTCTCTAAATGTGGACTGGGACCACACATGGGTTGTGACCAGCGTTCCCTCTAAACTGAGTTTGTGTGAGCTAGCTCACAGTTTTTTAGCTTCCAGCTCACACATTTTTGTCTTAGCTCTGGAAAAAGGGCCCCAGAGCAAATCAATTTCTGCAGTAGCTCACAACTTTAATGCCAATAGCGCACAAAGTAGAATTTTTGCTCACAAGACTCCACAGTTTAGAGGGAATATTGGTTGTGACTTTGTCGCTGGTAGAACATTAAGCCAAGAAAGAGGCTGAGAAATAGGCTGCAATCATGCACACTAAATAATGCACTTTCAATCCACTTCCAATGTGCTTTCAAATTGAATTTTACTGGGAAAATCCAGTTAGAAAGTGCACTGAAAATGGATTGAAAGTGCATTATTTAGTGTGTGTGATCCCAGCCACAGATAAATGGGGAAAGGAGGTTATTGGAGGCTCTAGGAGGTTCAGTGTCAAACTTGTACAAAATGGCTATGAAGAAATGCAGCCTATAGTTCAGTAATACTATATATTTATAAATGTTAAAAATGAAAATAAATCCAATCTTGTTTTGATTTGAGATTCTTTCATTTTATGCTGGGAAAGGGGGAAAAACCAGTGAGAGTTAAGGTACTTGAGAAGTACTTATCAATGTTACAGTAAGTTTGTAAGTGGGCCCCACTAAAATTTTGAGGACCACTGGATAATGCCATTTCTTGTTTGCCTAACCAGGCTTATCTACTGGGAAAATGGCATCTGTGCTGCAGGTGCTGATGGCAGAGTAGGAAACTAGTTTTGAGGGTTCCACCCCTGCAGCTGCTTCTAGCAGTATTTGAAGTGCCAAGACCAGCCCCTTTCCTTCCATAGGACTCTGCCATCCCCTTATAACCAGCTAACAGGAAGAAGTGAGGTAAGATTAGCAGATCAGTTTCTCCACCTTGTTGCTTTGTCCACTGGTTGCTGTCCTTTTTCTCCCTCTCCCATCTAATTCACTGCTTTCTATTATACAACATCTCCCACTTCAGATCTTCTGTCTCCCTATTTTATGAATTTTATTTCCTTATTTTAGCATTTTTGGCACTTTGTCTGTTCCCTTTGAGATATCAAAACACAGAAAGTGTCCTAATATTTTGCTTATATCACATTCTACTTCACAAAATAGAGAAGCTGGCACCTAAATACCTGCCAGGCAACCTGTAAAGCAAAATAAATGTGAATGTCACATGTTTACCCCAGCTTTCCAAACAGGAGTGATTGAATCCTAACCTTGACACAATCCTACATTTAGTACATGCCTGAGGCAATTTAGCAATGAACATTTCTGCCTTGTGGGTAAGAGTTGTTATCAACCATAATGTGAGGATTGTTTTATTTGATGTTAGGCTCTGGTGCTTGGTTGCATTTCTCCTCTCAAGTATTCATGTGTGCTTCTTCTCCCTCATGTCATCTCTCATTGCTGGAGATTTTCCAAAGCTGCTTCCACGTGATCTGCTTGTCACTCTCTTCAAGAAAAGAATATGATGCTGCAGAAAAGTATAAGAAGAGTGAACTCTTAGCCGTTTCTCTAGGCCTTGTCATAAGGTATTTTCTGAGTCAAAGGTGATTAAGATAAAAAGGAATCCCCCTTGGAGATGACATATAAGAAAATGGGGAGCAGGACAGATGTATATATTGGATTGCCAGGTTCAGTGCCTGAAAGGGCTCATGTACCTTCAAGGTTGAAATCCTGTATATACTTACTATGTGGCCTTACACTGAGTCTCTACTGAAGTCCATGGATTTACTTATGAACAACATGCTAAAAGTGGCATATACTCAAAATATTACACCTAGTGCAGCTTTTCTAAACACTGCACTGCACTAAAAAGAGGGCCACATCCTTGTAGAATTTCTGTGTTAATTGTTTTGTATCTTTACTATTGATGTATTGGTGATAACTTGGAAATGCCATTAACTGTCATGGTTCGCCCCAATAACTTTGTCCGCACATTTAGGATGGGCAATAGATCTACCCTCAATAAAACCGTATTGGTCCCCTTTTATGATTGACGGGATAACTCTCTTAAGTCTATTTGCTAAAACCTTAGCAAAAATCTTATAATCTTGATTTAGTAAACTAATGGGCCTATACGAACCTACTTCTTCCGGATCTTTCTGGGGCTTTAATATCAAAATTATTTCTGTTTCCTTCCATGAGTCCGGGGCTTTCTTTCCTTCCAAGACTTCGTTAAAAACTACCTGCAATTCAGGTGCTATAATTTCTACCATTTCCTTATAAAAGTCAGAAGTAAAGCCATCCAGCCCTGGTGATTTACCCTTTTTGAGCGCTTTTATTACTTCCTTTATCTCTTGGAATGTAATCTCAGCACCCAGTGAGGCTTTTGCTTCCTCCTCTATGATTAGCTTAGGTGCGTCCCACACCTCCGTTATATTCTTTTTCATATATAATTTTTTATAGAAGTCTTCAAATGCCTTAGTGATTTCCTTAGAGTTATGAGTTGTATTATTATTAATTTTAATAGTTCTAATTGATTGTTTTGCCTTTTTAACTTTCAAATAATTAGCTAACCTTTTTGCTGTATTAATGCTATTCCTCTGGAAGTCGTTCCTAACCATTATTTCCCTTTTCCACATTGTTGCCATATCTAGGGCCTCCAACTGTTTTTGAATCTCTTTAATTCTAATCTGTAAACTAGGATTACACTTTCCCATTATTTCTTTTTGTAACTCCTCCAATTCATTAAGTTTTGTTTGCCTTTTTTTATACCATTCACTTTTTATGTCTTTTTCCTTCCTAACCAAATGGCCCCTTATTACCGCTTTAGCAGCGTCCCATAATATATTAGTTGACACAGTTCCTCTATTTTCCTTAAAATATAATTTTAACTGTGTCATTAAGTATTCCCTATCCTCTTCTTTTGCCATTACCAGGTTGTTATACCTCCAAGGTCTATTTTTCGAGGGAAGATTTAATTCTAATTCAATACTTAGAGGGGCACGGTCAGAAATCAAAATTGGATGGGTCTTGATATCTTTAACCACCATATTATTATTTTTTTCCAAAATTATATGATCTAAGCGGGATGCTGTTTTATGTCTACAAGAAATATGTGTCAGGCTGGGTCTCGTATTGATAAACTCATGAGCGTCCTTCAAGCCCCAATCTCTTAGCTTAATACTATTGTCCTTGGTTATGTCCGTATTTAAATCGCCCACTACAATTAGTTCACCCTCTGAAAACTGTTGTATCTTCTTAAAAACCAAGTTTAAGAATTTCCTTTGTCTTTTATTTGGTGCATAAACATTTACTATAGTGATTTTTATGGCTTCCAGCTTAAACTTAACTAAGAGGTATCTACCTTCCTTATCTACTAATTTTTCCATGTTCTCCACCTTAATATCCTTACGAATCAATGTAGCCACGCCTCTAGCTTTGGAAGACCCTCTTGCTTCTGCTAAAACCTGCCACCTCAGATCTTTTATCAATGGTTTTCTATCATTTATTTTTTTTGTGAATTTCCTGTAGGCACAACAGATCTATTCTTTGTTCTTTAGCCATTTTAATTACTCTGAATCTCTTAAGATTTGATGCTAGACCATTCACATTCAGTGAAAGGACTCTTAAAGATCTATCCATTCTCTTTATATGTAACAAACTTGGGCCCTAATGGCTGAGGGTATTTTTCTATACTTCTTACTGAAAACCCCACCCCTATTCCCTTCCCCTGTAGCACAGACAACTTTCTGGATGAGACCATCATCCTGTCTTCCACCTTCCAGGGGGCACGCATCCCGCCCTCCCCTTCTAGCTTATAGCTAAATTTAGCTCAATATATTTTATACTTCCCTTTAGTAGTCCGTTCTTGGCCTTTTCTCTTGTCTACTTGAGCTTCCTTCTCCCGGGTCCACACCAAGCTCCACTGTTTCTTCTTCTTCTTCCTCTCTCGGGTCTCTCAGGTCGTCTGTGGCGATGCCCAGGCGAGTGAGGAGATCTCTTGCTTCCTTAGGGTTGCGGGCCACCAGCCTTTTTTCATCTTTAAAAATAATTATTGAGGAGGGGTACCCCCAAGAGAATTTAATCTTATTGTCATATAATTTTTGCCCAAAGGGTCTTATTAGCCTTCTCTTTCTGATGGTTTCCTGGCAGAAGTCTTCTCTCACCCAAACTTTCCTTCCTCTAAAAGAAAGGTCTTTCCTTTTTTTCAAAGTCTTGAAAACTATCTGCTGAGTCTTTTCCCTTTAAAATTTAATTATGACTTCCCTTGGGGCACCCCCATCTTGTCTCCTTTGCAGTCTATGAGCTCTCTCAATATCCTGAGATTGCAGAGTAACTCCTTGCTCACCCATCCAGTCTATAAGAGTTCCTTCCAGGAGTTTATTATTTATTTCCTCTGAAATTCCACCCAGGATCAAATTCGCTCTTCTGTTACGATCAGAGAGCTCTGTAAGCTGCGAATTCAGCTGGAGTATTTTCTGTTTGTTAGATAAGGCAAGCTCATTAGCAGAAATTGCAATGTTCCGTGTGTCCTTGAGCTCTGCAGTCAACTCTGTAACAGCATCTCTGACTGATTTAATTTCAGATCTTATCTGGTCCTGGGACGACATTATTAAAGCCTGGAAAGCTGTAATCTGCTCAGATAACTCTTTAATTGTCTTAGCCATGATGATTTATTTCAGGAGTTACGCGCGACCACTGAGTAATTAACCTGGGCGTTGCCTCGTTAATTTGATAGTAAAAATTGTTTTCTTACCCTCTGGGACCCCAGAAAGGAATTCTTATGTTCTTCAGATCTTCGTAAGTAAGCTCCTTCTTCAAATAATCTTGCCAAAGGGTTATTTACATTCTTTTGAGCTATTTAAAATTCCAATCCGAAGGGGAGGACGAGCAAACAGCCGGCTTGGTTAACGCATGCGTACAAACCCCCCTTTTGTCCGCACATTTAACCACTACACTACACCAAACCACTACATCATACCCTTGCTGTTCTTGCAAAAATTGTCTTTAGGGTTGCCAATCCCCAGGCGGGGGCAGGGGATCCAGCAGTTTGGAGGCCCTCCCCCCACTTCAGTGTCATCAAAAAGCAGAGGGGGAATATCCATTGGTGGCCAAACTTGCTTAATGTAAGAGCCACATAGAATGAACATTAGATGTTTGAAAGCTGCAAGGCATGAACAAATATTACACACATGTCTTTATTAAAACTTTTAATACTTTTTTTGCACAGAGAGATAAAATATATATGTATGTACTTTACAACATGACCATACTAGAGAAGCAGACTTTAACAAAAATAATCTGGAATAACAGTCCCTTTAAGACAGGAATAAGGAAAGGTTAGGGAGAAGGCAACACACTGACCACCATTTGTATCATTATACACCTCTAGTTTGCCTTGACACCAAGGTTAGTAAATACAGCTTCTACAAGAGCTATGAAACTAATAGGGAACCATGTGCAGCCCTCTTTAATGCCATCCCTTCTTCCAGTGGCTCCCTTGACTCTTACACTCTCTTTCACTGCTCTAGGCCTACAGACAACCTCTGTAGTGGAGAAGAGCTTGCAAGCCTGTCTATTCCCCCCTCCCCTCCCCTTCTTCGTACATGGCAGAAATAGTCACTTACCAATGGGCCAGCCCTCAGACGCTGACTGAGGTCCCAATGCTAATCATTCTTACTTGAGAGCAAGCCTGCATTAAGTTCCTCCTTGACCTCTGGGACCCACACATTATGTGTGAAAGAGTCAATGTGGCTCCTGAGCCACAGTTTGGCCATCACTGCTCTATAGAAACTGATTCCCATGGGTATAATGGAGAATTGATCTGTGGGTATCTTGGGCTCGGGGGGGGGCTGTTTTTTGAGGTAGAGGCATCAAAATTTCAGCAAAGCATCCAGTGCCTCTCCTTAAAACATCTCCCAAGTTTCAAGAAGATTGAACAAGGGGGTCCAGTTCTATGAGCCCCAAAAGATGGTGCCCCTTTCCAGTAATTGATAAAACTACAAGTTGAAAATGACATACTTCTTGGAAAACCACTGCTCTTAAAAGTACCAGCTGATACAATTGATCAAGACAGAGAAAGGATGCATCTCAACTTATGGTTTAATTTGAAGATGATTTTCTTGCCACATGATAGGTATACATTGTTGAAGAGCATGCTAAGTAATAATATTTACTAATTATTGTTTTTGGCAGGGCTTTTTTTGTAGAAAAAGCCCAGCAGGAACTCATTTGCATATTAGGCCACACACCCCTGACATCACCATTATTCCACACAGGACTTTTTTCTAGAAAAAGCCCAGTAGGAACTTATTTGCATATTAGGCCACACCCTCTGGTGCCACACCAGCCGGAACTGCATTCCTGTGTGTTCGTGCTCAAAAAAAGCCCTGGTTTTCTGAATGGTTACTTGCAAACTCATGAATATAATTTTTTTTTAATTCCACATTTTCATATAGTGTACAGCTAAGTCCTTCAAATGTAATTTATTCAGATTTCCTTTTCTTAGAATGGAAGTTAATTTCATCGTTTAGACATTCTATCCACTCTTTCGTACTTGGTGTTAATTTTTTTCAGTAGCATGCAAATATATTGCAAATGGTAGTCATTTATAGCATTTAATTCAATGTTTAGAATTTCATCTACTTCC
This sequence comes from Heteronotia binoei, assembly GCF_032191835.1. NCBI lineage: Eukaryota > Metazoa > Chordata > Lepidosauria > Squamata > Gekkonidae > Heteronotia > Heteronotia binoei. The sequence continues at coordinate 101,279,054 of NC_083224.1, forward strand.
GTAATTAAGCAGGCATAATTCTGGAATGGAAAGTCTATACCTTATTCCAATGCAGATCATATTTATCAGCATTTACTAAAATTTAGCCATGTGTAGGCACTTTCACCATAAATGGGGAAAAATCATTTTATGGTCTACAGTGCGTTCCATCCACTGAAACATATATTTTTTTCTAGTTTACTAGGGGCTAAATGCCACTGATTTTCTAGTTTACTCGGGGCTAAATGCCACTGATTTTCTATTGTTATCACCTCTTCATGCATTGTAAGACATGGAAAGAAAGCAGAACCTCTTTTAAATAGGAAATTACAGATTGTGGTGTCAATATCATGTTCCCAATCTCTGGAGCATTTCTTCATGTATGTTTTTTACTGGCTTACTATGTACATCAGTCAAGAAATAGAAACTTGATAGCTGCTTTTTCCCCTTCCTCTAATAAAAAAAAAATTCCTTAAAATATGTCACTTTCCTCAAATTCCCTTCCTTTCTTATTTGAGCTATCAAAAACCTTTCTAGCTGCAAATACTGAAACACTGTAACATTACTTATGCAGCTATCAGAAGTACTGTATGCACATCATTGTGAACAAGATTATTATATCTTAACTAGCCCATTTCTTCTAGCTTTCTGGAGTGACTTAAATCAGATTTAAAATGTTTCCATCTAATTACAAATGACAACAGAAATATTAGTAGACCCAGTTTAGCACTGAATTTTGCAAAATCTTGACCACATTATCAATGTATTTTTTCCTTATTCAACAATCAAATCCAATCTGATGCTAGAATTCTAATATAGCTTTCTCAGTCAACAAAGTTCAATCAAGGTGTCTGAGTCAGAATGCGTCTATTTAGCACTACACATTGAAGCTATTTTACAAGAGTATGCCCCTTCTATCAAAATCTATAGATCGCAGGAACCATCTGTAGAGCAAGTTCAAAACTTTCTAGCATCAATAAAACTCCCTCAGCTATCTACATAACTGTTTGTAAAAATATCCTATATTGTTATCTGAAGTATCTACAATTATTAAAACTTTTTTTTAAAAGGCCAGGGTTTAGATGGTCTTCCAGCTGAATACTACTATCAGAATTTTGCTAAACTATTAAGCCCAGTTTTTCTACAAGTTATAGATGATATCCATTTAAAAATAGTGCAAGCCTTGACAAAAAGTTTTTTAAAAAAATCTTTTGTCTTGTTTATATAGACCATATAGAATATATGTATAGAAGAACATAATGAATGCACCATCTTTTATCTTAGATAGTATTAGAATGATAATAATACTCTGCAATATCTTTTCTGGGGTAGATGCCTTTTTTCTTGGCACAGTACAACAACAAACAGAAGCCTGATTATATCTTAAGACTTAAGAGAGAATATAACAAGTGTAAAATCAGTAAACAATAACTCTACAATACACCCCCAATTACAACTATCTGTTTCTCTGGCCTTTTAATTACTCTCTCTGTGCTAGTTAATCACTAAAGAATAAAGCATCCATAACTCCATAAAAAAGCTAATTGTACAGTAATTATAGGGAGCTAATTATACAGTAATTATAGAGGGAGCTTAGATGTCCTTTACGGGACATCATAAATAGATCCCTCGTAGAGGGGCACTTCCCAACGCCTTTGAAAGAGGCGTTGGTTCGCCCTCTCTTAAAAAAAAGTACAGCAGACCCGGCCGAATTGGCAAACTACCGTCCGGTGTCTAACTTACCATTTCTAGGTAAAATTATTGAGAGGGCAGTGGCGTTGCAACTACAGAGGTTCCTAGATGACGCTTCCGTTCTTGACCCGTGCCAGTCTGGGTTCCGACCGGGCCATGGGACGGAGACAGTGCTGGTCGCCTTGGTAGATGACCTCCAGCGGCATCTGGATCGGGGCGGCGCTGCGGTACTGATGTTATTAGACCTGTCGGCGGCATTTGATACAGTCGACCACCAGTTGCTAAAGCGCCGCCTCGCCGACATAGGGGTTGGGGGGTTGGCCCTACAATGGCTTTCCTCCTTCCTCTCTGATCGGGGACAAAGGGTGGCCATTGGGGGTGAGCGATCCCAGAGGCGCACACTTGATTGTGGGGTGCCTCAGGGAGCAGTTCTCTCCCCAATGTTGTTCAACATCTACATGCGCCCCCTTGCCCAGATTGTCCGGAGGTTTGGGCTGGGTTGCCATCAATATGCGGATGACACCCAGCTCTACCTACTAATGGATGGCCGGCCTGGCTCCGCCCCGGGGAACCTGGATCGGGCCTTACAGGCTGTGGCGACGTGGCTCAGGTTGAGTGGGTTGAAGTTGAATCCAGCGAAGACAGAGGTCCTTTGTGTGGGTCGTGGCGCTCGGGGAGGGGAAATAGCTCTCCCAACTTTCGATGGCGCATCATTGGAACCAGCGCGCCAGGTAAAAAGTCTGGGTGTTTTACTGGAGCCTTCATTATCAATGGAGGCCCAGATAGCAGCCACTGCCAAGTCAGCATTTTTCCATCTGAAGCGGGCAAGGCAGTTGGCCCCCTTCCTGGAGCGCCGGGACCTCGCAACAGTGATCCATGCAACGGTCACCTCAAGATTGGACTACTGTAATGCCCTCTACTTGGGGCTACCTCTGTGCCGGACTCGGAAGTTACAGCTGGTGCAGAACGCGTCGGCCAAGCTATTGTTAGGGCTCTCGAAATGGGAGCACATACGGCCGGGGCTGCGTGGACTGCACTGGCTACCAATTATCTACCGAGTCCAGTACAAAGTGTTGGTTATCACCTTTAAAGCCCTATATGGCCGAGGACCAGCCTACCTAAGGGACCGTCTCTCCCCATATGAACCCCAGAGGGCACTGAGGTCAGTGGGTAAAAACAAAATGACCATCCCTGGGCCGAGAGAGGTCAAACTCCAACATACTAGAGTACGGGCCTTTTCAGCGGCTGCACCGGCATTGTGGAACCAGCTTCCGGAGGAGGTGCGGGCCCTGCGGGACCTCGGCCAGTTCCGCAGGGCCTGCAAGACCGCCGTTTTTAGACAAGCCTATAATGACACTGACTGCTGAGTTGCCTGGTGTAAGAACCGCCATCCATAAGACTACCTAAACTGGCAGAACCAGCGCCATAACAGCTCTATCGCTGCCAGATATACTCATATATATTTAGTCTAACGAAAATCATGTATTTTAACTTAACTGACTGGTTTTTATGTTTAATTTTAACTGTTAAATTTAAAGTTTTATTAATTATGTTAATGTGTAAGTTGTTGTTAGCCGCCCTGAGTTGCCTAGGCGGGGAGGGCGGGATAGAAATAAAAGTTATTATTATTATTATTATAAATACATAACATAATTATTCAAAAGGCATCAATACTAACTCTTCACACAGCTAATTAGCCTTTCACTTCTATTTAAGTATTAATTCAAAAGTGATACAAGTCCATCTAATTGTGGTAATATAAATTTGGAGAGAAATCAAATACCACCCCCTTTTTGGTACTTGCCAGATATCTCTGCTGGAGAAGAGTTGGTTTTATACACAGCCTTTCACTACCCAAAGGAGTTTTGAGCAATTCACAATCACCTTCCCTTCCTTTTCCCACAAAAGACACCCTGTGAGATAGGTGGGACTGCAAGAGTTCTGAGACAACTGTGACTGTCCAATGGGCACCCAGCAGGCTTCATATGGAGGAGTGAGGAATCAAACCCTCTTCTCCAGATCAGAGTCCAGTACTCTTAACTACTACACCAAGCTGGCTGCTGCTCACCTGGTCCTGTCCTTGTGGCAACATCTATGGCATGGCAGAAAGCTGCTTTGTGCTTTTATACTGTCCTCCTTGGTGCTGATGTTCTTACAAAGGTAGTCCAAGTAGGATCTCAGTGCAAAGGTGTCCCTGTCATCCCTACTCTACCCCACCCCCCCCACCCCCAATGGTATGAAATTTTAATACATCGCTTGAAAGGTGATTTGTGTACTCCAATCCAGGATATAAATTAGTGCAAAGATGTGTAAAATTAATTCATTCCCATCTCAACAATTAATTACTTTGATTAAAGCTGATCAAGCTTCACATGAACCTCCAAAAATCTCTGCACATGCCTCTTTTCTGAATACAAGGAAGCTGTCATTCAGGCAATCCATGGAACTTAGACACTGGGAACATGCCACTTGCTCACATGGTTGGTCACTATGGGCAGAAGCAACTCTAGTTATGCAGCTCATTAATGAGACAAAATTTCAAAGCCTACTATGATGTCAATAACTGGAGATAAGAACACTAAAGATGTACAGGGAGGGGCACGTAAGCAAGGACCCATTAATTTTCAGGTAAGAACAGAAATGAACAGAGCATATAAATCATGGCTTCCAATATACCCACACTAGTGTGCAGGGTACAGGAAACAAGCAGAAGGAACCTGAAGTCCTAATACAGGAAGGGGACTATGACCTAATAGGCATCACTGAAACTTGCAGGGATGACACTCACAATTGGAATTTTAGGATTGAGGGGTATAACTAGTTTAAAATGAATAGACAAATAAGTAGTATTATAGTAGTAGCATTATATGTGAATAAGTAGTAGTGTTATATGTGAAAAATGTGTGTACTTGTGAGGAATTACATGAATTACATGAAGGTCAAGTGAGAGTCTCTGGATAAAAATAGAAAGGGTAAGAAATAATAGTGATATTACAGTAGGGATCTGCTATAGACCACCAAACCCAGCAGAGGACCTGGATAAGACACTTCTAGACCAAATTAAAAAGATCTCAAAGATTTCAATTACCTGCCTATCAGTTGGAAGTCAAACTCTGCTAAAAATGAAGGGTCTAATAAATTCCTGCCTTGTCTTGCTGACAACTTCATTTTTCAGAAGGCAAAGGAGACAAGGGGGTCTGCTATCTTGGACTTGATTCTCACCAACAGGAAAGAACTGATTGATGTGGTGAAAGTGGTGGGCACCCTGAGTATTAGTGACTATGTAATTTTGGAATATAAGGTCTTGAGGATGGAAAAGCTGTATGTAGTCAGACATATAGGTTGGACTTTAGCAAAACTAATTTGAAAAAACTTGGTCAGAAATACTTATGGAGAAGGGAGATCAAGAAGGGTGGGAGTTTATTAAAAGCAAGATATTGAAGGCTCAAGCACAAACTGTTCCAATGAGAAGGAAAAATGGGAGGAACCAAAAGAAGTCATGGTGGCTTTATAAACAGTATTCTAAAGATCTGAGATTTTAAAAGACACAGTTAGGAAATGGAAGGAGGGCTATATAACTAAGGCACACACACACAAACACACACACACATAGCCAGAGCTTGTAGGGACAGTATTAGAAAGGCTAAAGCTCAATATTTAGGCTAATGAGGGATGTTAAACACAATAAAAATAGTTCTTTGGTAATGTTCAGAGTAAGAATAAGAACAAAGACGCGGTAGGCCCATTGCAGGGAGAGGAAAGTGAAATTTTAATAGGTGATGAGGGTAGAATTGCTCAATTCTTCAGTCTTCTCTTGCAGTTAGATTGGGACGGGTAGCAAATACAGTAGAAGATCGAGTCAAGATACAAGACGATCTTGACAGGCTGGAAAACTGGGCTAAAGCTAATGAAATGAATTTCAACTGAGATAAATATAAAATTCTGCATTTAGATAGGAAAAATCAAATACATAATTATAGGAAAGGGAAAACGTATCTTGACACTGGCTCACGAGAAAAGGGTCTTGTAGGCCATACACTGAACATAGCAGTGTGATGTGGCAGCTAAAAAGGCAAATGTGATTTTTGGGCTGCATCAACAGAAGTACAATGTTCAGATCCGCTCACAGAGAGGGTGGGATATAAATCTAAGGTAAATAAATAAAATAAAATAAATAAAATCAGTTTACTCTGCTCAAATTAGACCTCACTTAGGCCCTTTCTACATTGTTTTTACTCCATAGTCAAGTTGTTATTCCTTTGATTTGGATCATTTGCTTTCATTCTGCATATATTGAATTTCCTTGGTACTTCATGCCTGGAGCATCACTCCCTGCAAATTATGCTTTCTATATTTCCACCCCATTCCAGGGGAAGGGGATCTGCAGGTGCTAGCTTGTAGAGCAATTTAAAAAAACACCTGGAGTTTGACAACCCAACTGATTCCTTTCAAATGGTTCTTGCACTGGTTCTCTTATGCCTGCATCCCACAAACCATAAATAAACCTATTAATGAGGGGGGTAAGAGCTCAAGAGGATGCTAGTTGAACATTGCTGGCATTTTCCTCTTACAGGGCATGAGAACAGAGAATAGGACACTGTACCTTTTAGAGGAAAGGAAAGCAGGAAGTCACTCTGATTACCTCACAGTTCAGTAATTTTTATTTCATCAGTGATCCCTGAGTTTTAAAAAATTTAAAAGTTTGTTGTTGTTGTTGTTGTTGTTTGCAAAATACACCTGTCCAATACAGGGCTTGAACAGAGAACCCTCGTATAATGAATACAAAGCTTAACACTCTGAGGCAACTGGCTGCCTTGTTTAAGTTGAAGAAAAAGGTATTCTCCACAGCTTTCATTCCTCCCACCTGCAGTGTGACATGTATCTCAAATAAGAGAAGCAGGTTCTAAGAAAGAATTAACAGACAGAGCAATGGACTCTTTGTCTTTTTTATAGGTATTTGTTTCCTTTTCTTTCTTGATTGAAGGACCTCTTCCTTCTGTTTGGTTGCAAGTTTTGATAGACAAATCCAATGTAGAACAGACTGTAAATCTGTGGCCAGAATATGAATAGCAGCATACAGGCCAGATTATCTTTAATTTCTGATGGATCTAATCTGGTGTAGAAGTTGTTTCTTTTTAACTTATTGTAGTAGAGGTTGGGAAAAACACAGAATGAAGTATGGATAGATTTTTGTGGGAAATGGCAGATGCTTTGAATGTACCAGAACAAAAATTTTCAGGATGGTATATGGGCACTTTATAAAAATTATTTTAATATTTAGTATTTATAGTTTTGTTCTAGTTTTATATTCCCTATATACATTGTAAATTTGAATGAAAAAATATAAAATAATGTAATTTGGCCAGTAAAAGGAAAAATAGTCCAATTGCAACCAGAAAGAAAGAGACCCTCAATATTGATGAGGCAGGTGCTGAAAGCTTTTTCCCAACCCTCTCTTGCAGTATGAATGGATACATGAGAAACCGATGTTTTTGGCAATGAACACTGACAGTCAATGCATAATCTGTGTGTCTCCTCTTGTTCTTATGAAGCAACAGTTAGACAGATACAATTTGGCCATCAGACAGTTTGTCATCAGCTTAGTCACAGCTGTCTTTGCAGGACAGATGGAGGTAATGCAGGCTTGTCTCAACTCAATGATTTCCCAGAGAAGACCCTTAAAAATGTAGAAATTGATGGCTATTTGTGTCCTCTATTCCTTTAGCTGAACACTGAATTATACCATTACAGTTCTCTGTATTATTTTGTTGTAAATGAAATCACAGAATCAGAGATGGAAAGGGTCATACAGGCCATCTTGTCCAACCCCTTGCGCAATGCAGGACCAGTTTAGAGCATCCCTGACAAGTGTGGGTCTAGCTGCTACTTAAAGACTGCCACTGTTAAACAATTATTATTGTAAAAAATATATCCAGCCAGTATCTTTCCATCCTTAATTTAAATTATTTGGGGTCTTGCCAACAGGAACAGCCCCCTGCCCTCCTTTAAGTGACAGCCTTTCATATACTTAAAGGGAGCAAGCATGTCCCCCCTCAACCTCCTCTTCTCCATACTGAACATTTCCAAGTCCCTTAGCTTTTTCTCATAAGGCTTGGTCTCCAAACCCCTGATAATCTTCATTGCTCTCCTCTGCACCTGCTCCATTCTGTCCGTCTCCAGAAGTGAGGCGTCTAGAAGAGTGGCCTGACCAATGCAGTGTACAGCAGGACTAGGACATCTTGCAATTTGGATGTTATGCCTCTGTTGATACACCCCAAGACCACATTAGCCTTTTTTGTCACTGTATCACACTGGCTTTAACTTATGGTCCACCATAATGGTTCACCATTAAACTTATGGTTTAACTTATGGTACCCCAAGATCTTGTTCACACACACTGCTACCCAGAAGTGTACTAGCCATCCAGTATGTGTGTTCCTCATTTTCGTTACCCAGATGTAGATCTTGGTACTTATCCTTGTTCGTATTCACCCACTTTTCCAGCATGTTCAGATCTTGTTGAATTCTATCTCTATCTTTTGGTGTGTTTGCTGCTTCTCCCAATTTAGTGCCATCTGCAAATTTAATTAGTAGACCCCCCCCCCAACACCCTCATCGAGATTGTTTATAAAAATATTGAAAAGTACTGGACCCAGAACCAAGCCCTATGGCACCCCACCGGACACCTCCCTCCATTAAGATGAAATGCCATTGACAACTACTCTTAGAGTGTGGTTCTTCAACCAGTTCCCTATCCACCTAACTATCCTAAAGTCCACAGTCATCTAGTTTACCCATCAGAACATCATGGGGAACCCTGTCAAAAGCTTTACTGAAATCCAGGAAAACAACATCAAAAGCATTCCCTTGATCTAGTAAGCTTGTAACTTAACCAAAGAAGGAAATGAGGTTGGTCTGGCAGGACTGTTAGGGACAAATCTGTGCTGACTTCCCTGGATCACCAAGTTGTCCTTTAGATGCTCTTAGATTAAATCTGCTCCAGAATTGTCCCTGGGACAGAGGTCTGACTGACTGGCTTGTAATTTCCTGGGCCATCCCGCCTCCATTTTTTTGAAAATGGAGATTACATCTGCCCTCCTCCAGTCTTGCGGGGGGGGGGGAGGCAAAAGCCTCCACGTTAACCAGCCTCAAAATAATTTCACAAAATAAATATTTTATCCATCAAGTATAAATATTAATATGTCCAGCATATAATATTAATGCATACAAACAAGAACATCTGCTCCCCCCACAACACAGTCTTTTATGATACCACCATACCAATTTCTTCAAATAAGACCATCGGGAGGAAGCTTCACAAAGTAAGTATTCTTAAGAGTCCAGTGCTCCAGTTGCAATTTCTTGAAATCAATGCAGCTTGGCAGTAATATCCAGTTTAAAAGTTTTATTAGTTTCAAGAAATTAGGAATAAAGAATAAGGGGGGGATAAAAAATAAAAGTGCATATTAATCTTTTTCTGTATAGAAAATACTTTCAAAGAATACAAGTCTGCATCTACAATATTTTCTTAAAATACATAAATTGCCAGTTATTATTATATCTAAACTATATATAATCATCATTATAGTATTTTATGTTATAAATCTTTTCATTATAATTTCTATTGATTTTGACAAATCCAATATATCAAAGATTTCAGGTTTTCACGGCTGGTAACATCATTAGGGATTGTAGAATCTTTCGGGCTCAAGTGCCGTGTTCTACTGGAGAAAGTTTTTCTTCCAGACGTTTCGTTCTCGGCTGCGGAGAACATCCTCAGTGGCGTTGCAGCCGGAGCAGGCGCTCTAACCTTCTTGGCTGCTGTGCAATATAGGCAATCATATAGTACAGCGTATAGGAAAAAAGGAGATATAAGTTCACACCAAAGAATCTTAAAAGTCTTGTGTAAAAAAAAAATTATTATTATTATTATTATTCTCTAGCCAGGCATAAAATTTCATCCAATATTTTCTTGCTTCTTCTTTAGATTTCCCAGCCATCAGCTGGGACAAAAAGTCCAGCTCAACTGTTTCCAGAATTTTTCCCACCAAGTCCCTTCTCATGGGAATTCCCTGAGATTTCCATCTCTGCACCAGAAGCATCCTGGCTGCTGTATTGAAATGTGCCAACAAATGTCTCATTTCTTTGGAATAATCACCAGGAAATATATTCAATAAAAACAATTCTGGTTTGAATTGAATCTGTGTCTTCATGATTTTCTGAACTAGTTCATGCACCATTTTCCAATAGTCCTTCACCATCTCACATGTCCACCGCATATGATAAAATGAACCAACTTGTTTAGTACATTTCCAACATTTGTTAGACATGTTAGTATAAATCTTACACAATTTCTGTGGAGTCTATAAAACATCTTATACAAATTTTCTTTGAAGGTTACCAATCTAGTTAATTTGACATTAAACTTCCAGAGTCTCTCCCATTCTTCTAGTGTAATGCTATGGCCCAAATTTTTTGCCCATTGAACCATGCAATCTTTTACAACTTCATCTTGCATCTTCATCTGCAATAGATATGCATATAGTTTAGAGATTAATTTTTCTTGGGGCCTAGGAGAATTTTATCAAATGGGTACTGTTTAATATTGAAGCCCGTCATCTTGTCTTTGGCATACCTAGATTCAACTTGCATTCTCAACCACCAATTCATTTTAATATCCATACTTTCTAACTCTTCTTTAGTTTTCAATTGATTGTCTTTTCCCAACAGATCATCATATCTATAACTCTGATTAGATTTTAGAAGATTTGGGTGAGTAAATGCTTCCACTGGGGAGACCCATCTTGGAATTTTTTGGTAAATTCTTGTTTTTAACCATGACCATGTATGATACAAAGATTTTTAAAGCCAATGGTTCTTAAAATACGAATGTCCTTCAAGTCTTTGATACCATAAGTACGCATGCCACCCTATAGTGAGGTCCTCTAGCAATGATTGTCTCTTATCATTCAATAGTATCCAGTCTCTTACCCACAAGAGCACACAAGCCTTATAGTACAGTTGCCAGTCTGGTAGGCCCATGCCTGCTCTTAATTTGGAGTCTTGCAAAAACTTAAATTTAATTCTCAGTTCCTTGCCTTGCCAAACATATTTGGAGACCATCTTGTTTCATTCTTGAAAAACACCAGAGAGGATATTTTAAAGCAAGCAAGAGACAAACTTGTGATGATAGCTAGAAACATGGTGAAAATTTTAAGAGAGGTACCTTGGCCAGTGTGACAAAAGAGGAGAGAATACCAACCACTAACAGATTTTCTGAGAGAAAGAGAAATATCCTACACATGGCTAATGCCAGAAGGCCTTCTTTTTACTTATCAGGAGAATAGGTACAGGATAAATTCCATTTTTAAAACAGAATTCTTTTGATAGAGTGAAGGAAAAAGAGGGCAAGAAAGATGATGAAGAAGAGCAAGAAAGTTCTGGTGAAGAGAATCCAAATGAACCACGGAGATATCGGACAAGGCAGCATACCAAAAAAGATAAAAAGGATAGTGATAAGGAAAGCCCATAATGGCTTCAATAGTCTCTATTAAATTCTCTATCGAAATTCTAAAAACTTTACTTACTATTCCCATAACCACCAAACTTGGTCAAGAATTGATATGTGTTGGCTTTCTACAAATCTGGTTAAAGATTTCATTGAGACAGAAATTCAACTCTCTTGCCAAAAGGAGAAAGACTTTCAGATATTTGACAAAATTAGAAATGGATATAATTTGTTTGCAAAAAACCCATATTTTGACAAAAGATCAACATCTTTTGAAAAATAAGAAATTTGGTAGCCTATTTACAGCAACAGACAAGAATAAAAAGAAAAGGGGTGTGGCAATATATATTAAGGATAAATTCAACCCACAACTGCTGTACGCTTCTGAAGATGGAAGAATTCTATTAGTGGAAATTAGAGTGGATAATAAAAAAACATTATTGGCAAACATTTATGTGCCAAATGATCAGCAGGAGAAATTTTTTCAAGACTTACATTTTAAATTATCAAATTTGGAATATGCAGAATACTGTTTGATAGGAGATTTTAATGCAGTCTCTGATAGACAAATGGACAAAAAAATGCACAAACAGATGAAAAGCAAAAGCCCTCAATTGCCAATAAGTTTTTGGAAACTAGCAGAAGAATTGAATCTGGTTGACGTATGGAGAACAAGATATCGAAATTCTAAAAACTTTACTTACTATTCCCATAGCCACCAAACTTGGTCAAGAATTGATATGTGTTGGCTTTCTACAAATCTGGTTAAAGATTTCATTGAGATAGAAATTCAAACAAGAGTCATTTCAGATCATAGCCCTATAATGATAGAGTTCAAAGGTACATGAACGAGACGATTACGGAGGTTAAACACCTCAATTTTGAAAGATAAAGATTTTTTAAGGAATCTAAGGCTGAAATGGAGTCCTTCTTTAAGCAAAACATAATGCAAGATGTAAAGATGCAAGTGGTTTGGGATACTGCTAAAGCCTATTTTAGGGGCCTTGCAATTAGATATAGTGCCAAGAAAAAGAAAGAAAGAACTGAAAATTTTCAAAAACTAATGTCACAAGCTGGAGAAGCTGAAAAGAATTTTAAAAAACAACTGACAAGATATGAGTTTCAACAGAAGGTGAAAGAAATTCAACATCAATTGAACTTGCTACTCATGGAGGAGATGGAGATAAAGCTGAGGTATGCCAGACAAAAAAATTTTGAACATGCCAATAAGTCTGGAAAGTGGTTGGCCTACAGGATGAGAAAAGAAACGGCCAAAAGAATAATTTCGGTTTTGAAAGATGAGAATAATAAAGAGAAAGCGCAAAAACAAAAGATATGTCAAATTGTTTTATAAAAAATTATATGAAGATAAGCAAGTCCATAAACCAGACTTAGAAGATTACATTAAGCAAAATAACCTTAATAAATTTACAGAGGAACAGCAAACGTTTTAAATGAAGCAATAACAATAAGAGAACTTGGAGATATAATGGCATCTCAAAAGAATTGCAAGGCCCAGGGTCCAGATGGACTACCTGTGGAATTTTATAAAGCCTATGAGGAATCTTTATTGTTACCATTTAAGCGTCTTTTGGAAAAGATTCAAAACGAAGGTCAGATACCAGCTTCATGGCAGGAAGCTACAATATCTCTAATCCCTAAAGAAGGTGAGGATTTGAAAGATATTAAAAACTATTGTCCAATCTCTCTTTTAAACGTAGATTATAAAATTTTTGCTGCAATATTGGCTCAACATTTGAAGAAAGTTATCATAATGCCCCTGTATAAATTGATGGTGCGGTCTCATTTGGAGTACTGTGTGCAGGTCTGGTCACCGCACGTCAAAAAAGATATTATAGCATTGGAGAAAGCCCAGAAAAGGGCAACTAGAATGATTAAAGGGCTGGAACACTTTCCCTATGAAGAAAGGTTGAAACGCTTGGGACTCTTTAGCTTAGAGAAACGTCGACTGTGGGGTGACATGATAGAGGTTTACAAGATAATACATGGGGTGGAGAAAGTAGAGAAAGAAGTACTTTTCTCCCTTTCTCACAATACAAGAACTCGTGGGCATTCGATGAAATTGCTGAGCAGACAGGTTAAAACGGATAAAAGGAAGTACTTCTTCACCCAAAGGGTGATTAACATGTGGAATTCACTGCCACAGGAGGTGGTGGCGGCCAGTCTGGAGGGTTAGCAATCCCCTCAGAGTCTCTTGGTTGTGACAACAGAATATTAAGTTGAATGTATCGAAAGTACTGGTAGTAGACTGGTTAACAGCCAATTCATTCTTACAACGACGTCTACAGGTGCTGTTGTTGGACTGTCTGGCAGATCTCAGATTCAGGGCAAGATACCCTGTGCTGCCGTGACATCCAAAAAACTCTAACTCCACCTCCGGGTCCTCTCCAGCACTGACCAGTGCCCAGCGATTGCCGACATCGGTGGTGTCCAGTTGCCACTTGGGTGAGTTTCCACGCAGCATCACATGTGGCCCCTATATGCATTACTTTGCACTTGGTCATGTTGAACCTCATTTGCCATGTTGACACCCACTCACCCCAGCCTTGACAGATCCCTTTGAAGTGCCTCGCAATTCTCTCTGGTTCTCACCACCATGAACAATTTCGTGTCATCCACCTAGCCACTTCACTGTTTACTCTCAACTTCAAATCATTAACGAACAAGTTAAAAAGCATTGGACCCAGTACTGAGTCCTGCAGCACCTCACTGCTTACCGTCCTCCACTGAGAAAACTGTTCATTTATACTCACTCTCTGTTTCCTATTAATTAGCCAGTTTTTGATTCACAAGTTTTGATCCTTTTACCCCATGACTTTTGAGCTTACTAAGGAGCCTTTGATGAGGAACTTTATCAAAAGCTTTCTGGAAGTCAAGGTAAACTACATCTATTGAGTATCCTTTGTCCACATGTCTATTCACCCCCTCAAAGAACTCTAACAGGTCAGTGAGACACCGTTACAGAACTCAAGCTGAGTCTTCCTCAATAACTTCTGTTCATCAATGTGCCTAATCATTCTCTCTTTGATAATGGTTTCTACAAACTTCCCTGATATTGAAGTCAGATTGACAGGCCTGTAATCTCCTGGATCTCCTCTGCAACCCTTTTTAAAGATGAGGTGACATTTGCTACCTTCCAGTCCTCAGAAACAGAGGCAGATTTCAATGAAAGATTACATATTTTTGTCAGGAAATCCACAAGTTCACCTTTTGAGTTCTTTCAGAATTCTTGGATGCATGCCATCGCAACCCGGTGACTTATCAGTTTTTAATTTGTCTATCAGTTGTAGGACCTCCTCTCTCATCACCTCAATCTGATTCAGGTCTTTCAACACTCCTCCCAAAATCAGTGGTTTTGGAGTGGGCAAACACTTCTCATCTTCCACTGTGAAGATGGAGGCAAAAAATGCATTCCGTTTCTCAGCCATTTCCCTATCCTCCTTCAGTAATCCTTTTACCCCTTGGTCATCCAAGGGCCCCTGGCTAGTTTCCTGCTTCTAATGTATTTGATGAAGTGTTTATTGTTGGTCTTTATGCTTTTTGCAATATGCTCCTCATAGTCCCTTTTTTGCCTGCCTGATCACAGACTTGCATTTGATTTGCCACAGCCTGTGTTCCCTTTTATTAACCTCACTTGGATTAGCTTTCCACTGCTTAAAGGAATCCTTCTTACCTTTTACAGCTTCCATTACTGACAAACAAACTTTCTCTTCACATACAGCACCATTCCACTTCCTCTTCGACCCTTTGGTTTTTCTTGATCAACTCATATGCATCCACTACTATATTCCAGTCATAGGAATTATCCCACCAAGTCCCTGTAATGCCTACTAAATCACATCCCTCTGTCTGCATTAGAATCTCAATCTCTTCCTTCTTATTGCCCAAGCTTTGGCATTGGTACATAGTCACCTGAAGCCCCGCGTCTTTAGCTCCATTAGACCTGGTTTGCTCTCATTCATTCAAATCCCTATGTTCATCATCTCATTCCCCTTATATTGTCATTTTGAAGTCCTCTTGAAATGTGATACAGAATATGTAATATGGAAATGTGATAAAAAGTGTGACCAGGTAATAAAATGGCAAAAGACATGCAAGTCACAGAAAGAAAACATGGCAGCTAGATAGTCTTTGGCTAGAAACCTGTAGAACCTCCTCTCAACCAGGTTCATAAGGGAAGAGATTCCTCAGA
This sequence comes from Heteronotia binoei, assembly GCF_032191835.1. Classification (NCBI taxonomy): domain Eukaryota; kingdom Metazoa; phylum Chordata; class Lepidosauria; order Squamata; family Gekkonidae; genus Heteronotia; species Heteronotia binoei. The sequence continues at coordinate 101,294,446 of NC_083224.1, forward strand.
AAGGGGGTCTCAAGGGACAAAGAGCCCCTCATGATCTCTGCTACACCAATGTAGTATATGGAACCTGTTTCTTTAAGAGACAGGTTTAGGTCCTATGTGGCACTCTTCACATGAATGGGTGTGTCTTCTGGAATATACTAGTTAGAACTGGGTTGTTGGTAGTTAGGGCTCCATCTTCATGGTTCATGCCTTGCTAATGTGCACATTAAAGAGGGTTTTTGAAGACATCCTGCCTTCTGTGTCTCTTTGGCCTTAGGGCAGACCATTTACCAACCTCCACAGTGAGTATACTTTACAGAGAAGACAAACATCCCATGGTATCAGAAGTGGGTCTGCTCCTTCATCAAGCCTGACACAGCTCTCCCATGGCCTGTGGTTTCTGTTCAAACCTGTAAAATACAGTCTTTCATGCCTCCATCTCAGTTGGCTTTGACTGACAATTTGGGGGAGACCTGGAGGAGATGGGAGCAAAAGCTTAGTTTTTATCACACAGTATCCAATGCAATAAAAAAATTATAAGATAGAGTATAAGATTGCAGTCCTTCTGAATTGCATTGGTAATATTACACTGGAGAGCCATTGCCAATCTGAGTAGACCCCCCCCCGGGGGGGGGGAGCTTGCAATGCCATTTTATTGTTTTCCCAGGCTCAGAACATTTTATATTTTTAGTTTCTGCTGTGATCCTTGTGCTTTTTCTTGATGTTTTATTTTAAACAGTGCATTGCCAAATCCCACTATTTCCCCACCTTTCCATTTTAAACAAAATATTGCAAGAGTTAGGCATGACCACCACCTGTCAATTTAGGGGTTCCTGACTGAGAAGAACAAGACTCCCAATCCCCCTTTCCAGTGTTGAGGCCTGGCCTCTAGGTCCTCTGCTTCCCAGCACCTGGTTATTACAGAGACCAATTGTCCTAATCTAGACCATTCTGTAGATCCAGGGTTGCCTACTGGATTATTGGTCCTGGTGACTGTTGTGGTGCAACATAGTTTACAGACACAGAAAGCATGGTTTCAGGTGGTGCCACACTTAAATGCTATTGACTGGAATATCAGGATCTCTCTGTTGAGCCTCTTTCCAGCTGGAGCACACCCTAAGGATGTGCAGCTTGAGAAAAGTGTAATTCTTTGCATCCAGATATCAGGAAGCTGAAAATATCAGTATTCCTGGTTTTCTGGGTTCCAAATACTGGTTTGGTATTTAGGTCTATCCCCCCCGGAGTCCAATATTATTCAGATTATGAGGGAGGGATTGTGGCTTAGTGGTAGAACATCTGCTTTGTAAGCAGAAGGTCCCAGGTTCAATCCCAGCATCTCCAACTAAAAAGGTTCCAGGCAAGACGGCATGAAAAGCCTCAGCTTGAGACCCTGGAGAGCCGCTGCCAATCTGAGTAGACAATACTGACTTTGATAGACTGAGGATCTGATTCAGTATAAGGCAGCTTCATATGTTCATATAGATCCTTTATTCCCTATTTGGAATCTTGCTGGAGGGGATGTTTTTGAATAAATTGCACCAAGTTGCAGCAGTGCTGCTAGTGTTTGTCTTTTAAGTAGCCACCAATTTTCAAGTGGGTGCCCCCAGCCACCCAATTTGTTACAGGGGCAGGGATTCCATGCTTTCTCCAGGGCAAAGAATAGCCAAAGACACAAGCAAAGCAACCCCTGGCCAAACACCTCTCAAAATACACAGAATCAGTAAGCTCAAATGACCAATGCAGAACCAGGGAATTCTGGCAGAACTGCAGGATCATATGGCAAGCCTAACACAACAAATGTGTAACCCAAGAATCCAACCCAATGGCAAACCAGAGAATTGTCCAAGCCAAAACAATAGAGCCACTATTATAAGCCCAACTAATGTAAAATCAGAAAACTCGAGCCAATGTACAACCCAAGAATCAAAGACAATGTCAAACACAAGAATCCACTGCAAATCCCAGCAATTAACACAAACAATACAATGTTGCAAGACAAACAAAACCAATTTAAAAGGACAAAACTGAATCCAAATCAACATTGCAAGTCAATACCAAGCCCTGGGAAGATACAGACACACTGGAAAAATAAAGAAAAACAAAAACAGCCCTGCTAGCCTTTCAACAATGGCTCTAAAAATTTCCAAATATTTCTGGGAGTTTTGGGACCCATTTTGTGGTATCCAAAACATCCCAGATACCATCCAGAGGCCCAAATATATCTGGAAAATACCACTAAGGTATTTTTTCAGATATAAGGACTGGGTGTGTATGAATGCATATCCCTAAGCCATCTCTCTTGTCTGCAGCCCTTCTGTAAACCCAGAAACTACCTGGGCTCTAACACCTGAAAGAGGGTACCTGGGGATCATTGTGTCAACTGCCTGTACAATGTATAGGACCAGTTATTACCTGAGACAGGCCCATACTTGTCATGGAGGCCTCAGAGTGAAATTAGAAGTAAATGACATTTCACAGCACTCCATGTACTAGGAATGCTGCTGACATGTTCTTGGTAACATTCCTTGTGCTAGGAAATGTAGAATGTGTTTTCCAGTGTGCCTGATCACCTTTAGGTACCCCAAGATACTACATGCCCCAGTGCTCTGTAGCCTGAGATGACACCATTTCAACATTCTATATACCTGGGAGTAATGGATGCAGCAGTAAGACTGCTGCATCAGGTTCCCTTATTGCCACAGCAACCACAGCCTTGGAAATAGTACAGATGAAGTAGCAGAAAATGACCATTATAGGAAAAGCTTATCATTTGCTAGACCAGAACAGTGCAATTTAGGTTTGGATTTTAATGTGCTTGAAGGGGCCAAATGTAGCTTTCAGAATTTGGCCTTTATCAGACCCTCAGTTTCAAGTTTTAGTACCATGACTGCCGACATACGTGTTATGAGCATTTAGCATTGTGGGAGTGTGTGTGTGGAGCACTTGTATAGGTAAAGCCCTTTCCCACAGCCTGCAATGTATGTAAACCAAGCCTCAGAACAGCTTGTGCTGGGGGGGGGGGGGGGGAATAATCTGTTTTTTCCTTTGAACTGAACTGAGTGAACACATTTGTTCAGGAATCTTGCCTAAGAAAGGCCTGCCATATTCAATTAACCTCATCTCTGACCAGTTCTTATCTAAGTCACCTAACATTCAGCCATGTTGTACTGATAAAAATCTGTAGGCAGAAAACTGTTCTTTCCCTTCCAGCAGTTGTCTTGTCTGCCGCCTACGTAAGTATCATCCTCCCAAAAGCTGGTTTGCCTTACAAAGCCTAACTGTGAGAGCTTTAGTTGAAAAAAAAAATGTATTGTTCTCTGGAGCACTGAGCTTGTGGCAGACTTCAAGCATCATTCTAATTGGGAGTCAGATTTAAAAGGTGCAGAGACTTTCACAGTGCCCACATCCTGGAACACAGCATATTCAAGAGTCATACCATGTATACCTCTTATTCTCGACTGGGGCATGGCTGCCATCATTCCTATATATAAAAAATGGCTGAGATCTGATCCTTCCAACTATCACCCAATCAGCACTGACAATCTCACTGAACTAACATAATTGAAACCAGAAACATCAGAATAAACAGAGCATCAATGTGCATCTTGGACTTTTAATGACTATAAAATGTATGGAAATGATTTGATTGTATATTTTGTTTTTTTTAATATTTATGTTGCTTTTATTTGTTGTTAGCTGCCCTGAGCCCATCAGGGGAGGGTGGGATATAAATTGGATTTAAATAAATAAATAAATTAGTGTGATGGACCAGACATTTATACTTGTAGCTTCAGGATTAGGTTGACAGGGAGAACATCTTAGCTGGGGAACAAGAAGGATTCAGAAGTAGTCCTTCCACAATGGATCAGTGCTTGATTCTCCATCACCTGGTAGAGAAATATACATCTAGACTGACTTGAGACACTGTTTGCAGCTGTTGTTGGTTATAGGATGGCCTTTGATAGTGTTTCCCATAATAGACTCTGGTTAAAATTTGAAGCCCCCACAGTAGTCTGTAGACTTCTTGCCCTCATACATACTCTCCTTGAGGACAGTTACCTGTCAGTAGTCTCACAAAGTCCCAGTCAGGAGAGGGGTGAAAAAAGGATGTATCCTTCCCCCCTTATTCTTTAATTTTTATATGAACTCAATGGTCAAGGTTTTATCTAACTCTGATTTTCATCCTCCAAATCTGGTGAACAAACCAATCCCTACACTCTTATATGCTGATGACACAGTCATTCTGTCATATACTGAAGTAGGGCTCAGAAGAGTCCTTTGGACACTCTCAATATATTGTAGGGAAGAGCCCTTTGGACACTCACAATATACTGTAGGGAACTTAACAATCAGTTTCTCCAAAACCAAAATACTTGTTTTTGACAAAAGGTTTACTAGACATAGATGGCAGATCGCTGGTTGCAAGATCAACCAAATAAAAATATTTACTCTTAGGCATTATTTTTTCAATCATCAGGTTCATGGGCTGCTCAACAATCTTAAGTGACAGAATCTGCCCAAAGAACAACTTCTGCAATGCTAAGATTTTTTCCTTACTAAAGGGAGATCCTGCATCCTATATACTTTAGAAGTTTTTCCAAGTAAGGTGGTTTCTCATCTTATGATCACATGCCTGTCTATATAACAACTATCTCAAACTGGAAACAGTCCAGTCTAAATTTCTGAGATCTCTTTTTGGAGTTCCCCAGTGTGTGTACCCTTCTAAGATTGGAGGCAGGTAACATTAGAATCATGGGCTTGGCTGCAAGCTATATGTTTCTGGTTAAAGCTAAATATCTCCCCCCAGGCTGATTAACTTCCTTAATATTTTTAGATAATTTTCATTCAGGTTGGATCAGTGCAATTGAGGACAAACTGCAACTCTTAGATTTTTCCTGAGTAGCTGTTTTGCACCTTGGTTACCAAGAACTAAAGCTATAATCAAACAAAGTTTATTGATATTAAAGTTTAGAGTTGGGAGTGAGCAGTGAAGTGGCCAAGTTTGCGGATGACACTAAATTGTTCAGGGTGGTGAGAACCAGAGAGGATTGTGAGGAACTCCAAAGGGATCTGTTGAGGCTGGGTGAGTGGGCTTCAACGTGGCAGATGTGGTTCAATGTGGCCAAGTGCAAAGTAATGCACATTGGGGCCAAGAATCCCAGCTACAAATACAAGTTGATGGGGTGTGAACTGGCAGAGACTGACCAAGAGAGAGATCTTGGGGTGGTGGTAGATAACTCACTGAAAATGTCAAGACAGTGTGCGTTTGCAATAAAAAAGGCCAACGCCATGCTGGGAATTATTAGGAAGGGAATTGAAAACAAATCAGCCAGTATCATAATGCCCCTGTATAAATCGATGGTGCGGTCTCATTTGGAGTACTGTGTGCAGTTCTGGTCGCCGCACCTCAAAAAGGATATTATAGCATTGGAGAAAGTCCAGAGAAGGGCAACTAGAATGATTAAAGGGCTGGAGCACTTTCCCTATGAAGAAAGGTTGAAACACTTGGGACTCTTTAGCTTGGAGAAACGTCGACTGCGGGGTGACATGATAGAGGTTTACAAGATAATGAATGGGATGGAGAAAGTAGAGAAAGAAGTACTTTTCTCCCTTTCTCACAATACAAGAACTCGTGGGCATTAGATGAAATTGCTGAGCAGACAGGTTAAAACGGATAAAAGGAAGTACTTCTTCACCCAAAGGGTGATTAACACGTGGAATTCACTGCCACAGGAGGTGATGGCGGCCACAAGTATAGCCACCTTCAAGAGGGGTTGAGATAAAAATATGGAGCAGAGGTCCATCAGTGGCTATTAGCCAGAGTGTGTGTGTATATATAAAATTTTTTGCCACTGTGTGACACAGAGTGTTGGACTGGATGGGCCGTTGGCCTGATCCAACATGGCTTCTCTTATGTTCTTATGGATATCTCCCTACAAATGGACAGCTCATGAACCAACCCTGTACCAGCTGTGGGGAATTACAACCAAAATTTTGTTCCATCTAATTTATCTCTTTGTGCTGGAATTTCCCAAATATTGCAGAGCTTTCACTCTGGCTCTACTTAACGTTCTTCTATCTGCCCTTCAAGAAGAGAGGTACGCATATATCCTGCCTCTGCCTCTGCCCATGCCAGTTGGGTATGGTAGAGACAACTGAGCATGTCCTCTTTTATTGTTTTTTTTTTCAGAACATTCAGAATATGTACTATATTAATCCAATTGTGCCCAATCATCCAGGTAGATCTAAACAATTTTATATTTCTCTTCTCAGTGACTGATGCAAGGAAATTACCTTTAAGGTTGCCAGATTTTGTGCCTTGGTAAGTTCAGTTAGACAGAAGGAAATGTTATAGTATTAACAAATTTTATTGAACCAATGTACTTTACAAGGTATATTTGAGATATATATTGAAAGAGTATGTTTCCTGAAGATCTTGGATAGTAACAAACTGACTGATTGAATGACAGGCATGTTGCTTTCACATTAGAAATGTTGATCTTAAAATCTTATACAGTTTTAGGAAACAATCCTGAAAGCCTTTACATGTTGCTTAGCTCCAAACATCAAGACAGAACTTTAATATAGGCTCAAGTTTGTTTCAGAATGCTATTGTGTGTGTGGGGGGGGGGGGGAGACAAGCAGGAAAACATCAATGGGAGGAGAAAGTGCTCAATTTTCCCTGGCCACTGGTTCTTCATGGTGGTTCTTTCCTTTATAATACGTGTGGTGGAATAGCCCCACTGACCTTCTGAGGCATCTAGGCACCAATGGCTGTCCAAGATCTCTGCCTGCATGTGTCACCTACCTGGCTTTCCCAACCCTTGGAGGAGCTTTTCTCTCCCTCTTCCAGTTCACTCACTGCCATCACATGACCTTTGTAGGAACTACCCACTGACAGAACCAGAGGTTCCAGCTTCCCTTCCCTGGATGTAGTTCTAAGGCCTCACCTCATGCCTGTGTTTCCCAGTATCCAGCATTGGGTTACCATGGAGACTTCTTACTGCACTTGCACATCACCAGGGAAGTAGCAACTTGCCAACTGACTGCTTGTCCCTTTCTCCTGGTGCTCATTTTAAAATAGAATGCCCAAAACAGTGAAAGTCCATGTTGCACATAAAGCAGCTAACAGTACAAAAAGTAAAACATTTATTTAAAAGAAAATACTCATACACATACTCTGAATACAAAAATAAATTGAGCAGGGAATCACAAAGAAAAGTGTAAACACACAATTCCTCTGTTCCTCCCTCTGTACATTCCCTAGCTAATGCTAACCTAAGGCGGGCTCCTTAAACTTAGCAGCGGATTTAAAGGGTTCCCCTTACCTTGGTGCCTTTGCTAAGGCCTGAAGTCCTCCACATGGCACTAGTTGCCTTCAGCAACTTATGATCACATGCCTACTAAAAGTAATAAAAGTAGAGCTCTGTCTAGATGGGGGAAATCAGCATCAATAAGTCCGTCATCATTCCAAGGAGTTTTAAGGGCAGGCCAGGTCAAAGAAGCTTTCCTTGATGTCTCTAGGAAAAGATTTCTCTAGACTTTACAGCCAACAAAACTCTGTTCCCTGCTATGTCTTCTTTCTAGTTGGGGGTAGGGTTAGACCCTCCCATTTTATCCTGCCAGGACTTCCATTTACATTTTAAAGCCTTGTTGGGTAAGACTGGAGAACAATTGACTTGACTTTCCCTTTCCTGCATGTTCTCTGCCAAGAGAAAGAAAATATTTTTAAAAACTAAAGGTGAAAGTTTTGCTGAGTCCCAAACCTCAAATGAAAAATGCATATCAAGGATAGTTAGGTGGATATGGAACTGTTTGGAGAACTGCAGTTAAAGAGTAGTTGTCAATGGCATTTCATCTGAATGGAGGGAGATGTCCAGTGGGATGCCACAGAGCTTGGTTTTGGGCCCAGTACTTTTTAATATCTTTATAAAAGATCTGGATGAGGATATGGAGGGGCTACTCATTAATTTGCAGATGACATCAAATTGGGAGGAGCAGCAAAAAATACCAGAAGATACAGATAGAATTCAACAAGATGTGAACATGCTGGAAAAGTGGGCAGTTGTGAACAAGATGTAATTTAACAAGGTTAAGAGCCAAGTTCTGTATCTGGGTAACAAAAATGAGTAATACACATACTGGACGCACTTCTGGGTGTCAGGAAATTGTTCCTGCCACAATTTTCTGGTTCCAGGGTTGTATGGATGTCTCCAGTTTTTCCAACATTGTATCACTTTCTTTCTATACTGTATGCCTACATACTTTAAAGGGGGACTCAGTCTCACTAGCTTCACACATGATGTTGCTTCTGCAGCTAGGACGTTTATCAGGTTGACATGGTAGCTGCATTCTCCACCAGGATTTCTCCTCCAAGTTGGCTGGCCTTGAAAGTACTGAAAACAGTTTGTTGGGAGACACCTGGATGGGACTTTTGAACTGAGATATTCTGGCGGGGTGCTTAGCATTAGCAATTAATTGCTTGCTTATAAAAGTAGAGATGTGACCATTATCATTAGCCCTGACTTGAGCTGCCCATGCATTAGCTTTGATCTTCAGTTTTAATAAAGCCTTTATAGATGAACTCATCTGAGAAGTTTATTGAAGCTGACACCTTGCTAAACCTGAGACTGGGTAGCAGTCTCAGGTTATCCCTGGGTGTCCCAAGATCTTGGGATACAGGTGGCCATATGTTAAATATGAGCAGCCAGTCTGATGCAGCAACAAAAAGAGCTAATGTGATCTTGAGGTGAGTGAGTGTTTATTATAACAGTCATAGACCAGGTAAAAAGCACAAATCTATCAGTAATTAAAAGTACAAATCTGTCAAAGGTATACTACTAAAATACATGTCCATATAATACAACAACATTAAAATGTATATAAAATTTTAGTACATAGCAGTAGTCTACACCAAAAGAGAAAGCTCCCATGATTTAAAACTATTCTTCTGTTTGATCACTTGGGTGCAAAACCTAGCTGTCACTCTAGTGATTGCTGGTATTTCCCCAGAGATATCTTATCTGTTAGCACCTTAGACTGTTCCAAAATAGGGAGAATGTGTCTTGTCCCTAACTTCCTTACAGAGGGGACAATGAATAAAAATATGTTCCAGTGTTTCCACCTCACCAAATGGGCATGTACAGATTATTTCACTGTATGGGGTCCTTCAATATCTTCCTTCTGTTACCTTAGATGGCATAACATCGCATCTGGCAAGAGTAAAAGCCCTTCTATAAGGGGGGCATTCTATATTTTTAAGATATTGGGCCATGTTCGTAGTATATCTATATTTTTCAGGAATCAGAAAGTTTGGGTTTCTTATTAATTCCATCTGGTGTTCAATGTCATGAACTCTTTACTTAATTAAAGTTCTTGCAGCATTGGTATTTTGGGTCAGCAATGCACCAAGAGAGAAACCTGTTGATACACCACTTGAGGTGTATCAACAGAGGCATAACATCCAAATTGCAAGATGTCCTAGTCCCGCTGTACACTGCATTGGTCTGGCTGCATGTGGAGTATTGTGTGCAGTTCTTCACCCTTCAAAAAGGATGTGGACAGAATAGTGTGGATGCCAACCTCCAAATGGAGCCTGGGATTCTCCTGGAATTACAACTAACCTCAAGAGTACAAAGATCAGAAGTGGACTCCAGGTCATCAAACCTTGTTGAGCTTCCTCCCATCCTCAAATCCTGACTTCCCCAAGCACCACTGTGACGGAATCAAAGGGTTAATGGAGAAGCTGAGGACTCAGAGAGCCCTGAGTCATGTGACCCGAAGGTGGGGGCCAGGGGTGCTCAGAACTCTCAAGTCCTGAGTGACAGCTAACGGCTCAGAGGTTAACTGTCAGAGGAAAAAATGGTCAGAAAGGGGGAGTTGGACTTTGAGTGTGGTGAGAGAGGCTTGGTGTGAAGTGAAGCTCTATATACACTCTGTGAAATCAGCCAGGTGGCTGAGCGTGAGGCATATCTCTAGGTCACGAGTGCTCTCTAAGGAAGAGGAAGGTGACAGAGAGTGTCTAAATGGAGGACCTTAGTGGTCACAGACATATGATACACTGCTCCTAAGAGTTTATAAGGTGGCTGAGGGAGAGCCGTGGGTCTGAGGGAGTCAGGAGAGCTGGGGCTTGTCAAACCAGACAACTCGAGGAACCAGGCTCTCAAAGCCCAAGAGGCCAGCCTGATTTAAGTTTAGGAGAGTGGATTAAAAGAAGAACTGTGTACCCTGAAATAACTCCGAGCATTGTTGGAGGGTCTAGCCGACATACTGTATAGACAATGTTATTCCTACAAGATACAAATTAGCCTCTGTATATACATCCCATCCCCCAGTTAAAGCCTATATTGTAAATAAAGAACTATAGTTTGCTGTTACGTTTATTGAGAACTACATTCAGCTAGGAAGCAAATTGACTCTGATAACCGGTGTGGCTATCGGCGCATTCTTTATACAGGGGTAACAGAAACAATAGAACTTATTCTCACACTTTGGGAGACAGTTGTCTGTTCCCAGGTCTCTTATCTGCAAGGCGGAGGAAGGAACCCTGCTGCTTTGCTCTGGCAATCCAGCTTCAAAGGACACCTGCAGATGCTTCCCAGAGCCTATCAGTCACCCTTCACTGGTTTGGGTTTGTTTGAAATGCAAAGGCATTTGGTTAGTAGGCATAAAGGCAAAAGTACTTGGTTAGTAAACATTTCCAACATGGAGTCAGTCAGGCTAACATTACTAGGTTCAGCATACAGGAAAGTTACAAGTTCTGACACTCTGGTGCCTGTGTGATTGAGAAAGACTTTAAATCTGCAGTGGTCCCCTGCTCCTATACCGTATCAGACCCTCGAAGAGACTAACGTATAGTAGGTGCCCTTGCTGAGGCAGGAGGCGATAGGCTGGCGTCGCCATAGCAGTGTGTGATAACCACCCTCAAATATCCAGGAATTTCCCAAGCCAAAGTTGGCAATCCTACTTTGGCCACTTATTCTTTGTCATCCTCACATAGTTGTGAGGATAAAATTGAGAGAGGGGATACCATGTACTCTTTCCTGAGTTCTTTGGAGGAGGAAAGAGGGAAAAGAAAATATGGTTTTATTATGTGTAGGTGACACAGTGCCTTTTATTTCCATAACAGGTGATCATTCCATTGCCAATATGTGAGTCATCTTTCTTGCTTTCTGCTTTGCATATAGAATAGCTTTTCATTTCATGTTCTATAATTGTTTCTTTTTTGTACACGCACACACACACACACACAGAGTGTCTCTGAATCCTCGATTTATGTGCCCCAGAGCCTCCCAGCCACTCATCTCATTCCTAAATTAAGAGCAAAGATGCTTTCATTTCTCCCCTATTAAGGGGAGGACAGAGCAATTTGCAGGCTTTTATGAGTGGGCTGTGCTTTTATTGATAAGCAGACCAATCCTGTGATTGTGCTAAGCCAGCAGCCACTTTGCCAGCACTAAGACTACTATGACACAGTTACAATTGTATGCACTTCAGGTAACAAAGTAGAATGCCCAAGAAAGATAGCTATGGCAACCAGCAGTAAAGTAGCAAGAAAGTGAGCCACTCTCACAAGGTCACTGGCCTCCATTGTCAGTGATCAGTGATGAAGTTTTCACTCCACTAGTCATGCAGGGAAGAGTTTGGTCAATGCACGGTGACAGTAGGACCCAGTCTGCATCTACTCCCCCACACACTGCATAATCAAGCTGCCAAGAACACTTTGACAATGCCTTCCCTGTCAGAGGCCACCTCTGGTATAGTGGTTAGCTTAATACTCAACAGATACATCCTTTAAGGCTCACCTTGAGCAATGGCATAAACACTCTGGCAGCCCAAGCATAGATAGCAGCTGCCTCCCTCTTTTGCCAGAGAAAAGCAAGAGCCAAGGTTTTACTTTTATTGCATGCGCACAGTTGTTCAGAACAGCACATGTTCTTGGGTATCTATGAAAGGGTTCAAACAAGCTCTTTGCAAGTGTCTGGGGTAGAGGGGGATAGAGGTGAGGTGGGTGGTGACCAGGGTTAAGGCTTTTTCAGTGGTGGTGCCTCACCTGTGGAATGCCCTCCCCCATGAGACTTGTGTGGCACCTACCTTACCTTCTTTAAGGTGCCAGGCTAAAATATTCCCTTTAAATAAAGGGGTTTTTTTTATTTTTCAAATATTTAATGGTCTGCTGGCCCAAATTTTATTTACCTCATTTCAGCCTTCTCAGTGTATATTTTATGTTGTTGTTATGCTCTCACTCGTTTTAATAGTATGGGTCTGTTTATTTGGCTGTTTTTAATGGATATGTTTTAATGGTTTTGTATTATTACTTAGCTCTAAGTCACCTTGAGCGTTATGGAGAGTTATGTAAGTTTCATTAATAAATAAGAAATGTTTGCATCATAGTTAACATAAAACCATTGTGCTAGTTGCTTGTTTGTTTCCAGTCCTACTTCAAGGTGCTGCTTATTACATAACAACCTCTTCATATCCTAGGGCACTGATATTTGTAGGACTGCTTCTCTCAGTACACTTCTGTATGGTAGCTCCACACTTCAGAGCAAGATCTGCTTAAGGTACCACCTTATATGGAGACTCAGTCATCAGATTCAATCACCATCTGTCAAGACCATAGTTTTTTCTACATTGGCCCCTGTCAAATGGCATGGACTTCTTGACTATGTCAGGGAGACCTCAACACTGTGAGTAATCCAACATAATTGCAAGGCAGAACTGTTCAGAAAAGCCTTTCCAAATTATCAGCTGTTGAGCAGCCCAATTGGGATGCTTTTTATGATCTCCAGTTGCCTGAATTAGTTTTGATGTTGTCTTTATTTCAGTTGCTTTGTATTCCAGATATACTTGTTTACAGTATCTTGATACTGGTAGACAGAAAGTCCAGCACCATTTTTTCCTTTTATTACTCCATCATAATCATGTAATGCAAGTGACTAGAACTATACAGTGAGATAAGCTGCTTTGATGCCACCAATGCAGCCTTAATAAAATGGAAAACAAAGAAAATGATGCAGCTTCAATGGCCTTAGCCAATTGGATTCTCAGTTTTAGTGATTAAAGGGATTGTAAGCAGTGCAGTTACAACATATTAAAGAAGTGAGTCCTTATGTCGGCAATATCTTAGGAATCCCATTGTGCCTAGGGAAGAGGTACTGAGAATTTTGGCAAATGTATTCAGCAAGCAAACATACAATTTCCCACAGCCACAATCACTCATGAGCCAAGCCACAGATCAGTCCATCACACCTTTGCCACTTGCCATTAGACTGAAGCACCATCTTGAGCATCATTTCCTTCTGTCTTCTAGTCACTTAAATTTTTACATCTCTGTAGTATGTGAAATTAAATTTTCCCCAGAGTCATGGATGGTTGAGTCAGGTAATTAAATGAGAATGAGGGTGTATGCGAGAGAGAAAGAGACTGAAAGCTATGCATTCCTTGGGAATGTGGGAAACATAAGAACATAAGAGAGGCCATGTTGGATCAGGGCATTGGCCCATCCAATCCAACACTCTGTGTCACACAGTGGCCAAAAAATCAGGTGCCATCAGGAGGTCCACCAGCAGAGCCAGGACACTAGAAAGCCTCCTGCTGTTGCCCCACCCCCGCACCAAGAATACAGAGCATCACTGCCCCAGACAGAGAGTTCCATATATACCCTGTGGCTAATAGCCACTGATAAAACTCTGCTCCATATGTTTATCCAATCCCCTCTAGAAGCCGTCTATGCATGTAGCTGCCACCACTTCCTGTGGCAATGAATTTCATATGTTAATCACTCTTTGGGTGAAGAAGTTCTTCTTTTTATCCATTTTAACCTGACTGTTTAGCAATTTCATTAAGTGCCCACAGGTTCTTGTATTGTGAGAAAGGGAGAAAAGTACTTTCTCTACCTTCTCTATCCCATGCATAATCTTGTAAACCTCTATCATGTCACCCCTCAGTCGACATGTCTCCAAGCTAAAGAGCCCCAAGCGTTTTAACCTTTCTTCATAGGCAAAGTGTTCCAATCCTTGAATCATTCTAGTTGCCCTTTTCTGGACTTTTCCCAATGTTATAACATCTTTTTTGAGGTGTGGTGACCAAAATTGCATACAGTACTCCAGATGAGGCCACACCATCAATTTGTACAGGGGCATTATGATACTGACTGATTTGTTTTCAGTTCCCTTCCTAATGATTCCCAGCATACCGTTGGCCGTTTTTATTGCAGTCGCACACTGTTTCAACATATTCAGTGAGTTATGTTCCATGACCCCAAGATATCTCTTTTGGTCAGCCTCTGCCAGTTTGAACCCCATCAACTTGTATTTATATTTAGGATTTTTGGCCCCAATGTGCATTACTTTGCACTTGGCCATGTTGAACCTCATTTGCCACATTGATGCCCACTCGCCCAGCCTCGACAGATCCCTTTGGAGTGCCTCACAATCCTCCCTGGTTCTCACCACTCTGAATAATTTAGTGTCACCCGCAAACTTAGCCACTTTGCTGCTTACTCCCAATTTTAAATCATTTATGAACAAATTAAAAAGCATTGGACCCAGTACTGAGCCCTGCGGTACCCCCCTGCTTACCATCCTCCACTGTGAAAATTGCCCATTTACTCTTGCTGTTTCCTATTAATTAGCCAGTTTCTGGTCCATGAGAGGATTTGTCATTTTACCCCATGCATATATGTGTATGTGAATCAAACACACTGAAAAAGATCAGTAGCCAATAATATTGATCAGACAGACCATATGGCAATAACTTTTTTTAAAAAAAAATTGTCCAATATTTATATATGATTGTTTTTGTTCATTTATAATTTACACATTTGTCAGGAAGGGCATTGGGGGTCTTAATATACACTGTGTACACATGGAAAGTAACTTGCCCAACAGGCCTAACCTGCATGTGAGCACCCAAAACTGCCCAGTGAAAGTTCCTTGCTCTCAATGGGTGAACAGGAAATGAGTCAAACAGATAGGTTTGGGGGCATCTTGTGCCCTCATGTTGATTGACCTTCTTAAAGACAGTACAGAGCAGCATCTAAAATACTTTGATGCTGGAGAAATACATAGATTAATTAGCATAAATTGGCATGACAAATGCTTACTAATGTATATAAATAGCATGTGAGAGAATTTGTCCTGGACTGTACCATGTCAGATTGCAAGAATACATATTTGAATATTCTCCCATGTTAGAAAAAAAATCTTCCTGCACATCGAAAACTATCATGTTAGGAGGAATCTTTTTTCATAATCTTCCCCTTGACAAGGTAGTTTTCCACATGCCCAATGGGAATTTTTATCTGGAGGAAGCATCCCAAAGTGTAATTCCCCATCTGCAATCTGAAATGGTACAGTCCAGGGACGACTGTTCTATAGTCTACTTCTACTGCACAGTAGACGTAGACTGCAAGTGAACTGAAACAGAAAGGAGGCACAGATGGTACAGTTTTAGGTTTATGCTGTGCTTCAGAGTCAAGATGCCTTTCCTTGCGCCAGTTTAAGAGGTTCTTAATTTTGAAAATGAGAAGAGCTGGCACTTTAAGCATGCCTGAAAGTATTGTACTCTGACATGAAAGTTCTCAGTGAGTGATAAGTAGTTCCTCATAGGTGAGAAAAAGCCACTTTGTACTTACTCCAAGATCTTATTAGCATTTTTCTTTATTGCTTTAATTTACCGAAACTGGGGCATGACATTTCTCCTGGCTACGTCTTGGGTCAGGCTGACTGGTAAAATTCCATTTATTTTCTGCCACACTTGCAAAACGTTAAGATAATCTCTTCTCTTGATGACTGCCAAATAGAAGCTATTGGCCATCTGTACCAGCAATTACTTCTGTTAGCCTTGTGCAACTATTGGCGTTTGATCATAGTTGCTTCTGGATCTATTCACAAAGCCTCTCTCCATCTGCACATGTGCACAATAGCCACTGAAGGCCCAATCTTGTGAGCAGTTACTTGAGAATAAACCATACTGAAGTCAAGTAGACTTTATTGTAAGTGAACACATGTATTTATGAGGAATTAAACTGCTTTGCAATTGCATGGTAGCTCTGGTGGTGGAGTTTCATTTCCTTGCTTCATGGAAGCTTTTGCATGTGTGAAAGCCTCCGCATATGACTCTACCAGAGGTCATGAATGGCTGAGTCAGGTCATTAAATGATATTGGGGAGAGGGATACATTTTCAATGAAGCTGTGGAAACTGTACATGTGTGAATAATGTTCATAGTATGGACTTAAATAAACACCAAATAGTGTGTGTGGGGGGAGGAGAGCTTAATGCACATTTATAATTTCTGACTGACTATTGATTTCCTTACTGTTTATTTATACCATTGGTTGTCATGTATCATGTAGAGGCAAAAAGGTCTACAGGAAAGGTAGAAAGTAGGATTGCCATCAGGTTCTGTAAGAATGTACATGCATGAAATACAATCAAGTATTTATTGTATTCATTTATACCCCACCTTCCTTGTTAGCTCAAGTTGGCTTACAAACCAGTTAAAACTTAACAATTCAAAACCAATAGAATAAAATACCAGATAGCCTACACTGCGCAGAGATGTCAAACATCTGGTCTGGGGGCCAAATTAGGCCCTTGGAGGGCTCCTATCCAGCCCCCGAGCAACTGGCTATCATCTGCTTCCTTCTCCTTCTCTCTTGTTTTCTTCTGTGTAACAGCTTGTTTTGCAAGGCTTGCTCAATCATACAGGAGCTACAGAGGAAATCCTCTATTTTCTCCATTGGCTGAGGCTCCTCCATTGAGGATGAAGGGTAGGGAAGGAAGAGCTTGCTTTGCCAGGCTCTCTCAATCGCACAGCAGAGCTACTGAGCCAAGCCTCTCTTCCTTCTATTGGTTGAGGCTCCTCCCCCTCCTGGTCCCCTGGGAAAGGTAGGAAAGAGTCAGAGCTTTCTTTGCCCAGTTCCCTGGATCCCATGAGAGAAATACAAAGAAAGCACATTTAAGACCAATTAGTGCTAATGTTTTAAGCATGTTTTAAGTTTAAAAAAAATTAATTGTGTTTGTCTATGTCCTTTATAAAGTTTATATCTCTGCTATCTAATCTGGCAGAGACTGACCAAGAGAGAGATCTTGGGGTCGTGGTAGATAACTCACTGAAAATGTCAAGACAGGCAGGCAAATCACCATATGGTCCAGATGGCATACATCCAAGAGTTCTGAAAGAACTCAAAGTTGAACTTGTGGATCTTCTGACAAACATATGTAATCTTTCATTGAAATCTGCCTCCGTTCCTGAGGACTGGAAGGTAGCAAATGTCACCCCCATCTTTAAAAAGGGTTCCAGAGGAGATCCGGGAAATTACAGGCCAGTCAGTCTGACTTCAATACCGGGAAAGTTGGTAGAAACCATTATCAAGGACAGAATGAGTAGGAACATTGATGAACATGGGTTATTGAGGAAGACTCAGCATGGGTTCTGTAAGGGAAGATCTTGCCTCACTAAACTTTTACAGTTCTTTGAGTGGGTGGAGAAACATGTGGACAAAGGAGACCCAATAGATGTTGTTTACCTTGACTTCCAGAAAGCTTTTGATAAAGTTCCTCATCAAAGGCTCCTTAGAAAGCTCAAGAGTCATGGAGTAAAAGGACAGGTCCTCTTGTGGATCAAAAACTGGCTAATTAATAGGAAGCAGAGAGTGAGTATAAATGGGCAGTCTTCGCAGTGGAGGACGGTAAGCAGTGGGGTGCCGCAGGGCTCAGTACTGGGTCCCATGCTCTTTAACTTGATCATAAATGATTTGGAGTTGGGAGTGAGCAGTGAAGTGGCCAAGTTCACAGATGACACTAAATTGTTCAGGGTGGTGAGAACCAGAGAGGATTGTGAGACACTCCAAAGGGATCTGTTGAGGCTGGGTGAGTGGGCGTCAAAATGGCAGGTGAGGTTTAATGTGGCCAAGTGCAAAGTAATGCACATTGGGGCCAAGAATCCCAGCTACAAATACATTATGGGGGTGTGAACTGACAGAGACTGACCAAGAGAGAGATCTTGGGGTCATGGTAGATAACTCACTGAAAATGTCAAGACAGTGTGTAATTGCAATAAAAAAGGCCAACGCCATGCTGGGAATTATTAGGAAGGGAATTGAAAACAAATCAGCCAGTATCATAATGCCCTTGTATAAATCGATGGTGCGGTCTCATTTGGGATACTGTGTGCAATTCTGGTCAGCGCACCTCAAAAAGGATATTATAGCATTGGGAAAAGTCCAGAAAAGGGCAACTAGAATGATTAAAGGGTTGGAACACTTTCCCTATGGAGAAAGGTTAAAACGTTTGGGGCTCTTTAGCTTGGAGAGACGTCGACTGTGGGGTGACATGATACAGGTTTACAAGATAATGCATTGGATAGAGAAAGTAGAGAAAGAAGTACTTTTCTCCCTTTCTCACAATACACGAACTCGTGGGCATTCAATGAAATTGCTAAGCAGTCAGGTTAAAACAGATAAAAGGAAGTACTTCTTCACCCAGAGGGTGATTAACATGTGAAATTATATATATATAATTTTATATATAATATATATAATTTTTTTGGCCACTGTGACACAGAGTGTTGGACTGGATGGGCCATTGGCCTGATCCAACATGGCTTCTCTTATGTTCTCTTATGTTCTTAAATAGATACACATATGGCCCAGCCCAACATGGCTTGGCCCGACAAGGTCTCATTTATGTCAGATCCGTCACTCGTAACAAATGAGTGGCACCCCTGGCCTACAGTCTCTATTTCATTAAAAGTCCAGCCTAATAGAGTGGCCTTACAGCACCTGCTGAAAATATCTAATGGCTGCACTTCCCTCAGCCATTCCACAAAGTGGGAGCTACAATGGAAAATACATGGGCTGTGGCTGAAGCCAGGCGGGACGCTTGAAATGAAGGAATAGCCAGAAGGTCACAGCCTGAAGATCATAGTTGGCATGTGAGGACATGTGGGAGGAGACAGTCCTTTTATATGGGTGCTAGGCCATGAAGGGCTTCAAAGATCACAACCAGCACCTTGAATTGAACTGGAAATGAACTGTTAGCTAATATAGCTGTTTAAAGATGAAATATGTTACCAGCAGCTAGCCATTGATAAAATGGGAGCTTTGGGGGACAATGTACAAAACAATTGAATAATAACTTTCCTTCTATCCAGAATTACCCTCATTGTTGCTCTTTCTCTGTTAATGTACAACTGGAAACAATGAACCCATTTTTAACCATCATTTTAAGTTTTGTTTTAAAGCAGCTACAGAATTTGGGAATATTTTCTCCATGATTGGTAATATTTTCCTGGAAAGCATGTAGGAGATTTGACAACACGTAGTACAAATTTGAAACAGGACAATTGGATGCATTGCAGAATGTAGAAAGCTGAAGTGATGCTTATATCAACACTTGTGCCATTTTTCATACTCCAGCCATGCCCTGTATTTACAGTCCATTTCTCTGTTTTCTACAAAACAAATCAGTATGAAAATCCATAAATATTTACATTGTCATTTTAGCCAAATAGCATTACCTCTGTATTAACAGTATTTTAAAATATTAAAAATCTTCATATTGGATCATTTGTCTGAAATCTCTCACTCCACTCAGCCAGTTAGCTTCTATTCAATGGAACAAGCTACTGTTAAGTAATCAAACACTTCAGCTGAATAAATGAAGCTGCCTTTTGCTAAGTCAGGCTCTCAGTCCATCTGCCTCAGTCCTGTCTGCTTGGACTGGCAGTGGGTCTCCAGCATTTCAGGCAGGGAAAGGCATTTTCCAACTCCTGCTGAGTCTTTCACTGGAGAAACCAAAGGAAAGGCTTGAGGAGAAAGGGTAGAAGTAAATCTCTTCTTTATGAAGCAATAAGATATGAATTTTAATCAGTAGCAGTACTGTGATATATAAGTTAACACACTCCTGGTTGCAGAATAGAATTTAGGACAAAATGCATTTCAACAACATTTTTAAATCAGTGGTTGTTTATTGTAAAATAGGAATAAAACATTCTACTATATATTTAAAAAATGCACAGAAGAAAACATATATATAGACAGGGGTCTTATAGCCTCACTATATCTTTTATAGAATACCCACAATATTTTTTAAAACAAAACAATATGCTGATAAACTATAGCTATCCTATTAAAACATGTATACCCAATACTCATTTTACATACTAATTTTAAATTAAACAGGTACACCCAGTATTCATTTTACATATTAATTTTCAAAAAAATGGCATGATTAATTAATCCACCGAATATTTCAGTGGAAATGATCACAGGAAATGATCAAATCTTAAAAGGATACAAATATTTTACAACACTGGTTTGTCTTCACCTTGTTTAAAAAAGAACATATTTTCAAATTTCTTAAACAGTCAAAAATCCAGGCTCTCATGGGAATCCTGAAGACACCCTGTCTCATTTTAATTAGCTTATCCAAGTTTTTTTTAACAGCATGCAGACTTTTCAATGGCATAATTCAGCCCTGAGAAAATGGGGTTTTTTTATTGCTCAGTAATTCTAAAGATACATCCTTACAGATAAAAAAGCCCTACCCAGTTTTGGCCCTAGGGCACATGGTGCCCCAGGCAGGCTCCCTGCCAACCACCACCCCCCTTCGCCATGTCGTAGTCCATTGTGCCCCCCCCCAATCGATCATAAGGCAGTGTCATGTGTGCAGTAGTGCTACTATTTTTCCCCCTTGCCTGCAGGGTTTCTGTGCCTTCATGAGCAGTGTGATGAGAAGAACAGGTAACTTTTCTCTTCTTCACAATCTGCATGTGAGAAAATCTCACTGAATTTTTCCTTGACTTACTGCTGTTGGTGGCTTAGCACCTGACCAAAGCAAATGCTAGCACTGTAACCTATAGGCCCGAGGCCAGCCCTAGGGTACATAGTGCCCCAGGCAGCTTCACCGCCCCACTGCCCCCCGGTACAGCACCCCCCATGACATCTTGCCCCCCCCCCACGGTGCCTCCTCCTCCCTTGAGGGATGAGGGAGGGAGAAGGAGGCAAATAGGGATTTGCCTAGGGGGCAGGGTGGGGGGTGGCCGAATTTAGTGCCCCTGCCCTGCCGGTGCCTTAGGCAAATGCCTAGTTTGCCTAGTGGGCAGGCCAACCCTGCATAGGCCTTCTGTCTTCTATCATCCAAAGTGTAGAGCAAGGGTTTCAAACTCATTTATTAGGAGGGCTAGATCTGACATATATGAGACCTTGTTGGGCCGGGCCATGGTGGGTTCATACAATGTAATGCCAGGTAGCAGAGATATAAATTTTATAAAAGACACAGACAAACACAATTAGATATATTATAGAATTACAGAATTATAGAGTTGGAAGGGACCTCCAGGGTCATCTAGTCCAATGCCCTGTACAATGTCGGAAATTCACAAATACCTCCTCCCCTCCAAACCCTGCTTTATTATTTTAAATACAAACTTGCTGAAAACATTAACACTTTTGCAATATTTCATTGCTGATGCCCCCATGCTGCCTAGAGTGGGGAATCTACAAAACTAAACTGGAGTGTTTGTCTACAAAACTAGAATCTTCCCCAGAAAAATAACTACAACTACGACAAGGCAGTGCAATAATAGAGAGACAGCAATGTATATTGGTCAGCCTATTATTTGGGAGGCTTAGGTTCAAAATACCCAGTATATAAAAGGAAATGTGCTTGGTGAAGTTGGTCTGGACAGACACTTTTGGTCTTAAAGGTGCAACTTGACTCCTACTCTCAGCCTAACCCACTTCTATGGCTTGTTTCACACACAGAGAGATGCTCGGTAGCAATGCTAGGGGGAGGGGGGTGTGGGCCCTGGTTGTACCCAGAACTGCAGCATAACAAGCCCCGGAAAAAGAAAGAGAGAGGAACAAGGCGCAGGAAAACCCATACCTTAAAATAAATGTTGTTGGTCTTTAGGTGGCATGCCGGTGGCCTCGAAACTTAGCTTTACACACAAAGAGAGATGCTGGAAGGGAGGAAGCAGAGCCAGCTCTTATCTTGAAGAAAGTGTCTTATTTAGGTGCCGGTGGTGTTACCTCAACCAACTTTTTATTGGGGAATATTAATATTTCTTAGCTCAAAATGGCAAGTGTACAAGAGGTGAGGTGTAGCAGGATCTCTGTCAATGTTTACAGAGATAAACCACTGAAAATCCTTTGGTAAAATTAATGGATTTTATTATAGGAAATGATTTTCAAATAGTTACATCCCATTCAAATAATTTTCAAGCATTCAAGAGAATTACAGAGGTTAGCTGAATAAATGTGTGTGGGGGGGTATACAATACCTAGTTCTTGCTGAGTAGGCTTAGTCAGAGGAAACACGAAGCCTCTTGAGAAAAGGGTGGGGGGTGAAGGCAGGAAGGGATAGAGGGAGGGAAGGATGCCAAGGAGGATGGGAAGGTATACGAAGCTAGGAAGAATGCTAGGAAGCTGGGAAGAGTGCTAGGAAGGTACTCTTGACAGGTGGGGTGACCTGTTTTCTAGGGTCAGTTACATCACATCAAGAGGTCCAATTATCCAATGGAGAAGTAGAGTGTCAAAAACCTAAATACCCAATAGAAAATCAGAGTCATATTCAAACATCCAATAAAAACAGGGTGTCATACACACATACCCCCAAAAGAGGAATCTTAATTAGTTTGACCAAATGGGTTTATGGCCCTGTTTTTGCCAATGCTGGTTCCTTTGAAGCTCACCAAAAGTGATAGATTTCTCCCTACATGTTAGGATGGATAGCCATTCATCAAGTGTTCAGGAGATTGGTTAACTCTGATAGCTTTTAGCAGTAATTAAAGAAAAATAGAAATTCTATAGAGCTCAGATTCCCTGGCAGAAATGTGAAACCAGATTACAGATATGGCACACATTCACACAACAATATGGCCCTTTGGCCTTTAACCTTTCTGTTTCTGCTGTCTTTCCTGAGGAATAGCAGACCATACATACAGACCATTTGTTTATATGTTGCTGGTTTTATGTTTTGGGACCAGGCTTGAAAGAGGTCACCACAAGGAGTGAAGGAATTTTTACAGCTTTGTCCACTATGTCCCTCTCTGGGCCTGGAGTTGTTCATTTCCAGGATCAGCAAAACGGATGCTCTTTAGCCTTTTAGCACAGCCAAGATGTCTGCCCAGCCTGTAAACCAGACTTGACATCCTTCCAGCCTGCCCAGGGCCTAGATTGAACCAAATTTGCCTCTCCTACGCGCAAAAGAGACCATTCCCATTCAGATTGCCGTGTAATATCCATATTCTCGGGTTATATTGCAATATCACATTCCAGGAGTGCATTGTTTGGGTCCACGGTTTCAGCGGGATCAAAACTGCTTCACTCACAGAGAGAGATGCTGAGAAGGGGAGGAGGCAGGTGGGGAGGGGAGGATGAGAGGAGGAAGCAGAGTCGGCTCTTATCTTGAAGAAAGTGTCTTATTTAGGTGCCAGGGGACTCAAAACAGCTTCATGCACAGAGAGACAAGCTGGGAAGGGGAAGAGGCAGGTGTGTGGGGGAGAGAGGGGAGGAGGAAGCAGAGCTGGCTCTTATCTTGAAGAAAGACGCTGGGAAGGGGAAGAGGTGGGAGGAAGAAGCAGTTCCGTCTAACTTAGGTGCCGGTGGACTCAAAGCTTAGTGGGGCATGGAAGAGGCAGGCAGAGAGAGGAAGCAGAGTGAAAAGTTGTTCTGGCGGCTGCTCAAAAAGCAAGGCAAGACTGTGGCTGGACAGTTGCTTTCTGGGCCTCAGCCCCTCCAGTTCTCACTGCTGCACAGAGCAGCATAAGGCTCTGCCCCCCTGTTCCTTCTCTCTAATGGG
Organism: Heteronotia binoei; assembly: GCF_032191835.1. Classification (NCBI taxonomy): domain Eukaryota; kingdom Metazoa; phylum Chordata; class Lepidosauria; order Squamata; family Gekkonidae; genus Heteronotia; species Heteronotia binoei. Next base: position 101,318,237 of record NC_083224.1, read on the forward strand.
GGGGAGCTCGGGGCGAGGTTGTGTTCTCTCACGGGCTGAATTGAGAGCCTTTGCAGGTCGGTATTGGCCCGTGGGCTGGACGTTTGACACCCCTTGTGTAGAGATTACTAACCTCATCCCAAAATAATATACTTCTTAAATCTTTTTTATGCTGTATCAGAATTAAAAGCAATGCAGAGTCTGACAACCCAGCCTTGTGAGACCTAGTGATGGTCTTGAATGAAACATTGGCCCACTCTTTTATGGATTCATGCTGCTACAGCAAATTTCACAAACAAGTAATCTTTTATACAGGCTTACTCAGAAATAAGTCCCACTATATTCAAAGGAGCTTTCTCCCAGATAAGTGCACAAGTTTGTATTGTGAATCACTCATTTGCTAGTGTGGTTTGGGTTTAAGGACAACAAGGGGCAATACATGGCCAGAAGGACCAAACTGTAGTGAAACAGGGGAATAGGAAACCTCCTGGTATTGTGATCTCCTCGGAACAGTCTCTTATAAAAACAAAAATGTTACACTCCCTCTCTCATCCATGTGAATGCTCCTTTACCACTTTTGTTAAATTGCTTTCAAGTGACTAAAGTGTTATTTTTAAACTTGTGCATGCATGAAGAATTCACAAAGAAATTTAGAGCATTTACTTATAAGGCATAATTGCTATGCCATCTTGCAATTCATTGCATAAAGAGTTAACTTCTATATAACCCATGGCTCACCAAGCTGAATGCTGCCCATCAGTGCTGTGCTGGGACCCTCCAGATAATTGAGCACTCCTAGGCAGTCCTAGACAGGTGACAAAAATGGGTTTCCTGAGCCATCATAAGTGACTGGTGTACTTCATTTGCCTTGATGCAACACAAATTGTGCAGTCCTTCTCGGTTTTATTTATGTATGACATTTTAAATCCACCTAATTCCCTCAAAGGTTGTTCTAGTCACTTGCTATCATTCTCACATACCTCCGCCCCCATCCCAGCTTCTGGCTAAAAGCTGAAGGCTCCATTATGAATGATGAAAAAGCCAGCATAGAGAGGGAATGATGAGTCCCCCAAAAAACCCATTCCTATCAGAGCTTTTGCAATCTGAGAGTTCATTTCACAATGTTCCTTTTTTCTCTCAATACACATTTTCTGCACAACATGAGACCAGGGTACCAGTGGAGCTGGCTATTCGATTCAGCTTTTGGAAGAAAGATCCCCAGTCTTCCCACTCCTACATCCATTCCTTCAGCCCTTTGTCTGATATTCACAAATTGACTTGAATTTGGAATGTGCTTATCTCTAAAACAACTTGCATTGAAAGAGGCATCTCTGCCACAGGCATGGAAGACTACTAAAAATAGACCTAGGAGACGTGATGAGGCATGGCAGGATGCCAGAGGAAATACCTAAGGTGTATTATCCACAGTTTCTCTGTCTGCCTTGCTTCCTCAGCTGCTCTCTGCTGAAAGGACATCTCCAATCTTGTGTACCCCATTAAAGGAGTGAAAAACATTTTAGAGCAAACAGGCACTGAGTTTCAGAGTCTCCATTTTAATAACCTTCATGCTATGATCTCTGCTGCAGCATTCAGCACCAGCTGCTCCAGGGATAATCCGGCTCAGAGTAGGAAGACACCACTTTCATTTTTGGCATAATCCTTATTGGAATAAGAATAAGTGAGAATGTGCTGAGTCACAGTCCAGAGATGTACTAAAACAGGGGTGGGGAACCTCTGTCCCAAGAGCTGTATGCGGCCCTCAAGGTCACTTGGTGTGGCCCTTGGGGATTGCTGGGCTGAACCGAGCTATGTGGCAGCCTCTCTGCGGCCTGGCTGGCCAGCAAGGATCGTGGGGCCCAGCCACACTTTGCAGCAGCCTCCACAGAGCCAGGCAGGGATCACAGGGCCCAGAGGTACTGGGCAGCAGCCTCCCTGGGGCCTGGCTGGCCGGCCAGAATTGCTGCAGGGCCTGGAAAAGTTATTGTCACAGTTCAGTTTGCACTTGATTATCCCAAATGGTGTGGCCTAATATGCTAATGAGTGTGTGACCTAATATGCTGGTATTAGGGGATGTGGTCTAATATGCTACTGCTGGACCTATGTATTTGCCTAGGGCGGTGGGCCGTGTGTGTTTGAGCATGCCAGATTAGACTCTCCCCACATGACTTCAAATAGAAAAAACAGTACAGTACAACAAAAACTGTGTTTATTTTGCTACATCAAGAAATTGGCCAAAATCGGATTTGTAATTCAGAATATTTGTCTGTTGCTTAAACACATGCATACAAATTAGCAGATTAGCCAACAAAATAGTCTTTGTGATGGTTACTATGTCGATTGCTGGGGCTTTGGAATTGCTGAGTTCCATCAGTCACAAGCTAACTCAGACAATTGTCCAGGGTCCTGAAAAAAAAACTGCAGACATATCTTTTTATCACAGCATTTCACAGCTGGTGACAGTGCATGTGTGTGTGGGATTTTTCTCCCCCCTTCCACCTTTTGGGGATGTTCAGCATTTTCACCTACCTGACTGAAGGACAACTCTTCCTTTGTCACCACAGTTAGACACACAAAAAAATAATATTTTTAAATGTTATTGTGATCAAAACAAATGGGAAAGCTAATAACAACAATAAGAAATTGCAGTAGTTTTCTTTTTTTCATGACTTAATAAATCAGTGCACATCCCATGTTCCAATGGTGTGGGGCAGGATATCATTAGTAATGGACGCACAATACCACTTCTAGTATACTAGCTAGGAAATTCTGCAGCAGTAGATCATTGTCCTATGTGGCAGGTGACAATTGAAGGCTAAAGTAATGTCGATGTGAACCAACTAGAGCAGAGGTGTCAAATATGAGGGCCGGATCAGGCCCCCTGAGGGCTCCTATCAGGCCCCCGAGCAACTGACTGTCATCTGCTTCCTTCTCTCTCTTTGCTTCCTTCTGAACCACAGCTTGCTTTGCCAGGCTTGCTCAATTGCACAGGAATTACAGAGTGAAGCCTCTATTTTCTCCATTGTCTGAGGCTCCTACTTTGGGAAGGAGGGGGGAGGGACAGCTTGCTTTGCCAGGCTCTTTCAATTGCACAGCAGAGCTACTGAGTCACGTCTCTCTTCCTTCTATTGGTTGAGGCTCCTCCCCCTCCTGGTCCCCTGGGGAAGGAAGGAAAGAGCCAGAGCTTCTTTTGCCCAGTTCCCTGGATCCCGTGGGAGAAATAAAAAGAAAGCATTTTAAGACCAATTAGTGCTAATGTTATAAGCATGTTTTAATTTAAAAAAAATCTTTTTATGTGTCTGTGCGCTTTATACAGTTTATATCTATGCTACTTAATCTTAAATAGATACACACATGGCCAGGCCCAAAATGGCCCAGCCTGACATGGTCTCATTTATGTCAGCTTTGTCCCTCATAACAAATGAGTTTGACACTCCTGAACTAGAGATCTGTTCCCATCGTAGTGCCTGAAAGACCCAATTTTCATCATTTGGCTGTCACTCACTGCTGTGATCCTCACTGAGAATTCAGTCTTTTTGAGGCAGCTATTAAGTTCTTGAGCTACCAGATAATTCTTCCTCAGCAAAGTGAGCATGATATAAATGACTTTGTGATGGAGTCTGCTTGCTTGTCCTGAATCACAGACTCACCTGCAGTCCTAGAGGGACCACCTGAGTGTGAATGACCAAACTATCCAAATGGATACTTAAAAAAAGCATAAACAGCTGTTGATTACTGTAAGCAGCATGGCCATTCAAACTCCAATAACTTTTAAATCACCCTTGGAGTTTATACAATCTGGCAGTGACTGCTATGGGATGGTAACGAAATAACTCCCCCAAGGTCAGAAGAAACAGGTGCTGGCTACATTTCCAAAGTGGAATTCTTATGTAAAATCTGGATGAAATATATGAGCACAATGAATAGTTGTGTGCTGCAGATTCACTCTGGGAAAGGGAAGAAATTGATAATCTGGTCTGTGTTGCTAATAACTCTCCTAGGTTTCTGATACAGGAAAGAAGTAAATCTCTAAAATCCCACACTGAATCATGACCTTGCAGTGCATAAGCAAACTCTGTCTGTATATTCCTGTCAGATGTGCTTATATTTATTCCTTGGCATAGAAAGGGAGAAAGTTATATCTGAGAAGCCACCTAATCTAAAGTTGAATGCACCTTGATTGAGTGTAATGAGAAAATAGAAAGCACATGGCCAAGGGCTGATAAGAAATCTGTCATCTCTTACCTGAGAAGCTTAGCTGTAGGATTTAGGCTCCATCAAGAAGAGCACGGAGAGCCTTCTTCCAAATACTGCCAGTCACTTTTCCGTTTCTATCAAGAAATAGTTGGAAGCTTAAGGAAGTTTCTGTCAGGATCTGACTGCCTCATCACACCATCGGTGTGAATAAAAGACAGCAGAATGCCATGTGTACAGGGCTTCATTTCAAAAGGATGACAAGGTGAAGACATTATGCTTAACTTTGTCTGCTTTCACATGGGGATTTTTCCCACATAGACAGTATCTGAGGCAAAGGAGAGTATCCAGATGGCATCATGCCCAATCTGTACTTATCTGGGTCTCACTCCCCCACTTTACTCCAGAGATTCCTCCCCCCCCCCCCGAAGTAAAGGCAAAAACACGGGTGGAGTCAGGGGTCATTTCATAGAAATAGAGGTGCCAGAGCTGATTAGCACAACTCATTTGCATATGCCATACACCCCTGACATCACCGGAAAGTGTACTAAGTTATATCAGCTCAGCATCTACCTTAAAATGCTTCTTGAATTATAATTGTCATAATAAAACCTTACTCCCATCACACTTTTAAAATTTTCTCCTCTGTGGCCACAGTGGCATGATGAAGATTTCCATCTCTCTCTTTTATAGGTTTTGGTTATTTTCTCATTTGTTGTGGGGAAAAATATTTGAATGTTTGTCAGATCTTTGAGATCAGCAAAATTCTCACAGGGGGGTTGAACAATGCAGCCCAGAAGCAAGTATTTGCAGGGGAGACAAAGAAAGAGCACAATAAAATGTAGAGGTTCTGGAGCTCCATTCCTGTGACCTCCTACCCAAAATGAGGCCTGGATGGAGTGTCTATCCAGATACCCCTCATAGGCCAAGATGGATAGGGAGCAGAGCTAAGCTCCATCTTTAAAATAGGAGAACTAAGTTTTTCATAATCTAGGTCTCTCCCAGATCCTAGTCTCACGTCCTAACTACTATACCACACTGGGTCTCCAGTGTGTATCCCTGTCTGGAAGTAGCCTTTATGGGGATTTTATTCTAGTTGGAGTTTATTCTCAGCACTACCCAAGCTGTTAAAAGAGCTCTCTTAAAGCAATATTGCAGCCATGTGAAGACTAGATTGGAAGTACATTTCTGTTCTTTGTCAATCATTTTTAGCCAGACACTAATAATTGCTAGACAGTTGCTGTATAAAATAGATTTTTTGTTGTTATGGGGCTTGGAACAGTTTGTGTAATCCAGGGATGGCCAAACTTGCTTAATGTAAGAGCCACAAAGAATGAACATTAGATTTTTGAGAGCTGCAAGGAATGAACAAATATTACACAGTTATCATTATTAAAACTCTCAGACTTTCTGATACATACTTTAAATGTAACAGAGCATTGAACCGACCTAGAGATACTCTGACTTTCTAGACTGGTGGGATGTAACCTGCATAGGGTTGCTAAGTCTAACTGAGAAAATACCTGGGGACTTTGGGGGTGGGGCCAGGAGACTCTCCCATTCCATAAAATAAATAAAAATACAGCAGTGCAGTCCCCCTGAATACAGTCTTCATTCCCTCATCCCCCCAGTAACTGGCTGCACTTCCACTGGCTGTGGGGGCAGGGCTTCCACCCACTGGCCAACTGACTGGGGGAGGGAAGGAGCCTGCAAAATCAGGGGATCCCCTGCTGGATTTGGCAAGGATCTCTTCGAACTGGGGAAATGGGCATTAAAATGGCAAATAAGATTCAGTGAAAGCAAGTGTGATGCATATTGGGGCAAATCATCCCAGCATCACCTATAAGTAGTAAATAGCCCCCTGTGTGTCATGGGCTGGGGCCGGGTCAGGCAAAGTCCAGGGGTAGTCCAAGGTCTGTAGCCGGTGAGCAAAGAGGGTCCAGGGCGCCAAAACCAAATCGCAGTCCAGGTATCGCAGGTCAGAGGTTCAGAAGCCGAAGTCAGGGGGTCCAGAAGTCAAAGCCAAAGTCAGGGGGTCCAGAAGCCAGAGTCAAAAGCCGAAGTGGATGCTAGAATGTCAGGTAAGTGACTAGTTGCTTCCACAAAGCCTCCTCCCAAAGCCCACAGCTATATAGCCCTCTGCTGTCTGTTGCCTATTTGGGCTAATTGCTGGCTCAGAGAGGCAGCCAGGATCCTGTTGAGACTCAAGCATCCTCACTTCTAGAAGGGCCAGAATCCTTTCAAAACTCAGGGCTCAGGGAGCGTCTTGCTTGTGAGCGTGCCGCCATCCTCCAATCCCTGAGGTCCTGACGAAGGCGGTCACGCACACGAGCCACTCGAGAGGGTGAGGCAGGGGGGCTTGGATCTTCTCCAGCAGGAGGCAGGGGCACTGGTGCAGGTGGCAGGGGCACAGTTTCTTCTGCAGGCTCAGCTTCTTCTGCAGGGTCCCCAGTACCCATGACACTGTGCATAATTAATGAAGGGGGCATGGCCAGTGATGTCACTTCTGGTGACAGCACTGGAAATGGTATCAACTCCATGCATAATTAATGAAGGGGGCTTGGCCAGTGATGTCACTTCCGGTGATGTCACTGGAAACTGTGTCAACCATGCATAATTAATGAAGGGGCGTGGGCGGTGACTTCACATCTGGTGACGTCACCAGGAACTGCGTCATCAGGGTCATGACCCTAATGACATCACCCAGGTCATGACCCCACCCCCACGTGACCTACCCCCACCAATCACCATCTATGCCCCGCCATGACGTAGCTAGCCCGCATATTTAATCACTTAAGCACCTCCTCCAGGAAATGACCTTACTGACTCACACCACATGACATAGCCAGGCCAATCAGCGTCTACATCCACCCCGCTGTGACACAGTTACCCCGCATATTTAATTAATTAAGCACCTCCTCCAGGAAATGACCTTACTGACTCACACCATGTGGCATAGCCAGGCCGATCAGCATCTACATCCACCCCGCTGTGACGTAGCAACCCTGCATATTAATTGAGCAGGCCGGAAATCACATGTGTAGCCCCCTCCCCTGCCCCCTTCTCCAATGCCACCCACTGCAGCATCATTGAACTTCCGCCTGTGGCACCCCACCCCGGAAATTGGGGGCCGCCACTGAGAATTTATTTTATTTTTATTTACATTAAACTTTTATCCCGCCCTCTCCGCAAGCAGACTCAGGGCGGCTTACAACAGTCATTTACAAAATTTAAAACAATAAGTCAATAAAATCTATAAAACATTAATACAATTAAAATTTAAACACTATTCCACGGTGCTGTACCATTACTATGTTGGCAGTTCTGCTTTTCAGACGGTTGGTCACTGGGAACTCTAGCTGATGTCAGGTGGCAGCTCTCTCTCAGTTTAAGCATCAAAGGCCTGTCGAAATAATTCGGTCTTACAGGCCCTGCAGAATGTAGGAAGGTCCCGCAGGGCCTTTATGGCCTCCGGGAGAGCATTCCATAACTCTGGTGCTGCCACCCTAGTTCATGTCAAATGCAACCTGGTCTCCTTTGGTCCAGGGGTGGACAGCAGATTTTTTGTCCCTGAACGCAGTGCTCTCTGGGGGATATATGGGGAAAGGCGGTCCCACAGATAAACAGGTCCCTAACCATAAAGGGCTTTAAAAGTCAATACCAACACCTTAAAATGGATTCGGAACACAATAGGCAGCCAGTGAAGCTCTTTTAGCACTGGCTGAATGTGCTCCCATCGAGGGAGCCTCATTAACAGCCATGCCGCAGCGTTCTGCACTAACTGTAGTTTCTGAGTCAGTGGCCTGAGTAGGCCCGTGGGACCCCTCTAACAACACGCCCAGTCACCCCTGGCCTATAGCAAATGGGCTGGGGCCCACCCCCACCAGGTTATTTTAGGAAAGAAGCCATTTGTGCTTGAACACACGTGCACAGGCTCTTGCTGAGAACATGGAAACTCCGGCCAGGTCCAAGGTATTCACCACACCACCGCCATTGGGGAAGCCTAGCTTCAACAACATTGGCGCTCCTGGCAGGCGGCTGGTATTTGACATCCCTTCTGCATCTACTATGTACTTTGGCGGAGTTGTCCCTATGCGCTGTACTTACCTGGTTTCCAATGAGGCTGCGGAGATGCCCGAGCACTCCACAATTCCAGAGGTAAATGGCAGAACAGAAAACATGGTGATGCCTGCATGGGGAAGCCAACTTGATGTGTGGACAGCACTTTTCAGCCACCCTGAAGATGAGATGGACTTGGGAATGCCCAACCCGCTGTGGTGTATTTACCGGGACGCTGCTGAGCAGTTTGAAGATGATAATGAAACTCCAGAGGGGAGTGAAAATGAAGAGGATTTAGATGAATCCACGGAACAAGAGAATGTGGTGTCAAACTCACAGGTAATCAGGTAAAGCAGTGTTTGTGAATGGGTGTATACTGAAGACGGGTAATGGACTTTTTCACTGAGCTGTTCTTTTTATTTTATTTTGACAGCTTGATGAGAATTTTATCTAGGCTTTCAGCAATCTTCACATCGGTATCCCTGTTGACGTGAATCTATCGTGTGTGTCATGTTTCTGTACCAAAGTTACCCAGTGCAACAAGAAAAAGAATAAAATGAATAATAAGCAGAAGAGGTAGTTCTGTTACAATAAAGACATTTGTTTTATAACCTTGTGTGATCATTTCTGAGTTAAGCAGGTGATGATGGGGGCAACTGATGAAGAGGAGGCCATAAGGCACATGTATTATACACCCGGAGAAGCAGGGAGCTTTGGCGGGGTGAGGCCTCTCTTCCAGGCAGCCAAAAAGCAGTGTAAAGCTCTCACTCAAACTAACTGGCTTTCAGAGCAAGATGCTTACACATTGCATAAGCAAGCCCGCATCTGCTTTAAGAGAAACAAGACCATGGTTTCTGGTCTCGATGCCCAGTGGCAGGCGGATTTAGTTGATATAAAGAAATATTCCAAAAATAATGATGCCTACAAGTACATTTTAACAGTTGTTGACATATTGTCTAAATATGCCTGGGCTTTGGCCTTAAAAGACAAGATGGGGGGAGGGTGTCAAAAGCCCTTAAGGAAATTTTCAAACAAGGTAGAATACCTGCCAAGCTTCAGACTAATGCAGGTAAAGAGTTTCTAAACCAGTCTGTAAGCAGCATGTTAAAGCAACACGGAGTCCACCACTTTTATACCCATAATGAAGTCAAAGCAGCTATTGTGGAGCGCTTCAATCGAACATTAAACATTAAAAACAAAAATGAGGAGGTATTTTACTGCCAACACCTTCAGATATATTGACATGCTACCACTGCTTATTAAAAGTTACAACCACAGCTTTCACAGGACAATCAGAGCCCATCCTGCGGATGTAAACCACGCCAGCGCTCATGCCATGTGGAAAATGCTTTACGGAGACTGTGTTGGGGCAAATGTAAAGGAGAGGCCTCTCATTAGAAAAGGAGATCATGTGCGTGTGTCTAAAAGCAAAGGAGTTTTTGTAAAGGATATGAACGGAGTTTCACAGATGAACTATTTATAGCAGAACTGGTCATCTGTAGAGGAAAGAGCCCTCTGTACTTGCTCAAAGATTATGCCGGCGACCCCGTCTTAGGCTCATTCTATCCTGAAGAGCTACAAAAAGTTAAGAGTAAAGCAGACAGAGTGTATCGAATTGAGAAAATCTTAGCCTAAAACGCCTTCCTTGCGTGGCTCACCTTTTTCACCTCATGGTTAAGGACTCATTGGGCCAGACGAAAAGCCAGGATCATCGGTATCTAGCCGTGACCCAGCTAGTGTCGGCACATCATGGGTCACTTCTCACGCAGCAATACGGACTCGTATCTGCTGCATGAGAAACAGACACTGACAGGTGTGCCAGGGCACCGCCTGATCGGTGACATCAGCACATGCTGGAACTCCACCTGTGCCATGCTGGAGTGCATGATGGAACAAAAAGCAGCCCTAGATGCCTTTGTCTCTGAGACGAGGGTCTTTCAGAATGAGAACCGTCTCACCCAAGAGAATTGGGTGGTCATTTCTCAGGAGTGTGGCTTGATTCCTCACTTCTGTTGGACAAACAGGTGTGCATAGTAGTGAGGTTAGCATTTTTCTTTTTACTCCAAGCCCACCAGCTGGCCTCCTATTTGATCTTGTCACAGTGATCCATTTCATGGTCACCTCTAGACTAGACTACTGCAATATGCTATATGCAGGGCTGCCCTTGGGGATACTTCAGAAATTTCAGATGGTCCAGAATGCAGGTGCCATCTTGGTCTACCCATATATGGCCAAATTTGAGGCAGCTGCACTGGTTGCCAATTTGTTTTGGGATTAGGTTCAAGGTGCTGCTTATAACTTTTAAAGCCTGAAACAATTTGAGACCAGCATACCTGATGGACCACCTCTCCTGATAAAACGCCCCATGCTGCTTTTGCTCATCACTGCACAATCTTTTGACAGTGCCTGGTCCTTGGGAAGTTCCTCTTGCTTCTACCAAAAAAAGAGCTTTTTCCATCATAGCCCCAGTCTGGTGGAATGCTTTATCAGTGGAGACATGTGCCTTGAGGGATCTGTCAAGGTTCCTCAGGGCATGCAAGACAGAATTGCTCCAGCAGGCCTTTGGTTAATCCTTTTATTACCATACCATACCAAACTTTTAATGGCATAATAGATTCAGATAAAAATACACCGAATATAAAAATTTAAACATTGGAGATAAAATCAAAATGAAACCGAGCTTACAGATGCATTCAAACATGGTCAGAATTAAATTAAAGGATGTCAGCCAGAAATTTTGCCACAGCCTCACTAACCACCCCCTCAGTATCACTTAATAAATAATAACAGGGTGGTAGAATAGACAAATCTGGGGAAAAAGAAAGCTTGCCAAATAAATCTTTGCGGAGGTTATGGTAAAAAGAACAATCAAGCAATATATGCTGGATTGAGTCAGGAGTATTCGCTCCACAGGAGCAAAGTCTGTCGGCTAAAGGGACTCGCTGATATCTCCCTTGTAAAACTTTGGAGGGAAACGCATTTAGTCTAGCCAACATAAATGCCCTGCGATGACTTGGAGTGGTTAAGTCTGATAGATAATTGGGCATTTTGCCACAGAAAGCATAGAGACCTAAGGAAGCTGGAGAGCAAATATAAGGGTCAGTTGGCCGTAATTTCATTTCCTCCAATTCCCACAGTCTCAATTTAATACATCTGAAGATATATGACTCATCAGAGGTAGAAAAATCATCTACCTCTAACCCCAATTGATTGAGTTTGGACAGAAGCACTGCTGTCCAGGATGAAATATATGGGTCTCTTTTCATACAATCAAGAAGGCTGTTGGGATCTGTTCTAAAGTGAATTTTGAGCCAGAATTTAAACATTGCAATCCAGGCTTTTGTCTCCACCAAAGACTGACCCACTTCAGAGCAGAGAGCAAAGTAGGACACACATTTTGGCAAACCAAGAATTTGTCTAAAGAATGAGGCTTGAATGCCCTCCACTTTCCTGGTAAAAGCTGAGATCCATATATGGATACCATAGAGAGTTTGGGCAAGCGTTTTGGCTTTGAACACTTTAATAGCTGCTGGAAATAATTGGTTGCCCTTTGCAAAGAAAAACTGTTTAATTTGAGCAGCTGAACATTTAGCCAAATTGACGGTGTTGTTACGATGTGAAACCCAGCTTAACTTGTGATTAAAAGTGATCCCCAAGTATTTAAAAAATTTTGTTTGCTCAATTGTTGAGTTGCCAATAAGCCATCTCTGTGGGCGCCAGCAATTTGAAAAGACAACTACTTTAGATTTGGCATAGTTGATAGAAAGTGAATTACAATTACAGTAATCATAAAAGGCATTCAAATACCTTTGCAGACCACTCTTGTACAAGAGAGGATGGTAGTGTCATCGGCATAAAGTAATAAGGGGACCACTCAGCCAGCAAGTTTAGGCGGATGACCGTTAATAGGGTTCAAAAATTGTGCCAGGTCAGTTAAAAATAAATTTAAAAGATGCGGGGCCAGCACGCAACCTTGTTTAACCCCCTTTAACACTGGGATTTTACGAGTCAAGTCATCGCTAGAAGAAAATTTCACTTGGCAAAAGGTATTAGAATGAAGTTTCCTCAAGAGAAACAGCAGACGGGGGTCCATTCCCAGGTAACCTAGCTTGATCCATAGTTGGGCTCTATCTATTGAATCAAAAGCACCCTTCAAATAGATGAAGGCAGTGTATAATTTTTTTGACTCGGTATGCATATATTTTTCAGCAAGGAAGGCCAGAGTGCAGCAGTGATCCATAGCAGATTTGCCTTTGGAGAAGCCAATCTGTTCAGGACCTATGATGTTGCCTAGGCGCATCCAGTCAGTTAATCGGAGTTCTAAATGTTTTGCATACAATTTGCCCACTATAGATAATAAACTAATGGGGCGGAAATTTTCTGGTAACTCCAATCCCCCCCTTTTTGTATATTGGGATAATTATAGAATCAAGCCAAGAGTCAGGGATGGAGCCATGCAGATCGATAAAAGAGAACAATTTTGCAAGGGGCAAGAGCCACCAATCAGCAAACTTTGTGAATACCTCAGCAAGAAGGCCATCAGGGCCAGGTGCTTTACCCGCTTTTAAATCCTTCAATAACTCACTGATTTCCTCTAGAGTTACGGGAGGCCAGATTGGCATATCAGTAACTGAGGGGTTTGCTAAGATAGGAGGGGATACACATGGAGCAGCAAAAATGTTAGAGAAGTAATCAACCCATGTTTGCTCAGAAATATTTGGGTCTGTAACAGAATTGTTTTTTAGATTACCTGAAATGATTCTCCAGAAAGCCTTATTATCATTAGATTTTATCGAGTGGTAAAGTTGGTCCCATTTATTCTGAAAGAAAACTTTCTTTTTGGATGTAGTAAGCTCCAGGTAGGCTGTCTTATAAGCAATGTAGGCCTTAATTTTTGTTTGGTTTTGGAGTGACAAGCCTCTTTAAAATGAGCTCTCAGCTCTTGTTTCCAAGCTAAACAATCTGTATCGAACCAGCTAGAGAAACTAGACCTAGACAAGATCACAGGTTGAGCTTTAGCACTACAATAATCAATTAATAATGAGAATCCTGAAAGGATTTAATCATCTGAATTGGAATTTATGATTTTATTTTTAGTGACCCTCCACACTCCTAGGCTCCTTACTGAGTCTACCAAACTCAACTGGACTCCATCAAAAGCCAATAATTACAGTCCCAACAAAGACCTAGCCTTCCCTAGCCACATGACCTCCATCTTTGATGGATTCAACATCAGCAGGTCTCCCTCAACCAATCGACCACTGCATTCAGACACTGACTCAAAGCTGAGAGGGCTGCATTGACTATATATCCATTAGAAGAAAGAGTTGTGTGTCATCAGATTATTGATGGCATCCAATGCCAAATCTCCTGATAAGTTCCACTAGAGGACACACACACACACATATATATATTGGGGGGGAGGGGGGGTGGGCTCCCTCTTCGGTATCCTGCCCCCCCAGGGAAACTGTATGCACAATACATAGTCTCCTTTCCCGGTGTAGTGAACGCCGCGTGGTCACTGTCCGGCTATGCCTAGCAGATGGTCACTGCAATGGCCTCTCCTGCATTACTGCATCCGTGGCAACGTCTTCCCGCTGGTCCCCCCTGTTTCTCACAGAGTTTGCCACGTCATGGTGCGACCGAATGTCCGGCGGTATAACCGGATGGGCAGGCTGGGCTCACCAACCTCGCCAGCCAAGAGAAGGAAAACTCTAACATCAAACCCGGGCAGATAGAGCTCGTTAATGTAACACCTACCACCTGGAGGACTCACTGCCGGCGTCCCGGCTTACTGGGCCATGGCAGATGACCCCAAGGTGAAAGGGTGGAGCCAGTACTGCGCACACTGTGCTTCACCTAAAAATTCCTCTGCGCAGGACTGAAGGGCATATCCACATCCACAACCCACAACACACCAAGTCCTGCAGCGATGGGCAAGGGGCGAAACGGCAGGTGGAAGATGCCACTGGAAGCCGCAGTCCCGATCCTGCATGTAGGCGGTTCAGGGTATTGGTCGCCTGATGCTGACCCGGAGACAAAAGCATTTTTTGGCAGCACCCTGAACGAACAAGCAGCCTTACCTAGGGACAGCACTGCTTGCTCCACACGGAGAGGGGCCTAGAAAAGGTGGCCTAAACAAAGCTCGTCTCCCCCCCCCAGTTGGCTAGCCGCGGTCAACGGGCATCCATACTTGCAGTCAAAAAATAACAACAAAGAAAAGGCATGCACCTGCCTCACAAAGTGTGCAAAGACTAAAGCTTGCGTGTTGGAACATCAGAACCATGCTTGACACAGTAGACAGTGGTCGCCCTGAACGACGTTCTGCTCTAGTTGCCCACGAACTTCTCAGGTTGAATATTGACATAGCAGCTCTCAGTGAGGTCCGTTTCCCTGAGGAAGGTAGTCTTCAAGAACATGGTGCTGGCTATATCCTCTACTGGTCGGGTAAGTCAAAGGCTGAGAGCCGCCTTTCTGGCATTGGCTTCATGGTCAGGAACTCCATTGCCTGCAAACTCGAAAACCTGCCAACAGGTCACTCAGATAGCATCATGTCCATGCGCCTCCCACTTCAAAACAAGCAGCATGCGACACTCTTCAGTGTGTGTGCCCCAACCCTTCAAGCAGATCCTGCAGAAAAGAAGACGTTCTATGCTGATCTACTCAACCTCGTACGGAAGACCCCTACGGAGGACAAGGTGATCATCCTTGGCGACTTCAATGCCAGAGTAGGTAAAGACTCGGAAGCCTGGAAAGGAGTACTTGGCAAACACGGCATTGGCAACTGCAATGATAACGGGCACCTCCTGCTAGAATTCTGCACGGAAAACCAGCTCACCATCACCAACACTATCTTTCAGCAGAAGAACAGCCTGAAGACAACCTGGATGCACCCACGGTCCAAGCACTGGCATCTTATCGACTACATTCTGGTGCACCAGAGAGACCTTCGAGATGTCTTACACACCCAAGTAATGCCAAGTGCAGAATGTCATACGGATCATCGCCTTGTACGCTGCAATCTCCATCTTCACTTTAAACCCACACCAAGGAGGGGAGGTATCCCTCGGAGGAAGCTTCAGGTTGGCAGCCTTCAGTCAGCCGAAGTTAAAGCTGCTTTCCAGGCAAAACTCCAGTCAAGAATTGAGGACCCCAGTTGCCCCACAGAGCCTTCTCCAGAAGCACTCTGGGAACACCTAAAAACTACCATCCTGTTGATCTCTGAAGAAGTCCTCGGGTTCTCCACAAGGAAGAACAAGGACTGGTTTGATGAGAACAATCAAGAGATCCAAGAATTACTAGTGAAAAAGAGATCTGCCTACCAAGCACATCTTGCTCAGCCCTCCTGTCCCGGGAAAAAAGCAATCTTTCGCGCTGCATGTAGCAACCTCCAGCGCAAGCTTCGAGACATTCAGAACGAGTGGTGGACCAAGCTTGCATAGAGAACCCAGCTGTGTGCAGACACTGGTGATTTAAGAGGGTTCTACGAAGCCCTGAAGGCAGTATATGGTCCATCATATCAGGCTCAGAGTCCCTTGCGTAGTGCAGACGGCCAAGTGCTCCTCACAGACAAGGCATCCATACTGAACCGGTGGTTGGAGTATTTTCAGGTTCTCTTCAGTGCCAACCGCATAGTTCAAGATTCAGCAATCCACCTCACCCCACTTCAACCAGTGAAAACAGAGTTGGATGAGATCTCCACCCTAGAAGAGACTGTTAAAGCCATCAAGCAACTGAAAAGTGGCAAGGCAGTGGGAGTTGATGGAATCCCACCGGAGATCTGGAAGCATGGGGGCACAGTACTACAGAGCACACTTCACAAAGTACTTGTCACCTGCTGGGAACAAGGCAAACTACCAGAGGACTTTCGCGATGCAATCATCATCACTCTACACAAGAAAAAAGGGGAAAAGTCAGACACCTCCAACTACCGGGGGATGACCCTGCTCTCCATCACAGGCAAAATCCTTGCCAGAATACTCCTGAACAGACTGGTGTCCACCATTGCAGAAGAACTCCTCCCAGAGAGCCAGTGCGGCTTCAGCGCTAACAGGAGCACCACCGACATGGTATTTGTTCTCAGGCAGCTCCAAGAGAAATGCAGGGAACAGAACAAGGGTCTATATGTGACTTTTGTCGACCTTACCAAAGCTTTCGATACCGTTAGCAGGAAAGGCCTGTGACAAATCTTGGAACGTTTAGGATGTCCCCCAAGGTTCCTCAGCATGATCATCCAGCTACATGAAGACTAGCGAGGCCAAGTCAGACACTGCAACGACCTCTTGGAGCCCTTCCCAATAGGCACAGGTGTAAAGCAAGGCTGCGTTCTTGTGCCAACTCTCTTTACGATCTTCTTTAGCATGATGCTTCAAAGAGCCTCAGTAGTCCTAGATGATGATGATGGTGTCTACATCTGCTTTCGCGCTGATGGCAGCCTGTTCAACCTGAGGTGACTAAAGGCTCACTCAAAGACAATGGAAAAACTTATCCGAGAGCTACTGTTTGCTGATGATGCTGCACTCATCTCCCACTCGGTATCAGCTCTGCAGCATATGATGTCCTGCTTTGCAGAGGCTGCCAAGCTATTCGGCCTAGAAGTTAGTCTGAAGAAGACAGAAGTTCTCCACCAGTTTGCACCCCAGGAAGATTATCACCCTCCCTGCATCACTGTGGGTGAATCAGTTCTGAAGACAGTCCAGCAGTTCAGCTACCTGGGGTGCATCATCTCCTCAGATGCCAAGATCGACAAGGAGATTGACAACAGGCTGGCAAAGGCAAACCGTGCATTTGGCTGACTGCACAAAAGAGTGTGGAGCAACAAGCATCTGAAAAAAGGCACAAAGATCAATGTTTACAAAGCGGTTGTGATGACAACCCTCATCTACGGCTCCGAATCGTGGGTTTTATACCGTCATCACCTGCGACTCCTCGAGCGCTTTCATCAGCGCTGCCTTCACACCATCCTCAACATCCACTGGAGTGACTTTGTGACCAACACTGAAGTCCTCAAGCGGGCGGAGGTTACCAGCATCGAGGCACTGCTGCTGAAGACGCAGCTGCGCTGGGCACGGCATATTTCTAGGATGGAAAACCACCGCCTTCCCAAGATTGCCCTGTATGGCGAACTCTCCACCGGCCATCGAAATAGAGGGGCACCAAAGAAGAGGTACAAGGACTCCTTGAAGAAATCCCTTGGCACCTGTCGCATCAACCATCACCAGTGGTCTGACCTAGCCTCAGATCGCAAAGCATGGAGGCACACTATCCACCAGGCTGTCTCTTCCTTTGAGAACGTACGCATAGCAGGTCTTGAGGACAAAAGGAGATTGAGGAAGAATCGCACTGCTATAGCACCAACCCCAAATCAGACTTCTCCCTGCAGCCGCTGTGGCCGGACCTGCCTGTCCCGCATTGGTCTTGTCAGCCACCAGCGAGCCTGCAGGAGACGTGGACTATTGCACCCTTCTTAAATCTTCGTTCGCGAAGCCAAGCCGAGAGAGAGAGAGAGAGAGAGATTATCGCTCCCCAATGTCTGCTCTGCCTCCACACCAAACTAGCCCCATGATATACCATGGAGCTAAGGAGGATGAAATGGGAGTTGAGTTGACTAGAGATGGTTTCTTAAGAAGGGGCCTAACAATGGCCTCCAAGGACCTGGACAATATCCAGGCAGGCTGTCTGCCCACCATCCCCACAGCTGCCGCAACCTGCCTGCCCTCCGCAGCACTGCAACGCAGTGCCACAATTCATCACCCCCACCCCCACCCCAGCATGATCAGAGGAGCTCTGCAATGAGGCTCAGCCCTACCTGCTTCGACAGGGCTCACTTGTGGGGGCTCATCCGGAATTATATTATTTTAATAGTGCGAATTGTGCATGAGGAACCATCTGAGAGAACAGCAAGAGAATCCACCAACTTTCTCCCAGCTAATGAAAGAAGTCAGAGGAGGAAGAGAAGGAGATGCCTAAGGATGACTTTAGAAAACATGCTCAAATAACCCCCAAACCTATGGTCTATACTCCAGCAGTTAAATATATAACAAATGCTGATGAATTTCTATCTGACCATAATGAGCCAATAGGAGTATATGGCAAACTCTCCCCTCTCTCACAGGCAAGATTTTCCCTCTCTTTTTTCTTTCTTTCTGGCTGAGAAGCCCCTTTTATCTATTTTCTTTTTATTTGAAGGTTTGTGGCTGTCCCACTCTGTTATGTTATTCTGTTTTGATGCTGGCTCAGTCCAGAGATGAGGGAAGATACAAGAACAGATGTTTGAAGCAGCTGTTGTAGACATGAGCCTCTCGTTTCTCCGTCATGGAGTCTGGCTGTGCAGGGAAAATGGTCACTGATTATGTTAGCCTTGGAACATGGCTTTTGTAGACCAGGCTGGAAACCGCTCGACTGGACAGCTCATAGTGGCGCGATTTTTACCTCTGCACCAGCTGAGATGGTGCATGCACAGAGCGGTGGGAGCTTCTCTATTTTCCTGGCTAGCACCCTTTCAGAGATAGTGCTGCTGTAAAGCTGAGGTTGTTAGTAGCCATGTAAGTCCCTTAGAAAATGCCGAGCTGAGCTGCTTCTCATAACGGGAGCAGGCTGGGACTTCTGTTCACGGTAGTGGAAGGCAAATTAATGCCTACTGCCTACTTTTCTCAGTTAGAGATTAGTCCAAGATATGCACAAAAAACTTTGAGGAGATTTACGTTGGCTAAAAGGGAGTCTCAGGGGGGTCTCCAGAGAAGAGTTGCATTATCATCATCTGCAGAAGTTCTCATAAGAACATAAGAGAAGCCATGTTAGATCAGGGCAATGGCCCATCCAGTCCAACACTCTGTGTCACACAGTGGCAATTTTATATATATATATATATATATATATATATATATATATATATATATATATATACACACACACACACACACACACACACACACACACACACTGTGGCTAATAGCCACTGATGGACCTCTGCTCCATATTTTTATCTAAACTCCTCTTGAAGGTGGCTATGCCTGTGGCCGCCACCACCTCCTGTGGCAGTGAATTCCACATGTTAATCACCCTTTGGGTGAAGAAGTACTTCCTTTTATCCGTTTTAAACTGTCTGCTCAGCAATTTCATCCAATGCCAATGAGTTCTTGTATTGTGAGAAAGGGAGAAAAGTACTTCTTTCTCTACTTTCTCCATCCCATGCATTATCTTGTAAACCTCTATCATGTCACCCCTCAGTCAACGTTTCTCCAAGCTAAAGAGTCCCAAGCGTTTCAGCCTTTCTTCATAGGGAAAGTGTTCCAACCCTTTAATCATTCTAGTTGCCCTTTTCTGGACTTTCTCCAATGCTATAATATCCTTTTTGAGGTGCAGCAACCAGAACTGCACACAGTACTCCAAATGAGACCGCACCATCGATTTATACAGGGGCATTATGATACTGGCTGATTTTTCAATTCCCTTTCTAATAATTCCCAGCATGGCATTGGCCTTTTTTATTGCGAACGCACACTGTCTTGACATTTTCAGTAAGTTATCTACCACGACCCCAAGATCTCTCTCTTGGTCAGTCTCTGTCAGTTCACAACCCATCGACCTGTATTTGTAGCTGGGATTCTTGGCCCCAAAGTGCATTACTTTGCACTTGGCCACATTGAACCGCATCTGCCATGTTGACGCCCACTCACCCAGCCTCAACAGATCCCTTTGGAGTTCCTCACAATCCTCTCTGGTTCTCACCACCCTGAACAATTTAGTGTCATCCGCAAACTTGGCCACTTCACTGCTCACTCCCAACTCTAAATCATTTATGAACAAGTTAAAGAGCATGGGACCCAGTACCGAGCCCTGCGGCACCCCACTGCTTACCGTCCTCCACTGCGAAGACTGCGCATTTATACTCACTCTCTGCTTCCTATTACTCAGCCAGTTTTTGATCCACAAGAGGACCTGTCCTTTTACTCTATGACTCTCAAGCTTTCTAAGGAGCCTTTGATGAGGAACTTTATCAAAAGCTGTCTGGAAGTCAAGGTAAACAACATCTATCGGGTCTCCTTTGTCCACATGTTTGTTCACCCCCTCAAAGAAATGTAACAGGTTAGTGAGGCAAGAACTTCCCTTACAGAACCCATGCTGAGTCTTCCTCAATAACCCGTGTTCATCAATGTTCCTACTCATTCTGTCCTTGATAATGGTTTCTATCAACTTTCCCGGTATTGAAGTCAGACTGACTGGCCTGTAATTTCCCCGATCTCCTCTGGAACCCTTTTTAAAGATGGGGGTGACATTTGCTACCTTCCAGTCCTCAGGAACAGAGGCAGATTTCAATGAAAGATTACTGATTTTTGTTAGAAGATCCACAAGTTCAACTTTGAGTTCTTTTAGAACTCTCGGATGTATGCCATCCGGACCCGGTGACTTATTAGTTTTTAATTTGTCTATCAGTTGTAGAACCTCCTCTTTTGTCACCTCAATCTGACTCAGGTCTTTCAACACCCCTTCCAAAATTAGTGGTTCGGGGGGGGCGGCAAAAAGTTCTCATCTTCCACAGTGAAGACGGAGGCAAAAAATTCATTCAGCTTCTCAGCCATTTCCCTATCCTCCTTCAGTAATCCTTTTACGCCATGGTCATCCAAGGGCCCCACTGCCTCCCTGGCTGGTTTCCTACTTCTAATATATTTGAAGAAGTTTTTATTGTTGGTCTTTATGTTTTTTGCAATATGCTCCTCATAGTCCCTTTTTGCCTGCCTGATCACAGTCTTGCACTTGATTTGCCACAGCCTGTGTTCCCTTTTACTAATCTCACTTGGACTGGTTTTCCACTGCTTAAAGGACTCCTTCTTACCTTTTACAGCTTCCATTACTTTGTTTGTTAACCATGAAGGCCTTTTCTTATGCCTGTTTGCGCCTTTCCTAACTTGTGGTATGTATTTTATTTGAGGTTCTGGGATTATAGTTTTAAATAGTCTCCAAGCTTCCCCAAGAGTTTTGACCGTATTTACCTTTCCTTTCAGTTTCTTCCTCACATGCCTCCTCATCTCAGTGTATTTACCCCTTTTAAAGTTAAACGTGGTTGTGGTGGTCTTTTTGGGCAACTCCCTATTTATACAAACAGAGTCATTTATTTGACATAAGCTCGACAGATTCCTAACCTTCTTGGACATTGCTAAACATCTAAAGTTACACAAAACCGGTGTGGATCTGGATAATTGGCAGAAAAGGTACAGATTACTATCTTTAATTCCGGGACTATTTACAGTTAAACAGAATAAATTCAGAAGGTGGGAAATGAAAATCTAGAAAGCTTGGAAAAAGAAGGGAGGAAGAGGTGATATTTGGACTTTGTAAATTTAAAGGACAGTGCTAAAAAGTGTGAAGGAATTTATTGTTTGGTCTACTTGCGGTTTTGAAAAAAGAGCACCATCGTCACAGAACTGCAGCATATATAATCAACACAGGAAGTACGTCAAGTATCGTGAGATCTCTTTACCAGCGAAAACAAGATTTGGTGGCAAGTAAAGCAGGAAGTAGCAGATGAAAAGCCTACTCTAGGACGATAACACCATAGCGAAACATTGGCGGCCATTGCAAGGAGGTTAAAATTAAAATAATATTTTTAAAGTGTTCAGGACATTAAAAATTGTTGGAAATAATTGAGGTGATGATAAGAAGTTAAATACTATTGGACATATTGTCTATAATGGACCTTAGAAGCCTTTAAAAGGAAAAAGGAAAAAAAATTTAGAGAGAAGCAAAAAAATTACAGACCAATTTTGCTTTTAAATAATGGTTATAAAATAAACACAAGAATCTTGGCAGAACGGCTTAAACAACATTTGATAAATTTTATAAAGGAAGATCAAGCGGGGTTTCTTCCCAAAAGGCAAATAAGAGACAATATTAGAACTGTTGTAAATATTGTAGAATATTATGAAAGACATCCAGAAAAGGAAGTAGCATTATTCTTTGCGGATGCAGAGAAAGCGT
This sequence comes from Heteronotia binoei, assembly GCF_032191835.1. NCBI lineage: Eukaryota > Metazoa > Chordata > Lepidosauria > Squamata > Gekkonidae > Heteronotia > Heteronotia binoei. The sequence goes on from NC_083224.1 coordinate 101,340,443, forward strand.
TTGACAATTTAAACTGGGACTTTATGTTTACAGTAATGGAGAAAATGGAATTAGGAGAAAGCTTTATAAGAATGATAAAAGCAATATATACTGAACAACGTGCAAGGCTATGTATAAATGTAGATCTTACAGAAGATATGATAATTAGCAAAGGTACAAGACAAGGCTTTCCGCTTTCCCCATTGTTGTTTATAATGACTCTTGAAATATTACTGATGCAGATTCAAGAAGATAAAGAAATAGAAGGATTAAAAATAAAAGGATTTACTTACAAATACAGAGCATTTGTGGATGATATGTTTATAAATGAAAATCCTATACGTTACACCTTTGCTGTTAGCCAAAATACAAGAATATGGGGAGTTAGCGGGACTTTGTATTAATAAAGAAAAATCAAAATTTTTATGTAAAAATATGCAAACAAATAAGAAACAGGACTTACAGAGACTGACAGGCTGTGAAGTTACCTCCAAGGTAAAATATTTGGGTGTTGAGATAACAATGAAGAATATTGATTTGTTCAAAAATAACTATGAGAAGCTATGGCGTAAAATGGATCAAGATATGTTAAAATGGAACAAACTTAATTTGTCATTGCTGGGTAGAATAGCTGCAATTAAAATGAATATTCTACCAAGAATAATGTATTTGTTTTAAACTATTCCTATTGTGAAATATAGTAAACAATTTGGCGAAGAAAAATTTCAGAATTTATGTGGGCCGAGAAGAAACCAAAGATTAAAATGAAAATTTTGACAGATGCAAAAGAGAGAGGTGGATTTCAATTACTGAACTTAAAATTATATCAGGAAGCAGTTTGTTTAGTGTGGATAAAAGAATGGATAATGCTGTTAAATAAAAAACTCTTCGCTCTGGAAGGTCACGGAAATAAATTTGGCTGGCACACGTATATGTATTATGGAAAAAAGAAGATGGACAGTTTTTTCTCTCACCATTATATAAGAAATAATTTGCTAAATACATGGATGAAATATAAGAAATATGGAGATGAGAGAAACCCGTTATGGATAGTGCCAGCTGAAGTAATAAAGATAACAGCTGAGATAGGTGACGAAAAGTGGTTGTCATATAATCAATTATTAAAAATACAAAGTGGCAAAATAGAATTGAAAACTGCTGAAGAGTTGAATAACAAATATGATTGGTTTCATATGCAACAAATAAAGAGTTTGGTGGATAATGATATTAAAACGGAAGGAATAAGAAGAGAGCAAACAGAAATGGGAAAAGTCCTGCTTGGAGACAATGAAAAATTAATTTCAAAAATATATAAATTACTTTTAAAATGGTCAACAGAGGATAAAATAGTGAAATCTCAATTGATTAAATGGGCAATTAATGTAAATAAAGAAATACAGATGGAAACTTGGGAATACTTGTGGAAGAATTCTATGAAGCTTTCGATGTGTCATAGTATTAAAGAGAACTGTTTTAAAATGATGTATAGATGGTATATGACTCCTAAAAAATTGGCAAAGATGAACAAGATGCCAGATAGATGTTGGAAATGTAAAAAACATGAAGGTTTTTTCTACCATATGTGGTGAACTTGTGAAAGAGCAAAAAAGTATTGGCAGATGATTCAACAAGAAATTTCTAAGATCTTGGGATATGAATTTAAGAAAGTTGCAGAGACTTTTCTATTGGGATTACAAATGCAAAAATCTCCAAAAGAAGATAGAACTATAATTTGGTACTTGCTTTCAGCTGCTAGGACATTATATGCGCAGTTGTGGAAGCAAGAAAAAATACCAGAGAAATGGGATTGGATTGTAAAAGTTATGACATGGAGTGAAATGGACAAATTAACAAGAACTTCAAGAGACTATAATTTAGAAGTTTTTAAGATGGAGTGGGAAAAGTTCAGAAGATATGTAGAAAAAGAGTGGAAAATAAAAGGACATTGGACAATTTTTGATAATGATTAAGTTTTAGAAAAAAGAAGAATATTAATTTTTGGTTTTGTTAGTTAAGGGTACCTTTAAATATTAGTATTTAAGTAAATAACACCGGCGGGGGTCAAGTAACAGGGGGAGGGGTGGGTAAAAAGTAATATATGGGATAGATAAAATAAGTTGTTAATGATGCAAGAAATGCAGTTTAGCACTGACTGAGGACTGGAAAGGTGGAAGGGGGAGTCGGAGGATTGCTGAAGCTCCATTTGGTTTCCATCTCTTGGTTTCCAACAGGGATAAGGGAGGACAGAAATTATCCTTATAAGACCCATTATCATCTTTGTCAGGGGCATGCTGGCCTAATGAAAAAACATTAGCTTTTTCAAACTGGTTTTTCAAAAAGGAAAAAGTCCTTAAATTCATTCACCCTCCACCCTCACACACAAAGGCAAATCAAATATTTACCACATGGTATTTTTGAACGTATCATTTTCCACCATTCTTCACAGCCATGTGGTCTTTTCTGGCCTGCATATTAAAATGCCAAAAATATGAAATATAATGCAGCCATCCCATTTTTAAATTATCCCCCACCACAAACCCCTCAAAAACAACAAACTGATTTTAAAACTGAGAGGAATGCAAAATATACCTTTGTTTTTCGAAGACTTCTCTTCTGCCATATTTGCTTTTAGCCCCTAAGATTTACAAAAAAATACTGAAAAGGGCTGATCACAAATAAGCCTTTTTACAGCATTAAATTATTATCCCCATTTATGAAGCTTAAGACAAACACCTCAAAGTAAAAAAAGTCTCCCTTTAGTGCCTCTCTGTGAACTAGAAAAGGATGTGCCTGGCCTGTTAATCCAAGAAAAACTGAAACACCCCACACTACCCCCCTTCTTCTCATTAAGCATGCTTGGGGCAAACAGGCCATAAACTATCTGCTTTACAGGCAGTAAAAGGGTTCAAGCATACAAAATGTACAAGCAGTATTAATTTCTAATCACATAGAAAAATAGTAGCAGATGGCTTACCTGCAGCCTTAAGGTAAAGATGTCTTCTGACCTTCTCCTCCTCTGGCCAAAAAGAATGTGACTCACCCCCTAATCTAATCAAGACCACTACTATGTGTGAAGGAGCGCTGTGATTGATTCTTCTAGCCATGTGACTTGCTGATCCAATAGAGATTGTCCATGAATTGTAAAGGTAACCAGGTTCCATCGATGTAACTGCAAAATCCCCCCCTTTCCCCTCCCACACAATCTCAGAGAAGCAGCAGCCATGGTTTCAGGAAGCACATGGAAAGAGGGTAAGTAGTTTTTCAGAATATACTGCAAGATAGATAGATAGATAGATAGATAGATAGATAGATAGATAGATAGATAGATAGATAGATAGATAGATAGATAGATAGATAGATTAGATAGGCTCTCTCTCCCCAATTTTTTTTAAAAAACAGCAGCCAGTAAAAGGGGGGGGGGTTAAAATGCTGCCAGATTTAATCAGAGTGCAGTCCCCTATCTCCCTTGCAACCCCCCTTCCCAATTTTTTTAAAAAAACAACAGCCAGTAAATGGGGGGGGGGATTTTAAAAAGCTGCCAGATTTAATCAGAGTGCAGCCCCCTCTTTCCCTTGCAACCCCCCTTCCCAATTTTCTTAAAAAAAAAAAACAGCAGCCAGTAAATGGGGGGTGGGGTTAAAATGCTGCCAGATCTAATCAGAGTGCAGCCCCCTCTCTCTCCCCTGCAACCACCAGCCCTTCATTTCATGGGGGCATGTCTGGGCATGTAATAACAACACTGATTTCTTTTAAAAGGTTCCTTTTTATTTGCAGGCTTCTTACATTTACAGACAGTGAAAAAAGGAGTTGCAGGCTATTTACAAGGTTTATTTCAAAAACAGACAGTAAAAAGCAGCTGCAATATCTCTTTTATTTACATCACAGAAACGCCATTTTTTTCTGGCGCAGAAAAAATGAACGAAAATGCAAATCTTTGATATAACCTTCAGCATATTTAACCATTGCACTGTCAGAGTTTTTCAAAATTGTTTCAAGCGTTTTGCGTGAATTACATACGTCACCAACTTTATTCAATAAATCAAATACTTGGTCCATATTCTCTTGTGTGAAGAACAGACATTTCAATGAATAGCCAACCGAGGTCACAACTTGTCAATACATTCAATAATGCTTTTTATCAATTACAAATTGCCAGATTTGGCGCCTTTGGCGCGAGCCGAAGGGCGAGAGCTAAAGGGCTCTTGGCCTGTGGCTCTTTGCCTAGAGGCTTCCTAAGGACCAGGAACCCAGACCCCTGATTTCCTTGTTCTCCCAATAAGGTAAGTTGACCTTCCAGAAGGGGAGCCACGTAAACAACAGCATTTAAGGAGGACTGTATATTATATATATATATAATGAAGATAGAATGCCAGCAGGGGGGTGGGGGCTTTTCAGTGTTTTGCACTGAGTGTCACATGTATGACTATCTGCCCACAGGACAGAAGTCTTGGGTGTGTGCTCAATGTAAGGAGCTCCTGGTCCTCAGGGAACGAGTTGGTACCCTTGAGGCTGAGGTGACTGCCCTGGAGAAGCAGAGACGGTCAGTTAGGCAATTGGGGAAGACTCTCGGGGGCGTATTAGATGAGCCCCGCTCTGAACGTGGCAGCCCCGTTGCTGCCAGAGAGCGTGAGGGTCGAGAGGGAACAGAGCACCTTGCTGAGGATAAGGGGAATGCGCCCTCAGAAGGGACCTCTTCTTCAGTTGGTGAGCGGGTATCCTTTCGCACCAAGGAACCATCCCTGGGCACGGGGAGAGGGGGGGTCTTGGTAGTTAGTGATTCAATCCTTAGGCAAGTAGACAGCTGGGTGGCGAAACCGCGTACTGACCGTATGGTGACTTGCCTGCCTGGTGCAAAGGTAGCGGACATTACGCGTGTAGTAGATAGGCTGATAGACAGTGCTGGGGAGGAGCCTGTGGTCGTGGTGCATGTTGGCACCAACAATGTGGGGAAATGCAGTCGTGAGGTCCTGGAGGAGAAATTTAGGCTGCTAGGTGGGAAACTTAAGGCCAGGACCTCCAAGGTGGCCTTCTCGGAAGTGCTACCTGTTCCACGTGCAGGGCAGGAGAGACAGGCGCAAATTAGAAGTCTCAATGTGTGGATGAGACGATGGTGTAAGGAGGAAGGGTTTAAGTTTGTTAGGCACTGGGATGCTTTCTGGAACAAGCGGGAGCTGTACAAAAGAGACGGTCTCCACTTATCTCCGGATGGAACCAGGCTGCTGGCGCTTAAAATCAAAAAGGTGGCAGAGCAGTTTTTAAACTAAATCTTGGGGGAAAGCCGACAGGAGATGGAATGTCTCTGGTTCGGGAGGACTCGTCTCAAAGAGATGAAGGGTTGGCTTCTATTTTTCTACCGGGTAATGGATCAGAGTTGTCCACTGTGATGGTGACAAACAGTATGGACTGTCTGCCAGAGTCTCGAGGTGGCAGGAGGGAGGTGGCGGGCCTAGCTTGCCTGGGAAATTATAAATGTTTGTATGCAAATGCTAGAAGTGTCCGAAGTAAAATTGGTGAATTGGAATGTTTAGTGTTGGGAGAAAACATAGACATTGTGGGAATTTCAGAAACTTGGTGGAATGAGGAGAATCAGTGGGACATGGTGATTCCTGGATATAAGTTATATTGGAAGGATAGGGAGGGAAGGGTTGGAGGTGGGGTGGCTCTGTATGTCAGAGAGAATATACGGTCCAGTAAGACTGAGGTCAGAGAATTAGATTCCCTTTTAGAAATGCTTTGGGTTGAAATAGAGGGCCCAAAAGGAAATTTAACTATGGGAGTTTGTTATCGCCCACCAAATCAAAAGAGAGAAGACGATTATAATATGATGGAAAGATTAAAGATAGCGGCTAAACGTAAAAACTGTGTCGTAATAGGTGATTTTAACTACCCGCAGATTGATTGGGTCAATATGTGTTCTGGTCGAGAGAAAGAGATTGAGTTTCTTGATGCTCTCAATGATTGTGCTATGGAGCAGATGGTCTCAGAACCTACCAGGGGTGGGGCGATCCTGGATCTGGTCCTAAGTAATGCCCAAGACTTGGTGAGAGATGTAAAAGTGATTGCGCCGCTTGGGAACAGTGACCATAATGTTATTGATTTCACTGTTGGTATAAATAGAGAGTTGCCCAAAAAGACCGCCACAACCACATTTAACTTTAAAAGGGGTAAATTCTCTGAGATGAGGAGGCATGTGAGGAGGAAACTGAAAGGAAAGGTAAATATGATCAAAACCCTTGGGGAAGCTTGGAGACTATTTAAAACTATAATCCTAGAAGCTCAGATAAAATACATACCACAAGTTAGGAAAGGCACAAACAGGTATAAGACGAGGCCAGCATGGTTAACAAACAAAGTAATGGAAGCTGTAAAAGGTAAGAAGGACTCCTTTAAGCGGTGGAAAACCAGTCCAAGTGAGATTAATAAAAGGGAACACAGGCAGTGGCAAATCAAATGCAAGACTGTGATCAGGCAGGCAAAAAGGGACTACGAGGAGCATATTGCAAAAAACATAAAGACCAACAATAATTTTTTTTTCAAATATATTAGAAGTAGGAAACCAGCCAGGGAAGCAGTGGGGCCCTTGGATGACCATGGGGTAAAAGGATTACTGAAGGAGGATGGGGAAATGGCTGAGAAGCTGAATGCATTTTTGCCTCTGTCTTCACCGTGGAAGATGAGAAGTGTTTGCCCGCACCAGAACCACTAATATTGGAAGGGGTGTTGAAAGACCTGAGTCAGATTGAGGTGGCAAAAGAGGAGGTCCTACAACTAATAGACAAATTAAAAACTAATAAGTCACCGGGTCTGGATGGCATACATCCGAGAGTTCTAAAAGAACTCAAAGTTGAACTTGTGGATCTTCTAACAAAAATCTGTAATCTTTCATTGAAATCTGCCTCTGTTCCTGAGGACTGGAAGGTAGCAAATGTCACCCCCATCTTTAAAAAGGGTTCCAGAGGAGATCGGGGAAATTACAGGCCAGTCAGTCTGACTTCAATACCGGGAAAGTTGGTAGAAAGCATTATCAAGGACAGAATGAGTAGGCACATTGATGAACACAGGTTATTGAGGAAGACTCAGCATGGGTTCTGTAGGGGAAGATCTTGCCTCACTAACCTGTTACATTTCTTTGAGGGGGTGAACAGACATGTGGACAAAGGAGACCCGATAGATGGTGTTTACCTTGACTTCCAGAAAGCTTTTGATAAAGTTCCTCATCAAAGGCTCCTTAGAAAGCTTGAGAGTCATGGAGTAAAAGGACAGGTCCTCTTGTGGATCAAAAACTGGCTGAGTAATAGGAAGCAAAGAGTGAGTATAAATGGGCAGTCTTCTCAGTGGAGGACGGTAAGCAGTGGGGTGCCGCAGGGCTCGGTACTGGGTCCCATGCTCTTTAACTTGTTCATAAATGATTTAGAGTTGGGAGTGAGCAGTGAAGTGGCCAAATTTGCGGATGACACTAAATTGTTCAGGGTGGTGAGAACCAGAGAGGATTGTGAGGAACTCCAAAGGGATCTGTTGAGGCTGGGTGAGTGGGCGTCAACGTGGCAGATGCGGTTCAATGTGGCCAAGTGCAAAGTAATGCACATTGGGGCCAAGAATCCCAGCTACAAATACAAGTTGATGGGGTGTGAACTGGCAGAGACTGACCATGAGAGAGATCTTGGGGTCGTGGTAGATAATTCACTGAAAATGTCAAGACAGTGTGCGTTTGCAATAAAAAAGGCCAACGCCGTGCTGGGAATTATTAGGAAGGGAATTGAAAAAAAATCATCCAGTATCATAATGCCCCTGTATAAATCGATGGTGCGGTCTCATTTGGAGTACTGTGTGCAGTTCTGGTCGCCGCACCTCAAAAAGGATATTATAGCATTGGAGAAAGTTCAGAAAAGGGCAACTAGAATGATTAAAGGGCTGGAACACCTTCCCTATGAAGAAAGGTTGAAACGCTTAGGGCTCTTTAGCTTGGAGAAATGTCGACTGAGGGGTGACATGATAGAGGTTTACAAGATAATGCATGGGATGGAGAAAGTAGAGATAGAAGTACTTTTCTCCCTTTCTCACAATACAAGAACTCGTGGGCATTCGATGAAATTGCTGAGCAGACAGGTTAAAACGGATAAAAGGAAGTACTTCTTCACCCAAAGGGTGATTAACATGTGGAATTCACTGCCAGAGGAGGTGGTGGCGGCCACAAGAATGGCCACCTTCAAGAGGGGGTTAGATAAAAATATGGAGCAGAGGTCCATCAGTGGCTATTAGCCACAGTGTGTGTGTGTGTATATATGTGTATATATATGTGTATATATATGTGTATATATATATGTGTGTGTGTATATATATATATATATATATATATATATATATATATATATATATATATATATATATATATATTTGGCCGCTGTGTGACACAGAATGTTGGACTGGATGGGCCATTGGCCTGATCTAACATGGCTTCTCTTATGTTCTTAAATTTCACCTTGCGGTCTACCATTTGTTCAGACCAAGAAACACATGCGCAAGATTTTTGCCCAGGCGATTGAAGCTGGCATCCTTCACAGGAATCATATAAAAATTCATTGATACAATGCATTTTTATCAAATAGACCGCTGCACGAACTAATGCTGACATTGCTGATTTCCGTTTTTGGGGTGGTATACAGTCAGAATCTTTAAAAACTTCCATGCTTAAAAGCTTTCTCATGGCAATGACTCGTTCCCCGGGTGTCATGCCAAATGGAATTTTTTGCTGTTCCTGTTAAAAAGACAGCATTTATTTTAGTTTTACAAGCCTTGACAAGCCCCCACACCCACCACACAACACTCAACAACCGGTGTCCATATCTGCATGGAGCTCTTCGCCTCTGAAGGAATATTCTCCTCTGTGGCTTCAGTCAATTTTAAATCTGGAATTTGTGGCTCAATGCGGGCAGAATACTAGAAAATTAAAAGCAGATTTTTTCTGTTAAAAGCAAAGCCTGTTTCCAATAACCTTTTCTACTCCCCCACCCCTTTCCCAAATTACCTGTGTCTGGGAAATCTTCCAGGAGGCCTTGCAAAATTTGGGAAATGCCATTTTTAGCTAACATGTCGGCTGTTGTCTCCATACTAACGCATGTCTCTTCATCAAAAACAGGCCCTGGGAAATGGAGCTTTGCGGGAACAAATTCTTCATCCTCAGAACTGTTCACACTGATCCTCTCCATTCCTTAGTGTGAATGAGTTTGTAGTTGTAGTGGTTTTTCTTCTTAATTGTATGGTTGTGTATTTTCTATTGTGTTCATTGTGTTTTATTGTGCTTTATAGTGTTCTTGATTTGTTTTTTTTTGTATTTCTTCGTTTATTGTTGCTTTGGATGTATTTGTTTCTTTTTTACTATTTGCTTGTTTGTTTGCTTGCTTAATAAAACTATTTCTTTCTGGAAAAAAAAAAGAACTGTTCACACATCTCCTTTTAAAATTTTGTCTCACCAATGGTGGCGGGCTGGAAACTATCAAAGGTCTGGCTGGAGTTTCCATGTTCTTAGCAAGAGCCTGAGCACGTGTGTTCAAGCACAAATGGCTTATTTCCTAAAATAACCTGGTGGGGGTGGGCCCTAACCCATTTGCTATTGGCCTGGGGTGACTGGGCGTGTTGTTAGAGGGGTCACATGGGCCTACTCAGGCCTTCTCAGTGGCGGCTCCCAGTTTCCGGGGTGGGGTGCCACAGGCGAAAGTTCAATGATGCTGCAGTGGGTGGTGCTGGAGAAGAGGGCAGGGGAGGGGGCTACACATGTGATTTCTGGCCTGCTCAATTAATATGCAGGGTTGCTACGTCACAGCGGGGTGGACGTAGACGCTGATTGGCCTGGCTACGCCACGTGGTGTGAGTCAGTAAAGTCATTTCCTGGAGGAGGTGCTTAAGGAATTAAATATATGGGGTAGCTACGTCATGGTGGGGCATAGATGGTGATTGGTGCGGTTAGGTCATGTGGGGGTGGGGCTAACCAGGACACCTTTCTGGAGAAGGTGCTTAATTAATTAAATATGCGGGGTAGCTATGTCATGGCAGGGCATAGATGGTGATTGGCGGGGCTAGGTCACGTGGGGGTGGGGTCATGACCTGGTCATGATGTCATTGGGGTCATGACCCTGATGATGCAGTTTCCGGTGACATCATTAATGATGCGTGGGGGTGCTATTTACTACTCCTATATACTGATGGGATTTGAGCTTACAGCAAAAGACCAAGAAAGGATCTTGGGACAGTAGTGGATAATGCAATTAAATATTGACCCAGGGTGTAACTGCTGTGAAAAAGACAAATCCCAAGTTGGCCATCATTAAAAGAATAGAGAATAAAACTGACACCATCATAGTGCCCTTATACAAATCTATGGTGAGACCACATTGGACTATTGTGTACAATTCTGATCACTGCACTTGAAAAGGTATATAGTAGAGCCTGAAAAGGTGCAGAAAAGAGCAAATGATCAGAGGGCTAGAGCAGCTGTCCTGTGAGGATTGGTTAAAACACTTAGGGCTGTTAAGACAAAAAAAAAAGGAAGGTAAGATAAAGATATTTATGCATGGCATAGAAAGAGTGGAGAGAAGAAACTTTTCTCCCTTTCCCATACTAGAACCCAAGGTCATCCACTGAAGCTGAAGGGTGGGAAATTCTGAAGAGACAAAAGGAAGTATTTCTTCACACAGCTATAGTTTATTTGTGGAAGTTGCTGCCACAGGATGTGGTCAAGCCACCAAACTAGAAGGCTTGAAAAGGTGATTTGCCCAAATTCATGGAGGACTGGTCTATTAATGACTACTATTCATTATTGATATCTACTCCTTACAGTACCAAAGGTAGAATACTTTTTTAAATCAGTTGCTGGGGAGCATAGGCAGATTTGATTTGATTGACTTTTATCCCACCCTTCCTGTGAACAGGCTCAGGACAGGTTACACACATAGGGATGTGCAAAAAAAAAAAAAATTGGTAGTACACGGATTCGGAAATATACGGGGGGGGGGGATATTGAATCCTGTATATTTCTGAATTCCGTAGTCAGAATAGCCACATATATGGTAGATGCGCGGCTATTTCTGAATATACGGCCCCATTATACCCTATAGGCCATTGAAATCAATGGCAAATAGAGTATATTTGAAGCCACCTGGAGGGGAGGTGGTTTGAGGGAGAGCCCCCAAATTTGCAGGGGACCTGTAGGGGACATTCCCCTACAAACCTCCCAAGTCCCAAAAAGATTGGGCCAGGGGGTCCAATTCCTGGGGCACCCAAAGCCAAATCTAACTTCACACCAGAGAATCTCTATAGGACCCAAATGCACTATATGCATCTATCTACTCTATGAACCCTGCCACACAAAACACAATCTGCTCAAGGTCTGCTCTACAGTCCTGGCTGCAGCAAACCCAGATGCCAGCTCTCCAGCCCTGCCCCAAAGAATGCGGGGAGAGCTGGCCAAGCACAACAAGCATGCTGGCTCTGGGTCTCTCACCCAGGTGCCAGCTTCCCTGCCACAGAAAACACAACCTACAGATGCCAGCTCTCCAGCCCTGCCCCAAACAACACGGGGAGAGCTGGCCAAGCACAACAAGCATGCTGGCTCTGGGTCTCTCACCCAGGTGCCAGCTTCCCTGCCACAGAAAACACAACCTACAGATGCCAGCTCTCCAGCCCTGCCCCAAACAACACGGGGAGAGCTGGCCAAGCACAACAAACATGCTGGTTCTGGGTCTCTCACCCAGGTGCCAGCTTCCCTGCCACAGAACACACAATCTACAAATGCCAGCTCTCCAGCCCTGCCCCAAACAACATGGGGAGAGCTGTCCAAGCACAACAAGCCTGCTGGTTCTGGGTCTCTCACCCAGGTGCCAGCTCCCCCCCCCCGCAAAACCAGAACCAGGAAAAGGGACAACAGGAGAAGGCCAAGAAACTCAACTGTTAAAAAAGTGGCCTTTTAAACAATGAAAATTAGGCCAAACAGCACCCCCCCCCCCCCAGAACCAGAACCAGAAGAGAAAAGGAACAACAGCAGCACAACACAGCAGCAACAAATCAAACACAGAATCCTTTTAAAACAGTAAAAAACTTAACTTTTAACAATACAGGAACTTTAACAACCCCTCGCCCCCCCAAAAAAACTTCACCCTAACCCCAAGAAATCCAAGCCACCCAAATCAGGAAAAGTAAAAGGACACTGCACTTTTAAAAGTCCTCCCACTAAAGTAAGATATGGGCAAATTGGCAAAAATTACCCAAGTAAGCAAAAGATCAAAAGAACAACAGTGTTGCTGACGGCTGGGGGATCAGCTGCACAACAGCCCTGCAAAGCATGCATTTGCAATGCATTTTGCAAATGCATGCTTTGGATTGGCTGCTGGGGCTCCTCTTCCCCCTCCCCCCTCCCTGATCCCAGGGAGGCTATGGGAGAGTTGGGAAAAGGCTACCATAGGCGGGAAATGAGGCAAGCTGCTCCACTGAGGCTGCAGAAGCCCCTTTCCCACCTTTTCCATGGATTTCCATATACTTCCGAATATCTATATGGAAGTATACAGGGAGCCATACTTGGCTCCCTCATAATGGGCCCCAATTGGATTCGGCTGTATGCGATTCCATATACAGACAAATCAGGGGTGATTCGGCGGTTGATTCGGTTCGGCCGAACCGAATGCGCACCCCTACACATAGGCAGGATGTTGCTGTTGGAGGCTTCCTAGAAGTAGCTGATTCGTCACTGAGTGAACAGTATGCTGGACTAGATGGGCTTTTGTTCTGATCCAACATGCCTCTTCTTATCCCCTTATGTTTGCTATTTTAATTTTAGCTGGGGATATTTTTAAACTATTATTGTGTACTGCCTTGAATCACAATAAAAGTTTTAAATAAATACATAAATAAATAAGTCCTAAGTCAGATTCTGAGTAGACTTGCTTAGGATTGTTCTAAGGTCCCAGGTTCAATCCCTGGCATCTCCAACTAAAAAGGATCCAGGCAAGTAGGCATGAAAACCTCAGCTTGAGACCCTGGAGAGCCACTGCCAGTCTGAGTAGACAATACTGACTTTGATGAACCAAGGGTCTGATTCAGTATAAGGCAGCTTCATATGTTCTCTTTATGAGCAATTCCAGTTGTGGAGGCCAGACTTTTAATACTGCAGCACTGTGTGTCTAAAGATATTTCAAGCCTAAAGATACTGCACTCACAGCTTGTCGCTATCTATTTTGCCTACTATATTACCATGACAGGCATGAAGCCGGTGCCACATTATTAAATTGCAGTTAAGCAGGGGATAGCTAAGGGTCAAATTGTTCTGCAATATACATAATGGCCATTAAAGAATACTATTAGATGTTTTCCTGAACATTCTCTGATTATCAGTTTTACTACATGCAAATATATTAATGACTATCATCAATAAAATAAATTTTCTTATCCTTTGCTGTAAAGATCAATGTTGTCACTTTCCCAGATATTTCACAGCTGGATGTCAAATAGATTTATAGAATTTGTTTAGGGCTAAGTACTTGGCTCAACAAGGTTAATGTCTGGACTGGCTAATCTTGAAATCCCTGGATTTCTAATGAACAATACTGCTCCTTTACCCTACTGATATCTGAAAGGTGGAATTTAGGGAATTTTGCAGTCTTACTGACTGCACTCTGCTCAGAAGTATTTAATTAAATGTGTTGCAGTCTTTATAGGGACACCTTTCCAATTAGTCAGCTGTTGGGGTTGGGAGGTTGCAATCATTTCTCATGTGCAAAGGAAAGCTGAGGAGAGATGCAAAGGTTTTGTCATTGCATGCACTCACATCAGAGGCAATGTAATTGCCAACAGCCTTCCAATTTGAAAGGGCTTGCAAGGGTCAGTTCTCCAAAGAAACTGTTCTATCCCTGGATGGCACTGGAAGTATAGAAGTTGTCTATAGAAAGGATATTTTTGGCCTCACGCTGAGAAAGAGTCTTCGGGTCTCTTTCTCTTTATCTTCGTTGTGCTTTCACTGTCAGCGAAGGTTTGTTGTCGTGGCAACTAAAGCCTTTCCTCCCAACATTCGAAGTCATGTCCATATATTTTGGCTGTACATCTTTGTGAGTAGTGAGAGAAAAAAACCCATGGGTCAGAGGAGAAGTTGCGACACTTAAGAAAGTATCTCTGACCTTTATCATCCACAAGGCCATGATGACCCAGACCTTCCTGGCGTAGGGCCATATCCACCTTCTAAAGGACCCGTCTACAAAGGAGTGGATATCTCCGAAAGCGCCGGATTCCTTACAGTCTGTAGGAGGCAGAAAATAAATCTTCAGTCTTTGGGCTTTAGTCTGAGTGTTCTATTTGTATAATGGCTGGTGGGAAATGTCCTTCGAAAGTGATTTCCCCCCTATCTTCTGGGCATGGAGCAGGTGTCACTGGGTGCAAATGTGCAGAGGTATTTGTGAGTTTCCTGCATTGTGCAGGGGGTTGGATTAGATGACACAGGAGGTCCCTTCCCACTCTATGATTCTAAGTAGTTTCAGAAGAGGAGACAAATAGTAAAACTAGTTGGCGGAAGAGTGGCCACTTTCTGATGTGGGCTCTTATAAGACTTCTGTTGTTCTGAGGAAAGCCTAGTCTCCAGAATATTTACAAGAAAGGACACCTGTACAAGCACCTCACCTTCAAAGGACATTTCCCACCAGATCCTTGAGGCATTCCACTTGTCAAGCCTTTCCAAGAGGATGAGGAACCATTTACAAGCACTCTTTGGATGTGATCTGTCAACCCAGTTATACATCCACCTAACAGTAATAGGATCCAAACCACATTTTACCAACTTGTTGACAAGAATATTATGTGGAACCTTCTCAAAAGCCTTACTGAAATCAAGAAAAACTATGTCTACAGCATTCCCCTGATCCAGCAAAGTAGTAACTTTCTCAAAAAAAAGAGATCAGGTTAGTCTGACATGACTTGTTCTTGAGAAACCAAGGCTTTTTTTTTTGGAGCAGGAACGCACAGGAACGCAGTTCCGGCTGGCTTTGCATCAGGGGATGTGGTCTAATATGCAAATGAGTGCCTGCTGGGCTTTCTCTACAAAAAATCCCTGTGCAGAACAATGGTGATGTCAGGGGTGTGGCCTAATATGTAAATGATTTCTTGCTAGGCTTGGAGAAACCCATGCTGGCTCTTAGTAATCACAGCTCTTCTTTCTAAATACTCAAGGACTGACTGTTTGATTATTTGTTCGAAAACTTTTTCAGATATAGATGTCAAGATGACAGGTTGGTAGTTACCTGGATCCTCCTTTTCCTGCTTCATGAAGGCAGGGACAAAGTTTACCCACCTCCAGTCTTCTGGTACCTCAGCTGTTCTTCAAGAATTCTCAAGAACAATTACCAGAGACTTAGACATTATATCCACAAGTTCTTTTAGTACCCTTGGATGCAGTTCATCCGGCCTTGAGGACATAGTTTAATTTAAAGAAGCTAGGTGTTTATGTACTACCCCTGTGTTGATCCTGAGCTGCAACTCCCTCCCTCATCATGTGTTCTGTTTTTGCCATGTTGAGCACCATTTCCCTTGGGGAAAGCAGTAAATTGACCATTCTGGACCATTTCCTTACCTTTCAATATTTTTTGTTGTTGTTTAATAACTGTCAGTTGGTTTAGATGATCCAATGCAGCATTTTTATGGGAACATGGAATACCATATGCAGAATATAACCTTTGCAGCTCCCCCTTCCTGCTCCAAATGCCCACTGAAATCCCACTGCTGGAGGCCACTGAATAGCATTACACTTCAGCTCTTATTACAGACAGGGTTTAAGCTGAAAGGGTCACACAAAGAATGGTGGTGCACAGTTCCAGCACTGCAAGATTCAAATGTATACAGTGTAAAGTGCCATTGCCAGTTCTCCATCAAAACACCATCAGAGCAACACAAGACACTCAACATCTATTCAGAACAGTATCCTGGGAGCAAGAAGTACTGAGCAGACCTGCTTAAGATTGTTCTCTTAATTTTATTTTTATTCTCAAGGAATAAGCTAGAAAATTCTCAGCAATTAACAAATACGCTAAGGCAGGGGTGTTGAACTAATTTGTTATGAGAGCCAGAACTGACAGAAATGAGACCTTCAGGCCAGGCCATGTGTGTAATGCCAGGTAGCGGAGATATAAACTTTATAAAGCAGGGGTGGCCAACGGTAGCTCTCCAACAGTAGCCTCCATGACCAATGGCTGGGGCTGATAGGAGCTGTAGGCAAAAAAATCTGGAAAGCTACCATTGGCCACCCCTGTTATAAAGGACTCAGACTAACACAAAGACTTTTTGAAAAAAACTTAAAAGGAGAAAATAGAGGTTTTGCTCTATAGCTCCTGTGCAACTGGAGTAAATCTGACAAAGCAAGCTGTGATGCAGAAGGAAACAAGAGAGAGAGAGAGAAGAATGCAGATGACAGTGAGTTGCTTGCAGGCCTGATAGGAGCCCTCCAGGGTCCTGATCCGTCCCTCAGGCTGCACGTTTGACACCCCTGCACTAAGGGAATATATGTATGGAATTTGAGTGGTGATTGTACTGTTCACGTTGATTCCCCAGGTTGGCCACATTGCAGACTAGGTAAATTACAGGAACAGGTAGGCAATAATGTTCAAAGGGCGCAAAAAACACAGAACCCCCTTATCTTCGCTCACCATTTTATGTCTTTTGCAGTTCTGGTTGCAAACCAAGGCAGTTACCTAAATATACATGTGTACTAGTCAAGGGATTCAACCAGACTCTGATTATCACTTGACTTTAATTCTGATCATGCTGGTATATAGAAGGGAATTAATCCAGCTCCTGCTCCATACAGTTCACTGCCCACCACAGACCCTTATATCATGCAGAGATAAACAATTCATGAAATAATTATTCACCACAATAAAAAATAGCCTATTATCTTAAGCAACCATTCTCTGCCCACTAAGTTGAAATAGGAGAGCTTCTATAATTCATTATATAATTCATCCCACTTCTAAAGTGGAATGGTGCAGACCATAATTCAAAATTAAATGAAAAATTAAAGAGGTCAAATCTGTCAAATTATGTTATCTTTATACTTCTTATAAGAACATAAGAGAAGCCATGTTGAATCAGATCAATGGCCTATCCAGTCCAACACTCTGTGTCACACAGTGGCCAAAGAACCCCCAGGCACCATCAGGAGGTCCACCAGAGGGGCCAGGGCACTAGAAGCCCTCCCACTGTTGCCCCCCCCAGCACCAAGAATACAGAGCATCTTACTCTTTTGATAAGGAGCACAATGCAGTGTACATGATTTTCTCTTATTCAATTTGATCCTCACAACAACCCTGTAAGATAAATCAGACAGGCCCAAGTTCACCTAGTGAGCTTCATGGATGAAGGGGATTTATTTGAACTCTGGTGTCCCCAGTCCAAGTCTAACTGCAAACTGCTCTCTGACAGCTGTGCTCTCTATCATGACCTACTACCACTTGAGTCTTTTTTGAGTACTGACATATCCTGAGATAAACCCCAAACCCATAGCTGGGCTGCTCTCATGCATCTGGAATTTCATGATCACCACCTGAATCTGAGGAACACAATAATGGCAATGCTGAACAGAAGCTATTTTTAAGTGACAGAGCAATTTCTTAGTATCATGATACTTTCCGTTGCTTAACCTGCTTCCAGAAAATGAGATGCAGACTTACGTGATTAACATAAGTAAAACCTGATAGATCAGATAAGTAGTCCATTGATTCCAGGTATTTGCTTTACACCAAGGGTGGCTAAACTTGCTTAATGTAAGAGACACATAGAATAAATGTCAGATGTCTGAGAGTCACAAGACAGGAACATCAGATGTTTGATGGAAGGAAGATAGATAAATAGATGAGGAGGGAGGGAGAGATGGAAAGAAAGAAACGTTAACTTTAAATTTATTCTCCAAGCTGCCGGCTGGCTGACTTGGAGAAGTGATTTAAAGAGACAAATGCCTTCTCGAACATGATCAACAGGGCAGTGGGGGCTTCTAGAGCCACACAATATGTGTGAAAGAGTCACATGTGGCTCCCAAACTGCAGTTTTACCACCCCTGTTTTACATAGCGGCCCCATGGCACAGAGTGGTAAAGCAGCAGTACTGTGGTCTGAACTCTCTGCTCACGACCTGGGTTCGATTCCGGCGGAAGCTGGATTCAGGTAGCTGGCCCAAGGTTGACTCAGCCTTCCATCCTTCCAAGGTCGGTAAAATGAGTACCCAGCTTGCTGAGGGGAAAGTGTAAAAGACAGAAGTGTAAAAGACAGAAGTGTAAAAGACAGAAGGCAATGGCAAACCAACACACAAAAAGTCTGCTGTGAAAACATGAAAGCAACGTCACCCCAGAGTTGGAAATGACTGGTGCTTGCACAGGGGACCTTTCCTTTTCCTTTACACAGTGGCCAACCAGTTGTCCTGAAAGGCCAACAAACAGGGCATAGAGATCAAGGCTTTCCCCTGATGCTGCCTCCTAGCACTGGTATTCAGAGGTTTGTTGCCTCTGAATATGGAGACTCTCTTTAGTCATCGTGGTTAGTAGTTTTTGGTGGACCTATCCTCCATGCATCCCTCTTTCAAAGATATCTTTGCACATAGCCATCACTATGTCCATTAGCACTGAATTCCAGTTTCAGCACCTCCAGGAAGGGTGCAGCTGACAGCATTATTGAAAACTCTGTTAATGCAATGTTATTTATAATACAATCCAAATAGAGCTTTCTTTTTAGAATAATCTTAACAGAAAATCTCAAATACTAGACCTATTCCAACTTTAACAGGCCTGTTTACAGTCCACCATGATCTAAATCTCTTCTCTCAACTGCTTCTTGCCTTATAATTCAAGTTATTCCTCCAACTTCACTTCCAGTCAAATGGCAATCTACCATTGCTAGTGGATGAGAGAGAATATATTCCAGGTAGGGTGACATTATTATGGTATTTCCATAATTGCCATGTGTTGATTGCAATTTCTATACATGGCTAACATGGGATTGTCATGGGATGTGTGCTGTGATTTGTGGGTTCTGGTGGAGTTGTCAAGGTCACTGGGCATGTGGAATTTGCTGCCACGGGAGGTGGCGGCAGCTACAAGCATAGATAGCTTCAAGAGGGGAATGGATAAGCATATGGAGCAGGGTCCATCAGTGGCTATTAGCCACAGCTTATCATTGGAACTCTCCATCTGAGGCAGTTATACTCTATCCTGGTGCTTGGGAGGGGCACAGTGGAAGGGCTTCTAGCTCTGCTGGTGGACCTGTTAAGATATGGTAGCCTGCTGTGAAGCATGGTAGATCATGAACTGTCAGAATGACAGGTGTCACATGACAGGAGTCACAGGACTACCCTGGCTGATGCAATAACTAGTAATAACTGGACCTGTCCAGAGGAGTCACTGTGAGTCAGCAGAATTAGCTGATTGGTGGGCTGTACTATTTAGCCAGCAGAGTGCCAGAATGTTTTCTCTCAATGTGTTTGGATTACTGGCAAAGCATTTTGTTACTCTGGACTGTGTATGTATATATCTTCACTGCTGTAAATATTTTGTATAATACACCGTTTGTTATAAAAACAACTGGTGTGTTGGCTCTTCATATCGACATTCCTGTTGCTAAGGCAAGTTCCTGTTGTGGTCTACCTACACTCTGCACACACTCTTGCCGTCAGGACCTCTAGAGGGCACTTTTTTTGGCCACTGTGTGACACAGAGTGTTGGACTGGATGGGCCATTGGCCTGATCCAACATGGCTTCTCTTATGTTCTTATATCTGATGGTGTCTCTTGTTTCTGCAGCTTTCTCCATACTGCTGGGTGCACATAGAATTAGGATTATATGATGCAGGTGTTAGTCCTCCTAGCATAGAACCTGACAGTGTAGCAGGATCAGACTTCTCATCTATTTGCTTTCTAGTTATGTCATACAACATGTTATAGAAAAAATAAATGTTCTAAGGGTGCTCACACAGCCAACAAGGAAAGAAAAGAATATCACAACTATCAAGACTTGAATTTTAGTTCCAAAAATTAGTTGGTAAATAGTTTGCTGTTATCTGCAGTTGCATGTCACTTACGCTGCAGAGAGACTCCCTTCGGGCAACAAGAACAATGGCCAAAATAGAAAGCACAGCTCCTTAGAAACAACATCTGTGGCTTCTTAACTGCCAACAGAGTGGCCCCAATGGGCTCTGTCAGATATAATTACATACAATTAATGAAACATCACTGAGCCACTGTCAGTATCAGGAATCAGGTGCTGAAGAAAAATAAGTGTACCACTTCCAATGCTTCGGCAAAACCATGTCTGGAGAAGTCAATTGATTGCATTTCCCATCACTGTACTTTGTATCTCAGTTATTTAGAAGCAGAATAAAATTCCCATCTCACTCTGAAATGTCAAGAGCCAATGTGGGGTAGTAGACAGAATGTTGGAATAGATCTTAGAGAATCCCCACTCTGCCATGGAAGCTTGATGGGTGATTTGGGGCCAGTCACATATACTCAGCTTAACCTCCATCACAGGGTTATTGGAAGGATAACAACGAGGTGAGGAAAGAACATGAGATGCTTTGGATCCCCATTAGGAAGAAAGTCATATAGATCAGGGGTGGCCAAACTGTGGCTTGGGAGCCACATGTGGCTCTTTCAGACATATTGTGTGGCCCTCAAAGCCCCCATCGTCCTGTCAACTAGCTTGGAGAAGGCATTTGTCTCTTTAAATCACTTCTCAAAGCCAAGCCAGCTGGTGGCTTGGAGAATGTATATAAGCTGCTTTTTTTCCACCTTTCCCATCTGTTTGCAGCTCTCAGACATCTGGTGTTTATTCTATGTGGCTCTTATGTTAAGCAAGTTTGGCCACCCGTGCTATAGATGAAGTTAATAATAAAATTACACCTTTACAAGTATAAGAATTTCTAGATCAAGAATTTAGTGCTAAAAATATCAAATTATGCAACCAAAAATCTAAGAATGCAACAATGAACCAACCTGAGCAAAAGTGATACTGTTGTAGAAGTATATTTCAACTGTATCTTTTGAGTTTTAATATATTCAGTTTATTTTATACCAAATTTTATACCTGGATAATTTGCACACATTGAAATTCTGTGCCAGAACCAGGGGATGAAAGAGCAGTAGCTGAGATACAGACACACTAACGAAGAACATACGTTTGAAAAATAGATTTAAGTCCATAAAAAACTTAGTAACCAGAGTAATTAAAGAGTCACGACCCATGAAATCAATTAATGATTTACTGTACAACACAAAACAACACAGCTCCTTCACCAGACTTGAGTACTTCACATCAGCACCCGCCGCCACGAGCTGTGCCCACAACCATATATCTCCACAAACCCTTCTTCCACTTATTGCTGGTCCCCGTTCTGTGGTTCCCTCCCAGGCTGACAGGAGCACTGAGCTGATCGATAACTCGTCGGATTGAGGCGCGACGGAAACTGCCTGGCGGAGGGGTGGGGCAAAACCGCGCGGGAAATAGAAAGCGAGCAGAGACTCGACCCTCCTGCATTCTGTTGTTCAGTGTCTGTAGCCTTTGCGCGTGGCCTTTCAGCTAACTGCTCCCCGGGGGTTTCTTTCACTGACCGAACAGTCCGCTGCAGGGGGTGATTGAAGGCTGTCGCCTCCTTCACCCTTTCTCCTCGTTGAAATAGTTCCCGGTCTTCCTATATTTTCTTCGGCTTCAATAAGGCCCAATCAGCCTTTTGGTCTTTCTAGGGTAACTTTTGCTGACCGCAGTTTTCGTTTTTCTCCGCTTATCGCCCTCCCCCTTTTTTGTAATGTAAAAGCTTTCTTCTTGGCCCAAATTGGGGCCGGTTCTGGACACTGATCTACTTGTAAGTCTCTGAACCTGTGCACAGATGGGAATTAATTTTCCTGGGTGGAAATGGTAAGGCTGCTGTTGTGTATGTGGGGGGTACGAAAGAATCCCTTGACTATTGACGCCGGTTTTGAAACTCCTGCGTCTACGTTTCTTGCAGAGGAGAAGTCTGGCTCCCAGCCAGTTGGCCAAGAGGAAGCCGGGACATGATGGTTCTGAGTATGATGAAGACTGGCATCCAGAAGATGTGAGCTTCCTATCCCTTGCCCCTGAACTACAGTGTCTTAACGTGGCCTGTGAAAGTAACCCTCTTTCTGGATGCACTGAGATGCAATAAGTTCTGCTTTTCTTCTCTCTACCCATTTTTTCCTTTCATGTGGGTAATGGGGGGGATATATAGTCTTGAGCATGCTATGCCCCTTTTCTCCCTGCTTTTCATATAATGTATGTGAAATGCTTTTTACCTTGTGGAGTGCAATGTGATTGTTAAGCAGTGTTGATAGGGAGAAAAATGCTGCTGGAATCTGGAGTTGTATGTTGGTTAATGTATTAAATGTATGTTAAGGAATGTGAACTTCAGAGGATCAGACAACTGGTATTTATCTCATAACATGTTCATGGGGCTGTATGACATGCTACTTTTGTCATGTGGTGATTGATTAATCAAGCCTACCTTTAATTTAGATAGATGTTTATAAATGCTGCTTTGAGCTTGTTTCCTTAAAAGTAAGATCCATTGTCCAGTAGAGTTCATTGCTATGTTAGTGTGCTGTAGATTACAGTCTTTTGTGACTAACAGCAATAACTTTTAACATCACTTGTTGGAAACTAGCTGTTGGCTTCACATTTGTATTTGTGGAAGCTCAGCATGGCATGCCATTGTTAGTAAATTTTCTACTTGAGTAATCCCATTATTGCTTTATCTTTTTGTTTTTATATATCCCATAGCTCCCTATTTTAACAATGTTTCTAGTTTGGTTCAAAAGGAATAAAAGCAGATTATGTATTTTTTTAAAGGATGAACAAAGCAGGAGTCAAGTTGCACCTTTAAGACCAACCAATTTTTATTTAGAATGTAAGCTTTCGTGTGCATTTTGCACTTTGTTGGTATCAAGCTAAGCAGCATCCTTTAAAGCTTATTTAAGGTGTACTTTGCAGATAGTGAATATCAACTCTTAAAAATCAATGTGCTTGGGTATTCAAATCTGTTTCCTTAGCCATTCTGATGTGTTTACTCAGCCCTATGTTTCCCACATATTCACTTAGTATGGCTGTCCTTGTGTAGGCTTCCAAGAGGCAGAAACATGGCAACAAGACTGAAAATAGAGAGTGTTATATGTCACCTTTCCGGAAGCCCTTGACTCAGTTAACCAATCGACCTCACTGCCTAGATGGTAGCAAACATGTAAGTGCTTTCCTATATTTCCATCAGAAGGCTAGGTTTAGACTTGTGGATGAACTGTACAAATTTTTATTAATTACTGAGACTTCCCACAAGCTGCTTTGGAAAGTCCACATTCTGTATCCATGGGCATGATACTTCACCTTTCCATATATGTTACTTATTTTTAAATCATTGTGATAGAGACTTTTGTTGAATCCAACTTCTGCCAACATTTAGTGGTATAGAAAGTGAGGCTTAGTTCAAAGAGTCTAAAAGATTGATGGGTTGTTTTATTAGTGCCTTGAAATATTCTGTGTTTTATGGAGGAAGATTTGGCTGATATTGTGTGCGGGTAAGCTTTGGGAAAGGCATACAAGTATAGAGGGTCTGAAGGTGTTCTGGATGCTAAGCTCCATGTACATTTCTGGTGATCTTACTATATGGAATGTTTGTTAACTACTATTTGATTCTAGATATTTATTTGGAAGTATGTTCCGTTGATCTCAGTGCAAGTTTCTCTCAAGTTTACTCACCGATTAATAGATTTTTAAAAATGTTATATTAATATTTTGTACTTTTATTCCTTAGGAAGCCTTTATCCACAGCATTTTGTCTAAACCTTTCAAAGTACCTATTCCAAATTATACAGGTAAAACATGGAGCTTTTTATTTGCTTAATTTATACCCTGCTTTTCCTCCCCAATGGGGACCTAAAGTGGCATACATTATTTTCTTCTCCATTTTATCCTCACAACAGCCCTGTGAAGTAGGTTAGGTGAGAGCATGTAACTGGTCCAAGGTCACCCAGCAAGCTTTCCTGGCAAAACAAAAAGGCTAGCAAAAGGCATGGATAGAGGGAGATAGACAATCTCCCTAGGGCCAGAGTTTTGGTGCCATGACAGAGAAGGTCCCATGACAGAGAAAGCAGTGTCTCAGGTTGCCATTCATCTAGCCTCAGAAGGCAAGGACCGCAGCGACCTAGCGACGGTAATCCATGCTACGGTCACCTCAAGAATAGATCACTGTAATGCTCTCTACATGGGGCTACCCCTGACGCTAACCCGGAGACTACAACTAGTGCAGAACGCTGCGGCACGGCTGTTAATGGGGCTACCACGACGGGAGCACATTCGGCCAGTGCTGAGAGAGCTGCACTGGTTGCCTGTTGTGTTCCGAGTTCACTTCAAGGTGTTGGTATTAACCTTTAAAGCCCTTTATGGTCAGGGACCTGCCTATCTACAGGACCGCCTTTCCCTATATATCCCCCAGAGAGCACTGCGATCAAGGACAAAAAATCTGCTGTCTGCCCCTGGCCCAAAAGAAGCCAGGCTATGCGCAACAAGATCTAGGGCCTTCTCGGTGGCAGCACCAGAACTCTGGAACACCCTCCCAGAAGCTATAAGGGCCCTGCGGGATCTGTCGGCGTTCCGCAGGGCCTGTAAGACCGAACTGTTTAGACAGGCTTTTCTGGTTGACTGAAAATGGGCTGCCACCGGACATCCTACAGAAGCTGGTGGTCATAGTCAGAACCCAATACCGCCAGACTGGATTGAGATAGCGTAATAGTTTTAAACTGATAAATGTATTATGGTTTTATATGTTTTATGGAATTGATTGTTTTTATGATACTGTAAGCCGCCCTGAGTCCGCTTGCGGAGAGGGCGGGATATAAATGCAAATAAATAAATAAATAAATAAATAAATAAGGGCGACCAAAGCAGGTCCTCCAAGGATGACTGGCAAGGGCAGGTAAGTTCATATAGGAGAAGGCAATCCTTAGGATATTTTGGTCTTTGGCTGTACAGGGCTTTCAGGGTCAGTATTACCAGCTTGAATTGAGCCTGGAAGTATATTGGAAGCCAGTTCATGTGAAATAAGACAGGAGTGATATGGTCCCTACAACTCACCGCAGTCAACACTCTGGCTGCAGCATTCTGTACTAACTGTAGCTTTTGGACAGTCTTCAAAGGCAGCTTTGTGTAGAGCACATTGCAGTAATCTAGATGCTACCAGAGCATGCACCACAATGGCAAGATATTTTCTGCCCAGGAAGAGCTGCAGCTGGCTCACCAGCTGATGCTGATGAAAGGCTCCCCGGCCACTCCTGCCACTTGTTTATCCAACAGGAGGCCTGGGTCCAAGAGACGATAAACTCTAGTTTGTACCCTTTTGAGAATTCAAAGGCAAACATCTCATTTCTGAGGACCAAGGAAGGAAGCATTCTGAACTGTGCATACAAATATGCAATCCATTGTCCAGAAGGAAGAGTCATAGCCATTCTTCTATGCAGAAAATGTTCCTGTTTTGGATATGTATTAATTCTTTATCTCACTCCCAGCCTAATGAAGCTGTCAACCTGACAAATGATATTCTAGGCTTAATGCACTGCCCTGTCATATCTGATCTATATACCTCATAAGTAGAATCTTATACTTGGATTTAACATCCCTTGAAAGTCAGCATGTAGTCCACAGAAATCTGTACTTTGACTGTCCTGCATTTTCTCTTGAAATGTCAACATATGGATTACCTTCTTTGTGTGATGTTTCAGGCTCCTTGGGCTTTAGGGCACTGGGTATCAAACGTACAGGAGTAAGGCACGCTCTCCATGATCCTTTTGAAGAAGGGGCTCTGGTGCTGTATGAACCTCCTTCTCTGAGTGCTCATGACCAATTGAAAATAGACAAGTGAGTTGTTCCTATTTTATTCTCTTTGACCAGTGCAGTTAATTGTCTTCAGTCATTTCAGCTGTGTTTTCATTACATATGATTCTTTACCTCTTCTGTGTCTCTTTTGCAAATGCCTTGCAGAACAAGATAGTATGTTGGCAACCATGGTCTTTATATCTCTTAGGGATATTTCTCAGAACAGCATTTAGACAAGTGTACTTAACTCAGATCTCTTTGATTCTTGAAGGGAAAAAGTGCCTGTTCATGTTGTGGTGGATCCTGTTCTTAGTCGCATTTTACGACCTCATCAGAGAGAGGTGAGTGTTGTGAGAAATCAACTACAACAATAGCTGTGACTGTTTTGAACTAATTCAAGGAATCTGAAAACCATGTTGCCTTTAAGTGCCTGAGGAATTTATCTGAGTTACAGGTAGTCACCCTATTGGTTGCTGTTAAAACGATGCAATATACAGAGACACATTTTTTGAGCAATCACTGTTAGCCATGCTTCTCGGCCTTTTGACTAAGATCAAGTGTAGTATGTAAAGGGCATTACTTAGAGTGCTGGTTCTTGAGTATGTGATATCTTTTGCTTTCACACATATCTGGAAGGATAAAAGGTCCAGTAATGGTATTATGTCTACTAAATTCTTAATTTCAGCAGTATGTGTGTGTTTTTGTTCTTGTTTTGCCTCCTAAGCTCTGAAGAGCTGCTACTATTCATAGTGTTCTGCTTCAGGATATTTAACAGCAAAGTGCATGTGAGCACACAGTAATTATTGTATGTGTATCCTAGAGAGAGAGAGAGAGAGAGAGACAGTCTGTGTGTGTGTGTCTCTCTCCCCCCCACACACACACTCTTAATGAAAACATTCTTTTGTGCAGGGGGTGAAGTTCCTATGGGATTGTGTCACAGGTCATCGGATTCCTGGAAGTCATGGCTGCATCATGGCGGATGAGATGGGTCTGGGTAAGACCTTGCAGTGTATCACTCTGATGTGGACGCTCTTACGCCAGAGTCCAGATTGCAAGCCTGAAATTGACAAGGCAATCGTAGTCGCGCCCTCCAGCCTGGTGAAAAACTGGTACAATGAAGTAGGCAAATGGCTTGCAGGAAGGATAGAGCCACTGGCTATTGATGGAGGCTCCAAGGAAGAGATAAACAAGAAACTAGGTATGAAAGGTGGATGTGATGTGCAGCTTTTTCACTGTTGGAAAAGGACATTGAATTAGCTGAACTGTAAAATAATTTTAAATTAAGATTATGAACATGTTTTTGCCGGGGCTCAGTCTGTTGATAATTGTGATTAATTTAAAGTAATTCATTTAATAATATCTTTATGGGTGTGTACAGAGGCAGAAACAGCAATGGAGGATTATGCATGAGGAGAGGCAGGTGCAGAGAAAGTTCTATGAGATGTTTGGTGGGCAGATTGTTGGCCCTGGGTGATATTGACTCAGTACCAACCAACTAGCTGAGATGGAGATATGGATTTTTAAGCACTTTGCCTACTCAGAGTACTGCAAATTAATAAATAAAAAAGAGCAGATAACATGTAGAAGCATGTAAAAGGAAAATGTCTTTCTGGTAGGTAAATAATTTACTTGGACTAGTCTTTCATATGGGATGCACTGGCTCCCACATACATTCTTATTCACCTTTCCCTCTACCATTTTTACTCTTCCCAATAGCTGGCTTTATGAATCAGAGAGGCCTTAGAGTTTCATCTCCCATCCTGATAATTTCTTATGAGACGTTTCGCCTTCATGCTGAAGTTCTACAGAAAGGGAGTGTTGGGCTGGTCATATGTGATGAGGTATGTGGAAGGTGACTGATATTTTCAAGAGTGATGGTTGATCTCCCCCTGTCCATTGAGAGTCTGGATTGATGTGATGATTCTGGCTGCTAGTGGTGTAGTGGTTAAGTGTGCAAACTCTTATCTGGGAGAATGGGGTTTGATTCCCCACTTTTCCACATGCACCTGCTGATGTGACTTTGAGTCAGTCACAAGTTCTAACAGAGCTGTTCCTCTCAAGAGTAGTTTCTCTCAGAGCTCTCTTAGCTCCACCTACCTCACAGCTGGGTGTCTGTTATGAGGAGGGGAAGGGAAAGGAGCTTGTAAACTGCTCTGAGACTCTTTTGGCTAGTGAAGGGTGGAGTAGGAATCCAATCTCTTGTCTTCTTAGTATCCAATTGATTGTAGTGTCCAATTGTTTGTATCTTCTTGTTTCATACAGGCCAGGAAGGTTTGCTTCTGTTTCTGTATTAAGTGCAACTGAGACACAGACAATACTTCATTGTTCCCTACCCATGTCTAACATTTTGACCACCCTTTGTAGCCATTAGTAACTACTATTGTTGTTCAGTCACACAGTCGAGTCTGACTTTTTGGGACCCCATGGACCAAGTCATGCCAGACCCTCCTGTCTTACACCATCCTCCGAAGTCTGCTCAAATTCATGTTAGTTATATCAGTAACCCTGTCCAGCCATCTTATCTTTTGCTATCCCCTTCTTCTTTTGCCTTTTGTTTTCCCAGCGTCAGGATCTTCTCCAGTGAGTGCTCCCTTCTCCTTTGGTGGCCAAAGTATATGAGCTTCAGCTTCAGCATCTGACCTTCCAGGGAACAGTCAGGGTTGATTTCCCTTAGGACTGACTGATTTGATCTTGCAGTCCAAGGGACTCTCAAGATTCTTCTCCAGCACCACAGCTTGAAAGCATCTATTCTTCTGCACTCAGCCTTCCTTATGGTCCAACTTTCACAACCATATATTACCACTGGAAATACCATTGCTTTGACTATACGGACTTTT
This sequence comes from Heteronotia binoei, assembly GCF_032191835.1. Taxonomy (NCBI): domain Eukaryota; kingdom Metazoa; phylum Chordata; class Lepidosauria; order Squamata; family Gekkonidae; genus Heteronotia; species Heteronotia binoei. The sequence continues at coordinate 101,369,138 of NC_083224.1, forward strand.
GTTGGCAGGGTGATGTCTCTACTTTTTATTATACTGGCTAGGTTTGCCATAGCTGTCTTTCCGAGGAGCAAACGTCTTTTAATTTCATGACTACAGTCACCATCTGCAGTGATATTGGATCCCAGGAATGTGAAGTCTGTCACTACTTCCATGTCTTCCCCTTCTTTTTAGTGGACCATACGCTGAACATGAGTCAACAGTGTGATGTGGTGGCTAAAAAGGCAAATGCAATTTTAGGCTGTATCAACAGAAGTATAATGTCTAGATCACGTGAAGTGATGGTATCGCTTTGCTCTGATAAGACCTCACCTGGAGTATAGTGTTTAGTTTTGGGCACCACATTTCAAGAAGGATATAGACAAGCTGGAACAGGTCCAGAGGAGGTGAAGATGGTGAGGGGTCTGGAGACCAAGTCCTATGAAGACAGGTTGAAGGAGCTGGGCCTGTTTAGCTTGGAGAGGAGGTGGCTGAGAGGTGATATGATCACCATTTTCAAGTACTTGAAGGGCTGTCATCTAGAGGATGGTGTGGAATTGTTTTCAGTGGCACCAGAAGGTAGGACCAGAACCAATGAGTTGAAATTAAAAGGAAGAACTTCCTGACTGTTAGAGCGATTCCTCAGTGGAACAGGCTTCCACAGGAGGTGTTGGGCTCTCCTTCCTTGGAGGTTTTTAAACAGAGGCTAAATGGCCATCTGACAGCAATGAAGATCCTGTGAATTTAGGGGGAGGTATTTGTGAGATTCCTGCATGTGCATCTAGATGACTCTGGAGGTCCCTTCTGACTCTATGGTTCTATGATTCTATTTGCCAAGGAGGGATGGGGCTGGATGCCATGATCTTAGTTTTTTTGATGTTGAGTTTCAAGCCTACTTTTGCGCTCTCCTCTTATGCCCTCAACAAGAGGTTCTTTAGGTCCTCTTCACTTTCTGCCATTACAGTGGTGTCATCTGCATATTTGAGGTTGTTGATATTTTCCCTGGCAATCTTAATTCCAGTTTGTGCTTCATCCAGACCAGCATTCCGCATGATGTTCTCTGCATATAAATTAAATAAGCAGGGTGACAATATACATCTTTGTCAAACTCCTTTTCCTATTCTAAACCAATCCATTGTTCCATATCCTGTTCTGACAGTTGCTTCTTGACCCTTATACAGGAGACATGTGAGGTGGGCTGGTACTCCCATCTCTTTAAGGACTTGCCACAGTTTGTTGTGATCCACACAATCAAAGGCTTTAGCATAGTCAATGAAGCAGAAATAGACATTTTTTGTGGTTGTCAAGGACATTGAGATCCTTGTATAATAATTCTGTGTACTCTTGCCACCTCCCTACCATTTTTGTCCTTTATCATGGCCATCTTTGCACAAAATGTTCCCTTGATTTCTCCAATTTTCTTGAAGAGATCTCTTGTCCTTCCCATTCTATTATTTTCCTCTATTGCTTTGCATTGTTCCTGCAGGAAGGCCTCCTTATCTCTCCTCGCTGTTCTCTAGAAATCTGCATTCAGTTGGGTGAATCTTTCCTTTTCACCTTTGCCTTTCGATTTCCTTCTTTCCTCGAGCTATTTGTAAAGCCTCATCAGACAGCCATTTTGCTTTCTTGCATTTCTTTTTCTTTGGGTTGGTGCTGATTGCTTCCTTCTGTATAGTGTCACAAACCGCTGTCCATAGTTCTTCAGGCACTTTGTCTATCAACTCTAGTTCCTTAAACCTATTCTTCACCTCCACTGTATATTCATAAGGGATATGATCAAGGTCAGACCTGGATGGTTTAATGGCTTCCCCAGTTTTCTTCAGTTTAAGCCTGATTTTTGCAATGAGTAGCTCATGATCTGAGCTACAGGCAGCTCCAGGTCTCGTTTTTGCTGACTGTAAGGAGCTTCTCCATCTTTGACTGCAGAGTATATAATCAGTCTGATTTCTGTGTTGCCCATCAGGTGATGTCCATGTGTAGAGTTGCCTTTTAGGTTGTTGGAAGAGGGTGTTTGCTATGACCAAGATGTTAATGTTCAGCCTTGTCATCTCTTGTTTGACCACATCCAGCATACCTTGATTCATAGATCTTACATTCCATGTTCTAATGCAATATTGTTCTTTGCAGCATCGGACTTTCCTTTCACCATCAGACACATCCACAGCTGAGCATCCTTTTGGTTTTGGCCCAGCCACTTTACTCTTTCTGTGGTTACTTGTACTTGCCCTCCGCTCTTCCCCAGTAGCATATTGGGCACCTTCTGACCTGAGGGGCTCATCCAGTGCCATATCTTTTAGTCTTTTGTTACTGTCCTTGGGGTTTTCTTGGCAAGGATACTGGAGTGGTTTGCCATTTCCTTCTCCAGTGGATTGCATTTTGTCTGGGTTCTCAGCTGCGACCTGTCCATTCTGGGTGGCTCTGCATGGCATAGCCCGCATCCTCACTGAACCACACAAGCCCTCTTGCCATATCAAGGCAGCAACCCATGAGAGAGGTAATTACTATTACTTCTCATTAAATGTTGATATTTATTATGGTGGGCCATTCCTGTATTAAAACGTTTGCACTGAAGACATCAGAGTTACACAGTGCTGATAATCCAGTCTAAGCATACAGCAACTGAATCACACAAAGTGGAGCTAAATTGTCATGTCATAATTGCTTCCTTGGATGCCAGACTGGCAGAGAGATTAGATGGTTGGATTCTATAGATGGTTTACTGCTTTTCCGGTGGAGCAAGGAGCCTTCCCTGACACAAATGGGCTCTTCTACTATTGAATGATTGGGCTAGGGTGGCCAGATCGTCCCAGTCAGCCGGGAATGTCCCTCTTTTGGGCCCCAATTCCCGCCTCCCGAGCTTGCTATACCGGGACCATTATAAGTCCCGGTTTAGCCAGCCAGCGAGAGGAGCCGGCGGAAGCGGGCGGAGGCTGCGCTGCTGCTGCTGCCTCTTCTCCGTAGCTGCTCCTCCTGAGCCCATCTCGGAGGAGCAGCTGCGGAGAAGCGTGGAAAGTCCCGAATCTGGGTCCTTCTAGGACCCTGAGCAGCAACGCTGGAGGAGCAGGAGCAGGCCGGACTTGTGCCCCGCCCCTCCACTCTCTGCAGGGGCAAAGGCGGCATGCGTGGGCCTGCTTCGCTTCTCCGCCCGGCGCCCGGCCCCTCTGCTGCGCGGGCGGCAAGGGGCATGCTGGGGCGGCCTCGGAGGAGAAGGAGGCGGCGGCGCTGAGCCGTGGCTTCCTGTTGGGGCTTCCGGGCGGGCAGGGGGTCTCTCCACGGGGAAGGAGACACCGGCCCGCCTGCTGGATGGCTGCCTGGGCCGCGCGGCGGCCCAGCGGTCTCGGGCCTGCCTTTCCCTTCCCTTCCCTTCCCTTCCCTCCCGCCTGCTGGGTGGGTGCCTGGGCCGGGCGGCAGCCCAGCAGTCTCCGGCCTGCCTTTCCTTTCCTTTCCCTTCCCTTCCCGCTTCGCCCGCCTGCTGGCTATATCTATATCCCTGCCTGCAAGAAGGTAAGCTTTTTGTTTTCTGGGGAGTTCTGTTTGTTTTTGTTTTCTTCCCCCCCCCCCCCCCGGCAGGCAAGGAGGGGGCTGAAAGCGGTGTGGCCTAGGCTTCCCAACCCCCTCTGCTCTGGCGGGGGACTTCTGGGTTCGCAGCCTAATCTCCCGCCCCCCAGAAATCGGGAAGGGGGGGTGGGGGGGGGAGAACATACCTGTAGGCTTCATATTGTTGAGATCCTGAGCCGTTTGTAAAATGTGTGGCTCCTTTAAGGCTGGGCAGGAAGAGCTTCGGAGAACAGCCCCTCCCTTTTTTTTCCCTTTCGTTTTCACAGCAAGTAGAGTTCCCCAATCTGGTAAGTATTTGTGTGTGTGAGAGGGAGGGGGGAGGGGATTCCCTGGTTTGGAGGCCCTCCCCCCGCTTTAGAAAGCGTGGGGGGGGGGGAGGGAAATGTCTACTGGGCACTCTATTATTCCCTATGGAGAACGATTCCCATAGGGAATAATAGGGAATTGATCCGTGGGTTTTGGGGGCTCTGGGGGGGCTATTTTTTGAGGTAGAGGCACCAAATTTTTAGTATAATATCTAGTGCCTCTCCCCAAAATACCCCCCAAGTTTCAAGAAGATTGGACCAGGGGGTCCAATTCTATGAGCCCCAAAAGATGGTGCCCCTATCCTTCATTATTTCCTATGGAAGGAAAGCATTGAAAAGGTGTGCCGTCCCTTTAAATGTGATGGCCAGAACTCCTTTGGAGTTCAATTATGCTTGTCACATCCTTGTTCCTGGCTCCACCCCCAATGTCTCCTGGCTCCACCCCCAAAGTCTCCTGGCTCCGCCCCCAAAGTACCCAGATTTTTCTTTAATTGGACTTGGCAACCCTAGTGTGGCCTAATGTGCAAATGAGTTCCTGCTGGGCTTTCTCTAAAAAAAAAAAAAAAGCCCTGAACGAAACAATGGTGTTGTCAGGGTGTGTGGCATAATATGCAAATGAGTTCCTGCTTCCCCCCCTACAAAAAAGCCCTGTTGAAGGCAACAGCTTTCCTCCACTGTATCTGCTTTCATTTATCTGTTCTGAACTGAGTGCAAATAGACTTCATTTGTCCCATTAGTTGTCTCCTCATGAGCTTGGATGTAGATGAAACAAGTTATTTCCATTAAGCCAGGCTCAGATGTGATAGTAGGCTGAAAACAGCAAATAAATAGTGTGTTGGGACTGGTAATTCTCAATGTGCATGCACTGTGGGGGCTTGAAGCTTGCATTTTGATCATGCATCTCCTGGAATTGAAATAAATGCTGCTTATCAAATGCATTGTGGTATTTTAAGCAGAACAGACAGCATGCAGCTTGTCTGTTTTGAGTTCTGCTAGATACGGAATGTTTTGATATTTATAACTTTGCCATCTGATGTAAGGTAGATTCTGGAGACTGGGAGGCTTCTTGGGTTTCCCAGATGGACATTCCTTTTAAATTTTAGCAAGTGAGGGAAACTGCAAATGGATGGACTTTGAAGAGGAGAGGAAGACAGACAAATGACCTGTGCTTTATGTCATGCAGCACTCTCCAAAAAATGGAGCAGGTCCTTAGAGAGGTCAGATGCCCTATAATGGAACTGACCCCAGTGTGTGTATTTTGCATTTTGTAGAGCTAGCTCATATTTTTGCCACACAATCCTCAACTGAATCAATACTTGCATGGTAAAATATCTTAACTTGTCGCAAAAAAGTGCCTTTTAATGAAATCTTATATTCCCAGGTCTCTCTTTTGTATAAAAGGGTTGAGATTTCATTTATAAGCAGTGGTTTTGAGTGAATGTGACTGTTAGAATGTTGTCATTTGTGCAGTACCAGTCTTAACAGCTTTTGGGCTGATGTTGACCAGTTTCTTAAAGTCCTCATATTTCTGACCTGTGTAGATAGGCTAGCCTGGTCTTATTAGATTTCATGAAGCTAAGCAGGGTTATCCCAGTTTTTACTTGGATGGGGATCAGGAGACTATTTAGAAAGGGTTGCTATGCAGAGGCAAGCAATGGTGTTTGTGTTTTGAAATTAAAATTTCCATAATTCTTTAATGGCTGGAGGGGATGATGGTCGACTGAAGTGGCTTCTTTTATTTACTGTCATCAGTTCTGATATTCTTACAATTTGTACAGGTTTTTTTGTACAAGTACAATTTTTAATATACTCAAATTAATTGAATTTGGAAAGAGGCCATAGCTCAGTGGTCCATCTAGTCCAGCATCCTGCCTCACACAGTGGCCCACCAGTTCCTCTGGAGGTCCAATGACAGAGCACAGAGGCTGAGGCCTTCCCCTGATAGTTGCCTCCTGGCTCTGGGATGCAGAGGTTTACTGCCTCTGAACATGGAGGTGCTCTTCAGCCATGATGGCTAGTAGCCACTGATAGACCTAGCCTTTATAATTTAACTGCTCCCCTTTTAAAGCTATCTATGCTTGTGGGCATTGCTACATCCTCTGGTCATGAATTCTACATTTAAATCACCTGTTGAGTTAAAAAAAACTGCTTCCTTTGTCTGTCTTGAATCTACTGCCCATCAGCCTCATTGGGTGTTATTATTGTGATATTTGGTTAATACAGCAGAGTTCGTCCAGTCACAGAAGTGTGATATTGAGTGAAGAAAATAAATCTCCCAAGAAGAATATTACAAAATAAAGATTACATTTATTAAAGTAGATTCAGTTCACATTCAGGTTGCAGTTGAAAGGAAAGAAAGAAGCCTAAACTAAAGAGCATTTCTAAAACAATCTAAAGGGCACTAATCTCAAGAGCACCTATCACAAGCTAAATCTGGCACTATGTGCTTGGAAGCATGACGGAATTATTTTTACATGAGAGACCTGTAAAGACATGTGACTCTAGGCAGAACCATGCAGAGAATGGAGAGTGTGGTAGAACGTGCCTGCTCTGGTTTGCAGGCCCCATTTCCAGCCTACCTTCTTGATTTTTTCTCCCACTTGGAGGGAGCTCCCTCCCTCCACTGGCCTGATCCAACATGGCTTCTCTTATGTTCTTATGTGACACAGAGTGTTGGACTGGAGGGGCCACTGGCCTGATCCAACATGGCTTCTCTTATGTTCTTATGCAGGGAACCTGACCCTAGTGTCTTAGCATACTGTTTTTCCTACAGATCTGTGATAGAGAGTTGTATGTAAGTAGTGTGCACCCAGAGAGAGGTTCATACCAGTTTTGCATGTAAAAATGCAGTAGTGATACATCAAAGGAGCTCCTTTTTACATTTGCACCACCATCCCGTTCTAAGAGATGGCTCTCTTTTTATTCCAAATGACAGTCAGGATTTCTGTAATTCTGCTTCACTACACTGTACTAATAGTGTAGGCATAACTCTCTTGGAGAACTTCCCCTGGAATCTCACTGGAATCTGTCTGGCTTCTCAGCGTGGAACCCGTTCTCTCTAGTCTTCTCACGTTGAAAAAAGTAAAAAAAGAGTTTTATTTAACTTTATTTCCCCCTTTCCCTCTCTATAAATAATCTTGGTGTTTCCGGCGGTGATATTTGGGGGATTTTTGGGGACGTCACAGGAAGTGCTGTGAAGTCACTTCCTGTTTCCGGCAGTGGCATTTGGGGGAAATGATGTCACAGGAAGTGATGTCACTTCCTGTTTCTGGCGGTGGCATGGCATCACCGGAAGTGACGTCACTTCCTGTTTCCGGCAGGTGGCGCGGGGGAAATGATGTCACAGGAAGTGATGTCACTTCCTGTTTCCGGCGGTGGCATGACATCACCGGAAGTGACATCACTTCCTGTTTCCGGCGGCACGCGCGCTTCGCGCGCACGCACCCCTACCTTCCCCCCCCAAAAGGTGTCCCTGGCTGGCCTTCAGACATTATGGCCACCCTAGATTGGGCATTTGTATAAAACACCTTGCATAAAGCTCACTGCTAGCCTGCTGCCATCACTGCTGGAAAGGACAGATTGTGGCATAGTGAGACAACAAAGGTAGAGAACATAGTGAAGGACCTGGAAAATCAGGTGATGTGTTGAGATAGGAAATCATCAAAATAGGCAGGCCTGCAATGGCTGGCTCAGATCAAAGAAGAACTCCCTACCAGCCTTTGACAGTGCGTCGCTGATACCAGTGCGCAGGGTCAAGAGCTTGGGAGTGCTACTGGAGCCTTCCTTGACAATGGAGGCACAGATAGCAGCCACTGCTAAAGCCGCCTTCTTCCATCTTAGGAGGGCGAAGCAGTTGGCCCCCTTCCTGGAACGTGGTGACCTAGCAACAGTGATCCATGCAATGGTCACCTCGAGGTTAGACTACTGTATTGCCCTCTACATGGGGCTGCCCCTGTACCAAACTTGGAAACTGCAGCTAGTGCAGAATGCGGCGGCCAGGCTGTTAGTGGGACTACCTCGGTGGGAACACATGCAGCCTAGGTTGCGGGAGCTGCACTGGCTGTCAATTGTGTTCCGAGTTTGTTACAAGGTGCTGGTTATTACCTTTAAAGCCCTATATGGCCGAGGACCTGCCTACCTTAGGGACCGCCTCTCTCCATATATCCCCCAGAAAGCACTGAGATCTAGCTCCCAAAATCTTCTGAAATCCCTGGACCAAGGGAGGCCAAACTGAAAACAACACAAGAGCAGGCCTTCTCAATAATGGCTCCCCATTGGTGGAATCAACTACCTGTGGAGGTTCGAGCCCCGTGGGACTATAATCAGTTCCGCAGGGCCTGTAAAACTGTCCTTTTTCAAATGGCCTACAAGATGGAATCCTGAAGTGACACCTAGCCATCTGATATATACTGTGTTGTACTATAGCACCTTTAACTGTTGTGGTTTTAATTAATTTATTTGAATGTATTTTATTGTATTTTATTGTATAATGTATTTATCATAATCATGGCACATGCCATGTCTGTGAGCCGCCCTGAGCCTGCCTCGGCGGGGAGGGCGGGATATAAATAAAAGTTATTATTATTATTTATTTTATTATTATGAAGATAACTTTTGTCTATTTTACTAGTAAACTATTAATTTCAAGCTCTTGATTATGATAGAATTTACATAGTCATAGTATAGCAAAGTACAGCATAGTATAGTAGTATAGCAAAGCAGTAAAGTAGTGGTGCCCAAGTAAGATGCAGATGACCGATATCAGCATAATATTATCTAGTTAAATGTTTCTGTTTCTGCCTCTTTACTGTCCAGCCTTGCACATAATCATGAGAATTGGCCACCCACCCACCCTTGAGCCTCCCCAACCATCTCTTCTATCATCTACACCAAAATGCAACCCTCTTCACCCCTAGGACACAGAGGAAACTATCCCCATTTCTTTCCCTCTCTTTACCAGTTAAAATACATGAGGAATGGGGTGGGTTGGAGTTAGCTATCTCTGCTGTTGATGTTTCTTTTATGCAGGGGTGTTCCCTTTCACTCTCACAGACTTAAACTAAAGTCTGAGTTGGGTAAGGAGAAACTGGACTACTGGGCTGTCTCATTAATGCTGCGATGGAAACTGAGCATAGGCTTCTCTTGTCTGGTTCCCTGAAAATAGACAGCCAGCACTGCCTAGCAAGACAGAGAGAGACCAAAAGAGAATTAATGTATGCAGCTCATCTACATTTGCTTGGGTAGGTAAACACATGGACCTGGCAGGACTTACAACCTCTTTCTGTCCCTCTTCAAGATGGCACTTGCCACAATGGAACCCTATTTAAGGTAGAACTCCATTCTGGTGGCAGCCCCTAGGCAGCATATGTTATTCTGGAAAGGACGTGCTTACTGATGGAAGTGGAAACTGAAGTGGAATGATTTAATGTTCACTGATAACTTTTAGTTCTCCAGTGTTTTGGGCAGCAGTCAGTCCACTGTAAGGAAATATTTATGGTTAAAATTTGCCCATATATAAGCATTGCTTCAAGAAGCTATTGGTAGCCATTTGATTCTGAGATCACAAATCAGGATGAAAGATTCTCTTCAGATTCCTGCTGTAATTTTCTTAAGGGGAAAAATTAATTTCCTTTAGAAACATTGTAACCTAGTACAATCCCTTTTCTGTATACCTGTTTTGTAGCTGTATTTGCCTCTTGCCTTTCTTACGCTAAGCACTAGTGGCACCCAGTGGATTCAGTCCATTTTAATAAAGGTCATATTGAAATCAGATTAATAAGTGTGTTGTAAGGAGCACCTGATAATGGTGCGCTACCAGCTTTTGTTATTGGATATCACAGTGCATTTATACTTGCCAGCTATCATTGTAAGATAGATGCATTATTCCAGTTCAGTAAAAGTAAATATGAATAAAATATTTTCTAAGTACTATGTTCAGTAATTTGTCTTTCAGGGCCACAGGCTGAAGAACTCAGACAACCAAACATACCAGGCACTCAACAGCTTGAACACGCCACGGCGGGTGCTCATCTCAGGAACCCCTATTCAGAATGACCTCCTTGAATACTTCAGTCTAGTGCATTTTGTCAACTCTGGAATTCTAGGTTGGGACTTTTAGCAGCATAATCTCCTTAAGTAGGAGTTGGCAACTGGCAGGCAGCCCTCAACATCCCACTGTTGACTGGACATGGATATATGTTTGCTTTTATTTATTATATTTGTCCTGCTTAGTCAGAGGCACACAACTGTATGACATAATCTTGTTGTACTGATGAATGGCCTGTCACTTTGTTTGAAAATCTAGATGAATGAATTTTCTTTGGAGTTTCAAAAAAAGGCTGTCATGAGAATTCATCAGGAAAATGTTTGCTTTCTTTGTAAGAAGCATGATGATTTTTCCCTAGCCAGTGCCGACTATTGCCCTCCTAGGTTGTCCCAGATGTCAGTACTGTGTCATTTTAAGCAGTTCAATGGTGGAGATCCTGTCAATATTTCAATTACTCTGCATCAGGAAATAATAATAATAATAATAACTTTTTATTTATATCCCGCCCTCCCCACCGAGGCAGGCTCAGGGCGGCTCACAGGACATGGTGCATACCATGATTACAATAAAATACAGTTAATACAATAAAATACAGTTAAAATACAATTAAATTACAAATTCATATATTAAGTAAATAAATTAAAACCAGTATAAATTGAAAGTGCTACAGTTCAATACATACATATAAAGATGGCTAGATGTCATTACCAGGATTCCACCTTAAAAGCAAGTTGGAAGAGGACGGTTTTACAAGCCCTGCGGAACTGATTGAGGTCCCGCAGGGCTCGCACCTCCTCTGGCAGCTGATTCCACCATTGGGGAGCCATTATCGAGAAGGCCTGCTCCCTTGTTGTTTTTAGCTTGGCCTCCCTTGGTCCAGGGATTTTTAGAAGATTTTGAGAACTAGATCTCAGTGCTCTCTGGGGAACATATGGAGAGAGGCGGTCCCTAAGGTAGGCAGGTCCTCGGCCATATAGGGCTTTAAAGGTAATAGCCAGCACCTTGTAACGAACTCGGTACACAATTGGCAGCCAGTGCAGTTCCCGCAGCCTAGGCCGTACATGCTCCCACTGAGGTAGTCCCACTAACAGCCTGGCCACCGCATTCTGCACTAGCTGCAGTTTCCGAGTTCGGTACAGGAGCAGCCCCATGTAGAGGGCATTACAGTAGTCCAGCCTTGAGGTGACCGTTGCATGGATCACTGTTGCCAGGTCGCTACGTTCCAGGAAGGGGGCCAACTGCCTCACCCTCCTAAGATGGAAAAAGGCGGATTTAGCAGTGGCTGCTATCTGGGCCTCCATTGTCAAGGAAGGCTCCAGTAGCACTCCCAAGCTCTTGACCCTGCGCACTGGTATCAGTGATGCACTGTCAAAGGCTGGTAGGGAAATCTCTCCCAGCCCGCCGCGACCTATGCAAAGGACCTCTGTCTTCACTGGATTCAGCTTCAGCCCACTCAGCTTAAGCCAACCTGCCACAGCTTGCAACGCCCGTTCTAGGTTTATAGGGACATCGTCAGTCCGGCTGCCCATCAATAGATACAGCTGGGTGTCATCAGCGTACTGATGGCAACCCAGCCCATGCCTCCGAGCAATCTGGGCAAGGGGGCGCATGTAGATGTTAAACAATATCGGGGAGAGAACTGCCCCCTGAGGCACCCCACAATTAAGTAGGTGTCTCTGGGACAGCTCTCCTCCAATTGCCACCCTTTGTCCCCGACCCTCAAGGAAGGAGGAAAGCCACTGTAAGGCTAGCCCCCGAATTTCTGCGTTGGCAAGGTGGCGGGACAGCAGCCGATGGTCAACCATATCGAACGCAGCCGATAGGTCTAACAACAGCAGTTCCGCCGAGCCGCCTCGATCCAGATGTCGCCGGAGGTCATCCATGAGGGTGACCAACACTCTCCGTCCTGTGGCTTTAATTCAGGGATAGTAGAGCTTGAGAAGGGCATGGAATGGCAACAGAAGTGATGGACCTTTCTGTAATGTATGGTATTTTTTATGAAGTTATGTGCCTCTGGATTTGAGGCTGTGCCTCATGTAGCTGAAATGAATGTTCATAACATAGTGAACTTGAGAGGCTTTGGGGCAATAGTGTCCTTTTGAAGACTGCAATGGAGAATGTCATTGTTTGAAATAGTATCGCCAAATGTTCAGTAAAGCATTGATAACAAAGATAGGGCTGTTCTCATCACCTATTTTTCTCCTTTTTCCGAACAGGAACAGCTCAGGAGTTTAAAAAGCACTTTGAAATTTCCATCTTGAAAGGGAGGGATGCAGATGCAAGGGAAGCAGATCGGCTGAAGGGAGAAGAGAGACTAAAAGAGCTGATCAGCATTGTCAACAGGTGAAGTCCTCCTTAGATTTTTTTCTCTTGTTATTTCCCCTATCACAACCCCTTCAATTATCCTAAGGTGGAAAGAGAGACCTTCACCATAGAAGCCCCTGGACTCATTGCTCCTCTTAGAGCTGATCCTGATACCAGGGCCGTAGCCAGGATTTTACAAGTTGGGGAGCTGTTTAAAAAGTCAGGGGGCACTTTTCCCCATCCACTGCGGGGCTTGCCACCTCTCAGAAGCTTTCTGGGGTAGAGGCAAAAACTGGAGGCTCTGAACTTAGCCAAATTGAGGAAGCCAACCCTAAAACTTTGGTGTGAAGAAGGGACTGCATCTTGGATACTAGCAGGGGCATTTCTTCCACCTCCCTCTTTCCCACCCTGGCACTTTGCAGTCAGAAGCCCCATCTGTCCCACCCACCCCCAGCCCATTCCATGTGGCTTTCTCTGCCTCCCTCCTCTCCACCTGTTGCCTTTCCTGCTGCAGTTCGCTGTGTCCTCCTCAGTCTCTCCTAGATCTGGCTGCCACTGATGACACTTTGCTGGCTCAGCCATGGCAAAAACAAAATGAAAAAAAAGCAGACTGCACCCCAGAGGCCCCCTGGAATCCAGGGGGGGGGCTTGCCTGTAAGTCAGGGGCAGTGCCCCCACAGGCCCCCCTGTGGCTACAGACCTGCCTGATACTCCCTTTCAGAAGCTTAAAAAAGGACCCATTCAACCCTACAGCTCAGCCTATCAACCCTTTGCCTGCATGGAACTGATGGAGGACTATAGATTTTGAATCTGAAAGTCCTCTCTGTTAGTAATACTGCTGAGAGTTAGGCATGAGATTAGAGCTTCATATTATTAGCATTAACTTTGTTTTGCCTCTTTCTAGGTGTCTTATAAGGAGGACTTCTGATATTCTCTCCAAATATCTGCCAGTGAAAATTGAACAGGTGGTGTGCTGCAGGTATAAGAAAAAAAATTGTAAAATAAAGCACTTAATCTAAATGTCTGGTGAATTCATCCTTTCAGATTTAGGCTGAACACAAAGCTCAGCAAAAGTCATCAGAAAAATCTTTTGAGTGTATATTGCAATATTTATTGTGCTGTACTGGCAAAATGTTCTTTCGTCTGTCGAGTTAACTTTCTAATTTGTATGTTTTGCATGGAAGTCACATAGATAGCATTGTGCTGGGACAGAGTATGTAAATGTTTTGAATAATTTCCACTAAATTATCTAATTAAATGTTGATATAAGGAACTCTAATTATTGGATTTATTATAAGGTTGTGACTGTCTAACATGATTTAGACTACTGTCCTTGCTAAAATACACTGCTATAATGTAAATCCCCCTCCCCCACAAAAAACCCAATGGATAGTTAGTAGAAAAATCTTTACGGTAGAAATGTAGAAGAAATCTGAATTAGCATTTTTGCAGTCTGTTTACTTAGAAAAATATTCAGTATTATTCTGTGCTCTTTTAAAAAATAATTATGCATTTATAAACTGTAGAAAACCAATGCTTTTACCTGAAATGTTTATATGTTTAATGATGCATCAGTGGGTTGTGCTGGTTAGAGTGTTGGAGCATGATCTGAGAGATTCAGGTTCAAAGCCCACTCTGCTATTGAACCCTGCTGAGTGACCTTGGGCCAGTCATGCACTCAGCCTTAACCTACCTTACAGGGTTGTTGTGCATATAAAATGGAGGAGGGGAGAATGCTATAAGGCACTTTGGGTCCCCACTGGGGAGAAAAGCAAGATCAATTAGGTAAACAAATGATTATACACCACATTTTTTCCAGTTGGGGACCCAAAGCATCTTATTTCATAATTCTGTCCTCCATTTTATATGCACAACAACCCTGTGAAGAAGGCTAGGCTGAAAAGTTTGAATGACCCAAGGTTACTAAGTAAGTTTCCATGGCAGTGTGGGGCTGGTGCCTCAGCTCTGGCAGCTATAATGAAAGAATCCATGCATGTTTGGAAATGTGGCAATTGGTAGGTAATGGAAGATATGGAGACAAGTTTTGTAACATCTTTTTTTTCCCCAGGCTAGCATATTATGCATCTTCTAAATTCCACAAGTCAAGGAGACTTAAACAGTTAGTTCTGAGCTGGAAACAAGAGGATTCAGTAGCTTTTGAAAATCTGAGCAATCCATTACTATGCCTTTTGGTCTAAATCATGGATATAATACAGCTGTTTGGCAAGCATAGCCTGATCAATGTTGTCTTTTTCACATCAGGCTGACTCCCCTTCAGTCTGAACTATACAAACACTTCTTGAAGCAAGCAAAACCAGCTGAAGATCTGAAAGATGGAAAGATCAGTGTTTCATCTCTCTCTTCAATCACATCTCTGAAAAAGCTCTGCAATCGTGAGTAATTTGGCCATAATTGCAGTAATTTACATTTACTTATGTCATGCCCTAAACTAAGGATCCACCAAATGTAACAAGAAGTTAGCAACATGAAAAAAATAGCTGTCCTGGAAACACTTGCAACCAGAAGGTAAAACTTCTGTGCTGTGTAAGATTGTGTCTTTGTAACACCTTGCTGTAGGTGGCTTCACCAGGTTCTGAGAAGCAGGTTTTGTGAATGACACTTGTATACAAAAATAATCAGTTACAATATTCTATTTTTAAAATATATTTAAAGTGAGAACTTTGCTATAAAAGGTTCTCAAAAACAAGCCATAGTTTAAAAATACACCATTACAGTTTGAGAGAGCAGTGAATAACTTCATAATCTCTGATTTAGTTATTAAAAAGTGACACTCCTGCTCAAATATTTTGCTTTAATCACGAGGACCCTTATGCTGGTAAAATAGAAGCAGACTGGTTGATTCACCTCAGATGTTTTACCCCTGATTTCACCTGACCTTTTCCCCTCTACATTGAATAAAAATATTTTGTCATTTCAAAAAGGGCCTCTTATGTGCTATTTTAAAGAGGGGATCTTGTCGCTTCCTTCTCATTTCTGGGCTGAGTCAGCAGCAAAATATACTCTGACAGGGTGGGACAGCAATAGATCTTTAGAAAGAAGGAACTAGATAAAAAAGGGCCATTCAGTCTGAAATGTGTAGAGAAAAAGGAGGGGAAATTCTGCCTCTGAGGGAGGGAAGGGGGTGAGGTTTTCATACCTACCATCTTGCCAAGATGTAGAATAGTGATCAGCTAACATCCCTGGGTGCTTTTCCCCATTTGCAATTTGTTTTATGATTAGTGGGCAGGATGCTAGTGCTTAAGAGATTGATTCCATATCCAGATATACTTGGAAGTGTTAGTGCATCTGGCTATGAATGAGTTCCCTAGTCAGGCCATCCTTTGATCTCTTCTGAGTACTTAAGTTTGGGTATAGAAGATGTCTGGCCTTTTAGACCCTGGATATGACTTTAGAAAGCAGACTTTAAGAATCTTGTGTCTGCTCTGGTAGATAACCTTTGATCTTCTTCGTGGTCTCTGTGCATCACACCGATGGGGAGAAGGCGCCTGCGCCGATCACGATCGGTAAACTTCAAAGCTGCGGATTTCCATGCCTCCGTCCCAGTGCGCATGCCCAGACGCCCCACTGCGCATGCCCACCGGGACGGGGAGCGGACACCCCGCCAGTTCTCTTCTGACCGCCGCGCTGATCAGTCGATCCATAGGCTACGGTCGGTGAACTTCGTTCGATTTGTTAATAGCTGTATATATTAGTGTAGTTAGTGTTAGTTATAGTGTAAGTTAGTTAGATAGTTAGGATTGTTTTTTTCGGGAGTGTGGGGCGTGTGTTTTTCCTTCCACCTGCCGGGTGGTTCTTTCCCCCCCCCCCCGCTTGTTTCCCTTCCCGCCTTTGTCCTCGCATGGAAAGGCGGTGGGGTTTTTTCCGCCGGTGTTCTAAGTGCGGTAGCAAAATCGCACCACCCGACGGACACTCGCTGTGTTTATGGTGTTTAGGGGAGCACCACAAGCCAGAGTCTTGTGGATATTGTGCCCGTTTTTCTAAACAAACTAGGAAGAATAGGGCTGCGAGACTGGCTGCAGCGCTGATGGAGCAGGCGCTTACCCCCAAGAAAATGGCGGAGGAGCAGGCCACCGCGCCCATCGAACCGTCGACATCGAAAACTGTCGACGCCAATCAAGCTCCAACCGATGCCGATCGCCCCCTAAAACGTCCGGGTTCGGCTTCCGCCGCGGAACCCTCTGTGCCTGCCAAACGGCACAAGGATGACGCTGGAGAGCATGTGGAAAAGGCTAAGAAGGCTAAGAAGGCCGATAAAGCCAAACATTCTAAGCCTCCACTACAGATTTCTCCTGAATCGCCCCCGGCACCGACGCGGGTCGTCCCCCCGCTGAAGCTCTTCGCGTCGCCGGTGCATCGGAAAAGCCCCCCGATTTCATCAATGTCCACCCAGCTCGTCATATCGGACTCGGACTCCGAGATCGAGTCGGCGCAGCCTCTCAAACCCGACAAAAGTCCGACGGGCCGCCTCACACCAGGGCCAAGGACCCCTCGCCCCCGAAGCCCACTACGGGATCGATGGGACACCGGTCGGGATCGACCCTTCGGCATCCGTTCTCCACACCATGATGACGCTCACTCCCCAGATCGACCTGTGACTCATGTGCCTTGGGACCAGCGCCAATGGCAGTACCTGTATGGAGCGTATTCCATGCCACCACCTTTTCCATGGCTCCCCCCCAAACAATCGGAGTGGGACCAGCGGTCGGAAACGTCGTATCGCTCTCGGACGTCCTACCATACCCCGAAGCGGTCGGCGTCGGCATCGGCCCCATCGGCACCGGTCTCGGTACCGAAACCACCCGAGGTCGAACAACGCCCCAAGCCTGCTCCCGAGCTTGTTACCAAACCGGCGGCACCGGTGTCGCCACCGGTGCGGAACCCTTCGGAGCCTTCGGATTCGGCATCTCCACGATCGCACCGGGAATCGTCCCCGGAGGAGATGGAAGATTCCTCCCCTGAGGTGCCTTCCCCGCCGGACAAAACTTCGGACGAGCACCTCATTTCCCCATCAGAGGACTTAAAATCTTACGGGGATTTGGTCAGACGAATGGCGCAGTCATTGTCCCTCACCACGGAACAGCCGCAACCGGTAGTCACAGACAGCGTATTCGACATTGTCCAGAGGGACACGTCAACTGCGGTGGCGCTTCCGCTCACAAATGTCATGCTGCAGACAGCGAAGTCCTCTTGGGACAAGCCGGCCTCTACCCCAGTGTCTTCGCGACGTCTGGATCATATGTATAGGATCCAAGAGAGCACAGCAGAGTTCCTTTACACCCATCCGAGGCCTAATTCTGTGGTTGTGTCTTCCTCGTCCAAAGCTAAGAAGACACACTCCACCCCCCCCCCCCCCCGATAAGGAGGGCCGGAAGCTTGATTCAATGGGCCGACGGCTTTATTCGACGGGCTCCCTCGGCGTAAAAATAGCCAACTATTCGGCGTGCATGGGCAGGTACCAGTACGCTTTATGGGACCAGGTCTCTACAATTCTCCATACCCTTCCGGATCAGAGTAGGAGTGCTCTGAAGAAGCTTCAGAAGGAAGGAATGCTGTTGGCGAAGCAACAACTAAATGCGGCCAAACATTCTGGGGACACCTGTGCCAAGGCATTGACGGCGGCCATCTCACTGCGGCGCCATTCCTGGCTACGGTCCACTGCGCTCCAGCCGGACACACAGGCTTTTATTGAGGACCTTCCCTTTGACGGGTCGGGTCTCTTCAGCTCCACCACTGACTCTGTACTCCAAGAGCTGGATAAGAGCATGAAGACATCCAGAAACTTGGGGGTGTCCACCTCTCGTCCTCAAAAGTGCCAATGGAAACCGTGGCCCAAGAAGCCGTATTCCAAGTCACCGGAACAGTCCTGGCGTACGAAGCCGTTGCCCACTTTTCCTCGCCAGCAGTATCAGGCTAAACCCAAGTACTCACCGTCATCGACCCAGTCGACCAGACAGAAGGGGTCTAAACAACAGAAGCAGGGCCTTTGACTGCCTCCCGGCTGTGGATCCTACCCGTCTTTTCCCTTTTTTGTCAGCATGATCCCGCATTACTTCGGACCTCTGGGTCTTATCAGTTATCCAACACGGGTACGGGATAGAGTTCATTCGTCTTCCCCGGACCCCGCATTTTGTTTATACCCCACCTTCCCCGTCCCTCCAGGAAGAGGTGCAATCTCTCCTCTGCAAACGGGCTATCGAAGTCGTTCCTCTGGGCCAGCGGGGCCGTGGTTTTTACTCCCGTTACTTTACAGTCCCGAAGAAGGACGGGGGATTACAGCCGATCATGGACCTTCGGGCCCTAAATCTCTTCGTTCAATGCAACAGGTTCCACGTGGTGTCCCTGCAGCACATCCTGCCGCTTCTCAGTTGTGGCGACTGGATGGCGACGTTGGATCTGAAGGATGCGTATTTCCACGTTTCCATCCTTCCGAGTCACCGGCAGTTCCTGCGCTTTGCCATAGGGGAGGACCATTTCCAATATCGGGCCCTACCCTTTGGCCTGTGTACAGCCCCGAGAGTCTTCACCAAGACTATGGTGGTTGTGGCGGCCCACCTGCGGCTGCAGGGGGTAACGGTGTTTCCGTACATCGACGATTGGCTGTTGGTGGCGGACTCCAGGGAGCTCCTCCTGCAGCACATCGACGTCACTGTGACTCTCTTGGCCAACCTGGGCCTGCAGGTCAATTGGGGAAAGTCTCACCTCTGCCCTTCTCAGAGGGTGCAATTTATAGGGGCGATCCTGGACACTACGGTCTGCAGAGCTTTTCTCCCTCTGAATCGGGCGGACGCCATTGTGCGAATGGTCCACGCAGTACGCCAGTATCCTACCTTGTCAGCCCGGCAAGTCCAGCGACTGTTGGGACTTATGGCGGCCACTACATCTGTCATCGGTCTAGCGAGACTCCGCATGCGCCCGCTACAACTATGGTTCCTGAGAGCTTTCCGGTGCAATGTCGACCCCCTCTCTCGACTACTGCACGTCCCTCCGGAGGTGGTAGCCTCCCTGGACTGTTGGGGACTGAAGTGTTGGCTGACGGAGGGCGTCCCCTTCCAGAGGCGGGCCCCGACGGTAACGATTACGACGGACGCATCCCTCTGGGGTTGGGGGGCACACACTCAGGGTCTTTGCGTGGGGGCCCCTTGGACGGACCATCATCTTCGCCGGCACATCAACTTCTTGGAATTGCTGGCCATATACCACGCTCTCCAGTCCTTCCAGACATTGATTCGGGGCAACTCGGTGGCCATTCTAACAGACAACACAACGGCCATGGCATATGTGAACAGACAAGGGGGCACGGTCTCCCGCAGCCTCTGTTTGCTTGCCGTGACCATCTGGGAGTTCTGCGAGACCTTGGGGGTTTCGATTGCCGCGACCCATCTCCCCGGGGAGCTGAATGTGCGGGCGGACTTCCTCAGCCGAGGGGGGGCCTCCCTGCACGAATGGGAGCTCAACTGGGAGTTCTTGAGTCCAGTGTTCCGGCATTGGGGGACTCCCCAATTGGACGCAAGACAACAAAAAGTGCAAACTTTTTTGCAGCAGGGGGGGAGCGGACCCCGGGTCTCTGGGGGACGGACTTCTGGTTCCATGGAGCCACCTCAGCGTTTATCTTTCCCCCCCGATTCCTCTGATAACCAGGGTGGTGCACAAAATTCTGCGGGACAGACCGGTGGGAATCCTGGTCACCCCTTGGTGGCCGAGGCAGCAGTGGTTCCCGATAGTTCTGCGCCTCGCCAACGGGGAGCTTCATCACTTCCCACAGGCTCCGGACCTTCTGCTTTCCCATCAGGGCCAGGTCCTACACCACGATGTGCCGCACTTGAAATTGACGGCGTGGCGCCTCAGCACTCGCAGTTATTGGACCGGGCGCGCTTCGTCCTACTGAACTGCAGAAAGTCTTCTACTAGGCAGTCCTATGCCTATAAGTGGGCGAGGTTTGTCCGGTTTGCTGAGGACGCTGGGGTTGAGCCTCGCGGGGCAGGCTTGCCTGTCATCTTTGATTTTATCTTGTCCTTGCTGCACGGGGACCTGACGGTGTCTTCCGTCCGGGTCTACTTGGCGGCTGTTTCCTCGGAGCATTCCCGGGTGGAGGGATATTCCGTCTTTGCTCATCCGGATACAAAGAAGTTCCTTAAGGGGGTTACCCGGCTGTACCCTACTATCAAGGTTCCGGCGCCGGCTTGGGACCTAATTTTGGTGTTGAAAGCCTTGACGGCAAAGCCATTTGAGCCGATGGCCACGTGCCCCCCTCATCTTTTAGCCTGGAAGACGGCCTTTCTGGTGGCGATCACGTCGGCCAGGAGGGTGGGCGAGCTGGCGGCTCTCCGGTGTGATGACCCTTACTTGTGCTTCACCCCGGAGGGGGTGGTGCTTCGGCCTGATATAACCTTTCTGCCGAAAGTGCTCTCTCCATTTCATCTGAATGCTGATCTGTGCTTGCCGGTGTTTTTTCCCAACCCGGCGTCGGACTCTGAGCGTCGGCTACACGCTCTGGATGTCAAGCGGGCGCTGTCCTTCTATCTCCATCGCACGAAGGGCTCCCGGAGGGACCCTCGACTATTTGTGTCATACGCATCCGCGTCGCGGGGACGGAGGATTTCGTCTCAACGGCTGTCGGGATGGATTACTGGGACCATTCGACTCTGTTACCTTCTCCGCAAGACGCCGCTTCCAGGGCCAGTCCGGGCCCATTCCACGCGGGCTGTGGCGGCCTCGACGGCCTTCATGAGAGGGGTCCCTCTTCCGGACATCTGCAAGGCTGCCACATGGGCCTCGGCGCATACCTTCGTTTCGCATTATGCGCTGGAACTGAGGAGGCGTCAGGACTCTTCGGTGGGCCGCGCTGTGTTGCAGTCTGTCTCTTCCTGATGGACCGCCGCTCCCTCCTCCAGGTAGGACCTTGGCTTGCTAGTCTCCCATCGGTGTGATGCACAGAGACCACGAAGAAGATAAACAGGTTTCCTACCTGTAACTGATGATCTTCGAGTGGTCATCTGTGCAGTCACACTACCCGCCCTCCTTCCCCTCTGCTGTCGGTCCATCTGTGGGCTAACGCAGCGGTCAGAAGGAACTGGCGGGGTGTCCGCTCCCCGTCCCGGTGGGCATGCGCAGTGGGGCGTCTGGGCATGCGCACTGGGACGGAGGCGCGGAAATCCGCAGCTTTGAAGTTTACCGATCGTGATCGGCGCAGGCGCCTTCTCCCCATCGGTGTGACTGCACAGATGACCACTCGAAGATCATCAGTTACAGGTAGGAAACCTGTTTTTTTTTGTTTCCTTTTTAGCCAGCTTTAGAAATTTCTTAATGTTTGAGAACCTAGTGATAATGTTTGTCAATATGTATTACCATTTTATTGAAAAAAAGATTGTTTGCTATTATATGAGAAATTAAAGGCTCTTTAACTAGGAGGCTAAAATAAAATTGTGTTTGGGGTGATAATCAAATAACCTTTTTGAGTTGGTCAGTTTTTGAATTTTATAAAATGGGAACTCTTAGGGTACAAGTCTTGGATGGTTAATAAATATATAGGAAGTTTCCATAGGAAGCTTTTTGGTTCTTTAATTTGCCCAGGATTTATATTAATAAACAATATTCCTGTTTCTGCAAAGGCCTGTTTTCAGTAACACAATTTTTTTCCCAGTGCATTTTTCTGAGCTGAGGAATGCTTATGATCATCCATACAATGTTTGTGAGAGACAAATCATAATGAATGCAAGAGAACCTTGGCCTTTCAAAGTGGTTGTGAAATTAAAAAGGGTTGTACAATTATAATTACCACTGCTAGAAGATGCTTTGAACTCAGTAAGCATCTCTGTAGTGCAGAGATGTATAAACAGAGGAATATTTGACCAGCTGTTTCTGATTCTATCTGGGGATAGTATTGTAAGGCAACTATTTTGATCATTTGAAGACCAGTCCTTCTGCCTTAGTAATGGTGAGTTCACTAACTTCCATGCATTGTAGTGACTCCTGAACTCTGTTTTTGCAGACCCTGCTCTGATCTATGAAAAGTGTGTGGAGGAAGAGGAAGGGTTTGTGGGTGCTCTGGAGTTGTTCCCTCCTGGGTACAATATTAAATCCTTAGAACCACAGCTCTCAGGTAAACCTTGATGCAAATTGTTGTATATATTGATACAGGGATGTATTGGGGATGAATTCCTCTGTATTGTTTGTGGTATAAGGATGCTATGTGTGAATTTTTCATCCAGGAAAGATGCTGGTTTTGGACTATATTTTGGCAGTTACCAGGAGCACCAGCAATGATAAAGTAGTCCTAGTGTCTAATTACACACAGACACTGGATCTCTTTGAGAAACTCTGCAGAACTAGAAGGTATGATTCAGATTAATTTCTGTTATATGTCTGCATTCAAGCATCATGATAAATTGTGGTTTATGAATCAAATTCTCATTAACTTCCCAGACAAAAATAATAAATTCTTGTTTGTGCATAAACCGTAGTTTATCTGCTTTTTGGTGACTCTTCGCCTCCTGGCCAGGATAATATCTTCCCTATACTGCCGACTCTCTGGCCCGTTGGACACAAGGGGCAGTGGTGTTCATCACGCCATGGTGTGAATTCAGATGTCATAACAAACCACAATTAGTATAAATTGTGGTTTACAAATCATGCTGTGAAATCCTAGATTGGTGCCAACTAACAAATTGGTGAGTTGCAGGGCTTTTTTGAGCAGGAATGCACAGGAACACAGTTCTGGCTGGTTTGGCATCAGGTTGTGTGTCCTAATATGCAAATGACTTCCTGCCGGGCTTTTTCTACAATAAAGCCCTGGTGAATTGTAAAGTCTAAACACACTGAGAATCCAACAAACTGGTGTTTGATTAAACAATGACTTATAACTGTTTATCATGTCAAAATGCTTTAAGAATGAGTGTATGCGCGCGCACACACACACACATTTAACAGCATTGATGAGGACTGTGGTTGTCAGCTAACTGCTATTCATGTTACTGCTTGGACAGTCCTTCTACATAGGGGCATTCTTTCAAGTGTAAATAATAGGACCCTCTTGGACTGATTCCTGTGCTTGCACTAAAAACTCGTTTCTATGATGCTTTAAAAAATGCACCCAGCTGCCTGATTCAAACCATAGTTTATTAAGATCTGTACTGCCTATTCTGAATAGCTGCAGCTTTCCATGATCTTGATAGAGGAATAACTCTTTGCATGTTTGTATTCCAGATCCTTAACTTGTGCCAGAGACTGAAACTGGGGCCTTCATGCAAATAATGCATTCCGCCTGTCAGTCCATGATCTTAATTTGTAGAAATATCTTGTGAACTAGAATTAAGCTACAACTATTTAAGAGTTGTATTTATATTATCCTACTTTTTGTTTGTTTGTTTGGCCAGGTACTTGTATGTCCGTCTGGATGGCACCATGTCCATTAAAAAGAGAGCTAAGATAGTGGAACGATTCAATTCTGTCTCTGTAAGTGAAGTTTCTAAGCTCAAGTTCTACTGTTATACGATCCATTATTCAGTCAAAAGGCACTCTGTTGGCTTCATGTATCTTATTGTCATGCCCTACAATCAGTGACCTCAGGTAATTGCTGCACCCTTACCTGAAGCAGAGATGTTGGCTCTAAAGCTACCTTAAAGTAGCAAGAAGCTTTTTCAACTGGACCATTTAACAGGAATGTTCAAAGTTCATACATGCAAATGAGGTATAACATTAGTTATGGCAAATTCTGTCTAATGACTGTTCTGCCTAGTCATATACCACCCTCTCATTGCCAGTGTTCAGGTTCTACATGCTTTTCACTGCTCAGAGATCAAGGTAACTCAGAGTGCCATAGAAAAGTAATGTGGGAAAGTGATGAGGAATGTTACATGTGCCTGTCTGCCTTTGTTCTGTGTCTTCACAAACAAAACGTTTAAACCTTCAAGTGCTTATAGTTCTTTGGTGTGCTGTAGTTATTAACTTTTATTGACTATTTTTGGCTGATGTTAGGTTGCGTATGTGGAGCTGCTAGTTATAGTAGGGATTCATAACAGGGCATAGAAATTCCAGTGATTTCAGTCTGAGAGATGGGAGTGGGCAGGCCAGTTTGTTGGACAGCTTACTATTGCTTAGCAGTTTATCTTATCTCTATCAAAGTTGGTCAATCAACGTAGAAGTGCATGTTTGCTTGGGTTTCAATTAATATTTGAAGGTATTTGACAGCATATAGTCGTTTCCCCACTCGTTTTTTTTTACAGCATTCTCATCAGTATGTAGCACTTACTCCATTTGTCTTGGTATCATAGAGCCCTGAATTCATTTTCATGCTAAGTAGCAAAGCTGGTGGCTGTGGCTTAAACCTGATAGGAGCAAACAGGCTTGTGATGTTTGACCCTGACTGGAATCCAGCCAATGATGAACAAGCCATGGCCCGTGTGTGGAGGGATGGTCAGAAGAAAACTTGCTATATCTACCGGTTGCTTTCGGTAAGATCTGAGTTGCATTTTATAGTCATTCACATATGTGCTTTGCATATACTGAAGAGTGCGTCTGCTAAAGGGAAGGAGAAGTTTGCAGGTGTCTGTTTCTAACTGCCCAGGGGTGTGGTGCCATGCCATCTGAATCCATTAGGTATTTCTACATGGACACCCAGTTGTTGTCAGACTCTTTCCCCACTGTGCTGCAGTAGGTGTATTTGACTGTAGAACTGGCTAAACCTTCATCAAAGAATGATTTCCTAGATCAACCATGTAATTGTCCCTAAATATCTTGCAAAATAGACCTGTAACTCATTTAGAGATGGGAGGCTGATCTGCATGGTTAAAGTTATTCACACTTAGTATTTAAAGGTTGGATTTCTGCGAAGATTGCACCTGGGGCAGAATTCAATGGTTGGGCTTCTATGCCAGGTTCCCACTTCTCTGCAAGGAGTCATCTACCCCTTCTTTATAGTTTATTTCATACGTCCCACCTGTGCTTATGGAATCAGTTTAGGCTAAATCACAGATTTAAGCAGAAGTATTTTAAGGCTAATATTTTAGCAGCCTAGCACTGGCCAACAAGTAACATCCTGAATAGATGGATTATTCTTTATCTCTGCAGATGCTAAATTGTCACATTTCAGATCTTTCTTACATCCATGATCAGTTTGTGCTGAATTAGTATTCAGAGGGAGGATACCAAGGAATGGTGCAGGATAAGTATCTTTATAGCTTTCCTAGAGTGCAACACCTGAGAATTTTGCATCCCTGTAGACAGGAACAATTGAAGAAAAGATCTTCCAGCGACAAACTCACAAGAAGGCACTCAGCAGCTGTGTGGTAGATGAGGAGCAAGATGTGGAAAGGCATTTCTCTGTTGGAGAGCTGAAGGAGCTTTTCACTCTCAATGAGATCACTAGAAGTGATACCCATGACAAGTAAGTGTGTGTAAGGTCTAGATCACTTAGTGGCTGTTTTCATGTGTTGAGGACTGTGGGACATAATTGAAAGTTAGTTTTCAGTTGTTCTTTGAGCTGCTAGGTCTGTACCAGCAATATTAGTGTCAGCCCACTCCACTTATTTCTACCTGATTTTCAAGCACTGAATTGAACATTCACACAGGGTCCTGTGCACATAGCTCAGCACGACCAGGTCAGTTTGTAAATGCTGATTTCATGGTGCATAAATCAGATGGGTGAGGCCTATGTTCCTGGGACCCCTTGGTGGACATTTATAAATCCCATGCAAATGTTAGATCTAGTATAATATCAGTCTCCAATCACTCATAAAAATTAATCTGGCCTTTATTATACTTCCTTTACTTGAAGCTTTCTTACATAGAGAGTCCTGAAAAGACGGGTTGGTTGGCTGAAAATTTGGAGCTGGGACTTTTTTTCCCTTTGTCTGCCTTGACACTTTCCCACCAATATGCATAATGAATTAATTTTCCATGTCTGTTTCACATGTGAAATAAAGCAATGCTTTGTCTGTTACTCCTTATTTAAGGAATCTTAAGTGTAATTGCTATAGGTAAATTTGAAACCCATTAAAGCATCTAGTCTTTCTAAAAAAAATGTACTGTTTGTTACAGGATCAAGTGTCGCCGCTGTGTGAATGGCCATCAGGTCAGGCCACCTTCAGAGGGGTCTGATTGCACTTCTGATCTCTCCCAGTGGAACCATTGTGCTGAAAAGCGTGGGCTGCAGGATGCTGTCCTGAAGACTGCCTGGGATGCTGCTGTCACCTTTGTTTTCTACCATCATTCTCATGAGGAACAGCGGGGGATACCATGATCATTGGTTTGGACTAATCCTCTTGAAACTCAAGCTATTTCACTTCTTTCTATGAAAGCAGAAATTTGATACCTCTACAGCTGTTGACTGGTAGCATTAGGGCAACTCCTCTATTAACATATTAGAAAGTTTCTCTGCTGCTTAAACTACTACAGATACTATCATTCAAAAACTAGAGGCCAAATAACTTATTCACAGAGTAGACAACACAGTTGAAGAAATTGCAAGCCAGATGTTCAACAAATACACTTAAACTTTCTTGAATGGAATCTTGTGTCTTTTTATCATAGAATCTGAGTTTTTTGAAGTAGGAGTAGGTCAAAGATGAAGATTGTATCTGGCCAACCAACAGCAAGTACCGTGTACTTGTTACATCACACTAACATAGTCAGCAAAGGCTTGTGAGGAGTCCCATGTGTCACTGACCACACTGCATATGGCTTTGAGTCGCCAAAGAGCCTCTTCAGCCACTACAGCATCTTGGTCCAACCAATTTTGAGAAAGGCAAAGTTTGGTGAACTTGATGTGTTCTCTCCGTTGGGCTACGTAACTCTCCAACTTCTTGGCAAACTCCAGGAGCCCATCAGGTTTGATACAGTTGGAACTGTAGGAAAAGAAGATGTGGTCATAGCTTATTAAATCAGGTTTTGCTCAAAGCAGTTCTCAGCCATCAATGGATACCTAGAATGTGCTGAAGGACCCATCTAAGCCTGGTCAACAAGAAGACAATTGCCATCAGACACTGTACCTTCCTGTTGAAACCCAGTAAGACTAGCCTCACTGGGAGGGGTCATAAAGAACACATCAGAAAGTGAGCTAATCCTCCCCAGATCAGAAAATTTCACACCCTGTACTAATAGTTAGCCCCATTTCTCTGTAAGCTCCCCATACACAAGACTTTTAAGTGAGTACATGAAAATTGCATCCATGTAGCTCCCTAGCTTTTGAACCAGACAACTGAGGTATAAAAAAGAATGCTACTTCTGCACTACTTTGTGAAATAAAATGACACCATTCTATAGCACAGATGCCGGCTATGGAGTTTTTTCAAAAATTTTCCTGCAAATGTGGAAAATTGCAGATTATACAACTAGATTAACTAGGTTTTAAGAAAGTCCTGACGCCAGCACCAGTGCCACAAGCATCTGATCTTTAATTCTAGAAGCTGCTGAGTAGAATTAGATAACAGAGGTGTCAGACATACAGCCCGCAGGCCAAATCAGGCCTGTTCAGTCCTCTTATTTGGCCTGGGGGCAACATCCCACTCCCCACTGCTGGTGCTCTGCTCCATAACTGAGCTTCCAGTCCTTTTCCTACCCAACCACAGTGCCTCTGTTTACTTTTTTTTTTGGCAGTCTGGTCATATCCCTCTCCCCAGTGGCACTGGCTGCCTTCCCAGCTCCACTTCTACCGGAAGCATGGGCAGTCTTCTTGGCAAAGGCGGGGGGGGAGGGGCGGGAGGGTAGGGAGGCAGGAAACAGCCTGGGCAATCTCCACAAAGAGGAGCATGGCAGCTTCAGAGGCCCTGCTTCCTGCAGCCAATGCGTCCCTGACTGGTGGCCCTGTGCTTTGTTGGGCATGCACTGTAGCTGGCCAGGCCAGCTGCCTTCCTCTGTACTCAAGTGGCCAATAGCCTAGCCACCAGCGGTGATGGCTTCCCCCATGCCTGGGCTTCCAAATGGTTCCTTCCAGCTGAAGGGAAAGCGAATGCGCCATTGAGAACTACTGCTTTGGAGCTGGCAGTGGGGGGTTGTGGGATCCTAAGTGAAAGAGGGAGCACATGCCTGGGTCGTCGCCCCACTTTGCCTTGCTTCTATCAGGGAAGTTCTTCAGATGCTGGGAGTTGCTGCTTAGAAAGTGCCCCCGCTGCAATAATGCCTGTCAGTCCCTGTGTGGGGAGGCAAGCAACCCATGTTTTGGTTTGCTGCAGGCTCAGGTCTACAGCCCCCTTTAGAGCGTTCCACTCAGCCTGTCTGGGTGCACCTTCTCACTCTGTGCTTTCCTCATTTGGCTTCAGGCGGCGGGGTCTGTGTGTGTGTGTGTGGTTTGCAGTAGCCCACCAGCAAGTGAGAGACACAGGGCTGCTGTTGCCAGCGGGGGGTGGGGGGAAGACTCCACGCTTTGCCTTATCCCCAGTCTTTGGCTGTTGCTGCTTTGTCCATGCTGAGAGAGAAAGGGGAGCTTGAGTTATGCCAGTGGAGCCAAGGGAAAGGGCTGTACAACTTCAAGACCAGTAGAAAGAAGTGCAGATCTCCCTCTTCCCCTGCCACTCTGGACAATGACAGCCAAGAAGGAGGTGCAGCAGAACCTGTGTGGCAAGGAAGGCCAGGCTCAAGAGCAAGATGAGGTGGGAGCTGGCAGCAACTACAGCAGGCATTTGGGGGGCTCCCTTTCTGGGCTTTGCCTCTTTGCTCATCCCTTTTCCTCACCATTTCCAACCCAGTTTGGACCAGTGTGGCTGTGGGGAGTGGTCTCCCTTGCAGCATCCCACGTCAATGGGGGAAGAAGAGAAGAGAAAGTGCCATCTCACTGAGCAGCCTGAAGGGTGCTGCCAAGCACACAGGCAGTATGCAGAGGTTTTTTGCTTGGAGCTGTTTGTCTTGCATTAGGAAGTGACAGCTCTCGAGTTGGGGAAAACTAAGAAGATGAGTTGGGGGATGAACATTCCCATAAAGACAGTCTCCCCCTACCTCATTTCCTCCTCCAAAGAAAGGGCTTTTTTTGTAGCAGGAACTCCTTTGCATATTCGGTCACACACCCCTGATGTAGCCAATCCTCCAAGAGCTTAGAGGATTCTTAGTACAGGGCCCACTGTAAGCTCCAGGAGGATTGGCTACATCAGGGGTGTGTGACTTAATATGCAAAGGAGTTCCTGCTACAAAAAAAGCCCTGGAATGCAGAGGTGTTTTTTTGGGGTGGGGTGGTCTAACGCAAGGTAGTCTGGTCTCCGAAGTAGCCATTTCCTCAAGGGCAGGGTTTCCTATTTGCAGGGTCGTGACTTGGTACCAGGCCACGGAAGCCTCACTACCTGGTCACAAGAAAAGCCAAAGCTAGCCCCGCCCCCAGCAAAGCTAGCCTCGTCCCATCTCTGTGTTGTGCAGAGGAGCTGGGCTGCCTCTCCTTCCTTCCTCCCCGCTCCCAGTGTTTGAGAGAAAAGCTGGCATCCATTGACACTTTAGACCCATGAAGTGTTCTTCAAGGTATGAGCTTCCATGTGCCTTGCAGTATGTTCTTTTGGGGAGATTTCCCCGGGAGGGGCGGGGAGTGGGCATTCCAGTAGCATTTTTACCAAATGACCCCTGGGCAGAATTTTTGCTGGCTGGGGTCATCTGATGGTGAGGAAGGCTTTTTTCCTCTTTTCTTTCTTTCTTTCCCTACAAGTGATGCTCTGTCTGTATTCTTGGTGCTGGGGCGGCGGGGGGGGGGGAGCAACAATGGGAGGGCTTCTAGTGCCCTGGCCCCACTGGTTGACATTCTGGTGCTTTTTGGGCATTGTATGAGGGAATTTTGGACTGGATAGTCCACTGGTCTGATCCAACATGGCTCCTCTTATGTTTATGTTCTTTCTTTCCATCTCTCTCTCTCTCTCTCCCCCTCTCTTCCTTCCTTCCATTTTTGCTGGATGAAACTTTTCTGTTCATCATACTGTTGTTGCAGACATAGGAGCTCTGCCAATGAAAAGTTGGCACACCCAGTTGTGGCCAGGTGGCCTTCTATGAGATTTCTGTGTGAGTGAGAGTAAGAGGTGTGGGGCAGAAAGAGATTATTGGAGATTATTGCGGTATATCTCAACAGCACTGCAAGAGATGGTGCTATGAACTTGGCACCATTTTATTGGTCCTGCTTTTAACAGCTGTCTGACACCAAAATTAAACTCCTCCTGTAAATATTAAAAAGGATAAAAGTAGTTCACTGGGTAAGTATCTGCACGACAGGTTGCTTTTAAATACATGGGAAACACCGCCAGTAAAAAGCTGCAAGCCCCTCATAAATATCCTTTTTGGGATAACTGCAGAAAAGCTTGTATAATCTTCATATAACTTGAAATTAATTCATTACTTGCAGTACAATTCTCTGCTACCGTTCACAGCAATTTCCCAGTGTTTCAACCACAGAAAAGTATGAAAAATAGCTGGCGAAAGATTTTCTTAAAACCAAGCAAGCTTAGTTGTAGCTTGAAGCAGGGTTCCAGTAGTAGCAGCTGAAGGAAGAGCCTACTAAATGTGTCAGCATATTTTGAGGTAGAGCAACTGCCAGAGTCCAGTGTAGGTGGTACACAGTGCTGGCATCCTGATGGCAATGGCAACAGCATTCCCAGCTGCATACACTGGCCAGTGCTGTTGAGGAAGGGATGTGTCGGTGGTGCAGACAATTGAACATGGGCATTAGGAGTGCTTGCAAGTTGGAGAAAAATGCAGATAGGTGCATGTAGGTGTGGGGTGAAAAGAGAGGACCACCCACTTTCCACCCCCATTTTGGCTCAGCATGAGTTTCAGAGAGATTTTTCTGAAAATGAATTTACTTCTGAAGAGGCAGGTTTGGGGGAGTGCCCTGGAAGTGACATCACAGGAAAATGCGGAGTTTTGGTTCAGTGTGCCCCAGAAGTGACATCACTTGGTCCTTGACACCACAGGAAATGACATAATTTCTGTCTCCCAGCTCCACCCCCAAAGTCTCCTGGCTCCACCCTCAAATTTTAGTGGGCCATGAAGGAGAAGTGTAAAAATAACTGGGCCACAGGAAAGAAGAGTTTGGGAAACCCTGCTCTAGGTGATGCTCTCTATTCTTGGGGCTTAGAGGGCAACAGTCTGGAGTCTGGCATGTGGGATTTGGCCACTGTGTGACACAGATGTTGGACTGGATGGATCATTGGCCTGATCCAGTATGGATTCTCTTCTGTTCTAACCCAGTATGCTGCAGCAGTGGAAAAAGGCAAACTCTTAAGTTAGGGATGATTAGGAAAGGGATTGAGAATGAAACAGCAGTTATTGTAATGCCTCTATATAGATCTATGGGGTTGCCTCTTTTGGAATATTGTATAGATTCAAAGGAACTGATTGTATGGGAAAGGATGCTGGACTAGACCACTGGTCTGATCCAGCAAGGCTTTGCTTATGCTCAAGTCATGTTTATGTTTGTATTTTGAGTAAAAATAATATCGCTAATTGGGTTTGCCTGTGTTTGGGTTGCCAAAGTGACATTTATGTCAGATCCAGTCCTTGTAACTAATGAATTAGATGTCCCTGAGATAACTGGTCATAAACAGTTGTGAATGGATTGTTAATATGTTCACATTGAAAGTTTCTTGCCTCTGATCCAGTTGTAATAAGTTTGGAAAATGTTTTAACTTGTAGTGAAAGCAGATTGAACTGAATAATTGCCATCATTATATGAATCAAAATACTATAACAGGGGACACTGCATAAGACTGTAAGCTACTCTGTAGCTTGCCAATTATGTCCGTTTGTGTGCTATTAAAGGTTACACATACCGATGAAGAAATTTTGCAATGAGAAATTGACCTGCACTTCTCATCATTGAACACTCACTGAAAGAGTATTTGGCACTCTTTCAATTTGGGATAAACAGAGCTGTACAGTGAATAGTACTCGGCACATATTCAACTTGTGATAAAACACAGTTGTATGGACTTTGTGTAAAGTTACTTAATATGTATTGTAAAGTGGTATTGATTTGATATTAGAAACAAGATTGAAGAAAATGCATACAAAAACTGTTTGAAAAAATAGTAATTTAGTAGCATACTTTTCAAACATGGACATAATTGGCAAGCTACACAGTATTGTTTTTCCGTTATCACTAAAAAAACAACAAGGCTTTCTGACAATGCAATCTTGTGCACAGTTATTCCAACTCTAAACCCACTGATTTCAGTGAACTTTAGCTGCATGGAATTATGCTGTGATTCTAGTTAAAGTGATCAGCTTTTTATGGCTGGGCTGCTTCAGCTAGCACTTTTCCCAGCTCACATCTTTAAAATACAAGCAGGGAATGGAAGAAAACTTAAGCTGAGAGTAGAGCTGAACACCTATCCTGCCAACTGTATAAGCCTATACTTCCTGGGCAACTGGACATCTCATGCAACTAAGAAGAGACATAAGGCAACCACTTAGCCAAGTGGTCTCAAATTTGTTTTAGCAAGGAGCTGAGAGAAAGTAGGTAAGGCATTCCTTCCTCACCTTCCCTGGAGTTGCTGCCTGTATGCTCTATGGAAAACGGGAGATATCCAAGATTAGAAGGCCATACTACCTGCTTCTGAGAAAGCAATCTGGGGGCTGAGACCATTTTTACTGTGTGTCTATTCAAATTTTAAATTGCAATAGTAAAAACAGTATATACATGTATAAAATAAGGTCAAGCATACCTGACATCCAGATGACAAATAGAAGCAGATGAATCTTCAGAAAAAATATCAGCCAGTGCAACCAACCTATGATTTCCTAACAATGGAAGAATTACAATTTAAATGCAAACTAGAAACACTAGCAGGTTGGAGAAGAAAGTATGACAGAACACATATGTACTTCCAGGCAAATTTGACAGATTATAATATCAGAAAATGGTCACTAGTAGGGAAATGTCTGGTAAGAAAATGTTTCCATTCTTTATAGATCTTCCTAATTATATATAATGTATAGCCTAAGGCAGAGGTGGTCAAACTTGCTTAGCATAAGAGCCATATAGAATAAACAGATGTTTGAGAGCCACAGGATGTGAACAAATATTACACACATGTGTTTATTAAAACTCTTAATAATCTCTTTGCACAGAAAGATAAAATACATATGTATGTACTTTACAACATGTCCATGCTAGATTTTTTTAAAAAAACAGAAACTGGGAATAACAGTTTCCATAAGACCAGCATAGGGAAACGTTAGGGAATTATTTTTGGCATCAGTGGGAGAAGGAAATACATGTACCATATAAATCACTGACCACTATTTGCATTATTATGCATCTCTTTTTGCCTTGACACCAAGGCTAGTAAATACAGATCCCCGATGAGCTATGAAACTAAGGGGGAACCCTGTGCTGCTCTCTTTAATTCTATCCCTCCTTTCAGTGGCTCCCTCAGCTCTTGCACTCTCCTGCTCTTGTTCTCTGGGTGAACTCTGGTGGAGAAGAGCTTGCAAGTTTGCCTGTTTCACACTCCTGGGCACCCTCCATTGACCTGTATCTGTATACTGGGGGACAGAAAGTGTAGAATGTAAGGAGTAAAGGCAGGAAGGTTGGCCTGCTGAAAAAAGACTGTCTAGCTTATTGTGACATGAATGGTGGTAGGTAGACAAAAGTCTATTGCTTCAAATTTGTGACAGTGCATAGGATCCCTCCCTGCTACCTGAGAAGTGAGAAAGTATTCAGGGACAGTTGTTGCATTTTGCCCTGCATACCAAGCCTGTTTCCAGGGAGCTTGAGGGTCTTCAAAGATGAATTCTTCTTCACAGCACTTATGATTTCGGTCAGAAACTCCATGGTACAGTTTTCAAACAGCCGACAAAATGAAAAGGTGATTTCTATTACAAGAAAAAGACCCCAAACTGATAAGCCATTCTTCCTTTCTATGTTTTACCATATGAATTAGTTTCATTGAATGCCCTGAAGAATAAGAACACAAATTGCTGCCTAAATGAAAGCAGGTGACCTAATGAAGATTATGGTTAAAATGGGTGGTATCCATGGCATTCCCTTCCCCCCCCCATGCAAAGCTTTTGGCTCTTTTTCCATACTTTTCTGCTCATGCATGGAACTGCCTTCCCCCTACCATCCACTAAACCCCATCTTCTCTGACCCATCACCCAGTCCCCATCAGGAAAAGCCACAGTGCATGAGAGCAGACAAGAATGGGCTGTGAATCTGTTATACCTTGAAGGATGGGGTCCTGCAGTAGAAGGAGGACATCTTTTGAGTGGTGAGAAAGATTGATGTCATGAAAGCTTAGCCTCTTAAGGACTGGGCTATATTCTGCAAGACAAATAAGATCTTACAGAAAAAGCTTGGAGCTTTTCCTCCATTGGGTAAAGTTTTCCTGCTTGGCAGCACACAGCAAACAAATACACAGTTCCAAACAGTAACTAATTCTGAGAAAATATCTCTATGAGCCAGTGGGAAAACTTATGGACAAAAGAAATTAAATTTACTGAATCCCAAATGCTAAGAGAGAACTGGTACAACATGTTTTTACATGGTATATTACACCTAAAAAAACTGCAATTCTAACATAAGCTACAATGCCAGGTATTGGAAATACAAAAGTACAGATTCAACATTCTATCATATGTGGTGGTCCTGTGATAAGGCCAAAAAAATATTGGATGAAGAATCCAAGATGAATACAAAATATATTAAAAGTTAACTTTCCAATAAATCCAAAAAACATGCTATTAAATATATTGCCATCTAATATATATAAAAAACTCACAGTGAACTATTTAAATATATGATATTGGCGGCAAGAGTGGCTTTTGCATGTAAATGGAAAGCTGAAATACACCCAGAATTGACTGACTGGAAATATAAACTTGAGTATTCAACAATGGCAAAGCTAACATTTTACTTGCTTAACAGACCAGATTCAGAATTTCAAGAAAAATGGAAGGCATTTTATATATATATAGCTCAATGTCAGGGTGGAAAATTAAAATAAGAATTAAATTATAAAGTCCAGAATGATTAAGAGGCAGAACCAAGCAATGTAAGTCGGTAATGTTTATAATGACCAAATATTAGAAATGTTAGGAATAAAAATAATAGAAAACAAATCAAAAATAATCTGTATGTAACAAAGTAAGATCTGCTTGACAATTTCATAGAAAAATGTTGTTAGTTATAATTTAATAGACAATACTGATTGTCTGTTTATAAGTGCAGAAAGTAGTATTTCTATCTCATTTTTCTAACATGTTTGTATTGTTTGTTAATATAAAAATATTAATAACAAACAGTAACTAATTTTGTATGGCCAGCTGGATGTGTTTGAAAATGCCAGTACCTATTTCCACAACTACCAACATTGTCAACAAGCACAGCAATATAAATCTGCTTCTGTAATACCTTTCAGCGCATGCAGAAGTTGTTCAACCTGTTGGGGACAAGAAATTACAGCGCTGTCTAGAGACAGACTCTGGAGAGACCTTGAGGCTTTCAGTACAGGTATCAAGAGGCTTGTTTGAAGAGGTTCCCTGGGAAATCTGACCTCAAGATGTTCTAGATTGGTCTCTAGTTGACAGTCATGAAAGAAAAAAAGCAGAAAACTGCTCACTAACCTCACTTTCCTCAAATATCACAGAGTTGCAAATTCAGATATTGTAACCATAAACCACGATTGTATGAATGCATGGACCTGCACAATGTACATTTCTCAAATTATAATTTGATTCCTGAATGCAAGCCACCTCATGTTCCCCTCACAATAGTTAACCCACTGGAAGAGTTGTGTTGCACAAATAATGCTCCATTATTCATATTTGTGTGGGACAGAGGCTACTGCTGAGGTTCAAGGGTCATGAAAAAACCCTTGCAGACCATTCCTAGCATGAATCTCAATCACAACATGGTTTGCCTGTAAGGTCATGATTTGTAGGGTGCTGTCCAACAGCTCCTGTCTAAAACAAGATCAGAGTGTTTCCGCATCATCCCTCAGACAAACAAAATTCCTCTTGCCTAAAGATCACCTTTTGTGTCATGCAAGAAATGTTTGGTCAGGAACCTGAGTCTTGCCAGAGGATGATTAGTAGCCAAATCACCATAAACCTCTGATTAATATTGTAAGCAGGTCAGAGGTAGAAGTGAACTTGATGTGCCTCTCAAAACTGACCAGGTGAACAGAGTCAGGTCCCAAGTACCTAGTCTCAAAGAGCAGTAGTTTACCCCAGAAGCAAAGTAATTCACCTGAACAGATAGAGATGCATTTAAATGAACAGAAGTAATTTACTCCTGGGCAATGGATAAAGAAGAAAGGAAGTACTTCACTTCTGCTTAAGAAGGTAGGTGCAAATGGATGATAGGGTTTTACAGATAAAGAGCAAAACTGATTATATTTGGAAATGAATCTGAGGCCTTTGCAACTTCACCAGACGTGAGTTAGGGTGTGTGTAAATAAATAATTAGATCCATAACTACACTGCCATCAGGAAAGCAAACTGATGGAGAACTGGTGCAACCTTCACAGATAAAGTCTTCTCTCTCTGCCAGGACCTCCCAGCCATGGTTGATACAGTGCGGGAACTGGAAGCCCCTTGTCCATCTTCAGGTCTTGTTTTGGACTACTTCAGCCACCTCTTTCAGGAAGATGTTGACAGGATCCTGGCAGCTGTGAAGTCAACCACTTGCCTCCTTGATCCATGTTTATCCTGGCTGATTAAAGTTTGTGAGGATGGCATTCGGGACCCCCTGGGTGAAACTGTCAACCTGTCCCTTTCTTTGGGGACTTTTCCAGAGGAGCTGAAGGAGGCAGCAATTCATCCGCTTTTAAAGAAACCAACATAGAACCCTATGGTCCTGGCTAACTACCACCCAGTTTAAAATCTTCTATTTCTGGGTAAGGTAGTTGAGAATGGTGGCTGAACAGTTCCAGGCTTTCCTGGAGGACACATCTATCCTTGACCCATTCCAGTCTGGCTCCACCCTGACCATGGTCGCCCTCACCCATGACCGCCAAAGGCATCTGAATCAAGACAGGTCAGTGCTGTTGTTGCTTTTAGATCTCACAGAAGCGCTTGTCACAATCAATTACGACCTTATGACCCACCACCTCACTGACACTGGAGTTCAAAGGATTGCCTTACAATGGTTCTCCTTTCTCCGCAGTTGGGGACAGAGGGTGGCGCTTGGTAAGCAGATGCCCTTGCAACACGCACTTGAATGTGATGTGCTGCAGGGGGCAATTCTCTCACCAATGATGTTTAACATCTATATGTACCTCTTCACCCAGTTAGCCCAGGAGTTTGGGCTGGGTTGTCACCAGTATGCAGGTGACACCCAGCTATATCTGTTGATGGACAGCTACCCAGATTCCACCCCAATCATCTGGCTGAGGCATTGAGAGTTGTGGCTGGGTGACTGCAACAGAGCTAACTGAAGCTTAATCCAATGAAGATGGAGGTCCTGTACCTGAGCCGGGATGGAGTAGAATTGGGTATCCATGTCCCAGCTCTGGACGGTGCACCACTTGTGCTGGCCCAGAAGGTGAAGAGCCTTGAAGTGATCCTGGATGTCCTACTCTCTATGGAGGCCCAGATTACTGCAGTTGCCAGGTACTCCATCCTGAGCCCATTTGTGGAATAAACTAGTACTCCACCCTGAGCCCATTTGTGGGGTAAAAAGGTAAAGGTAGTCCCCTGTGCAAGCACCAGTCGTTTCCAACTCTGGGGTGACGTTGCTTTCACAACGTTTTCACGACAGACTTTACAGGATGGTTTGCCATTGTCTTCCCCAGTCATCTACACTTTCCCCCCAGCAAGCTGGTTACTCATTTTTACCAACCTCGGAAGGATGGAAGGCTGAGAGACATCAGAGCTTGTGAGAGTAAACAAGATTTCCATCTGAAACAGGAAGGGGTTTTAAGCCAACTAGCAAGACACAACTAGAAGGATTCTTTGGACTTTTCTATACAAAGGAGATCAAACATAGCCAATTACAAAGCAAAGCAACTTTTTAGAGGTCCATTTCAAATGTAACATTTGCAGTTTTGTTTCCAAAGATGATGAGCAATGTCTGATGGCACTCAGTGGCCATTAAAACTATGAAATGGTCAGTAGGTCAAGGGAAAGCACATACACAAAGTTCTAAATTAACACAGGCACATATCCATATCATTGACACTTGGAAGTTCTTCCCACACTCAAAGGAAAACACTACAATATAGAAGAAAAACATCACAATATTAAGTTCAGATCATAATTTACCTGGAATTTTTTCTTCTAAAGATGATGAGCCCAAGCTCTCTTCTGGCCGGCTGCACTCCATCAGAGTTTTAAGATCAAAGCTGACCATAAGCACTTGAAGCAACGGAACAGCACTCAAAATAGAGTGGACAAGATTCACGCAAGGAACATGGGAGAGCATGTCACTTATATGCACCACATGGAGATGGTAGTCACTGTGGCGAGAAAGAACCCGAAGCCCAGAAAGGATGCTGAAGATATTGGGACCTAAGCCTGGAACAACATTTTTAAAGAAGTAGACTTTGAAAGTACATACAAAGGAAATTATTTGCTTATAACTTGGCTTATCAAACATGATTTAATGATTGCCTTTTGTTCACTATGGTTTCCCAACATTTGATTTAGGAGATGTAACTATTTGCTGCCTTCCCAAGATTGTTTGCAAGCACCTGACTTGGAATATACATTTTGCCAATTTAAAGCTCAGATTCAATTAATAGTTTTAAAACTTCCTTTAGAGTAAAACAAATTGCTAATAAAGTCTGAAGTCAAATGTTTGGTTTATTACTCACTGTTCAAAGACAGAACAAGTTTTTCTAAAGATACCCAAGAGCTGAGCAGATTTCCCAGCATCTGGCACGTATTCCTGTTTAGACGGATGGAGAGAATTTCCAGAATGGACACACTTCGGAAACGGTTTGCAGTTTTCAGGGAAGTGATCCCAACAGGTCTATCTGTGTGAACCAGACCCATAGTGCTGTCTTCTGTGGGGTAAGCAGAACAGTTAACAAAAGTCCTTCTTTCCTTAGCATTCTTTTTTTTGTTGAGCAATGCTTTCTCCTCTTCTTCCCTTGCAACAGTAAAAACAAAGTCATAAAGGTCTGAGTTTGTTGTGACTTTGCTGGTTTTCTGATGGCAGCCAAGCTTCCGTTTTGTTATACCCTTTCCCCTCTTCTGGCATTCATTTAAAAGAGAGCCATTTTGAGATGATTTTGCAGGAGAAAGTCTGACAGATCCTTTTTCAGCATTACAACTCCCTGAATTTGTGCTATGTTGCATCTTGCTTTGTGAAGGACTGCTACTCAAGTGACAGTCTACTGAGGCATTAAGAGCTCTGGCCAGCTCTTCAACATTTTCAAAGCCTGGTGGCATGCTGGGCAACGGTCTCTCATTTCTCAGATCTCTGTCACTATGCTGGCCAGTTGCTAATCCATGAAGGAGCAGGCTTGAGCCCAAATGAGTTTCATGCTCTTGATCTAGCTTTTGGCTCTGGTCAACAGATGTCTCCCTGCACAGATGGCAAAGACTTGCTTGATTTACAAGTGTTTTTCCTGGGTGCCAAACCCCAGCACTCATTTTCAGAATGAGAACTATAAGTGATGAATCAGGATTAGGCCAGGAGTTCATAGATACATGGTTCACGGCCCCATGATGAATTAGGTGATGAAGAAGCAAACTCAGTTGTTGTCTCATGGACTGACTGGAGGACAGCAAGTGACGGAATGTCAAGGATCTGAGAGAGACAACCAAGTTTTCTAGGACCCCTTGGTTGTGTTTGGCCATCAGCTCTGCTATTCCTTCAAGCATGTTGTAGATGGTAAGTTGGGTAACGTGCTGTGAGGTATATAGCAAGGGCAAAAAGTAGGGATCTCTCAGGCGCTGGTCTGAAGACACATCCAAGATCCCACGCAGCACATTTGAGAAGAAAGCTTCAAGGAACTTCTTTCTCCAGCACTTAATGCTCTGCAGAGAAATAAAACCTAAACAAACTCAATGCCCCAGTGCCCTGGTATTATTTACGTATCCTCAAAAGCAAGTGCCTTTTAATTCAATGGCACTTTCCCCTAAGTATGTGGGCATGCAACTTAACGAAAACGGATGTTCAAGGAGGGGCTACAGGCATTCACTTCATTCCTTGTCTGGGGACACTCAGTACTAAGGAAAATAATGGAACAATGTTGCTCTAGATCAGGAGGGACAAAGTTTTGGTTTCTTTAAGCAGTATAACAGTTCCTACACTTAAAATGGAGACAAAGTGCCCATTGTACAGTACCATTTCTCTTTGTTGGAACATCAGCTACCAGTGAAATTATACAAAAGACTGCCACAACTGGGAAAGATCAAAATCTAAATCAACCTTAAAGATATGAAATCTTGTTTCCTCATATATGCCAGCTTGGAGGTTCATATTCTTTAACTCACCTCAAATCTGGATGGTCTTGTTTTCATGATGTCACACCACAGCTTGCACCATATAGGCTGAGTTGACAATCCTGAGGGAAAGAGCAAAATGTTTAAAGCAAAGGGAACCCATTCTAAGAGGAGTAAAAAATTATATTTTCACACTCAAAGTCCTTCATTAAATTTAAATTGAAAAATCAATCTGAAAAGTATTGGCTTAGCTTTTAAACTATGGAACTATTTTTTTAGAAATTCTGATCACAGTTAATCTCAAAAATCATTTTATTATTTATTTCATTCAATTTCTAATACACTCTCCCTGAAACTGGCTCAGAGTGGATGATGACAATTCATACAATAAAGCCTTCTAAAACACAACGTAAGTTAATAAATAACAATAAAATCAATAAAACAGTCTACAATTTAAGATGGACTAAAAACTCATATGGAAAGGCAATATAAACCATCTGAAGAAGGGAAGAAAACTTGCTGTACTGTTTTGCAAGCCCTGCAGAATTGTACCAGATCCTGTAAGGCCCTGATCTTCTTTGTGGTCTCTGTGCTTCAGACTCATGGGATAGAGCGCCCGCGCCGATCCCCGAATCGGTACCTAAAAAGCCCGGGATTTTTTGCACTCGGCACCCAGTGAGCATGCACAGGCGTCCCAGTACGCATGCTCATCACAGCCAGTGCGAGGATCCTGCCAGTTCCTTCTTGACCGCCGCGTTGAAAGGATTGTTCTTCAATTGCTCCGGTCGGTACTTTTAGAATCTCTTTCTGGATTTTCCCTTTCTTGCCTGTTTTTTGTTTTCTTATTTCTGGTTGTTGTCTTAAAAAAAAACAAAACTTTTTGTTGGACTTTGCCCCTTGGGGCAACATAGTTCTCTCTTCCCTTGTGGGTTTCTGTTGCCTATGGAAAGGCGTTGGGGGTTCTTCAAGCACTGCCTAAAGTGTGGTAGTAAGATCGCACCCTTGGACGGTCACTCCCTCTGCTTGTTGTGCCTGGGCGAGGGACATCGTGTTGATTCGTGCTCGCTTGATGCGTGCATTGCTTGAGATTTTCTAAACAAATGAGGAAAAATCGGGAGGCAAGGCTATCAGCGGCTTTAGTCGAATCGGCTCTTTGACCGCCAAAAATGTTAACGGGCCCCTTGGCATCATGGATGACGCTACCTAGTCCACGGCCTCGATGGATCCGTCGTCTCCAGCACCAACGATTATGCCGACTGAGTGGGGTTGATCCATAAAACGACCCTCTGAAGGGTTAGTGGAGCCCAAGCCAACTAAGAAACATCGGGACAATTCGGGGAGCCAGTTGTCCCTCCCGAAGAAGCATAAGTTGAAGGACAAGCGTAAAAAGGACAGACTGTCCTGGCGGAGGTCATGAATTAGAGGTGAGGGGGGGGGGGAGGAAATTTTGTAATGTATTGGCTGATTATTTTTGGTGTTTAATAGAGGTATACTTTTCAATATATTGCAATAATAATAAAAATTGGTTTTTCACGAAAAAGGACAGACTGTCCCGCACTCCTTCCCCTTCTAGGGATGCTTCAACAGATTCAGTGTCGGCGCAAACTGTTCCACCTCGGAGAATTCTGGCATCACCCAGCTGCTGGAGAAGCCCATTGGTATCGGGAGGACGCGGGTCTCAACCAACACATTTTTCGGGATCGGAGCAGGAAATCAACCTCACCCAGCGGACTCATTCTTCCAGGTCGGGGTCGCTCAAAGGTTCCTGCCACCTCCTATGTGGGACCAGCGTTAGTGGCCTTGTTCATTTGGGCCTTATCCATATCCATCACCATATCCATGGTACCCTTCCCGCGAGTTGCTGGAATGGGACCAACGCTCAGAAGCTTCGCCCTTCTTGAGGGTTTCGCATCATTCTACCACTCGTCGCACACCTTCAGCATCAGTGTCGATACCTCCTGAGAGACGTAGGGAGAGGTCTGAGGACCGCAGGCTCATCCGTCGGCATCGCTCCGGCCATCCGAACGCACTTCGACCCGCTGTTATAGGAACACTCTGAAAGAAGAGGAGATTCCTCGACATCGGACTCTGAGGTCGGTACCGATGATCCAGATAAGGCAGCAGAACCTTCTCCAGACTCTCATATAGCAGAGGATCTTCCGATGTCCCCATCGGAGGATCTCAAGTCATACAAGGACCTGGTGAAGCGAATGGCACAGTCTCTCTCCCTTTCGGTGGTCCAACCGCAGCCAGTTATCGATGATACTGTATTCAATATTATGTAGTGAGACACACTGACAGCTGTGGCCCTTCCAGTGACCAAAGTCATCCTGCAGGCACTGAAGGAGCCTTGGGCAAAGCTGGCATCCATACCTTATGTATGGTGTCCAGGAGGCTGGTGCTGAGTTTTTGTTTTCTCACCCCAAACCCAATTCAGTGGTGGTTTCTTCGTCCTCGAAGGCTCGCAAGACCCATTCTTCCCCATCTGATAAGGAAGGCAAGAAGATCGACAATGCTGGTAGATGTTTCTACTCAGTAGGAGCCTTGGGGATAAAAATCTCCAACTATGCTGCATATATGGCACGTTACCAGTATTCGGTTTGGAAACAACTCATGCCTTTAATGTCATCTATAAGTGAGGAGAAGCGGTTTTTGCTTAAGAAACTGCAAAGAGAGGGATTTGCTGAGGCTAAACAGCAGTTGGCTGCATCAAAGCACATGGTGGATGTCTCTGCCAAGACTCTCACCTCGGCCGTCTCCCTATACTGTCACTCTTGGTTATGCTCGACAGCCCTTCAGCCTGACACCAGGGCCTATGTGGAAGACCTTCCCTTTGAAGGTGAAGGACTTTTTAGCTCCACAACTGATAGTGTCCTACAGAAGATGGACACAAGTATTAAGACCTCGAGGAACCTTGGTGTCCCTACGTCTTTTCGGGCTGGCAAGCCTAAGCAGTGGCACAAACCTTGGCCCCAAAGGCCCTATCAGAAATTTTTCCCTAACCGATCTTGGAGACCTCGCTCTTCACAGACTGAGAGTAGATCTCCTTATAGGGGAAATAACAAGTCCAGGTTTGCTTCGGCTTCAGCGGTCACCAACAAACCCAAGGGCTCCCCCCCTCCAAAGCAGGGCCTTTGATTTTTCTGCTGCATACATCACCGCCTCACATCTGCCTCCATCGCCATCTACCCGCATGGGGGTCCATCTCCACAGAAAGATGGATTCTCTCCATTATATCAGAGGGTTACAAGATAGACTTTGTTCAGGTTCCGACTCAGCCAGTGTTTGTCATCACACCCCCTTCCCCCCCTCTACTAGAGGAGGTGAGCAACCTCTTGCAGAAACAAGCCATAGAACTGGTCCCTACAGTGGCCAGAAACGGGGGGGTTCTATTCTCGTTATTTTCTGGTCCCCAAACGAGATAGGGGACTGAGACCAATTATGGACCTTCGAAATCTGAAATCTGAATAAGTTTATCGTGTACCAGAAATTCCGGATGTCTACTCTACAACAATCCTTCCCCTCATCAGCCAAGGGGACTGGATGGCAACCTTGGATTTGAAAGATGCCTACTTCCATGTCAGCATCC
Organism: Heteronotia binoei; assembly: GCF_032191835.1. NCBI lineage: Eukaryota > Metazoa > Chordata > Lepidosauria > Squamata > Gekkonidae > Heteronotia > Heteronotia binoei. The sequence goes on from NC_083224.1 coordinate 101,413,230, forward strand.
ACCCATCTTACAGGCACTTCCTCAGGTTTGCGATAGGCTCCAACCATTTTCAGTTCAAAGCCCTTCCGTTTGGCCTGTGTACTGCACCGCATGTGTTTACCAAGATGATGAGTGTTGTAGCTGCACATCTCCGGCTTCAAGGCATAGTCGTTTTTCCATATATAGATGACTGGCTCCTTGTGGCGGATTCGAAAGAGCGTCTGTCCGGCCATATTGCAACCACTTTCCGTTTTCTCCATACCCTAGGTCTGCAGGTCAACATGAAAAAGTCCCACTTGATACCATCAAGGACAGTTCAGTTCATCGGGGCTCTGTTAGACACAAACCTTCATCGTGCTTTTCTGCCTCATCAGAGAGCAATGGACATCATCACTCTCCATCTTTTTCAAGTCTGGAAATGGGGCACAGCACAACAGCTGCAGTGGCTGCTGGGGCTGATGGCGGCGACTACCAGTGTGTTGCTGTTCGCGAAACTTTGAATGAGAGGGCTTCAACTTTGGTTTCTCAGAAAGTTTCAACCTCTATGGGACTCGCCTCGAAAGAAATTCACGATTCCACCTTTGATCCTTCAGGCTCTGGAATGGTGGAAGTCCAGAGACAACATCTGTCAAGGAGCAGGGGGAGTTTTTCATCATTTCCCGGTGGAACCAGACCTTCTTTCGGTCCAGGAAGGGCAAATGTTTCACCACAACGTACCTCACCTAAAGTTGACAGCGTGGTTCATCGACCCTGCGAATTTTCGAGCAGAGTTGAGCACGTTTTTCCGAATAGTAGAAAGTTGTCTACCCATATTTCCTATGACAGGAAATGCAAATTTGTTCAGTTTTGGCTGATCCTGCAGTTTCACCTCAACGGGTGGGTTTGCCTGTGATTTCTGATTTTCTCTTATCTTTGGTTGATGCTGGACTTTCCTTTTCTTTTGTGAAAGTTTATTTATCAGGTATATCAGTTCACCACGAGCCTGTTGAGGGGCATTTGGTGTTTGCTCATCCTCATTCGAAGCAATTCCTGAAGGGACTGGTCAGGTTGCATCCTCCGTCTAGATCACCCCCACAGTTGTGGGATTTGCCGTTAGTTTTGGACAGGTTGACCAGGTGCCCCTTTGAACCAATAGCAACCTGTTCCCTACAGCTTCTATCCTGGAAGACTGCATTTTTGGTGGCGATCACATCAACACACTGTGTAGGGGAGCTCATGGCTATGCATTGTGACCACATTCAGGGTCACTCCCAAATTCTTGACAGATGCACCAGCTGTTACCAGCACCCTGTCAAGAGAGGGGAGTTGAGAAACCCAAACAAAGCACAAGCCTCCATACACACCAGCCTCCACAGCAAACAGTCAAAAACCACTTGAAAGTGTATAATTAATCATTCAATGAAATTACTCCATAACTGCATAGTAATTTATCCTATTACAAGCACTCTTTTAGCAGAACATACACTAAAATCACTATGACCGGGAATGCCAATGTTATTTAAAATTTCAATGACCTTGAAAAGTATTCAGTCTTTGTTAGGAATCCCTAGTTCATAGCCAGATGCAATGCAGTGTCTCCAAGAATTCTCCAAACTCAGTCTTCCATGAATACAGCTTTTGTAGCAATGAGTCAGTACTTCTTTTACCTCGTTTCACAGAAATGCTTTTTCCAAGCTTTCCACTTCAAGACAGACTTCCTGGCAAGGATGCTAATTGCTATGTTACAATCTCCTGTGCAGTAACTCTATTCTTGGGTAAGAATGTTGAGTGTTTGTTGTGGAGGCTGGTGTGCACAGAGGCTTGTGCTTTATTTCCAAACCAAGAGAGGGAAGTTGGCAACCCATTCCCGCCCCCTGCAGCCAAGTCACAGGACCTCTGCCTTCACTGGATTTAGTTTCAGCCTGCTCCGTTTTAACCAACCAACCAACCAACCAAGGCCTCCAAATCCCTGGCCAGATGTTCTGGGGCAGCCTCCAGCTGGCTGCTCATCAACAGATAGAGCTGGGTGTCATCAGTGTACTGGTGATACCACAGTCCATAATTCCATGCAAACTGGGCAAGGGAGTGCATAAAGAGGTTAAATAGCATTAGGGAGAGGATAGCCCCTTGTGGGTATTCACATACCAATGGGTATAATAGAGAAATCTCCTCCTCCAGCATCAAAATATATACCATAAGTAAGGAAAGGCACAAACAGATATAAAAAAAAGCCTGCATGGTTAACAAACAAAGTAATGGAAGCTATAAAAGGTAAGAAGGATTCCTTTAAGTGGTGGAAAACTAGTGCAAGTGAGGTTAATAAAAGGGAACACAGGTTGTGACAAATAAAATGCAAGTCTATGATTAGGCAGGCAAAAAGGGACTATGCATATTGCAAAAAACATAAAGATCAACAATAACAATTTCTTAAAATACATTAGAAGCAGAAAACCAGTCAGGGAGGCAGGGGTAAAAGGGGTAAAATGAGCAATAAGATGACCAAGATGTAAAAGATTTACTGAAGGAAGATAGGGAAATGGCTGAGAAGCTGAATGCATTTTTTGCCTCCATCTTCACTGTGGAAGATGAGAAGTGTTTGCCCACTCCAGAACACTGAGGGGTGCTGAAAGACCTGAGTCAGATTGAGGTGACGAGACAGGAGGTCCTACAACTGACAGACAAATTAAAAGCTGATAAGTCACCAGGCCTGGATGGCATACATCCAAGAGTTCTGAAAGAACTCAAAGGTGAAATTGTGGATCTCCTGACAAAAGTATGTAATCTTTCATTGAAATCTACTTCATTCCTAAGGACTGGAAGGTAGCAAATGTCACCCCCATCTTTAAAAAGGGTTCCAGAGGAGATCTGGGAAATTACAGGCCAGTCAGTCTGACTTCAATACTGGGAAAGTTGGTGGAAACCATTATCAAAGAGAGAATTAGTAGACACACTGATAAACAAGAGTTATTGAGGAAGACTCAGCATGGGTTCTGTAAGGGAAGATCTTGTCTCACTCTTGTTAAGAGTTCTTTGAGGGGGTGAACAAACATGTGGACAAAGGGGACCCAACAGATGTTGTTTACCTTGACTTCCAGAAAGCTTTTTATAAAGTTCCTCATCAAAGGCTCCTTAGTAAGGTCAAGAGTCATGGGGTAAAAGGATCAAAACTTGTGGATCAAAAACTGGCTAATTAATAGGAAAGAGAGAGTGAGTATGAATGGGCAATTTTCTCAGTGGAGAGTGGTAAGCAATGTGGTGCTGCAGGGCTCAGTACTCGGTCCAATGCTTTTTAACTTGTTCATTAAGGATTTGGAGTTGGGAGTAAGCAGTGAAGTGGCTAAGTTTGCAGATGACACTACATTGTTCAGGGAAAGTGAGAATCAGGGAGGATTCTGAGGCACTCCAAAGGGATCTGTCAAGGTTGGATGAGTGGGCAACAACATGGCAAATAAAGTTCAATGTGGCCAAGTGCAAAGTAATGCACATCGGGCCAAAAATAAATACATGTTGATGGAGTGTGAACTGGCAGAGACTGACCAAGAGAGATCTTGGGGTCGTGGTAGATAACTCACTGAAAATATGGAGACAGTGTGAGACTGCAATAAAAAAGGCAACGCCATGCTGGGAATTATTGGGAAGGGGATTGAAAACAAATCAGCCAGTACCATAATGCCTCTGTATAAGTTGATGGTGCAGCCTCATTTGGGGTACTGGGTACAATTTTGGTCACCTCAGCTCGAAAAAGACATTATAGCATTGGAAAAAGTGCAGAAAAGGACAACAAGAATGATTCAAGGGTTGGAACACTTTGCCTATGAAGAAAGGTTAAAGCGCTTGAGGCTCTTTAGCTTGGAGAAATGACAACTGAGGGGTGACATGATAGAGGTTTACAAGATTATGCATGGGACAGAAAAGGTAAAGAAGTACTTTTCTCCCTTTCTCACAATACAAGAACCTGTGGGCACTTCATGAAATTGCTGAGCAGTCGGGTTAGAATGGATAAAAGGGAGTACTTCTTCACACAAAGGGTGATTAACACATGGAATTCACTGCCACTGGAGGTGGTGGCAGCTGCAAGCATAGGCAGATTCAAGAGCGGATTGGATAAGCATATGGAGCAGAGGTCCATCAGTGGCTATTAGCCACAGCTTATCATTGGAACTCTCCGTCTGGGGCAGTGATGCTCTGTATTCTTGGTGTTTGGGGTGGGTGGGCACAGCGGGAGCGCTTCTAGTGTCCTGGCCCCACTGGTGGACCTCCTGATGGCACTTGGGTTTTTTGGCCACTGTGTGACACAGAGTGTTGGACTGGATGGGCCATTGACCTGATCCAACATGGCTTCTCTTATGTTATGTTCTTACCATCCTCTGTCCCTGACTTTGGAGAAAGATATTCTATTGGCATATAGGAATCTGATGCTAACAGTCCCACAAGCAATCTACAACCAAAATTGGATTTTAATCCAGGCCCTCAGCATCAAAATTATTATGTATTGTTTTAGTGTCTCACTGAGAACATAACCTGGTAAACTCGTTTTTTTCTTAACCTCTCATCTTTTATTTGAAGTTTCTCAAATGATCTCATTAGTTTAATCTCTGCTAGTATCATCCAACAACAATATCTAGTATTTAATTTTATATTTCCTAGTCTTGAATTTTATATTTCATATGCTGTTTTCTAAGGAAGTTGTGTCAATCTTTAAAAAAAAAAGTTTTATTTAAAGCCACTCTGCAAAAAGGAATTTCAGTCTGGGTTTCCCACAGTTAAAACCAACACACTATTAACTGTTCCATATTGCCTCTTAAACCATACTTTTTTAATGCTCTATAGTTCTGGAGTATTAGGTGTAGCAGTTTAACACTAATTATTATGTCTCTAACCCCTGTGAGCTGAAGCACAGTTTAAGAACACACATGCACACATGCTCCTTAGCAGAATGAAAAACCATTTAATCCAGTGTATTAATCTTTTAAGAAAATCAAAGAATCTGAATGGTAAAATGAAGATACCCAAAGGAATTACCTGTATCATGCAAAAGTGGGAGGAAACAATTTTAAAATGTATATTTGTTTTCGTAGAACAGCAGAAAGCACTACTTTTAAAAATTTCTGCATTCCTGCTGTCCCCCCTCCCTCCCTGCCGAGTAACTGACCTTTTTTCACAGCAGTCTCCTCAATTCGCTCTAGGTAGTAGATGTTAAGACTAGGCAAGATACCCTGCAGTATAGGACCTGGAAGTGCTTGTAGAGAGAAATGGATACAAAACATTATTTCAGTTCAAGAAAGGGAGCAGTTTTAGGCAAATCAGTGCCACAGGGCATGTTTAAACAGCGCTTCACATACAGGCTAAAAAGTTTTTCCTGCTCTATCCTATCATGCAGGTGAACTAATAATATCTCCACCCTGATATCAGATTTTTAGCCCAATTTTTTTTTAAAAAAAAGATCTTAGAAATGTCTCATGAATATAACAGACCTTATATAACAGTAAGTGGGCACTGTCTCTGATGTGACATATATATTGGGACAAGGTAGAGGAAACAAGGACCTCAGCAGAATTCATGTGTACAAAAGTGAACCAGTTGATATTGGTGTTCTCCTGAGAACTAAAGCAGCAATAGCAGCAAGTATTTCTGAAAAGTACACATTACAAGTATCCCATGATCTTTTAAACCACTGTTTTTTCCAGATGCTGGGGACCTGCAGTAGGAGAAGAGGAGCTATTTGTGGTGAGCAACTGTATCCAATACAATTGATCTTCCCTCTCACACTGTGAAAATCAGCATTTACAGCAGTAATCTACAGATGATTCCTATAAAAAAAATGAATACATTTGAAAGACATGAAGACTCCTATTATGGGGAAAGCATGAGATTCATTTTCTCAACTCCCATCTCCCCCTTGCTAGTGCAATACATCCAAATAACAAACCTACATTTATGTTCTGTATAAATTAACAAGACTGTGCCAACAAATATGGAAAACAAAACAACGGCCCACAGATAGTAATGCTCAGTTTACAACCCAATTCTGAAAAAGAGACATCAAAAACTGCAACTATTGGACCATCACAGTAATTTCTCATTCAAGTAAAACAACGATCTTACAACAAAGACTGTTACCATACATGCAATGAGAAATGCCACACGTTCAAGCTGGATTCAGAAAATGAAGAGGCACTAGAGATCATATTGCAAATTGATGTTAATTACTGGAGCATATGAGAGAATTTCAGAATAAAATCAGGTTGTGTTTCATAGATTTTGACGGTGCAGATCATTAAAAGCTATGACTGGCTTTAAAGGAAATGCACGTGCCACAACATTTGATTATTTTGATGCACAATCTAAACTCCAGACAAGAGGCCACTGTTAGGACAGAATATCGAGAAATAGGATGGTTTCCAATTGGCAAAAGGGTCAGACAATAATGTATTTTATTTCCCTCTTTTTTCAATCTGTATGCAGAACACATAATCCCAGGAAAATGGGATTAAATTTAGACGAAGGTAGACTGAAAAATTAGTGGAAGGACCATTAACAATTTAAGATATGCGGATGATCCCACATTATTTGGAAAAAACAGTGAAGATTTGAAATAAATACTAATGAAGGTTAAAGCAGAATGTGCCAGAGCAGGATTACAACTGAACAGCAAAAAGACAGAAGTAATGACTAATGTGGAATTACCCAACTTTAAGGTTAATTACGAAGAAATTGAAATTCTTCAAGATTTTCTATTCCTTGGCTCCATCATCAAACCAAAGGAAGACTGCACCCAAGAAGTCAGAAGGAGACTAAAACCCGTTTTTTCTTGGATTCTGCACTGGCATCTCTGGAGAAGTGCTGTGCGTTCCCTGCTTGCTCTCTGCCCTGTGCAAACTCAAGAGTCAAGAACAAGACCAGGATAAAGGCTAATGAGGAATTGGTCAGAGTTGGACAATGAAAAAAGCTGATATGAGGAAAGTTGATTCTTCTGAAATGTGGTGATGGAGAAGAGTTTTGTGGATGCCACAGACCACCAAAAAGACAAATAAAGGAGCCCTGTGGCACAGAGTGGTAAGCTGCAGTACTGCAGTCCAAGCTCTGCTCACCATCTGAGTTCGATCCCAGTGGAAGCTGGGTTCAGGTAATTGGCTCAAGGTTGACTCAGCCTTCCATCCTTCTGAGGTCAGTAAAATGAGTACCTTGCTTGCTTGGGGGTAAAGTATAGATCTGGGGTGGCTAACGGTAGCTCTCCAGATGTTTTTTTGCCTACAATTCCCATCAGCCCCAGCCATTGGCCGTGCTGGCTTGGGCTGATGGGAGTTGTAGGCAAAAACATCTGGAGAGCTACCATTGGCCACCCCTGGTATAGATGACAGGGGAAGGCAATGGCGAACCACCCCATAAAAAGTCTGCTGGGAAAACATCGTGATGTGACATCACCCCATGGATTGGTAAACAACTCAGTACTTTCACCTTTGTCTTTTAGTTTAAATCAACCCTGAACTCTCCCTAGAAGCTACAATGAGTAAACTGAGGCATACTTTGGTCACGTTATGAGAAGACATGAGTAACTAGAAAAGATAATAATGCTAGAAAAAGTGGAAGGCAACATGAAAAGAGGAAGACCCAGGCCTTGAATTCAGCAGGAGCTCACAAACCACAGCTCCTGAACCTTTCTGATGGCGCCTCTCCTCCTCCCCACCTACCTACCTTGTCCATTGAATAGTAGGTGCAGCTGCATAACAATCCCTGGATTAGGAGAGCAGGCAGCCAGCCAGCCACCAGGGGATTTGCCACAGCCCCAGCAGCCCTCATTAACTCCTGGAGAGGCCTGTGTCACCCTGTCTTCACTTCTTATTTGATTTTGAGCAATGGGTGGCTTGCTGGCCTTTTGCTGGCTCTCCTTTCTTGTGTTGGGTTGCTTTTGGCTTGGGCGGGGGGGGGGGGGGGGGGATGGATTGCATATACTAACGAGTTATGCTAATGAGCCTATATTTTTGACAAAATGACCCCTGGGAAGACCCAACATGAGATAGATTCTGGGTGTGTTCACACTACTCTAAATAATGTGTTTTGCAACTGGATTTTTCCTGGGTCCAAGTAGCAAAAATCCAGTTGCAAAACACATTATTTAGTGTAATTTGAACGCACCCTGAGTCAATGAAAGAAACCACATAAATTACCAACTAGGGCTAGAGAAATTCCTGACAGTGCCTGAGGAGAGCAGTTGGTGAGGAAGCAGAATGTAACGCTAGGGGAAAACGATCAGTGTAGTCTGGAAATCAGTCTTATTTCCTGTAGGGCTGCTGCCAGTTCTGGGTTTAGAAATTCCTGGAAATGTGGAGGCAGAGCCTGGTGGGATTTGGGGAGAAGGATCTCAGGGTATAATTAAATAATCCATTCTCTAAAGCAGCCTTTTCTTTAGGAAAACTTGTTCTTTGTAGTCTGGAGATCAGTTAATTCCTGGAGATCCTCAGACCCCACCTGTAGTAACCTGATGACAATGGAAGCTCTTTATTGTCATGGTGACTGTGGGAAGCTTAAACTCCAATACCCAAAGCCTATGGGTCAGATTTTGGCATTTCAGAGCATGCAGAGATCCCAGTACAAAGCTCCCAATAAGATACACTATCTTCGCTTCTGACGCGGAAATATTTGGTCTCGAATGAATGCTTACCCCACACTTCTCTTTCCACGTGCCCCATAACGGAGGTGACCACCGCAGCACTTAGGTCAAAAAGGCTGAGAGGATTCCAATCAGTAACGATCTCCTCATGCTTAGCTTCCATACTAATCGGCCGATAAACTTATTTACGAAAAACCTGAAAATGAAAGCGCCATCATGGGAAGGTCACTTATTGCTATGCGGATCTTCGGTACTGCCATACTGACACACAGAGGCGGGTACCGATTGGTTGGAAGTAGTGGCCATATTGGTAGAGTCGTAATATGCCCCATAACCCTCAAGTGCTGGAGACGCTTTATATGCTTCATCCGTATATAAACAAGCGCGGGCATAGTAGCCATCTTAAGAAGGTCAATTGGAACGTAACGCTATTTAGCAAGATTGCAGAGGGGGTGGGATTTCCGGTGACCCTTGCACGTCCTTTGTGGCTACTGAGCCAAGGCTTAGGAAGACGGTCTGAGATGGGGCTGGATGACAAGAAAAAGGTGGCATGCCGGGTTGTGGAGCCTGAGGAGCCTGAGGTGCGCTACTAAAGCAGAGGGTGCAGGATCTTTACCCTTATCCTGGGCAATGTTTTTGGTTTCTTTCCACCCCCCGCCCTTTAGGCCAAGGAATCATTTTCTTTCTGAGCGTTGACTTTGTTGTCGCGTTTTTTTCTCTTGTTTTCCTTTCTTTGCCTTTCTATTCATAGCTCTGTCATGATTGAAAAATGGAACTTTCTCTTTGAATAGCAGCGACGTCTGAAAAACAAAAATTAGCCGATGGCTGCCTCTTGAGCAGTCGGAATACTAAACATTGTCTCAAGCGGAGAAGGGGCCGGCCTTAACGCCTACAATTTGAGGCCACTTTTAAAGGGGTTTGCCAGGGATTGAATATAGGAGCTCTTGTATGCAAAGCATGTGCGCTTCTTAAATAATGGTTCTTTTCCACAGCGTTCGTTATTTTCAGCGTATTTCATATAATTTCTATGTGAATATTTTGGAGGACTAGGAAAGGAGAGAAACAGGAAAAAGGAGAGCAGGAAAGGGGAGGGCCACCTAGGGGTGTAGGAGAGAGTTCGCAGAGAAGAAAAGGCAATGGAGACAGTGTGGATGTGAGACCCCACCCGCACTTCAGGCTTCTTGTAGAGTCCTAATGCTCCTGCTGGGAATCGTTAGGGTGGATAACAGATGATCATTTGTCCTTTCTCCTATTTTTAAAAATCACCCTTGTATTCATCAAGTGGCCGTAGTTGTATGTTTGCTGAGTGTGGTTATCCTATCCCCTATTCAGTTGGCTTGACATGTCTTCCGTTTAGTGCTTTCCATTCACTTACGATGCAAGTTGCGTGCTCTCCATCAAGGTCTGTCTTGTCTGTTCTTTCTTTCCAGAGTCCCTAGCTCAGCCTCATTGCTGTTTTTTACACATCCATCTCTCAAACTGTTGATAGAATCAAGTGAGAGGAAAGCTGTCCCTTGTGGTTTTGGTGTTCTGGTATTCAGAAATGACTTACTTAGAGCAGGCAGTAATTTAGTGGCCTTGCACACCACTTGTCACCAAACAATTGCTGTTTCTTATTCAGCAACACTATGAGAGGTTACTCTCCATGGTCCAACCTGCTATAATATATATATTTGAAAGTCAAATTTTTATGTATTAATATTTAGGAATAAGTCATAAACCATCTTACTGATACAAAAACACAGGTTGCAGAACAGCTGTCTACTACATTGTACAAAAAAACTCGACTGAAACTGGTTAATTTTGCTATAGCCGAATGTACCCACTTTTTGCATATGTCAGAGATTTTATGAGTCATCTTAATTTGTGTCTCTAGGAGGAAGAAGAAGAGGAAGAACTTGTGGTATGTGACTTAATTAAAATATTGGAAAGTAAGAACATTATACAAGAGGGCGACAGGGATCTTTAATAATCATGTTGTTTCATGCAATTTCTCATTTGGATTTAGAAAATTAGAATATACGGAAGACTGTTGGTGTGTATTGGGGAGGTTTGATTATTATAAATTGAAGCACAAGTGCATAGATCAGTTGAGACAAGCTATGTATTTCCCAAATCTCTTTGTAACATCTTGAAGTACCAAGTAGTCATGAGGGCTATACTACTGTAGCTTCATAAGCTTTTTTTGGTTAATGCATTGTAGAAGTATCTCTGGAACACCAAAGCTTAGTTCTGTGGGCAACTGTATTCATTTCCAAAGTTATTTTAACAGCCTAGAGCAGAAGTGGGTTGTGTCTGACTTGCAACTAACATGTAAGTTCTGCACCCCAGAAAAGTCTTCATATCTTTAAGACTCATTGCTTAAATGCTGAGGCTCATCATTTTAGTTCTGGGAAAATACTTCTAGGTTACTTTGTTTGTGGTAGAAAGGCTGACAATGTGGAACAGGAGAAAAGATTTTAATCCTTTTGTGATATTTTTGTTTGGGATACGAAGCAGCAAGTTACTGTGTTCCACCTAGTAAGCCTTTGGGTGAATTTTAGTAACAACCAATGTTCCCTCTAAGCTGCAGGGTCTTGTGAGCAAAAATTCTACTTTGTGAACTACTGGCTTAATTTATTGCATAAATTATTGTGCTCTGGAGTCATCCTTTCTGAGCTAAGACAATGTGTGAGTGGAGGCTAAAAAAATCCATGAGCTAGTTCACACTAGCTCATTTTAGAGGGAACATTGGTAACAACCCACTGCCATTTACTGTTTTTCTTCCTATATATTGTTTTTCTTGCAGGATCCATTAACTACTATAAGGGAGCAATGTGAGCAAACAGAAAAATGTGTGAAGTTTCGAGAACGTTTAGAGGAGTGTGATGCTCGAGTGTCATCAAGGTCCCGCACAGAAGAGCAGTGTACAGAGGAGCTCTTTGACTTCTTGCATGCTAGAGACCACTGTGTAAGCTTGCTGGAGATGTGATTAGTAATAGTTGTGATTGATTTGAGGATTCTTTGTATAGCTGAAGTAGAGCTCTGTTTTTCTGTTTGTGAGCCACAACTTGGAATGTTCTTCAGATTTCACTATACACTGAGTATGGAGCAGCTCCTGAATCTTCATTTTCATGAAGAATTAAAACGTCATTTTTTGCTATTTGGTGGATTAGGAATTGTTGCATATGCAAGATTCAGTATTTCTCAAAAATCAGCCTTTAATTCTCAGCCACCTCAATTTTTCTAAACACATAGTAGAGCCAATCCATGGTTCAATACTACATGAATGACCCTGTGCTTCTGCATTGCCTCCTCACTTCTCTTGGAGTCTATTTGTAATTTCTAGTACAGTACTTTTGCTATTACATTTGAATTGGTCAGCCATGGTTTGCATTCTTTCAACCAGGACTGCAGATTAATTTCAAACCTGGTCTGCAATACTAGTTTGATGGACTTACTAGAACAAAAATAGATTGTACCTGGCTTCAACTGTTCAAGGGAAGCGAGGGGAGGGGGATTCTCAAGCATTCATTCATGAACTGCCCAACCATGGTTTTGCCATTGCACCTGAGGTATCCCATAATCTAGTAACTATTTAAAGGTTATGTGAAAAGAATTCTGTGGATAGAACTTAAACTTTATTTACTGAAACAAATCCTGCCTTTCTTCCTGGTTCAAGATGGCTTAAAATAAGAGTTAAAACTTCCCCAACTAAAACCAAAAAGGTAAAATAACAAGCCCCTGATTCCTTCCCTCCTCCCTTTAAAGATGTCTGCTATACAAACACCCTTCAAAAGCCCTGGCAAACAGGCAGGCCTTACAGCACTTCTTGAAGATCTTGTGGGGAGGGGGTGCCCTCCCCTCCCACTCTTCATTTTATCTGCTTTATGGTATATTTTGAATCGTGTTTTATTATATTTATTGTATATATTAATGTGTTATATTGGAAGCTGCCCCAAACAGTTTGCAGGAGGGGCAGGGTATAAATCAACGGAAATAAATAAATAACAATATTACTAACCTATAAATGTGTTAGAGTGTAGGTTGCAGGAATGCAGGTGAAGCCTGAAGATACTTTTGGGGTGCGGATAGTGGTGTTTTTCTCTAGTGGAATAACAAAATGAGTCCAGTAGCACCCAAGGGACCAACATTTCTCAGGGCACAAGCTTTTATGAGTAAATGCTGTTTGTCACTCACAAAAATTCTATTCTGGGAAATGGTGTCCTAAGATGCTACTGGACTCTAATTTTGTAAAGAGTTATTAATTTGCTAAATAAGTTACTGAATTCAATTTCATTTAATGTTTTCTTCATCTCTTGTTTTCCAGGTTGCTCACAAACTCTTCTGCAAGTTGAAATAAATGTTCATACAAGCCTAACTCCTCCTGAGCATGCTGCTTTACATCTCTGGCTTGAGAATGTGGAAACTGGCATTTGTGACCAACACAACCATCAATTGTAACATAGGAGTTGCAATCCAGATCCTCTATGCTCTGTGGAAGAAACGTGGTTAGCAGTATTTCTGTGACGTTCCATATTAAATATATTTGTGAAAATATTACAGCATATTCTGCAAATAAACATATACAGAATTAAGAAGTACTGCAGTCATCTTTGTATCATAAACCATTTTATCACACACTGACTTTAACTTCCTGTGGGGGGTGAGGGGAAGGAGGCACCTTTATCCAACTCCTGAAGCAAGCATACCTGGACCTGCCTTTTACCACCGTTATCACAAACTTTCTATATTTCTTGCAAGCAATTTCTTGCCTTGGCCAGAAAATAAATACTACTTTTTCCATCCTTGCTTTCTGCTCCATTCAACCATATATAGGAGAACAAAAAAGTGTAATGGAAGTAATAATAATAATAATAAATTTTATTTATACCCCGCCCTCCCCGCCAAGGCAGGCTCAGGGCGGCTTACAGAACATGGCAAAAGCCATATTAAAACAAAATTATATAATTCAATACAGTTAACAATTAAATATTTAAATAATCTAAAAACAGTCTAAAAATATAATCTAATAGTGCTACTATTTAAAATACTTGTAAAAGCGCCGCAGACCTTGAAAGAATAAAGAAGCATTAGCAATGTTACTAAGCGGAAGCTAGCCAGCGACCATTACGCTGCCCCACATGGTTTGCGCTACTCTTAAGGCAGAACTGGCTGCAGCTTTTCGTAGCACGATCTCTTTCCGCCGCTCCTTCAGTACAATTGGGCGGGGAAATGATCCACCCCACCGGAATCGCATGGCGACGAAGCTTCCGGGCTGTGTTGGTTCCCGCTCCTTCCTGTGACAGATTCGCTGGCGTATCTCGCCGCAGGAGGAAGTGAGGTGCATGCGCCGGACTCGGCGTTGGAGTTGGTGATGGCGGCTGTTGCCGCTGCTACACATGTTGGGAAAGGAAAGCGGCAGTTCTTGAGTTTGTGGGCAAAAGCGTTTTCCATCCCCTGCAGGCACCGGCAGAAGAAGAATTGGGTGAGCGGGAGGGAAGATTGGACGATCCGGCCTCGTCGGTCTGCAGCAACCTGCAGTTGCTAGAAAAAATCCTGCTCATCTCTCCGGGTTGCTTTCTAGCCCCTTCCACGCCCCCCCCCCCGGCAGTTACACCTTATTAGCCATTTTCACAAGTTACAGTGAATGCATGCGCATTCTGTGTACATGTACGCTTGATTTTTCTTTATATGTGTGTTGAACAATTATGCAACATTCAACACACGTATAGATCAAGACATGGCATTTATCTAGGTAGTGCTTCCCAGATGCATTTGTAAAGTAAGCCTGTATTAGCTTTTTCTTATAACGTTACCTGTGATCAGTGAAAGCTGAAGTGGACCGTCACCATTCCTGCATGTAAACTGATTGCCATAGCAAATCCTGAAGTCGTTTGTACCGTTATGTTCTCATTGGGGCCATGATGGGCAGAAGTTGTAATGTGTCTGAAACATGCCCCATTGCTATTATCTTAGATATCTGGAGTGCATGCTTTGGAAATACATGTTTGTTGATTATTCATTTATTCAAGGTTGATTGCAACTGTTATCCATGTGTAGGTTTCTGGGTATAGCTCCTTAGCTGATGTTTTTTTACTAGTAATTTAAGGTAGAAAATACTGCATTACTGACTTAACATACAATGTCCAGTTCATTCAGATGGAAGGGAAGATTTGGTACTTTCTCCATGGTACAGAATCAGTTTCTAGACCTAGTAACACCAGGTAGTTCAGCCATGGTAATTCTGAAAGCAGCAACTTCATCTGACTAGTAGCAAGCTGCCTTGAGCCTTTCATTCTACAAATACTCTAATGTGGATGTTGGCTGATAGCCATGCAGTCAGGCCTCCTAGTGGTGGGGTATGAGGAACCAGCCCACCTGCCAGTGTGTCCCATTCTAGACTAATCCCTAACTTGGAACTGCTGTTTCTTTACAAACATTGGGAAGCCTATGTTTTGTAACGTTTGTTATTTGTAATTCTTTTCAAGGCAACCACCCGCCCTCGGTTGTCTGCTACCAGACTGGCTCTGCAGAACTTCGACATGAACTACAGTGTACAGTTTGGCAGTCTCTGGCCTTCGATCCGTATCAGCCTTCTCTCAGAGCAGAAATATGGAGCTCTTTTCAACAATTTCTCTGATATACAGCAGATCAGCCAGGAACTGGAATGTCTGAATGCTGTGGATTTCATTTGGGAATCTCAGAAAGTGGTGCAAGATCTGAATTCCACAGCAGGACAAGAGGCTAGTGAATCAGCTGTGTCAACTCGGGCTGTACCTCCTGAGTCTCAACCACAGCCACTTCCTTGTCTTTCTACACTAATTAGTTCCAACATCAAATGTTACACATTCCCCAAAGGAGACATCAGCCTCTTTCCTCCTGCCAGGTGCCTAGCAGACTTAGTCTTCAGTGCTTGTCAGATTAAAAATGCGTTTCATTTTCTTGTATAGTTATCCTAAAATATTTGGCTGCTGTCAATGGCAACAAATCCCTTTTCTGCTGCTGATCATTTTAGAATCATAGAGATGGAAGGGACCTCCAGGGTCATCTAGTCCAACCCCTTGCACAATGCTGGGAAATCACAAATATCTCCCTCTAAGTTCACAGGAGCAGCATTGCTGTCAGATGGCCATCTAGCTTCCACTTAAAAACCTCCAAAGGAGGAGAGCCCACCACTATCCAAGGAAGCCTGTTCCACTGAGGAACCGCTCTAACTGTCTGGAAGTTCTTCCCAATGTTTAGTTGAAAGCTCTTCTGATTTAATTTCAACCTATTGGTTCTGGGGCCACAGAAAACAACTCTGCACCATCCTTTATATGACAGCACTTCAAGTACTTGAAGATGGTGATCATATCATCTCTCAGTCATCTCCTTTCCAGGCTAAACATACCTACATCCTTTGGCCTTTCCTCATAGGACTTGGTCTCCAGACTCCTCACCATGTATTTAGTTTTTGCTTTGGATGCTTTTTCATTTAATATTGTGGAGTATGGATGCTGTCTTCCCTCTTAGGATAAGACAAGGTAGATGGAAGGAAAGCAGATTGGTGTCAGAGTCCCTAGCGGGATCTTGAACTCTCTCTGTGTACTTGTAGCCCCATTTGCAAATAGATGCTTAAGTGTGAATGACAGCCAGAAATTTTTTATTGGCAGCTGTTGTACAGTTCGTGTGCCCTAAACATATAGTTGATGTAGTTTTCTGCTTTCCCTTCTTTCGAAGACCAGATGCACTTGGAATCCTGGGCTACTACCTCTTGGATGCTGCATCGGTCCTGCCTGTATTGGCTCTCAATGTGCAGCCTGGTGACTTAGTCCTTGATCTCTGTGCAGCACCAGGTGGAAAGACACTAGCACTTCTACAAACTGGATGTTGTCGTAAGTAAAAATTCTTCTAATCTTTGCTTCTCTGTAGATGGTATCTTCCTTGTTTTCCCACAAACAGGCTCAGGGCAGGTAACCCAGTAAAAATAATGACAATACCATTCTAAAAACAAATACAGCAGTCAAACAATTATAAGATGCCGAGCATACATTTTTTAGCCTTAAAAGCCCTTCAGCTGGAGTGAATGAGATGGAATCAAATGCAATCAGATCTATGCAATATCAGTACCCTTGTGGGCAGAGAATGGGCTGCCATGGCAGGGAGACCAAACAATTTGTTGTCCACTCCCTCACCTGAAAGCCTGGCAAGAACAGCTGCTGCAACAAGCTCCACAGGGCCCTAATCTCCAATGTTCCACCAAGTAGGAGCCAGAACTGAAAAGTGGACTTTGTTTGGGCCAGGGACACCCAGTAGAAGTTGAACAGTGGAGCACAAAGCTCTTTGGGGGGTGGTATATGGGAGAGACAGTCCCTTAGATAAGTGAGACTAGTTAAACCTTTTGCCAACTTGCCTGGATTAGGTTGCCAGCTTCCATGGAGTGGTTGAAGGACAGCCTCTGTGACTGGAGTCTTCTGAGTAATGTCTTCCTCTCCTTAAACATAGACACTATGGATTGAGAGATATGTCTAAGTATGTATGTTCAGAAGTGAGGTTCACTGAATAGACAGGAGAGTTACCCCTAAACAAGTGGGCTTGGGATTGTGGCCATATCTTTACAATTTGCAGCCTGTCTTTCCACTTCAGGATGCCCCATGCAAAGGTGCCTATATATGTATTTTTAATGTTAATGTTGTTCTAGATCAGGGGTGTCAAACTTGCAGCTCGGGGGCCTGGAAAGCTCCTATCAGGCTCGTGAGCAAGTCTGCTTTCTTCTCCCTCCCTCTTGCTTCCTCCTCTATCACAGCTTGCTTTGCCAGGCTTGTTTAATTGCACAGGAGGTACAGAACAAAGTCTCTCTTTTCTCCATTGGCTGAGGCTCCTCCCTTGGGGAGGAAGGCAGGTAGGGGGAGCTTGCTTTGCCAGGTTCTCAGTCGCACAGCAGACCCACTGAACCAAGTCTTTTTCTTCTGTTGGCTGAGGCTCCATCCCCTCCTCGTCCTCTGGGAAAGGAGGGAAAGAACCAGAGCTTCTTTGCCCGGTTCCCTCAATCACACTGGAGAGATACAAAATCTTTGGTTTTGTCTGTGTCCTTTATAAAGTTTATATCTCCGCTACCTTTATGACACACATGGCCCGGCCTGACAAGGTCTCATTTATGTCACATCTGGCCCTCGTAACTAATGAGTTCAACACTCCTGTTCTAGACTGCTTTAAATTTTGACCAAATCTCATAAAATATTAAGGCCTTCGGTGCTGCAGACTGCTTTTTCTTGCCCTTCTGCAAGGCTCATTGGTGGTTTGTGAACTGCATAACAAAAGTTAATATTTTGCTTAATATGGTGTCTTGCTTTCCCCACCTTATTCCTATCTCAGAAAAGAAAATTGTAATGGAGAGTTGTGAATGGTCTACATGTCCAGCAGAATGAGGTCAAAGGAAGGTGAATGGAGTGCAGCAGGTGGCAGCACCTTCTGGAATGCAGCCTAGTTACTGCAAATAGAAAACCAGAACAGAGATCTCTGTGACAACTCCTTGTGTAACTATTTGTTGGGCTGTTTGTTTTTATTTCCAGGAAGTTTGTATATGGGACCCCTCTCCCCTCCCAGTAGTAGAACGTGGTACTTCACCATTTTATCTCATTCTCCTGTATGTGTAGACCAAACCTCAGCCATACAGTAGAGTTTCCTTCAAGGTAAATATGTGTAAGAATGCAGCCTTAAAGATGCCATAGTGTATAACCTGACTTCACTTATTTGAATTGTCTGGAGCCATCTGCTCTTCAAGTGTTCTGGTGTGATGTATTTCACTTCTCTCACATCTGTCATTGGAGTTATGTAGAATCTTCAGGGGGTTGCTTTGAGATAGGATATTTAATATATTCTTCTGGGCCTCTTCGGTTCCATGTTAAGAATGTTATCTTTACTCTCTGTAGGGAAGTTGCATAGATGACATGCTGAACGTGATACAGTGTTTTGATCATGAGAAAGAGAGCACATGCCATGCATCAATGTCATGTAGGAACATGTCCACTGGTTCTCAGTCATACATGGAATTTGAACAGTCTCCAGGATTTGGCTACCCCTGATTTATGCTGCTGTCCTTCTTGCAATAGGAGAATTAGCAGCCAATGATGTCTCTGTTTCTCGCACTGGCCGATTGAATAGAGTTCTCAGTAGCTACATTCCTAAAAACCTCTGTGAAATAGTGCGGATTACATCATGGGATGGAAGGAAGTGGGGAGACCTAGAGGCGAACACTTATGATAGGGTAAGAAATGTCTTGGGAGTGGGACCCCACTGCCCAGCCATCGATAATATGTTATTTGATGCTTGCTTTGGCTGAACATGTTTTTAGGGATTTTTCTTTCTTTCTGATAAGACAGAATATTGGGCTTCATGGTTCAGTTTTTAGTGGTAACATTTGTAGTTACAAAGACAAGACCTACAGCTTTTTGTTTTGGAACTAAGACACAAGTATTCTTTCTGATACTTAAGTAATCAGGCAGAATACTCCTTGCATAGTTCAGAATGCAAGACATAGGTCCTGAATGTAGTATGGGAGAATCTGTTTCTTTTCTTGAATTGTAAATATTTCCTGTTTAACTTCTAATTCTCAGTCATGTTGACAGTAATGTTTCTAGCCATCCAAATGCATGAGAGAATTTAATTTCCATTGACATGGCTGTATGAGCATTCTTTTTACATACAAGAGCTTTATGAATAGTTGCCAGCATTGTATGAATTTCATGATGTGCATACTAACAGGCTGCAATCCTAAGAACACGTTCCAGGAAGTAAGCACAGTTGAATAAATAGGACTTACTTCTGAGTGGACTTGTTTTGCCCAAAAAGCAAGAACTGATTGAAAAAAATACTAGAAACAGCAGAACTGGACTCACTTTTATCTCTATTAAACGGCAAGACTATACAAGACACACACAAAAACTTTGGAATCCCTTTTATACATGGTTTGATACATTGATATGATCCTGTTTTCTGTATGTCATATGAGTAATAAGAAGTATATATATTTAATCCATTTTAAGATGCTCATTGTAGATCATAAAAATATGTAATTCATGACTTAGTCACTTTCTACAGCTATTTATATATTGGACTGACTTATCTATTATATATCAGAATGTTGCAGATGTTTAATAGCATATTCTTTTATCCTTCCCCTATACCCCTTCCCCTATCCGTTGTTCCTAATCTCTTGAAATTAATAAAATACTTTATACTCAATAAAAGGATTGTTTTTATAGTCCAGTAATACCTATTGCAAAGAAACCTAAGAATTCTTGTTTTAGTCATTTTCTAAGTAATCCTCAGCCATTTTCTGGTGCTCACAGCCAGGGCCGGCTTGCCCACTAGGCAAACTAGGCAATTGTCTAGGGCTCTGGGAGGGTGGTGGCACCAAATTAGACTCTCCCCACCCTCTCTGCACCCAAGAAAATGCCTAGCTTACCTGTTTGTGCTGCTGCCTCCCTCCCGCTGCTGCCCTTCCTCCCCCCATCCCTTCTGTGATGGCACGTTCTTTCCCCCACCCCCGCACTCAAAGGAGTGCTAGAATTGGCCCATTCTAGCTGCGTTCCTCCTCCCCCCTCCCCTTCTGTAGCAGCGCTCCCCCCACCCCCTCGGCACTCACAGGAGCGCTGCTAAAATTGGCCATACCCGCTTAAACGCGGGCCGGACCTCTTAGCTCTGAATGAGGCTTCGCTCCAGATCGAAGCCTCATTCAGTGATGAGAGGCCCAGCCCGTGTTTGAGCAGGTAGGGCTAATTCTAGTGGCTCTCCTGTGAGTGTGTGGGGGGGAGCGTGCCTCTGCAGAAGGGGAGGGAGGGGGCAGCAGTGCTGGGGGGGGGGGGCTTTACAGACCCTGGGAAGCTCAGCGCTCCACCTCCTCTTCCCAGGCATCCCAGAGTCTGCCCATGGACAGGGGTGGCAGGTGGCGAGTATGCCTGGGGCGCCATGCACCCCAGAGTGAGCGCTGCTCACAGCTATTAAAAAAATAGTCCTACCAATGAAAAAGGTCAGAAGAAACCTGCCTCTATATGTACAGCTGGGAGGATATAAGCAAGGGGTTTGGGGGAAGAGTGAGGAGAAAGCTTGTAATTTTAAGTTGAAAGAATTTTTCCCCCATTCAGGTGCTTGTGGATGTGCCCTGTACAACAGACCGGCATTCACTCATGGAAGAGGACAATAACATATTCCAAAACATGAGGAAAGGAGAGCGTCAGATGTTGCCAATGCTCCAGCTGGAGTTGCTTGTGTGGGTGATCCTGATCTTATGCAGTACCTTCTGAGCCATGCTAGTCTGTTTCTGTTATACTATGAAGAGGATTAAATTATGTTGTAAAGCAGGGCTCATGGCCTTACAAAGAAGTCCACAGAAGTCACTAGGCTACAAAACTGCTTCCATGTCTATCTGTCTGCCCCACATATCTGTCTTAGTCATTTGTGGCTTTAACAAATAAAGTAACCATGCATCCTTCCCTGATTTTCTAAAGATTCTTACCTACCACTGAGGTTCCAGCCAGACTAGAGTCCATATAGGAATTTAGTTTCAGGGAATAGCTGTATTGGTCTGCAGTAGAACAGTTAGATTCGAGTCCAGCAGCACCAAGAGTTTCAGGGTGTAAAAGCTTTTGAGAGTTCCTTCATTTACTCATGTCTGATGAAGAGAACTTTGACTGTTGAAAGCTTATACCAGGGGTGTCAAACTTGCGGCTCACCCAGGGCTTTAATCTGGCCCTTGGCTCTTTTCTCTCACCTCCTCCCCACCTGTCCTGAGGTTGCCAGCTCTGGGTTGGGAAATAGATTTGGGGGGATGGAGCCTGAGGGAGGGCAGGGTTTTAGGAGGGAAGGGACCTCAGCATATAGTCCACTTTCCATAGCAGCCATTTTCTCCAGGGGAGTGGATCTTTGTCACCTGGAGATCAATTGTAATAGCAGATCTCCAGATGCCACCCTGAGGTTGGCAACCCTAAGTTCTATCCTCACCCTTCGAAGCCCCAGGCTGCCAAACTCTGGGACTGTTTCTAATAATAGAATAATAATACAGAATAATAACAAAAACAGTGTTCTGGGATGGGAATGACAGAGTGGAATAATGGTCCCTAGCAATAGAATCTGTGTTGTGGGACTGGAATGATGGGTGCATAGTGGAATGACAGTTCCTGGGAGTAGCAGCAACATTCTGGGAATGGAATTCCACTCTGGGGGCCCTCATTCCATTCTGAGAACACTTCTGGTATTTACAGGACCCATTCCACTCGGGGCATTCCAATCCCAGAGTAGTCTGTCTGAGCCCAGAGACATTAATGTGAAATCCATGTTGCATTTTCTTTGCAACTTTGTCTGTGCTGCAGTGTATTTCAGGAGTGGAGCTCAAGTAGTTTCAGTTTCCAGTGTTTGTATGCCAGCTGGTTGTTGCTTTTTGGGAGTTGTCTCCTTGTAAATAAATGGTTGATGATTTGAGCCAGCTTGTCTCTGCTGAATGGGCCTGAGAATGGTGCCTGAGTGAATATTCTAACCTGGAAACCCACAGCCAAAGAGGGACATTGAACTGGAGAGCCATTGCCACTCTGAGTAGACCTGGGGAGGGGGGAGACACTTGCAGTGGCCAGGCATTTCATGTTTTCCTGGGCTCAGAGCATTTTATATTTTTAGTTTATAGTTTTAGTTTCTACTGTGATTATTGTGCTTTTTCTTGATATCTTATTTTAAAAATTACATTGCCAAATACCACACATTCCAATTTTGGCAGGCATCTTTTAAGTGTGTGGGGGGAAGGTTTGGATGTCAGTTATCAAAGACTATTAAACAAAATATCTTGTTTTAAAGCATGTTTGTATTTTAATTAAGAAAACATCTTGAATTGTTTGTATCCTTTACAAAGTTTATATCTTTGCTACCTGGCATTACATTTTATGGTCCACATGGCCTGAACTATCAGAGTCCTATTTATGTTAGATCCAGCTCTCATAACAAATGAATTCAACATCCCTGGCTTATAACATGAAACCCCCGTTGGTCTCTTAAGGTGTTATTGGACTTGAATCTAGCTTATAGGAATATAACTATTCAGGAGTATCAACTGATTTTTTGCAAAATACGGCTAATAATGTGACAACATAAAGGGGTAGGGGAACAATGCTCTCAGGTGTGGGGAAATTTAAAAATTACAGGTGCACTGTAGAAGGAGTAAAATGATGCTTCATCACAATGATGGAGCAAGTGGTAGATTAGTGGTACCACTGCAGGTTCTTATGAGAAGCTATTTACTACCTTTCCAGCTCTGGCTTTTTAAGATGGTAAAATTTAAATGGTTTCCCTTGTGGTAAGAGAACAGTAGACAATGAGATTTAGGTCATAGTAATGGACCACAGACTGGGCTTCTGTGTGCTCTTTGGATTGTTACATGATACAATGATGAGCAAGTGGCTTATCTTAGCTTTAGGTTATTCCCCCTAATACACTTTTCTTCTATTCTGTTTCCAGTGCTGGGATCCTTGCTGCCAAGCCAGGAGGAGAGGTGGTGTACTCAACATGTTCCTTATCTCAGCTACAAAATGAGTATGTGGCTGAGAGAGCAGTGGAGTTACTAAACATCCAATACAACATTGATGTCCGTGTTGAAGACTTAAACATTTTTAGGAGACTATTTCAGGACACATTTTCTTTCTTTCCAAGCTGCCGACTTGGAGAGCTTGTTCTTCCCCACCTCACATCCAACTTTGGACCCCTGTATTTTTGCAAATTGCGCAGATTGGGATAGAATAGACAGGGTATGCTGTAAAAGGAGGGAGAACATGTACTCGTCTTTTCATTTGACATCTGTCACTTGGTGTTGTGGGGTGGTGGTAATTGAATTTACAGAACAGCAGAAATGTATTTCTTGAATGACTGTACCTTGGGCTTTACATGTAACTCACAGCCCGTGACTGTTGTCAAAAACCTTTTATAACCTTGAATAAAAATGAAACAAAAATACGAACTGTTTTTGTGTTTTTCCTCATTTTTTCATGGATTAAGCTGTCCTTTAGATATTAAGCCCAAAGGGGGGGGCAGGAGGTGACAAGGAGGAGAAGAACATGTTGTTTGGCATACTGCAAAATCAACTGATTTAAGTTGAAGCAGAGATGGCATGAAACAGATAGTTGTTAGTCTGTGCTGGGTGCAAAACAGCAGCTGAGGTGCCAGCAAAACTGTTGAAGAAAAAGATGTTCTCCCTCTTCTTAAAATTTGCAGACTTGGGATTTCCAGCATCTTTGCCACTCCAGTATCTTGTTTATCTCAGATGAAAATTCTGGTGAACATGAAAGCTTGCTCCATTATTTTGCAAGATACCTAATGTAGATATTGTCTGACTACAGGTTTTAGAATTGTTCTAACATGCCTATTTCTACCTAGTTTTCTCTTTGAAAGAGTGCATCTGGCCAGTGGTTTTCAAACTTCAGCAATGCAAGGGCCCCCATTTTGATTACATTTCTGCAGACCTTGAAGCTCTCCTGCCATATTTGTTTATGTAACAAATTTGTGGATCCCCAGTCCCTAAGTTCATGGGGCTCAGGGTGATGTAAAACAAATAACATAAAATGTAAACATTAGAGTACAATATCTTGCATGTATTTGCCTCATGCCTAACAGCAACTTTTCAGGATTCACTTGGCAGCTGTACATGCTTCATAGAGACATCTGTCTTTTAACCAATATAGTAAGACTGTTATTGCTACACTTTGAAAGCTAGTTCAAGAAAAATCTGCATGTGACCTATACGATCAGATCTCAGCGGGTAGCTAGTTCTTTACAGCCACAGCTCAAGAGGCCTTGACCAAATCAAAGTAATTGAGTGGAAAGGACTTTATCAGATACAACAGTTTCTGTATGGTTAATAAGTTCTACATAGAAGGCAACTGAATAGAGGTAGGAAGGGGCATGTGAGAACTTTCAAAATTGGTAACAAATAGACGAGCACTGCATCTAACCTGAAATTCCAATATTCAGCTGAAAACTACCATTAGCTATTATTGTATATGTGTGTCTATCTGCATACTGAAACCATTTACAGTGGAAAATAACCAGTTCAATTGTATAGCAGAAATAACTATTACTGCATTAAGACTCTACCTCCTTAGATCCATCCAACCAATTGGAGTTTTTCGATCTGCCCTACATTTTTTTAAACTACTAGAGGTAGCATTGACATAGGATTCTGGATAGGATTTGGTTGGCATGAGAGACTGCACTTTAAAATCTCACAAGTGCTGTGTAAAGGACTGTGAAGGATTAATGTCTGAGAGCCTTGAGTGACAGGCTGCTCAAAGGGATTTGCTTGGTTGAGCAGAAGAAACACCTGGGGACTGCTGAGGAGAATTCAGTTTAGTATTGACAGAATAGTTCAACATTGGCAGAGAACTGGGAAGGTTGGCAAGGAGAAGTGGGAGGATTAGTGAAGACCCCCATTTGGGCCAGGAAAAGGGATAGATCTATTTAGAGAAGTGATTCCCTGCCCAGTTGATAAGGGAGATAGCTCAAAGATTGGAATGAGCCATGGAGAAGGAATTTGGGTACTTAGTAGTGTATCCCTGCCCTCTGAAACTGTTGTATACAAATAACCAAAACTTCTATTTATTAAAATGTGAAGTTTAATTTCTGTCAAAGTTATTTTAATGGCAACACAATGCGCTAAGATCATACAGCAAAAAATCCCCCAAGAAAACTAGCTTAACTAACATGATTTCAAGACTCATGTTAGATGACACAAACCTTAAGTCCAAAAGTCAAAGGCCACAGCTGATGCATTCTGCATGTTGCTGTCTATTGCAATATAAGCATATCATAGTCTACGCCTTCAGAATCTAAACTAGCTTTCTTTTCCAGGCTCTTAGTTCAAAATAGGTATTTGGTCAAGCAGCATCAGATAATGACATCCAATCAACCCACAGTCTTGCTAGAACCCTCTAGAAAATTACCTCACCACTCATGTCCTGACTTCCTCCTTCCCATCCTGTGGGCTGCAGGTTCTTATGAGAAGCTATTTACTACCTTTCCAGCTCTGGCTTTTTAAGATGGTAAGGGCTATGTAAGTCAAGAGATCAGTTAGTAACACCTGCAGGATGGAACAGGCTCATTACCATCCATATTAACGGGGGTGGGGAGAGCCTGGGGTGCTTTGCCTCACAACTTCCTAAAGATTTGCAAAAGCTGAAGTTCGCTCCGTTCATGCATATTGTCATATTACACACATTATTCTGTTTAAACTTCTGGCTAGTAAATCTTTTACAGCCAGAAAGCCACAGCGATTGGAATTAATTCTGTAAAGAGGACATTTTTTGCTGGTGAAGTCTTCATGATTCAATCAAAGTTCTTCAAGTCATACCAGAGGACAGTTTCTCAAGTTCCGGCGCGCAACCGTGTTGAAGACCCGTCCGTAGAAATCCAAGCCGGATTTTCCAGGGGCGGTTCATCGGAATGCTGGGTATTTACGCAGGAAGTCGCTTCGGTCAAAAGCTAGTCTTTTTGCGGTGTCGGCAGGAAGGGCGAGGGGAAATTGCTTGCTTCCCGGTATCGGAATGAGTGTCTGCGTGGTCTCGGCTTTCTTGTGTTGCGGGGCTGCCACGTTTCTGCTGCTGAATTGGCGCAGAAGGAGGACGGTCCAAAGGAAGATACAAGAGGCGAAGTGGAGGCGGGAGCGCACACTTGAACAAATGGAAAAGGCTACTCGTAAATTCAAGGAGCCGGTAAGGTGCGAGAGGTGGAAATGGCCGTTCTCCAGTGAGTGCCTAAAAACGTCAAGGATGATCGCCTAAATTTCAGACCATCCTTAAGGCAGGGAGCGGAACGCATTGGTTCTTTTCCAGAGGTCAGAGTCCTCTGAGCCCTTTTAGCCCTCGGACGAATGCAGCTAGATTATGTGATAAAAGTAGACAGATCCAAGTCTGGAGAGCGCTCTTGTAAGTTTTGAAAGAAGAATTTCGACAGGAGTGACTTTCTCCTTCCTCTTGCACTGATGGGAGAGCCAGCAACTGCTGAAAGTCTCCCTTTTATGTAATATATGCACATTCATTCATGCGTATGACCAACTAAATTAAGCTGGATTTCCCCCCCTTCTGTTTCAGGTTGTAGCATTAAAGGTACACATGTCCAGAGTATGTAGGATTATATTAAAGTAAAGGTAGTCCCCTGCCAAGCACCAGTAGGGAATTCTAAAGAATTCATCATTACTGAAATCTCTTGGGTTTAGTGACAATCTACAGTGGGTTAGTACTGGAATATTCCTTACACACAATTTGGTTTTGCAGCAAATTATTACTAATATTTCTGACTGTCTAATTTGCAACCTCATTTAAATCACATGTTCTACGATGCAAGTGTAATTTGGTCCTGGAGCTAGTGCTCTGTACATTAAATCACATCAGTTAGTATGAAGAGATCCTGTTCTGTGGTGTTCTTTTCCAGCTCTGTTGAAACATGTGCATTTGCTTCTGTGGAATTAGGTTGTGGAAGCAACAGTGCATCACTGTAAACCATTATTAATTTCTTGTTCAGAATCCAGGCCACAAACCAGTGTTGATACTATCTTTCACCCTGCCTCAGCTGCTTAGCAAACTCAGGGATGGCACACTCTCACTTGAGAGTGTCTTCTACGCCTACATGGACAAGGTGAGAACTGGATTCTTTTAAAAAAATAAATAAATTTTAGTTGATTTTTTTAAGGGAATACAGAAAAAAAGGAAATATGGAATGGGGAAAATGTATGCTAAGTGTAATAATAATAAGCTATAATAATTTAATATGCTATAATAATATGTGATAATTTTTGAAAAATCAATATAACTACCTATTACAGCCTATTACATATATTCTACAATGTTCTCATACTAACTTGGCATTTTTACCCTATTTTATAAGTCTTATGTATTATGAGATATAATGTAAATAACCTCATTGAGAATCTTTTTGAAGATTTTCATGCTAGTTTGTTGTAATAAAAAAGAACCTACAGATTATACCCTTCATATTTTATATTAAATATTGTAATGTGTAACTATAAAATTGTTTATAATAATCGTAGAAAATTCATCAGTTATTTTCGAATTCACCTTTTGGTCTTTGGATGATGTAGTTTGTAAGTTTTGCCATAACTGTATATTCTTGCATTTTGTCTATTTATTTTTCAACAGTTGGGTAGCTCTCAGTTTTCCACTTAGCTGCAATTGTTACCGTTGATGTGGTTAAGATATATCAGAGCAAGTCATGCATTGTTCTATCCATGTTCATTGGCAGAATTCTAATAGCATTGTTTCTGGTGATATTGATATTCAAGATGTTTTTGAATTTCAGTATGTATTTGATATTCAAGATGTTTTTGAATTTCAGTATGTATTTCTGTCCAATATTTGCTAGGTTTTTTTACAGGACATGTGGTAAAAGGTACCATCTACCTGATTACACTTCCAACATAGTTCTTTATAGTTTTTATCCATCTTCTCCATGTCTTTGGGCATGATATACCAGGGGAAGAATAGTTTGTACCAATGTTCTCTGTAAATTTTATCTTTTGTCCATAGCTGTTTCCATTGTTGAAATAGGATCTCCTTCCCAAACTTTTGCAATCGTTTTACCATGTCTTAACTTGTTCTGTTTCGGTATCGTATTGAAGGAGTTTGTAAATATGTCCTTGAAGATGTTATTTTTTGTTCAATATTTTTTCAAATTGAGTCGAAGTCCATAGTTATCTTCATCTCGATATTTATCTTCTTTAAGTCTCAATGAAAGCTGAAGATATGTTGACCATTGTATCTTTTTTCCTTAATTACTTGCCAGAATTTGGTTAACCCATTTTTAGTGATCATATATCATTATAGTCAATGTTTTTCCTCTCGGTTTTGTCATGATAAGGTGACATCAGAGGTGATATTGGGGGGACGTATTCAGTAACCACCAGTTTTTTAGTAGGCTCTCTCTAATAACATGACCAGTATATCTTTTGGGTTTTTTAGATGTTTTCCTGATTGTTTTGCTCCAGAGATGTATGTGTAAGCTAAGTTAAAATGATAAAGCTGCAGATTGTTCTCAGTTCCCTGGGTGCAGTTCATGGTTCCTTGTCCCAACTACAAATATAAATGATATTTAAAGAAGTCTGCGTTCCAAAATAAGGGTTGGATTTACCCAAGTCATACATACCAAATCTGTTTCCTGCCAGTCTTCAGCATCGTAGGATTTATGATTTGGGGTAGTCCGAAGGTTATTTGGGGGTGTGAACTGTTTGCTTTAGCAATAGCAAAACCTCACTGTCTGTGTATGTGTTATGATGGTGGGAATTATGTCTCTAAACTGATTTTATGTCTCCAAACTAGAGAATTAGGACTCTAAACTGAATTTGCCTTTTCTTGCCTTTCATAGGCCCTGGATGTAAATAGAGAGCTCAACTGTGTGACTGATTATCTGCAGGATAGTGAATCTCAGCTTCTGCATGTGAAAAGCCAGGGAAAGAAGGGCTTGCTGTATGGGGTTCCCATCAGTATAAAGGACTCTATTAACTGCAAGGTACGTCAGAGTTCCTCATGGAACAAAGTGCTTGGCATTCCTGTACCAAATCAATAGTTGGGAATAAAGCTTACCCGATACTTTGTAAGTGCTCTGGTCAGATATCATTCTTAGATCACAAGCAATGGTGAAAAAAGCCTGTCCATTTTACAACTATTGAGCATTCATTTTTTAACTTTCCCTTCTGTACACTGTAGTTCAGGTTCAAATACCCTCAGCCATGAAGTTCAGGACCTTGTTTCAGTTAAACACTCTTGGCCTAACCTGTCCCATTGGGTGACTGTGAAAATAAAACAGGGGAAATCTATGTATACTATACTACCTATAACTGGAGGAAGAGCAAGTTAAAAATGACATGTAAATAGATGGGAAGTGTTCTTTTGTCTAGTTTCAATCCTTTCCCCTTATTCTTAAAGTAACCTTACCTTGATGGTAGTAAAAAAAGTAAGGGATACATTATGATAAATCAAACCATGAGCAAGATTTCATAAAAATTGCTGAGAGAAATCTGCTTCTGATATTGGGAGAATGAAGGGAGGCAGGCATAACTGGCTCTGTGCTATGAGCCACTTATCATATTACAAAGCCCTTGCCTCTCTTACAGGTCCTGTCAGTCAGACTTGTGCTTGGAATTTAGTTCCCAGGTGTGCATGGGGCCAATTCAAATTAGGAACACAGGCCTCTGGAAGTGGCTTAAGATTCCCTCCACGGAAATTGGCCCAGGGAGCTACTATTTGCCTTACTTTCATGAGCTACTATTTGCCTTACTTTCATGAGCTGATGGTTAAGCATATTTCCCCAATGTGAAAATAGTAACACCCCCCCACCCCAGGATATTTAGGTTGCAAAATGGTGGTGGGGCTTAAACCCCCTTCCCTAATAGCATTTGAATTGGCCCTGTGATGTCAGTGACTGCTGGGGAGTGTAGTGGTTAGACTTAAGTTTGAGTCCAGTGGCCATGGGCCCTACAGTATGCTAAGATCTTTATGGCTGACTTGGATCAATGCTTCCTAACCTTACTCGCACTCATCCCTCTCTTATACTTATGTTTGATTACATTTTTATTGTCCGGACACATGACAAAGAAGCCCTTGATGTATTCCACCAGGCATTCAACAACTTTTACCCCACCATCAACCTAACAATGAACTACTCTATCAAGAAATGTATTTTCTAAACATTACTGTAAAAATAAACAGTGGATGCATAGACATCACCTTATACCAGAAACCTGCTGACCAACAAACATACTTACATGCTTTCCGCTACCATCGTAAACATACCAAATGATCCGTTGTATTACAGCCAGGCACTATGCTACAGCCACATCTGCTCCAGTCCTACAGACAGAAATTTTCACCTGAGGGATATACAACAAACCTTTTTGGAACTAAAGTATCCACCTGATGATGTAAAGTAACAAAGTGAGAATGGTGTCCAGAGAAACCTGTTAGAAGACAGGCCCAAAAGAGATAATAACAGAACACTGCTAGTGGTCACATAGATAGAGTTCTCAACTCAAAACAGTCTAGCACATCAATGACTTATAACCTCTAACAAATAATGACAGTTCTCTTTCCCAAATACTAGGGCCAAATCTTTTATTGTGCACAGACAGCCCCCCAATCTCAAACGCCACCTCACCCACAATAATGCAACATTTAACTTGAACATTGACACTGGTACCAGAGCTTGCAATAAACCCAAATGCCAACTTTGCTACAACATGCACCCAGAAAAGACAATCACCAGTCCTAACAACATCAACTACACCATCTCAAGCTTATTAACATGCTCATCTTCTAACACTGTATATGCCATTAAATGGCAACAATGCCCTTCAGTTCTCTACATAGGGCAAACAGGTCAAACCCTATGCCAAAGGATAAATGGACTCAAATCTGAAATCAAGAATCACAAGACTGAGAAACCTGTAGGAGAACACTTCAGCCTTCCAGGACATTCAGTGGGTGATCTCAGAGTAGCTGTTTTATTGCAAAGGAACTTCAAGAACAGACCGGAAAGGGAAATTGCTGAATTACAGGTTATTACACACTTGGAACAACCCCTTCTCCAGGACTAAACAGGAATATTGCTTCCTTATTTCACTACATATACTAAGCTCATTCAGTCCTTACATCTTTATTCTCACCAAGAATGACTTCACATCCTCTTTAATTTAGTGTATTTCTTATTTGGAATAATAATGGTTGTAATGTAATACAATGAATATTAGAATGGAATGTTATTTAGAATAGTAGAGTAGCCATAACACTGCACAACCAGTCACCTCATCTCAAAGAAAAGGATGGTGTTAATTACTTTCATGCTTGAAAGGAGATGGATGGAGTGTAACAACAGGGTCTCAGTTGATTGCTCTCAGCTTTCCACAATTAAAGAAGATACATCTACACATCAGTCTCCAATTTTGATAGATTTATTTGCTTCACTGTGTTTCCCCCTGGAATTAAATCCAAACAGATTGTGACCATATAAACTTTGCTTGGCCCTTGCATCTGTTAAAAATCTTCATTACGTTGTATGCTAATTTGCTGCTCACCCTCTGCCTATATGTATGGACTGGTAACTTCCATTTCAATATATCTGAAGAAGTGTGCATGCACACAGAAGTTCATATGTTGAATGAAACTTTGTTGGTCTTCAAGTTGCCACTGGACTCCAGCTTTGTTCTGCTGCTTCGGACCAAAAAGGCTACCCATCTGAATCTATCTTAGTGATTATACTGTTCAACTAAGATCACATTTAGACCCCCATTCTCCTATGAAGCTTGATGAGTGACTTTACTTCAGATACTCAGTATTACCTGCCTCACAGGTTTTTCTGAGGATAAAATGGGGACAGAAAAACCATAAGTTCATTGAAGGAAGAGCAGGATACAAATAAATGAATCAGAAACAAATAGTAAATGGAAGTTTTGAATCCTGTCCTGGACAGTTTGATCTACTCCCTGTCCTTGGTGCAGAGTCACTTATCCCTCGCCCTTGCTCAAGAAGGTTAGAAATTTTTTCAAAAAGGTTATATGACCAAGACTTTGCCTTTCCGCATCCCAAGGAACTGTTTTAAGTGTAGATTGTATCCGGAAGAGTGTATTGATTGTGATCTACTATTGATTCTGTACTTTGTTGTAAGAACATTGATCTGCACATGCTGAGGCCAAGCCTGGGGCTAGGAGTGTCTGCGCCCCTAGGCGGAGCCTCTAACTTCCGCCCCTCCAAAATGTTTCATTTGTGCATGAGCTCAGATGACATCACCATGATGTCACTGCCACGCCCCCAGACTCTTCTGAAGCCTCCCGAGCCTTTGGGAGGCTTCGCAAGAGTGGGGAGGGGGCGGGCACACGAGGGGAGGTGGGGGGCAAGCGGGGGGAGTTGGTGGCGAGTGCAGGGAAGTGGTAGCAGGCATGAAGAGACAGGCAGGCAAACACGAAGAGACGGCAGGCACGGCGCCCCTAGGCCGAGTGGCGCCCAAGGCGGCCGCCTACTTGGCCGCCTGGCTGAGGCCTAACTTTGCAACATGTCAAAGCATTCCGAAGACCAGTCACTGCCTGTTTGGTGTAGTCACTGCCTGTTTGGTGTAGTGGTTAAGTGTGCGGACTCTTATCTGGGAGAACCTGGTATGATTCCCCACTCCTCCACATGCACTTGCTGATGTGACCTTGATTGCTGCTCAAGGGTAGTTCTGGAGAGCTCTCTCAGCTCCACCTCTCTCACAGGGTGTCTGTTGTGGTATGAGAAAGGGAAAGGAGATTATAAGCCACTCTGAGACTCCTTTGAGTAGTAAAGGACGGGGTATAAATCCAATCCTTTCTCTTCTTTTTCTGTAAAAAGTCAACAGTTGTATGAATGCACTGAGCTTAGCAACTCTGAGTGTAGCTATGCCAGTTCCAACTGATGGTCATCTCAGCTTTCTAGGTGGATCCAGGTTTCCCTAATCTGCAATAATATTGCTGGCTTCATTATGTGTACCAGAATCATAGAATCATACCCGTATTGTTTCCTGATACCAAATGTCTGTAGGAAAGTCAGATTTCTTTTTATGCCCCTGTCCAGGGTCATGATTCCACGCTGGGTTTGGTGAAACGTCTCCATAAACCTGCAACAGCAGATGCTGTTGTAGTCCAAGTGTTAAAACAGCAAGGAGCAATTCCATTTGTCAAAACCAACGTTTGTCAGTCTTTGCTGAAGTAAGCATGTAACTTTTTTTGCTATACTACATGTGTTGACGTTTGTCTTTGTTAGTTATCTTCAGACATCATGAGATGGGTTTAGTTTAGCTCTTTTATTCCTAAACTTGAAACTTGCTCTAATCTGAAACCAGCATCTGAATAACCATGCAATAATTTCTCCACTTTTGGAAAAGGACAAATATTTTTGAATAGCTAGCAGTTTCCTTCTGTTAGGGAAATGGAAGAGTTTGTGTTATGCTCCTTAACAGCTATTTAACTTCTAAGGAAAAGGAGCCCCAGGGGTCATGAAAACTGAAGGTGGCCTCTTAGCCATTTCCCTTAATTTGAGAGATGTCTGATCGCTCATTGATGAGGCAAGTGGTACTTTACACCTATTCCAGGGCTGTCTGAGCACTGTTGACCCAGAAGTGATTGGAAAATGTTGTGTGGCTTTCTAGCAATAACAGCATGCTTTCCCCCCCTTTCCTTCACCATCCCTGATTGTAAAGAGTGACTTGGAGCATGGGGCTTGAAGACAACACATGATCAGCTAGCTGGTAGCATAGGACTGGGTAGGTAAGACTCCCATCTAGAGGGCTAAAGTATATGAAGTAGCCGTGACTTCATTGTGTGTCAGTTGTATTCACACTCTCATTTCAGCTATGACTGCAGCAATTTGATCTTTGGGCAAACGATGCATCCTATGGATCACACAAAAACTCCCGGTGGTTCTTCAGGAGGGGAAGGCGCCCTTATTAAAAGTGGAGGCTCTATCCTTGGCATTGGCACTGACATAGGAGGGAGCACTCGCATTCCAGCTGCTTTCTGTGGAATTTGTGGGTTCAAAACCACAAGCAACAGAATCAGGTACTGTGCCATGTTAGATACTTTAAAAACCTTGCATCAACAAAGATACATGGACTCAACACCTGTTAAAACCTGTCCCTGGGAATGTCATGGGGCCTTCGTGGAATAGTATGTAGGCAGAAACCTTTATGAATGGTACAAGAAGTAGATCTAGAAATCCAAAAAGCAAAAATCAGTAAGTTGCATTGTTATAGAGCCCCATGGCGCAGAGTGTTAAAGCTACAGTACTGTAGTCCTAAGCTCTGCTCACAACCTGAGTTCGATCCCCGGCAGAAGCTGGGTTTTCAGGTAGCCGGCTTGAGGTTGACTCAGCCTTCCATCCTTCTGAGGTCAGTAAAATGAGCAGCCAGCTTGCTGGGGGGAAAGTGTAAATGGCTGGGGAAGGCAATGGCAAACCACCCCTTAAAAAGTCTGCCATGAAAACGTTGTGAAAGCAATGTCACCCCAGAGTTGGAAATGACTGGTGCTTGTGCAGGGGACCTTTCCTTTCCTATATGAACAAAAGGCTAGGTTTGAGTTTCTTGTATTTGTTTATACTGCTGGCTTTTGTGAGGCAGAGTGATGCTTCCTTCTGGATTAATGGTGCGACACCTGAAGACAGTTCTAGTTTGACGTCTTACCCAAGCAATGATGTTGAGAGCTAGGAACGAGATCTTTGTTAAGATTCTTTGTGGTCTTTTCACAGCAAAAGAGGAATTGTACCCAGCATTTGTGGGCAAAAGTCAGGTGAGTTATATCATCTGCTTGGATGGAGTTGGAGTCAGTGTACTGTGGATGTGGCAGGGTGGCATTCTTGGTATGTAATTGCCTGCCTTGATGAATCCTAGTGACAGGATCAATTCAGGTTTATTAGTCTAATCTGTCTTCTGTGTTACTCCAAAGAGCACAGAATGGCATAGATGGGGGTAGTTATACAAAAGCTTTAAATTTGAATTATTTTAAAATAAGAAACTCAGGGAGCATAGCACAAAATGACATGGATAGCAGGAGTATTAATAATGGGCAAGTTTATCTGCAGTTTTATTTATTACCTGAAAGGAAGATGAGGTGTTTTTTTCCAAATGTACTGTTAAGAAAGAGGGGGGGATCACATTAAGTTTGCATATACGCAGGGCTTTTCTTGAGCAGAAATGCACAGGAACGCAGTTCTGGCTGGCTTGGTGTCAGGTGGTGTGGCCTAACATGCAAATGAGGACTTGCTGGGCTTTTTCTACAAAAAAGCCCTGTATGAAACAATGGTGATGTCAGGGGATGTGGCTTACAATGCAAATGAGGTCCTACTGGACTTTTTCTACAAAAAAAGCCCTGCATAAACGTTACAGTCATTTAGGGTAATTAAAACCCATTTGTGTATAATCTTTTTAGGGGAAATTGATTTACATTCAGGGCCATTTCCCTTTTGGGTAAATACAATATATATGCGATTTACACCCCACCTTTCAACCTTACATAAATTTATAAGAGACAGCTTATAAAGTATCTATGTTAAAAAATTAAGTATATATTTAATTTATTATAATATTGTGTGTGTGTGTGTGCACATGTGTAATTTGCTTTCTGGGATTGTGATAAAGATGTCCTCTTCACATTGTTTCTCAAAATCAGGAATGGGCACAAACCGGCTCATGAGGCAAAATTCAGCCTGGTTTGGAGCCCCGAACTGGTGTTTGGGGAAAGGCGCCTTCCCTAAACATTTACCAGGCTTTTGTCCAGTTTGGCTTTTCAGGCCATTTAAAAAGCTGAGCAGCATGGGCTAACAGCTCACATGTTAGGTTTAAATGGCTGCGAGCCATTTCAGTCTTTTTCCCCCCCCTGTTTGGAAGTGGGGTGGAGGGAGTGAAATGAACTATGACTGCCAGCCATTTCAGCCTAACAGCAGGGGGTTCTGCCTTTCAGCTGTTAGGTTTAAATGACTGTGAGCCCTTAAACTTATCAGTTTCACTCCCCCCCTCCAAAGCAGGGGGAAGCAAATTGACTGGGTTAAATGCCTTCTAGCCATTTAACCCTTTCCAGGCGCTCCCCTCCTCTTTTCTCCTGGCTGCGGCTTACTGCTGGTTTGGTTCAGAAAGTTTTTGGCTTGATTAGGGAACCCCTCCAGACTGGACTGGAATGTTTAGGTTTGTGTCCATCCCTATTTGAGATATATGTGAGGTGTGGCTGACCATATTTTCAAGGCCTCCACTCTTAACTTTTTATTCCAGTTAGTGTGGGAGTAGGACCAATGGCCAGGGATGTTGATGATCTTGTTCTGTGCCTAAGAGCCCTCCTGTGTGACAAAATGTTCCAGCTGGACCCCACTGTGGCTCCTCTTCCCTTCAGTGAGGAGGTGAGATTTTTTTGGGGGGTGGGGGGGAGTGTGGCTTTGGAGAGTAAACAAGACCTGTTTCCTGCCAGTGGGAAGTGTGGAAGTTAGGAGCGGTTAGTGAAATCTGTCTCCCCTTACTGTAGAACAAAGCAGGAGTCAAGTTTCACCTTTAAGATCAACAGAGTTTTATTCAGAATGTAAGCTTTCATGTGCTAGAAGCACACTTCATCAGACAATAGGATGAAAAGCTTACATTCTGAATAAAACTTCATTGGTCTTAAAGGTGCAACTTGACTCCTGCTTCAGACCAACACAGCTGCCCACCTGGATCTATCCCCCTTACTGTAGTTGGGTTCACAGAGCCAAAAGCAAGTTGTACCCAATGGCTCTGTGAGAAATATTCGGGAATAAATACCTTCTATTTCTTTAAGCGAATAAGGTGCATTCTCTTCCCCTTGCACTACCACAAGGCTTGTTGAACTGAGAATGCAAGTGCAAAAATGAATTGTAAGCACCATAAGGCAGCAGCATATTTAAGATAACAGCTGAAGTTGCAGAGGGAGTGGGATGCATCCATGGATTTTGGTCATGAGAGGATGTATTTTGAAACAGCACTCTGCATCCAGGTAAACATTTTCAGGCAAACAACACATCAAAGGAAAATGTGTGGGTGCTACTTTGCTCATGTTCCCACTTCTGTGTCCTCTGATGGAACATTTTTGCCATTCACATTTCCCTGCAGACAGTAACTGGTGAAGGGTGAATGCTAACAGAGATTTTACATCATTTTGCAACTCAGGAGGGAGAAAAGATCTGAAGTATACTTGTGCCTTCTTAGAATGTACTTTGGATGTGGCCAGTCTCCACAGTGATTCTTAGCAGCCCACATCGGCTTCACTCTCTTCATGGCAGTTGCTTTCATGAAGAGCAGGTTATCAGCCTCACTGTAGTGTCATCTTGCAAAGGAGATGTTTTCATGCAGTGCAGGATTGGAAATGTAGCTCCAGTTTAAAGAAAGGTCCATACTTTTCCTTTTCCTATTACAAAAGTCAAGTTTTGAGGTTACAGATACATGGATCTGTGTAATTCCTTCAGCTGAGTCTAGAAGACAAGACAGTCTCCTCCAAATGTAACCGAGAATCTCTTTTACAGTTATCAGCCTGTTTTTTCATTAGCCAGCCAAGTTGGTAGAAGGATGCTTAAGGATTAATTTTGTTATAGTTACAGGCAGGGCTTTTTTTGAGCAGGAACGCAGTTCCAACTGGCTTGGCATCAGGAGATATGGGCTAATATGCAGATGAGTTCCTGCTGGGCTTTTTCTACAAAAAAGCCCTGGTTACAGGTGATTTTACATAGCCACAGCTGCTATAAGGAGGGGGAATGAATTGTTCAAAGCACATTGTAAAGTCCCTTTTTAATCACTTGCCCCAAAGAGGGATAATTGAAAGGGTAAATAGACTTCAATTTAGAGAGGAATCATGAGCAGGTCTATTCAAAATTCCACTGTTCCCTTCAGTTGGACTTAGAATTGTGCTGTCTCTGATTTTGTCTTTCAAGAGACCGATGTGTTTAATGCTTTTTTTTTGGGGGGGGGGGGAGTGTTTCCCAGTTATTTGTTTCCCCTTCTTTTATTGTTCCAGGTATATTCCAGCTCTCAGTCCCTCCGAATAGGATACTATACCACTGATTCCTTCACCTTGCCAAGCCCTTCCATGAAGCGGGCTGTTCTGGAAATGAAGCACCTTCTAGAGAAGGCTGGCCATGTGGTATGTTTCCTCCTTCATCTTTCAGTGGTTTGTTTCTATCAGAAGGGCAAGGCAGTCATTGTAATAAAGCACAAATATTCTTCATAATTGTGTATCTAAAAAAGAGTTCTATATCACCTCAAGAGATTTAGTGATTTTCCTTAGCATGTGCCTTTGCTTCCTGGAATTATCTGGTGCTGTTTGTGGCCAATTAAACTGTGTGCTCATAGGGCCTAAGAGTGAGATGAATTCTGATACTATTTTTATTTTAATTTTTTTAGCTGGTGCCCTTCAAGCCCTTACAGATAGAACATTTTATGAGCACCCTTATTCCAGCAGTGTTCTTTGCAGATGGTGGTGCCACCTTTCTAGAAAACTTGTAAGTCTTTAAACTGTGTGTGTGTGCATGCATGTGCATAGGAGAGGAAAATAGTCTCCCAGTGCTGGAACTGGAAACATTAAGCCTGTGAGCGTAAGCAGCTGGACAGAATGTTGATGTGTGCTACTGCACATGAAACAGAATTATATGAAACTTTTACCATTTTCTTCTTACGAGTTTTGCACAAACTTCTGTTGTTTCTCTGGCAAGAAGGCCCATAGGAAGTAACACAATGCCCTTATGGAATTGCCTCCCTACCCTTCTTGTGGGTTTCTTGAAAGCTTCTTGCCATACATTTGGTACAAGACCTGGATGCATAGGATGACAGTAAAGAACAAAACTTTTTGAGGGACAGCAGGGTGAAGTTTGATGGCATCTTCAAGGGCAGAAAGGCTCAAGGGTTAAGAATATAAAAGGCACTGTGTAACTTAACTGGTCTCGTCTTCTCACCTTTCAGCCAAGGGGAGTTGGTGGATCCCAGCATAAAGGAATTGTTGCTTTTGGCAAAGTTACCTGGTTGGTTAAGAAGCCTCTTATCCTGGATCATCAGAGCAATAGTAAGGCTTTCTTCCAGGTGTTTTTTCTGTAATAACAGCAGCCAGTGATTGTGATGACTGTGAAGTTCTGCTACTTCTTTTTGAGACAGAAGAGCTATTAAACTGGAAACAGTTCCAGCATGCAGTTCCCTTAAGGCAGGGGTGGGGAACCTTTTTTCTGCCAAGGGCCATATGGATATTTATAACATCATTCGTGGGCCATAAAAAATTATCAACTCAAAAAACAGTGCTCTGCCAAGGGAGAATGATTCAGGCCAGCAAAATTAATGAAAATAATTGTTTTTCTATTTGAAGTCATGTGGGGAGAGCCTAATCTGACACACACACGCACGCACACACATGGCCTGCTGCCCTAGGCAAATGCATAGGTCCAGAACTTCTTTGTAGAAAAAACCAGCAGGAACTCAGTAGCATATGAGACCACATCCCCTAATATTAACATATTAGGTCACACACTCATTAGCATATTAGGCCACACCATCTGGGATAATCAAGTGCAAACTGAACTGTAACAGTAACTTTTCCTGGCCCCGCAGGAATTCTGGCCAGCCAGTCAGGCCCCAGAGAGGCTGCCACACAGTACATCTGGGCCCCGTGATCCCTGCCAGGCCCTGGGGAGGCTGCTGCACAGCGTGACTGGGCCCCACAATTCTCACTGGCCAGCCAGGCCCCAGGGAGGCTGCCATATGGTTTGGTTTGGTCCAGCATATACGGCCCTCGGGACGGAGGTTCCCCACCCCTGCCTTAAGGATTTAAGAAGATGTCAGTGATAAATTTCAATAACTCATTTCCTCTCCCATCTTGAAGGGGTTTTACCCATGGCATTAAAAAAGGCTGTTAAATCCAAGAGGAAGTCATTTTTCTATATGAAATCTCTTGAGTTGAAGGTCAATTAATAAGGCTTTTATTTTTATTTAAAGGAGTTCAGTACTAGGTAAAATTGCAAAGGTCATCTTAGAATGATTGTTTGGGTGGCCTAAGAAACTGCAAGGGAAGGCTGTGTAGTTTACTCATGGTGAAAGCAGGGAAGGTGGATGGAGTGTCAAGAGAATAACAAGGCAGGAGTGCAGGCAGTTACCCTCCATTGCAACCTGCTTGCAGGATTGGTAGGTCTTTGCTCAAGACTGAATCTGGCACTTTCCCCTCCTAGCCCCCCTTTGTCCCTCTTGTTTGGAGCTGGAAGTGAAACAGCTGGTCAGTAGCCAAGGCATCCTCTTGGGGATTGTGCCAAGTGTTTACTTTAAGTGTGCTGGAGGACTATTCCTAGTAATGAGTGATGGGAAACCAACTGGTGCTTCAAGACAGAACACTGCCAATGTCCAACTGGCAAATACCATAGTAAAATATTTATTTATTTATTTTACTAGATTTATAGTCCGCCCTTCCCCATAATGGGCTCAGGGCAGATCACAGTACGGTAAAAAAATAAAAATCCAACAATAAAAATATAAAACAATGAACAATCAAAATATGCAGCATGGATGGTACAGTGTGTTTTATAATTTAAGATATAAATATCATAGGTGTCATGGATGTCATAGCTGTAGGCCTGATATCTAGCAGTCCAAATAGTTGGTCAGCACAGGGAGGTCTGTTAGATGATATAAGCAGTATAGGATACCATTTTGAGAACTTAAATAATACTTGAACATTTTGAGGGTACAGAGAGCTTTTGTACAATTATGTCTCAGTGTCAGACCACATGCTTGACATACAGAAGGTCCCAGGTTCACTTTATGGCATTTTCAGATGACACATGGTGTGTTTGAACTGTACAAAAGTTGAACTACTCTCAAAGGGTATGTGTCTTTGGATGTGTACCACTGTGCTTCAAATGGGGTTGAGATTTCATCGTCCCCCACTGTTTGCTCCCTAATGTAATGTACACTTGGCTGCAAATCAAATTCAGACTCCCCCATCCACGCCAAGGCAGGCTGTCATTCTTTTTGTTTCTTATTTTTAAATAAAAGAAAATGCCAAGCATCTTGGACATTTATCTGATTACTTACTTGACTGGCAGCTGAGGAAGAGTAAAGGCCTCCTCTGAATTTTTATTCTCAGATATTTTTTACAGTGGGACTCATCCATAATTCAACCTGGATACATGGGGAAAATTGGGATAATTAAGACTATTTTTAACTCAGTGCTTCATGATTATAGCAAAATCACCTCTTCATGCTACCTTAGTTTGTCAAGGGGGACATTAAACTATCGGGTATGGCCAGAAAGGTTTGCAGTAATATGTTCCTTCTGTTATATATCAATTAACCATTGCATTCTGCTAAAAGAGCCTCATGTATCTTAAAGCAGTGTACATTGCTTCCCAATCAAAGTTCCCACTGTTATCTTACCTCCTTTCATTCTTATTATCCTAAACAATGTGCAGATTAACTTCTCATGATCTCTAGCATTTACTCCAGGATCATGTTCCTAGGGTTTGAATGGGGGCAAATTCTTTAACTCGTGGTTCAGGGTAGAGCTAGGCTGAGAAACATGTGATTCTGTGCCAGTAGATTCCTGAGAATCTTTGGCTCTTGCCAGTTTCAAGGCAAGATTCGACACTTCCTTATTACGTTGATTAATTAGATCTGAATAGTAGTAGAAGAAGAAGATATTGGATTTATTTTTTTTTAAAGCTAAAAGTAGTCCCTTGCATAAGCACCAGTCGTTTCCAACTCTGGGATGACATTGCTTTCACAACATTTTCACGGCAGACTTTTTACAGGGTGGTTTGCCATTGCCTTCCCCAGTCATCTACACTTTCCCCCAGCAAGCTGGGTACTCATTTTACCGACCTTGGAAGGTTGAAAGGCTGAGTCAACCTTGACCCAGCTACCTGAACCCAGCTTCCTCCGGAATCGAACTCAGGTCGTGAGCAGAGTTTAAGGCTGCAGTACTGCAGCTTTACCACTCTGCGCCATTGGGCCCTATGCTCTGAATCTCAGAGTCTCAGAGCAGTCACAATCTCCTTTACCTTCCCCCGCCCCCACAACAGACACCCTGTGAGGTAGGTGGGGCTGAGAGAGCTCCTATAGCAGCTGCTCTTTCAAGGACAACAACTACGAGAGCTGTGACTGACCCAAGGCCATTCCAGCAGGTGCAAGTGGAGGAGTGGGGAATCAAACCCAGTTCTCCCAGATAAGAGTCCATGCACTTACCCACTACACCAAATTGGCTCTGCCAAGTATGCCATAATTTGCAGTAAACTGTATGTGGATGAATGAACTAGGGTAAATTACTGGGGACTTAGGGTAGGAAAGTCGTGTCGTGAAGTGCCTGTCCCAGAAAGGTACATTTAAATTTAAATTTCCTATTTAAACTTAAAATTTTGCAATGTTTATTTTTTTTTTAAATTTAAAATTGAGTATGGAAACTTATCAATTCTTTTTTTTTCTTCTTAGAGTCCTCGTGTGTCAAAACTCCTGAGGAACATGAAGGAGAAGTAAGGAGTGATGTGCTGGAGACCTGAGACCATAACTCTTCGAATTCTGCATCTTTTATTGGATATTTATCTTTCAGTCTAATGTGAAAGGATAGAAGACAGACATGGCTCCTCCAGCCAGTTCTCTGACAAGTTCTTTTTGATTGCCCCTCTCCTCCCATACTGTGGCAAGTTGGTCTCAAAATGTGCCACAAAACCATTTTTCAGGGATGAGGGTGGAAGAGGTAATCTAGGAGGCAATGAACATGAGTAGCTCTGGCTGCCTTTCTCTTGCAGTAACAGGAGACGTAAATGTGCACGCCCAGACTAAGAGATGACAACCTGAACTGTTGTTTCTTTTTTGTCTGCCAAAGCCACTTCTTAGTAATGCCTGAATCAGGTAGGCATGTAGCAAAATCTTTTGTGCAGTTTTGCCACCACAGGACTACCATGTGGGGAAAACAGCTTGTTCTGAAAGCATGACCATATCAAAATCCACCTGAGTATGAGAGAGGAGAAGGTTGGAGGGGTGGCAGTGGGGCAGGCTAGCAGCATTTGGTGATGTACTTTTAAATAACCAATGATGGAGCAAAGTTTGTGTCCAACCAGGCACCTGAGACCCCTTGTAAGTCTTTTCAGTGAAGGTTCAAGTAAAATATGGGAGCCCCAATCTGGTGGGTGTGGCTTTTGCAAAAGGGATCAACGGGAGCAGAGGATTCTTGAACCTGTTCCTCTATGCCCTTTTAAGTTGTTTTTTCCAATTCCCCCTTATAGAATTGGAATCAAAGATTTTTGGGGGGGGACTGCTTAGGGGAGGGAAAGGAGCAGTTGCAGGCAGAATCTTCAAGCAGGAGAGTTAAGCACCCCACTTCCCTGTTCAGTGATGCTTTATTAGTTTAGCTCCTACAACTCTTCACATTCTGGCTTGGGAGCATGTATTTCCCAAGGACCTAGGTAGCTCCATTCCAACTGTAAATATGAACATGAAAGCAGCATCTCTGCAGAAATATACTATTCACTGTTTTTTGTTCCTTGACATTTCAGGTCCGTCAATCAGCTTTGGAAATTTCACTCTGAAATTGAGGTGATTAAAAAAAATACTACTATAACCTTTACCAGCATCAGACCACAGATATTCCAGGCACAACTAAGAGCATCATAATGTGTTTATTTTAAGTTGTAGCACAAACCTTTCCAGTGATTGGTTTGCTGTCATAGGAAAACATCCATATGGTTGTTGCCACTAAGTATGCCTCCAATGATGTCCAGTTCCCACACTGTTTTAATACTAGCTTTTTTCTCCTATATAATTTTAACTTAGATTGCACCAAAATCTCTGGATTTTTGTACTCAGAGACAGCTTCTCCACCTCTCCCTTACTTAGCCTGAAATACCTCTGAAAGGGGAACAGGGGACCCCCATACACTTTGTTAAACTCTGTAACTTCATGTTTGCGAATGACTTCCACCTTCTAGATTTTGACTTCTTAGGGTACCTTTATTTTATGCACTTGTTCAGTTTGATGGCTCTTAGAAAATCTAATTTCCTTCGTTAGCACTGGAGAAGAGTCATGCTACTTGTTCTAGTTATATTCTTGTTTGCTTTCTGACATGCCAAAGAATGCTTGTCCTGTGCTTTCCCTATTTTAGGAATACCGCCATGAATTCATTGCTGAATGGAAGAGGCTCAATCTGGATGTGATGCTTTGTCCTGCCCTGGGTCCTGCTTTTAAGATTGGGTTTCCAGGGAAACTTTCAGGTACTTAATGGAAAATCAAACTGGCAGAGGCCACTGGTTTCCATTAGAGTACTTCCATAGCATTCAGAAAATTTTCACGCCATCTCTGTAGAAATATGCCCATGGGAACTTACAAAATAAAAATAGTAAAAATATAGATTAAAAATATTAAAGCCCAGCTGCCAATCGTGTTCCGAATTCGTTACAAGGTGCTGGTTATTACCTTTAAAGCCCTTTATGGCTGAGGACCTGTCTACCTTAGGGACCGCCTCTCTCCATATATCCCCAGAGAGCACTGAGATCTAGCTCCCAAAATCTCTTAAAAATCCCTGGACCAAGGGAGGCCAAACTGAAAACAACTCAAGAGCAGGCCTTCTCAATAACGGCTCCCCATTGGTGGAATCACTTACCAGCAGAGGTTCGAGCCCTGCGGGACTATAATCAGTTACGCAGGGCCTGTAAAACTGTCCTTTTTCAAATGGCCTACAAGATTGAATCCTGAAGTGACACCTAGCCATCTAATATATACTGTCTTGTATTATAGCACCTTAACTGTTGTGGTTTTAATTAAATTATTTAAATGTATTTTATTATATTTTATTGTATAATGTATTTATTGT
This sequence comes from Heteronotia binoei, assembly GCF_032191835.1. NCBI lineage: Eukaryota > Metazoa > Chordata > Lepidosauria > Squamata > Gekkonidae > Heteronotia > Heteronotia binoei. The sequence goes on from NC_083224.1 coordinate 101,458,130, forward strand.
AATCATGGCACTTTCCATGTCTGTAAGCCGCCCTGAGCCTGCCTTGGCGGGGAGGGCGGGATATAAATAAAAAATTATTATTATTATTATTATTATTATTATTAGCTTTATGGGGGGGTGGACTCAGCCTAGCATAAAAATAGTCCACAGACAGCTTAAAATAATTTTGCAGACTAAAATAGTGTTTTAGAAAATCAAAGCTTGATTAAAAATGTGGGTGGACAAAAATGTTTTGTTCTGCTTAAAAGAAAGCAAGGGGGATGGTTCCACTTCAGAAAAAAAGTCTGATTTCCACCTCCCTCACATTGAAGGCAGGGCACTAAGAACAGGACTGAGTCTCTCAGGCATGTGGCTTCCAGAGTTTGAAGGTGTCATCAGCAGGGCTTTTTTTGAGTAGGAACACAGTTCTGGCTGGCTTGGCATCATGGGGTGTGGCCTAATATACAAATGAATTCCTGCTGGGCTTTCTCTGCAAAAAAGCCCTGGTCATCAGTATAAAACCTAGATTCCCTCAGAAAATGAGCTCAAGAAAAGCTGATTTCTTTGTTTTTCTGTGAAATAGTCCAAGGTGCAGAACTGGGCTCATTCACTAATGGTTCAGACTTGTTTAAGCACTGGATAACTGGTAATGGAAATTCTTAGGCATTTTTCTATGAGACATGCTATGAATGTAGCTGACTCAGCTCCCCTGTCTCAGTATCATACTGTGTGATGAAGCCTGCCATTCTCTTCTTGCTGGGTGTATTAATCAATGAGTTTTAGAGACTGTATTGTCAGTGGGAAAAGTGCAGCTTGGTTTGGAAGAAAAATTATCCCATCCCAGACAGCTTTTGCTTTGAAGCTCTCACAACTCCCTAACCCTTCTTGGGAGAATAAAGGGATCTCAGATGGAATAGCTGAGTATCTGTATTCTTGGTTGTGAACCCAGGACACCAGTAGTTCAGACTTTTCCTTGTTGTCTAGTTCATTTTTTCATAAATTATCTCAGTGGCTGCTTCTGTGATGCAAATGGTGTTACATTACTGGTAATCCTTTCAGTGTGATAGGTGTGCCACAGGGGAGTCGTAACATTTGTTAAATGGCCTCCATTCAATTAATTCTGATCTTGTGGAAAGTCTTCACTCCATCACTGTGTTGTGTTGAAGGCTGTTGACACTGGCATGAGATTTACATAGTTCCATGTATGAAGTAGCCCACATGATCGTTTGAGGTAAGCTTCTCTCTCTGGTCAATTTGTTAATGATTATTGCGGTACTTGCAGAACAATATGCAATAACTAGAAATATAGTTCAAAGACTACAGTGACTGAGGAATGACAATTTCCATTCAAATACAGTTCAAGACAGGAATCAAGATGTAATCCTGTTCAAGGGATTCTTCAGTATACAGATACCTCTTGTAAAGGTGAATATAATCACTGCAATCAGTAACAAAGAGTATTAAAACTAGATATCTTTGAAATTTTTCAAATATAATTTTAAAAAGACCTCTGCAGAATTTTATTTAACACAGCTGCAGTTTGAAACATTTCCTTGTAATTTAAAAATTAATAACCCTTTAGTGCTGATACACAATGTCAGCATTCTTTATTTACACCTGGCCTGAGCAGAGTAACAAAAGTTGCTAAAAGTTTAAAAGAGCCTCACCTGTATTGTATAGAGACAGGAATCAACAACAGCAGAGAAGCTTCATTCAAATATATATTCAGGTTTCTAAGTCAGGGATCCCCGTAAAGCAAAGTAAACTATAATATTTTCTATAGCCATTAAAGTTCATACATCCTTACAGATCTGATATACCTCTGTTTGGATACTTCTAACAGCAGCCAGTGAAATAAAGGTCTCATTACAGACTGCAAAGTGTAAAGTGCATTTAAAGGGAGAGTGCGATATGATAACAAACTGGGTGGTGTAATAATTGCCATAACTCACTCATTGAATGCCACTGAAATTGGAAAAGTGCTAATTAAAAGGGGCTCACATACTAAAAAGTATATATGTAATCTGAAGATAAAAGGGGAACAACCCCAATAAATGTATTGTACATAAATACAGACAAGATTAGGAACATGTAGAAAAGCAAGGTTACATAGGAAAAAGACAATTGTAAAGTGGTTATTCTGTTTTACTCATACAGGAATATAGGCAGTGTATATGGTTCATTAAAATGTTTGCTTAATCCAAACTGGAGTTAAGACTATATGGCATGTAAGATTTTAAGACTGTAAATCCATTTGGTCTCCTTGTACAACTACAGTTTATGGAGATCCACTCTACTAAGAGGATGTGAAATATTTTCAAAGACAAAATACTGCAAATCACTACATGCATGTCTTTTTTCTATGAAATACACAATAAATGGTGCTTCTGCAGCTATAGTTAGCATGCAGGAGTGATGTTCCACTATATTTGTTTATTTCAATTTATATCCCACCCTCCCTGCAAGTGGGCTCAGGGCAGATTACATCAGATAATGATAATATGTAATAATTCAGGAGATTAAAACAGTTAAAATATAAACAGACAGCCATTGATTAGGATTCAGTGAACTCAGTCGGAGCTGCTGGGGCAATCAAGAGCTTCTTAAGAACTGGGCCAGATAGAGAGGCTGCAGTAAGGGAGGTCAACTTGAGTAGATGCCTGTCACCTCAACCAGAGGCCTAGCAATTTTTGCAGTTCTTGTGAAATGGTAGAACTTCTGGCAGGGTCCTAACCTCAGGTGGGAGTGTGTTTCACCAGACAAGGGCCAGGGCAGAAAATGCCCTGGCTCTAGTCAAGGCTAAACAGATGTGTCCTACTAGAGCAAATGCTCATACTAAACAGACGTGTGTGCTACTAGAGCAGATGCTCATACCTATGTATATTAAGCCACATGGACATGTGCTAATGTGTTACACTTAGTATTGCAATTACAGAAATTGTACAGCTGAGGCTTAACAGTGTTCAAGCCATTGTATCTCACAAGAGCAAACAACATCCCCTGCATTTATAATTACTGAAGAGCAATTCTTTTGTTGTCAACATTTAGCTCTTCTAAAGCTAACAAAAAGGAAATCATTATATCCAGCTATATTTTTAACCACATGCCAGTGTTTATATCCCACCCTAAGCCTGCTTCGGCGGGGAAGATGGGATATAAATCCAATAAATCAAATCAATCATATATTATTCTTTGGATGGAATAGGGCAAATGTGTGTAGTGTAAAGCACAGGAAATACTATTCTTAACTGGGTTAGTTTTTCCTAGGAGCAGTGCATGCTTGGTGTAAATATTAGCATAAAAACAATCAATCTTAGTATTATGATAAACATTTTTAACATACAGTGTTTGCTGTGGCACTACATTTCTTTATTTACGCTCAGCACCCTCCTTATCTCTTTGTCTGAAAACAGGATAACAGTTTTCTCCTAGGTTTTATAATGATGATTTGTGAGGTTTACATTGCAGAGCTGCCTGCTGAAGATGCACTGCCTGAATCATAAGATTATCTAGATGTTCCTCCTAGCTAGAGATGCTGATTGCAGTATGTGAGGTGGTGTCTCTTTTTTCAAAAATATCTGCACAGTGGGAGCAAGTTACACCATCTTGTATAATGTCTTGGATTGCCCTGCTGGAGTGGTGCCGGTCACAACAGTGACAGAAAAGGATGAGGAGGATCTGAAAACTCTCACGGGCCACTACAATGATATGTGGGACAGGACCATTGTGAAGGTACATAGCCCGGCCTTCTAAGCAAGGTCACTTGCTGACAACCTTGCCTTGATGTGATATGAAAACTTCATCTCCCCTATTCTCTTCTTACAGGCAGTAGAAGGAGCCATAGGACTCCCTGTGGCTGTCCAGTGTGTGGCTTTGCCCTGGCAGGATGAGCTGTGCCTCCGTTTCATGAAAGAGGTGGAGAAGCTGAGCCGGGAAAAACAAAGAAATTGCTGAATTTGGTGTTGCATAAAGCAAGGCTCTGGGATCTGGCTCTGTCTTTGATTAAACAATTTAAGTGCTTCTTTATCTCATGACCAGTAAAATTGCAGCAAAAGTCACATGCTTGCTTGTCCCTCTGTGAATGATTCCAACAAAGGTTCCTTGCAGTCTGTGAAGCTGCAGCTGCTGTGTTGACACAGCCCCAAATGGTGAGGTTGGGAGAGTTTGCCTGAATGTTCTGGAAACTGGGGGATGAAATTCTGAACAAAGAGGAAAGAATGTAAGGATGTTCTTCACCCCCCCCCATCCCCCCCGCCGTGCAATGAATTTAAAAAATGAGAGCAGAGTCACTGGCGTGCAAGAGACAGGGTACAATGGGCCATTAATAAGTCACTCAGTATAGGAATGGGTTAATATTGCAGCTTCCTAAGCATGCCAGTGAGCTTTGGTTTGGACAGGAGCACCTTTTAGTTTAAGAGTCTGCCTCTCCTTTCTTGGCCACAATTCAAAGTCCTAAAGGTTGCTTCAATAGCTCTAGTTTTGGCTGGGATTTTGAGAGACATTTTTATTTATTTAAAATGTTTCCATATAGATAAAAGATCATGTTATCATTTTATAAATTTGTGACCTTTTAAAGAATTATCAAATGGGATTTATTTTGTTTGTGAATAATTGGTGTATCATTAAAATACAAATACATGTTTTAAATTGTCCTTTATTTATTCTTGTTTGTAACTGAGTTATGTTTGGAGAGGGGGGAGAAGTATTTGGTTTTAACAAGAAAAAAAAATCCCTTGGCTGCCTAACTACATAATGACTTGAGAGGAGATGACTTGGGAGGAGTCTTGGCCTGAAGTCTGAGACCCTCCTCTTCTGGAATAGCTCTGCAACAGACCACTAGATAGCACAAGTTGCTGCCTACCCATGCAAGAGAGACAACCGGGAACTTTTGTCATGAACCTGGATACGCTGAGGGAGATTTTGCCTGTGGATGGGCTACATGCTTCTGCAGCCCTTGCCTGTGGCTCAGTGGCAGCTGTGGTGGTGTGGAAATGGGTGCTGCACAGAGGCATCCATAGGAAGATGGAAGAGGCCAGGCAGTGGCGAGACAGAAGCCTTGAGCAAATGGAAAGAGTGGTTTTGAGATTCAAGCAGAAGGTGATTCTTCCCCACCCCTACCCCCGGTGGGTTGGGAATGGTGTGGAGGCCTCTTCTCAAAAGTGGGTTCTGATCACTTCCTCTGAGATGATTATTTTTAAACTTTGAGCATATCTGAAAGGAAGAGTACAAATATTGGAAACAAAGCAGAGTCTATTTAGTCTCTGCTATAATCTTCCCCCTTAAACATAACCTTCCTTTCTATCTGTGTTGGGGGGGGGAGGTGTTCAAGGTAAGCTTTCAGATGCAGCCCTGAAAAGCTGGAGATTACCTACCTGTGAATAAAGAATGAGACTTCACCTTACTAATAGCAAGTCAGTGGCATCCATGTGCGCTGTGGGTATTTAGTATTTAAGTAAACTGAAATAGTGCGGTGGACTATGGACCATATTCTATGGAAGAATATTAGGTGGGTCAGATCTCTAATTGCCTGAATCCTCTCGGGTTTGTTTGTTTTTTAAATCAGACCTGGTTGCAAAATGAAATACACCTGAGAGATTTCTGAAGGTTCAGAAGTGGGTTTTTGAAAACTAGCTAAGAGTCATATCTTGGAAGCTAAGCAGGGTCGGCCCTGGCTACTTATTTCGATGAGAGAGGAATATCGGAGTCGTGATGTGGAGGCAGGCAATGGCAAACCACCTTCGAATGTCCCTAGCCTTGAAAACCCTACAGGGTTGTTATCAGTAATCTGTGACTTGGTGGTACCTTCCACCACCTCAAAGAAATGTTCATTTACCCCATTTCTGAAATTCCCTAATCTCTAAAATGGAATTCTGTGTTTAAAAACTACTAGAACAGGTTCTAAATTTTGAGGCAAAATTCTTAAGAAAATGTTTTGGAAAATGAGTTCATAGTGACTACTGAACCCCAAAGTAGTCTCTCTCATTATTCCTGGGGAATTTACTTAGGTTCTAGGTTTCCAGCCTCGTTCTGCCATTCAAACAAATATTTATCCATTTGGAATATTTCCACCTTACTAGAGTAAAGATGCCAGGGATGGCCTATAATGACATTGCCTAGGTTCCACATCACATCCTGCACTCCCTGGGTGCTTCAGACATCTCAAAGCAGTCTGCTGCTTTCTCTGTCTCTAGTGTCTTGAGTTGTTACTCCTTTTCAGATAGGTACACATCTCCCCGCTCTTTAACTATGGGGACATCTTGCCAAACAGCATTATTACCCTGGGATGCACTGAGCTATGGTGATCAGAAGCTGCTAAGCATGTTACAGACTGAGTAGTGCCAGTCTAAACTAATTTAGCAACAAGTCTGGTTGGGATTCTCCCAATCCATCTAACATTTCTTGCAGCCAGATGGCAGCTGCAGAGAACCTTACTTTCCAAGTGCTGCAAGGCACAATTTTGAACAGGTCTGTGGTGCAGGGAAAGTAGAGACTTCAGCCTCCCCTCCCCCTGCCATTATCCTAACCTATAATACTGGGGATGCTAATTTGCCCGCTTGAGGAAGCATGTGCACTGTACCTGCAACAGTGCATAGGAGTAAATGATACTTTTCTGGGGCTATTTCAGATTGGGAAAGGGGCATGGGGGAGAGGGCAAAATCTCATCCTCCCAATACTATGGCCTAATTTGAATCAAGACCCATCCCAGTGGTGGGAGGGGGATTGTTTCCCTGCTGCTGCCACCTGGCTGTGGGAAATACATGTCAGGTTGGGATAACCCTGACCTGACTCATGACCAAACATCTAGTGTAATTTAGCTGTATGTCTGCTTTGCTTCCACACAAGGAAGGAAAAGATGCTCCCACAGAGGGTAGAGTGGAAGCAAGTGGGGATGGAGTCTGCCCATTATCCTTTGTGTCCCTGTTCCTTCTCTTGTATTGGTGCAGAAGTGCCAATGCAACAGCAATCACATGCTTCACTGCCTGTAACAACCCCTCCCTCTTATTTGAGCTATGGCACAAAACCACTGTGGCTCAGCTGCAAAGTAAGAAAAAGCCAATTGAATGGCTAAAGGATGGACAAGGAAGAAATGCACCTCTGATCTTCACCATTTTGAAGGCTGAACTCAGTTTTGCCCCTTCTCTATATTGGCTGTAAATGTACAGGTGTCAAACTCATTTGTTATGAGGGCTGAATCTGGCATAAATGAGACCTTGTCGGGCCATGTCATGCTGGGCCATGTGTGTGCATGTAGGGCCATGTGTGTGCATGTATAAGATTAAGTAGCAGAGACAAAAACTTTATAAAAAAACACACAATTAAATATTTTTTAAAAAAACTTAAAACATGCTTAAACATTAGCACTCTTTGGTCTTAAAGGTGCTTTCTCTGTATTTCTCCCACGGGATCCAGGGAACTGGGCGAAGGAAGCTCTGGTTCTTTCCTTCCTTCCCCAGGGAACCTAGAGGGGGAGGAGCCTCAGCCAATAGAATGAAGAGAGGCTTGGCTCAGTAGCTCTGCTGTGCAATTGAGAGAGCCTGGCAAAACAAACTAACCCTCCCCCCTTCCTAAGGGAGGAGCCTCAGTCAATGGAGAAAATAGATGTTTTGCTCTGTAGCTCCTGTGCGATTGTGCGAGCCTTGCAAAGCAAGCTGTTATGCAGAAGGAAGCAAGAGAGAGGGAGAAGGAAACAGATGACAGCCAGTTCTTCGAGGGCCTGATTCAGCCCCCAGGCTGCATGTTTGACACCCCTGATCTACATGGATTGCTCTTTCCACAGCTATTTTTTCTTTGAGCTAGATCAAAGAGAAAGCCCCGCAAGGCTCAATGAGTCATGATCAAAAGGAGTACAATGTCATGTGGAGCTGTTTGGCCTTTGGGAGAAGGACTGATTGAGGCCATATTGACAGCAACCCCTGGGAAATAACATACCATACAGCTTCCGTAATTGATCCAGTTCCAGTAGCTTATTACTGCTCAAGAGCAGCCATCCCACAAAAGTCAGTGCGGTAAAGTGGTCAGAGACTGATTAGGACTTGAGTCTCCATTCTGTCATGGAAATAGGGTTACCAGGTCTCTGTTGGAAAATACCTGGAGACAAGGCTTTTTTTGAGTAGGAAGGCACAGGAATGCAGTTCCAGCTGGCTTGGCATCAGGGGATGTGGCCTAATATGCAAATAAGTTCTTGCTGGGCCTTTTCTACAGAACAGTGGTGACACCAGGAGTGTGATCTAATATGCAAATGAGCTCCTGCTGGTCTTTTCCTACAAAAAAAGCCCTGCCTGGAGACTTTGGGGGTTCCAGATGGCTTGGCACCAGGGGTGTGACCTAATATGCAAATGAGTTCCTGCTGGGCTTTTTTAAACAAAAAAACGCGCTGCCTCATTTTTCCCTGTATCACTTTCCCAACACTATTTCCTCTCTTTTTTCTTCCTGGCAACAGGCAACTCCTATACTCTCCTGTTTCTCCTTTAGGGTTGCCAACTCCCAGGTGAGGGCAGAGGATCCCCCGGTTTGGAGGCCCTCCTCCTGCTTCAGGGTCATCAGAAAGCGGGGGGAGGGAAGGGAAATGTCTGCTGGGAACCCCATTATTCCCTATGGAGATTTATTCCCATAGAGAATAATGGAGAATTGATCCGCAGGTATCTGGGGCTCTGGGAGAGCTGTTTTTTGAGGTAGAGGCACCAGATTTTTAGTATAGCATCTAGTGCCTCTCCCCAAAATACCCGCCAAGTTTCAAAAAGATTGGACCAGGGGGTCCAATTCTATGAGCCCCCAAAGAAGGTGCCCCTATCCTTCATGATTTCCTATGGAAGGAAGGCATTTAAAAGGAGCACGGTCCCTTTCAATGTGATGGCCAGAACTCCCTTTGGACTTCAGTTGTGCTTGTCTCAACCTTGCTCCTGGCTCCACCCCCAAAGTCCCCAGATATTTCTTGAATTGGACTTGGCAACCCTATTCTCCTTGCCACCCACTAACTACCGTAATCTAACTCTTATCTTTCTTCACTCATTGTCAGCTATATTTATTATTTACTCACTACTCCACTGCAGGGCTTTTTTTGTAGCAAGAACTGCTTTGCATATTAGGCCACACTCCCCTGATGTAGCCAATCCTCCTGGAGCTTACAGTAGACCCTGTACTAAGAGCTCCATAAGTTCTTGAAGAATTGACTATATCAGGGGTGTGTGGCCTAATATGCAAAGGAGTCCTTGCTACAAAAATGCCCTGCTCTGCTGTCTCCCCTGCCTTGCATGGGGTTCAGGAGGGCCAGGCATATCCATGACACAAGGTTTTCGGGAAGAGAAAAGGGGAAATAGTGGGGGAAGAGAAAATTAGAAGTTCCCTGTGGGCAGCCATGTTGATCTGAATGTTAGATGTTCCCTGTGTGGGTTCCCACTGGTATATCTATGACTGAGACAAGATTTCCAGACATAATTTCCCCTTGTTGTAATGTTTTTGCCTTCTATTGCAGAACCCTGGAGTCCAAACAGAAAGTATTCTGTCCCTGCCACTAGTGGAACTCGCAGAGAAACTGCAGGAGGAGACTCTTTCTCCAGAGAGTGTCCTGTATGCTTACATAAGCCAGGTGAGTGCAATAGGGACTACTGGCGCTGTTTCACTTGTAGGATACTCTTCTATGTTGCTATTCATTACGTTGACTGCAGCTTCACTTGCTACATGGAAACATTTACCTTTTTTTGTTGTTTACTTAATTGGATTTTCATGCTGCCTATCTGGGGAACATGCCCAAGGCAGTTTACAAAATAAAATATCACAAAATATTTTTAAATATTTTATTTGCCTACATTATTTAAATTCTTTGAAACCATATTTGTGTTGACATTTGTGTTAAGATCCCTTTTTCAAGCCCTGCTTTGTGCCCCTCCCTTCAGAGGTGAGATTTTTAGAGATAGGGTTGCTGCCAATTCCCATTTGGGGGCAGGGGATCCCCAGTTTGGAGGCCCTCCCTTCACTTCAGGGTCATCAGAAAGCGGGGTGGGGAGGGAAATGTCTGCTGGGCACTCCATTTTTCCCTGTGGAGACTGATTCCCATAGGATATAATGGAGAATTGATCTGTGGGTATCTGGGGCTCTGGAGGGGCTGGTTTTTCAGGAAGAGGCACCAAATTTGCAGCATAGCATCCAGTGCCTCCCCCCAAAACACCTTCCAAGTTTCCAAAAGATTGGACCCGGGGGTCCAATTTTTTGAGCCCCAAAAGAAGGTGCCCCTATCCTTCATTATTTCCAATGGAGGGAAGGTGTGTGGTCCCTTTAAATGTGATGGCCAGAACTCCCTTTGGAATTCAGGCATGCTTGTCACAACTGTGCTCCTGGCTCCACCCCCAAAGTTCCCATATATTTTTGAATTGGACTTGGCAACTCTACTTGGAGACCAGAAACAGGGCTTTTTCTGTGGTGATGCCTGCTTTAGGATTGCCCTCTCTCTCAAGACTTCTGTGGGTTTTAAACAAGAGGTCCTATCTTGTTTAGAAGTCTTATGTCTATATTTAGAAATCTTATGGTATGTTTCTACACTGAAGGTTGTTTTAGGTTACTCAGACTTGTTTTGGCTTGTTAGTTTTGTGTTACTTGTGAGCCACCTCAAACAGGTGATCTAAAGAGGTAGCATATAAGTATGAAACAACAGTAATGCAATATGGTAATATGCTAATAAAAGCCATTAAAATAGAATACTGCACACAATCCCAAGATCAAACCAGAAAAAAAAATCTGATTAAAAGGATAAGATCAGGGGTCGCTATGTAGAAAAATAGGTGGTGGATGTTATGTTATGCAGCTGCATCTACTATTCAGTGGTCAAGGTGGGGAGGTGGAGGAGGAACCCTCAGAAAGGTTCAGGAGCTGTGCTCCTGTGAGTTCCTGATGAATCTGAGGCCTGGATAAGATCATAAATATCCTAAAAACAGCATTAAAAGAGAGCCATAGCCTAAGATCAGTATAAAAGGATCAGTAGTTTACAACCAACTGCAGGAGGTAGGGCTACTATGTGCCCACAGGCACTCCAGCAATTGGCAAGAGATTTTTTTAAAAATCACTGTTAATGGTGACATCAGTTCCAGGATCACTGCCAGATTTACCACAGCGTTTCTATTAATTCCTAGAGTGGCATGACAACACTTCCAGGTTTTCCTGGAAGCAATATTATACCAGAGAGGCTATGGATCAGTGGCAGAGCATCTGCTTGGCATGCAGAAGGTCCCAGGTTCAACCCCTGGCATTTCCAGTTAAAGGAGCAGGTAGTAGGTGATTTGAAAGATTTCTTCCTGAGACCCTGGAGAACTGCTGCCAGTCTGAATAGACAATACTGATCTTGATGGACCAGTGGTCTGATTCAGTATAAAGCAGCTTCATGTGTTCATTGCTGATGCCCCCCATCTCCCACTGGTTGCTTGGCAACCGTACCAGGAATACTAAAAGGCTTAAGAGAATAAACATGCCTGCTTATTGCCTAAAAGAATATAAACTTGGTGACCTGCAAACTTGTAGGGATTAAGCTCCAAAACATCCATCGACACTATCAGTGAGACAGCTTATATGTGCCACTTTTTTTTTTAAACAACCACATGGGATGAACACAGTAAAGGACTGGTGAATAGGAGAGACCTGTGACAATTTTTTTTTTACTTACAAGCAGTTTCTAAACCACTCTATTTAACACAATAAATTGTTTTCAACCTTAATGTTTGTTCAATTCAATATTTACTTTATGAAATTTTTTGTTACTCTCATATAGTGTGAAAAATCCAAGTGGGCAGCCGTGTTGGTCTGAAGCAATAGAACAAAGGAGTAGACAAGCCGTACTTTTAAGACCAACTAAGTTTTATTCAGAATTCTTAAGGGAGTGAAACCCAACCTTCATACAAACATCCTACAAAACAATTTCACAAACATAATTTCACAAGCATAAAGAGAACACTGACAAGTCCAGCAAAGCCAGAACGCTTGTAATAAAATTCTTGCTTGCTATGTAGACTTCTTTTTTTTGTGTATAAACAATTTTTATTATTCTGCAATATATTGTAACAATAATATTAATCTATTAATGAAAACTTCATACCAATACATTACATTTTCCACCTCCCTCCCCCCTTTTGTGACCTCCACCTGTGCATTTTAAAAATTACTAAACAAAAATAAAAGGTACTTTTCAATTTAAGAATCTTCATAAAAAACTATAATAAACCTATAATAGAATAAAAATAAGAGGAAAAAAAACCCTTTACTAAATTTACAATCCATCTTCATTGTAATCCTTTAATCCTTAGTCCTTATCATAAAATGCAAATTGAAGATATATATTCCCATAATCTCATTTTTTTATCTATAATCCTTATCAAAATAGGTTGGAAAAAAATATGTTCACATAGTCTCATTTATTGACTGTAGTCCATTTGTTATACCCCTAGCGTTCAACTGTTATCAAAAATCACCAAATGTCCTTTAACTTTCCTTTGTTTTTCAACATATTTTTGAAATTTTCTCCACTTAATTTTAAATTTCTGTAGATCAAATTCTTTTAAGATTCTTGTAAACTTGTCAATTTCACTCCAGTGCTTAACTTTAATAATCCAATCCCATTTTTCCGGTATTTTATCTTGCTTCCACATCTGCGCATATAATGTCCTTGCTGCTGAAAGCATGTACCAAATTATCGTTCTATCTTGTTTCGGAAATTTTTCCATTTGTAATCCCAACAAAAAGATTTCTGGTGCCAATCCCAGACAAAAAGATTTCTTGATGCAATAACCCAAAATTTTTGAAATCTCTTGCTGAATAATTTGCCAAAATTGCTTTGCCTTTTCACAAGTCCACCACATATGGTAGAAAGATCCTTCATGTTTTTTACATTTCCAGCACCTATTCGACACCTGATTGTTCATTTTTGATGGTTTCTTAGGAGTCATATACCACCAATATAACATTTTAAAGCAGTTTTCTTTAATATTATTACATGTTGATATCTTCATAGAGTTCTTCCACTTGTATTTCCTTATTTATATTTATTGCCCATTTTATCATTTGAGATTTAACAACTTCATCTTCTGTAGACCATTTCAACAATAGTTTATAGGTTCTTGAAATCAATTTCTCATTAGCGCCAAACAGCATTTTTTCCAATTCTGTTTGTTCTTGTCTTACTCCCTCATTTTTAATATCCTGTTCAAGCAAACTCTTGATTTGTTGCAATTGAAACCAATTATACTTATATTCCAATTCTTCCGCCGATTTTAATTCCACCTTACCTCCGTGTATTTTTAACAATTGTTTATAAGATATCCATTTCTCTTATTTAATATCTTTAATATCTGAATATAACTTTATTATTTCTGTTGGCACAATCCAAAGCGATTTCCTCTCATCTAGATTACTTCTTATATAATGATGTAAGAAGAAGCCATCCATCTTACTCATCTAACACAGATATGCATGCCAACCAAAAACATTTCCATGGCCTTCTAATGTTAATAATTTTCTATTTAATAACATCATCCATTCTCTGATCCACACCCAGCAAACTGCATCATGGTATAACTTTAGATCTGGTAATTGGAAGCCTCCCCTCTCTTTTGCATTGGTCAAAATTTTCATTTTAATTCTTGTTTTTTTGCCAGCCCATACGAATTCTGAGTTTTCTTTGCCATTTATTAATTTGTTTACTGTCCTTCACTATTGGAATTGTTTGAAACAAGAACATGATTCTTGGTAACACATTTATTTTAATTGCAGAGATTCTACCAAGTGTAGATAAGTTCAACTTATTCCATTTTAATAACTCTCCATCAATTTTCCGCCAGAGCTTCTCATAGTTATTTTTATACAAATCAATGTTTTTGTTGTTATTTCTATACCTAGATACTTTACTTTAGAAGTCACTTCACACTTTAAGTTTTGTAGTTCTTGTTTAATCTTCGACATGTTTTTAACCAAAATTTTTGGCTTCTCTTTATTTATATAGAAACCTGCCAGCTCTCCATATTCTTGTATCTTACGAAGCAGCAACAGTGTAACTTGAGTTGGATTTTCATTTATAAACATTACATCATCAGCAAACGCTCTGTATTTGTAAGAAAAACCTTTCAATTTCAGTCCCTCTATCTCTTTATCTTCTTGGATTCGCATAAGCAATATCTCTAAGGTCATTATAAATATCAATGGAGATAGAGGGCAACCTTATCTCGTTCCTTTACTAATTGTCATTTTTTCTATCAAAACTGCATTTATACAGAGTCTTGCTTGTTGTTTGGTATATATCGCCTTCACCGTTCTTACAAAATCTTCTCCCAATCTCAATTTCTCCATCACTGCAAACATAAAATCCCAATGCACATTGTCAAATGCTTTCTCTGCATCTGTGAAAAATAGTGCTACTTCTTTTTCAGGGTGTTTCTCATAATAGTCAATAATATCTATCACCATTCTAATATTGTTTCTAATTTGCCTCCTGGGAAGAAATCCTGCTTTCTCTTCTTTAATAAAATTATTCAAATGCTGTTTCAGGCGTTCTGCTAATATTCTAGCATATATTTTGTAGTCATTGTTAAGTAATGAAATTGGTCTATAATTTTTTATGTTCATGGTGTCTCTATCTTCTTTTGGTATCAACAAAATTACTGCTTCTTTCCAAGTGTTAGGTATTTTCCCTTCTATTCTTATAGTATTCATCAATTTCTGAAGTTTTGGTAGTAGAGTCTCCATGAGGACTGTGACGGAACCGGCCCGATTCTGCCTTCAGACCCGGTCCCGTCAGCTCCCTATTGAGTCGCCAACTCCTGGAGGGAGCTATTTCTCCTCCTGCCCCTTGGGCACGCTGCCACCACCTGCTCAGTCCCGGGGTTCAGATTGAGAGGAACAGGACTCCCAATCCCCCTCTCCCGCTATGAGGCTAGGCCTCCAGGTCCTCTGCCACCCTGTACTTGGGTTTCACAGAGACCGCAGCACTTCTTTGGGGCACCCCTGGAGGATTGGCACCTTATTCAACTGCATGCCTTCCTCCTTCCCCGGGGCCCCCTTCTCAACACAGCGTGGTCTAAAGCGGTCTGGGGATCTATGTGGTACAGAGTTTGACTGCCAGCATTTAAACAGTAAAAATATATTTATTCAAAAAGAGAAAAAGATAGGGAAAGAAAAACAAAACAAAAACAGTTGCATTTAAAAAAGTAGCACAGCACAGCACAGCAAACAGCATGACAAAGGAAAGGTGTTTATAAACGCTTTCTACTGTCCCTGGTCTAAACTTGTCCTGTCTTGAGAATTACTTGCTTGGTCTGCCTGCCTGGGGCCTCCCAGGCAGGAGCCTCCATGCTCACCACATGCTCGCTCGAGCCCCCCGTTCAAATCTGCTTCTCTTCCTGCCTAACACATGCAAAGAACAAAAGCACTTCCTGCCTCTCTAGGAGACTTTCCCCCTAGAGTTGTTGGTTTGGCTCTGGAAGGGAGGGGGGGGAGTGAGGGGAAGGCTACAAAGCCTGCTGAGGAATTTACTGATCCCTGCCAATGAAGCACCACCACTGACTAAAATGGCGTTTCTCCACAAGGACTTCATAGAATTTTGCTGTAAAACCATCTAGACCGGGTGCTTTTCCCAATTTCATTGAATTAATAGCCGCCTCTATTTCTTCCTTTCCAATTGGTTCATTCAATACCTTCTCCATATATTCTATTAAGGGGTTAACACTGATTTTCTGTAAATATGCATCAATTTTTTTCTTGTCCACCACATTACTTTTAAACAACTTGGCATAATATTTGTAAAATTCTCTTTTGATTCCTTCCTGGTCAACAATTTCCTTGCCTCCCAAAATAATTTTATTAATAATTTTATTTTCCATTTTTCTTTTCATTTGCCAGGCCAGGTATTTTCCAGGTTTATTCGCTCCTTCAAAGGATTTTTGTTGAAGCCTTTTTAGATTACATTCCACTTCTTTGTTTAACAAATGGCTCAGTTGACTTTGTAGTATTGTAATCTCCCTTATAATTTTCTTTTTCCCAGGCCTCTTTTTGAGCTCCTTCTCCTTCTTTCCAATCTCTTTTTGCAAGTCTATCATTTGTTTATTTTTGGCTTTTTTGTCCTTATTGTTCAAAGTAATTAGGATGCCCCTCATTACCCCTTTATATACATCCCACACCGTTTGAAATTGAATGTCCTCATTTTCATTTATTCGAAAGAAAGCTTTAGTCTCCTTTTCCAGAGACTCTACTACCACCTTTTTCTGCAGCAAGTCTTCATTTATCCGCCATCTTAAAGTCTTTTTTACAGGTTTTGCAGACCACATTAATGGATTGTGGTCTGCCCCTATTTTTTTTTTTGTTGTAAATCCCAGATTTTTTGTAATCCATAACATATTGATCCTTGAAAAAGAATTGTGCCTTGCTGAAAAGAAAGTGTAGTCCCATACTTTGGGGTTAAATTCCCTCCATATATCCTCCAGACTTTCCTGTTTAACTAATTCAAAAAATGACTTTGGTAGTTTTCCTTCATTATTTTTTCCCCAGATCTATCCAAAGTATTTTTAACCTTTCCATTAAAGTCTCCCATTAGCATAATTTGCTCATATGTCACTTGATCTAATTGTTGCATGATATCCTTAAAGAAAGAGTCTTTTGCTCCATTAGGGGCATACAATCCCAATAACAAAGTTCTTTTATGGTTCAACATCACTTCCACCACAATAAATCTACCCTCATCATCTTTAAAAATCAACTTTGGGTCTAGTTCTTGCTTCACATAAAAAACCACTCCCCTTTTTTTCTCCCTAGCCAATGAACAAAATTCCACACCAAGTTGCTTATTCCATAAAAATTTGTAATCCATTTGTTTAATATGTACTTCTTGTAGGCAAATTATACTACATTTTTGCTTCCCAATCCAATGAAAAGTTGCCCTTCTTTTTTGTGGTGAATTAAGTCCATTTACATTCCAAGATATTAATTTGTAATCCATCATGGTTTTCTATTTTTAATCTGTACCCCCAAATTCTTTATGCTCCTCCAAAAACTTCGTCATGTCCTGAGTAGTTGTGATGGTAAATCTCTTCCCATTGTATTCAAAACCCAGCCCCTCTGGAAGTATCCATCTGTATCTTATTTCACTTTCTCTCAACTTGTCAGTCAGCTTTTTATACAGTCTTCTATCATTTAGAACTTTCCTTGGCAATTCTTTCATAATTCTTACACTGCTACCATCCACCTCCAGTTTGCTCTCAAACTGTTTACTTAAAATCCTACCCACCAAGTCTCTTGTCACAAATCTCACTACCACATCCCTTGGTAGTTTTTTTTCTTGTTGCATAGTCTGAGTTGACACTGTAAATATAGTCATTAAAAAACTGGTTTCATCAGGGTCATCTCCCAAGAATTCAGCAATGATTTTTATTATATATGTCCTTAAATCAGTCTCATCAGACTCAGGCACCCCTCTCAAACGTATCTGATTTTCCATTAACTTGCAATCTTGTAGTACTGCTTTCTCCTGCATTTTTTTAATTGTGGAATCCACTGTATTAATTTTAACATCATGGTCTTTCACCTTTTCTTCAACTTCCTGCATTTTCTTTGACACTGCTTGGAAGTCTTTACTGAGAACTTCTATATCTTTTTTAAATTCCTTCTTACATTCAGCTATAGAGTCTTTTATCACTTTAACCAATCTTGCCTTCATGTCATCCATTTGCTCTTGCGTTTTGGACCTTTTTACTTCTTCCAATGTCTTAGCCCTCGTCACAATCTGCTTTGCTCCTGATTTGTGGGTGGACATCACTGCCTTCCCATTGTAAATATAGGCTTTGAAGATGACCTCACCAATTCACTTTTTAATAGTACAATCTTGTAGAATGGAGCATGCCCTTTCAGATGAGCCCAAAATCGCTGTTCCCAGAAGCCCCAGAGTCGATATTAATTTGTTAAAATTTAATTTTCTTCAAAATGGTGCCCGCGGCTTTTCTGCCTCCCCCCCCCTTTATTTTTTTTTTTTTTAAAAAAAAATCCTTTTCTTCTAGAGTGCTCCAAACTTAGTTCAAATCATATAATCCAATAAATCCAGTCTTCTAATGATAATATTTGCCGGCTCTGCTAAATTTTAAAGTCCCATTGTGTTTTAAATTTTTTTTAACTTTTGACCTTCTTTCAATGGCCACCAATGTTTCTCTATGATTATAGTCCTAGAGAGGGCTAGGAGTCTAAAAGTTTTCCCTTCTCTTAATGGCCACTTCCTTCCTTTCTTGCCACGAAGTCTCATTTTTTATAGTTGAGAAGTCTTGCGATACTTCTATGACGCCATTTCCTGTGTCATCCTGTTGATCTGCAGTTCTGTTTTGGGAGGGGTTGTCTGACCACAGGTATGCCAAACAACTTCTATTTTTCTTCTTTTTAACCTTATTCTCTAAATCTCTTAGTCCCAAATTTACCCCCTCCTCCTTCTTCTTTACTTTAACGTAATATAGATATATCCAGACCTTTGTTTTTTCTCCAAATAAATCTTATTTTAGTCCTGGAGTGATAGATAAAAATCTTTACCATTAAAAATGATGATCCTTTCGAGCACGGTTCTCTTCCAAAGTAGATATTAATTAGTCCCAAAGAACTTTGGCTCATGATGAATTTAAGTCGATTAAACAACCCCAGATGTCCTCTGTAGACATTGTTATGCGATTCTTCTCTGAGGACTCTTCAAAGCCAAAAAGGAACCCCACTGGGATTCCTCGTCAGCCAAAGTAAATCCCCTCAGAATTTTATGAGCATGTCTTGGCCATCTCCTTGCCTAGAAGATGTAGGCAGTAGGTGTTTAGGTCACCTTCTCTGCCCAGAACAGAGGCACTGGTCTGCTCCTCTACTGAGAACCACGTCAATCCTCCATGACACCAAGCCGGAAGTCCCTAGACTTCTGTTTTTTTTAATAGCAAAGACAGAACCAAATATGTGACCAGCTGCAAACAGCCGAAGGGAGCACAGTGCCCACCTGGCTAAATGAGTACATGTTGCTATATTGCCACATGGTGGCTATTGTATGAACAACACTTGCTATTTTTTACCCTCACTAAATACATGTAAGACCTGGGTGGAAAAAATAAAAAAAATTGACCTCCCTTTTTTCTGATAGAAAAACTGGACAATTAGGTTGAACACTAAAAAAAATCCCAACAACCATAAAATATTTTATTTTAGAATGAATACAGTGCTTCTTAAAATATATAGCATGAAAATGTCTGAGGACTGTTTTTCAATTTTTGCAACAAAAAATTGGGGGGCTACTAAAAATGTCCTACATGATATTATCTCCTTTTTTTAAGTGAGAAAAGCCTTGTCTTACAAAGCATTCTCCTCATTCCAAATGTGCAACATAAAAAGTCTGAGAACTTCCTCATTTTTCCCCATAGAAAGTTGGCAAATTTGGGGGAGCATTGAAACCCCCCCACACACTATTTTTCAGTTTTAAAAAACACTCTTACACTAAAGATATATACAACCAGGAGAAAGGCTTGCTTTATGGAATTCACATATGAATTACTATAAAGTTAGTAGAAAATTGCGGTCTTTCCTAGACCTGACATTTTTTTGCTATGAGACCATTAAAACTTAATCAAATGATAGCCCAGTGCCACTATAGGAAAGTCACAGGCAAGCTTTGTAGGATCTAGTGAGAATTATTGACTGTAGGGGAAGAGGCAGTCCTTAAAGCACCTTTTGATCCCACACTCTAGAGCACTTTTGGATATAGGGTATAATGGAACGCTATTACAATATTCTGTGATTCTGTAGCATATGGATCTTGTTTTGGGAAAAACTGAAATATATGCAATATTTACTTTCTATCAAACTTTTAACCAACTGAACTATATAAAATGTATTGTTTGTAATTTAGTTAGGGCATGAAATTGTACTATCCGGCATATTTATGGAATTTAAAAGTATAACTTTAAAATGTTTTCTATAAGAAAAATTGCAAGTATACCCAATACTTGAGAAAGAGTTGCAAACTGCTGCATTCCAGCACATGTATCTTTCATTTTTGCCATCGGAGAGGTAGGAAAAATAAAAGTTGAAAGTATATTGAAGGTAGTAAACAGGAGGAGGAGGAGGAAGAGCTTGGATTTATATCCTGCCCTTCACTCAGAATCTCAAATCAGTTTACAGTCTCCTTCCCTTCCCTTCACTGCAACAAGCACCTGCAAGGTAGGTGGGGCTGAGAGAGCTCTGAGAGAACTACTCTTGAAAAAACAGCTCTGAGAGGACTGTGACTGACCCAAGATCATCCAGCAGGTGCATGTGAAAGAGTGGGGAATGGTTCTCCAGATTAGAGTCCATCACTCTTAACTGCTACCCCTGTCTGGTTCTGTATTATATTACTTGGATAGAAACTCTGAGACTTACAACAGCATTATTACCAGCAAGGCTGGATATTAAGTTAAACTTTACAATGTTGAAAAAACTGAACTCTTTAATAATGTATTATCTTGAAAGACATAATAGCATATTAATTGTTTTCAAAGTTATTTACATCAGAATTCCTGAAAATGTGGTATAAAAGGCCTTGTTGAGCAGGAATGCGTAGGAACACAGTTCCAGCTGGCTTGGAATCAGGGGTGTGGCCTAATATCCAAATCCAAATACCTTTATTGGCATCAATGTTCCCTCTAAGCTTCAGAACCTTGTGAGCAAAAATTCTACTTTGTGAGCTACTGGCGTTAAAGTTGTGAGCTACTGGCATTAAAATTGTGAGCTACTGCTTAAATTAGTGTGTTCTGGGGTCATCCTTCCTGAGCTAAAACAAAAATGTGTGAGCTGGAGGCTAAAAATCTGTGAACTAGGTCACGCTAACTCAGCTTAGAGGGAACACTGATTGGCATAGAAATAAAAAGTATACCATAGCAAATTTACATGGAGTTTCAGCTATAAAAACCAGTCAAACATCAGGAAGGGGAGCTAGTCTTTTGCTCCCTGATTGTTATGGCAGCCAAAAGGTACTTTGCAACCAGGCCTGTGATATGGGAACATTGGTCAGATAATAGAAAAAAAACTAACTTCACTTCAGGTAATCCATAAAAATTGGACAGAATAGGTTTGATTATACAGTCCTGCACTTCCCCATAAAAATCACAATAAAGCAAGACATGGGTGACCAATTCAAGGTGCCTTCCATTACATGGGCAGACTCTATCCTGATAAGCGATGTTGGCAAACCTCCCAGACAATATCACTGAGGGTAGAACACTGAGTCTTGCTAACATAAAAGAGCGGTGTAACAGGGGTGAAGTAATCTGGGAAAGCTAAGCAGCAAGCAGCCCATGATCTGAGAACATACCAAACGCTAAAGGGGAACAAGTTTTATGTCCAGAAGAACAAAGGGACTTCATTAGATTTGTAGAATCTTTCAGGATCAAGTGCCGTGTTCTACTGGAGAAAGTTTTCCTTCCAGAAGCTGCGGAGAACATCCTCTGTGAGTAAAAATGCTGCCTGAATTTGCTCAAGTTGGAACTTGAGGGTGCAACCCCAAATGGGGATCCCATATAACAACTGAGAAACTGTTTTAGCATTAAAAACATAAATGGCAGCTGGGACAAATTGGTTGCCATTCTTGTAAAAAAAGCTAACCACTGCAGACGAACTACACATTGCTGAGATGACTGCTTGCTTGCTTTGTACTGTCCAGTTATGATTATATTGGAAAAAGACCCCCAAGTATTTGAAAGATTTCACCTGTTCAATATTATTTCCCTTGAGGCACCAGCTTTGTAGTTTCCAGGACTTTGAAAATACTAAAATTTTGGATTTTACATTGTTTATAGACAGGAAATTTGTCTCACAGTATGAAGTAAAAGCGAGTAACAGGCACTTGAGGGTGTGGCCTGATATGCAAATGAGTTCTTGCTGGGCCTTTTCTACAAAAAAAAAGAAAAATAGGGAGGAAAGTAGTATTACAATGAAGCTGGTATATTTTACAATCCTGACCTTTTGAACACCTACCAGGAATTCCTTTAAAACCATTTACATGTTGTTCCCTCTATCTGTTCTCCCTGGTGACTCTTTTCTGCATCAAGGCTCTGGAAGTGACCCAGGAGGTGAATTGTGTGACGGATTTCATTCATGGATGTGAGGAGCAGCTTCAGGACATCAAGAAACAAAAGGAGAAAGGCTTGCTTTATGGAATTCCTGTCAGCATTAAGGATCACATTGGATGCAAGGTAGTTGGTTCTATCTTGACTGTATAGTGATCTTCCTGGTTCAAGCATTGCTGCATGAATGGTTCTGGACAAATGTTCAGTCTTCTATGCTCACTCCTCTTCCTCCTGCTCCACTGTCTACTACCTGCTTCCTTTTTTGTGACCAACCAAAAGTCTGTCCAGATTCATTCACAGAACACCATGTAATGGTTTAGTGTTACATCAAAATCAAACCTGTGTGTTGCAAGCCATCAAATAAGAGGAGCAACATAGTCAGGAGTTTCACAGAACATTTTTAAAAAAATCAGATTTGGTCATTGTGCAAGTCTGTTGTAAAATGGACTACAGTGTGGTCCACTGTTGATCACATAGACTTACACTACTATTTGCAGGGTAGGGGAATAAAATTGCATTCTGATCTGACTGTGCATCATGTGGATGCATTCTTCTGTTCTTGGGTACTTACTTTAAAATCAGCAATGAATTGCTGGTGAACAATGTGTCTTCTTGAGTTTTTGTATTTGTTTAAATGTCTGTCCTGCTGTATTGCCCATAACAGGTCCCCATCCTGACTAGTATGCCCCCCCCTCCGCCCCAGCAGTGAGAAATCATGTTCAGTGGCAATAATAGTAAATTCATTAACAGATCTGAACATCTGTGCTGTGGGAGGAAATGTAATGGTCTTGTGTGTGTGTTACTTTATTTTTTCTGTCCTTGCAGCTTGTTATTGTGCTGTTAACCACTTTGAATCCAAGGATATAAGACCAGGGGTGTGGTCACATGTACCATTAAAAGCGGGTGTATAGCACTCAAATCTGAACTGCTGAATATTGAATCGATGCAGGGCAGTTCAGACGAGCATCCAAGAATGCGATTCATTCTGTTGTGCGCGATCAGACATCCAATACTATCACGATCCTTTTTTGGAGCATGCGTAATCAGATGGTGATTTCTGGGAGGGGAGGGGGTCCATTGAACATGCGCCCAACTGTTTGGAGCTGGGAAATCAAAACTTTCTTCAGCGACAGGGGGGAAGGGCGAAAGTTTCCAGAATTAACATTGCCGATCCAAACCACAGAACTGCCAGGAATTATTTTCCTAGAAATTGGCAGTGACAATGATATCTTGAAATCCTCCACATTGAAAAAAAAAGAATTTTTTCCTGTTCTGAATAGTGGGATAACGTTCCCCCCCCTCCGATCCTGTGTTGATTGGAGAAGCAGAAGCATCACCTCAGATTCCCGGATGATCTGGCAATGCGCATGTCTGCTGGGGCTTTCTTTAAAAAAAAAAAAGGTGAGAGGCAGTAGCGCGCGTGAGCTGTCCAAACAACAAAAAGCCGATCTTGTGCCGCTGTTTTGAAAAAGGGCCGGACTTTATGTACTGTCAAATTAATGCACCATTCATGCGTAGCAAGCCTGGATGAGCCCGGATGATGATGGATTGCCAGATGTGGCTGTCTGAACGAACACATTTAATCTGTCAGCCAGACGGAGCTGTGTCGTCACTAATGGTATGTGTGACCGCACCCCAGGATGTATACATTTCAAATAAATGCCTTCTCTGCGACAGACAAAAAAACCCCACTGTTACATTCCTGTACTACCAACCAGGTCTAACAATTTTGCTTTCAATAGGCAAAAATCTAACAAAGTCCTTAGTCCATGTTGTCAGCCCAGCTATTTTTTCTCTCCCAAAGGGTCACATCTCCACATGCGGCTTGGTGCATTATCTGGGGAAAGTGGAAGAGGATGACAGTGTGATAGTAAAGGTTTTGAAGAAACAGGGGGCAATCCCATTTGTGAAGACGAACGTCCCCCAGAGCATGATAAAGTATTTGTTGGCTCTCGTTGTTGTTGCAAATTAACATATTTTTCTTTGCAACTGTATAGATAAAGAAAAGTTGAAGAAACTTTGGTGGGGGGCGGGGGCTTAATTTAGGAAAGAAAAAGTGACATGGTGGTTTTGGAATAGTGTGGAGAAAACAAGGTGAAATAATTCTTTCTGACCAAGATATGGAACTTGAGGTCTTCCAATGAAGTTTATTGGCAGCAAGTTAAAGACAAAGAAAAGGAAGTGTTTTTTTACACAGCACAAAATTTAGGAAATTTACAGAGAGCCAGTTTGGTGTAGTGGTTAAGTGTACGGGCTCTTATCTGGGAGAACTGGGTTTGATTCCCCACTCCTCCGCTTGCACCTGCTGGAATGGCCTTGGGTCAGCCATAGCTCTTGTAGGAGTTGTCTTTGAAAGGGCAGCTGCTATAAGAGCTCTCTCAGCCCCCCCCCCACCTCACAGGATGTCTGTTGTGGGGGAGGACGATAAAGGAGACTGTGAGCCACTCTGAGATTCAGAGTAGAGGGCAGGATATAAATCCAATATCATCATCTTCTTCTACTTTATGATATGAACCAGATATTTCAAAAGAAATATACCTGTAATTACAGATATTGGAGACAGGCAACCAGGAATAGCTGTCTCCATCATTCCATTCTTATGAGCTTTTCAGGGACATCTGGAAGCTCCACTGTTGTAGAGATTGTTGACCTAGATGGACATGTGAGCTTGTTCAGCAAGATCGCTGTTAAAAATACCATGCAATACCCTGCATGGCATAGATTCAGATGGGTAGCTGTGTTGATCTGAAGCAGCAGAACAAAGTCTGAGTTCAGTGGCACCAACAAAGCTTTATTCAAGGTATAAGCTTTTGTGTGCAAGCAGATATCTGAGGAAGTGTGATTACACATGAAAGTTTATACCTTGAATAAAACTTCATTGGTCTTAGAAGTGCCACTGGACTCTAAATTTGTTCTTCCTGCTATAATTAGGCATGTTTGCCCTTTGTCATGCACTTTCCCCAGTTTTCTCTTGATGCTGTTTCCATGTCTTTTCATTCTTGACCTATTATTCCATGCTTTGTTTTGTGTCTGAAGCACAACAATGAGCTAAAACATGAATACTCGATCTGCTTTCCATCTCTTCTAAGCTATGACTGCAGCAACCCAATCTTTGGCCAAACACTGAATCCCCTGAACCACACAAAGAGCCCTGGTGGCTCCTCTGGAGGTGAAGGGGCCCTTATTACAGGAGGAGGGTCCATCCTAGGCTTTGGGACTGATGTTGCTGGGAGCATCCGCCTGCCATCCAGCTTCTGTGGGCTTTGTGGGCTCAAGCCAACAGGAAATCGGCTAAGGTAGGTCCTGGAATCATCATCAAATATAAATTGATGGGGTGTGAACTGGCAGAGACTGACCAAGAGAGAGATCTTGGGGTCATAGTAGATAACTCACTGAAAATGTCGAGACAGTGTGTAACTGCAATAAAAAAGGCCAATACTATGCTGGGTATTATTAGGAAGGCAATTGAAAACAAATCAGCCAATATAATGCCCCTGTATAAATCGATGGTGCAGCCCCAATTGGAGTACTGTGTACAATTCTGGTCACTTCACCTCAAAAAAGATATTATAGCATTGGAAAAAGTCCAGAAAAGGGCAACTAGAATGATTAAAGGGTTGGAACACTTTCTCTATGAAGAAAGGCTAAAACACTTGGGGCTCTTTAGCTTGGAGACATGTCGACTGAGGAATGACATGATAGAGGTTTACAAGATTATGCATGGGATAGAGAAGGTAGAGAAAGAAGTACTTTTCTCCCTTTCTCACAATACAAGAACTTGTGGGCGCTCAATGAAATTGCTGACCAGTTGGGTTAGAATGGATAAAAGGAAGTACTTCTTCACCCAAATGGTGATTAACAAATGGAATTCACTGCCATAGGAGGTGGCGGCGGCTACAAGCATAGCAAGCTTCAAGAGGGGATTGAATAAACATATGGAGCAGAGATCCATCAGTGGCTATTAGCCACAGTGTACTCTTGGAACTCTCAGTCCGGGGCAGTGATGCTCTGTATTCCTGGTGCTTGGAGGTGGGGCACAGTGGGAGGGCTTCTAATATCCTGGCCCCATTGATGGATTTCCTGATGGCGTCTGGGTTTTTTGACCACTGTGTGACACAAAGTGTTGGACTGGATGGGCCATTGACCTGATCCAACATGACTTCTCTTATGTTTTTATGTTCTTAGAGAACTAAGAAATCTTTTTCTAGCAATAGCAGGAGGGACTTAATTTCAGCAGAAACAAGGAGTGTTTTTTTTAAAATGAGAAATCGAAGATCAACAGTTGTTTAACTTGTAACTAATGTTACTGTCATTACATTACTGTTGTTTTTGCTATTACTTGTATTCATCTTTTATTTTTCTTATTGTATTTGATGGCAATATGATGATCAACTTACTCAAAAAGAAAAAAAATCTTCACAGTTCATCCCAAAAATGTCCCCAAATCACAATTAAAAGGCAAATGGCTTTCAAAGGAATTAAATTATGAATTTTTTATCTCTTTAAAATGAAAGTTTGCAGTCTGCACTGCTTAAATTCATTAAGAGTCTGGAAAATGAAATGTTGTTTATTTGCTTTCCCTTTAATTTTTCCCTCACCTTAACATTTTGGAATGCAATGTAAAAACCATAATCAGAATAAAATGGTGGATCAGTACAAAATATAAGATAAAATTCAATAAAAACAATAATTATAAGAGACTATAACAGTCATTTTATGAATATAACCTAAGTGCTCCAACCATGCCAAACTACCAAGAGGGTAACTCATTCTTAGAGGGCAACGGAAAAGACTTGAACCTAAACCATCTTGATTCTCCACCCCTCTCTTTAATATATGTTGTCAAGGAATATGTTTCATTCAATGCTGGCATTGTGCACTGCCCTTACTTGCTTTAAATATCTAAGATCTGCTTCTGAAGCATGGCTGGCTGTTTTGATGGTGTACAAAATAGATAATGTTTGTCTTGTTTGCACTTTTTGTAGCACCCTTGGCCTTGCTAGCCCTATAGGTGGCATGAAGTCAGGTAAGTAATTTTATTTAATCCAAATGTTCCATTTTTAGGAGAAATTTGTTGCCTTTGGAAAATATCAGGGTAGTGCTCCCTTTGTGAATTCACAAATCAAATGTTGGCATTGTTTTACTTTAATAAATAGTCATTTAAATTTCCTGAGATGATTAGCTTTAATCGTTTCAGCTTTTGCTATTTGTTTTTATTTAAATCCATAATGACTTTCTTAACTAGTCAACAGTGCTGGACCAAAATGAGTAATCCCAGAAAGAATGTCCTAAATGTTTACAATCCCTTTACATTGGTAATACTGAACAGATCTCATGTGCCTGGCTGCTCCTGGAGTTGCTCCAAATTTCTCAAATGGAGACTCGGATGGCACATCATCCACGTCTGGGCTTCTGGTGATGAAGGCATGGCACATAGCTGTATCCCCACCCACTCCTAAATTCCACTGTAGATCAATTGGCATGACCACTGAACATATGAAGCTACCTTATACTGAATCAGACACTTGGTCCATCAAAGTCAGTATTGTCTTCTCAGACTGGCAGCGGCTCGCCAGGGTCTCAAGCTGAAGTTTTTCACACCTATTTGCCTGGATCCTTTTTTGAAGATGCCAGGGATTGAACCTGGGACCTTCTGCTTCCCAAGCAGATGCTCTACCACTGAGCCACCGTCCCTCCCCAAGGACCTAAGGCCACAAAAGTCATCTTGAAAGTCTTAAGAATAACTCTCCCCTTGCCTAAGAGTGCATAGATGAGGTCATAGAAATCCTCCCTCTCCAAAATCTTCATTTACTTTTCAGTTACAGCAACAATTGGTCCAATGGCAAAAAATGTGGACAGCTTGGTTCTGTGTATGAAGGCTCTTCTGTGTGATAAGCTGTTCCACCTGGACCCATCCGTGCCTCCCATACCATTCAATGAAGAGGTAATTGGACTCAAAAGGAAGGGATGTGTTTGCTATAACTCCTACAGCAATTCATTGGTCTTTGATGGTCAGTTTCCTGTGCCATAAGCATTAATTTTGAAATATTCAAAACATCTGCAGAAAGACATCCCATTGCTTGAATGTCTCCTTCAAATAAACCAAGGATATAACTTTGAAGTTAAATTCCAATTTATTTTCTTCCAACATAAAAATGCATTGATCTATATGAAGAAGTAGTCATGTTGTATCAGGCCATAAAGGGTTTATATTATACAAGGTTCTTCAGTGCTCCAGCAGTAAATACAACTTTTTCTTCTTCTTCCAGGTTTATAACAATTCAGCCCCTCTTCGGATTGGATATTATGAAGATGATGGATATTTCCAGCCATCTCCCAGCATGAAGAGAGCTGTTCGGGAAACAAAACATCTCCTCCAGGCAGCAGGACACATGGTGTGTTTTCTTTATTTTTTTTTTAAAAAATGTCTCCTAAATGCTACTCTAGATTTTTTTTTTTTGCATCTCTAACAATTGAGCTCCAGCAATCAAACCAGTTATCTTTTATACACAGCTTATTCCCTTTGTTCCTCCACGACTTAACTATGCAGTAGATGAACTCTTCACCAGAGGCCTCTTTTCAGATGGTGCTGCAAATTTATTGGATAAGTTGTAAGTAGACCTGCTGAAATCTGAACTTGGGTGGGGTTTAATTGTGCTACCCAGGGAATTACTTTTGCAGTCTTGAATCAGTCTAGGGCATCAATCTACTTGTTACTGAATTATTGGTGTTCACCTAAGTATCATTGAGCTAGCCTAGAAGAAACTCAGTGGTTGATAATATAATACTGGTAAAGAAAAATAAGAATTCAGAGGGAAGTTCACAGACAAATGGCAATAAGAAGAGGCTATATCTTTAAAGTTGCCAATCCCCAGGTGGGGGCAGGGGGTCTCCCAGTTTGGAGGCCTTCCCCCCACTTCAGGGTCATCAGAAAGTGAGGGGAGGGAGTGGCAGGGAGAAAAATATCTGCTGAGTACTCCATTATTCTCTATAGTGACTGATTCCCATAGGGTATAATGGAGAACTGACCTGCAGGTATCTGGGGCTCTGTGTGTGTGTGTTTTTTGAGGTAGAGGCACCAAAGTTTCAGTATAACATCCAGTGCCTCTCCCCAAATTATCCTCCAAATTTCAAAAAGATTGAACCAAGGGGTCCAATTCTATGAGCCTCAGAAGAAGGTGCCCCTATCCTTCATTATTTCCAATGGAGGGAAGGCCTTTGAAAGGTGTGTGGTCCCAAAGTCCCCAGATATTTCTTGAATTGGACTTGGCAACCCTATATATCTTTAAAGAAAATGTTGGGTCAATAGCTGAGGGTATACTTGAAATTCTGTATTGGATTATAGTCTCAACTGGATGATTAATTATTTGTTATCATAGTTACTATGCAATTGTAGTTACTATGTGATAAGATCCTGGTCAGGGTTGATATATATTGTTTATTTTCCAGATGTGTTTCTTATGTACTATTGACCACTGAAGAAGGCCTTTGAGGCTGAAACATATATGGCAGGGGTGGCCAAATTTGCTTAACATAAGAGCCACATAGAATAAACATAAGATGTTTGACAGCCACAAGACAGGCAGGCAGGCAGGCAGGCAAATAGATGGGGAG
Source organism: Heteronotia binoei (assembly GCF_032191835.1). NCBI lineage: Eukaryota > Metazoa > Chordata > Lepidosauria > Squamata > Gekkonidae > Heteronotia > Heteronotia binoei. The sequence continues at coordinate 101,487,796 of NC_083224.1, forward strand.
AAGGGGAAGAGATGTGGAAATAAAGCAACTTTTTAAATGCTTTCTTCAAGCCACCAGCTGGCTTGGCTTGGAGAAGTGATTTAAGAAGACAAATGCCTTCTCCAAGCCAGCTGATGGGGTGGTGGGGGCTTCAAGAGCCATCTAATATGTGTGAAAGAGCTACATGTGGCTCCTGAGCAGCAGTTTGACCACCCCGGTGTATGGTCTTGTGTTGATCGTTTGGTATTATCATAAGCTTTGAAAGAGGCATTTATAATCACTAATGTAAAACTGATTCTTGATGACTTTCAATACAGCCTGATAATCAGGCCATATGTTTTAAATTACATTATTGTGTACACTATATAACAAATATATATATCTTTTGATACAAATTTTATTTGGTACAGTATGACCTTTGGGGCATTTTCAATAGCTGAGGGGGTCATGGCTCAGTTATAGAGCATCTACTTTGCCTGCAGAAGGTTCCAGGGTGAATTCCTTGCATCTCCAGTTAAAGAGGATCAAGTAGCAGATGTTGTGAAAAGCCTCTAACCAAAACCTTAGAGTAGGGTTGCCAATCCCCAGGTAGAGGCAGGGGATCCCCCGGTTTGGAGGCCCTCCTCCTGCTTCAGGGTCATCAGAAAGCGGGGGGAGGGGAGGGAAATGTCTGCTGGGAACTCTTTTATTCCCTAGGGAGATTTATTTCCATTGAAAATAATGCAGAATTGATCCGCATGTATCTGGGGCTCTGGGGGGGCTGTTTTTTGAGGTAGAGGCACCAAATTTTCAGAATAGCATCTAGTGCCTCTCTCCAAAATACCCCCCAAGATTCAAAAAGATTGGACCAGGGGGTCCAATTCTATGAGCCCCAAAAGAAGGTGCCCCTATCCTTCATGATTTCCTATGGAAGGAAGGGATTGAAAAGGCGTGCCGTCCCTTTAAATGTGATGGCCGGAACTCCCTTTGGAGTTCAATTATGCTTGTCACAGCCTTGATCTCGGCTCCACCCCTAATGTCTCCTGGCTCCACCCACAAAGTCTCCTGGCTCCACCCCCAAAGTCCGCAGATATTTCTTGAATTGGACTTGGCAACCCTACCTTAGAGAGCTGCTGTCAGAGTAGACAATAGTGGGCCTTCATCTTCTCTTTCTGTCTTCCCTTTCACGTGAATCTTAAAAATGCTTTCTCACTTTTATTTCCCAGCAAAGGAGACATTGTTGATCCAAATCTGAAATCCCAGATCAGTTGTTACAGTATTCCAATTCTGCTGAAGAAGATGTTGGCATTCATCCTGAAGCCTGTGGTGAGTTCATTACTTTCTTTATAACTATAAAAGCTCCAGGATTCTGATGAGCAAGTTATTAGGTTATTTAGAGAGAGAGACAGTGGCCACAAAACACTGAGTATAGATGAGTTTGCTATGATCCATAAGTCAGAGCAGGTCTCTCTCTCTTTCCTCCATTTCCCTGTCACATATTAGCACTCAAAAGTAAGAAAAGATAAAATGAACATAGAGAAAAAAGAAAATGGATTCACAACTGAAACCAGTCACTTGTGTTTTTCTTTCAGTATCCCCGGATTGCCAGAGATCTCAATGCATTATGTGGAGCTGGGTAAGAAATAACTAGTTTCAAAAGTCATTAGTGATAGCTCTGTGAGCAATGCCTTTAACTGCCTTATGTTAATTACAAAGGGGAAAATTGCACCTGTTAATGAGGTTTCCCTGCAGCTGATGAAAGTAACAACTTGATTCTGGAAGTATGGTACAAAGATTTTATTTAGGCTTAAGGAGACTGAGATGCTTCCAAATTTTATCACTGTAGCATTGGCAATGCTTTGTATACCTGGGGTGCGGTCACACTCACCATTAAATCCATCTGCAATGCACCTCTATTATAATCTGCACAATCAATTTTCCGATCAGACAACAGCCAGGCTCCCGTTCTATCCTATGTGGGTCCCATCGCTGGTCGATCAGAGTGCTCTACCGGACCTCGTTTCATGAGACGTCAATCTGCATTAACGCAGGCGCAGTGATGCCCGCTATCTGCAGCACGTCGCTTTTAAATGGGTCAGATCACTAACAGTTTTGCTAGTCCGTTGGCACTACTTTTCCAGCACGAGCACTACGCGTGCAGAAAAAAACCCAGGAATTCAAATCAGTTCACATCTAGTTCACATTTACTTTCAAAAGTGAGTTTTGTTTCTGGACATAGGGGCGGGTAAACGATTTATCGAGCCAACATTCGCTCGCTCATTCACTGGCGCAGTGATATCACTTGCAGGGGGCTTTGGGAGGGAAGCGGTGACGCGCTTCCGACGAGTCGCCAACGATGGAGCGTTCAAACAGAGCAATTTCACTCAGGAACCATCAGAAGAATTTTGTTCTGGATTTAAAGCAGTATCAAATTAGTCCACGCCCCAGTCGTCTCAACGCGGGACTCAAACGAGCTAACCACCATTCGCAGATGCTGACGTTTGGACAACCGCTTAAAATCTGACATGCTTCTGGACTCCACTCATGTCCGTAGCGGGATTTTATGTACATCTGACCTCACCCCTAGTGTTGCTGCTGCTGATCTACCATCCCTTTAACATTATAGTGGGAGTATCTGCAGGTCACAGTGTTTGAGTTTGCAGCATTACTTATGAGGTACAGTTTGAAAGACTATGATTCCACTCAACCTGTGATGCTATTCAGTGACTGATTTGCTCCTGGTGTGATTTGCAGTGACTTCTTATGCATTGATTATATCACGAAAACACATTTGGCAACTGTTCAGGGCCAGCTCCTGTGCCTGACTTAGCCCCTCTCCCACTGGGCAAGCTGCAAATAACCAGTGCCATAAGGGTCCTTACTCAGGGGATGCTGCAGGGAACCCAGAAGCAGTAGCCAGTCCAGCAGGGAGTGCAATGACAGGCCCCAACAAAGCAATAGTGCCTATTGTTGCTAGAGAGAAAGCTGGAGACCCAGACAGGCTGTGATAGCCCATAAGGTGAAGGCCAACAGCCAGGAAGGCCAGGGTAAGAAGCAGATGGAAGAGGGAGGCTGGGCCTGATACTGTTGAAGCCCAGAAGGTAGAGCAAAGGACAGATAGCCCTGAGCGTAATACTCACCCTGCTTTTATCACTTCCAGGAAGAGGTGAGGCGGAACCTTCATTGGGGTCTGGGTCCAAGGGGCAAGGCTAAGGTGGTGCATAAGGGAGGCTTCCAAGCTGAGCCAGGGAGGAAACTCGAAATGGAGCGTACAAAGCTAAAGGAAGAGAGGGCGAAGGAGCACGGCGGGGGTAGGGGGGGAAGGGGGAGAAAGAGGACCAGAATGCCTGACCCCTCTCTCCTTCGCATTCTCAGACTGGCAGGGAGACTGGCCAACCCCATCCGGTATGTCAGAGGGTGGACAAACCAGTATGGTGAAGGAAAAGCCTCACAGCAACATAGTGTACATGGTATTTATTGTTTACCCACTAACACAACAACATGTGCAAATAAAGCACTGCTTTGCACTCATGTAGACACACTTAAAACTTCAAAGGTTTGAACTGTGCTCTACTCACTTTATAAACATCAGTTAATTAATTCTTCCAATCTTGCAGGTCAGTAAAAAGTCTGTGGAATCACCATGTGGCAGTGGCGGTGAGTTTACTTAACAGTCTGTAATGGCTTAATTGGGGACTTGGGCTGCCATCGAGCCTTTTGGGCCACTACCACATATGCTTAATGCTCTTTTCTATATGGAGAGATATACAAAATATTAATATAGGAATAAACTCTTTGTGTAAAAATTTGAGAATGTACCCTTGAGTACAAATATATGCATTGCCTATCAGATAGGAGGGGTACAGGGCATGTTTACTGTTGCATTCAGCAACCTATAGTTGACTGCCAGTGTCTGCATTTTACAATGGGTTTCTAGAAGAGTACAAGCCAAAACACAAATTTGTGAAACAAGACTTTCATACACAGGATGTCTCAGAATTAATCACTAGGTGGCAATATAGTCATACAAATGCAAAGTTCAAGCTGTCCTAACATGCAAAAGCCTCTTTCTCTTTCTCTCTAGACTTACCGAGCAGAATTTATTGCTGAATGGAGGAAACTGAAACTCGATGTCATCCTCTGCCCTGCTTTGGGCCCAGCTTTTAATGAGGGCTACCCTGGGAAATTATTTGGTATTATCTGTGGCTTAGTAACATGTGCGTGGGTGTATATATACAAGAGAGCCAGACCCCCCTCACCATCTGGTGTGGCAGAGGGGGAGAAGAGCAGAACCAGAGGATTCACCATGGCATCTGCTGGATAGGCAGGGGAGGAAGAGCAGGACCTGCTGCTGCACCTGGAAGCTGGGCTGCTAGCCAAGCAAGGAGGAAGAAGAGGCCCTGCCGTTGACACTGCAAGTGCATGGGAAGAAGCAGGAGTTGGTGCTGCCAACACTTCTGCATGTGTTAGTCATGCAGAGGCAATGCTACTGCAGGCAGGCAGACCAGCAAGTGGTTGACTGATTAAGTGGGGGAAGGAAGGGATTGCGCCCTTGAGTGTTGTGGTTCTTTGCTTGTGTGTGTGTGTGTGTATGGGGGTGAGTTGCCCATATTAGTCTGTTGCTGCAAAATACTAAAGAGTCCAGTAGCCCCTTTAAGACTAACACATTTTTATTGTAGCATAAACTTTCAAGAAACACAGCTGTCTGATGCTACAATAAAATTTATTAGTCTTAAAGGTGCTATTGGACTCTTTACTATTTTGCAAAAAATATGGAGACAATTGTTTGATATGACCATTTTAAGGAAGGAAATTAAATGGGAACATTTTGCAAGTTGTTGAACAGTTCAAACATGTAACCCTTGCACAATTTGCAGAATGTACTTGTCTTTTTCATTTGTGCAACTCATTCCTTGATTATTTTCTCTTTATTATTTCATTGTTTTATTCAGCCATGGCCATATACCAAGTCTAGCTCAGTATTATTTACTGTGACTACTAAGAGCTTCAACTGCAGATGCCAGGGATGGAACCTGGAATCTTCTGTAGGCAAAGCCTGTGATCCACCACTGAGCACTGTCTTAGTTCTATTCTACATGTATTAATTAAGCAACCAGTAGTAGAATTTCCAAAAGAGCCTTCAAATAATATGAATTAATATTTTCAAATGGCTACAGATCAGCAGAAATTAAGCCCTCAAAAGGTAGGGCTTTCTCCCTGACCTCCCACAACTCAGTGCTTCCACTATGTAGTGATTCCATTGGGAAAAGATAGTTGTAGGAGTCTTCCTATAGGAATATCAGTGGGGATATAGTCCACCAGCCTTGAATTGCCATCCCTATTGCTGATTCACTGTTACTGATTTTACTTTGGAAAGGATATGGCTCAGTGGTAGACCACATGCTTTGCATCTGGCATCTTTCATTAAAGGTAGCTGAGAAAGGCCTTGCATTGCCCAAGACCATAGAGAGTTACTGCCAATCAGAGTGGACCATTCTAAGCCAGGTGGACCAATGGTCAGATTTGGTATTAAGAAAGATCTTGTGTTTGTATGAAGTTGATAAAAATGTCTCACATATGGTTACCATTAGAATTCATCTTAACAGTGACAAAGGTCTCCTCTGAAACAGAATTATGTTCATGTTTAACAATTTCTCTGGACTTCAGCTGCTACGTCGTACACCAATTTATACAATGTCCTGAACTTCCCTGCCGGAGTTGTGCCAGTCAGTACTGTTACACCAGCTGATGATGAAGAACTCAAATACTACAGGGGACACTATGAAGATCCTTGGGATAAGAGATTCAAAAAGGTTAATGTACAGTCCCAAAGGTGGCCATATGCTTTTGCCTGATCTATTTGTATATCCTTTGCAACATAATTTCTTTTTATCTGTATCTGCAGGCTGTTGAAGGTGCTGTTGGGCTCCCAGTGTCTGTCCAATGCGTGGCTTTATCTTGGCAAGAAGAGTTGTGCCTTCGGCTCATGAAAGAGGTGGAGACTGTTGTCCATGAAAAGAGAACAAAAATATGATCTGTTGCATCAAAACATACCAACACTGCAAATTTACAGAAGAAAACTGTTTGGCAGTAGCAGGATTAGAGCATCTCAGATGTTTCCATTTCTAAAATATATGCCATTTAAGACAAAGTGATTAATTAAATATACTTCCTTGTATCCAGAATAAACTATAATAGAAGTCTAATTCTCACAAAAGGATGAGATTTCCAAGTTTGTCTGAATATTACAAGTCCAGACTGCAGTTGAAAGCTCTCATGCTTGACTTCTCCTTCTTACAAACAAATCTGCAGAGATTTTCAGAAACAAAAATCTACCCCCAAGCTATTTGCAGGTGTGATGGTCCAAAATTATGATCCCAAAACAAAGCAAAATCCGTGTAATACCTTTTATTAGGGTCACCATAAAAACTGACAAGACTGTGCAAGGTTTTGGGTTTCCCAGGCTGGATGTCACAAAACAAAAAAGAAATAAGGGGAAGAAGATGTTTCAAATGAAGATTATTAAGGCCTGCTCTTGCTAGCATTCCTGTATTTACATGTCTATAGATACACCTGACACCCACTGTCTTGCCAGTTCCATTCTCTTCCTTGAGCATCACATTAAATTTATTTCCATAATTGTTAATATGATTACTGCCACACAATTCCATTGCTTTCTTGCTCATAGAAACCAGGGTATAACCTGGCATCAAAAGCACCATTATACAGTATGTCACAGAAGTGAGTACACCTCCTCACATTTTGTAAATATTTAAGTATATTTTTTCATGTGACAACACTGAAGAAATGACACTTGGCTACAATGTAAAGTATTGAGTCTACAGCTTGTATAACAGTGTAAATGTGCTGTCCCCTCAAAATTATGCAACACACAGCCATTAATGTCTAAACTGCTGACAACAAAAGTGAGTACACCCCTAAGTGATAATGTCCAAATGGGACCCAAGTAGCCGTTTTCCCTCCCTGGTCTCATGTGACTCGTTAGTGGTACAAGGTATCAAATGTGAAGGGGGAGCAGGTTATCGCTCTCACCCCCTCATACTGGTCATGGCAATGAACTCACTGAGGATCTGAAAAAATGAATTGTTGCTCTACATAAAGATGGCCTAGGCTATAAGAAGATTGCCAAGACCCTGAAACTGAGCTGCAGCACGGTGGCCAAGACCATACAGCGGTTTAACAGGACAGGTTCCACTCAGAACAGGCCTCGCCATGGTCGACCAAAGACGTTGAGTGTCCATGCTCAGGATCATATCCAGAGGTTGGCTTTGGGAAATAGACGTATGAGTGCTGCCAGCATTGCTACAGAGGTTGAAGGGGTGGGGGGGGGTCAGCCTGTTAGTGCTCAGACCATACACTGCATGCTGCATAAAATTGGTCTTCAGGGCTGTCATCCCAGAAGGAAGCCTCTTCTAAAGATGATGCACAAGAAAGCCCACAAACAGTTTGCTGCAGACAAGCAGACTAAGGACATGGATTTCTGGAACCATGTCCTGTGGTCCGATGAGACCAAGATAAACTTATTTGGTTCAGATGGTGTCAAGCGTGTGTGGCGACAACCAGGTGAGGAGTACAAAGACAAGTGTGTCATGCCTACAGTCAAGCATGTTGGTGGGAATGTCATGGTCTGGGGCTGCATGAGTGCTGCCGGCACTGGGGAGCTACAGTTCATTGAGGGAACCATGAATTCCAACATGTACTGTGACATACTGAAGCAGAGCATGATCCCCTCCCTTTGGAGACTGGGCCGCAGGGCAGTATTCCAACATGATAACAACCCCAAACACATCTCCAAAACGACCACTGCCTTGCTAAAGAAGTTGAAGGTAAAGGTGATGGACTGGCCAAGCATGTTTCCAGAACTAAACCCTATTGAGCATCTGTAGGCCATTCTGAAATGGAAGGTGGAGGTGCGCAAGGTCTCTAACATCCACCAGCTACGTGACATCGTCATGGAGGAATGGAAGAGGACTTCAATGGCAACCTGTGAAGCTCTGGTGAACTCTATGCCCAAGAGGGTTAAGGCAGTGCTGGAAAATAATGGTGGCCACACAAAATATTGACACTTTGAGCCCCATTTGGACATTATCACTTAGGGGTGTACTCACTTTTGTTGCCAGCAGTTTAGACATTAATGGCTGTGTGTTGCGTTATTTTGAGGGGACAGCACATTTATACTGTTATACAAGCTGTAGACTCACTACTTTACATGGTAGGGTCCCAACAATGAAAGAGGTCCTTTCAAAGGAAGCTAAGGACAAAGAGAAATGTGGAACCATGCTTGATCCCTGGAGATAAGCAGAGCAGTGCCAAATTGAAACTGTATCCCTCGGAGAGCTGCCTGAAGAAGGATTCTCTGAAAGTGGACAGAAGCAGCAGTCCAGCTGCAGCCACACCAGTTTGGGAACTGCAATCACACCTGCATCGGTGAATTGGACTTCAGGAAGTCATACAAACTAAGAAAAACATTGTATATTACAAAATGAACTGTGAAATAATTTCAAATTAATGTGGAAATATTGTGATTTAAAATATCTTTAAATGCTAGTTTGAACAAATATGTCTTGCAGGCCCTGCAAAATTATGGCAAGTCCTGAAGGGCCCTGATGTTTTGGGGAAGCAGGGGTTGCCATTAAAAAGGCTTTTGCTCTAGTGGTGGGCAGCCAATCTTCTTTTGGCCCGGGGATCATGAGACGATTTTGTGAGCTTGATTAAAGTGCTCTCTGAGGCTCATATGGGGAAAGGCGGTCCCAGAGGTAGACAGGTCCCAGGCTATACAGGGCTTTAAAGGGCTCAAAAGTCTTCATTCACCCCAATGGAATTTTGAAATGCACATTCACAAACTAAACTTTGGAAAAATTACAACTACTTTGTGGCATGAAACACAGTTTCCTAGGAAAACATTAAGCATGAAGACTTCAACAATGAAATGTGATTCAAATTTGCCCCAGGCAGATGTGTCCTACTCAGCATTGTCTCAAATGTGGAAGTCTGTGGGGGTAAATCTCATTTCAAGTCACCATCATTTGCTCTCTAAATTGGGAGCCTAATGACTGATTTGCAGTTGTTTCCAAAGTCATTCCACCCTGCCATTCTCTTGGGATCATGAGGAGATGCTTTTCACTGAATATAGAAAGGAACAGGTGGGCTCCCTCTTACTTTCAAATTGCTGGCTATCAAGCATGTTGGAATGCCAGGAAGAATTCACTTATGACAGATAACAAACATGCAGCCTGTGAATCTCTGCAGATGCCTCCTTTACTGAACTAGCAAGAAGTTCTCCAACTTCTGGACATTCTAGCTTCTCTTTGCCAGCTGCCTGAAACTGACACCTCCTGGGATTACAAATTGCCACCTCTTTCCACTCCTTGCTCTCTTTGCCTTTTAGCTCTCAGGAACTCAGGGCTTGAGCTGCTCCCTCTGGTTGAGAGCTGCAAAAATATGGCTCTAGAGAGAGTAAAGGGGCTCTTCCCAGAGATGGAGGTTGATAGGTACTTTGTCTCAGCTGTACTTTGTGGATCAGTCACTGCCATCTTGATGTCAAGATGGGTGAGCCAGAGACGGGTCCAGAAGAAACTGGAAGAGGCCAAGAGAAGACGAGAGCTTGGCTTCCAACAAATGGAGAAGGCAGTGAGACAGTTTAAACAGCAGGTATTTACCCCTTTATGGGTATATAGAACAGGGATTGCATGCCACTTCCAAAAAGCAGACAGGTTCTGTTTTCTTTTGTTTGTTTGTGTTTGGGTGAAATCCATAGCCTCTGCAATGTATCACTAACACACTACCACAGACATTTGTGACTGTTATAATTTTTTTAAAGTGCTAATATTATAAAATGTGACAATGTATTCCAGGTAGCCTTGTTGTAATCATAGCTGCTTCCCTTCCATCAAATCTATTTTTATATTTGTAATCCTTTTTCTCCCTATGAAGACACTGCCTAGTATTTTCATAGCCCTCCCTGCTTCCTTCAGCTTAGATTCTTTTGAAGAGTTCTTGATATATACAGTATACCCAGTCTAACTTTAGCAGTTTGCTGACTGAAGCATGATGTTGTAAGGAAAGACGGTATGAAGTTGCTCTTTTTCCTCCTCCTCCCATTCAGCTGGCAGTGTGAATGCACCTGTCTCTGCCTAACTGCTGGCTGTTAACACTTCATCATTCAGTACAAGATAGCCAGGCTTAGATTTATTTGGCAGTTACTGGTGTATGATGTCAGTGCAAGTCTAGAGGTCATTATATGTCTGGATACAAAGAGGAACTGCTTTTCTCCCCTCCCCCATTTGCACAAGACTGAGTATGTGTACTGAATGAAAAAAATAATGCCTTGTTATCTGGCTAACACTTTAGATAAAGGTAAAGATAGTCCCCTGTGCAAGCACCAGTTGTTTTCGACTCTGGGGTAATGTTGCTTTCACAACGTTTTCACGGCAGACTTTTTATGGGGTGGTTTGCCATTGCCTTTCCCAGTCATCTACACTTTCCCCCCAGCAAGCTGGGTACTCATTTGACTGACCTTGGAAGGATGGAAGGCTGACTCAACCTGGAGCCGGATATCTGAACCAGCTTCTGCTGAGATTGAACTCAGGTCATGAACAAAGGGCTCCGACTGCAGTACTGCAGCTTTACCACTCTGCACCATGGGGCTCTTAACACTTTAGATAGTTTCATATAAAAAGCTGCTATCAAATTATCAAATGCACCCCAAAAGCTCTCTTCAGGAGATGACTGGAAAAGTCCCTTTTGCCTGAGGAGATGCTGAGGTTAGTCACAGTGAAATCCTAAGTGGAGTTAAGTCCACTGAAATCCCAAGCACTCAGTAGGACTGGATTGGAGTGTAAAGGGGTGTCCCTTCAATGGAATCTGAGCTATTAATTATATTAATACCACTGCCCTTATCATCTTATTCCTTCCACAGCTAAAATAGTCCATTTCCTTTACCCCTTAATGTAGATAAAGAATTCAGATTAAAATTCCTGTGACTGTGTGTTCTAGGCTGATTTTACTACACATTTTGTTTTTTGTTCATGGGTCTCTTTTGTACCCTGGTCACTATTTAGAGGATGTGAACACACATCTTGGATGCTCTGATATCCGTCTTTATTGTCAGGACTCAGATCACATACCACAATCTGCTGAATACATGCAACAAAGCGACATTGCTGTCTTTTAATCCTACTCTTTGGTCATCCCTGTTAGAGTACAGGACCATGCAGTGTGAAGGGCCGTTTTCTCATACTGACGTCAGGGTTGTCATGGAAAAACAGATATCTTTCCTGCCCCCACTCTAGAGTTACCAGTCTTCTAGTGGTAGCTAGAGATCTCTTAGAATTACAACTAGTTTCCAGGTTACAGAGATCAGTTCCCCTAGAGAAAATGCCTGCTTTGGAAGGTGGACTCTATTGACATTATACCCTACTGAGGTCCCTCCCCAGGCTCCACCCTCAAATCTCCAGGTATTTCCCAACCCAGAGCTGGCAACACTCTCTAACTCCCAAATATTTCCTGTGCTCCCAGTTTTGTACAAGAAATCTTAACGAAGAAGATAGGGAGTTATCTTTTGACCGTGATGTGGCTCACAGAAGTGGGTGCAAGCTCTCATGCGATTATAAATGCTGGGCAAACCATTGAAAGGGATTTTCAATAACTAACAACAGGGAATTAATCATTGTAATATGCCTCACAATAATTGATATTCCATTCTCATTTTACAGATAGAGAACTCAGCTGAGCTATAGTGACCTGCCCATTGTATATGTAGCTGGCAAGGATTTGAATGACAGGTCAATTCCTGAAGAACCATATTGGGGTGGTTTACTCTCCTGAAGCCAAGATTTTCTTTACATAGGCCGTTTTCCCACTCACGTTTTACTGGCGCCACGACCATCCTGACGCCGGCGAATCTGCCTGGATTTCGCAACAGAAGCGCCGGCGCTCCCAGAAGCGCCGGCGCTTTCCGTCGCTAAGCCAGCGCAAACGTTTTCCTGCATCTTTGCGATTTCCGTTTGCGCTGGCTTAGCGACGGAAGTAGCCGGCGCTTCTGGGAGCGCCGGAGCTTCTGATGCGAAATCCAGGCAGATTCGCCGGCGTCAGGATGGTCGTGGCGCCAGTAAAACGTGAGTGGGAAAACGGCCATTGAGTACCTTTTTATTCTTTTTCTGTTGGTTTTCTCTAATAACAACCCAGGCTTATTGAGTAATATTATCTTGTCTTGTTGTATTTCAAAATCCATACCCTTATTCAAGCAGGAACTGTTGGATTTCAGTTTTCAGATGTCCTTCTGTGACTGGAAAATTCATTCATGAGTGGATGGGTACCTTTTAGAACCAACCTATGTTTTTAATCCCCCAAAGGGAAATTCTTGATAGAAAACAGAGACCATTATATTTTTCACAGTTAATATATCATTGCATATTATTTGTTATAATGTTACATTCACCACAGATGAATGGAAGATTGGTGTGTCAGGGCTGAGTTTGGTTCAAGGTATTTCACCCATGTGAAATTAGGACATTATTAGCTTTAACCATGATTAGCCAAACCTATGATACAAATATTCTGTCTCTCTCTCTCTCGGCTTGGCTTCGTGAACGAAGATTTAAGAAGGGTGCAATAGTCCACGTCTGCTGCAGGCTCGCTGGTGGCTGACAAGACCAATGCGGGACAGGCAGGTCCGGCCACAGTGGCTGCAGGGAAAAGTCTGATTTAGGATTGGTGCTGCAGAAGTGCGATTCTTCCTCAATCTCCTTTTGTCCTCAAGACCAGCTATGCGTGCGTTCTCAAAGGAAGAGACAGCCTGGTGGATGGTGTGTCTCCATGCTTTGCGATCTGAGGCTAGGTCAGAGCACTGGTGATGATTGATGCGACAGGTGCTAAGGGATTTCTTCAAGGAGTCCTTGTACCTCTTCTTTGGTGCCCCTCTATTTCGATGGCCGGTGGAGAGTTCGCCATACAGGGCAATCTTGGGAAGGCGGTGGTTTTCCATCCTAGAAATATGCCCTGCCCAGCGCAGCTGCGTCTTCAGCAGCAGTGCCTCGATACTGGTAACCTCCGCCCGCTTGAGGACTTCAGTGTTGGTCACAAAGTCACTCCAGTGGATGTTGAGGATGGTGCGAAGGCAGCGCTGATGAAAGCGCTCGAGGAGTCGCAGGTGATGACGGTATAAAACCCACAATTCGGAGCCGTAGATGAGGGTTGTCATCACAACCGCTTTGTAAACATTGATCTTTGTGCCTTTTTTCAGATGCTTGTTGCTCCACACTCTTTTGTGCAGTCGGCCAAATGCACGGTTTGCCTTTGCCAGCCTGTTGTCAATCTCCTTATCGATCTTGGCATCTGAGGAGATGATGCACCCCAGGTAGCTGAACTGCTGGACTGTCTTCAGAACTGATTCACCCACAGTGATGCAGGGAGGGTGATAATCTTCCTGGGGTGCAGGCTGGTGGAGAACTTCTGTCTTCTTCAGACTAACTTCTAGGCCGAATAGCTTGGCAGCCTCTGCAAAGCAGGACGTCATATGCTGCAGAGCTGATACCGAGTGGGAGACGAGTGCAGCATCATCAGCAAACAGTAGCTCTCGGATGAGTTTTTCCATCGTCTTGGAGTGGGCCTTTAGTCGCCTCAGGTTGAACAGGCTGCCATCGGTGCGATAGCGGATGTAGACACCATCGTCATCATCTAGATCTACTGCAGCTCTTTGAAGCATCATGCTAAAGAAGATCGTAAAGAGAGTTGGCGCGAGAACGCAGCCTTGCTTTACACCTGTGCCTATTGGGAAGGGCTCCGAGAGGTCGTTGCAGTGTCTGACTTGGCCTCGCTGGTCTTCGTGTAGCTGGATGATCATGCTGAGGAACCTTGGGGGACATCCTAAACGTTCCAAGATTTGCCACAGGCCTTTCCTGCTAACGGTATCGAAGGCTTTGGTAAGGTCGACAAAAGTCACATACAGAGCCTTGTTCTGTTCCCTGCATTTCTCTTGGAGCTGCCTGAGAACAAATACCATGTCGGTGGTGCTCCTGTTAGCTCTGAAGCCGCACTGGCTGTCTGGGAGGAGTTCTTCTGCAATGGTGGGCACCAGTCTGTTCAGGAGTATTCTGGCAAGGATTTTGCCTGCGATGGAGAGCAGGGTTATCCCCCGGTAGTTGGAGCAGTCTGACTTTTCCCCTTTGTTCTTGTATAGGGTGATGATGATTGCATCGTGAAAGTCCTGTGGTAATTTGCCTTGTTCCCAGCAGGTGACAAGTACTTTGTGAAGTGAGCTATGTAGTACTGTGCCCCCATGCTTCCAGATCTCTGGTGGAATTCCATCAACTCCTGCTGCCTTGCCACTTTTCAGTTGCTTGATGGCTTTAACAGTCTCTTCTAGGGTGGGGATCTCATCCAACTCTGTTTTCACTGGTTGAAGTGGGGTGAGGTGGATTACTGAATCTTGAACTACGCGGTTGGCACTGAAGAGAACCTGAAAATACTCTGACCACCGGTTCAGTATGGATGCCCTGTCTGTGAGGAGCACTTGGCCGTCTGCACTATGCAAGGGACTCTGAGCCTGATATGATGGACCATATACTGCCTTCAGGGCTTCGTAGAACCCTCTTAAATTACCAGTGTCTGCACACAGCTGGGTTCTCTCTGCAAGCTTGGTCCACCAATCGTTCTGAATGTCTCGAAGCTTGCGCTGGAGGTTGCTACATGCAGCGCGAAAGGTTGCTTTTTTCCCAGGACAGGAGGGCTGAGCAAGATATGCTTGGTAGGCAGATCTCTTTTTCGCCAGTAAATCTTGGATCTCTTGATTGTTCTCATCAAACCAGTCCTTGTGGGGCAACTGAGGTCCTCAATTCTTGACTGGAGTTTTGCCTGGAAGGCAGCTTTAACTTCGGCTGACTGGAGACTGCCAACCTGAAACTTCCTCCGAGGGATACCTCCTCTCCTGGGTGTGGGTTTAAAGTGAAGTCGGAGATTGCAGCGTACAAGACGATGATCCGTATGACATTCCGCACTGGGCATTACTCGGGTGTGTAAGACATCTCGAAGGTCTCTCTGGCGCACCAGAATGTAGTCGATAAGGTGCCAGTGCTTGGACCGTGGGTGCATACAGGTTGTCTTCAGACTGTTCTTCTGCTGGAAGATAGTGTTGGTGATGGTGAGCTGGTGCTCCATGCAGAATTCTAGCAGGAGGCGCCCGTTGTCATTGCAGTTGCCAATGCAGTGTTTGCCAAGTACTCCTTTCCAGGCTTCCGAGTCTTTACCTACTCTGGCATTGAAGTCGCCAAGGATGATCACCTTGTCCTCTGTAGGGGTCTTCCGTATGAGGTTGTGTAGATCAGCATAGAACTTGTTCTTTTCTGCAAGATCTGCTTGAAGGGTTGGGGCATACACACTGAAGAGTGTTGCATGCTGCTTGTTTTGAAGTGGGAGGCGCATGGACATGATGCGATCTGAGTGACCTGTTGGCAGGTTTTCGAGTTTGGAGGCAATGGAGTTCCTGACCATGAAGCCAACGCCAGAAAGGCGGCTCTCAGCCTTTGACTTACCCGACCAGTAGAGGGTATAGCCAGCACCGTGTTCTTGAAGACTACCTTCCTCAGGGAAACGGACCTCACTGAGAGCTGCTATGTCGATATTCAACCTGAGAAGTTCGTGGGCAACTAGAGCAGAGCGTCGTTCAGGGCGACCACTGTCTACTGTGTCAAGCATGGTTCTGATGTTCCAACACGCAAGCTTTAGTCTTTGCACACTTTGTGAGGCAGGTGCATGCCTTTTCTTTGTTGTTATTTTTTGACCGCAAATAAGGATGCCCGTTGACCGCGGCTAGCCAACTGGGGTGGAGGAGACGAGCTTTGTTTAGGCCACTTTTTCTAGGCCCCTCTCCGTGTGGAGCAAACAGTGCTGTCCCTAGATAAGGCTGCTTGGTCATTCAGGGTGCTGCATCAGGCGACCAATACCCTGAACCGCCTACATGCAGGATCGGGACTGCGGCTTCCAGTGGCACCTTCCACCTGCCATTTCACCCCTTGCCCATCGCTGCAGGACTTGATGCATTATGGGTTGTGTATGTGGATATGCCCTTCAGGCCTGCGCAGAGGAATTTTTTAGGTGAAGTACCGCGCAGTGTGCGCGGTACTGGCTCCACCCTTTCACCTGGGGGGTCATCTGCCATGGCCCAGTAAGCCGGGACGCCGGCAGCGAGTCCTCCAGGTGGTAGGTGTTACATTAACGAGCTCTATCTGCCCGGGTTTGATGTTAGAGTTTTCCTTCTCTTAGGCTGGCGAGGTTGGTGGGCCCAGCCTGCCCATCCGGTTATACCACCGGACAATTCGGTCGCACCATGACATAGCAAACTCTGTGAAAAACGGGGGGGACCAGCGAGAAGGTGTTGCTACGGATGCAGTAATGCAGGAGAGGGGGGGGCGCGGCGGGGTGGGCTCCTTCTGGGTATCCTACCCCCCCCAGGGAAAGTGTATGCGCAATACATAGCCTCTCCTTCCCGGTGTAGTGAACGCCGCGTGGTCACTGTCTGGCTATGCCTGGCAGATGGTCACTGCAATGGCCTCTCCTGCAAATTAATTTTATATATCAAGGTAAAATATCAAGACTTATGAACTCCCCACTCCAAAAACAATTTTCTCAGTTAATTCCAGATGTTTCCCATTTGCTTCCATACCCACCCATGGCTTATCAGAAGTTCCATCCAGGTTTGACACTAATGCTCTCAGATAATTTGTCTCATAATATTTACTTAAACTAGGTTCTCTTCATCCCTCTTCATCCATCCTCTTTTGTCTCATTACGTTCATAAGTCTTGATATTTTACCTTGATATATAAAACTAAAAAAAAATTAATAAATATTCTGTAACCATGTGACAAAACATCAAACAGGGTGGAGACTAATTTGCTGCCAAAATCTGGAGTTATCACCTCACTCTTGTTCACCAGATGCCTGTCATTTTTCTACCAATTGGCCACAGGGTTACTGAACATCCATGTGATATTGGCATCCATGTGTCATGTCAATCTTGCCTTGGAATGACTGGCAAATAGTAGCCATTCTTTGAATATATGAAGGCATATTTTGGTTGTAATATATTAATGTGGTTCTGCATGTACTCCAAAGTGTGAAACAATATTTGATCCTTGCTGCAGAACCCAGGAATAAAAGCTGTTCCAGTTCTATCTCTTCCTCTTGTGGAACTGACTGCAAAGTTGAAAGATGGTGCCTTGTCTCCAGAAAGTGTCCTGTACATCTACATTGAAAAGGTAAGATTGACCTTGATAAAATGTCAGTATGAAACTCAGCACTTTTCCCTGTGAACCTCAAAGTGTTTTACATAACACAGATAGATATCTATCTAGCTATTCACCTGCTACTGTTATTAACCATGCTGACAAAAAAATTGCTCCAAGAAAAGTCCAGTTCTGCTACCTGCACAAATTATCTCAGCGACATCTTTTGGCAGTTCCCAGCCCAAAGATGTCTGCTTAGCCTTCACCAGAGCCAGAGCTTTTCCAGTTCTGGCTCCAGCCTGGTGGAACTTGCTCCCTAGTGGGATTTACTACAATTATGCAGGGCCTGTAAAATGGAACTGTTCCGCCAGGCCTTTGGCTGAAGCATCAAATTCTACTGGCCTCCCCTGCTCTAATCTGTCCACAGCTGGTTATCATATCATCTGTGTTATATTATCTGTTCCATGGGTCTGGTCTGGTCCCACCTATTAATATCCCAGCCTCTAAATCTGCAGGTAGTATAAACCCAGCACCTGGGGATCTTATTGAACTGCCATCATTCAGATACTAATTGGTTCAGATTTTATGGGAATTATATCACTGTCTTACTGTTTCATTGTTTTATCATAATGCTGTCACCTATCCTGAGCCCACTTGTTATGCTAATATTTCTCCTCACAAGAGCTCTGCGAGGTGGTTTTGGTTGAATGACTAGGGTCTGTTGTCACTCTGTGAAGGTCAACTATTACACATGAATTCAATACTTAGTAGCAATGTGTAAGCATAGTGAGATGTTGTACCTATTAAATGGGCATCTTGGGAGGATATGCTGAGTTGTTCCTAGGTCCACTACTAGGCTAATGATGCTTAAAAGGTAAATGGGAGTCTACCTCCCCCCATGTTTAAGGCATGAAATGGATTCAGTCTTTTTATACACTGTCTGATCCTTAGAGTTATTTTTGGAGATGATAGATTTAGTATGGCTCCTAACAGCTAAGCTACAAGGGATTTCCTTTTTTGGAGTTGCTTGTCTTCAGATCTGTGGGGAGGGAAGTGAGACCTTTGCCAAGTGAATGCAATGACTGCTTGACAGTTGGCAATACAGGCTGAAATGTACAAAATTGCATGTAACTTTGTTTACACTGGGCTTACTCTCTTTCACATGGGGAAAAAGTATTAAATAGCCTGGGAGGTTATGACGCATCCTGTCAACTTTCTTCCCTCAGAGGCTAGATTTTCCATCTATATTTCTGTCCTTTCATTGACTGAGCAGCCCTGGTAACATGTTTTTTTTCCTCTGAAGAAACTTTGGCTGCTCCATCCTGTCAGTATTTATTTAGGTAAATTTATATTCAACCCTTACCTAAATGGGTTCAAGGCATATTACATCCAAGTAAAACCAGTCAAATGCAATGATATATTGCAGTAAGATATATCTTGGCTATTTGCTCAGCCCAGGAACCGGGGGAAGGGCTAGTATTGTCCTTTAACTAAAACATTTGAAAATGGCACTTGAGATGTTTTTAAAATTAAAAAATACATCATGTCTGAAAAGTATAATAGATTAACTTTTTATTATGGGACTTATCAAGGGTTCACAGGGCCTGTAAGTTGGAGCTCTTCTGCCAGGCTTTTAATTAATCCAGTGGGCATTCTTTGAAAGTCATCACTTCCCCCAGCATTTCACCATTATGGTGTTATGTTATGCTGTTAGTCATCAGCCACATGCTGTTGGGTAGTTTTGCTGCCTATCTTTGTAAGATTGTTTATTGTGCTGCTCCTGATTTTGTAATATTTGTTTTTATGATACTATTTTAACTCTGTCTGATTTTACTGTTGTAAGCTGCCCTGAACCCACTTGCGGAATAGGGCGGGATATAAATCCAAAAATTAAATTATATTATTGACAATGAATATGTTAATTGTTTTTACTCCTGTTATCAATATTGTATATATCTATTATTGTTTTTTAATATGTTGTTTTTTAAAATAAATACAAAGTGTTTTATTTAACATCAAGGGGAAAAGTCAAATAAAATCAGGGGTTGAATTTCTGGGAGATCTCCAGACACCACCTGGAGATTGGAAATCCTGTATCTTCCCTGGAAATATTCTCTGTTTCTGCCTTTGACATTGTATATCTTGTTCTGTGCCTTAAAGTAAGTGGAGTCAACTTTTTGCACTGTGGTGGAGCTGCTGTCTGTGTTCTGAACAGCCTGATAATGATGATTCTGCCCAGCATGATGCCTGGAGGGAGGAAGCCTTGTAATCAGCTGACACTAGGGAGTAGTAAGTAGGGTTGCTAGCTTCCAGTTGAGGCCTGGAGATCTTCAAGAATTACAACTGATCTTAGAGACCAGTTCCCTAGAGAAAATGGCTATTTTGGAGGGTGGACTATTATATAGAGAGTTCAGCCAGCTTGAGGTAAGCAAGAATGTTTATTGAAGAAGAGCAGAACTGAATGCAAATAGGCAACACCACTCCTTATATCCATTTGGCCTGAGTTAAACATACCCCCTTATGTGGGCAACAATCCACCCTATTAAATAGCCTATTGGTCTCTCCAGGATCTTTAATTTGCATTTTCTGAGATAAATGCCTTGTGTCCCTATTGGCTGGTCCTAAAAGAACAGCCAATTGGAATGTAGGCATCAGGGTCCTGCAGGGCAATGAAGTATGCTTCAAGGTCAACTAACAGACATAATAAAGCAGCAGTCAAAACAACCAATACACAACATGGACTGTACGGCCCTTATACTGATCCAGGGTACTTCCCCTCTCCAAATCCCTCCCTCTGCAGGCTCTGGCTTCAGATCCCCAGGAATTTCTTGTCCTGGAACTGGCTTCCCTTATTGAATCCAGAATTGTAGCAGCGGGTAAGAATATTCAAAAATGACCTGAAAAATATCTACAGGGCCAGGAAACTGAGAAGCTGTGATTTGGAAGGGAAGGAGGCTAGAAGAGGAGGCCTTCACTAGTAGTGAGAAGGCTAAGGAAAAGGCCCAATTTGACTGAATACTTGAATGGGATATATAGAAAAAGCTAATGCTATTCACCTCAGATAAGGGGAAGGAGAATAGATGGCATTCATGTGGCAGAGGGATTGCCTGATGTGGAAGGTAGGACTGCAGCTCAGCTGTAAGTCTGCAAACACATTACACTCTACTTTCTTTGGAATATTATCTCATAGAGGCAATCATGCCCATCCTGATTGCAGATTGTTAATTAAATATATTTTTGCATGCTCTGTGGAAGCTGAGACAACCATGCTTGTCATGTGGTGACAAGAATTTTTCAAAATGTTACAGTTGCGTTTGTCTGTCTTTGGAGATAATGGACAATATGGACAATTGTATCTCCATGTAGCGCTTTTGTTGAGGGTTCTCTTGCTATAAATCTTCCCTCTGGCTACCAGTGGGGGGAAAAGTCATCCACGTCCTGGGGATCAGAGTCCAGGGCGGTTGTACCCTGGAGTTGCCAGTCCCCAGTTGGGGGCAGGGGATCCCTGGTTTGGAGGCCCTCCCCCTGCTTCAGGGTTATCAGAAAGGGCACTCCATTGTACACTATGGAGACTGGCTCCCCATAGGGTATAATGGAGAATTGATCCATGGGTATCTGGGGTTTGGGGTGGGGGCTGTTTTTTGAGTTAGAGGCACCACATTTTCAGCATAGCATCTGGTGCCTCAACCCACCCACCCACCCCGCATCAAAAAGATTGGATCAGGGGGTCCAATTCTATGAGCTTCCAAAGAAGAAGCCCCCATCTGCCATTATTTTCAGTGAAAGGAAGGCTTTTAAAAGGAGTGTGG
Organism: Heteronotia binoei; assembly: GCF_032191835.1. Classification (NCBI taxonomy): domain Eukaryota; kingdom Metazoa; phylum Chordata; class Lepidosauria; order Squamata; family Gekkonidae; genus Heteronotia; species Heteronotia binoei. The sequence goes on from NC_083224.1 coordinate 101,508,805, forward strand.
TCCTTCAGAGTTCAATCATGCTTGTCACAACCTTGCTCCTGGCTCCACCCTCAAAGACCCCTGGCTCCACTCTCAAAGTCCCCAGATATTTCCAGAGTTGGACCTGGCAACCCTATTGTGCCCTCCAGTCTCCTCCTGGCTTTAACACATCCCATGCACAGGGGGAGAGGGAAGAGGAGATGGAGGATTTTTATTTTATTTATTTATTTACTTTAGATTTATATGCTGCACACTCCATGAGCAGACTCTGGACAGCTAACAATCATGATAAAACAGTTTAAATTATAATTATAATTCAATATAATTTATAATTCAATACCGGGAAAGTTGGTAGAAACCATTATCAAGGACAGAATGAGTAGGTACATTGATGAACACAAGTTATTGAGGAAGACTAGCATGGGTTCTATAAGGGAAGATCTTGCCTCACTAACCTGTTAAAGTTCTTTGAGGGGGTGAACAAACATGTGGACAAAGGGGACCCGATAGATGTTGTTTACCTTGACTTCCAAAAAGCTTTTGATAAAGTTCCTCATCAAAGGCTCCTTAATAAGCTCGAGAATCATGGAGTAAAAGGACAAGTCCTCTTGTGGATCAAAAACTGGCTAATTAATAGGAAGCAGAGAGTGAGTATAAATGGGCAGTCTTCACAGTGGAGGACAGTAAGCAGTGGGGTGCTACAGGGCTTGGTACTGGGTCCCCTGCTCTTTAACTTGTTCATTAATGATTTGGAGTTGGGAGTAAGCAGTGAAGTGGCCAAGTTTGCAGATGACACTAAATTGTTCAGAGTGGTGAGAACCAGAGAGGATTGTGAGGCACTCCAAAGTGATCTGTTGAGGCTGGGTGAGTGGGCATCAACGTGGCAGATGAGGTTCAATGTGGCCAAGTGCAAAGTAATGCACATCGGGGCCAAGAATCCCAGCTACAAATACAAGTTGATGGGGGTGTGAACTGGCAGAGAGTGACCAAGAGAGAGATCTTGGGGTCATGGTAGATAACTCACTGAAAATGTCAAGACAGTGTGCGATTGCAATAAAAAAGGCCAACGCCATGCTGGGAATTATTAGAAAGGGAATTTAAAACAAATCAGCCAGTATCATAATGCCCCTGTATAAATCAATGGTGCGGTCTCATTTGGAATACTGTGTGCAATTCTGGTGACCGCACCTCAGAAAGGATATATCATTGGAAAAAGTGCAGAAAAGGGCAACTAGAATGATTAAAGGTTTGGAACACTTTCCCTAAGAAGAAAGGTTAAACCGTTTGGGGCTCTTTAGCTTGGAGAAACATCGACTGTGGGGTGACATGATAGAGGTTTACAAGATTATGCATGGGATGGAGAAAGTAGAGAAAGAGGGACTTCCGGTGCAATGGTGTGGTGAGGCAGAACGAATCTCCCGAGCTCTGGGGGAAAGTTCTGTTTGGTGGGCAATTGAGAGAGCTTTCCTATGGGAAGTGTCTCCTAAGAGGTGTCAGGGGATACCTCATTGTCCGGGGAGCTTTTTGGAGACTGGAAGAGAAGCCGAGGCTCTTCTTTCAGCCTCATTCTGTCCCTTTGGCCGATGCCCTCCAACACTTCGGTGCCTAACCGGGCCACCGGGAAAGGAGCAGACAGGGTGAGCGAAAACCTCCGTAAGAGACTCCCAACAAAAAGAAATAGAAAGCAGAAAATTGATTCCAACGGGAAACGTACCCGAATTCAAATATACAAAGGTATGGCTCTTTACAACGAGGAAATAGAGACGCGGGCAAAGACGGAGGCGCGGACGCGGAGCCGAAGGGAGCCTTGAGAAGAGAACTGTGGGCGGTATAGAACTCCATCGTGGCGCCAGCAAGCAAATGTTTTGTGCTTCGGAGGGTGGCATTTGACTGAGAATAAATAGAGGAGAGGCTGGAGAGGTGTACAACTGGGAAGTTTAAAGACTAACTTACCAAACTAAGCTGGAAGCTGAAGCTCGTGGAGCCTGGAGGGTCGGAGAGAGAACTGGACAGCAGCTGACGGAGACGGGACATATGAAGAACCGGTAAGTGTTTGGGGCGAGTGAGAGCAAGAGAGCAGGATAAAAAGGAGGGGAAGCAGAGAGACTGAGTGAGATAAATAGTTTGAAAAGGTGGACTTGGTGAAAGAAAGAGGAATTAAGATCGGGAAGGAAGGGAAAAGAGAGAACTGAAAGTGAAAGAGACAGGGGATGAAGTAGATGGCGCAGAGGCTGGAAGACAACGAGGTCTAATGGCGGCTCAACTGACTAGAGAAGCAGAAGAAGGGGAAATGGCATCTTCATGTAATAAGATAGAATAAAGCTAAGACTATATGAACTTAACAAAACGTGGAGAATTAGAGAAAACAGAAGATTGAGTTGTTAAGAGAAAGAACTGGAAGATAGAAGGACAGAGAGAGTTGTGGATATAAATTTCCATAAGGGTGAGGAAACAGTTTTTAGTAGTGACTGCACTACGGCTGTTTCCACACCGAAGATGGGCTTATAGACTGTATTATATCAGTTTGAGAAAGACAACAGATATAGTGGAAGTAGAAGAAGGAGGTGGTTGGAAGGAAGAAGAAAGCGGCAGAAAGAGAAAGAAGAAGACGTTAAAGAGGGAAGGCTGGACTGAACTGGACTATGTTTGTTTAAAGTTAGACTGTGTATACTGGGGAGTTAAGAAAGCAGACATTTCACATGGTCATATTAGATATCTTGTAAGGATTGTAAAAATTTTAAATAATACTGTTTAGCAATTAATTGGTATTCACTGTGGGCAGGAGGGACTGGCTGAAGATTGACACAACAATAGGAAAAAGTATTAATAATTGGTGAAGTGGTGGATTTATAAGTAGAAGTGATTAATGATGTTAAAATGAATTTTTGTAATAATTATTGTGTTAGCTGCGTAAATGACAGTTTAATGAATTTAATGAACTGATTCAGTTATGTTATGAATTGATTTAGGTAGATTAATTGATGAATTGTGTTTAGTGTGGTTTAAATGAACTGTTTTTTTTCTGTTTGTTTTTTTGAGATATAAATGGGTGAGTAATTCTTAGACTATTGAATAAGGTATTAGAAACAAAAACTTGGAAACTTATTAACACTGATATTTATGGGCTTATGATATTATTGGACATTACATGATATTATATATGACATTGTACAACTTAACAGTTGAATGAGAGTTTGAAGAAAAGAATAACTGAAGCCACAAGAGGGCAGTATATAATAAGGAACAGGGAATTGAGAACAGAACTGTTAACTTTAGTTAGGAATGGAAACTAAAGTGAAGAAGTTTGGACAAGGTACCCCCCCAGGGGGTGGGGGGAAAATGACTTCAGTACCTGTTAATCAAGATGCTTTGGAGAAACTACAACAAATTGTAACAGAAGGATTTAAACAAAATCAGGAAGCCCTGGAGACTATAAAAGTTGACTTGATGGGACAAATAGAAAAAACCAACGAACAGGTAGAAGAATTTCAAAAACAATTGTTAGTCAACACGCAGCAAATACATAACCTATCTGCTAAGGTAGAGAAAATAGAAGAAAAAGAGAAGGATACATCCAACTTGGCTCGAGAGAATAAAGCGTGTATAACAGACTTAGAAGAAAGAATAATAAAACTGGAAATGGAGAAGGCTGCATATATACTGCGCTTCCAAGATATCCTGGAAGAAAAAGATGAGGATGCCATTAACAAAATCTTAGACATACTAATTATAGATGAGGAAGATTTACTAGAAGAGGGAAAAAGAGATATTGACTGGGCTAAAAGAGTTTCTTCCAACTACACGAAAAAATTCAACTTACCAAGGGAAGTGCAAGTTAAATTTACTCGTACAACAACATGTGAAAAATTTTTGAAGAAAGCAAAAGAATGTGAATTAAAATGGAAGGATACAAGTATTAAAGTGCTCAGAGAAGTACCTTGGGGAGTAAGACAACGGAGATTCAAATATCGTAAACTGACATCTTGGCTATTGAAACATTCTATACAATTCAAATGGCTTATCCCGGAAGGGATATTTTTCTTGTACCAGACTAGAAGGTATAATATAACCTCTATTGACAAACTGGAAGACTTCTGGGGAAAATTTGTTGACTCTAATAATGGTGAATCAGAAACAGAAACGGGAGAGGACCCAGAAGAAGCAGAAGTATTGAAGGTGTTAAATAAAGAAGAATCCCAGAAGATTCCAGGAGGAGTCAAAACAAGACTTCAATCGAAAAAGGTCTTAAGGAAAACTCTAGATAGTATTGAGCCATCAAAATGAACTCAAGGACGGGATTACGAATAACTTCAATCAATGTTAACGGTTTAAATGAACCAGGAAAAAGAAAAAGGTTCTTCCAGCAATAAAAAAAAATAGACTCTCAAATAATCTGTCTACAGGAAACCCATATTAAGGAAGATTATGTTAAATATCTACAAAACGGAAAGCTGGGCACATTGTATTACTCATCAGATCCAGAGAAAAAGAAAAAAGGAGTCGCTATTTATGTGCAGAGACACATTAAATCGAACTGTTTATACACTGATAAGTCGGGAAGAATAATAATCATTCAAATAGAACTTAATGGCGACAAAATGATAGTGGGGAACATATATGCCCCGAATGAGAACTTGGAAAGATTTTTTAAGACATTACATGAAAAATTATTGGAATTTAATTCAAAAAACTGTTGTATTATAGGTGACTACAATGCAGTATTCGAGTTAGAAAAAGATAAAAAGTTTGAGGGAAAAAAAAAAAGAAGATGGAAACTCCGTAGCACTCTCCCTAAAACCTTTTTGAAAATGGCTGACGAATTTAATTTGGTGGGTGCATGGAGGACCAAAAACCCATTAACGAAGGATTACACGCACTACTCCCCAGCACACAAATGTTGGTCGAGAATTGATATGTGTTGGTTGTCAGCAGATTTGATTTTGTTCCTTAACCAAGCGGATATATTACCCAGAACATTTGCGGACCACAATCCAATTCAGATAGACTTGTTAAAAACACAGAAAAACCCTCGATGGACTCTTAATCTACAAATTCTGAAAGAATCAAGGTTTATAGAAATAGCAAAGAAAGAAATGAAAGAATTTTTTCATCATAATCTTAACGAAGGTACTAAGATGCATTCAATCTGGGATGCGTTTAAAGCTTTTTTTAGGGGGATCGCAATACAGTACTCAGCCAGGAGAAAGAGAGAACGTATGAAATCGTATAATGAATTAGTAGTTAATTTGAAAGAGCAAGAGGAACAACAAAAGAAGAAAAATACGAAAGAGATAAGACTCAAGATTCTTGCTATTCAACATCAATTGAACATGTTATTTACAGAAGAGGTGAAGAAGAACTTGAAATGGGCAAAACAAACCTACTTTGAAAATGCAAATAAAATTAGTAGATGGTTAGCTTACAAATTGAAGAAAGAGAGAGAAAGAAAGATTATAAGATCCTTGGAAAATGAAAAGAAAGAAGAAGTAACTCAAAACAGCCAGATGAAAATAATTATTCATAAATTTTACCAAAGACTATATAAAAGACAGGAAATCCCAGATCAAAGACAAGAAGATTATATTGAAGGTGTTAAAATTAATCGGATATCTGAAGAACAACGAGAGAACTTAGGAAAGCTGATTACGTTACAAGAAATTGCTGAAGCAATAAAACATCAAAAACAGAACAAAGCTCCGGGCCCAGATGGGCTTCCTATTGAATTCTTTAAAACCTTTGAAGAAATCTTGTTAATCCCATACAAGAATGTAATAGAGGAAATCCAAGAAACTAGTGAGATCCCAGCCTCCTGGCAAGAAGCGCTCATTTCTCTAATTCATAAAGAAGGAACTGACCCTGTTAACATCAAAAACTATAGACCCATCTCACTATTAAATAGTGATTACAAAATTTTTGCGACAATCCTGGCGAACAGACTAAAGAAGGTAATTACATCAGTGGTACATGAAGATCAAACTGGGTTTGTACCAGGGAGGTTAATGAGACAAAATGTGAGACTGTTATCAAATTTGATGGAGTATTACAAAGAACACCCAGAGAAACAGTTTGCTGGGATAATGATCGATGCTGAAAAAGCATTTGACAGAGTTAATTGGAACTTTATTTTAAAATCATTAATAGCGATGGGATGTGGGGACAAATTTATTCAATTAGTAAGATCTATCTATACAAAACAGAGTGCAAGAGTAAATTTTAACGGAACTAGAACGGAGCTAATTGAAATAGAACAAGGCACTAGGCAAGGATGTCCCTTATCTCCACTACTATTTATCGCAACTCTAGAATTCTTAACAAAAAAAATAAGAGATGATAACAAGATCAAAGGCACTAAAATAAAAAATGAAGAATTTAAGGTACAAGCTTTTGCGGATGACCTGCTTTGTATTCTGGAAGAACCAATGTCATCGATTGATCAACTGAAGGAAAGACTACAACAGTATAGTGAAGTTTCGGGCTTTAAAGTTAATATGCAAAAAACTAAATTTTTGACAAAAAATCTGAGCAAAGAACAAATCATGCAACTAGAAAAAAAAATCTGACTTTAAATGTGAAAAGAAAATAAGATATTTAGGAATACAATTTACAAATGACTTAAAAGACATATACCGTGACAACTATGAAAAAACATTAAAAGAAATCCGATCCGACCTAGGTAAATGGACAGGTCTACAAATTTCACTCCTAGGTAGAGTTGCAATGATAAAAATGAATGTGCTGCCTAGAATTTTGTTTCTTTTTCAGATGGTCCCAATTATCTTGCCAAAGACATTTTTCCATCAGCTTAACAAAATGATCTCGGAATTTATATGGCAGGGCAAGAAGCCCAGAATTAAGCTTAAAGTGCTACAAGATTGCAAATCTAGAGGAGGCTTCTCACTCCCAGACTGGAACTTATATTACAAAGCATGTTGCATTGTTTGGCTTAAAGATTGGCTTATGTTAGAGAACAAAAGGTTGCTGACCATCGAAGGAGCAGGGTTAGAGAGAGGCTGGCATAATTATCTTTGGTACCAAAAACCACCTAAAGGCAGTCTCTTTCTAAGGCATGAAATAAGAAAATCTTTATTTAGAGTGTGGCTGGAGATCAGGAGCAAGTATGTATATACCCCCTTATGGCTATCGCCTATTGAGGCCTCCACACACCTGAATTTATTTAGGTGGGAAAGCCTCAATGCATATAGAGACTTATTAGATAACCAAAATAACCTGAAATTGGACAAAATTGGTAAACTAGATTGGTGGCTGCAATGCCAAGTAAAATCTAAATATCGAATAGACAAAGAGAAAGGCTTTCCGGAAAAATCAAAACTAAATGAGTTAGACCGATTACTGCAAATGGAACCAAAACTTATTTCTAATGTGTATAAATGGTTGCTTCAAGATAAAATGCAGGATGAAGTAGTGAAAGAGGCTTGGATATCCTGGTTAAAAGATTTTGGCTATAATATAGAATTAGAAGAGTAGGATAAAATATGGAAACAAAACTTTAAACTGACAAGATCTGCAGTTTATAAAGAGAATTTGTATAAAATGGTATATCGCTGGTACCTTACTCCGGCTCGACTAGCAAAGATATATCCTGAATATACCAACAAATCTTGGAAGTGTAAAAAAATTAAAGGATCCATGTATCACATATGGTGGCAATGTGACCATGCTAAAAAATATTGGGCTTTGATTAACACATGGATCAAAAAAATCCTCAAAATTAACTTGCCCCATACACCAGAATTGTATCTCTTAGGTATTTGTAGAAATAATCTTCCTAAGACCACCAGTAAAGTATTATTGCATATAGTTCACCATAGCAAGAATTCTTTATGCTAAATATTGGAAGACATCGACAATACCAAACAGGGAAGAATTTATTGCAAAATTATTAGAAGCCGCAGAGATGGATATGTTGACCACAAGATTACAAGAGGGTAATATGCAAAAATGTAAAGAGACGTGGAATCCAGTTTATTTATGGGTGAAAGATAAAGGTGTAAAATTGGAGTAATAGAGATGGTAAATTGACAGACCCCGAATGTTCCTTGTATGATTGGGGAGTTTGGAATGTAATTTGTTTATGTTGATTGCTATGTTGTTATTTTGTATTGTTGTTGTCTTGTTTCTTTTCTTTGTAAATAAAACCAGTTAAAAACCAAAACCCCCCTATGCCGCCATCACCTCACTCTGCTGTCCCCTCCCCCCTCCGCCTCCCCTTCTGTGGCACCACACTCCTCCCCCCCCCCCTCCATACGCTTAGAGAAGTGCTGCTAGAATTGGCCCTACCTGGTTAGACGCAGCCCAGGCATCTCAGCGCTCTCTCTTAAGAGACTGCTAAAAAAAAAAAAGAGAGACTGCTGGAGGAGGCTTCACTTCCCCCTCACTTCCGGTTCCAGAAAAGAGGGCTGATTCTAGTGGCGCTCCTCTAAGTGTACTGGGGGGAGGGGTGGATGGCAAAGTGCAGCATCACAGAAGGGAAGGCAGGGGGGAGGGAGTGGGTAGCAGCCCGTCCTGGGGTGTGTGCGTGCACGCATGCCTAGGGCCCTCAGGGGTGTGGGGCGACAGACAGTGAGTCTGCCTGGGGCGCCATGCACCCTAGGACCGGCCCTGACTATATGGCTATATGACATTATACATTCCTGAGATTCCTCCTCCCCACCCCATCTCACCTCTCCCCAATCTCCACCCTTCAAATCTCCAGGAATTTCCTAACCTGGAGCTGGCAACCCTATATGATACATGATACTGCTACTCCCAGGAAGTCATAATTTTCTGGCTTCAGGCTCCTCCTGTGGCCCCTACCCCTGGCTTACTCCAGCCCCTGGCCTGTGATGACTGTGTCAGCCAGGCCTGCTGTCCCTGGCTGTGCTGGTGAGGCCTTCTTGCTGCTTCCCTCCCCCACCCCCACTCCCCGGCTGCTCTTGGCACAGGCCATAGGCTTGCAGGGAGGGTTTTTCCTGCCCTGCCACCATTGCGGCAGCCACCTGGCCTGGTCCTGGTGCTAATGGTGGGTAGGGGCTTCTCCAAGCATGATGTTGCTATGACCTCCTGGCCACCTCCCAGAGCTGCAGGTAAGTGTGGAGAGGGCTCTGCCAGCCCTTGACAAGGAGTCAGAATCTACCTTTACTTATCTTCAGATATGGAATCTTTAGTTATAACAACTCAGTATGCATTAAAATGTATCAAAAATATACCACTGTCTATACGCAAAGGATTTACTGTGTCTACTCTTCAACAGAAAACAAGCCTGTTGCCATGACCCTTAGATGTTATTCCACTAACTCAGCCCCCTTCTCTCTCTCTCTCTCTGTCTCTCTCTCTTCCCCACACAAAGGCATTAGAGGTAACTCAGCAAATCAACTGTGTGACAGATTTCCTTCCAGAGTGTGAGGAACAGCTTCGGGAACTGAAAAAGCAGGAGAAAGGATTGCTTTATGGAGTTCCTGTCAGTATCAAGGAAAACATTGCCTGCAAGGTACTAAGACCATTAGTCCAGAATAGCTGGAGAGAGGAGATGATTAAAAGTTGAATGAGCCTGTGTACTTCAAGCTAAGACTAGTAGGCATTTTAATGCTGACATTCATATCAAATGATTAGATCAGCCCTGTGGATAAGTCTTTGGAGGACTATCTCTCAACCCTTCTTTATTCACATGTGATACTGCTGCTCTCCCCTCCTTGATCATTATTGCTACTCACTCACCTTGTTGTCTATCACTATACCTCCTAACCATTTAAGGACTCCAGTCTTTGTGCTGCCTAACGTTAGTAATTCTGACATTGGCTTTATAGAATATTCTCATCTGGATATACAATGTATCTCTAGTGATGTTGTGCCACATGATATGAAGAAGGTCAGTTAGAGAGAAGAGAAGAGATAGGACACCACGACATAGCAGTTTGCTCTGTGTACATGAGCAAAGACCAAAAAAATTCAGATTATAGCAAACTCTTGTATCCACACATTTTTCCCCATTATATTAAGTGTTAGTGGGGATATTTGGAGGTGTACAGACAGAGCTTCAGACATGCTATTTCCATCATGGCTTAAAATGATCCCATAATTATATGTCTGAAATCATCCCTAAGAGAAACAGCATTTCATGGCATTACTGAATAATCTGAGGGCTTGCTATTGAGCTCCTTTAAAACAAAACTCTGTCCTCAGTCTCCATTCTAATGCCTTGGGTCTCTTTGTGGAAAACTGGCAACAGATGGCAGGTTCCTCACCATGTCTCTTCCTTTTAAGGGCCACCCCAACACAATGGGCTTGGTGAAATATCTGGACCGTTTAGAGCCTGAGGACTCTGTAATAGTCAAGGTTTTAAAGAAACAAGGGGCAATTCCATTTGTAAGGACCAACACTTCACAAGGCATATTGAAGTAGGTGCTCTTTCTCTCCTTTACAGAATTTCTTTTGAGTATTTTTTTATAAACCCTTAGACAACAGCATCCATCTTAGTAGGTTTTTCATGTTTTGAATGCTTGGTCTTTGCTCTGGTGCCTTTAACAGCAACCCAATAACCAGAAATTTAGGATCTGAAACTTTCCTCATCTTTCTATTTCTATGCCAGGCAAAAAAAGATTGCAGCTATATTCCATTAGGCAAGACAAGCTTTGCAGAGCCAGTTTACTTTGCAAAGAAAGGAGACATGAGTTAAGTCTTATTTATCAACACATTGCTGGTTATCAAATTAGAAAATAAACTAGTGGGAAGCAGCCTTTATCCTAGTGCATTCCTTACTGGTCCATGACAGACCTTGTTCAAACCCCAGCCCAGGCACCTGAAAACACACAAGGCTACTTCTCTAAGCCACTCTTCCCAGCATTCCCTTCTTTTTACCCACTGTCAAAACTGTGTCTATTCCATTTGCTTGAAGAATCAAACCAGGTTGCAATGACACATAAGGGTCACTATGTAGTTTTAAATGGATACCTCTTACCATCTCACATTGAATTTTAGGTGGTTTGTGACTTGATCACAACTAAGTCTGTATGTGACCTGCAGCTGTGATGCTTAACGCTAATAAAATTTCTTTTATGTGTGAAGACCAGTTGAAAGAAGATCTGATGCCTGTTCAGTGTCAGAAGCACCTGTTCATCTCTTTTCCATGGATAGGTTCACTGATTTTGCTTTACGGATGCTGGCAGGCTCCTTGGGAGTATGAGAGGCACTACTTGCATTTTTGATCCATACACATCCTCTGGCTTTTAAAATCATGCCAGGAAAAGGAATTGGATCCTTTGCTTGCAATCATTAATGTCTCATCAAGTGAGCTTATTTTCCCTAGGACTCTAAAGGAAGTTACTTGACATTTGCTTTAGCGAAGGATCAGGTAGCCAATTATAGGCCAATCTCCAGTTTTCTGTTTCTGTGGAAGGTGATAGATCATGTGTTTGCAGAACAGCCCCAAGAGTTCCTGGATGACATCTCTGCCCTTGACCTATTACAATCCGGCTTCAGGCCTGGATTTGGAGCCAAGACAAATGTAATCATACTGAAAGATGATATTATCAAAAGCTAAATGGGACAATCATCACTGTTGATATTCCTAGATCTATCCACAGTCTTGGACACAGATGATCACTCCATTTTTGTCCACCATTTGGAATATGGGGCTGGTACTGAAGGTTCAGAGCAGGTTAAGAACTTAAAGGAGTGTTCATAGACCCAGAGATGCTATATGAAAAGCATATTCATTTGGTGGCCAAAAGTGCCTTCTGGTTCTGCATCTGGTTCAGCAACTCTCTTCTTAGACCCAGCCAAACTGGCTTTTGTAACCCCACAGCTGGACTGCTGTAACATGTGGTTAATGGGGCTTGCCCTATAGGCATTTTCTCAGCATGGAGTTAATGCTTTATTCTATTATGAATAGCTTTAACTTAAAACTGTAAATCACCTTAAAGGCCAGTTTGGAAAGGCAGAGTATAAATGAATGAATAATGAATAGCTAGTAGTCAGTGGCTGAAAGTGGTATAATACTAGTATGGTATAGTGATGGGTAAGATCTGAGTTCAAATTCATAGAATCATGAGTTGGAAGGTACCTCCAGGGTCATCCAGTCTAACCTCCTGCGCAATGCAGGAAATTCACAAATACCTCTAAGTTCACAGAATCAGCATTACTGTCAGATGTCCATCTAGCATCTGTTTAAAAAACTCCGAAGAAGGAGAGCCCACCACCTCCCGAGGAAGCCTGGTCCACTGAGGAACCACTCTAACTGTCAGGAAGCTCTTCCTAGTGTTTAGCAGAAAACTCTTGATTCAATTTCAACTTGTTGATTCTGGTCAGACCTTCTGGGGCCACAGAAAACAACTCCGCACCATCCTCTACATGGCAGCCCTTCAAGTACTTGAAGATGGTTATCATATCACCTCTCAGACATCTCCTGTCCAGGCTAAACATACCCAGCTCCTTCAACCTTTCCTCATAGAACTTGGTCTCCAGGTCCCTTCACCACCTCTGTTGTCCTCCTCTGGACATGTTCTACCTTGTCTATATCCTTCTTAAATTGTGGTGCCCAAAACTGAACACAATGCTCTAGGTGAGGTCTAACCAGAGCAGAGTAAAGCAGTACCATCACTTGGCATAATCTGGACACTATACTTCTGTTGATACAACCCCAAATTGAATTTGCCTTTTTAGCTACTGCATCACACTGCTGACTCATGTTCAGACTCAGAGTATGGTCAACTAAGACCCCTAGATCCTTTTTATACAAACTGCTGCCAAGACATGTGTCTCCCATCCTATACTGATGCACTGGATTTTTCCTACCTAAATGCAGAACATTACATTTATCCCCATTAAATTAATTTTATTTGTTTTAGCCCAGTTTTTCAGCCTGTCATGATCATCCTGTATTCTGACTCTGTCTTCTATTGTATTTGCTACCTCTCCCAGTTTAGTATCATCTGCAAATTGAATAAGCATTCCCCTCTATTCCTTCATCCAAATCATTTATAAAGATATTAAACAAAACAGGTCCCAGGACGGATCCTTGAGGCACTCCACTTATCACTCCTCTCCAAGAGGATGAGGAACCATTAACAAGCACTTACAGATCCACCAAACAGTAATAGGATTTAGACCACATTTTACCAACGTTAACAAGAATATTGCGTGAAACCTTATCAAAAGCCATACTGAAATCAAGATAAACTATGTCTGCATTTCCCTGATCCAGCAAGGTAGTAACTTTCTCAAAAATAGAGAAAAGGTTAGTCTGACTTGACTTGTTCTTGAGAAACCCGTGTTGTCTCTTCGAAATCATAGCCATCTTTTCTAAATATTCCAGGACTGACTATTTGTTCTAAAACTTTTTCAGGTATAAATGTCAAGCTGACAGGTCAGTAGTTATCCTCACTATCCCATGATGGAGATTCAAATTCTCACTTTCCTGTTACTGGATGAGTTTTGCTAGTCAATATATATCAGCCTTTAGCTACCTCGTCATGTTGTTATAAAGATAAAATGGGGAGAGACAGCCATGTATACTGCCCTGAGCTGTTCTGGAGCAAAGATGGGATAATAATAAGGGTAATAATAATAAATTCTGTTTATCCATCTGCTACAGCATGTTGTTGTTTTGTTGGTTAAGATTTCTAAGGTTTAACTGACATTGAGTTCCTTACTAATGTTGTTATGTCATGGTGAGTGTGAACTGGATGACTGATCTTGGTGTATACTAAGCTGGGGAAAACGTAGTGTCATTAATTATAGAGCCTTAACTTACAAGTGCTTTTTCATCCTACTCAGCATTGACTGTGGCAATACACTCTTTGGACAAACCTTGAATCCTTTCAACCATAAGAAAACATCTGGAGGCTCCAGTGGCGGAGAAGCAGCTTTGGTTGGAGGAGGAGGCTCTGTTATTGGGATTGGGACTGATGTGGCTGCAAGTATTCGGGTGCCTTGTGGCTTTTGTGGGATCTGTGGGTTCAAACCAACTGGCTATAGGCTGAGGTAGGTTTAACAGATACAGAGTCCTTGAGATGAAACAATGGCTGGGATCCAAAGATTTGTTCTGCTGGTGTAATGGCACTTATGCTACTAGAGCAACACATCTATTAGTGGAAGAGGGAACAATTTTTGTTGATTCTTCCTTCCACTTTACCTCCATTTTCAGGGAGTGGGCTGATGCAGAATGGATGCTAAAAGGATCAATACTGGGGCCTGTTCTATTTAATTTGTTCATAAATGATCTGTAACTAGGGGTGACCAAGTCTACAGATGATAAATATTTAATTCAGAATGGGGAAAACCAAGGATGACTGTGAACTGCTTCAGGAGAATTTCTACAAATTGGGTGTGTAGGCAACAATGTGGCAACTGAAGCTCAATGATACTAAGTGTAAAGTGATGCACATTGGGACAAAAACATCTTGACTTCAAGTACAGGTGAATGGGTGTTGAACTTGCTGAGATTGAGAGGAAAAAAGGTCACGGAATCATAATGGATATAGTTCTATGAACCCAGTGTGCTACAGAGGTGACAAGGGCAAATTCTATGTTAGGGATTATTAGGAAAGAGATCCTATCTATAATAAAATTAAAAGCCCCTTCATCTTGGCAAAACCGAGCAACCTGATTGGTTGGGAGTGGATGGGACTGTGGTGCATCAACATTTGGCCCATCAAACTATCAGTCAAGTGTACTTGCATGCTATTGGTTGAGTCCACTCCTCTCTCCCACCTGACTGGCTGTTGCTAGCAAGCAAAGCTGATTCGGTCAGTAAAAGGCAACCAACGTTAGTTCTGGAAGTCACTGGCTCTCCCTACTCTCTCATTGGCTGAGCCACCTGTCACACTGATTTACAGAGGAGAGAAAGAAACCCTTCCCTTGATTGACTGAGGGAGGGAGGAGGGAAGCAGCCAGAGAAAGGCTTCTCTTTTTTGGCTGAGGACTCATCCCTATCCTCCTCTGGAAAGGGGGGGAAAGTGGCATCCTGTAGCACAGGGGGGGAAGAGGGACACAGAGAGAGATTGAAGTCCTGTGCTTTAAATCAGGGTTCTTGCTGTGGAAGCTGACTGGGTGATTTTGGACCAGCCACAAACTTCCAGCTTAACCTGCCTCACAGGGTTGTTGTTCAGATCAAAGGAGGGAGAGGAGAATGATGTAAGCTGCTTTGGTGCACCCCCTCAATGTAGAGAGATTATCCTTTTCCTATGTAGAGGCTTCAAGGAGGGGGAAGGTGATGGAAAGCTGAAGTCAGAGGGGCAGATAAAGGGAAGAAGATAGAGTTGCCAACTCCAGGTTAGAAAATTCCTGGAGAGTTAAGGGGTGGGGCCTGGAGACGGTGGGATTTGAGGAGGGGTGGGACTTCAGACAGGTACAATGCCATTTCCTCCTAGGGAACCACTGTTGCCAATCTCCAGCTGAAAGCTGAAAATCACTCAGAATTACAACTGTTCTCCAGATGGCAGAGATCAGTGCCACTTGAGGTAGGGGGGAAAGTGAATGCCTTCACTTGGATGGGTGAGAAGACAGCAAGAGTGGGGGGCACTCACCCAGAGCCTCTTTCTAGAGCCTGTTGTATTTTTCTCCACAACGGGCCTTATTTCTAGTATATATATATAAAAGCCCAAGCATATTGGCACTTTCTGGTTTTCGCACTGGTTGTGGTGTGCACTCCATCAACCATTGGCCTGTCAACTGCAACTCAAGTTCCATTGTGTTCCATTGGTTGAGTCCACTCCTCTCTCCCACCCACTGTTGTTGGCATTTGGAAGAGAAAGTAGGCAGAGGCAGTGGGGAGACAGCAAAAAGACAGGGAATGAAGGTGGTAATAAGACTAGGTGGTAAGTACTGGCCCTGCTGGGAGCATTTTCTCAGAGGCCATGGCAGCCTTCTCTTTCCTGTCACTCCCTCCCTCCTCCCTTCAGCCTTGCCCCAGAACAGACAATAATTGGGCCACTGGGGAAACTGCTATGTGACTATTGCTTGGCAATCAAGCTTGGTTCTGTCAGTAAAGGGAGAGGCCTCAGCTGAATATAATGCTATAGAGTCCACCCTCCAAAGCAGATATTTTCTCCAGGGGGAGAGAGATCTGTTGGCTGAAGTTCAGTTGTGATACCACAAGATCTTCAGGCTCCACCTGGAGGCTGGCTACCCTAAGCCTAGTTGCTTGCTGCTGTTCAACAGCAGGCCCCCTATGACAGCCAGTGTGGCATAGGATTTAGTGCTTTAGAGCAGGGTCTGTCAGACCCAGGTTCTTGCTGTGGAAGCTGACTGGGTGACTTTGGACCAGTCTACCTCATGGGATTGTGAGATCAAAAGGGGGAGAGGAAAATGATGTAAGCTGCTTTGGTCCTTACTGCAGAGAAAGATTCTCCTTTTCGTAGATAGAGCCTGACATGGGGGAGGAGATGGAAAGTTGAAATTCACAGAGGCAGATAAAATAGGCTGATGGTTGTCTGAGAAGAAGATAGGGTTGCCAACTTCAGGTTGGGGAATTCCTGGAGATCTGAGGGGTGGAACCTGGAGAGGGTGGGGTTTCAAAGGAGTGGGACTTCAGACAGGTACAATGCCATAGATTCCAAACCAACAATTTCCTTCTGGGGAACCATTGTTGCCAATCTCCGGGTGAGGGCTGGAGATCACTCAGAATTACAACTGCTATCCAGATGGCAGAGATCATCTTCCCTGGAGAAAATGGCTGCTTTGAAGGGTGAACTCTGTGTTGTTATACCCTGCTGAGGTCTCTTCCCTCATGCTTTGGTCCCCACTGTGGAGAAAAACTGTACTTTTCCTAGATAGAGGCTGCAGGGAGGAGAGAGGAGATGGAAAACTTAAGTCAGATGAATTCCCCTACAGAAAATGGCCACCTTGAGACATATACTCTATGGTATACCATAACACAACTATGCCAGGTCAGACACCCCAGATCACACCACAAGTTCATGCTGATGCTAAACACTGCAAGACTGAAAATGACAGAAAAAGTGGCAATAATGCACAGCATGCAAAAGGAATGCTGAGCTTCAGTGTCTTGTCTGACGGTCATCATGCCCCCCTGCACCCCCCCCCATAAATTATTCTTCCTTATCTTCATTCTGAGCCTCTTTCAGGGCTTTGATCTACCACAGACATGGGGACACACGCATGTGTGTGGGGAAGCCAGCATCTGTTTCAGCTTTGGGGTGCATGGGCAAGGGTAGGATGGGTGAATGTAGTGGAGTGGGGAGAGTAGTGGAGTGCCAAGGGTGCGAGGGTAGTTGAGAGGAAGGTGTGGTTGGGGGGTGGTTGGTAGTTGGAGGGAGGTGGGGGAAGGAAGACAGCAGGGGTAGGGAAGAGTGAATGTCTATACTTAGGTGGGTGAGAAGACAGGAGGGGTGGGAGGGGCACTCACCCAGAGCCTCTTTCTAGAGCCTATTGTATTTTTCCTCACAATGGGTCTTATTCCTAGTTGAAAATAAAACAGCAGATATTATAATACACCTGTATAAAAGGAAGTAAAAGGAAGTACTTCTTCACCCAAAAGGTGATTAACATGTGGAATTCACTGCCACAGGAGGTGGTGGCGGCCACAAGCATAGCCACCTTCAAGAGGGGTTTAGATAAAAATATGGAGCAGAGGTCCATCAGTGGCTATTAGCCACAGTGTGTATATGTGTTTGTGTTTGTGTGTGTGTATGTGTGTGTGTGTATATATATATATATATAAAAAATTTTGTCCACTGTGTGACACAGAGTGTTGAACTGGATGGGCCATTGGCCTGATCCAACATGGCTTCTCTTTTGTTCTTATGTTCTTTTGTCAGATCTGGCTCTCATAACAAATGAGTTCGACACCCCTGGTCTAAACTATAAAACACCAACAGGGTTGCATTAAGAGTTCGTTCCTCTTCTTTGTCTAAGCAAAATCGAGTCCTTTGAATGTAATCAATTAAATTCCTTTAATGCAGGGGTGTCAAACATGCAGTTCAGGGGCAGAATCAGGCCCCCGGAGGGCTCCTATCAGGACCCTGAGCAACTGGCTGTCATCTGCTTCCTTCTCCCTCTCTCTTGCTTCCTTCTGTATAACAGCTTGCTTTGGAAGGCTTGCTCAATTGCACAGGAGCTACAGAGCAAAATCTATATTTTCTCCATTGGCCGAGGCTCCTCCCCTGGGGAGGAAGGGGGGAGGAATAGCTTGCTTTGCCAGGCTCTCTCAATTGCACAGCAGAGCTACTGAGCCAAGCCTCTCTTCCTTCTATTGACTGAGGCTCCTTGCCCCCAGTCCTCTGGGGATGGAAGGAAAGAGCCAGAAATTCCTTTGCCCAGTTCCCTGGATCCCATGGGAGAAATATAAAGAAAGTATCTTTAAAACCAATGAGTGCTAAGGTTTTAAGCATGTTTTTAAGTTTTTTAAAATATATATATTTGTGTTTGTCTGTTTTCTTTATAAAATTTATATCTCTGCTATCTAATCTTAAATAGGTACACACATGGCCTGGCCCGGCATGGCCCAACCCAACAAGGTCTCATTTATGTTAGATCTGGCCCTCATAATAAATGAGTTTGATACCCCTGCTTTAATGAGACATTTTAGCTTGTACTCAGTTACAGTAAATGTTCCAAGAATCTGAGGACATGCAGGTCTTGCAGGAAACTTGGCATATGTGGAAGAAGCCTTGGCAGGGGTGCAAAGGAAAGGGAGGGAAGCCATATTAGCAGCATAACTCTTAACTTTTGGAGTAAAAAAGTGGTCTGTGCCACTGAAAGTATTAAACATGAAGAAAGTCCAGAGCCTCTTTTCACTTAAAGCTCAAATCTCTCTGCAAATTGTTGTTAGTTCTGGTCTAGATTCTAAGAAGGGAAGTGAAATTGTTTGAATCCACAGAGTATGCCAGCTGCATAGCTAAAATGTCCCGATCTGCTTCAGTGAAGAGTGTTTGTCCTATAGCTCCCTGATAGATGTATATTTACAGAAGATGGAGAGTTAATTAGGAATAATGAAATGTGCATATAGTATTTCTCTATCAAGGAAAAAAACCTGAACGTAATCTATAGAATTTCCAGTGGTTTTCCAATAACTTTCAGCTATTAGTAACATACTTTGACACATGTCACTTGCATTTCATGGGTTGGTCTCTTTGGCTCTCTCTGTCATTTGGCTTTTCACCATCATTAATTTACTTTTCTCGTTTGCTCTTGTGTAGCGTCAAAGGTACTACCAGTCCTATAGATGGAATGAACTCAGGTGAGCGAGTCTACCAATGATAAAGTATAAGCTAGATTTGAACCTGTTACTCAGTTCATGGGGAAACTTTTAAACAAGCCAAACCTTTTGATGGATAAAGCACTCTTCTGATAAGAATCAACATTTGGAAATCAGATAAGATACTCTGTTATCTCAAATGTCTTTTTATATCAGCTGGCTTCCTTAGGACTCTATGATATTTCTAATTTTTTAAAAACTGAGCATCAAGTCAATTTAAAAAAAAATACATTGAGTACTCTTACAGCTGGGAAAAGCAATGAAGGTGGTTCAAGAAGGTAACATGGTGAAAAATGAGGGCGGGGGAGGTCCCTTCAGAGTGATTGTTTCCACATTGAAAATGATTGTGTGAATCAATTCTCAAGGCTCTGGCACAGCAATAGAAAGCTTGATGATGGGAAGTCAATGGTCTCAGGTGATATCTTCAGTTCCACTCCTGTTGCAGCTGCTTCTTCCTTCACCATGGTCAGAGGCCTTCCTTTTTGTTACAGTTACCAATGTGACAGGCCCAGTGGCAAGAGACATGGACAGCCTGGTTCTGTGCATGAAGGCTCTCTTGTGTGATGAATTGTTTCGCCTGGATCCAGCTGTGCCTCCACTTCCCTTTAATGATGAGGTAAAGAAACTGGGTTCAGAAAGGAACAGGGCTGTGGGGGGAAAATCTTCATCATTACTTTTTACAGTCCCTTCATTTTGTCATAATGCTCTTGACAGCATATAGATGTGATATAAAAGCGGTTCTCCTCTCTCATACTTTTAGTGTTTTAGTTTATATGGATGGATTTCTCAGTCATCAGCTTTTGTGGTTTTATTACTGTTCAATTAATTTTATAGTTACTTATATAATTTTTATTTGTGGCTAAATTTAGTTTTTTTGTATTTTTAACTATTACTCTGTTAATGATTTAGTGTTGTGTTTACTGTTGATTTGATAGGTGTTCTTGACTGTTCTTAGTTTATTGATTTCTCTTTTTCTTGTATAGTACAATAAGAATTTTATGGTTATAAGGCCTTATATAAATAATGTGGATAAATTAGTATCTTTGGGAGGGGGGACAGATTGTATTTTTATGGAATTGTTGTGCATGTCATACAATCTAAGCAGTTGTCTTATCAAATGCTACTGCTGTAGGTATTCGATACTGTACTGCAGTTATGCAACATCCTCATGGCCCAAGTTGTTACCAGGAGGGCCAAGGGATGATCAGAAGGTCTGGAGGATGGAGCCAAAATTAAGGTCCAAAGCTAAATTTGTTTGAAAAGAGAACTCGCTCCATAAGGAAGTAGCAAAGAGTTCAGAAATTTGAAGCCAAATCTTATCTTCGTCAGAATCTAGGGTTCAACTGAACTAATACATCTGAATAAAAAAAGTCAGGGCAGGAATGCAGTGGCTTAAGGCTGGGTGAGCTAGGCAAGTCTACACACTCTTCAGAAGTCAGATCCTTCATCATCACTGATTACTTTTGCCAATACCAAATGGGTCATCAGCACCCCAATAAAAGTAGAATGCATGGCAGTGATTCAGTTAATCACTAAACCTCTCTTATATAGAAATATTATTTACATGCATGTGACAAGGAAATGTATGCCTCATTTCATTCAGCTTTCTGGACAATTGGCATTTTATCCTTGATTGAATGGCAGAGCTTTGAAAAGCTATACAAAAAGGAATTTTGCTTCTCACTGATCCATGACAATTTCTCTTTTTGCAGATTTACACCAGTTCCAGGCCCCTTAGGATTGGATACTATGATGGAGATGGTTATTTCCAGCCATCTCCCAGTATGAGACGGGCTGTTCAGGAAACCAGAAAACTGTTGCAGGAAGCTGGACATACAGTAAGCCCAGTGCCCATGGGGATGTTTTAAAATTATTACTTCCATGTATTTCTATTGCTTTAATATTGTGGCTTTCATAGCACATAAAACGTCAATAATGATACAAAACAATCAATACACACAAACAATCCAGTAGAGTTATCAGCTCTTGGTCCGTGTTGTCTGCCAGTTACACACACACACACACATACCGCTTTACCCATTTGGGATATAAAGAGAATGAA
Organism: Heteronotia binoei; assembly: GCF_032191835.1. Taxonomy (NCBI): domain Eukaryota; kingdom Metazoa; phylum Chordata; class Lepidosauria; order Squamata; family Gekkonidae; genus Heteronotia; species Heteronotia binoei. Next base: position 101,530,059 of record NC_083224.1, read on the forward strand.
AAGACTGCTGAAAATGTCCCCAGGACAATTCAGTTGTTGTACATAATAACGTATCTTACTATGAAGCTGAAGACTGAGAGGACAGACAAAAGGAAATACTTATTCAGCTAGCACATAGTTAAATTTTGCAACTCGCTGCCACAGGATGTGGTGATGCCCACCAATTTGGAAGGCTTTGAAAGTGGACTGGACAAATTCATGGAGGGTGGGGGCTATCCATAACTACTAGTCATGTTCGATACCTAATCCCTCCAGTACCAGAGACAGTTTGCCTCTTTACATCAGGCGATGGGGAGCATGGGCAGTAGGATGCTGTTACAGTTATCCTACTTGTGGGCTTCCTAGAGGCAGCTGGTCAGCCAATGTGTGAGCAGAATGCTGGACAGGATGGGCCTTTGGCCTGATCTAGCCTGACTCTTCATATGTTCTTTAGATTACTACTTTTCCAATACTCAACTTTTTGCAGCCACCAAATTCTGTTAAATCAAAGATATTTAAGAAGCAGTTTGCATCCTACAATATAGTGGGTTCTATACATTGATGAGGCACAGTTGTAGTGATAACAAGCTCCATTATTGAGTACAGCATGGTGGGTGGCTGCACTAGCGAGACTGGAGAACCAGCCAATTTCAGTTGGCTGAAATTGAATTGAATTGGGATCAGAGATTAGGCTCCATTGATGCCCATGTCAAGGGTGAAGAGCTTGGGGGTATTCCTGGATGCCTCTCTGACTATGGAGGCCCAAGTTACCACCATTGCTAGATTGGCCTTTTTCCATTTGAGGCAGGTCAGACAGTTAGTCCCATATCTCACTCCCTGTGACCTGGCCACAGTGACCCATGCAATGGTCACTTCCAGGCTAGATTATTGTAACTCTCTCTTCACAGGGCTGCCCTTGACCCTGCTCCGGAAACTTCAGCTGGTGCAGAATGCTGCTGCATGGATGTTGATGTTGTGGCCTGTAAAGTCACGGATCCATCCTGTGCTACATGAACTGCACTGGCTACGTATTGAGTTCTGGATCCAGTTCAAGGATACAGCCGGGGCCAGCATACCTTTGGGACCTCCTCTCCCTGTATGAGCTCCGTAGGTCTTTACAATCAGGGACCCAACACCTTTTGATGATACCCGGCCCCAGAGACATTCATCTGGCCTCGACGAGGGTCAGGCCCTTTTTGGCCCTGGTCCCTGCCTGGTGGAATGAGCTCCTCCTGGAGATCCAAGCCCTGTGGGATTTATTTCAATTCTGCAGGGCTTGTCAAACAGAGCTCTTTTGCCAGGCTTTCAGCTGAGGCAGTGGACATCACTTGTTATCAGCCTCCTCCTTTTATTCCATCCTTGTTATTCTGTAATTTTAGATTTTATATATTTTAATTGTTTTTAACTGTTGGGTTTTTAAATGATGTAACCCACCCTGAGCCTGTTTTATGGGAAGGGCAGGCTAAAAACTGAATTAAATAAATAAATAAATAAATAAATAATAGCCTAATGAGTTAGGAGGCTGCAAGGAGGAGGAAGGAAACTAAATCACCCTTCCTGCCTCTTCTGTCAGATCTTCTTCACTGCAGCCTACAGATCTGCATGGTTATTAGGTCCTGAAGGCATCATGACCTTGGGAATAAATTTTCCTGGGTTAGGAAAGAATTGCTGCAGGAAGGGAAAAATGGGGAAAATCTACAGTTCTTCCTTAATCCTTGCATTGGATCCAACCTGTTATGAAAATATCCTCTATCTAGCACAATTGGTTTCCCTCCCCCACATCTTCACTATAACAGGCAGAAATCTTATTTCAAAAGATCGCTGCTTTTAAATAAGCAGAATGAGGCCAACAGATTCAGGGAGTTCATCAGAGTATTTATTTTAGACCTCACATAGGCTTTCTTTAATTACATTCACTACAGGGGTACATCTGTGAGGGCAGAAGGATATCTGTGTATTGTGTCTTTTGTGTTGCCATTAAATACCCCTCTTGTTTTTTCACTCAGCTTATATCTTTCACTCCCCCACGGATTGATTTTCTGGTGGATGAGCTCTTCACCAAAGGCATTTCTGCAGATGGATGTTCCACATTGGTGGAAAAGTTGTAAGTACAGAATAACAACAACAAAAATCACAATTGTATAACAGAAAACAATGAGTGACCTTTATCCAGGCAAACAGTTTCTGTTGGTAGAAGGGGTGATAATTTCCACCAGTCTCTCCCACTGTTGATAGTTTGCCTCCTACACTCTTTCTGAGGGTCCACTGATCCTCAGGAACAAAATTTTGGGGAACTCAGCAAGCTGCAGCAGGAGGGGAAGGTAGAAAAACTCCAGTATAGTCTGATAATGCCTGCATACATATCCAGAATAACTTCTTTTTGTGTGTCTTATCCATTTAGTGTGACAGTCATCTATGAGTTTTGTAGTGTATCAGTAAACTACTTGCGCCCGCGCAGAGGCTACTGGCCGTCCCAGAAGCCTCCAGCGCGGGGTGCGGAATCACCCGCCAATCAACAGCTGCGGCGGGTAGTTCAACAGGTCAGGATTGGCCCGACCGACCTAGTAGGCTGCACCGGGAATTGTATATAAGCGGGGCCCGGCCCGCGTGCTCGCTCTCTTGCAACGTGCTCCTAATAAACCATGTTGCCCTACTCTCGTCTCCGCTTCGAGTACGTTACACTGGCGACGAAGGTGGGATCTTAGCCTCAGCGGCTACCACGGAGATCTAGGGCAACCACGAGGCCTGACCGCCGCCGCCATGGCCACACAGAACGGAACCACCGGCTACATCGAGACATTCGACCCCGCCAATCCCGAGGCCTGGGAGTCCTACGCGGAGCGGGTCGAGTTCTACCTAAGGGCCAACAAGGTCACCGACGCAGGCTCAAAGAGGGACGTTCTCCTGAGCATCTGCGGGCCAGCCACGTTCGAGATCGCCAAGGGTCTCTCGGCTCCCGCCCGCCTCACGGAGAAGTCCTATGGGGAGATCATCAGGCTCCTCACCGGCCATTTCTCGCCACAGCCTTCGCGGGTGGCCCGTCGGTTCCTGTTCCACAGAAGAGACCAGGCCGTGGGGGAATCGGCCGCCGACTACCTGGCGGCTCTCCGCAAGATCGCCGGGAACTGCAACTTCCCCCAGCTGGAAGACACCCTGGCCGACCGATTCACGTGGGGCCTCCGCGACGAGAGGCTCCAGCAGAAGCTCTTCGCCAAAGAAGAGCTCACCCTCCAGAGCGCCTTCAGCGAGGCGGTGGCGTTCGAGAGGACCTCCAGGACCTTCCCCAAGGCCCGGACAGAAGCCGCCCACCACGATGAGCTGGACCACGACTGCCCAGAGGAGGAAGAAGCCCACCAGCGGCGCCGCCCAGCCGGGCCACCCAGCAGAGCCGCCCAACGCCCCCGAGCGGCCGAACGACCCCCAGCGACGGAGAGGGTTCCGGCCACCAAGTGCGCCAGCTGCGGCGACCCCCACGACAGGCGGGACTGCCGATACCGGAACTGGGACTGCCGGAGCTGCGGAAAAACGGGCCACATTGCGAGGGCTTGCCGAGCCAAGCCCAACCGCCGGAGGCCGACCACGCATCACGAGTCGGCGGAGTTCCATTTCACGGACTCCACGTCCCTGCAGGTACTGAACTTGCCCCTCTCCACCCCCGATAAAATCAAAATGGCGGTCCTCATCGAGGGGAGCCCCTGCCAAATGGAAGTGGACTCTGGTTCCTCCATCTCCATTATAGCGGAGGAAACCCTGAGGAAGCTGTGCCCCCCCCAGCGGCTGCAAATAAGGCCGGCGAACTTCATACTCCGGGACTTTCAGAAGAATCCGGTGCAAATCGCGGGGTGGGCGAGGGTGCAAGTCGAGCGGGGGTCCTTCTACGGCCCGCTGGACATCCTGGTGGTAAAGCGCCAGCTTGCCACCCTGCTGGGACTGGCGTGGTTCAAACCCTTGGGGATCCGGGTGGATGGGGTGGGGCAAACCCTAACACCCAGGGGGTTCGAGGAGATATGCCAAGAGTTCCCTGACGTGTTCGATGGGTCTCTAGGGAGCTACAAAGGGCCGGCCATCTCCCTACCGCTAGACCCCACGGTCCGGCCGATTCGGCTCAAGGCGAGGAGGGTCCCGTTCGCTTTAAAGCCAAAAATAGAGGCCGAACTAGACCGCCTCACAGCCCAGGGAATCCTGGAGCCTGTGGACTATGCCACCTGGGAGACCCCCATCGTAACCCCCATCAAGCCAAACGGGGAGGTGCGGATCTGTGCAGACTATAAATGCACGATAAACAAGGCACTGCAGGATAACCCCTACCCAGTGCCGGTGGTAAGCCACGTTCTGGCTGCCCTAGCGGGGTCCAAGATCTTCGGGAAGCTGGACCTGGCACAGGCCTACCAACAGCTCCCGGTAGATGCTAAGACGGCGGAAGCCCAAACGATAGTGACACACAGGGGGGCCTTCAGGGTGAGGAGGCTCCAATTCGGGGTTAGTGTCGCTCCCGGGATCTTCCAGAGTATAATGGACGCTCTCCTGAAAGGGATCCCGGGAGTCCAGCCGTTTTTTGATGACGTGCTAGTCGCCGCCCCGGACCCCGAAGAATTCGGCAACCGCCTAAGAGAGGTACTCCGCCGGTTCCAGGCAGCGGGGCTCAAAGTCAAGAGGGAGAAATGCCTGTTGGGGGTCCCACGGGTGGAGTTCCTGGGGTTCGCCGTAGACGCAGCGGGAATCCACCCGACGGAAGAGAAGACCCGAGCCATTGTGAAAGCGCCAGCCCCCACCTGCAAAGCGGAGCTACAAAGCTTCTTGGGGGTGCTTAACTTTTACCATTCATTCCTCCCCCACAAGGCGGCCCTAGCAGAGCCCCTGCACCGCCTGCTGGACAAAAAAGCCCCTTGGGTTTGGGGCAAACGCCAAGCAGCCGCGTTCCAGGCAGTCAAGGATGTGTTGGTGTCTAATGCGGTGCTCCACCATTTTGACGAGGGCCTCCCCGTCATCCTGGCATGCGATGCGTCGCCATACGGGGTGGGAGCAGTCCTGGGGCACCAACTACCCGACGGGAGGGAGGTACCGGTCGCATACTACTCCCGCACACTGACACCAGCCGAGCGCAACTACGCGCAAATAGACAAGGAGGCTCTGGCAATCGTGGCGGGGGTCCGCAAGTTCCATGAATACCTGTATGGGCGGAGGTTCACCATAGCTACGGACCACAAGCCCCTCTTAGGTCTGCTGGCCCCCGACCGTCAAACCCCCCAAATACTGTCGCAACGCGTGTTGAGGTGGAACCAATTCCTCAACTCCTACACTTACACACTGGTACACAGGGCCGGCAAGGCTATGGGTCACGCGGACGCACTCAGCCGCTTGCCGCTTCCGGAAACGGGTCCAGACCCCGCCCCCGCACACCAGGTCATGCTAATGGAGAGCCTCCCGGAGCCGCCCCTACACGCAGCGGAGGTCACCAAGGCCACCCAGAAACACAAGACACTAGCACGGGTGCTCGACTGGGTGGTGAGGGGCTGGCCGGAGGGGAACATGGGGGAAGAATTCAAGCCGTATAAGACCAGGAGGGAGGAACTAGCAGCCCACAAGGGGTGCCTGTTATGGGGAAGTAGAGTGGTGATTCCGCCCCCGCTGCAAAAGCGAGTCCTAGAATCTTTACATGAGACCCACCCCGGCATAGTCCGAATGAAGGCCTTGGCCAGAAGCTACGTCTGGTGGCCGGGGATGGACGGGGAGATAGAGGGCTGGGTCCGACGGTGCCAAACGTGTCAAGAGTCGCGGCCCGAGCCTCCCAGCGCCCCCGCCACTAGGTGGGAGTCAACCCGGAAACCATGGTCGAGGCTCCACCTCGATTTCGCGGGGCCATTCCAGGGGCAGATCTTCATGATAATAGTGGATGCCTACACCAAGTGGTTGGAGGTCATCCCCGTAGGGTCCACCTCATCCGCCGCCGCAATCTGAGCGCTGCGCAGGGTCTTATGCACACACGGGATCCCGGACACCATAGTCTCAGACAACGGGACCGCGTTCACGTCTGCAGACTTCCAGGCGTTCCTCCATAGATACCTGATTAGGCACATAAGATCTGCCCCCTTCCACCCAGCCACCAACGGCCAGGCGGAGCGGATGGTCCGCACCACGAAAGAAGCCCTGGGCCGAATTGTACAGGGAGACTGGGACCACCGATTAGCGGCATTCCTTTTCGACAATAGGGTCACCCCCAACCCAGTCACAGGGGTGAGCCCGGCAGAGCTCCTAATGGGACGCAAGCTGACAACCCGACTGGACAGGCTACACCCCGACCGGGCGTCAGACACCCGCGGGAGCCCCGAGGTTCGGGACGCAGTCAGGGGGTTCTTTGCAGGCGACCCAGTCTACGCCCGGAACTACGCAAGGGGGCCTGAGTGGGTGGCGGGCCGAGTGCTACGAGTGACGGGGTCCCGCCACTATGACATATCCACCAAGGGGGGGCCAGGTATTACGGCGGCACATAGACCAGTTGCGCCGCCGCACGCTACCGGAGGAGCCGGCGGACACGGAAGAGGCGTGGTCCGGGGAGGGACCAACCGAGAGCCGACCTGAGGACGAGGCCCCAACGCCCCTCACGCCGACGCAAGGAACACCAGAACGGTCCGAGCCCGAAAGACCCGCTGAGCCGGCCCCGCCGCCTCCGGCCACACCACGGGCCGCCGAAGCACCAACCGCGGAAGCAGCGCCTCCCCCACCAGACCTCCCTAGACGGTCCACCCGGGAGCGCCGACCTCCCGCGTATCTCAAGGACTATGTTCCTTAACTAGGGGGGGGGAGGGGTGTAGTGTATCAGTAAACTACTTGCGCCCGCGCAGAGGCTACTGGCCGTCCCAGAAGCCTCCAGCGCGGGGCGCGGAATCACCCGCCAATCAACAGCTGCGGCGGGTAGTTCAACAGGTCAGGATTGGCCCGACCGACCTAGTAGGCTGCACCGGGAATTGTATATAAGCGGGGCCCGGCCCGCGTGCTCGCTCTCTTGCAACGTGCTCCTAATAAACCATGTTGCCCTACTCTCGTCTCCGCTTCGAGTACGTTACAAGTTTTACCCCTACTCTTCAGTTAGGGAAGAGAACATTGCTCATTTCTCTGGTGGTAATTCACAGTCATCTAATATTTGTTTGTCAGTTTTGAACAGTGATCAGGAAACATCTCTTTCAACTGTTCACCTATGTATAAAAACCAAGCAAGAAGAAACCTGGTACAAAATCCTGCCCAGATTGTCTGTGAGAGAGACTGGACTTCGGCAGGGTTCCTCTCCCCCACCATTTCTCATGATCTGTACTCTCATGCTGTTCCCAATCCCAGTGAGGAGGGGGGATCAAATGAAATCACCCCGCCCCACCATGCAAATAGAACAAAGCTGATGGAATTTTAGCACATGAGTTATTTTACCCAGTCCCCTTCTTTATTTCACTCCTCTCATGCCACTGGAAGCTTTCTCCAGGAGAGTCCTGTGACATTTGGCATTGGCTTTTCAGGGGTCACTGGGGGTTACTGGGGATAGGGAATGATCTTCCTCTGTGATGGCAGGGTCCAGTCCAATAATGCTTTCTTCTATAGAAGCATAATGAGAGGATTAGGTTGCAAGATACTTGTCGGGTCCAGTATGAGCCAGCTAGTGGGTCTAAAGCTGACTGCATTTAAAATTGAACAGCTTTTTAAACTGGTTCACTGCACCAGACCCCATTCCACCCAGATCGGCTGATGTCAATGTTGGTAATCTTAAATGGCATAAATCCTGCAAGATTATTTTGTTCTGTATCTTCTAATTAGGCTCTCCATGATGTATAGCCCTAACAAGGCAACAAATAAAACATTTATTTGTATCCTCCGAGTCTGCTTGAAGCAACTAGCAAGGGTAACAGCAAGAGTAACTAGCAATTCAATAGAGCAAAAGTGTTCATTAGATCTTGTAATCAGTCAATTTGTTTGCTCTTAGAGAGGCAGGAAACTATCCTTTATAATAAAAGCCTAAAAGTCCTCTGGTGAAGCCAAATCCAGTGCCCTCATTTGCTAAGCCTGCACTCCATGAGTCACTGGTCCATCACGTATCCATCAACCCCTCTGGCGTCACATTGGCTCACTGTCCTGCCCCTGCCCTATGCCCTCCCCCACCCACCACTAGCCCTGTCAGGCAAGAACACCATCAGATGGCCACTGACCTCTGACACAGACAGTTCTCTGCTGGGAGCTTACTGATTACAACTGCTTTTCCTCAGACCCCTGTCTCTTCCTTCTAATTTTTCTTTCTCTCACTCCTTTCTCCCCCTCTTTTTCTACCTCCCCCTTCTGTTCTTTCTCTCATTCTTTCTCTGTTTCTCTATCTGTCTGTTTACCTTCCTCCCTTTAATCCACACAAACAGTAACAGTTAACATCTCTTCAACTGAGAAGGAATGTTTGTTCACAGCAGGGAGGGGCCACTTTAGAGGGAGCGAAAGGGAGGCTTGCAATGGCTTTCCTCACAGTGTCAGCCATTTCCTCCCAGGGAACCACTGTTGCCAACCTCCAGGTGCTTGGCTCCCCCCCCCTCCCGAAGAGAGACTCCAGGTCACCTCCAGGTCACCTCCCCTTGAGGTATGTGTGTGTGGGGGAATTAATGCTTTCTCTTGGGTGGGTGGGAAGACAGCAAGGCATTCCAGAAACCATTGCCTGATCACAGCTCAGTCAGAATCTTTCGCCTCCCACTGGCTGACTCCCCTGCCCCTGCCTACTCAGGCTCAAGAATGTTGAACAAACTGCCAAAAGCAGTCTTACCTTAGAGAGAGAGATACATCTCCCACTCTTCTCTGTTTCCTCTCCGTCAACTGGTCTCAGAAAGGACTGCTGGTGTACTGCAGCCTCACAAAAAGTGTCATGGCTGTCACTGGCAACAAACCTCTTCCATCCTATCAACTGTCCACACAGACGGCCTGCCAACACAGGCAGCCTCCAAAGGCCACCAAAATAAGCCAGGAAGTTTAATTCCTTTCTTTTCTGACTCTTTCCTCACTCCCTGTCTCCATCCTCCCCTCCCCTCAATGTTTGGCTAGAGAAGGAGATAGTGTTGCCAACTCCAGGATGGGAAATTCCTAGAGATTTGAAGACTGGAGAGGCTGGAGAGGATTGGGTGTGAGGAAGGGTGGGGCCTCAGACAAGGCCACCCTCCAAACCAGCCATTTCCTCAGGAACCATTGTTGCCAATCTCCAGGTGAGGGCTGGAGATAATTCAGAATGGCAGTGATCAGCTCCCTGTAAAGTGGGGGGGGGAAGTGAATGCCTTCACTTGGGTGGGTGGGAACACAGCAAGACTGGGGGGCACTCACCCAGAGGCCTTTAGTGATACCTTTACAGGTTGGTGGGAAATTCTTGGAGATTTTGTGGTGGACTTTGAGGAGAGCATACAAGTTAGAGCTTCAGTGTGTGGTCTGCCAGACCCAGATTCTTGCTGTGGAAGCTGACTGGGTGATTTTGGACCAGTCACAGAATTCCATCCTAACCTGCCTCACAGAGTTGTTGTTCAGAACAGAGGGAGGGGAGAGGAGAATGATGTAAGCTGACTTGGTTCCCCCCCTCCACTGTGGTCCTGGGGAACCATTGTTGCCAATCTCCAGGTAATGCAAACCAAGAGGGACAAACACAGTGAGATTAGGAACAGGAGAGAACTGTGTTAAGAACATAAGAGAAGCCATGTTGGATCAGGCCAATGGCCCATCCAGTCCAACACTCTGTATCACACAGTGGCCAAAAAAATTATATATACACACACACACACATAGCCACTGATGGACCTCTGCTCCTTATTTTTATCTAACCCCCTCTTGAAGCTGGCTATGCTTGTAGCCGCCAACACCTCCAGTGGCAGTGAATTCCACATGTTAATCAGCCTTTGGGTGAAGAAGTACCTCCTTTTATCCGTTCTAACCCGACTGCTCAGCAGTTTCATTGAATGCCCACGAGTTCTTGTATTGTGAGAAAGGGAGGAAAGTATTTCTTTCTCTAACTTCTCCATCCCATGCATAATCTTGTAAACCTCTATCATGTTAAAACAATTATTGGTAACATATGGTAATAAATCTATATCTTACAACTTTAAAAAATTTATCTACCCCATATATTACTTTCCACCCACCCCTCCCCCCGTTACTTGACTCCCGCCAGTGTTATTTACTTAAAAAAACAAATATTAAAGGTACCCTTAACTATTAAAACAAAAAATTATATTCTTCTTTTTAAAACTTAATCATTATCAAAAATTGTCCAGTGTCCTTTTATTTTCCACTCTTTTTCTACATATCTTCTAAACTTTTTTCACTCCGTCTTAAAAGCTTCTAAATCATAGTCTCTTAATATTTTTGTTAATTTGTCCATTTCACTCCATGTCATAACTTTTATAATCCAATCCCATTTCTCTGGTATTTTTTCTTACTTCCACAACTGCGCATACAATGTCCTAGCAGCTGAAAGCAAGTACCAGATTAAAGTTCTATCTTCTTTTGGAATTTTTTTCCATTTGTAATCCCAATAAGAAAGTCTCTGCAACTTTCATTACTTCATATCCCAATATCTTAGAAATTTCTTGTTGAATCATTTGCCAATACTGTTTTGCTCTTTCACAACTCCACCACATGTGGTAGAAAGAACCTTCATGCTTTTTACATTTCCAACATCTGTCTGGCATCTTGTTATTCATCTTTGCTAATTTTTTAGGAGTCATATACCATCTATACATCATCTTAAAACAATTTTCTTTAATATTTTGACATGTTGAGAGTTTCATAGAGTTCTTCCACAGATATTCCCAAGATTCCATCTTTATTTCTTTATTTACATTAATTGCCCATTTGATCATTTGAGATTTCACTACTTCATCTTCTGTAGACCATTGTAGAAGTAATTTATATACTTTTGAAATTAATTTATCATTGTCTCCAAGCAGAACTTTTTCCATTTCTGTTTGCTCTTTCCTTATTCTTTCAGTTTTAATATCATTCTCCACCAAGCTCTTTATTTGTTGCATTGGAAACCAATCATATTTATGATTCAACTCTTCAGCAGTTTTCAGTTCTATTTTGCCACTTTGTATTTTTAATAATTGGTTATATGGCAGCCACTTTTCTTCACCTATCTCAGCCGTTATTTTTATTACTTCAGCTGGCACTATCCATAACGGTCTTCTCTCATCTCCATATTTCTTGTATTTCATCCATGTATTTAATAAATTACTTCTTATATAATGGTGAGAGAAAAAACCGTCCATCTTCTTTTTTCCATAATACAAATATGCGTGCCAGCCAAATTTATTTCCGTGACCTTCCAGCACTAAAAGTTTTTTAACAGCGTTATCCGTTCTTTCATCCACACTAAACAAACTGCTTCATGATATAATTTTAAATCTGGTAATTGAAATCCGCCTCTCTCTTTTGCATCTGTCAAGATTTTCATTTTAATCCTTGATTTCTTCCTAGCCCACACAAATTCTGAAATTTTCCTTCGCCATTTATCAAATTGTTTGCCATCCTTCACAATAGGAATAGTTTGAAACAAATACATTATTCTTGGTAAGATATTCATTTTAATTGCAGCTATTCTACCCAGCAATGATAAATTAAGTTTGTTCAATCTTAGCATATCTTCATCCATTTTACACCATAACTTCTCATAATTATTTTTAAACAGATCAATATTTTTCATTGTTATCTCCACCCCTTGGTACTTTACCTTAGAAGTGACTTCACAGCCCGTTAGTCTCTGTAATTCTTGTTGCTTGTTCATCTGCTTATTTTTACATAGAATTTTTGATTTTTTCTCTATTTATACAAAGTCCTGCCAACTCCCCATATTCTTGTATTTTAGCTAACAGCAAAGGTGTAACTTGTATGGGGTTTTCATTTATAAACATTATATCATCAGCAAAAGCTCTGTATTTGTAAGTAAATCCTTTTATGCTTAAACCTTCTATCTCTTTTTCTTCTTGGATCTGCATCAGTAATATTTCAAGAGTCAGTATAAACAACAGTGGTGAAAGTGGACAGCCTTGTCTAGTACCTTTGCTAATTTTCATACCTTCTGTAAGATCTGCATTTATACACAACCTTGCACTTTGTTCAGAATATATTGCTTTTATCATTCTTATAAAACTTTCTCCCAGCTCCATTTTTTCCATTACTGCAAACATAAAGTCCCAACTTAAATTGTCAAATGCTTTCTTTGCATCTGCAAAGAATAATGATACTTCTTTTTCTGGATGTCTTTCATAATATTCTACAATATTTACAACAGTTCTAATATTGTCTCTTATTTATCTTTTGGGAAGAAACCCTGCTTGATCTTCCTTTATAAATCCACTCTGGTTCTGGGACTTCCGGGGGAGGAAAATGTTGAGCTGAGCTGCCTCTCATAAGGGGAGCAGGCTAGAACTTCTGTTCGGGGTAGTGGAAGGCAAATTAATGCCTACTGCCTACTTTTCTCAGTTAGAGATTAGTCCAAGATATGCACAGGAAACTTTGATGAGATTTACCTCGGCTAAAAGGGAGTCCCGGGGGGGGGGGAGGCTTCTTTGAGGCTTTGAGGGGTCTCAGGGAAGAGTTACATATTCATCATCTGCAGAAGTTCTCAGAGTCATTTATTTGACATAAGCTTGACAGGATCCTAACCTTCTTGGACATTGCTAAACATCTAAAGCTTTGCAAGACCAGTGGAAACTTGGATAATTGGAAGAAAAGGTACAGAAAACTATTTTTCATTCTGGAGCTATTTATAGTTTAAAGAGACAAATTTAAAAGGTGGGAATGGAAAATTTAGAGAGCCTGGAAGAAGAGGGAAGGAAGAGGTGAAATTTGGACTTTATAAATATAAAGGACAGTGTTAAAAACTGCTAAAAAGTGGAAAAGAATTTATTCTTTTGTCTACTTGCGCTTTTGGAAGAAAAAGCACCATCGTCATATTGGAACAGAACTGCAGCACATCTGAGCAAGACAGGAAATACGTCAAGTATAGTGAGATCTCCTTACCAGTGTGCATGAGACTTCGTGGCAACAAAAGCAGGAAGTAGTGGAAAGAAAACCTACTCTAGGAATATATACCATTGAGAAACATTGGCTGCCATTGCTGGGAGGCCAAAATAAAAACAATGTTTTAAAAGAATTCAGGACATTAAAAATTGTTGGAATCAATTGAAAAGAGGGTAAGAAGATAAATACTATTGGTCATATTATTTGTGTGGTCCTCAGAAATTTTTAAAAGGGGAAAAAAATTGCAAGGAGCAGTAAAAAGTTGCGACCGCCATTTTGGAAGATTTAAAAACTTTAAAAAGAAATATCTTGATTTTGGGAGTTCCGAGGATGGCAAAATTGGGCTTGTTATAAAGGGCAAGTCCAACTCTTTTGAACCTGATAGTTGAATTGAAAATTGGTGAGGTCCAAAAAATTGTGTTTTTTTGAAGGGTTTAAAAGTTTTAAAAACTAATATCTCGGTCTGGGAAGCTCTGAGGACAGTGAAATTAGACTTATTATAAAAAGCAAGTTCTAATCTTTTGAATCTGACAGTCAAATTCAAAATCTGTGAGATTAAAATTTTTGGTGTTTTTAAATGTCTGAACACATGCAGCCCCGAACAAGGACTACTTCATTGGAGAAAATGCAAGACCAATTAGAGGCGATGAAGACCAGAATGATGAGAAGGGTGAGAGAGATCACAGATGAATCGAAAAAAGAAATTATTGCAGAGATTAAAAAAGATATGGAAGATCTCAGAAAGGAAACTGATGAAACATCTAAGAAAGTGCAGGAGGTAGAAGGCAAAATGAAAGTATATGATTCCACCTTGCTGAAAATGCAAGAAAAAGTCACAATCCATGACTGCAAATTGATGGAGATGCAGATACATCTGAGAGGAGTACCTGAAATGGAGGATGGTGATTTAAAAGGCTATATAATAAAAATAATTGCAGAATTTTTAGATGAAGACCCTGAAGAGACTAAAAACATGTATGATTATACGTATAGAGTGAATTCACTTTTTGCAAAAAAAAAAAAAAAAAAAACCAAGAGATGTTGTCATAAGATATATGACAAAGGAAATGGTGGGAAGGATCATGAATAAAAACTGAAAAGGCATTGATAGTGGGAGGCAGCAAAGTGAGAATAATGAAGGAGCTGCCAAGGCAAGTGATAAATGATAGGAGAACATATAAAAAGCTGACAGAAAAATTGAGAGACAATGGCATGAGGTTTAGGTGGATAATACCTGAAGGTTTGAGCTTTAAACTCCAGGGACGAGAATCACAATTACAAATGCCCAAAAGCTGCATAGATATTTTGAAAAAATAAAGAATTTGCACCATGATGGATTACAAATTATTGTCTTGGAACGTTAATGGACTAAATTCACCACAAAAAAGAAGGGCAACATTTCATTGGATTAAGAAACAAAACTGTAATATAATTTGTTTGAAAGAAGTGCATATTAAACAAAAGGATTATAAATTTTTATGGAACAAACAATTGGGAGTAGAATTTTTTTCATTAGCTGAACAGAAGAAAAGGGGAGTGGTTTTGTATATTAAACAAGAATTGGAGCCAAAATTAGTGTTTAAAGATAAAGATGGAAGATTTGTAGCAGTAGAGACAATATTAAATGGGAAAAAAATGTTATTGGGATTGTATGTGCCTAATGGTGCAAAGGATGCTTTTTAAAAAGACATTACACAAAAGCTTGATGAACTGACCTATGACCAAGTATTGTTAATGGGAGATTTTAATGGAACAGTTAAGAACTCATTGGATAGATCTGGAGGGAAAAAAAATAACTGTAAAGAAGAGAAATTGCCAAAGTCTTTTTTTTAAAATTGGTTAAACAAGAAAATTTTGAAGATATTTGGAGGAAATTCAACCCTGAAGTGCGGGACTATACTTTTTTTTCAGCAAGACACAAAAATTTTTCTAGAATTGACATGCTGTGGGGAACCAAAGATTTAGGTCTTATAACAAGGAAGATAGAGATTTGACCTAAAATTGGGGCTGATCATAACCCAATAATGTGGATTACAAAATTGTCCAAGAAATTGAGAAGATGGAGATTGAATGAAGATTTTAGCCTCCGATTTTAGCCAAAATTGTCCAAGAAATTGAGAAGATGGAGATTGAATGAAGATTTGCTACAGAATAAAGAAAAAGTGACATACCTAGAAAATGAAACTAAAGCTTTTTTCCAAGTGAATGATAAAGAGGATATTGATTTTCAGATGGTCTGGGATACTTATAAAGCATTAATGAGAGGAGTGTTGATTACTTTAAATAATAAAGATAAGAGAATGAAAGAAAAACAGTTGTTGGACATTCAAAATGAAATAAAGAAAAAGGAAGGAGTTGAGAAAAAGACCAGGGAAAAAGAAAATTTTTAGGGAAATTACAGTATTACAAACTCAATTAAGACATTTGTTAAATAAAGAAGTGGAATGGAGTTTGAAAAGACTTCAGCAGAAATCCTTTGAAGGAGCAAATAAACCGGGAAAGTATTTGGCTTGGCAATTGAAGAAAAAGAGAAAAAATAGAATTATTAATAGAATTGTGGAAGATGGAAGAGAAGTGGTTACTCAAGAGGGGATAAAAAGAGAATTTTTTAAGTACTATGCCAAATTGTTTAAAGGCGTTAAAATAAAGAAAGAGAAGATGGATGAGTATTTACAAAAGATAAAAATAGAGCCCTTAACTGAAAATATGCAAAAAGTTTTGAATGATCCAATTGAAAAAATAGAAATTGAAGCAGCAATTAACGCAATGAAAAATGGAAAAGCTCCTGGGCCAGATGGATATACAGCTAAATATTTTAAAACCTTTAAAGATGAATTAATACCAAAATTGCAGAAGCTGATGAATATGATAAGAATAAAAGGGGAATGTACCAAACACATGGAAAGAAGCTGTCATTTCGTTGATACCCAAGGAAGATAGAGATGTCACAAATGTAAAAAATTATAGACCAATTTTGCTATTAAATAATGACTATAAATATTTACAAGAATCTTGGCAGAACGGCTTAAACAACATTTGATAAACTTTGTAAACCTCTATCATGTCACCCTGCAGTCGACGTTTCTCCAAGCTAAACAGCCTCAAGCGTTTTAACCTTTCTTCATAGGGAAAGTGTTCCAAGCCTTTAATCATTCTAGTTGCCCTTTTCTGCACTTTTTCCAATGCTATAATATCCTTTTTGAGGTGCGGTGACCAGAATTGCACACAGTATTCCAAATGAGACCACACCATCGATTTATACAGGGGCATTATGATACTGGCTGATTTGTTTTCAATTCCCTTCCTAATAATTCCCAGCATGGCGTTGGCCTTTTTTATTGCAATCGGACTCTGTCTTGACATTTTCAGTGGGTTATCTAGCATGACCCCAAGATCTCTCTCTTGATCAGTCTCTGCCAGTTCACACCCCATCAATTTGTATTTGTAGCTGGGATTCTTGGCCCCAATGTGTATTACTTTGCACTTGGCCACATTGAACATCATCTGCCACATTGACGCCCACTCACCCAGTCTCTACAAATCCCTTTAGAGTTTCTCATATTCCTCTCTGGTTCTTACCACCCTGAACAATTTAGTGTCATCTGCAAACTTGGCCACTTCACTGCCTACTCTCAACTCCAAATCATTTATGAACAAGTTAAAGAGCATGGGATACAGTACTGAGACGTGAGGCACTCCACTGCTTACCGTCCTCCACTGCGATGACTGCCTATTTATACTCACTCTCTGCTTCCTATTAATTAGCCAGTTTTTGATCCACAAGAGGACCTGTCCTTTTACTCCATGACTCTCGAGCTTACTAAGGAGCCTTTGATGAGGAGCTTTATCAAAAGCTTTCTGGAAGTCAAGTTAAACAATATATATCGGGCCTGCTTTGTCCACATGTTTGTTCACCCCCTCAAAGAAATGTAACAGGTTAGTGAGGCGAGAACTTCCTTTATAGAACCCATGCTGAGACTTACTCAATAACTCGTGTTCATCAATGTGCCTACTCATTCTGTCCTTGATAATGGTTTCTACCAACTTTCCCGATATTGAAGTCAGACTGACTGGCCTGTAGTTACCCAGATCTCCTCTGGAACCCTTTTTAAAGATGGGGGTGACATTTGCTACCTTCCAGTCCTCAGGAACGGAGGCAGATTTCAATGAAAGATTACAGATTTTTGTCAAAAGATCCACAAGTTCAACTTTGAGTTCTTTCAGAACTCTTGGATGTATGCCATCCGGACCTGGTGACTTATTAGTTTTTAATTCGTCTTATCAGTTGTAGGACCTCCTCTCTTGTCACCTCAATCTGACTCAGGCCTTTCAATATAAGTGGTTCTGGAGCAGGCAAAAACTTCTCATCTTCCACAGTGAAGATAGAGGCAAAAAATGCATTCAGCTTCTCAGCCATTTCCCTATCCTCCTTCAGTAAACCTTTGACCCCTTGGTCATCTAAGGGTCCCACTGCCTCCCTGGCTGGTTTCCTGCTTCTAATATATTTGAAGAAATTTTTATTGTTGGTCTTTATGTTTTTTGCAATATGCTCCCCATAGTCCCTTTTTGCCTGCCTGATCACAGTCTTGCATTTGATTAGCCACTGCCTGTGTTCCCTTTTATTAATTTCACTTGGACTAGCTTTCCACCGCTTAAAGGAGTCCTTCTTACCTTTTACAGCTTCCATTACTTTGTTAACCATGCAGGCCTTCTCTTATACCTGTTTGTGCCTTTCCTAACTTGTATATATTTTATCTGAGCTTCTAGGAGTGTTGACTGTATTTACCTTTCCTTTCAGTTTCCTTTTCACATGCCTCCTCATCTCAGAGAATTTACCCCTTTTAAAGTTAAACTTGGTTGTGCCAGTCTTTTGGAGCAACTATTTATACAAATGGTGAAATCAATAACGTTATGGTCACTGCTCCCAAGCGGTGCGATCACTTTTACATCTCTCACCAAATCTTGGGCATTACTTAGGACCAAATCCAGGATTGTCCCACCCCTGGTAGGTTCAGAGACCATCTGCTCCATAGCACAGTCATTGAGAGCATCTAGAAATTCAATCTCTTTCTCTCGACCTGAACACATATTGACCCAATCAATCTGCGGGTAGTTAAAATCACCTATGACGACACAGTTTTTACGTCTAGCCACCATCTTTAAGCCTTCCATCATATTATAGTCGTCCTCTATCTTTTGATTTGGTGGGCGATAACAAACTCCCATAGTTAAATTTCCTTTTGGGCCCTCTATTTCAACCCAAAGCATTTCTATAAGGGCGTCTAATTCTCTGACCTCCATCTTACTGGACCGTATGCCCTCTCTGACATACCGAGCAACCCCACCTCCAACCCTTCCCTCCCTATCCTTCCGGTATAACTTATATCCAGGAATCACTGTGTCCCACTGATTCTCCTCATTCCACCAAGTTTCTGAAATTCCCACAATGTCTGTGTTTTCTCCCAACACTAAACATTCCAACTCACCAATTTTACTTTGAAGACTTCTAGCATTTGTGTACAAAAATCTATAATTTCCCAGGCAAGCTGGCCCGCCACCTTCCTCCTGCCGCCTGGAGACTGGCAGGCAGTCCATTCTGTTTGTCACCATCTCAGTGGACAACTCTGATCCATTACCCGGTAGAAAAGTATCTGCTAACCCTTCATCTCTTTGAGATGAGTCTTCCTGAACCAGAGACATTTCATCTCCTGTCGGCTTTCCCCCAAGATTTAGTTTACAAACTGCTCTGCCACCTTTTTGATTTTTAGTGCCAGCAGCCTGTTTCCATCCGGGGACAAGTGGAGACCATCTTTTTTGTACAGCTTTCGCTTGTTCCAGAAAGCATCCCAGTGCCTAACAAACTTAAACCCTTCCTCCTTATACCATTGTCCCATCCACACATTGAGACTTCTAATTTGTGCCTGTCTCTCCAGCCCTGCATGTGGAACAGGTAGCACTTCTGAGAAGACTACCTTGGAGGTCCTGGCCTTAAGTCTCCTGCCTAGCTGCCTAAATTTTTCCTCCAGGACCTCACGACTGCATTTCCTCACATCATTGGTGCCAACATGCCCCACGACCACCGGCTCCTCCCCAGCACTATCAGCCTATCTACTACAAGCGTAACGTTCGCTACCTTCACACCAGACAGGCAAGTCACCAGACAGGCAAGTCACCATACAGTCAGTATGTGGTTTTGCCACCCAGCTGTCTACTTGCCTAAGGATTGAATCACCAACTACCAAGATCCCCCCCTCTCTCCCTGCCCAGGGATGGTTCCTTGGCGTGAAAGGATTCCCGCTCACCAACCAAAGAAGAGGTCCCTTCTGAGCGTTCATTCCCCTTATCCTCAGCCTGGTGTCCTGTTCCCTCTCAACCCTCATGCTCCCTGGCAGCAACGGGGCTGCCACGTTTAGAGTGGGGCTCATCTAACACGTCCCCAAGAGTCTTCTGTGAGTGCCTTACTGACTGTCTCTGCTTCTCCAGATCAGTCACCTCAGCCTCAAGGGTACGAACTCATTCCCTGAGGACCAGGAGCTCCTTGCATCGAGCACACACCCAAGACTTCTGTCCTTTGGGCAGATAGTCATACATGTGACACTCAATGCAAAACACTGGAAAGCCCCCACTCCCCTGCTGGAATTCTACCTTCATGATAGCTTTTTAAAAATATGCAGTCCCCTTTTAAACCCTGTTTGTTTATGTGGCTCCCCGCCTGGAGAGTCTACTTACCTTATTGGGAACACAAGGAATCTGGGTTCCTGGTCCTTACACAGCCCGCAGGCTAAGAGCCACAGGCCAAGAACCCTTTAGCTCTTGCCCTTCAGCTCACGCCAAAGGCTCGCACCTCTGGCAAGGCACAGCTTAATCATGCAAAGAGGGTGGGGAACACAGCCACTCTAATCAATCATCAACAATCACCTTCAATCACCTTCACTTTCAGCGGTGTTCTACTAAAGAATAAATTAGTTATTCTCCAAAGGGCATTAGCGGTTCTCTAACACTGTGCTAAGCACTGAAGATAATGAGATATCCTGCATTTATAGCATCTAGTTTTTAGAAGTATATTCTGCAAAGGGTTTCAGCATTGTTCAGAAACAACTTTACATAACTAATTTATTCTTTAGTAGAACATGGTTCTCTCCTGTTCCTAATCTCCAGGTGATGGCTGGAGACCACTCAGAATTATAACTGCTCTCCAGATGGCATCTGAGGGAGAGGTGTTTCCTCTTGGAAAACCACTGTTGCCAATCTCCAGGTGACAGCTGGAGAGCACTCAGAATTACAGCTGCTCCCCAGATGGCAGAGATCCACTCTTCTTGAGGTTGGGTGGGGGGTGAGGGGGTGAATGCCTTCACTTGGGTGGGAAGACAGCAAGGAAGGGTGGGGCACTCGCCTGGAGCCTCCTTCTAGAGTTCATTGTATTTTTCTTCACAACCGGCCTTACTCCTAATTACTAATAAACCTCTAGAATTTAGCTTACATCTAGCAATGTAAGGCTAACAGTGCTAGTTCTTGTTATGAATAGTCTCCTTTAATGTAAATTAAGAGCCCTGTGGCGCAGAGTGTTAAAGCTGCAGTACTGCAGTCCTAACCTCTACTCACGACCTGAGTTCGATCCCTGGTGGAAGCTGGGTTTTCAGGTAGCCGGCTCAGGTTGACTCAGCCTTCCACCCTTCTGAGGTCGGTCAAATGTGTACCCAGCTTGTTGGGGGAAAAGTGTAGATGACTGGGGAAGGCAATGGCAAACCACCCCGTAAAAAGTCTGCGGTGAAAATGTTGTGAAAGCAACATCACCCCAGAGTCGGAAATGACTGGTGCTTGCACAGGGGACCTTTCCTTTCCTTTTCCTTAATGTAAATTATTGTCCTTTCTGTGCTATGTTAACCTTTCAGATGTATTTACAGTATAAGGCCCCTTTCATTCAGGTGAATCCCCTTTGGCTTCTGAAGGCCAATCCCCACCACACTGCCCTCCTGCAGTTAACTTAATCCAGGTTTTCCAAAAACCTGTTTTTTTATCCTTTAGGTGTGTGAAATTTGAAATGAAAATTCATTTGACTTCCAAAGCCAAAGAATGTTTAAAGAGCCTGTATGAAAGGGCCTTACATGTACCCCTGCAGAGTTATAGCATTGGGCATGGTATATCATACTGGGTAGACAGAATTTTCCAGATAGATTAAAAATCCATGGAATTGTCTTTCTTGTTTCACTTTTCCAGCGATGGAGAATTTGTAGATGCCACATGGACAAACCAGCTCCGTTGCTGCAAAATGCCATGTCTGCTGAAGAGGCTTTTGTCTCTCATTTTAATGCCTGTGGTAAGTCTTGAGATAGATGCTCTACATATGTCATGTATTTCCAAAGTCCCTTAGGAATTTCAGTTGGATCCTAGTCCAAGGATGCCTCAAGGAAAGCGAGCACTGGGTACCACAATAAGAGAGTGCCACATTTTTATTTCTCCTTCTTGCAATTTTATATTGGTGGCAACTTTATTTTCCTTGACCTGCAGTGCCAGCAGTGATTTTCTAGTGGTCAAAACACTCCTATGTAGTGTTTGCCTCCTCTTTCACTTCCTGGATTTGACAGCATTCCCTGTAGATTTCAAACCAGTTTATGCTGGGGAAAAGTAAGGTGGAAAGTTGGCTTTTCCAAAGGGAAATATTCAGGAAGTCAAAACCAAGGAGTACAACTCTGAAATTCCTGGTTACGTTACTATATGAGTGCCATTTCTTCAAGTTTATATTCTTATAACAAATGTTCGGGGCAGCCAGGTAGCTGGAGAGAGGTGAGCTGAATCTTTAAAACTTACTGTGACAGTTTCCTAGTGTGAGTCCCTTTTTAAAACTTCACTGTACCAAACACCTTCCCAAGTTTTTTTACTTTTTCATCTTCCTCAGTGCACTGAAGATCCCAGTTGGAATAACGTTCAGGGATAGAATTTTGGTTTGGATATAAACCCAACTAAGCTTAAGACTGATAATTGTGTGTGGGGTTTGTTTGTATAAATTGGACAGAGGCAATGCCTTTTCAGTTTTGAACATGAACAGATTTCAGGGAAATATTAACAGGTAACATGAAGACATGGGATTTCAGTTCTTCAACCATTCTTGCCAAGGAAAACAACTCTTTCAAGACAGGCTTTGATACCACTCAGGATCAAATAATCATCAATGCATCTAATTCTCAACCTGTCCAGATCAGTGGATACTTAAATCTGGAGATTGGAGCTGTTCAACAAAAGCCACCCTACTTGCTAAACAGGTGACCCCTCATAGGCATATTTTTACTTCTTTTACAGAACTTCTGCAAAAGTCTCAGTTAACTGCTGATTGTATGTTGGTACAGTACCGTACTTTTGGTGCAACTGGTTGTTATTTCTGTTTATATTGTAAACTGTTGTGAATAAATGATTAAAATAAAAAAGCCATCCTACAAAGGCCAGTGTGGTGCAGTGATTAGATTTTCAGATTAGGATTAGGGGTGTGCATTCGTTTCGGCCGAACCGCATAGCCCACCGAATCACCCCTGATTCAGAAGTATATGGCACCGTATACTTCCGATTCCATTTTCAGGCCCTTAAACAGGAGCCGTATATGGCTTCCCGTATACTTCTGTATAGATATTCGGAAGTATATGGAAGTCAATGGAAAAGGCGGGAAAGGAGCTTCTGCAGCTTCAGGGGAGCTGCTTGCTTCCTTTCCCACCTTTGGAAGCCTTTTCCCACCTCTTCCATAGCCTCCCTGGGATCAGGGAGGAAGGGGGAGGGGAAGAGGAGCCCCAGCAGCCAATCCAAAGCATGCATTTGCAAAATGCATTACAAATGCATGCTTTGAAGGGCTTTTGTACGGCTGATGGCTGGGCTAATCCCTCAGCCATCAGCTACATTGTTGTTCTTTTGTTTACTTGGGTATCCAAGTAAACAGTGTTCTCTGGCCAATCACAGAGCAGTGCTATTTTTTGAAACTGCTCTGTGTAGGGTCAGAGTCTGCCTGGCTGGACTCCATTCCATTGCTGTTGTGTTTTGTGTTGGTGTGTGAGAGAGATTGTGGTGCGCTGGCCCTTGGCCTCAGCTGCTGCTGCTCTCTCTCAGCCTTTCCTGACCTGCCTTGAGAAGAGAAGACATCTAAGGTAAGACAGTCTTGGGGTTCTTGTTTTTATTTTAGTTAGTAAAAGGACTTTTTAAGACTCAGAGTCCCTTTACTTTTCCAGATTTGGGTGGGTGAGTACTGGGTAGCTTATTTGGGGTTAAGGGGTTCTGCTGGGGGTGGGGGCCTGGGGTGGGGGGGGTTGCCAGTTAGCTCGTATCTTATTTTAGTGAGAGGACTTTTAAAAGTGCAGTGTCCTTTTACTTTACTTGATTTGGGTGGCTTAGATTTCTTGGGGTTAGAGTGAAGTTTTTTTTTGGGGGGGGAGGGGTTGGTAAAGTTCCTGTATTGTTAAAAGTTAAGGTTTTTTTACTGTTTTAATAGGATTCTGTGTTTTAATTGTTGCTGCTGTGTTCTGCTGCTGTAGTGTCTTGTGCTTAAACAAAGCACCACGCGGCCCCTCAGAAAAGGGCGACCAGGGGAAGTCCCTTGGTCACCCAGCGCAGTGTGGGAAAGACTCCGCCTATCAAGATCAGCTGCGGGAACTGTAACTGGCCAGGATTGAGCTGGCCGGCTGGGGGGCTGTTTCGGGAAAATGTATATAAAGCGGGTCCCGGCCTGCGTGTCCCAGTTCCGTAATGTACCGTCTAATAAAGCACGTTGCCTTCGACACATCTCATCTCTGAGTACATTACACTGTCGACGAAGGTGGGATCCGGCTAGGAAGGCTTCCCCGAGTGGAACCTGACCTGGCTGGAGACGAGGAAGGCGCAGGACCGCAAGAAATGGAGACGCCCACCACCACAATGGCGAACTCTAGTGTAACGACGGGCCATCTTGCCGAGTTCAATCCGGACCACCCCGAACGATGGGAGACCTACACCGAACGAGTCGAATGCTACCTGCGGGCCAACATGATTACGGACGACAACCGCATGAGGGATGTCCTGTTGAGCGTCTGCGGAGAGGCTACCTTCGAGATCGCACGAGGTCTCTCTGCCCCCACGAAGCTCACCGAGAGGACATACGGGGAGGTCGTCAGACTCCTCACAGGGCATTTCTCGCCCCAGCCGTCCATCGTAGCCCGCCGATTCCTGTTCCATAAGAGGGATCAGAAGCCCGGGGAAACGGCGGCAGTCTACCTGGCCGGTCTCTGTCAGATCGCAGGGAACTGCAGCTTCGACAAGCGGGAGGAGGCCCTGAGAGACCGATTCGTCTGGGGCCTCCGAGACAAAAGGCTGCAGCAGAAGCTCTTCACCAAGGAAGAGCTCACCCTCCAACAAGCCTTCAACGAGGCGACGGCCTTCAAGAGAGCCACCAAGGCGTACAGCCACCCACGTGGAGAGACTGTCCACCAGGAAGAAATGGCGCCTGGCGGGCCAAAGGACGAAGAGGCTTTCCAGCTCCGGCAGCCACAAGGAGCAGACCCAAGAGCCCCCACGAGACAGCGAGCGATGGAGAGACCTCCCTCCATCAAATGCGCCAGCTGCAGCGACCCCCATGAGAGGAGGGACTGTCTCTACCGCAACATGGACTGCCGAAGCTGTGGGAAGATGGGCCACATTGCTCGGGCTTGTCGGGCCAAGAACAGCCGCCGGCGACCAACAGCTCATCACCGAGGCCACACGACAGCGACTCCATCGAGGCCCACACGACAGCGTCAACCAGCCTGCAGGTATTGAACTTGCCCCTATTCGCCCCTGACAAGGTCAAAATGATGGTCCTCATCGAGGGCGCCCCATGCCTCATGGAGGTGGACTCGGGTTCCTCCATCTCCATAATTTCAGAGGAAACCCTAAAGAAACTTTGTCCTCGCCGCCGCCTCCACCTGAGGCCGGCTGACTTTGTTCTGAGGGACTTCCAGAAAAACCCGGTGCACATCGTGGGGTGGGCCCGGGTATGGGTAGAGAGAAGGAACTTCCGGGGGCCACTGGACATCCTGGTGGTCAAGCGCCAGCTCACAACCTTACTGGGGCTGGCCTGGTTTCAACCGTTGGGGATCCAGTTGGTGGGAGTAGAGCAAGTGCAGACGGGCAGTTTTGAGGACGTCTGCCGGGAGTTCCAGGCAGTTTTCGATGGGTCCCTGGGGGGCTACAAGGGGCCGCCCATCACCCTGCCACTCGATCCCCTGGTCAGACCGATCCGGCTTAAGGCGAGGCGAGTCCCGTTCGCCTTAAAACCAAAGATAGAGGCGGAACTAGACCGTCTCACAGCCCAAGTTGTCCTGGAACCAGTGCCTTATGCGGCCTGGGAAACCCCCATAGTCACGCCGGTGAAACCCAATGGGGACGTGAGAATTTGCACTGACTACAAGTGCACAATAAACAAAGCGCTCCAGGACAACCCTTACCCTGTCCCGGTGGTTAGCCATGTACTGGCGGCACTAGCAGGGTCCAAAATTTTTGGAAAGCTGGATCTAGCTCAAGCGTACCAGCAACTACCGGTCGACGCCAAGACAGCTGAGGCACAGACCATAGTGACCCACAGGGGAGCTTTCAGGGTTTGGAAGCTACAATTTGGGGTTAGCGTAGCTTCGGGGATCTTTCAGAGCATAATGGACTCTCTCCTTAAAGGGATCCCCGGAGTGCAGCCATTTTTTGATGACGTTCTAATCGCCTCCCCCGACGCACGAGAGTTCAACAGCCACCTGAGAGAGGTGCTCAACCGTTTCCAAGCGGCGGGGCTGAAAGTCAAAAAAGAAAAATGTTTGCTAGGAGTGCCGCGGGTGGAGTTCCTGGGGTTCACCATGGACGCGGCGGGAATCCACCCGACAGCAGACAAGACCAGGGCTATTGTCCAGGCCCCAGCCCCCATGTGCAAAGCGGAGCTGCAGAGTTTTTTGGGGTTGTTGAACTTTTATCATTCGTTCTTGCCCCACAAAGCGACCATAGTGGAACCGCTCCACCAGCTGCTGGACAAACAAGCCCCATGGGTTTGGGGGAAGCGCCAAGCCGCTGTGTTCCAGGTGGTGAAAGACCTCCTAGTCTCGAACGCCGTGCTTCACCACTTCGACGAGAGCCTGCTGCTGATCCTGGCCTGTGACGCCTCCCTGTACGGAGTGGGCGCCATCCTGGGGCACCAACTCCCAGATGGGAGGGAAGTCCCGGTGGTGTACTATTCAAGGACCTTGACCCCCGCGGAGCACAACTACGCTCAAATCAATAAGGAGGCCTTGGCAATCATGGCGGGGGTGCACAAATTTAACAACTACCTTTATGGTAGGCGTTTCACCATCGCCACGGACCACAAGCCGCTCCTGGGCCTCCTCGCCCCTGACCATCAGACCCCACAAATATTATCACAGCGGGTCCTGAGGTGGAACCAATTCCTGAACTCTTACACGTACACATTGATGCACCGCCCAGGCAAAGCCATGGGGCACGCTGATGCCCTCAGCCACCTGCCTCTGCCCTCGACAGACCCAGATCCCGCCCCACGGGGTGATGCTCATTGAGTCCCTCCCCGAGCGCCCCCTCCACGCCGCGGAGGTGGCTCGAGCAACAGGCAGGGACCGCATCCTTGCGCGGGTTTTGGACTGGGTGGGAAGGGTGTGGCCCACGGAAAAGGTGGACGGTGAGTTCAGGCCATTCACATCCCATAAAGACGAACTATCCTCCCACAAGGGGTGCATACTCTGGGGCAGCAGGGTGGTGGTTCCCCCCCCATGCGCAAACAGGTACTCGAAGCGCTGCACGAAACCCACCCGGGGATCGTAAGGATGAAAGCCCTGGCCTGAAGCTATGTGTGGTGGCCAGGCATGGATGAGGAAATAGAGGGGTGGGTGAAGAGGTGCCAACCATGCCAGGAGTCCAGGCCCGATCCACCCTCCGCACCGGTCCACCGATGGGAGTCTAACAGGCGGCCGTGGTCCCGCCTCCACTTAGACTTCGCCGGGCCATACCAGGGTCAGATATTCTTTATCCTTTTTGATGCCTATACAAAATGGCTGGAGGTAATCCCGGTAGAGTCAACCTCCACGGCGGCAGACATCAGAGCCTTACGGAGGGTTTTCTGCACGCACGGGATCCTCGATACCCTGGTCACTGACAACGGCACCGCATTCACCTCCCGGGAGTTCATAGGGAGATACTTAATAAAACATATTAGGTCTGCCCCTTTCCATCCAGCCACCAACGGCCAGGCCAAACGCACGGTGAGAACCACCAAAGAGGCCCTAGCCCGCATTGTTCAAGGGGACTGGGACCACCACCTCGCAGCCTTCCTGTTCCATAACAGGATCACCCCCAACCCAGCAACAGGGTCCAGTCCTGCGGAGTTGCTCATGGGGAGGAAATTGACTACCAGGCTAGACAGGCTGCACCCAGACCGAGCCACTGATGTCCGCGGTCCCCCAGAAGTCAGGGAAGCGGTGCGGGGGTTCTTCCCGGGGGATCCCGTCTATGCGAAGAACTTCGCAAGTGGTCCAGAATGGGTAGCCAGCCGGGTACTGAGGGTGACGGGGTCCCGATCATACGAGGTAGCGACTGAGGGGGGCCAGGTTCTGAGGAGGCACATCAATCAGCTGCACAGCCGCACCTTGCCGGAGGAACCACATGAGGCGGAGGGAGTGATGAGTGAGGGAGAACCAGCAAAGGAAACCCCAGAAGCAGCCCCGCCAGCACCGAGCCTGCCGACGTACGATTCCCCAAGGCCGTCCGATCCTGAACTGCAACCAGAGCCGGCCCGTCAGCCACAGAGGGAGAATCCCCAAGAGGCGGCCCCCTGCCCAGAGCCCGCTTCTGCGCTTCAAGCAACCCCGTGGCGATCGACCCGGGAACGCAGGGCACCAGCATACCTGCAGGACTATGTATCTTAGACTAGGGGGGGAGGAGTGTAGTGTCTTGTGCTTAAACAAAGCACCACGTGGCCCCGCAGAAAAGGGCGACCAGGGGAAGTCCCTTGGTCACTCAGCGCAGCGCGGGAAAGATTCCGCCTATCAAGATCAGCGGCAGGAACTTTGACTGGCCAGGATTGGGCTGGCTGGCTAGGGGGCTGTTCCAGGATAAATGTATATAAAGCGGGTCCCGGCCCGCGTGTCCCAGTTCCGTAATGTACTGTCTAATAAAGCATGTTGCCTTCGACACATCTCGTCTCTGAGTACATTACAGCTGCTGTTGTTCCTTTTCTCTTCTGGTTCTGGTTCTTGGGGGGGGGGGGCTGTTTGGCCTAATTTTCATTGTTTAAAAGGCCACTTTTTTAATAGTTGAGTTTCTTGGCCTTCTCCTGTTGTACCTTTTCCTGGTTCTGGTTTGGGTGGAGGGGGGAGCTGGCACCTGGGTGAGAGACCCAGAACCAGCAGGCTTGTTGTGCTTGGCCATCTCTCCCCATGTTGTTTGGGGCAGGGCAGGAGAGCTGGCATCTGTAGATTGTGTGTTCTGTGGCAGGGAAGCTGGCACCTGGGTGAGAGACCCAGAACCAGCAGGCTTGTTGTGCTTGGCCAGCTCTTCCCGTGTTGTTTGGGGCAGGGCTGGAGAGCTGGCATCTGGATTTGCTGCAGCCAAGTCTGCAGAGCAGACCTTGCGCAGATTGTGTTTTGTGTGGCAGTGACGTTTGCAACTGGGTTTATATTGCTTCCAGGCCTGCAGGGTTCATAGAGTAGATAGAGGGATGTAGTGCATTTGGGTCCTATAGAGATTATCTGGTGTGAAGTTAGGTTTGGCTTTGTGTGCCCCAGGAATTGGACCCCCTGGTCCAATTTTTTTTTGGCCTTGTGGGTTTTGTGTGGGACAGTGCCCTGAATCTGCACAGCAGTTTTGGGGGGTCTCCTCAAAACCTCCTGCTCCCCAGAGTCACTTTTCCCATGACAATTACAGTGAGGAAGTGGCTCTAATTGTTTTTTTCTCACCATTGGGAGCAGTGTTCCTTTTGGGGTGCCCACTGATGGGTGTAGTCTTTTTTGGCCAGGGGGGGTTTCATGCTGGGGAGTCCCCTGAAACTGCCCTGCAGTTTTGGGGCCTCTCCCTCAAACCCCCCTCTGGCCAGAGCCACTTTCCCCACAGCAATTATAGTGGAGGAAGTGCCTAATTGGGCTTTCACCATCATTAGTGGCAATGGGCCTTTTGGGGAGCCCAAAGACAGGGACCCCCGGCCCAATCTTTTTGGAACTTGGGGGTTTTATAGGGGAGAGTTCCCTGTGGGTTCCCTGCAGTTTTGGGGGCTCTCCCTCAAACCCCCTGCCCCCCAGTAGCCTCTAATACCCACCTCTATAAGACCCACCTCTATAAACTAGCCTTCAACCAATGATAAACTAGGAAATGCCTCTAAAAAATTGCTCTTGGTTACTGAATTTTATGGAATTATTGAAGATCGAATGTTTTAGCACCATTGTAATTTGTAAATTTTAACTTGTAATTTGTCTTAACTTGGATTTTATTTGCAATTTATGTAATCTGATGTATAATGTATTTTATGTTGTAAGCCGCCCTGAGCCTGCTTTGGCGGGGAGGGCGGGATAGAAATTAAAAGTTATTATTATTATTATTATTATTATAATGCCCTACATTGCCATTGATTTCAATGGCCCATAGGGTATAATGGTGGGATAGGGGCACCCACTTTGGGTGCCCCTGGAATGGGACCCTCTTGCCCAATCTTTTTGGGACTTAGAGGGTTTGTAGGGGAGAGTCCTTTGAAGTTCCCCTGCAAATTTGGGGGCTCTCTCTCAACCCCCCTCCCCTCCAGGTGGCTTCCAACATACCCTATTTTGCCATTGATTTCAATGGCCTTAGGGTATAATGGGGCCGTATATTCGGAAATAGCCGTGCATCGGCTATTCTGAGTACGGTAATAGGAAATACACGGTATTCCATATCTTTTTGGCCCCGTGTATTTCCGAATCCGTGTAATTCCGTATATATATATATTTTTTGCACACCCCTAATTAGGATCTGGGAGATCCAGGTTTCAATCTCCACTCTGCCACGAAAGCTCACTTGGTGACCTTGGACCAGATGCACACTCTCAGCCTAACCAAGCACAGGGTAAAATGGAAGAAAGGAGAATTATGAAAGCTGTTTTGAGTGCTTATTGTGGAAAAATGTGGGGTATTAATAAAGTAAATAAATAAATGTAGCTGAAGTTGAGGGGCAGATAAAGCATAGGTTGGTTGGTAGTTGAGAAGAAGAAAAGGGAGCAGAGAAAATTGATCGTATGGGGATTGCCAGGAAGAAGGAATAGTGTTGGGAAGGGGATATAGAAGAAAGCAAGGTGCTTCCCCCAAGACATTATGGGTTTCCTATCACACAACTAGGCCTGGCCCAGCAGCCAGCACTGTGCAACTAGGCCATGGTTTTCCCAGGTGAAGAGTACTAGCAGGAGTGAAGGAAGGAAAGTAGGGGGGGGGGCAGATAAAGGTAGATCAGATGGTGTGTGGGAAGGAGAGAAGGAAGCAGATAAAGGGGAGAGGGTGTGGGACCTTTCAGGGAAGAAAAAAGGAAATTGTGGGAGACAGGAAAACGAGATACCCTCTACAAGTCTTAGCAGGTTCCCTATTAGTTAAAAGAAGCAAGGTAATGAAAAATCTGATTCCTGCACTGTCCTTAAAATAACTCTCCTATTAAGGTTACCCATTCATCAAACTTTTGTCTCCATAGCCAGGAGCTAGTTTTATTGGAGTGCCGAATCTGAGAAGGTGATAGAGAGCAGAAGTGAGGGTCCTTGTCCTCAAAGTAGATTGCTAGCCTGTTGCCGATTTTTTCCCACACACCTGTTGCTTTTGGGATAGCAACAGAGGAGTCACCTCTGAATTTAACCTTGAGACTTCTACCCGTTAAATCATTTAACCATTTATACATGAGGTCTGGTTAAAGAGATACAAGTGATGTCCTCTGAAGAAAAGGAAACCAGATCAAGTCCCCACTAGATGACCTTTTAAGTTCACTACTCAGAAGGCAGAAGTTGGCACTGGTTTCCATCTGATGAAGACATTTTGTCATCAGGAATAATTCTGCAACACTGCTCTGTTGCCCTTGGAAATATGTTGAAGCCTTTGTTATGGATCTGAAAATGAGATTGCTTACAGGTTCTCTAACTATGTGTTCATACAGGAACCATTTGACTCCCTATTTGCATTGATTGCTATTGTTATATTTAAATCAGAAAGTGGCTCTGGATCTCTGGAGCAAACCATGTTTCATTTTCTTTCCAAGCCGAAGCTGAATTGTAATATAAACTTATATATCTGATTGTTTCCTTCATATGCTCTCTCAAAATGACTGTTTCATTTAGAGCTTGCCCCACTCAATCTTGTTAACTGAAATCAAGTTCTAGCTGCCTTCCTTACAAAGCGGAATAACCAAGGTGGAAAATCATAATCTAAGAATAATGACCTTGATGCAGCCAGTCTCAGGTTTTCATATGCTGCTTTTTGATGATCCCATTCTCAGCAAAATGATGGGACTGAAAGTAAAGTGGAAGCACAGCAGAAATAGAATTGCCACAGATCTTGATCTTTTCCTGCAGTAACTTAGTAGGTCTGGCTGTTTCTTCCTGGCCTTCTTCCCCTCACTCTACCCCATATATACCAAATCACAAAATGTTC
The DNA here is from genome assembly GCF_032191835.1 of Heteronotia binoei. Classification (NCBI taxonomy): domain Eukaryota; kingdom Metazoa; phylum Chordata; class Lepidosauria; order Squamata; family Gekkonidae; genus Heteronotia; species Heteronotia binoei. The sequence continues at coordinate 101,561,678 of NC_083224.1, forward strand.
AATTTTATGAAGTGTATCCTCTATCAGAAAATTCTTTGATAGTCAATAAAAATAACAGGTAGAGTTCTGGCACAACAGAAAGCTTTTAAGCCTCAAAGATTTCACTTGAAAGATGATAAAGTATAACTCTGTAGCTGAAGGAGGAGCAGACTAAATCTAAATGTGTTTGGGCTATGCAGTTTTTAAAGTAGCTGTTTATTAAATATGTGCATATATATATGTGCATATATATATTTGTTTCTTTTAAAAACTTCATCCACTTTAATTATACCCATTGTTAAAGCTTTCTGTATTAAATTGTTTTTTGTTTTTGTCTCCATTGCTGTCAGTGGAAAACACCCCTTTCCCATCCACTTGGATGAAATTCTCAAAGTTTGTATTCAATTCTGCCAAAATCTGCCAAGAGAAAGAGTCCCTGTTTTAGAGACATACTGGGCAAAACAAGTGGTGGTTCAAAGGCAGTCCAAGAAAGCAGGTAGGATGGCAGGAAAATTTGGCAGTGTAGGCAGGAAAATTTGGCAGTGTAGGCAGGAAAATTTGGACTTTGTCACCACAGTGGACAGAGGAGTCTGACTTTGTTGATTTCCCCAGACTTCTCAGCAGCTTTTGAAACCAGTGATCATGTATCCTGCTGGATCCTCTATCCAGGTTGGGACTGGGAGGCAGTATTCTGTGGTGATTTTGGCCCCAGTTAGAAGGTAGGTTTCAGGAGGTGCTGGAGGACTGCTACTTAGCCTGTTGGGCTTATGGGTTCCCACATTGTTCTGTCTTGTCCCCTATTGTCTTCAACATGTACATGAAACCACTGGATGAAGTAATACAGAGCTTTGGGCTGGGTTGTCATCAATATACAGATGACACTAAGCTCTATATCACACTTCTGGCTGATCCCAGGGAGGATATAGAAACCTTAAACTGGTACCTGGAAGCAGTTTTGGAAAATATTGGGCTAATAAACAGAAGCTTAATCCTGATGAGATGGAAGTGCTACTAGTGATGTCTGACCTGGGATTTAAAATGTCACTGTTTTGGATGGGTTACATTCCCCCTTGAAGGAACAGGTCTGTAGACTAGGGATGCTCTTGGGCCCAGGCCTAATGCTGGATAAGCAAGTGGCAGCTGCAGCCAGGACTGTCTTTTAAGTGCTTTTTACCATCTTCAACTGGTTAGCCTGCTGCAGCTTTTCCTGCCACTGCTGCTGTGCCACTGTGGAGCATGTCCTGGTTACATCTAGGTTAGATTACTGCAATGCACTCTTCATAGGGAGGTCCTTGAGAAGTATTTGAAAATGTCAGTATGTGCAGAATGCTGCAGCCAGGGTGTTGACAGGAGTGGTTTGTAGGGTACATATCACTCTAGTCTTGGCCCATGTACACTGGTTCCCAATCTGTTTCTGGGCACAATTCAAGGTGCAGGTGTTTATAGCCCTATATGTTTTGGGACCAACATACCGGAGGACCTTATGAATTACTCCCTTATGAACCTACCTGATCATTATGGTCACCTTCAGAGGCCCTGCTTTTGGTGCTTACTCTCTTAGATTAGGCAGGTGGCAACCTGGGAGAAGGCCTTCCCAGTAGTGGCACAAAAACTCTGGAACTCTTTCCCTAGGGAGTCATCTGTCCCTTTCTGTAACCATCATCCACTAGCGGGTGAAGATTTTTGTTACATTTGTCATTCCTTCAGTAATCTTGGGTTCCTTCTCAACATTTAAAGTGTTTTAAATGTTTCAATTGTTTTTATACCTTTGTATGTTTTTAGTTCTGCTTTTAATGATATATTGCTGTTGCATTTTGGTGGATTTTAAATGTTTTAAAATGTTAGTTTACTTTGTATGTTTTAATTTGTTAGCTGCCTTTGGGGCCCTTATGAGGACAGAAAAGCTGGATATAAATTTTGTAAAATAAAATAAATAAAAGTGTGTGGGAAAGCAGGATCTCCTCCTGCTTTCCAACGGGACTGAATGCAGGGCAGATAACCTATGTAGATATGGTCAATGCCAAGATAATGGTTAGAGCAAATATGTTTGCCTAATATTCAATACTATCTATATTTAAAATACAGGATTGTCAGCTCTGGTTTTGATTAGTTGATGTCTGAATGCATATGCCTGCCATCTATACATTTTGCCGATGCTAAATGAATCCTTAGAATCACCATTAATATGATAGAACATTCCAACTGCAAAGAATAAATAAAAAGAGCAGAGAATATATGAGAACCTTGGCCATTGGAGAAGAGTCAGATCATGACACCCAGACTGTTTTGACTTTTTATTCTTGAACTGCCTTATATTGAGTCAGCCCATTGTTCTATCAAGGTCAGTATTGTTTACTGTGACTGGTAGCAGCTCTCCAGGATCTCAGATGTGTTTGAAATATGTATCTGTTCTGTATGTCCTTTGCAATGTTCTAAAGTTCCAGTCATTATAGGATTAACACTGTGCCTGATTTCCTATTGTCTGCATGACCTGGGAAGAAGATACTGACTGTCAATCAAGGTCTAGAAGTGGGAGAACCTGTTTTGTTTGTTTGGTCAGTTAGTCAGGTGACTTCCTTTGTTCAGGTAGAGAGGTCAAGAAGGAGGAGGAAGTAGTCCCCATTAAGCACATGATCTTCTAGTGTGAGGATGTAGTTCTATAGTGTTTTTTGTTTTACCTCTCAGTAGCTTTTCCCTGTAGAAATAAATATGTTTTTTCTTTTCTCATGTTAAATGCCTCTCAATGATTATTTGATCCAGTTATCCATTGCACTGTTTGAGATTAAGAAATATAATTTCAAACAGAATTCCCTAACAAGGTGGAGGCCTTTTGCATCACCTAATACCTGATCTTTTTAACTAGAGATGTTAGGGATTAAACTTGAGACTTTCTGCATGCAGAGCAGATGATCCATCTCTGAATCATTCCCCCTCCCTAAGCTTTGTGTAAAGTGGGAGGCACTGAGCCTTCTGAAAATTCTATATGAAATTTGAAATAGAAGTGAATTTTATACATTTCCATGTTATTCAGATTCCTGAAATGTCAAGCTTATTAAGATATTTCTGATACATTTATGGTAGTCAATTTAAGCAGACTTCAGACTTCAAATGAGATTGGTAGTAATGGATATACTGTGGCCAGTCACCTAATACTAGTAAAGTGATTATGGATTATTAATTTTTAATTTCTTTTGTAGTATGCTCCAGTTAATAAGTTTGATATGGCAGAGAACTCACCTTGCCATTTTTAATTTACAGTTTACCACTCAGCTAGCTTTTTTAAAAGCTTTATCAAATAAAGTATCCTTATGGCTTGAGCTTTCATGTGCATGCACATTTCCTCAGATATCTGAAAGCTCAAGCTTGAATAGAACTTTGTTGGTCTTAAAGGTGCCACTGGACTCATATTGTTCTACTGCTTCAGACCAACATGGCTGCCCACCTGGATCTATCCTCATGGCTGTGATTTAGGATATTGGTTATGCTGTCTGATCCCTGCAATGCATAGAAGCAGAATTTAGCCTATTCTAGTCTTTCACCAGATTATGTTGTTCACAGAGTCCAGTACATGCTGGACCAGCAGTAGAGTCTACACAGTATAGCAGCTCTTTCTGCCTTTCTTGTTTTCCCAAAATAGAGTGTTCAGTTGGGAACACAGGAAGCTGCTGCTTTAGGCTTCCCAATCCCCAGGTCCCAGCAGGGGATCCCCCAGTTTTACAGGTTTCCCCCGCTCACAGCCAGCTGGCTGGTGGGGGGAAGCCTCACCCCCACAGCCACCATGTATCTCTAGAGCTCTGGCAGGTTTAGAAACCTGCAAACAGGTCCCATTTTAAAATGTGTGTGTGTGTGTGTTTCTGTTGTTTGTGTGCCTTTAAAGTTGAGCAGGGGGGGTGGGGGGGTGGGCTCCCTCTGGGTATCCTACCCCCCCAGGGAAAGTGTATGCGCAATACATAGCCTCTCCTCTCCCGGTGTAGTGAACGCCGCGTGGTCACTGTCTGGCTATGCCTGGCAGATGGTCACTGCAATGGCCTCTCCTGCATTACTGCATCCGTAGCAACACCTTCTCGATGGTCCCCCCCGTTTTTCACAGAGTTTGCTACGTCATGGTGTGACCGAATTGTCTGGCGGTATAACCGGATGGGCAGGCTGGGCCTACCAACCTCGCCAGCCTACGAGAAGGAAAACTCTAACATCAAACCCGGGCAGATAGAGCTTGTTAATGTAACACCTACCACCTGGAGGACTCGCTGCCAGCGTCCCGGCTTACTGGGCCATGGCAGGGTGGAGCCAGTACCGCGCACACTGGGCTTCACCTAAAAAATTCCTCTGCGCAGGCCTGAAGGGCATATCCACATACACAACCCACAACGCATCAAGTCCTGCAGCGATGGGCAAGGGGCAAAACGGCAGGTGGAAGGTGCCACTGGAAGCCGCAGTCCCGATCCTGCATGTAGGCGGTTCAGGGTATTGGTCGCCTGATGCTAACCCGGAGACGAAAGCATTTTTCGGCAGCACCCTGAACGACCAAGCAGCCTTATCTAGGGACAGCACTGCTTGCTCCACACGGAGAGGGGCCTAGAAAAGGTGGCCTAAACAAAGCTCGTCTCCTCCACCCCAGTTGGCTAGCCGCGGTCAACGGGCATCCTTACTTGCGGTCAAAAAATAACAACAAAGAAAAGGCATGCACCTGCCTCACAAAGTGTGCAAAGACTAAAGCTTGCATGTTGGAACATCAGAACCATGCTTGACACAGTAGACAGTGGTCGCCCTGAACAACGCTCTGCTCTAGTTGCCTACGAACTTCTCAGGTTGAATATCGACATAGCAGCTCTCAGTGAGGTCCGTTTCCCTGAGGAAGGTAGTCTTCAAGAACACGGTGCTGGCTATACCCTCTACTGGTCAGGTAAGTCAAAGGCTGAGAGCCGCCTTTCTAGCGTTGGCTTCATGGTCAGGAACTCCATTGCCTCCAAACTTGAAAACCTGCCAACAGGTCACTCAGATCGCATCATGTCCGTGCACCTCCCACTTCAAAACAAGCAGCATGCAACACTCTTCAGTGTGTATGCCCCAACCCTTCAAGCAGATCCTGCAGAAAAGAACAAGTTCTATGCTGATCTACACAACCTCGTACGGAAGACCCCTACAGAGAACAAGGTGATCATCCTTGGCGACTTCAATGCCAGAGTAGGTAAAGACTCGGAAGCCTGGAAAGGAGTACTTGGCAAACACGGCATTGGCAACTGCAATGACAACGGGCGCCTCCTGCTAGAATTCTGCATGGAGCACCAGCTCACCATCACCAACACTATCTTCCAGCAGAAGAACAGTCTGAAGACAACCTGGATGCACCCACGGTCCAAGCACTGGCACCTTATCGACTACATTCTGGTGCGCCAGAGAGACCTTCGAGATGTCTTACACACCCGAGTAATGCCCAGTGCAGAATGTCATACGGATCATCGTCTTGTACGCTGCAATCTCCGTCTTCACTTTAAACCCACACCCAGGAGAGGAGGTATCCCTCGGAGGAAGTTTCAGGTTGGCAGTCACCAGTCAGCCGAAGTTAAAGCTGCCTTCCAGGCAAAACTCCAGTCAAGAATTGAGGACCCCAGTTGCCCCACAGACCCTTCTCCAGAAGCACTCTGGGAACACCTAAAAACTACCGTCCTGCAGATCTCTGAAGAAGTCCTCGGGTTCTCCACAAGGAAGAACAAGGACTGGTTTGATGAGAACAATCAAGAGATCCAAGATTTACTGGCGAAAAAGAGATCTGCCTACCAAGCACATCTTGCTCAGCCCTCCTGTCCTGGAAAAAAAGCAACCTTTCGCGCTGCATGTAGCAACCTCCAGCGCAAGCTTCGAAACATTCAGAACGAGTGGTGGACCAAGCTTGCTGAGAGAACGCAGCTGTGTGCAGACACTGGTGAATTAAGAGGGTTCCACGAAGCCCTGAAGGCAGTATATGGTCCATCATATCAGACTCAGTCCCTTGCGTAGTGCAGACGGCCAAGTGCTCCTCACAGACAAGGCATCCATATTGAACCGGTGGTTGGAGTATTTTCTGGTTCTCTTCAGTGCCAACCGCATAGTTCAAGATTCAGCAATCCACCTCACCCCACTTCAACCAGTGAAAACAGAGTTGGATGAGATCCCCACTCTAAAAGAGACTGTTAAAGCCATCAAGCAACTGAAAAGTGGCAAGGCAGCAGGAGTTGATGGAATTCCACCAGAGATCTGGAAGCATGGGGCACAGTACTACATAGCTCACTTCACAAAGTACTTGTCACCTGCTGGGAACAAGGCAAATTACCACAGGACTTTCACGATGCAATCATCATCACCCTATACAAGAACAAAGGGGAAAAGTCAGACTGCTCCAACTACCGGGGGATAACCCTGCTCTCCATCGCAGGCAAAATCCTTGCCAGAATACTCCTGAACAGACTGGTGCCCACCATTGCAGAAGAACTCCTCCCAGAGAGCCAGTGCAGCTTCAGAGCTAACAGGAGCACCACCGACATGGTATTTGTTCTCAGGCAGGTCCAAGAGAAATGCAGGGAACAGAACAAGGCTCTGTATGTGACTTTTGTCGACCTTACCAAAGCTTTCGATACCGTTAGCAGGAAAGGCCTGTGGCAAATCTTGGCACGTTTAGTATGTCCCCCAAGGTTCCTCAGCATGATCATCCAGCTACATGAAGACCAGCGAGGCCAAGTCAGACACTGCAACGACCTCTCGGAGCCCTTCCCAATAGGCACAGGTGTAAAGCAAGGCTGCGTTCTCGCGCCAACTCTCTTTACAATCTTCTTTAGCATGATGCTTCAAAGAGCCTCAGTAGATCTAGATGATGACGATGGTGTCTACATCCGCTATCGCACCGATGGCAGCCTGTTCAACCTGAGGCGACTAAAGGCCCACTCCAAGACAATGGAAAAACTCATCCGAGAGCTACTGTTTGCTGATGATGCTGCACTCGTCTCCCACTCGGTATCAGCTCTGCAGCATATGGCGTCCTGCTTTGCAGAGGCTGCCAAGCTATTCGGCCTAGAAGTTAGTCTGAAGAAGACAGAAGTTCTCCACCAGCCTGCACCCCAGGAAGATTATCACCCTCCCTGCATCACTGTGGGTGAATCAGTTCTGAAGACAGTCCAGCAGTTCAGCTACCTGGGGTGCATCATCTCCTCAGATGCTAAGATCGACAAGGAGATTGACAACAGGCTGGCAAAGGCAAACCGTGCATTTGGCCGACTGCACAAAAGAGTGTGGAGCAACAAGCATCTGAAAAAAGGCACAAAGATCAATGTTTACAAAGCGGTTGTGATGACAACCCTCATCTACGGCTCCGAATCGTGGGTTTTATACCGTCATCACCTGCGACTCCTCGAGCGCTTTCATCAGCGCTGCCTTCGCACCATTCTCAACATCCACTGGAGTGACTTTGTGACCAACACTGAAGTTCTCAAGCGGGCGGAGGTTACCAGCATCGAGGCACTGCTGTTGAAGACGCAGCTGCGCTGGGCAGGGCATATTTCTAGGATGGAAAACCACCGCCTTCCCAAGATTGCCCTGTATGGCGAACTCTCCACCGGCCATCGAAATAGAGGGGCACCAAAGAAGAGGTACAAGGACTCCTTGAAGAAATCCCTTGGCACCTGTCGCATCAACCATCACCAGTGCTCTGACCTAGCCTCAGATCGCAAAGCATGGAGGCACACCATCCACCAGGCTGTCTCTTCTTTTGAGAACGCACGCATAGCTGGTCTTGAGGACAAAAGGAGATTGAGGAAGAATCGCACTGCTACAGCACCAACCCTAAATCAGACTTTTCCCTGCAGCCACTGTGGCTGGACCTGCCTGTCCCGCATTGGTCTTGTCAGCCACCAGCGAGCCTGCAGCAGACGTGGACTATTGCACCCTTCTTAAATCTTCGTTCGCGAAGCCAAGCCGAGAGAGAAAGTTGAGCAGGAAACAGGAAGCACTTCATGGGGATGGGTCAGCAGCAGCTTCAGTTTGTTTTGTTTTCGTTTTCAGAGCAAGTAGCTAGACCCAGTAAGTGTGTGTGTGTGAGAGAGAGAGGAAGGGTTGCCAATGCCCAGGTGGGGCAGGGAAAAAAAGGTAAAACACCTCCACGAAAACCAGCCTCTAAATAGAATATATAAATGTCACAAGTTTGGAAAAATATTCAAAGTGTATTCAAAGTCATCAAACATAAATACAGATAAAGAACATGTACCCTCACCCCAAAGTCATTCAAAGACAACTCAATGTCCACAGATTTTCAGTCGCTGGATGAAGGTAGAAATTCAAGTGGTAAAGTCTCATTTGAAGAACGATGCTTCCAAAAGAGATGTTTTCCAATAAAAAATTTTTTTTCAGTGAAAGATATAATTCCAGAGAACTCTTCTTCTGTACAGCAAGGCACATAATTGTATAACATGACACAGTAGTACTCAAATCCCACGTTTCACATTCTTGCTTCTACAAGCTGCACATAAAAATGAAATATTGATCCATGATGCCAAATAACATAACAAAAGACAATGTTAGGTTATTTGCCATCATGTATTAATATATGTATTATATGTATCATATGTATATGTATCATGTATTAATCTATGTATTAATATAGGAAGGAATCACTGTTGTCTTTAAAAAGCTGTATCTTTAAGGAACGTTGAAATTGCACTCACCTGTGGGTTTTAAAAGCAAATGTCTCCGGTAGCGGGTTAGGAAATTGACCATAACTTGTGAAGCATATTGGAAGTGGTAGCAATAGAATGAAATCAGTATTTGAAGAATGGTATGAATGTTCCTGCTTTGAGGGTCTCCCACAGGTAGTGTTAAATATATGTTAGATAGATTTTATATGGTTCAATATTTCATTTTTATGTACAGCTTGTAGAAGCAAGAGTGCGAAACGTGGGATTTGAGTACTACCGTGTTGTGTTATACGATTTATGTGCCTTGCTGTACAGAAGAGTTCTCTGGAATGATATTTTTCACCGATTTTTTTTTTATTGGAATACATCTCTTTTGGAAGCATCATTCTTCATATACCACTTGAATTTCTACCTTCATCCAGCACCTGAAAATTTGTGGAAATTGAGATATCTTTGAATGACTTTGGGGTGAGGGTACATGTTCTTTATCTGTATTTATGTTTAATGACTTTGAATATTTTTCCAAACTTGTTTAAACTATGACATTTATATATTCTTTTTAGAGGCTGGTTTTCGCAGAGGTGTTTTATCTTTTTTTCCTGCTCCAACATCTGCATTGCTCTTTGTGGGTTGCTCAATTCCCAGGTGGGGGTAGCGGATTCCCCGGTTTGGAGGCCCTTCCACTGTTTTAGAAAGCTTTAGAAAGCGGGTGGGGGGGATGTCTACTGGGCACTCTATTATTCCCTATGGAGAACAATTCCCATAGGGAATAATGGGAAATTGAGCGGTGGGTGTCTGGGGCTCTGGTGGGGGGCAGTGTTCTTTGAGATAGAGGCACCACATTTGCAGCATAGCATCTGATGCCTTTTCTTAAAACACCCTCCAAGTTTCAAAAGGATGGGACCAGGGGGGCCAATTCTATGAGCCCCCCAAAAGGTGCCCCTATCCTTCATTATTTCTAATGTAAGGAAGGCATTGAAAAGGTGTGCAGTCCCTTTCAATGTGATGGCCAGAACTACCTTTGGAGTTCAATTGTACTTGTTCCAACCTTGCTCATGGCTCCACCCCCAATGTCTCCTGGCCCCACCCCCAAAGTCCCCAGATATTTCTTGAATTGGATTTGGCAACCCTAGACATATAGTTGTGTAGAGTAAGCCCAAGGCCTAAATGAGTGTTGTTTCATAGATTTGGGAAATCTCCTGGAGCAGGCTTTGGGCTTCCAGAAAGCAGTTGACAACAGTAGAAGATACAAGCATTCTGTTTTTCATCAAAACTAATTATCTAGCAAGCTATACAGTGGAATGATAATGACCTGTCAAAATGGAAAAATTATGGTTTAAGTTTTTGAACAGAGAAAATGACTTGGCAAAATGCCCTTTCTTTGTTTAAAGTTAATCACCAAGAGGTCAAAAAGTTTAAAGCTCCAAAATGTTGTTTTTAGCTCATACTATTTTAATATTAGCTAAGAAACTTGTTGTTTATAGTTTAGGTTCTGAGAAAGTTCATAAAATAATAGTTTTAAACATCATGGATTAAAATATATTGATATTTAGTTAAAGAAATGCATAAATAAGCAGCTTGATCATTTATACTCTAAGATCATAGCAATCAGCATTATTTTAACAAACAAAGGTGTACCTTGTTACTGGAAAGTATTTTCAGTCAATTAAGATGCCTTAGGACTAGACTAGAATTTTTGCCAAGATACTTCTAAGAGAACAGATGTTTTTAAAATTTATGACTAATGTTTAGGACTTTTGACCTAGGTAAAAGTAAGTTATCAAACTCTGGCAACCATAAAGCCTAATTAAGTTACAAATTAAAATAACAAGGAGAAACAAAAATGATTTCTATGCAAAGAAGGCCCTCATGTGGTTAAGAATAAAAGTGTTTTATTCACTTATCTATTGTAAAGATAAGAAATTTAAATACTTCAAAAATCAAAGGCTTCCTAATCAATTAGAGAATAAACAAGAATATGCATTCAAGAGAGAAAAATAAACTCTTTCAAAATATGCAACTTTTAGCTGGAAAATCCATATAAAAGTTCAATTTTTCTAATAAATGATTGATATGGTATTATTATCAATTCTTTTCATATATTTTGTAAGAATGCTTAATAAACAAGTGTTTTTATATATCCTTATGTATGTATAAGCAAGATTATTCAATATAAAGTTCAATTTTGCTTGTGACATGAATTGAAGATTGTAAGTTCATGAGAAATGGACTGTCTAGGAAAGAAGCCAACTGAAGGTAACATGAGGGTCAGTGTCTAGAAGGATGTTACGTTTCATTTTTAATGAGCAAGTCTTGACAACACACCTGTGAATGAGAAGGTCTGTAAAGTTGAAAATAAGCCAGGAACATCTTGTTTGTCAAATGTAAGATTAGTGAATGTTAGAGACAAAGAACTTGCAAGAGCGCATGCCTGGTGACATAAGACTAATGATATAAAAGGGGAGGAGCGATGAAAAGTATAAACGTTTGAACACAACTAGAGTTCAGTGAACAACTGAGCTGAACCTTTGGCTGTATGCTGTTCCTTATTCGAATAAAACTTTTGTTACCTCTTTTTGCTGTCTAGGTTTTGTCTTACCGTGTGACTGTAATTGTCTAGCCACACAAGTCAAAGAACCTTGGCGCCTGAGAGCGTTGCTATCAGTTGGCTGGTAGCATTGCAGATCCCACAGTTCAGTGATGATTGAAGGGCTTGTGAAGCAAAACAAACACATGGGCAGCCACCAACCAGGAGTTGAGGCCCTAAACTGTGTCATGTTTGTGTGTCCCCCATAGCATTACCCTCAAAATGGTAACTTGGGGGGGGGGAATTCATTATTTAGAGGCCCTAGACTATTTTGCTTAGATTGTGCATAAATCCAGCTTTGGGGAGATCTAGGGACTAGAGAAATAAGTAGATAGTATGCTTGCACCGGAGAGGAGCCTACCACCTGAATCCAGCATGGAAGATGCAACATTCACTTGTATAGCACAGCACTTTTTTCTGAAGCGCTGCTCTTGACTTTTTCTCTTTGTACTTTAAGGGTGTCTCTTGCCAAAGCCACACAAAAACTTGGAGACAGTCCCTGGCTTAATGTGTTATGCAAGATGTGAGACAAACAAAACAGACAAATGCAAACTTCAAATTACATCTGCTTTATTAATCACTTGCTTTCTGTTTGGCCTAATCCTATAGATAATGTAACTACCAGGCTCTCTCAGCTGCACCTCAGCAGATAATTCAGCTCAGATTTTCTGGAAACTCAGGATGTATTAAGCAACGTGTGAATTAGTGCTGTGATCCCGAATACTCTCTTGAAAGTGTATTTCATTTGAAACCAAGAGACAAGATGACAGTATAAAAGGAAGTACTTCTTCACCCAAAGGGTGATTAACATGTAGAATTCACTTGCCACAGGATGTGGTGGCGGCCACAATCATAGCCACCTTCAAGAGGGGGTTAGATAAAAATATGGAGCAGAGGTCCATCCGTGGCTATTAGCCATAGTGTGTATATGTGTGTGTGTGTATATATATATATACACACACACACACATATATACATAATTTATAATTATATAATTTTTTTTGGCCACTGTGTGACACAGAGCGTTGGATTGGATGGGCCATTGGCCTGATCTAACATGGCTTCTCTTATGTTCTTATAATATAAACATACTCTTTTCAGATTGTTATACTAGGATTTTTGGCTGAAATTAGCTTTTAAATAAACATATAACAGAACCTGATAATGTATTTTGAGTTTTGCTAAAATCATGTTTTGTTTCAGTTCCCACGAATTTCTCGGCATCTGAATTCCCTCATTGGAGTAGGGTAAGATAATTTGTTGGAGTGATGATTTTTAATTAGCTGCTTACATAATCCTAAACATAGCTAGGATGCTTTTCATGTAATAGTTGCAGTGCGACAACTTCCACAGCAGGTAAATTTTCAGTTCAGGTGCACTGAATTTAGCACAATAGTGAAAATGGTATGATGTACCATCACTTCCTTTACTAGGTGTGCTGTAAATTCAACCTCAACAAATAAATGAGAAGGTAGGAAAAGCGAAATCTTCGCACTTGTGTGTGTATATTGGGGGAGGGGGATGATAGTTCTCAGTTGCTAGACTCCAGCTGCTCTTAATGATTCTTGTCCAGTGCCCTCTTTGTGCCAAGTGAACTGAAGAAAGGAGGTGGTTGCATCTATCCAATCTCTCCACCCATTCATTTGCTTGTTCTGAGTTTCCCATGCCAAGTACAATGGTATAGTGTAGTATGTATGGAGTGATGATGATGGCAGGTAATGCCTTAACCTTTTTCATTTTCATTCTCCTATGTGTGACAAATCCCAGAGAGGAGCCATGGTTTGGATCTACTGGAGTTTCCCTGTTTGTCCTTGGAACACTACTTCTCTCCACCTTTAGCTGCAGCCCAAAATACTCACTGAAATGCTGTTCCTGGGGGAGAGGGGGATCTTCCAGGAACAGCATGAAAGAAGAGTCAGAGATCTACCACTGTGAGGGAATTGGCACAAAATCTCCCCATCTGTCCATAGGAGCTCTTATGGATTTGGGATCCAACCCCAAATTAACCTCATGCATGAACTGGGCTCTAGTCCACTAATTTATTAGTCTTCAAGATGCCACAGACACCTTGTTGTAATCTGTTTAAAGAAACTTTTATATTTTATCCAGTAGGGGGCAGCATAAGATATGGCACAGAATAATATGCATAGAGTTGGGACTGGGAGACTGGAAAGTTAGTGTAATGTACTGTATGCCCTCTTTATGAATGTGAATTGTTCAAAACAACAAAGATGTTTAAGATTTTTTTATCTACATAAAGTTGCTCTATGGAGAATATACAGATTAATGTGTATAACTAGGGGTTTTGGATACCAGGCTTTATATACATACAACAAAATAACTATTTGTGCTGTGCTACCTACATGATTGTGTATGCCCTTGCATCAATATTATTAACATATAAGAAAAAGCTAACAAATGAAGTACTTTCCAATCTAATATAGCAGGTGTGGCCAAACTTGCTTAATGTAAGAGCTACATAGAATAAACATCAGATGTTTGAGAGCCGAAGACATGAACACCAGATGTTTGAGAGCCGGGAGGAAGAAAGGAAGGAAGGAAGGCAAATAGATGAGGGAGGGGAGGTAGGTAGAGAGAAAGCAACTTTAAATGCATTCTCCAAGGCCCTGGCTGGCTTGGCTTGGAGAAGTGATTTAAAGAGAGAAATACCTTTTCCAAGTCAGTTGATGGGGCGGTGGGTGTGAAAGAGCCACTTGTGGCTTCTGAGCCACAGTTTGGCCACCCCTGTAATATAGCATGATGATCTGTCAATGTGACTACCTGATGTTCTTATTTGCACCATTTATTTACAAATCCATGTTTAAATGTTTTAAAGTCAGCTTTTAAACATGAGATTTCCATATTTACACATGAAAAAAAGTTAGGAGGAACTACAAATGAAGTAACAAATGGCTTGGCATCATGATGTGTGGCCTATTATGCAAATGAGTTCCTGCTGGGCTTTTTCTACAAAAATAGCTCTGACTGTAACAATCACCTTTAAGCAATGAAAGTGATTTCTAAAAAGAACAGGTTACACATAGGAAAGAAAATGAATTTTAAGGAAGAGAGAAGATACTATAGCTGCTGAGGAAAAAGCTCTGCATTGTGTTAGTTGATAACAGGTCTCAGTTTTCAAAATGGCTGGTTCATAAATCCAGGCTTCAAATTCTTCGACAACACTGTTATTTAATGACAAATTCAAGAAATGTAGTTGTATTAGGTTGTTGCAGCCTAAACAAAAATCTGGTAATTTTATTAATGTACTTGTTGCTTCTCATTAACACTAATTTGCATGTGTTTCCTAGATCAGTGAAGAACCTTTGGAAGAACAACGCTGACCAAATGGTAATTCCTCCCCCTCTCCTCCATGATGAGAGAAGGATTCCAGTTCTCCCCACTTGCAGTTCACCTTGCACTAATCAGTTTTCAAAGGACAGCTCTGTCCTTTTGTAAAGTAAACAAAGCAATGCATAGCCTTTGGCCTCCCTGCATATATATTTGGCTTTGTCTTATCTTTCACTGCAGACCAGGAGGATGTGCAAGGAAGAGTTAAAAAGATTTTATACTTAACTTCACAATCCCACATAGTGTGGCTCAGGACAACACAGCACTGACATTACTTGGAAAATTATGTAGACCTAGGACTGCAACTGCTATATCAGCCATGCTTAGCCTTGGCATTGGGTGTCATGGCAAGCTAGATATTTGGTCCCCCCCCCCCCCCAGTCTTTGAGAACTGAATGTACAGGCAAGATAGTGCATTCAAATGGGACATCAGGGAGCTGGAAAGAATGAGTCTGGTTCCCATGAATTACTTCTTTTTTGCAGCAGCAGCAGCACTAGAACAGACAATAGCAAAACATACCTATCAAATATCAGACAAAGAGGGAAAGACCTTTCATTTCCTTCCCTATTGTGTGTTGGTTTTCCAGAGTTTTTGATGAAGTTTAATCACCTGAAGGAGAAACCCAAGCAACACTTGGGTGCCATGTCAGTGTTGCACTGCCCAGTTGTGTACAAGCACATAGCTAGTTTTAAAATACTGCACAAAGGCTTCATGCAGTTATAGATTAGTCTCTTGGGAGATTTGTTTGAGGAGTGGAGAACACAACCTGCATATTCTGCTCTGAATACCATTTTTGTTGTTGTAGTTGCTAAGGCATGTCTGTAATAGTAAGCTCTTATCAGGGAAGCTGTTGGATCTGTTCTGCCATAGGCAGCATGAAAACACTGCTGAAAACAAGATCTTATCTGCCAGTGACTTTCCCATGCAAACTGGAAAAAATACAATATTTTTGCATAGAATTCTGGCCACTTTCTGAAATTTTAGCATATTTCTTTGTGGTGTTCATGAGACCAAATTTTTTTTAGCCTCCAGCTCACACATTTTTGTCTTAGCTCAGGAAAAAAAATTACCCCAGAGCCGACTAATTTATGCAGTAGCTCACAGCTATAATGCCAGTAGCTCACGAAGTAGAATTTTTGCTCACAAGATTCCATAACTTAGAGGGAGCATTGAACTGGATCCTTGAAAATTTGAACAAATCCTCTAAAAGTACTTGACTTATTTTTCCTAATCTAATTGTTCAAGCTGTTTGCAAGTTTTTAAATTTGGGAGTTATTTTTGGTGGGGATTGGGCATGGCAAAAGGGCATTGCTGGCTGAGCAAGAGACGTATAAGAATGGGGTGCATAGAGTCTCGAATACATAGAGAAAATAGGGAGATGTGCCCTGTGCTTGGAGATGTACAGCTGTTTTGTTGGAAAAAATACTAGGTTTTCCCTATCACTATGATGACTAGCTAAATTTCTGAGGTTCTGTGCTGACCAGCAACTAGGAGTTTCTAAATGTCAGACACAAGCGGATTTCTTGTAACAGCCATTGTAATAGGCACTGTCTTTCTATTTCTCCGCAGGCATATCGTGATGAATTCATTGCAGAGTGGCAGAAACTGAAGCTGGATGTTGTGCTTTGTCCTGCTTTGGGCCCAGCCTTTAATCTGGGTTATGCTGGCAAATTATTTGGTACCATTTGATTATTCCACTCTGTAGCAGTGCAGAATGTTGCAGTGTGTAGCTTGGTTTACTTACTGTAGTCTAGTGCTGTCAGTTCTGTGAGAATGCTTGGGGCTAAACTCCTTGTTCTTTGTTTGCTGTGGTCTGTAGGTTGGATTATGAGGAAAGCTTTAGGAGCTGATGTTTGTTTAATCAGATTTTTATCCCGCCCTCCCCTGATGGGCTCAGGGTGGCTAACAACAAATAAAAACAACATAAAATATTAAAAACAAAATATACAATACATCATTTCCATTATATAGTCATTAAAAAGTCCAAGATGCACATTGATTTTCTAGTTATTCTGATGTTTCTTGTTTCAGTTATGTTAGTTCAGTGAGACTGTCAATGCTGTGGAATAATAGCCACCCCATAACCATTAAAAGCAGGTTTGAACAGTTCGGTCTTACAGGCCCTGTGGAACTGTGACAGGTCCCAGAGGGCCCTGATGTTTTCGGGGAGGGCATGCCACAGAGTGGGGCTATTACCGAGAATGCTCTGGGTCTGGTGGTTGACATTCGAGCTTCTTTCGGTCCGGGGATTTTAAGAAGATTTTGGAACCCTGAACATAGTGCTCTCTGGGGTACGTGTGGGGAGTGCTGGTCCCAAAGGTAGACAGGTCCCAGGCCATATAGGGCTTTATTTATTTATTTATTTATTTGGTGACTTCTATCCCACCCTTCCCACAAGTGGCTCAGGGCGGCTTACAACAACAATAAAACAGTAAAATCAGAGCAAGTTATTACCTCTAAAATCAGACAATTAAAACCTAAAAACCTTAAAATTAAACATTAAACTATACAGTATAAACACAAAAATCTGGTAGCTACATTATCTCATCAGGCATAGGCTAACCGGAAGAGGGCTGTCTTACAGGCCCTGCGGAACTGAGCAAGGTCCCGCAGGGCCCTCACCTCTTCCGGTAGCTGGTTCCACCACATAGGGGCCATTGTGGAAAAGGCCCTGTCTCTAGTTGCCTTGAGACGCACTTCCTTGGGCCCGGGGATGATGAGCAGATTTTGAGTGCCAGACCTCAGTACTCTCTGGGGAACGTGTGGGGAGAGACGGTCCCTCAGGTAGGCAGGTCCCAGGCCATATAGGGCTTTAAAGGTGATGACCAGCACCTTGTACCGGACTCGGTATATTATGATCAGTACCTTGAAGCAAATGATCAGTACCTTGAAGCAAATCCAGAATGCCACAGGCAAACAGTGTAACGTTTCCAGCACAGGTTGAATGTGCTCCCGTACAGGTAGCTCCATTAGCAACCTTGCTGTTGTGTTTTGCACCAGTTGCAACCTCCAAATTTGAGTCAAGGGCAGCAAATTTAGAGCATTCTGCTTTCAAGCAGAGGGTTAAATGATAGCCTTCCAGCCCCCCACCCCCTCCGTGTCTGCCTACATTTATTATGGAGGAAGGTGTAATTAGATAATCTCTTATATTTGCCATATCTGCTTGCAAGAAGACTGAGGTAGAATTTTTCCCTGTTCTATATATGGTTCCATTTGGTGCCCTGAGCTTCCAAGATGTATTCAAATGAGCAGTGGTGAGAATTTGGAAGGCAGGGTTAGATAACAACCTCAGATATAGAACAGATCCCATTAGCACTCCTGCTGTACCTACATCTTGTTGTATGGCTTTCTCACCAAAGAGAGCATGCCTACATTGGTAATATCCACAGCACAGCCTGAAATGAATGTGTCATGCACTGTGGACAAAGTTATAACTGGACTGTAGTTTTGCCTTCTGGACTTGGGGTGGGCAATTTGGGGCTGGTATGGAGGATCATAAAGCCTCATTTGCCATGAACTTTATGGAATGACTTGGGCTGCTCAATCTCTTCCAGCCTAACCCACCTCCCAGGTTGTTGTGAGGGTAAAATGGGGAGAATCATGCACACTGCTCTGAGTTTTATTATTCCCACATTTTAAATCAAGATGGGGAGGGATGGGGCACAGTGGCTTGCCTAAGTTCATCTAATGAGTTCATCTAATGAGGTTTGAACCAGGGGTAGGAAGGGAGCAGGGAATGCAAAATAAATAAATGATTTGACATCTGTGTTCAAGATAAAAGTAATGTACTTTATGGACTGTTTATGCCTTGGAAGAGGGGGGGGGGAATGCATCATTGCTCTGTTGCCTGCCCTTTCCATGTCTTGTCCTCTTTGTCGCTCTGCTAGTCTGCCTGCTCATGGTGCCAGCTGTTCCAGCATGCCTGTGTTTACATGTAGATTAGCTGGTAACTTTCTGCAGCCTGAAGAGTATGCTGCCTTCAGATTAATGCTTCCAGCAAATTGTTTAAGCAGCTCAAGGGTCAGATATTAATCATAGGCCATAATTTGCTCGCCTCTTTCCTGGAGAGTCACTGTTGGTAGCTCTCTCACATCCTTCTCCAAAGTGTTTCCTGCCTCCATAGCTGGGTAGAACAAAATAGGAGTCAATTTCACCTTTAAGACCAACTTAGTTTTATTTAGAACGTAAGCTTTCGTGTGCTCTAGGCACACTTCATCAGCTTAGAGCACACAAAAGCTTATGTTCTAAATAAAACTAAGTTGGTCTTAAAGGTGAAATTGACTCCTATTTTGTTCTACTAGTTCAGACCAACACGGCTGCCTACTTGGATCTATCCATAGCTGGGTATGATGTGTTTATTTCTTGATTGCTTTGGTGATCCTAGGAACTGAACCTGGGAGTGGATCTCCTGCATTCAAAACAGATGTTCTGTCACTGAACACAACCCCTCACCCCTGCCCTCCATGATCTCTTGTGGGCTCTCAGTTTGTTTTCCAATTCTCCTCCTTTGAATTCTATC
The DNA here is from genome assembly GCF_032191835.1 of Heteronotia binoei. Classification (NCBI taxonomy): domain Eukaryota; kingdom Metazoa; phylum Chordata; class Lepidosauria; order Squamata; family Gekkonidae; genus Heteronotia; species Heteronotia binoei. The sequence continues at coordinate 101,580,772 of NC_083224.1, forward strand.
TTGCCTACTAAGGTTTTGCTGTTCTTAATATTGAAAATGTAGAAACAAACAAATGATATTGAAAAGGCAAACCCTTTCTTCTGCTTACATAAATAGCTCAGGTGGACCTAATTATGTGAATCATCAAACAGAAAGGAGCATTTTGTATGTTTGTGTGACAAGGTGTGTAAGGAGTTGTGTATTGTGTCTTATGAGATTTGTATGTAGGCATCACAAAACGAAAGCTTGTAATTGCTAGGGAAGAAGTATCTTAACATCGTATTTTATATGTGGTTTCTTCCAGTTGCTACTACCTACACCCATTTATACAATGTCTTGAATTTTCCTGCTGGAGTTGTACCTGTCACTACAGTTTCAGAAGCAGATGAGAAAGAGCTCAGGCATTATAAAGGACACTATGGAGACCTTTGGGATAAGAGACTGAAAGAGGTCAGCCATCAGCAATGAAGGCAACTGCTATATCTGAAGGCCACATAGCTGGAATTCTCAATTTATGTTGAAAAATGGGGGAAGCTATCATCCTTTACATCCTCCTGCTAAACCAGTGACACTGGGCCACCTAGGATGTCAAGTTAAAACAGTTTCAATCAGTTTCAACCATCCATCATCCTTTGAATTCAACCCATTATGTGTAGCTCCAAGATAGTCAATGTTTTCAATATGCAGTGCAGCCGCTGGGGTTGCAGTTTTAAGGAAAGACTAGTACCAGGTAGAGGGACTGTTTAACCCCAGTTGGTTTTGGCCTCACTAGCAAACACTGTCAGGAACTACTAATATATAATCCCACTCTTACTTCCTACTACCTACTTCAAATTGCAGCCTTAGGCAGAGAAAAGTCCAAACATATATAAACATGGTAGTTGTATGTACCTGTTCACACATTTGTAGATGGGATGGAGGTTCACGGGAAAAGATGCATGCAGGCAAGGGGAGTGAAATCCTTCCTTGATTTAACTGGGTGCACTCCCTTACTTTAAGCTTTTTTCTTGTAGTGCAGATCTGATACCAGAAGTTAATCAGGTTGTAGAACTGCTTGAAACAACAGAGTGAAGTGAACTAGAGACAGAGCAGGAAGGTGAAGGCTGAGCATGACCATGATTTTTGAACAAAATCACAGATTTATGTAGAATTATAGACAGTTTTATGCACATATTTTGACCACTCCCTCTCAGTATTAAATTATGATAGTTTTGGGAGCCATGTCATAATGATTCATGTCATAATTTTCTGTTACCCCAGTTGCATACTTCCCAATGGGTCTTGAACAGAAAGTCTCAATTAATTCACTTCAAAATACGACATGCAGTTCAGAAGCCTCTTTGACGCGTGTTTTAAGAACAGCAAGTTCATGCTGTTTTCCTCTTTTCAGACTGGAATTTTCTTGGTAATACTGCACTCTTTGTACCTCTTCTGTAGGCTGTGCAAGATGCTGTGGGGCTCCCTGTAGCAGTCCAGTGTGTGGCCTTGCCATGGCAGGAGGAACTGTGTCTGCGTTTCATGAAGGAAGTAGAGACACTCTCCCATGAGGGGAGAGGGAGGAGGAAAATCTGATTTTGTGGGAGAAGATCCTGCAAGGCATTTGTCTTATCACCTAATAAACCGTTTGTTGACTTTTTTGGTTTCTGTCTGGGTTTTTTTTTTTTAGTAGAACTGAAGTCTGCTTAGTTATATTTCTACTGATTTTGTTTAGTAAGTATATTGTTTAGTGAGCAGTGAAACACTTACAGTACTGCATAATTGGAGACTATGTGCCAGTATCAGCTCTGCAGTTCAGGTTGTCAGTCTTCAGATGGTGACTAAAGTTTCTAGGAATTACAACTGATCTCCAGACTACTGATATCAATTCCCTCGAGGAACCATAGAGTACCTGAGGAGTTGAAGTCTGAGAGTGGATGCAGACTGGATGCTCATGGACTTCCTTTTATTCTAGGATATATCATACAGACTCAGGCATGAACAGAATGATCAGAACTTGTATGCTGATGACACTCAGCTGTATCTGCTCTTAGACAGCCACCCAGATGCTGCCGCATAAAATCTGGCCACAGGAATGGAGGGCATGGTGGGATAGCTTAAAAAGAGCAGTCTGAAACTGAACTCAACAAAGACAGAGGTTCTGTGATGGGGGCGGGGCTTCGGATTTGGGATCCAGATTGCCCCCTCTTGATGGGATGCCATTGTTACCAGTGCAGTCTGGTTGTAAGTCAAATTGCCCTAAAAAGAGGTTGGGGAATTAATAGGTGGGCAACTATGGCTCAGTAGGATTCAGAATCTATGTATATAGGAGATGACTTCCAGAAACTTTAACTGAATTGAAGAGGAGACTCATTAAGTAAAATAATTAAATTTTTATTATAGAAAAATATAGAACACACATACAAGGCAATGAATACACACAACACACATACAGACTTAAGAAAACAGATATGAAATTGATAGGGATACACAGGGGGTAAACTTAGACAGGGGAATACTGTACCTCTCGATGTCTTCTCTTGAAGCTCCAACAGCGAAAAATAAGGCACGAGGTAGCCTGAACACCACCTGCGTGGCAAGCTATTGGGGACCCTGAATTGATCAGATTTAGGGGGTGGATTCAAACAGAAGGGTAGGGTAACTGTCTGAAGCACACCTGAGGATGTTTTAAGGACTACTTGATGCCCTTAGAAGGGAGCAGGTCGGATGAAATAAGAACATAAGAGAAGCCATGTTGGATCAGGCTAATGGCCCATCCAGTCCAACACTCTGTGTCACACAGTGGACAAAAAATGTTTATATATACACACACACACACACACACACTGTGGCTAATAGCCACTGATGGACCTCTGCTCCATATTTTTATCGAACCCCCTCTTGAAGCTGGCTATGCTTGTAGCCGCCACCACCTCCTGTGGCAGTGAATTCCACATGTTAATCACCCTTTGGGTGAAGAAGTATCTCCTTTTATCCGTTCTAACCCAACTGCTCAGCAATTTCATTGAATGCCCACGAGTTCTTGCATTGTGAGAAAGGGAGAAAAGTACTTCTTTCTCTACCTTCTCCATCCCATGCATAATCTTGTAAACCTCTATCATGTCACCCCGTAGTCGACGTTTCTCCAAGCTAAAGAGCCCCAAGTGTTTTCACCTTTCTTCATAGGGAAAGTGTTCCAACCCTTTAATCATTCTAGTTGCCCTTTTCTGCACTTTTTCCAATGCTATAATTACCTTTTTGAGGTGCGGTGACCAGAATTGCACACAGTATTCCAAATGAGACCGCACCATCGATTTATACAGGGGCATTATGATACTGGCTGATTTGTTTTCAGTTCCCTTCCTAATAATTCCCAGCATGGCATTGGCCTTTTTGATTGCAATCGCACACTGTCTTGACATTTTCAATGAGTTATCTACCACGACCCCAAGATCTCTTTCTTGGTCAATCTCTGCCAGTTCACACCCCATCAACTTGTATTTGTAGCTGGGATTCTTGGCCCCAATGTGCATTACTTTGCATTTGGCCACATTGAACCTAATCTGCCAAGTTGACGCTCACTCACCCAGCCTCGACAGAGCCATTTGGAGTGCCTCACAATACTCTCTGGTTCTCACCATCCTGAACAATTTAGTGTCATCTGCAAACTTGGCCACTTCACTGCTTACTCTCAACTCCAAATCATTTATGATCAAGTTAAAGAGCATGGGACTCAGTACTGAGCCCTGCGGCACTCCACTGCTTACCGTCCTCCACTGCAAAGACTGCCCATTTATACTCACTCGCTGCTTCCTATTAATTAGCCAGTTTTTGATCCACAAGAGGACCTGTCCTTTTACTCCATGACTCTCGAGCTTACTAAGGAGACTTGATGAGGAACTTCATCAAAAGCTTTCTGGAAATCAAGGTACACAATATCTATCGGGTCTCCTTTGTCCACATGTTTGTTCACCCCCTCAAAGAAATGTAACAGGTTAGTGAGGCAAGATCTTCCCTTACAGAACCCATGCTGAGTCTTAATAACTCGTGTTCATCAATGTGCCTACTCATTCTTTCCTTGATAATGATTTCTACCAACTTTCCTGGTATTAAAATCAGACTGACTGGCCTGTAGTTTCCCGGATCTCCTCTGGAACCCTTTTTAAAGATGGGGGTGACATTTGCTACCTTCCAGTCCTCAGGAACGGAGGCAGATTTCAATGAAAGATTACAGATTTTTGTCAGAAGATCCACAAGTTCAACTTTGAGTTTTTTCAGAACTCTTGGATATATGCCATCCGGACCTGGTAACTTATTAGTTTTTAATTCGCCTATCAGTTGTAGGAACTCCTCTCTTGTCACCTCAATCTGACTCAGGTCTTTCAACACGCCTTCCAATATAAGTGGTTCTGGAGCAGGCAAACACTTCTCATCTTCCACAGTGAAGATAGAGGCAAAAAATGCATTCAGCTTCTCAGCCATTTCCCTATCTTCCTTCAGTAATCCTTTGGCCCCTTGGTCATCCAAGGGCCCCACTGCCTCCCTGGCTGGTTTCCTGCTTCTAATATATTTGAAGAAATTGTTATTGTTGGTCTTTATGTTTTTTGCAATATGCTCCTCATAGTCCCTTTTTGCCTGCCTGATCACAGTCTTGCATTTGATTTGCCGCAGCCTGTGTTCCCTTTTATTCATCTCACTTGGACTAGCTTTCCACCACTTAAAGGAGTCCTTCTTCCCTTTTGCAGCTTCCATTACTTTGTTTGTTAACCATGCAGGCCTTCTGTTATACCTGTTGGTACCTTTCCTAACTTGTGGTATATATTTTATCTGAGCTTCTAGGATTGTAGTTTTAAATAGCCTCCAAGCTGACCTGTGACACGGAGTCAGGTGGGGTGTGATGCAGGGTCACATGGGTTGTGACATAAGGAAAGTGGAATGCTCCAGGATGACATTGGAAAAGCTTGTTAAGGGTGATGGGATTAACATTCCTAGATAAGGTTTTCTAAAAGGGTCAATATAGGGCCGAATTGTTATCCTAAAGTTACACCCAACAGAACACAATAATGATGGTTTCCACCTCTGGAACATCCTTTGTCTTGACACATCTAGGGGCAAACACAGTTCTTTGTTTAGCATCTGGCTTAAGGTGTCTGGCAGGATACAACTTACAACAAACTTGATGTGCATATACAAAGTCCAAGGTGCACCCTGTGTATGTGGTCCTCCTGCTTCGCTCCTATGGCTCCCAAGAAACAAGAGGGTGACAGCTTCTGTTGTTGGCCTGAGCAATGACTTCTCTTGCAGTGGAAAGCTGGAACCGAAAGGCTGAAGCAGCTATGATGAGGCTGTGGGGCTGGACGGCTCAGGACAGGCGCGTTTTCTGTCTGCATCATGGCCAGGGTTGGAACTGGGTGGCGGTTGGGAATCTGTATAGCCGGGATGGTATCCAAGCGATGTGCTGACTGCACTGATGCCAGAACCCGGGGAACAGTTGGCATGGACCATGCATGGCCTATGCTAGGCGTAGATGTTTGAGAGTTCTGCTTGCTTAAAGCAACCTGCCAGTTAAGTCAGGGATCACAATGTTCATTTCTAGAGTTTGGAGGGAGCCTTTGCTCACATGGTAGGTGTAGCCCTGGATGTGTCCTTGAACATGAAGGCCTAGGTTTTATATGTTTTATGGAATTGATTGTTTTTATGATACTGTAAGCCGCCCTGAGTCCGCTTGCGGAGAGGGCGGGATATAAATGTAAAGTAATAATAAATAATAAATAAATAGGTCATGCACACAGCCAGGCTGGCATTCTTCCACTAACAGGAAGCCTGGCAGCTGGCCTCCTTCCTGTCATACCCTGACCTAGCCACAGTAATCCATACAACGATCACCTTAGGGTTGCCAAGTCCAACCCCAGAAATATCTGGGGACTTTGGGGGTGGAGCCAGGAGACACTGGGGTGGAGCTAGGGGGAGGGGGGAAACGGCGCCGGGGAGCGTGGCGAGCTGCTCCGTCTCGGAGCGGGCGACACCGCCGCGCCGCTGCCGCCTCTTCTCTGCTCGCCGTGGCTGCTCCTCCAAGATGGGCTCAGCGTGAGCCCATCTTGGAGTAGCAGCCACGGCGAGCAGAGAAGAGGCGGCAGCGGCTCGGCGGCCTCGCCCCCTCCGCCTCTGGGGTGGAATCGGAGGGGGGGTGGAGGCTGGCTGGGGGCGTGGTGAGCCACGAGTCCGGGCCCTAGAAGGGCCCGGATTCATGGCTTGCCATGCTCCTGGCCTGCCTCGCCCTCCCCTGAGCTGCTGCCGCCTCTTGGCTGCTCCTCCGAGATGGGCTCAGCCTGGGCCCATCTCGGATGAGCAGCTGCGGTGTGTGGGGAGGGGGCAGCAGCGGCGCGGCGGCCTCACCCGCTCCAGGATGAGGTGGATCGCCATGCTTCCCGGCACCGTTTCCCCCCTCCCCCCATTTCCATTTTTTGGGGGAGCGGGGGAAGAGGGTGGAAATCCTGGGGTCCCCCGCCAGGGCAGGAGGGTTGAGAAGCTAGGTCACCTTCAGGCTAGACTACTGTAACTTGCTTTATGCTGGCCTGCCTTTGAGACTGACCTGGAATCTCCACCTGATCCAGAATGTGGTGGCTCAAATCCTAATAGGAATGCCAAGGGCTGCACACATATGACCTGTGCTGCACCAACTGCAGTGACTTCCGGTAGAACACCAAGTCAAGTTCAAGATTCTGGTATGAATCAATGGTATTGAAGGCCTTCATTGGTCTGGGACCAATGTATCTGTGGGACTGCCTTCTCCAGTATGTCCCAGGGAGAGCATTATGCTCACTGGATGAGAATCTACTGGTGATCCCTGACTCTAGAGACATCCAGCAGTCCTCAACCAGGGTCAGGGCTTTTTCTGTCCTGGCCCCAACCTGGTGGAACTCTGCCAAGTAACATCAGGGTCCTTTGAGACCTTATGCAATTCCACAGGGCCTGTAAGGCAGAAATGTTCAGCCAGGTTTTTGGTTAAGGGCAGCAAGTCAACATTCTAGCTGACACCATCCCCATAGACTGATTTTACTCCTCTCCCCCAATCTCATGAGGTGTCCTCAGACCAGAAATAGGAAGAAAGCGCAAATTCCACCTCCTGATCTCTTAATTTAATTGTATTAATATGTACTTTTTATGGTTTTAATTTTTTTAATGCTGTAAATTGTCTAGAGCCCTACAATAGTAGGGATTAGGTGATTCATAAATGTAATGAAATAAATAAGATGCCACCCATGAGGTTTCTGGCTGAATTTGAACGTAAGTATGCCATGTCCATACCAACACTCTACATTCAGCCATGCCCATTTGAAACTCAAGGTCTATGAACCATCATTTCCTGATAATTTTGACTGCCCCCAGAGTCCTTTTTGCTTTTCTATACACTGCAAGTTTCTTCCCTCATTTTTTTTTTTTAGTAACATGCAAGCACCAACAATTTTACAGTAACACAGTATGGTTTCTTTAACAAGAATATATTCATAATCCATACATGGTTTTGTTTGGCCAAAGAAACTGAATTTGTCCCTCTATTCTTTACACAGAGGATTATGGGGCATAGTTTAAAGCTGAAAATAATACCATTCATATGTCCCTCAAAGTCTCCTAGTAGAGAGCCCAGAAAAATTCACTAACTTACACTTGCAGATGAGTTTATTCAGAACGTCTGCCTAATTTAATGTAATTTATTCATTAACTGTGCAAAACATAGCTGCTCTAATATCCATTCACTGAGCATGCATGACAATATATTTCAAATAATTCCCTTTCACAACTTTTGAATCACTTGGCTGGAGACATACTGTATTTTCTCTCCTGTCAGAGTTCATTTGGAGCAGTTATATTTCAAGCTAGTAGCAGCAGACATTGGGACTTCTAAGATACTTTAAAATTACATTTTTTCCTAAATAAATGTTCACTCAAAAATCCTGTTCTATATTGCAAGTACCAAAGCCTGCTTTGAGAAAGTCAGTGTGGTAGAATTGCCACTTTCCCTGCTAAGCTTCTGTGCCTTTAAGACAAAAATTCAACATGTGACTATTTTCCCTTCTTTGTAGTGAGAATAAAATTTTCCTAGTTGACATTCTGGGTGTTTTCGCACTTACGTTTTACTGGCGCGAAGACCCTCCTCACGCCGGCGCATCTGCAGTGATTTCGCACTAGAAGCGCCGGCGCAGCCCAAAGAGCCGGCTACTTCCGTCGCTAAGCCAGCGCAAACGTTTTCCTGCTTCTTGGCGGTTTCCGTTTGCGCTGGCTTAGCGACGGAAGTAGCCGGCTCTTTGGGCTGCGCCGGCGCTTCTAGTGCGAAATCACTGCAGATCCGCCGGCGTGAGGAGGGTCTTCGCGCCAGTAAAACGTAAGTGCGAAAACACCCTCTGTCTCTCAAGTAGCTGTTTAAAACAACCTGATGGTAGGCTAGAATGCAGCACAGTGTACTTGAATCAACACAATCCTACCAAATTCCAGAAGTGCTCTTACCCCCTTCCTAAGTTCTTTAGTCAGCTCTTTGGAAAGGTTTATAGGTTGAAAAGGAAATCCCTCTCTGAAGTGCACCACCTTGTAGGGCATCCCCACATCTAACCAGTAGGTGGAGGCTGCCCCACCCACTGTCACTTCTGTTTCAGGTAACTCAGATGGCTCAAAGTGCAGATTCAACAGAGACAGAGGTGCAGGTGAGAATGTCTTTCTACAGGGTGAGGGAGGAGGGAAGAAAAAGGAGAGTATCAGAGAGGCAAAGCGAGATGAAAGAATGGATAATGTGTCCTTGGCCGAGAGTTGGGAAAGGGTGTTGGTTCAATGTCAAATGCAGGAAAAGGTAGTGAGGCTTGTCCAGCAACGTCATTGTTCTTATTTCATGTCAATATATCATGCTAGAATGCATCTACTGCCCATCTGCACACCAGTCAAAATCCTGACACAAGGTGCTGAGACTAAATAAAAGCCTTGGCCATAGTTCAACTTTTTCCAATAAAGGCTTTCCTTCTGCTGAGGTATAAATCTCAAGACCAAAATCTCCAGCAGTCAGAGAGACAAAATGTAATGCAGTCAAACAGTTTGTGGGAGATGTGGAACAGCAGTCTCATTACTGTTTGCTCATTTAAAGTCCAAGTTTCTCCCCCACCTCTGCATCCATTATAAAAGGTTGCAGATAAGAATACTATAAGAATATAAAGGCTAAAACGGAAATAAAACTAAATAAAAGTACTCCCCTTCGACGGAACTCAGTTGGCAGGCATCTGCTCCCTCAGAGCTGGAACCCGGAAGTCAAATCCTTCCTAGGATTGCGAATTTTCCTCTTCATTTTATGCCATGTAACAACTCTGTCTGATTCCGCACTAATCTTGCTCTGTTCCAGGCTTTCGTTTCTCTCCAGAGCAAGCTAGTGATCTTGCACCAGCTGCTCAACGCTGCCATTTCAAGCGGGAAAAAACATGATTTGCTGCACCTCTCTGAAAACCTGTTTTTTTCAGGTTTACACTGCTGCACAGCAAATTGAGGGCGCACAGCAGCTGGTGCAAAATTGCTAGCTTGCTCCAAAGAGAAGCGGAAGCCTGGCGCGGAGCAAGGTTAGTGAGGAATGAGCCTCTCATACCATTCCTTCACTATTCAGATGGTAATGGGCTACACTTCCCACCTTTTATTCAGTTTCCCCCCCCCCCCTATTTTATATGTAATATGAGCCTCAGCGGAAGAATCCCAGTATTGACTGGGGGAACAGGGGACATCTACTGCAAAATCTATTTAAAGACCTTGCATGGGAGGTATAAAAATGTAGCATTTCTGCCTTTCTCTGGTCATTTAAAATGTAGGCATGTAGGTTGTCCCCATGCAGAACTTCTCCTTGTGACATCTTTTTTTTTTTTAAATCAATCTCACCTTTCTACAAGTCAAAGTGAATAACAAGATAAGTAATAAAACAGCTGAGTAAAAAAGAATAATACTCCAAAATATCAGATTTGTAGGAGGAAGGGATAGTTTAAGCTATCAGAAACTTATGTAAAGATTACAGCCCAAGCAAGCATATGGAGGAGGGTGGTCAGTATGTGTGAGTGAATGAATGAATGGTGACTGCACAAGTCTGTATGTGTGGGAGGGAGGGAAAGATGAGAAGGCAGCCTGTATGCTCTTCTGCTAAATTTAACTTGGGTTAATCTTACAGCCACATTAACATACTTTCAGTAATCAGTAACACAGAGTCAATATTAACTAGTGGTGTAGGTGGGGTGACTGTTGGGAGTGTGGTTATGGTCTTACAGTTTTCATTGAGAGTGCAGAGCTGGTCTTGGGACTCATGTTGAACAGGACACAGCAGCTACCAAAGTGGAACCAAGTATACTCAGGTTTGCTTCATTTCTGCTGAGAGTTTTTTTGAAGGGGGCTTCAAATTTTGCGATTAGCCAGTTTTCATTTATAGAATGAGAGCTTGTTTTTTAAAATAGAGATATTTGAGTTTGTTTTAATCTATGGTGACTGGTACCCCCTACCTTGAGGCATTGCTCAAAACTTGATCTGACCTGCCTTGCTCTGCCCACCCAACAGTCTTCTTGGCTTGAAATAGATATTTCAAGACTACAATTGCTCTACAATTGTAGATCGAGGAAGTACAATCCAACCTTTTAGTTATTGTGATTTGAAGCATGTTTGTGGCATGTCTGGAGTCGGACCTCAAAGGGTGATTAGACATTAGCAGCTCTAAGATAGGAAAACACTAGGGATGGTGTGTGCATGTGAGAAATGGTAGTCATGTTGCCAGAACTGGTGTCTATTTAAGCAACTGCTAGATGTGCCAAGACAATGGCCCATGTAACACTCAGAAAGAAGGGAAGTTGTGGTCAGTTTCATAAAGAGCCTAGTCCTGCTCCAGTCTTTCAGATTTTCTCCTGGTTATTGACCAACAGGGCTTTTTTTTCTTTCTTCTTCTTTTTTTTAAGCAGGAACGCACAGGAACGCAGTTCCAGCTGGCTTGGTGTCAGGGGGTGTGACCTAATATACAAATAAGTACCTGCAGGGTGTTTTCTACAAAAAAGCCCTGTGTGAAAGGATGGTGACATCAGGCGGTGTGGCCTAATATGCATGAGTTCCTGCTGGGTGTTTTCTACAAGAAAAGCCCTGTGTGAAAGGATGGTGACATCAGGAGGTGTGGCCTAATATGCATGAGTTCCTGCTGGGTGTTTTCTACAAGAAAAGCCCTGTGTGAAAGGATGGTGACATCAGGAGGTGTGGCCTAATATGCATGAGTTCCTGCTGGGCGTTTTCTACAAGAAAAGCCCTGTGTGAAAGGATGGTGACATCAGGAGGTGTGGCCTAATATGCATGAGTTCCTGCTGGGTGTTTTCTACAAGAAAAGCCCTGTGTGAAAGGATGGTGACATCAGGAGGTGTGGCCTAATATGCATGAGTTCCTGCTGGGCTTTTTCTACAAAAAAGCCCTGTGTGAAAGGATGGTGACATCAGGAGGTGTGGCCTAATATGCAAGAGTTCCTGCTGGGTGTTTTCTACAAAAAAGCCCTGTGTGAAAGGATGGTGACATCAGGCGGTGTGGCCTAATATGCATGAGTTCCTGCTGGGTGTTTTCTACAAAAAAGCCCTGTGTGAAAGGATGGTGACATCAGGACGTGTGTCCTAATATGCATGAGTTCCTGCTGGGTGTTTTCTACAAGAAAAGCCCTGTGTGAAAGGATGGTGACATCAGGAGGTGCGGTCTAATATGCATGAGTTCCTGCTGGGCTTTTTCTACAAAAAAGCCCTGTGTGAAAGGATGGTGACATCAGGAGGTGTGGCCTAATATGCATGAGTTCCTGCTGGGCTTTTTCAACAAAAAAGCCCTGCTGACCAAGGTAGTTCAGAGGCTCCAGAAGGGGGGTTGGGAAAGGATGCAGAGTTGTTGTGTTTATGTGGTGATAAACTACTGCTGGAAAAAAAATTGACAGATCTCTCCTCATAGTAGAATTCTGTAAAATAATCAAGAAAGAATTGATAATTTTTTGAGATTGTAAAAACTGGCTACCAGAAGTTCAGGACAGAGGGTGGCAAACTGAGACACAAAGCAATTGCTATGGGACAGCCATAATGTTCTGGCCCCTGCTCTGGCTATAGAGTAGAGGACAAAATGATCATTCTAGTAACTTTTGTATATGTAGGGATTTTTAAGATGGGTGAATGGAACTTTTCTTTGCTAATCATGGTATATATTTGTGAATCTGCCTAGGATTTTGAGAACTTTCCTTTTCAAATTGATAAAATGAATATTTTAGGCATTTAATGGGGTGCTCTGCAGTATAAGCAAGGATGATACTGAAGGATGTTCCACTTTATTTAAATATGGTAAAAGTTTCTAAACTTTAAAATACCTGCATTTCTTCCAGTTTTCACTAACAATCCACAACCACAAAAGATACAGAGATCCTTGGGCTTGGCAGTAGGGTAATGAGGAAATCTAGAGGGGGAGGGGAGTTATAGCCTGCGCGAGTGCCTGGTACAGGGAATTTAATAAACATACTTATTTCTAAGAGATCCAGGCAAGCATTTGCATCTTAGAAAGAAAGAGAAGCACAAAGGATCTAAAATTGCTTTATTTTGGTCAATAGAAAAAAAGGTTAGAACATACAGGAAAAGTTCAGAAAAATGCACAGCTAGTTTTGTTTCTGAGGGGAGGGGGTAGCACTGCTTCATAAAGAAATTAGGAATAGTCCTGGAACACATGCAGCTTCATTGGCTTGTTCCCATTCCTCCTCTGGGTTGCAGGTGCAAGCACTGGGGCATGGTCCTCATCTATGTTCTCTAGCAAATTATTCTGTGACACATTTGTACACATTCACTGCAGCAATTGACTTTTCTGTGAATGCTGATTTTTGAAACAATTCCTGAACTATCTAGTAATTGATATGACTTCAGAATAAGATTCAGACCATGAGCATGGTGCACACACACTATCTTGGTGGGATTAAACTAGTCAGTATTCCATCACTCTGCTTTTCTGCTACTTTTCAGGCTCCCAAAACATTCTGAGCTGTGCTGAACTGGTCCCAGAATGCAGCTGGAGGCTTTCATTGTGATCCGTGAATGGTTGAAGCAGCTGTGGCCAGAGGCTGAAATTAATTATCATGTTGTCCTGGCCTTGACCTGTGGCTCAGCTGCAGCCCTTTTGGCATTCAAATGGGTGAACCAGAAAATGATCAAAAAACAAATACAGGATGCAAGGAAAAAGAGAGAACTTGGCTTGGAAAAAATGGAGAAAGCTGTTCAGAAGTTTAAACAACAGGTATACCTTCTAAATGTGTGTGTGTGAAAGAAATATGAGTTCTTATAGTTGTTCCTGTGTGCTGATGTAAACATTTGGTGATAGAACTAAATTTCAGGGAATAAAAAGACTTTTGAGTCTTTCTCTTTTCCTGTATTTTCCAGTGAATCTTGTCATCATATAATGTGACCAAAGTATGATAGCCTCAATTTGGTCACTTCGGCCTCTAGGGAGAGTTCAGCTTGATTTGATTTAGAATCCACTTATGTCTTTTTTGGTGGTCCATAGTATATATTTTTTAAAAACTTCTTCTGTAACACCACATTTCAAATAAATCAACCTTCTTCTTGTCTGCTTTCTTCATTGTCCAACTTTGACACTCATACATAATCATGGGGAATACTATGGTATGAATTATCTTGATCTTGGTCGCCAGCCACAGATCTTCACACTCTAGAATCTTTTCTAACTCCCTCACAGCTGCCCTTCCCAGTCTCCTTTTGATTTCTTGGTTTCAGTCCCCCTTTTGGTTGATGATGGAGCCAAGGAATAGAAAATCTTGAACAATTTCAATTTCTTCATTGTCAGCCTTTAAAGTTGTGTAATTTTCCAGTAATCATTACTTTTATCTTCATGATGTTCAGCTATATGCTTTATGAGGGGATTTTCTTGACTGAATCAATCCATTTCATGTTGGTCTTTCTCTTTTCCTGTATTTCATGATATGTTCAGCAGTATTTGTTTCAGGTCTTCACTATTTTCTGCCACTAACGTGGTGTCATCTGCGTATCTCAGATTGTTAATGTTCCTTCCATCAGTTTTCACTTCACCTTCATCTAAATTGAAACCAGTTTTCCTTATGATATGTTCTGCATATGGATTGAAGCAACAGGAAGATTAAATGCATCCTTGTCTGACACCTTTGACAACTGGCAACCATTCTGTTTCTCCATATTCTGCCTTTTGCTCAGAATAAAGGTTGTGCATCAGAACAATCAGATGAACTGGCATACCAGTTTCTTTTAAAACCAACCATAACTTTTCATGATCCACACTGTCAAAAGCTTTGCTGTAATCTATGAAACACAAACTGATTTTCTTCTGATATTCTCTGGTATGTTCCAGTAACCAATGTGAATTTGCAGCATGATCTCTAGAGCCTCTTCCTTTTCTGAATCCAGCTTGAACATCTGGCAATTTTCATTCTATACATGGTAACTGTCTTTGATGTAAGATTTTGAGCATCACCTTCATGAGAAATTAATGCAATAGTCTAATAGTTGCTGCAGCCTTCGACATCTCTTTTTTTCAAAATTGAAATGTAGATTGAGTGTTTCCAGTTAGGTAGCCTTTGTTTTGTTTTCCATATTTGTTGACATTTTCTTGTTAAGATTTCGATGGATGTTTTCTGTGGCTTGGAAAAGCTGTATTAATATCCTTTGTACTTCTAGTGATTTGTTTCTCCCAGTTGTTTTGAGTGCAGCTTATACTTCACTGTCTAAAACTTCAGGTTCTTCTGCAAAAGGTTTTTCTTTGAAGGAATCTGTCATCCTTTTGTCTCTTTTATACGGTTATTCAGTGTATTGTTCCCATCTTTTCTGTATTTGCCCTGTTCAGTTAATAAATTTCCAGGTTAATCTTTCAACATCAGAATGCACAACTATGTTTTAAATTTCACTTGGATTTCTTGGATCTTGTGGAACAGATCTCTTGTTATCAAAGAATTCAGGTTTTCACGGCTGGTAACATCATTAGGGTTTGTAGAATCTTTCGGGATCAAGTGCCGTGTTCTACTGGAGAAAGTTTTCCTCCAGTAGAACACGGCACTTTCTCCAGTAGAACACGGCACTTGATCCTGAAAGATTCTACAAACCCTAAAGATCCCTTGTTCTTCATATTTTGTTGTTGTTTTCTATTTCTATACATTTATTATTATAATTGTCTTTGCCTGCCAGTCACTGGAATGCTACATTTAAACTTCTGATTCCTTTTCTGCCGCCTTTCACTTTCTTTCCCCACCCCCCCTTTAGCAGTTTTTATGAGTTTCAGCAGTCATCCATTGAGGCTTTTCATTTTTGGCTACAGGAATAGTCTTTGCACATTCTTCCTTAAGGATCTCTATTGACATCTGTTTTTATTTTATTTACTGAAAACATTTATTAGCTATCTTTTTACCTTGCAGCACTCAAGGTGGCTTACTATATAAAATAAAACAACAGTTATAAAATATATAAAAGACAATAGTTTAAAATCCAGGCATACCTCCCTGGGGAGGAATTGTGGGGCTGCCACTGAAAAGGATCTCTCCCATGTTCCCACTAAACGAGCTACTTGGATTGGTGGGAAAGTCAAGAGGGCAAGGACTTTCAGGAGAAGATGGTCCTTCAGATACCCAAGTCCCTGGGACTTCCAGGCTTGGGTCATAGAGGATTGAGCTGCTTCTGAGCAGAGAAGGTGATCTCAACACCTGCTGCCTACTTCTCCCAGGCAGGGAGAAGGCCAAGACATGCATATTAAATTCTGAGGGAATTTACTTTGGCTGACGAGGAATTCCAGTGGGGTTCCTTTTTGGCTTGTCCCCGGAGAAGGATTGCATTCAACTGTTTACAGAGGATTTTTGAGGTCATTAAATTGACTTAAATTCACCAAGATTCAAGGCTTCTTTGGAACTGATTAATATCTATCTTTGGAAAGAGCAGTGTGCATAAAGGTAATGGCATTAAAGGTAAAAGATCTATATCTATTACTCTGGGACTAATATAAGACTAATCTAAAATAAAAACAAAGGTCTGGATCCAACTATGTCATCTTAAAATAAGAAAGATAAAGGAGGGGGTAATTTTGGGACTAACGAAGTTGGAGAAATAAGGTTAAAAGAGGAAAAACAAACTTTGTTTTGAATACCTGTGGTCGGGCCAGACAACCCCCTCCGAAACAGAACTGCTGACTAATCTAATCCTTGGAATTAAAGTGGAAAAGAACTGGGTATCATCCACAGCCCATACCTCCTGATGACCTCTTCCAGTGGTTTCATGTAGATATCAAATAGCCTGTGGATGATGGAACCCTGCGGAACTTCACAGAGATGAAACCCTCTACTCCTCAAGCCATGTAGGTCTTTAAAAGTCAAAAGCAACACCTTGAATTGGGTTTGGGAGCAGATCATCAGCCACTGTAATTGCTGTGGTATTGGGATCACATGCTCCTGATAGTTGGCTCTGGCCAGCAGTTTAGCCTCAGCATTCTGTAGTAGCTGCAGCATCTGAACATTCTTCAAGGGTAGCTTCAAAAAGAATGCATTGCCATAGTTCAGTCCCGATGTAACTATGTCTGTGGCTAGATCTGACTGAAGCAGGAATAGATGCAGATGATGCACCAGTTGAAACTCTGCAAAAGCATTATAAGTCATCACAGCCACCTGGTTTTCTAAGGTCACAAGTATCCATCCCAAACAGAGAACCTGGCTTTTCAAGGGGAGTATAGCTCCATTTAAGATGGGGAGGATCTTAAGTACTTGGTCTGCCTTTCTACTAACCCAGAAAGCCTCTGTCTTATCGTGATTAAGTTTCAGCTTGTTGACTCTCATCCATCCTATTACTGGATAGTTCAGTTCAGAACATCAATAGCATCCTTGGAATTAAAGTGCAAAAGAACTGGGTATCATCCATAGCCCATACCTCCTGATGACCTCTTCCAGTGGTTTCATGTAGATATCAAATAGCCTGTGGATGATGGAACCCTGCAAAACCTCACAGAGATTAAACCCTCTACTGCTTTGCTTATTCCTAACCAAGCTGTGTAAAGCTTTGAAGTAGCTGCCCTTCCTTCTTGCCATTCATAATCCAAGTGAGCCATAAATGAAGTGGTGGTTTGGGACCAAGAATAGTACAATATTTTGTAAGTGATTGGTGCCATCTAATCTCAACAGAATAATTATGCCACATGCTGCCTTTACAGAATCCCAGTGTACAAGTTGCTCACATCCTTTCTCTGCCTCTGGTTGAGTTGACTGAGAAGCTGAGAGAAGAGTCTCTGTCTCCAGAAAGTGTCCTTTATGCCTACTTGGAGAAGGTGAGAAGAATGAAATCTAATTAGTTAAAACTGTCTATCCAGGAGGCAGATTAGGCATGAAAATGCCATTTTCTGCTGTATAAATATATTTAGAAAATGTGCACATGTTTATTTCCCCTAATTTGGTGCAATTTCTTTCTCAAATGAGGAATCTTTGATAACTATCAAGGTTCCCTACTATTGTGTGTAGTGCTATTTCCCCACTACTACTGCTATTAGGTGTAGAGCATAGGTTTGCCAGATCATTCTCCAATTTATACTTGTTGCTTCCCTTAGAGAAAGATTTTTTGCAATCCAACTCCACCTCTTTAACAGAACTTTTTATATAGTGGAAATGGGAGTAACATGAGCAAGTTAAAACATTTATCAGGTCCTGGAAGAAACAGGGTTTTAAAATATGTATTAAACTGCATATTGATTTACTTTGATTGTATACAAACAGAGTTAGTGTGTGTCAACCAATCCTCTTGAAATTTATACAGAAGATAACGGGCAGCCTAATCCTAACCTCCATGGCGACCAGCTGTGGCATAACTGCTGTGCTGCCAGTAGACTTTCTGAGGACTTTGGCATGCTGGAACGTGGGGAGGGGAGAAGCGTAGCTTGCTGTGAGGGAGACTGTTGCCATGGCAACTCCACTGCCATAGGACTGGCATAGGCACACAAGAAAGGTGGAGGCAGCCGGAGGGGAGGGCCAACCCACCTCCCCTGGATTGGCCAGTCCTGGCGCATGCACTGCGGCTCATGACAGTCAGGAGTGGGGAGAGATGGCCCCGAAGAGGCTGATAGCCATCCCCAACCTGCTCCCTGTGCACAACAGCCCTGTGGGGTCGGACAGGCTGTCAGCCCAGCCAGGCTGAGGGGCGGCAACCTCCCCTCCCCTGTCCAGCCATGCAAGGGCAGCATGGTGACTCATAGCCTTCTCCCCACTCACCCCCAAGAACCAAGTGTGCCCACCGTCCCAGGCATTCCCACAGAGAGGCCACTGACAGAGTGGGAGGAGGCACCCAAGGAACATGCAGCAGATGCCAAGCAGGAGAGACAATGGAGGGCACAGCTCAGACATTATTTTTTTCAGAACAGAGTGCAACTGTTTCCCCATTGCACATTGGGCAGTCTCAGTGGGGGGCGGTACTCCATTCAGAGCTGCAGACAGGAACAGCTGAGGGAGTGGAGGGGGGAGTGGAGTGCCACACACAGAAGCCTCTGTCTTGGATTCCCACCTGCAAAACAGAAACAGAGATCAAGAGCACCTGCAGGGGCGGCAGCTGGAGGAGCGGCCTGCATTTCAGCCGGGCACTCTCTTAAAGGGACAGTCCTCGACCCACCTCCCCACATCGGGGCAGCTGCCAGAAACCCCCCCACCATGCCCTGCCAGGGGTGGGAACGCAGCAGAGGACAGACCAAGGGAAGGGAGCAGGCAGTAGCACAGGGGAGTGGGACCAGCAAATGCCCCCTGCCAGAGCCCGCTGCCTGGTTCAAGTGCCGGAGATGTTCACACACCACCCGGTCTTGAGCAAGGCGAGGGGGAGGGCAGTGGGGGTGTGCAGTTGCCCTTACCCAGCCATGGGTGACAGTCCTCGCACGCTGAGCCTCTGGGAGCTGGGAACCTGTGGAGATCTGGAAACAAGAGCAGTTAGCCCCAGGGGAGAGACCTTGGTCTCCCCCTCGCAAGTCAAAGATACTGTCAAAGCAACTGTGCAGTGATGAGCCTGTCACCAACGTGCCTGACCCTCGCTTTAAGTCCGCATGGCGGGGAGTTCACCGCCAGATCCCCTCACCATTCACGGCTGTCGCTAACAACTGAGTTGTGTGAGGCCAGAGCGGAGGTATTTCTAGGAGGGGGGGCACAGCGATTGGCTGCTGGGGAGGGGACTCACCAGCCTGGAGGGGTGAGGGGATTGGTGAGGCAATTACACCACTTCCTAAGGGGTTTGTGAGCTCCTGCAGTGGTGGGGGCAACCTTTGTTTTCAGTTTCAATGAGTGCCTATGGGATATGCTGCTGTTTTTGCAGACGTAACTTTACGCCTCTCAGGGGGCAGGGTGTCATGGCCTGAACTCCTTAGGAAGCCGCCTAATTCAGGCTGTGCCCCCAACTCCACCCCCTCCTGTGCCGGAGCACCTCGATCCACCTCACTTCCGCCAATGCTCAGGTGCAGACCTACAGTGGTGCCGCTCTCCAGCAGAGTGGCACTTCAGCGGCCCCACAGCTACATAAGTGCCCTCCAGCGCAGCAGGACTGGAGTTATGCCAGTGCAAATGTGATTTCTGCCAACATGGGGGAAGGTTTGCTCCCAAAGCACTTTGCCCCCCCATAGGATTGTGCTCCAAATGAATCAAAAAGGAAGAAATGGATGAGAAGTAGTGCCTGAAAAGAACATGCACAGGAAACAGTTGTTGCCATTGTGAATGCCTCTGTACTGTCAGCAGCAACAAATGCCAAATGAAGAATTGCTGGATTCCAGTCCAGTAGCATATTAGAGACCAAGAAGACTTTTCCAGGTATAAGCTTTTGAGAGTCAAAGCACCCTTTGTCAGCTTATACCCCCAAGATCTTGTTGGTTCCTAAGGTGCTGCTGGACTCAAATCTAACTGTTCTACTCTGCAGACTAACATGGCTCCCCTCTGAAACAGAGAAACCTCACCATGTGGATGTTACCTGGTGTAGTCCATAATAATGTCATGTTTTAGGGCTTTAAAAACCATCTCCCTCCTCTGCTTCACTTTTAAAAAATAACCCAGTTGATCTCTGTCAAAATTTTGTTACTGCTTTTCTGCATGGCATCCTTCATGAGTGGCCCCGCTTTGGCATGAATTTGCCCTGTGAGTCTGAGTTCCTGAACTGCTCTGTGAAAAACAAAAAAGATGTCCCTGAACTGGGATAGCCTGGGATAGCCCAGGCAAGCCTGATCTCATCAGATCTCGGAAGCTAAGCAGAGCCGACCTTGGCAAACGCTTGGAAGGCAGCCCTCCAAGGAATACCAGGGCAATATCCAAGCCACCTCTCTGAAAAATGTCCTAGCCCCACTAGGGGTCACCAGAAGTCACCAGGACTTCCAGGTACACAAGCGCACACACACACCTTAAAAAAGAGAGAGATGCAAAATGCTGTAACAAAAACATGACCCTGAAGTTCATTGGGCTTCTGTGTACAGTCAGGGAAGGCTTAAGCACCTTGTTGTGCACCATGGTCCTGGTCTGACTTGGGTCCCTGCACACCTAGGAATTGAACCTTGCAACACACATCTAATTGAAAGTCCTTGTGGCAAATAGAAGTGCAACCTGAGGACTTTGAAAGGTGTAGTTCCATTAGAAAGCTGGTGAAACCTGTTTTGATCCCATAGGTTTATGGAATAGGTTGACGCTGTGCTGGCTAGGCTTTGTTGCCTATTTTGCTGGATTGTTTTTGACTGTTTTTAATTGTCGTTGTTGTAGTATTCTAAGACTCTATAGTTTGTGAGCTGTTTTCTGGTTAAAGAAACAATAATCTAGGATATAAATATTTAAAATAAAAATAAGTCCTACTTCTACTGATAATTAATTCTCCATCTTTTTTTATGCCTTTCTTTGGAAAGGCTTTAACAGTAAACCAGGAGGTCAACTGTGTGCGCCATTTTATTCCAGAATGTGAACAGCACCTTCAGAAACTGAAAAGGCAAACTGAAAAGGGCTTACTGTATGGTGTACCTGTGAGCATCAAGGACCATATTGGCTACAAGGTGATCCTGTTTTTAGGGATAACAGTGATTGTCTAGAGTAGGTGCTATAGCAAAGTGACTAAGAGTCAATACAACAACTATGCATGTGATGCAGTCCTTTCACTAGACTACTGTCTGAGGCAACAAATTTGGAGCTTGTCTAAGACAATTATAATTAGAACTTGCAGAACAGAGCACAAACGCATTAACTTGTATGTCTACGATATGGAAATATAGAGTTGAATTAAGTAAGAAGAGACACAAACAAATAGGTTTTATTTCATTAAATTTTAAGAATGACCAGTCCAACTTTTTTTTATTACCCTTTGCAGGACGAGCATGAAATAGAAAGAATGATACTTCCCCCAGTGCTTCTGTCAAACTCCAAAGTGGCCCACATTTCTTCTCCACTTGTGCCACCCTAGCTACCAGCGGCTTTGGAGAGCCTGTTTAGCCCACTGGAAACTAGTGATGGCAGTAGCACCAGTGGGGAGGGAATAAATATCTTCTTCCATGTTACTAAGGTGGCCTGAAGCCTCCCTTGGACCTGATCCAGGAGGTGATGACAGACACAAAACATGCCTATTACCTCCTCCCAGGTAGTGCTCCCTGCCTATACAGAGCCCCAAGTACCTACTCAAGTAGTAAACTGGCTCTGATTTTAAGAGAACCATGTTAGGTACTCTTGGTAGAAAATACCCTTTTGAAGCACAGCAGGAGATATCAGATGTCTGCAGAAATACAGAGTTTGTGTGCCATTTTTGCTTTTCCTGAATGATTCTCTAGCAGTTCAATAACAGCATGTCTAGCATCTAACAACTGTCTTGATTTCTAGGACCATTTATCAACATGTGGCTTTATTGCATCACTTGGTATTCTAGAAGAAGAGGACAGTGTGTTAGTCAAGGTCCTGAAGAGACAGGGAGCAAATCCATTTGTAATCACCAATGTCCCCCAGTCCTTAATGACGTAAGTTACCATAATATTACTTGTGGTCCTTTTCTTGCTGGTAAAAACCAACATAATAATAATAATAATAATAATAATAATAATAATAATAATAATAATAATAATAATAATAATAATAATAATAATAATAATAAATTTATTCTTATATCCCGCCCTCCCCCGCCAAAGGCGGGCTCAGGGCGGCTCACAAGCATGGAAATCCATGGTTCAATAAAACAATACAATACAACAGCAATTTTAAATCAATAACATAATAAATAAGTTAGTTAAAATAGATAAAAGGTGCTACATTACTATGGGTCATAATATCCACAAGATGGCTGGATGGCTACACATCAATTCCATCAGTTTAGCCAGGTTCTGTTTCGAAAGCCAGCTGAAAAGAAACGTTTTACAAGCCCTGCAGAATTGATTCAAGTCCCGCAGGGCTCGCACCATCTCTGGTAGATGATTCCACCATCGAGGGGCCATTGCGGAGAAGGCTTGCTCCCTGGTTGCCTTTAATCGAGCCTCTCTTGGCCCAGGGATTATTAGGAGATTTTGCGAGCTAGATCTTATGCACTGTGGGTTTTAAAAAAACTAACCAGGTTTGTCTTAGTTTTGCATTGACCACAGAATGTCAGATCAGAAACATATGTTTTCTCTCTTCTGATGGTTACTACTCTGGAGAGAGGCTAAATAGACTCAAAGGTATGCATGGATTCTAGCCACATATTTTTTTCTTGGATCTCGTCCTATTACTGTAATCTGTATATGGGATGAGTGTCTGTTTTTATCCTTCCCTTTCTTCAAAGGATTCAGGATAGTACAAGTGATCCTTCCCACTGCCACATCCCTGTGAGGTAGGTCACACACTGAGCTTTATGGCAGCATAGAGATGTGAACATGGGTCTTTCCAGTCCTAGGCCAGCACCTTAACTGCTATGAAAGATTGTCTCTATATTTCGTTCAACACTGGTGCAAGGTTTGGGGGGTTGCAGTGTGAGAAAAAGACCCCTAATTTCAGAACATCATAGTCACCCGTTTGGTTGCCAGGGTGCCTGGAGATTCAACTCACACACATCTGTCAGGAAAACGTGGGTTTTGTCTACCAGAATGTAAGGGATTTATGTGAGTACTAAAAGCCACATGTTGCAGCAGCGCTGGGTATCTCTGGATGAGTGCTAGCCAGGAGGACAGATGGGTTTCCAGCTGCTCTGTATGCGCACCATCTCGGCCGTTGCAGCAGAAGAAGTTGCGCCACCAGGAACTGTCTGGGCAGATGGTTTCCAGCCTTGACCACGAAATCCATGTTGGGAGGCTAACATCATCAGCAACTAACTTCTTGCAGTGCCAGACTCCATGACAGCGAAGCGGGAGGCTCACGTACTCAACAGCTGTCACCTATGCATAAGGCAATCCAGCTTATTTTAGGCGTGGATCCTGTCAGACTGCCAAAGCTTTTGTCCAATGGAAACTGACAAAGGATGGTGCCAGTAGAGGAATGAAGAAGAGGAATCCAGAGCCAAGCTTCTTTGTATAGATCGGGTGTTACCTTAGGTAGCAATTTAACCATCTATTGTCACCTTTTAGATAAGTTTTGATAGCTTGTTAATCCCTTCCACCCCAATAATTTTACTCATTCTTTTCCTTAATGTCACCCTGGAGCCTCCCCCTTTTCCCATTGTTACCTGTAGGCCCAATCAGGTAACCAGGGTCAGGTATGCTCATGGGCCAGGTATGGGTACCCAATCAAATGCCCCCAATAAACTGGCCATTGGACACCGCAAAAGTCCAGCCCTTATGGTCATTGTAGAACCTCCCCTTTTTCGGAGGTCACCACCTGTCATCCGCCCCTGCACCTCCCATCCCCCAAGGGCTCAAGGTAGTCCTTATAACCTCTGACCCAGCTCCCCACAGGTGTGCATCTAGCAGTACCCCATTCCTGCTGTTTAGATACATCCCTGATTCTTGGCCAGTTGGGGGTCCCCTTCCCCCTAGTCCTCATTTGTTGCCATTGGAGCCTTCCTTGAAGACTACGATTGGTAATTATCACCCTGTTTGTCTATCCCTGTGTTACCTCTGTGCATTTCTCTCTATTTTTATTAGGTCTGTATGTGTGTTATATGTATACATTACCTTGTATGTGTGTTCTATAAATTTCTGTAATAAAAGCATAATTGTTTTATTTAATTAGTGTCCTTGGTAAATTTAGCAATAATTTCTGGAAGTGGAATCTTGTATACATAGATTCTAGGTCCTTTTGAGTCAAAGTTGCCCACCTGTCAATTCCCCAACCTCTTTTGAGGGCATTTTGGCTTACAGCAGTGGAGCAGCTTCGTTTGTTCTCCCTCTCTCTGCTAACATATGGATTCTCTGCCTTTTATCTTCCTTACAATTAGGGCATCTCATAGTTTTTATTTGGAGGTGCTTACAAGGCAGATGTTTGAATAGCTTTATGGCTGCCAATGTAATACCTCAAAAAATGTTCCTGCCCTTTAACAATACTATAGCAGTGACAAGAATATACCCAGTAAGAATACTCTTTCTCTGCTCTTGCTGCTTATATCTTGGTGTTGAAGAGCATTGCCAAGGAAATGTCCTCAGTACTGCACAACAGTCCCCACTGAATGCATGGCCATCAACCCTCCATTTTGGCTTACTCCTCTTACTTTGTCTCCTCATCCATCTTGAGGCCACTGGGTGAATTTTTGCCTACAAGTTATGAGGGGCCAAAAAAAAAGGGTGTCTGGTCATCAGTACCCCAAAAAACAGGGAGCCATTTTCTGCGTTGTTGTGTATTCTTGTACTCTGGTCTGTTTGGCTGGAGGATACTTTTGTTCAAAAGACAGACAACAGGCATTTTAATGAGTAAATATAAATAGTCCCATATCATTTTGTACCTAGAGAGCTAGAAGTAGCTGATGCTGTCCTTATTTATCACAACAGTGTAATTTCGTACTGATCAGACTGAATTATGATTCTGGTTATGTTTTGCCTTCTCTGGTGCTCTGTGGCAAGCCTCAGCATCTTAGGCAGTCTGAGGTTGTCTTACAGACTTTTATACACATACATGGCCAGAATACATAGAAAGGGAGTGAGTGTATTGGTACTTCCCCTTATTGTTCATTTGCCTCATGCAGTCACAGCACCTATCCAATCTAGTGATCAGGAACACTGCTTTTCTAGTGGTCATGGGGAGAGAGTCTGTGTACATGCCATTGGAGGGTGCTGTGCCCACATGAAGAAGAAGATGTGGATTTATACCCTGCCCTTTTCTCTGAATCAGAGACTCAGAGTTGCTTACAATCTCCTATATCTTCTCCCCCCACAACAGACACCCTGTGAAGTGGGTGGGGCTGAGAGGGCTCTCACAGCAGCTGCCCTTTCAAGGACAACTCCTGCAATAGCTATGGCTAACCCAAGGCCATTCCAACAGCTGCAAGTGGATGAGTGGGAAATCAAACCCAGTTCTCCCAGATAAGTGTCTACACACTTAACCGCTACACCAAACTGGCTCTGAACACAAACTGAAGTGAACATATGAAGGGCAGGGGGATGCCCATGCACTCTCTTTCCTTCTCCACATTTATTTAATTAATTTGTATCCTTCCTTTCTTCCCAATGGGCACCAAAAGCAGCTTACATTGTTCTCTTCTCCATTTATCCTCACAACAGCCCTATGAGGTGGGTCAGGCTGAGAGAGTGTGACTGGTCCAAAGTCACCCAGTCAGCTTCCCTGGCATGAGTGGGGATTTGAACCTGAGTCTCCCAAGTGCTAGTTCAGCACTCTTAACTACTTTGCCACACTGACTTTCCACATGCATTAGCCTATGCACACATACGTTGGGTTTGTTTGGTTTGTAGACATAACCCATTGTTAAGCATCTTTACTCTTATTGTTCAGTGGGCTTTGATTTCTAGTTAAGTTACTATATTATCTTAAAAAAAGGAATTGTTTGCTTTTTACTACATATAACCTGGAGAAATAACTAACTACATTTTTGTTATCTTGTAGCTATGACTGCAGCAACTCCATTTTTGGCCAGACAGTGAACCCTCTCAACCACAAGAAAAGCCCTGGTGGCTCCTCTGGAGGAGAGGGGGCTCTCATTGCAGGAGGAGGGTCCATCCTGGGCTTTGGGACTGATGTGGGTGGAAGTATCCGCTTGCCTTCCAGCTTTTGTGGACTTTGTGGGCTGAAGCCAACAGGAAATAGGCTAAGGTATATACTGAGATTCTTATCTACAATGCATCTGATAATGTGGCCTCTGACTCATGCAAGGGTGTAGACTTTTCAATTTCCTGGGGGGGGGGGGCTGGGGCTCGGCCAGAGGCATTGGATCCCGTGACATCATAGAGAGGAGCCAGTGACATCAAAGGGAGGGGCCTCCATTATCACTACCTATGAATTTATGGAGAAGGCAAGAAAGGCAGCCTGGGTCAGCCTCACTGGTCTCCTGTGCTGGCAGCCTGGGCTCCCCCGCAAAAAGGAGGCTGCTGGCTCCAGCCCTTCCTGAGGCCCCACCCACCCCTGCCCTTTGGTGCATGCAGGGACCCTGGGAGACACGGGTTGTGCTACCGCTCCTGCCCCCTCCACCTCCCAGTGCCTCCCAGTTCCCGGGGCGACCCACTGATGCAGGCCGGTGGGCAGGGGAGTAGCGAGGGGGCACACCCCCGCCAGGCTCTAGGATGAGCGAGCTGCACTTCCCCCTCTAGAACAGCCCAGCCTCGGATGCCTGCCTGAGAAGTCTGGTGGGACCCTCCACCTCCCTTCTCCGAGGAGAAACCCCCACTCCAGAGCTGCCAAGCGCTGAAGGGTGCCCGTCAACCCCAAGGTGCAGCAGAGCAGATGACTCTGGACCCACTCAGAAAATGAAAGGAGCAGCAGGTATCAAAGTGCCACCCAAACTGTCACCAGCCTCTGCAACACCCAGCCAACAAGAGAGCCTGGCGCCAGAACTACTGGCCTTCTCCCAAGCTGGGCAGGAGTGAGAGGACCTGGGGATCCCTGCAGCCAGCGAGGAGGGAGGGCCTCGGCCTGAATGGCTGCTTTCCCCGAGCCTTCGGAGGCTGCATGGGCTCTTCCAGTCCCTCGCACCAGACTCAGACCTGGAAGAACTGGGCAGGGGGGAGAAATCAGATGGGTTGACAGGTGCATGCAGATCTGCCTTTGGATGCAAAGCTCTGGATCCAAGTGGAACAAAGGGGTATCTCTCCTCCCCCATCTCCTCCTCCTTCCCACCCTTTCTGTTTCCCTCTCTCCCTCCTCATTTCCCGCAGTAACCCCTTTAGTGGCCACGCACCAGTTAGGCTCCCGCTGGGGAGGTCACCTGGGGGAGGCCTGAGCCCCCAAGCTCTATCCCTCAAGTCCTGTGTTGGTTACCCGGAGGGGGCTCAGTCCTCACTGGGAAAATCCAGGGTGGACTCAAGCCCCCAAGCCCTCCCCCTGTAGTTTGCACCTATTAACTCATGAATGCTTATGCCCAGGGCTTTTTTTGTAGTAAAAGCCCAGCAGGAACTCATCTGCATATTAGCCCACACCCCCTGATGGATGTCATCATTGTTTAACACAGGGCTTTTTTTAAGAAAAAGCCCAGCATGAACTCATTTGCATATTAGGTCACACCCCCTGGTGTCAAGCCAGCCGGAACTGTGTTCCTGTGCGTTCCTGTTCAAAAAAAGCCCTACTTATGTCACAATAAATATGCCAGCCCTTAAGGAGCCACAAAACTATTCCTTAAGCTGTAGCAGACTAACATGGCTACCCTTTGAAAGTTGTACAAATGACTGACATCCTTTGCTAAGCATAGGAAATCTCTCACAGTTCCAAGCAAACACCCATGACTTCATTGGGGAGGAAATGAAAGTCTTTCCCAGTAACTTTAAAACTCTGGTGATTTATATATCTAATTACTAATTGATTGTTTTTAACAGCCTTCCTAACTTTTATGCAGGAAGTGTATTGCACATGACATAGATAATGTTCACCCATTTCCAGTTGTAAGGAAATTACAGTTCAAGAATTCAAACAGCGTAATTGACCAGCAGAGAAAATATGATTCTTCTACTCAGAACCAAAGTAGACAAGAGTGGTTAGGATCCCCTTTGAAGATTGGGGAAGGGTCAATGGGTTATAAATGCAGCACTGAGAGCCAGTGTGGTGTAGTGGTTAAGAGTGGCAAGCTCTAATCTGGAGAACCAGGTTTGAGTCTCCTCATGAAGTCGAATGGGAGATCTTGGGTCAGTCACAGTTCTCTCAGAGCTCTCTCAGCCCCACCTACCTTACAGAGGAAAGGAAGAGAAGGTACTCTCAGACTCCTTCAGGTAGTGAAAGATGGTGTATAAAAATCAACTCTTCATCATCATTTTGCCTAGTACTTGGGACACATTTCAGACTATACATTGGCTGTCTTTTAAGAGTCAATGCCTGTTAATAAAAAATAGGATGGGTTAGACATCTCTCTAACAAGGTAGACATGTTTCATTAACTTCTAACAGACCTAAAATCAAAGTTTTCCAGAATTGCCTTCTCATTTTAGTTACAGAATCTGCTTGTGAATGCATGATATTTATTTTATCAGATTTGTGTTCTTACACTGTTATTTTCTACAGCAATTTAGGAGTAAGAGGTCCTGTTGATGGAATCCTCTCAGGTAAATGAGTCTGTCTGTTTAACTTTCTCTCTCTCTCTCTCAATGTTGGAAATGTATGAAAGATCAGTTTTGATAGTAAGTACCAGTCTGGGGTGGGGCAGAGTAGATATTGCCTGGATAGTTGTTTGAGATGCAGATTTAAACAAGAAATTTTGAGAAAGGACATTGTGAGCTTTTATGAAAGATAAACTTAGGGCTAAGGCAGAGGTAACATTTACACAGTGCTTAACAGCAGATTATCCATTCTTGGCATGATCTGGTTTGAAGAATTACCTGCTATATTCATGTCCATACCAGGTAGTCAAATGCAGGTCAGTCTTTCCTTCTCCCTCTCTCCTTGCTTTAAATGGGCTGTTTTGTTAGTCAGATGATATATCCTTTTACTTTTTATAATGTGAGCATTTTATAAGCAATTACAAAATTATGTGGGAGAATATCTAAGAGAATGTATTGTAGGGAGTCATTTGTTCATTCCTCATAATGTGAAAGGGAGTGCTACATGTTTCATAACACCAGAGCCAGTGTGTTAATCTATGTGTTGTGCCCACTGTCTCCTTTCAATTAGTTACACTATCGCTGGGACCAATGGCGAGGGATGTGGACAGCCTGGTTCTGTGCATGAAGGCTCTCTTATGCAATTACATGTTCCAGCTGGACCCCACTGTGCCACCTATGCTGTTTAATGAAGAGGTAATCAAAAATTAGGCTGCAAACTGTATTCTGTGGGAATGTTGTGTACATTCAGTCTCCAAGCATCCCTAAATGGTAGACCAATTATAAATAATGGCAAGTCTTTATAAGAGCTCTTGCTAGGGTTGTCAGCTCTTTGCTAGGAAATACCTGGAGATTTTGGGGGTGGAGCCTGGTTGGGGAGGGTGAGATTTGCAGAGTAAAGGGACCTCAGTGAGGTATAATGCCATAGAGTCCAGCTTCCAAAGTGGCCATTTTCTCCAGGGAAACAGATCTCTGTAACCTGGAGACCAGTTTTAATTCTGGGAGATTTCCAGCCATCATCTGGAGACTAAAAATACAAGCATGAAGGAGAGTGTTGTGCAAGAGAGCACAAGAGCAACAGAACCAGTATCATAACCCCAAATAATGAAATACAAACTGCAAAAGTTATTATTAATATTAATCTCCATGTACTGTTTATCCAAACTTTCTATATATGTAAATAGTATATCTTACAAAGCTACACCAAAAAGGCAGTATGTTCATCAGCCCAAAAGTCTATATCAATATAAACATGAATGCCAAACAGAGAAAAAAATCCCAATGTCCAGTAAAGTTCAATCTTCATTTCTTAGGCTACCAAGATCCCCCTCCAAAGAGTATCCTGAATAAGGAGTCAACTGAGAACTTGTTTTGCATAACACTTCTTCCCAGTGGGACCTCTGCAAAGATTTGATATAAATCTGCTGTTTCCATCTCCTGTAGTAATATTCATAACTCTGCAAGAGTTTGTAAATCAATATATAATTTCCAGTTTTTCATTTCATTAATCAGTGTTCATCAACTCTAGTCAATAGCAAAGAAAGACTTTGTAGAGGAGGTCCTGCTGGGAAGAAGTATTATATGAAACAAGTTCTCAGTCGACTCCTTGTTCAGGATACTCTTCAAAGGGGATCTTGGTACCCTTAGAAGTGAAAACTGAACTTTACTGGACAATGTGATTTTTTTCACCTTTCAGATTTTTTTCACCTTTCATATTGACATAGAGACTTTTGGGCTGATGAACATACTGCCTTTTTGGTGTAACTCTGTGAGATGTACTATTCACATATATCAATCAATATCTTTATTGCATTAGCAAAAGTATTGCCATAGCAACCAACCAAATACAGCAATAAGATGAAAGGGAACGAAGAGAAAACACAAGGCAGCATCCAGTACCTCATTCCATACTACGATAAAAAATCATACAATCCTAAAATATCTAGAATAAAATGTCAATAAAAATTTTAAAACCTAAAAATCTATACATTCTAAACTTTTAGAACCTTAACAATCTAAATTTAAAATTTAAAACATCAACAAAATTTAACCAGGGCTACACTAGAAAAGAACTGAGAGTGATAATAGGGAGCGATCAATGAGGGGCGGTCTTCATTTTCTTTTCCATGACAACAGCCGCAAACCTTGCAACTTGAAAAGTAGTGTATTTATCTCTATCAGATAGTAAAAAAACTAGTTTCTCCTGATTTGACTTCCCAAGAAGAGACAACAGAATAAAACCCAGAAACCTATTCCATTCAGAGTTAAAATCAGGGCAATAAAACATGGCATGAGAAAGGTCCTCAATAGAAGTTTGGTCACAAATACACTCTTTTCTGATAAGGAATCTGCCTAAAGCGACCTTCATTAGCCAATAAAGGTAATAGATCAAAGCGAGCCCTCGTAAATGCTTTCCGAAGCCTGGGATTCGCTAAAGTAACAAAATATGAAGAAAATATCGGATATGATAAAGATAACTGATTATAAATCACAGCTGTTTTCAATTCACCTATAGTTCCCATGTCAGCTTGAATAGATTGATCTAACAATCTTTGCTTGACCAAGGCTTTAGCCGTGTCAAACCCAAGAGAACCCAAAAAATCAACTGAAAACCCAAGCTTGGCCACTATATTCAGAACAAAACTGCGCCAAGACCTATCCTTCATTTCCCCATACGCCAAGGTTAACAGTTCCGGAGCCATATGAAAAATGATCTTCAACCAAAAGTTGATAGTTATTTTATAAACTAAAATAGTTATCTGAGGTAGAGATAGCTCCAGTCTAGTCATTGGCGAAGGTGTTGAAGGGGGAACCGCAAGAAGCCTACGGGTAAATTTATTCTGGGAAACTTCAAGAGGGTGGAGATTACCAGGGGCCCACACAGGCGTTCCATATAGCAGCTGCGGTAATAATTTCCTTTGATATATCTCAACAGTTGGGCGAACCAGGCATCCACCTCTTCTTCTATAAAATCTCAGTAACCCCATCATCGCCTTTTCAATATTATGGTTAGCAGAATCAATATGAGGGGCTAAAGAGCCTGAGTGGTGGAACAGGACACCTAGGTATTTAAAAGAGGGAACCTGTTCAAGTGGTATCCCATCCATCTTCCAATTATAGTATTTAGGTCTTCGAGCAAAGACCATAATCTTGGTTTTATCATACTAGATAAAACCTGTTTGTGTGCCTATGTTTTCATTAGGAGATATGTATATATATTTTCTTAATGAGGAGTGGCCAAACAGCTGGGCAGTTTGCCATGTATCTGAGGTTTTGGAGGAGTGCTGATAACGCCAGTACTCAGAACTGATATTGAAATAGCAGCCGTTGTTGTTTTATCCGCTGCAGTTCTTATCTTTGGCCTCGACCCAGGGCAAGGCTTTGTGGCTGATTTACACCAGGCTGTGGGAGGATAGTTACATTTTGGAACTTAAACCTCACCAAATGGTGGCAAAGAGACCCAGAGACGCTGACGATTCTGGCATTTCGCCAAAGTCCAAGCAGACAAAAATCAAGAACTTTTTTCCCTCAAAGCAATCTGGGCATTCTGTGGAATATAGTATTAAGACATCAAACCGCTTTTCTCCTCTTGTGGAGGATTTGGATTTCCCAGATGAGGGGGAGTATGTTTTGCCTATTCGGCTGGATGGGAGGGCAATGGCTGTGGATGGTGCCGGGGCGTGGCAGCCGCCCAACCTGAAATCAGCAGAGAAGGCAAAGTCTGCTCTCACAAGCTGTAGCCTGCTTGATTTAGTTGCTCACAATAATATATGTAGTGATCCTCTGAATTAAATTCACCCATTCTTGTCCATTTTAGTTCACTGATTCCCAAGATGTCGATGTTCAGTCTTGCCATCTCTCGTTTGACCACATCTAGCTTACCTTGATTCATAGATCTTACATTCCACATTCTGATGCAGTATTGTTCTTTGCAGCATCGGATTGTTCTTTCACCATCAGAAACATCCACAGCTGAGCATCCTCTTGGCTTTGCCCAGCTGCTTCACTCTTTCTGTGGTTACTTGAACGCTCTTCCCCAGTAGCATATTGGGCACCTTCTGACCTGAGGGGCTCATCTTCCAGTGCCATATCTTTTATCCTTTTGTTTCTGTTCATGGAATTTTCTTGGCAAGGATACTGGAGTGGTTTGCCATTTCCTTCTCCAGTGGATCACATTTAAATAGTACATTGAGATTAATATTAATAATAACATTTTCAGTTTGTATTTCATTTTTTGGGGTTATGATGCTGGTTCTATTGCTCTTGTAATCACTTGGAGACTGGCAGCCCTAGCTCCTGCTTCATCTGGAGACTTTCATTTTGAACTTCTGAAGCCAGATTTGACAATGATCACTGATCTCCTGGAATCTCTCTAAACTCATTTACAGCTGCTTGGAGCCCTTGTTCAGTTGTGTGTTTGTGTGTGGGCTGGTTGGTTTTAATTAGTGGAAGTGTGTGTCTGGAAATTCTTTTTCTGTTCTTGACATAGCCTCATTCTGAATCAGGGCCCCATGCAGTTTTAATTAAGCTTAAAAATGCTGGCACCCTCATCATTCCGCATCTCATCTGTTTTGTCCTTTAAGAACTTTCTCTGGGAAGGTTCTGGGAACTACTTCCCTTTTTCAGCATGATTTTTAATTTTCCCTTTCTTGATGTATAATTGTTCTCCTTCTTTTGCTTTAAAATATTCCCTTTGCACATATACAAGTCCATAATGTAACTGTTATGTATTGAACAGGAGTATGTAGTTCCTACCTGGCTCATTGGAGTCAAAAGAGCAGATCTTGGGGAAGGGAGAACAATGCCCTAAACTAACCACGGGCCCCCTGCCTGTTTGAATGACCTAATGGCACATTAGCGTAGGAATCAGAGTTGTATATAGGTTGGGCCTGCAGGCCTTTTCGCCAGTCTTGTTGTCATAGGCAGTTACCATGCTGCCTCTAATAAAGAGCTGTTATCACTGTTGCTACATCTCTTCAATGTGTTGAACCCACTATATTATAGTAACACTATTCTTTGTTCTTGAGCTATCCGAGAAGCAGTAATATCACTTCTGCAGCTTGGTATAGCAAGCTCAAGCAACTGTTTACAGCAAGAGTAATTTACATATGACATCTAAGGTCAGTGGTTATAGTTAGACTTCCTTGAACAGTTGACAAGGAAATAATGCAAAAGTTTGAGTGTTCCCATTATGCTTTGAGAATGTTTTAATTCAACCCCCATCACTGGTTATGAAGAGAGGCTGTTCAACAGTATGTTTTGATATTTGCAGAAAGAAGCAATTTTAATATAGAATTTTATAGAAAGTAGTCAGAAGTAAGTGTGAAGAGAATGGGACTGTTATCCACATGGCATCTCTTAGTCCCCTTTCTTTTTGCCCATGATGTGTAACAATGCAAACATGTGACATGATATCATCATCTCATGCCACATCACTGGCTGTTAGAAATCATGATGGTGGAAGCAGAAGGAAAAAGCAACATTTTCATTAGTCCATATTACCAAGGACCTGGAGAGGGGTTGTTGTTTTGGTGGCTGTCCCATTTTGGTCATCATTCTAGTTTGCCTAGAGTGTGCAGGCAATT
Organism: Heteronotia binoei; assembly: GCF_032191835.1. Classification (NCBI taxonomy): domain Eukaryota; kingdom Metazoa; phylum Chordata; class Lepidosauria; order Squamata; family Gekkonidae; genus Heteronotia; species Heteronotia binoei. The sequence continues at coordinate 101,614,946 of NC_083224.1, forward strand.
ACAAAATTTAATTGTCCTGGTTTTCTGTAACAGTTTCGCAACCACCGATTGTTTTTTTCCCACTCTCTTCCTGTTTTGTTTTCTAGATATACTCTAGCACTACTCCACTCCAGATTGGATATTATGATACTGATGACTATTTCTTGCTCCCTCCCTGCATGAGGAGGGCTGTGCATGAAACTGGGAAGCTTCTCCAAGAAGCTGGTCATACGGTGTGTACATTTGGTGTTCCTGCTTCTTCCAATTCCCTGCATGAATCAAGTAGGAAAAGTTTGCAATATGAATGGCTATTAGGGTTGTCAATCCCCAGTTGGGGGCAGAGGATCCCCTGGTTTGGAGTCCCTCTCCCCATTTTAAAGTAGGGTTGCCAAGTCCAATTCAAGAAATATCTGGGGACTTTGGGGGTGGAGCCAGGAGACATTGGGGGCAGAGACAGGAACAAGGGTGTGAGAAGCATAATTGAACTCCAAGAGAATTCTGGCCATTACATTTAAAGGGACAGCACACCTTTTAAAATGTCTTCCTTCTATAGGAAATAATGAAGGATAGGGGCACCTTCTTTTGGGGCTCATAGAATTTGACCCCCTGGTCCAATCGTTTTGAAACTTGGGGGATACTTTGGGGAGAGGCACTAGATACTATACTGAAAATTTGGTGCATCTACCTCAAAAAACAGCTCCCCCAGAGCCCCCGAAACCTCCAGATCAATTCCCCATTATACCCTATGAGAATCAATCTTCACATAGGGAATAATGAAGTGCTCAGCAAACTCCCCCCCCCCCGTTTCTGGCGAGTCTGAAGCAGGGGATTGGCCTCTCTACTCACGAGTTGCTGCCAACTTCTTCACAGCAACACAGACACACCATCCCAAGAGGAAGCCTTTCAAGCAGAGACTGAAGCCTCCGGAGGTGCAAAGGCACATGGTCCTCTGGGGGCAGGGCTTCCCCCCACCAGCCAGCTGACTGGGGGCGGGAAGAGCCTGGGAAAGCGGAAGAACTCCCGCTGGGACCTGGGGATTGGCAAGCCTATTTTAAGGCCATCAGAAAGCAGTGGTGGTGTTAAATGTCTGATGGGCACTCCATTATACCCTATGGAGACCAGTTCCCATAAGATATAATGGAGAATCAATCTGGATATTTGGGGGGGTGGTTTGAAGTAGAGGCACCAATTTTTCTCCATACCATCTAGTGCCTCCCCTCAAAACATCCCATAAGTTTCAAAAAGACTGGACCAAGAGGCACAATTCTATGATCCCCAAATGAAGATGCCCCCATCCTCCATTATTTCCAATGAAGGGAAGGCATGTAAAAGGAGTGTGGTTCCTTTAAATGTGATTGCCAGAACTCCTTTTGGAGTTCAATCATTTTTGTCACAACCTTGCTCATGGCTCCCCCAAAGTCCCCAGATGTTTCCTAAGTCGGACCTGGCAACTCTAATGGTTATGCTGATATAGTGTGTATGTTAATTGCTGTCAAGTTGCTTCTGACTTATGACGACACTATGAATTAATGACCTCCAAAACATTCTATCATTGACAGCTTTGCTCAGGTCTTACAAACTGAGGGCCATGGCTTCCTTGATAGACTCAATCCATCTCATGTTGGGACTTCCTTTTTTCCTGCTGCCTTCAACTTTTCCTAGCATGATTGTCATTCCCAGTGACTCTTGGCTTCTCATAATTGTGATCAAGATATGACTGCTGCAGTTTGAGTCATTTTAGCTTATAGGGAGAGTTCAGATGCACTTATTTGTCTTTCTGGTAGTCCATGGAATCCATAACACTCTTCTCCAACACCATATTTCAAATGAATCAACTTTCTTCCTGTCAGCTTTCTTCAACTTTCACACCCATTCATAGTCATGGAAAATACTGCAATATGAATTATCTTGAACTTAGTTGCCAGCAACACATCCTTATACTGAAGGATCATTTCTGGCTCCTTCATGGCTGCCTTCCCCCCTCTCCTGATTTTTTGGTTGCAGTCTCCCTTTGATGATTGAGCCAAGGAATAGAAAATCTTGGATAATTTTAATTAATTTCTTCCTTGTCACCCTTAAAGTTTTGTGATTCCTCAGTAGTCATTAGTTTAGTCTTCTTTATATTCAGCTGTAATCCTGCTTCGGCACTTTCTGCTCTAAACGTTATCAGTAGTCATTTCAAATATTCGTTATTTTCTGCTAGTAATGTAGTGTCATCAGCATACTATTAACGTTCCTTCCACCAGTTTTTACTTCACCTTAATATAAATCTAATTCAGCTTTCATGTTCTGCATATAGATTGAAGAGCTAGGGAGTTAAAATGCATCCTTGTCTGATACCTTTACCAATTGAAAACCATTCTGTTTCTCTATATTCTGAGCTAATGGTAGCCTCTTCTCCAGAGTACAAACGCATTAAAACAGATGTTCTGATATGCCTGTTTCTTGTAAAACCATCCATAGCTTTTCATGATTCACACCGTCAAAAGCTTTGCTGTAATCTATGAAACACATTGATATAGTATTTTAATATTACGTTCATATTTATACAGTAGTGTCTTTAGGAGATTACCAGTTGATCAGTCAAAAATGTTCCTATTTGGATGAGGAATACTATGCAGTGGGGCCACCTTGGGGTTTCTACTTACTCAAGGGTTGTCTGGATATGCAGAAAAATATGACCTGGTAAATTAGCCAAAAGGAACAACTGAAGAAAAAGCACAACAATCAGATGTGAATGAAGATGCTATAGAAGGGGTAGAGTGTTGACAGAAGCTGAGTCAGTTAAAGGGAAATAGGAATGGGGATTCAGCCAGCTGAAGCACTGATAATTTAGAGAGGAGATTTTGAGGTATGGGATGGGATTTCTGACATCTCTTCCACATACAAACGCAGGTATTTCTTCACTGATCCCCAGCAAGTTTTTTTTTTTAATTTGCTTCCAGCTCTTGCTTTGAAGAGTTCATGGCAATGGAGTTCTGTGCAATAGACTCTTATTGGAGATAATGGAATGGTCAGGGTCACCCAGTGAGCTTTGAATCTGCACTACAGCAAGTGTTAGAGACAGGATTCCCATGAAGCCACTGCACTCCATTGGCTCTTTTGTCTGTCTGTTAACTCTTCTTTCAGTCCCTACCTTCCTCATTGTGCATGGTGCTGCTGCTTAAAAGGCAAGGGAAAGGAGAAAGGACCATATTTTCTTCTAGAAAAGGCAGGGTATCAACACCCCCAAAGCCTTTCTTTTTCCACTCTGCAAAACTACTTTTCACATTGCATATGCTTCCATGGGTTGTTCCGATAATCTGTTACCTTATTTTATGGAACTGCCAATTTCCCCCTACCCTGGCTTCCATTTTAAAAAAGCAAGCCTTTCTTGACAATGTAACCACATTGCTACGTTATTACACATGCACAACATTTTTTAAAAAAGAAAGCTCCATAATTGACAAAGTGCATGATGGGAGGCAGCATGGCCCCCTTTGGCAGTAAATGCCGAACACATAGGACAGGAAGCAGGGGGGACCCCCACAAAGATAAAGTCCTGCTGTGAAATGACTGCCACAGGGTTGGATCAGCAAATGGAAATTCAACTCGCTGGTAAAAAGAAGTAAGAAAATACTGTGGAAATGGACTCAGTCCAGTTTGGCAGTATTATGTCATGGTAGTATAATTTACTGAATATTACTTTTTTTTGCAGCTGGTTCCTTTCACTCCACTATCAGTGCCCTATGTCATGGATGAACTTTTTATCAAAGGTCTTTTTGCTGATGGAGGCTCAGCTCTGCTGTCCATGTTGTAAGTAACTGTTTTAACTCTTATTTGCTACATCTATATAATTGTTATTGTGAAATTGCTGCTGTAATCAGGCTTGAGCCCACTTGCAGGGAGAGTGGAATATAAATTAAAATAAAAAGTAAGGAGGAGTCTTAAGGGGTAACAAGAATCTTGGGTGAATAGACTTTTAAACAGACTCAGAATTAATAAAAATTGCTTGTTTATTAACATTACCGCTTTATGATAAAACAGGAAACATCAATCAAATTTGTTGATATATCTCCCCCTTGGTCAGCCCTTTGATATAGCAGGATGCAATGCATGCAAACTTTCTGGCTTTGTATGCCCAGACTTAAAATGCTGGCCAGGATTGTTTTTCTAAACATTAAAATTAATGTAAAAGATTTTTTTCTTGTCCTACACAACAATGTTTTAGTATTTAGGAGTTCATAATTAATTTTTATATAATTAATTTATTCTGATAAATGAAATAACTAAAATGGCAAGAATATAATTGTTACAAGGATTCAAACTGGAATTTTCCTTGAAGCAAGGAAATATCTAAATTTAAGTTTACTAATGGACACTAACTGTTGTAATCTTGAGTTAGACCTGGGCACCAAGTAATTTTTGTGTGCTGTAATGGATTTCAGTGGAGCCCATGCAAGTCAGTTGGCATTCCTGGCTCTCTCCCATTATAGCCAGTGATTCTTCAGACATCTCCCATTGTTCTCAGTAGGCATTCTTGTCATTCATTTTAGTACATCCTGCCCCATTGTCTATTTATTCAGCCACCCACAGAAAAACAAAAGGGCTGCCCTTACACACCCCGAGGAGAAACTGTGTCTTTCTGAGGCTTTTCTCCAAAGGTGATTTGCTGGAAGCACTCTGTGCTCCTCCCTTGCAAGGACCTGATTGGAAAGGAGAAATTCTATTGCACAAGGAATCAGTAGAATCAAGGAAGGACACAAGCACATGCTACCTGCTAGCACTGCAGTACCTGAAGTTAAAAACAACATAGATTTCTTTGGGGGAGGGTTGTTTTATTTCAGCAAGAATTCTGAATTCCTTATATGGTTGTATGAAACAGCAATTTTCATGTATATCTTCAGTTCAGTTTCGTTACACACACACACCCCTATTCCCAGGTCATACTTACAGGTAGTTAGGACTTTGGGCTAAGGATAAGCACCACTCAGGTCCAGCCCCACATTCAATTCTCTTTGGTTCTCTGGAATTGTTATTTTCCAGAGAAGCAGCTATGGAAAGGAAAATGGCTGTGGTTTTTTTTCCCATTTGTGGTCCAAGATTCATCTCTAACAACATTGCCATCTTAAGTGGAATTATACCCTTCTCAATTTGAAGTTAATGTGCTTAGATTAGAAGGGTGTAACTCTGTTTAGTTTGGCACTGCAGATCATTGACACAGTTCAAACATATGATGCCTAGGCATGTTGATGGAACATGTGGAGAATGGGCATGAGCATGTTGCCCCTCTCATGCGATTAGTGCCATGCTCATGAACTGACAATAGTCTGGGGGCAGGATGGGCACACTTATGCCAACTCCAGATGGCAGCGCATTCAGTCAGTGTGTAGAAGGTTGTGTGTAAAGGGTTCAAGGCTTATCATTATGGAAAAGGGTCTCCAAAATTCTGTGTCTCTAGTTGTCTCTGCACTCCCTTCAATACAGCTTGGAAATCAATCGTTTTCACTTTTGCAGGAAACTGTTGTTTTTTGTTCCATCCAAACCACAAACGTTTTCTCTTGCCTCCAATCCAGGATTGAACCATGGTTTTGTAACAAGAGGCCAATTTCTAGTTAGAGTCTAAGATTAATTTGGCTTGCAGTGAAAGCAGAAATGATTATTTTCTGAGTTTTTTGCCTTAACAAAAGGAAGTGGAAATAAAGGGAGGAATACTCATCTCCATAATGATGGTTTGTCAAAACATGTGAATAATGCTACTGTCTCTCAACCTTTGTTCCTTTGCAGTAAAATGTGAATTATTATAACAGTTCTAGAAAGCTGTTGTCAGAATAGGTGAGTTTGCAAATCTGAAACAAAAGAGTATGAGATCAAGAATGCAAACCATAGGAAGGTTTTTTTTTTTTTAAATAATATCAGAATCCAAAGTCCGTAAATGTGTTCTGATCTTACATGAGGCTGAATGTAGAAGAATAAAGATTAGGGCTTGATATTTTGTAGCTGACTTCAGATGTTTACTAGGCAGTGACAGGTTTCATGTGAACAAGTGGTGAAAGTGCCCACGCCTCTTTAAAGTAATCCATGGAGACCCATTCAAGTGATTCCTCCCCCATTCTTTTGACAGAGAAAAGTTTATGTAGATTAAGTTGTTACATATATGGGATTTCAGATGCAACACCTGCTTGTTTGAGGTGCATGGTGGATAAGAAGGGCATCTGTACTACTTTTTCATTCCTCAGTGCTTATCACTGTCATACAGTGAATATCTAAACTGGGCAGAATCGATAAGATGTTGTGTTTGTTATAATGCTGTGCCTTTTAGCATAGAAAACATCCTTGGTTAGTCTAGTGAATAATAAGATTTTGCTGTATACAAAACAACCTTCTTGCCTTCTCTCTTTGGCTTTACAGTGGAAAAGATATAATAGATCCAAGCTTGAAACCCCAAGTTAATTTCCTGAGAATCCCAAATTTGGTGAAGAAAAGTTTGGCCAAAATTATCAAACCATGGGTGAGTTTGTGTCCTTTTAGGATTACACTGTGACAGGCTGTTTCTATCAATGTGAGGGGACCCATACAGCCTCCTAAGATTTTGTGGGAACCAGGTTTACTTTAAACTATAAATCTTCCCATCAGATACCAGGTGTTCTAAAGGTAGCAAGTGTCTAGGTTTTGGGTTTGCTGCTGTGAGGTAACTTTTGTGGTAGAATATGCAGGTCAGAAATTATATATTAACAAAGAAGATTTATTTATGTACAAGCAGGTTTCAAGGAACAGATCAGTAGCATAGGACTCCAGATAGACAAAAGAAAAACCTGGCTGAGGAACTAGGGTTGCCAATCCCCAGGTGGGAGCAAGGGATCCCCCAGATTGGAGGCCTTCCCCAAGCTTCAAGGTCATCAGAAAGCAAGGGGAGGGGAGGAAAATGTCTGCTGGGAACTCCATTATTCCTTATAGAGACTTGTTCCCATAGGAAATAATGGAGAATTGGTCCGCGGGTATTTGGGGCTCTGAGGGGGCTGTTTTTAAGGTAGAGGCACCAAATTTTCAGTGTAGCATCCAGTGCCACTCCCCAAAATGCTCCCCACATTTCAAAAAGATTGGACCAGGGTTTCTGTGAACCCCAAAAGAAGGTGCCCCTATCCTTCATTGTTTCCTAAGAAAGGAAGGCATTTAAAAGGTGTGTGGTTCCTTTAAATGTGATGTCCAGAACTTCCTTTGGAGTTCAATTATGCGTGTCACAACCTTGCTCCTGGCTCCACCCCCAATGTCTCCTGGCTCCACCCCAAAGTCCCCAGATATTTCTTGAATTGGAGTTGGCAACCCTATGAAGCACATTAATTTTGAGAATAGCTTCAATTTTCTCTAATACTTTCAAACAAACAGACTTTTACCAATTAGCCACTAGGTTGGATCCTAACATACACACAGGATTCCACCCACACCAGCCTGCTTTTCTCAAGAGTCAGACTAAATGGCACAAGGTCTGCTCATTGCCAGAGACAGGTCTAACAATTGGTTACTCTGTTCTCCATCAGCAGTAGATCCAAACCACTCTGCCACACTACCAAGCAGAGCTACCCTTCACTCTCTCTGCTGTTTTTCTGAGCCAGACCTGCACTCTCAATGCTGTCTCCCTGAGGCAGAACTGAACTCAAAACTCCTTCTGTGTTTTCCCTCCAACATTCTACCTTCCTTCTCAAAGGTGATTGGTAGGCTCAAGTGAGCGATGTCTTCCCTGTCAGTCCATCACATACACTACTAATCTTGATTTCTTCTCCATCATTAATAGTTGTTTTTGGAAGAATGATTATCTTAGAAAATAGTATATAGGGAAATCAACCTTTGCTTACATATGAATAAGGGTGATCAGGTAGACATTACATACAGGGATTTACAAAAGACTTTTAACAAAGCACCTAATGAAAGTTTCTTGAGTAAGCTTAGCAGTCATGGGATAAGAGGACAGGGCTTCTTATGAATAAAAAAAATGTTAAATAGGAAGTAGAGTGTAGGAATAAATGGACAGTTCTTAAAATGGAAGGAAGTGAATAGCAGGATCTTACAAGGATTGGTATTAGGATTTCAGTGTTGTTAATTATAAGGAGATGCACAGTGGAACAAAAAAAAGATCTAAAGTTTAAATATGTGCTGCTGGGATTTGAACTGACCGAGACTAATATTGAAAAACATCTTGGGGTTATGACCCCAATTGTACTTTGCTACTTATTTTTAATGAAGTATTGTAAATTTATTTATGCTGTAACCTGCCCTAAGTCTGCCTTGGCAAGATGGGCAGGATAGAATAATAAAATCATAGAGTTGGAAGGGACCTCTGGGTTCATCTAGTCCAACCCCCTGCACAATGCAGGAAACTCACAAATACCTCCCCCTAAATTCACAGGATCTTCATTGCTGTCAGATGGCCATCTAGCCTCTGTTTAAAAACCTCCAAGGAAGGACTTCTGGGGGAAGAAAATGTCGAGCTGAGCTGCTTCCCATAACGGGAGCAGGCTGGAGCTTCTGTTCGGGGTAGTGGAAGGCAAATTAATGCCTACTGCCTACTTTTCTCAGTTAGAGATTAGTCCAAGATATGCACATTAAAGTTTGAGGAGATTTATCTTGGCTAAAAGGGAGTCCCGGGGGTGGGGGGCTCCTTTGAGGTTTTGAAGGGTCTTCAGAGAAGAGTTGCATTTTCATCATCTGCAGAAGTTCTCAGAGTCATTTATTTGACATAAGCTTGACAGAATCCTAACCTTCTTGTACTTTGCTAAACATCTAAAGCTACACAAGACCAGTGTGAATCTGGATAACCGGTAGAGAAGGTACAGATGATTATCTTTAATTCCGGGACTATTTACAGTTAAACAGAATAAACTCAGGTGGGAAATGGAAATCTAGTAAGCTTGGAAGAAGAAGGGAGGAAGAGTTGAAATTTGGACTTGGTAAATTTAAAGGACAGTGCTAGAAACTGGAAAGGAATTTATTGTTTGGTCTACTTGCGGTTTTGAAAAAAGAGCACCATTGTCACAGACTTGCAGCATATGCAATCAACACAGGAAGTACATCAAGCATTCTGAGATCTCCTTACCAGTGGAAACGAGATTTGGTGGCAAGTAAAGCAGGAAGCAGAGGAGGAAAAGCCTGCTGTAGGATTATAACACCATTGAGAAACATCGGCAGCCATTGCTTGGAGGTCAAAACCAAAATAATGTTTTTAAAGTGTTCGGGACATTAAAAATTGTTGGAATTAATTGAGATGATAAGAAGAGGATAAATACTATTGGACATATTGTTTGTAATGGACTTTAGAAACCTGTAAAAGGAAAAGGGAAAAAAGTTGCAGAGAGCAGTAAAAAGTCGCGATCGCCATTTTGAAGGATTTAAAAACTTTAAAAATTAATATTTTGGTCTGGGAAGCTCTGAGGACAGCAAAATTAGGCTTGTTGTAAAAAGCAAGCTCTAATCTTTTGAACAGGATAGTTAAATTTCAAATTGGTGAGATAAAAATTTTCTTTGTTTTTAAATGTCAGAACACAAGCAAGGCCATACAAGGTCAACTTCATTGGAGAAAATGCAGGACCAATTAGAGGCAATAGAGGCTAGAATTATGAAAGGTATGAAAGAGATGATAACTGCATCAAAAAAAGAAATTATAGAAGAGATTTAAAAAGATATGGAAGATCTCAGGAAGGAGACAGAGGAAACATCTAAAAAGTGCAGGAGGTAGAAGGGAGAATGAAAATACACGACTCCACCTTGTTGAAAATACAAGAAAAAGTGACAATCCATGACTGCAAATTGATGGAGACTCAGATATGTCTGAGAGGAGTACCTGAAAAGGAAGATGGTGACTTGAAAGAGTATATAATAAAAATAATTGCAGAATTTTTAGAGGATGATCCTGAAGAGACTAAAAATATGTATGACTATATGTATAGAGTGAACTCACTCTATGCCAAGAAAAATAATCTACCAAGAGATGTTGTTATAAGATATATGACAAAAGAAATGGTGGGAAAGATTGTGAGTAAAAACTTTGAAAAGACATCGATAGTGGGAGGCAGCAGAGTAAGAATCATGAAGTAGTTGCCAAGGCAAGTGATAAATGATAGAAGAACATATGAAAAACTGACAGAAAAACTACGGGACAATGAAATGAGATTTAGGTGGATAATACCTGAAGGTTTGAGCTTTGAACTTCAGGAAAAAAGAATCACAATCACAAGTGCACAGGAATTGCATAGTTTTTATGACGAACATAAAGAATTTGCATCATGATGGATTACAAATTATTGTCTTGGAATGTAAATGGACTAAATTCACCACAAAAAAGAAGGGCAACATTTCATTGGATTAAAAAACAAAATTGTAATATAGTTTGTTTACAAGAAGAGCATATTAAACAAAAAGATTATAAATTTTTATGGAATAAACAATTGGGGTTAGAATTTTTTTCATTGGCTGAACAGAAGAAAAGGGGAGTGATTTTTTTATATCAAACAAGAATTGGAGCCAAAATTAGTGTCCAAAGACAAAGATGGAAGATTTGTAGCAGTAGAAATAATATTAAATGCAAAGAAAACATTGTTATTGGGATTGTATGCGCCTAATGGTGCAAAGGATGTTTTTTTTTAAAGTCATTACGCAACGATTTGATGAACTGACGTATGACCAAGTTTTGATAATGGGAGATTTTAATGGAACAATTAAGAACTCTTTGGATAGATCTTGGGGGGGGGGGGGAATAATAACAAAGAAGGAAAATTGCCAAAGTCCTTTTTTGAACTGGTTAAACAAGAAAATTTGGAGGATATATGGAGGAAATGTAACCCTGAGGTGCGGGATTATATCTTTTTTCAGCAAGACATAAAACTTTTTCAAGAATTGACATGTTGTGGGGCACTAAAGATTTAGGTCTTATAACAAGGAAAATAGAGATTTTACCCAAAATTGGGGCTGATCATAACCCAATAATGTGGATTACAAAATTGTCTAAGAAGTTGAGAAGATGGAGATTGAATGAAGATTTACTACAGAATAAAGAAACAGTGACATACCTAGAAAATGAAACTAAAGCTTTCTTTCAAGTGAATGATAAAGAGGATATGGAATTTCAGATGGTCTGGGATGCCTACAAAGCAGTAATGAGAGGATTATTGATTACCTTGAATAATAAAGATGAGAGCAAAAGAAAAACAGCTATTGGACATTCAGAATGAAATAAAGAAAAAAGAAGGGGAGTTGAGGAAAAGGCCAGGGAAAAAGAAAATTATAAGGGAAATTACAATATTACAAATGCAAATGAGACATTTGTTAAATAAAGAATTGGAATGGAATTTGAAAAGACTGCAGCAGAAATCTTTTGAGGGAGCAAATAAACCTGGAAAGTATTTGGCTTGGCAACTGAAGAAAAAAAGAGAAAATAAAATTATTAATAAAATTGTGGTAGATGGCAAAGAGGTGGTTAGTCAGGAGGGAATAAAAAGAGAATTTTTTTAGTATTACGCCAAGTTGTTTAAAGTTGTTAAATTAAAGAAAGAAAAGATGGATGAGTATTTACAAAAGATAAAAATAGAACCCTTAACAGAAAACATGCGAAAAGTTTTGAATGATCCAATTGAAAAAATTGAAATTGAGGCTGCAATTAAGGCAATGAAAAATGGAAAGGCACCTGGGTCTTTTAAAGATAAGTTAACATCGAAATTGCAGAAGTTGATGAACATGGTAAGAGTAAAAGGGAAAATACCAAACACATGGAAGGAAGCTGTTATTTCGTTGATACCAAAGGAAGATAGAGATGTCACAAATGTAAAAAATTATAGACCAATTTTGTTATTAAATAATGACTATAAAATATATACAAGAATCTTGGCAGAATGGCTTAAACAACATTTGATAAATTTTATAAAGGAGGATCAAGCAAGGTTTCTTCCCAAAAGGCAAATAAGAGATAATATCAGAACTGTTGAAATATTGTAGAATATCATGAAAGACATCCAGAAAAGGAAGTAGCATTATTATTTGCGGATGCAGAGAAAGCATTTGACAATTTAAACTGGGACTTTATGTTTTCAGTAATGGAGAAGATGGAGATGGGAGAAAGCTTTATTAGAATGATAAAAGCAATATACACTGAACAACGTGCAAGGCTATGTATAAACGCAGATCTTACAGAAGATATGATAATTAGCAAAGGCACAAGACAAGGTTGTCCGCTTTCCCCATTGTTGTTTATAATGACTCTTGAAATATTACTGATGCAGATTCAAGAAGACAAAGAAATAGAAGGATTAAAAATAAAAGGATTTACTTACAAATATAGAGCATTTGCAGATGATATAATGTTTATAAATGAAAAACCCATACAAGTTACACCCTTGTTGTTAGCTAAAATACAATAATATAGGGAGTTGGCAAGACTTTGTATTAATAAAGAAAAATCAAAATTTCTATGCAAAATATGCAATTAAATAAACAACAAGAATTACAGAGATTAACGGGCTGTGAAGTTACCTCCAAGGTAAAATATTTGGGTGTTGAGATAACAATGAAGAATATTGATCTATTCAAAAACAATTATGAGAAGCTATGGTGTAAAATGGATGAAGATATGTTAAAATGGAACAAACTTAATTTGTCATTGCTGGGTAGAATTGCTGCAATTAAAATGAATATTCTACCAAGAATAATGTATTTGTTTCAAACTATTCCCATTGTAAAAGAAAGTAAACAATTTGATAAATGGCGAAGGAAAATCTCAGAATTTGTGTGGGCTGGGAAGAAACCAAGGATTAAAACGAAAGTTTTAACAGATGCAAAAGAGAGAGGTGGATTTCAACTACCGAATTTAAAATTATATCAGGAAGCAGTTTGTTTGGTGTGGATAAAAGAATGGATAACGCTATTAAACAAAAAGCTCTTAATGTTGGAAGGTCACGGAAATAAATTTGGCTGGCACGCATATTTGTATTATGGAAAAAAGAAGATGGACGGTTTTTTTTCTCACCATTATATAAGAAATAACGTTAAATACATGGATGAAGTACAAGAAATATGGGTATGAGAGAAAACCGTTATGGATAGTGCCGGCTGAAGTAATAAAAATAACAGCTGAAATAGGTGAAGAAAAGTGGTTGTCATATAATCAGTTATTAAAAATACAAAGTGGCAAAGTAGAATTGAAAACTGCTGAAGAGTTGAACAATAAATATGATTGGTTCCAAATGCAACAAATAAAGAGCTTGGTGGATAATGATATCAAAACTGCAGGGATAAGAAAAGAACAAACAGAAATGGAAATAGTTCTGCTTGGAGATAATGAAAAATTAACTTCAAAATATATAAATTACTGTTAAAATGGTCTATGGAAGATGAAGTAGTGAAATCTCAAATGATTAAGTGGGCAATTAATGTAAATAAAGAAATACATATGGAAACTTGGGAACACTTGTGGAAAAATTCTATGAAGCTTTCGATGTGTCATAGTATTAAAGAGAACTGTTTTAAAATGATGTACAGATGGTATATGACTCCTAAAAAATTGGTAAAGATGAATAACAAGATGCCAGATAGATGTTGGAAATGTAAAAAACATGAAGGTTCTTTCTACCATATGTGGTGGACTTGTGAAAGGGCAAAAAAATATTGGCAGATGATTCAGCAAGAAATTACTAAGATTTTGGGATATGAATTTAAGAAAGTTGCAGAGACTTTTCTGTTGGGATTACAAATGGAAAAATTTCCAAAAGAAGATAGAATTGTAATTTGGTACTTGCTTTCAGCTGCTAGGACATTATATGCGCAGTTGTGGAAGCAAGAAAACATACCAGAGAAATGGGATTGGATTATAAAAGTTATGACATGGAGTGAAATGGACAAATTAACAAGAACATTAGGAAACTATGATTTAGAAGTTTTTAAGATGGAATGGAAAAAGTTTAGAAAATATGTAGAAAAAGAGTGGAAAATAAAAGGACATTGGACAATTTTTGATAATGATTAAGTTTTAGAAGAAGAATATAAGTTTTTGTTTTAATAGTAAGGGTCCCTTTAAATATTAGCATTTTAAGTAAATAACACTGGCGGGGGTCAAGTAACGGGGAGAGGGGTGGGTAGAAAGTAATATATGGGGTAGATAAAAGAAGTTATTAAGATTTAAGAAATAATATGTTACCATATGTTACTAATAAAATCGTTTTAAAACCAAAAACCTCCAAGGAAGGAGAGCCCACCACCTCCTGAGGAAACTTGTTCCACTGAGGAACTGCTCTAACGGTCAGGAAGTTCTTCCTAATGTTGAGCTGGAAACTCTTTCATTTTAATTTCAACACATTGGTTCTGGTCCTACCTTCTGGGCTACAGAAAACAATTCCACACCATCCTCTATATGAAAGCCCTTCAAGTACTTGAAGATGGTAATCATATCACCTCTCAGTTGCCTCCTCTCCAGGTTAAACATGCCCAGCTCCTTCAACCTTTCTTCATAGGACTTGGTCACCAGACCTCTCACCATCTTTGTCACCCTCCTCTGGATCCATTCCAGCTCGTCTATATCCTTCTTAAAATGTAGTGCCCAAAACTGAACACAATACTCCAGGTGAGGTCTTACCAGAGCAGAGTAAAGCGATACCATCACTTCACGTGATCTGGACACTATACTTCTGTTGATACAGTCCAAAATTGCATTTGCCTTTTTAACCACCACATCACACTGTTGACTCATGTTCAGCATATGGTCCACTAAGACCCCGAGATACTTTTCGCACATACTATTGCTAAGACAAGTCTCCTCCATCCTATAACCATGCATTGGATTTTTCCTACCTAAATGCAGAACTTTACATTTATCCCTGTTAAAATTCATTTTATTGGTTTCAGCCCAGTTTCCCAGCCTGTCAAGATCATCCTGGATCCTGTTTCTGTCTTCTACTGTATTTGGAATCCCTCCCAGTTCAGTATCATCTGCAAATTTAATAAACATTCCCTCTATTCCTTCATCCAAATCATTGATAAAGATGTTGAACAAAACAGGTCCCAGGACAGATCCTTGAGGCACTCCACTTGTCATTCCTCTCCAAGAGGGTGAGGAGCCATTCACAAGCATTCTTTGGGTGTGATCTGTCAACCAGTTACAGATCCACCTAACAGTAACAGGATCCAAAACACATTTTACCAACTTGCCAACAAGGATAGTCTGTGGAACCTTATCAAAAGCCTTACTGAAATCAAGATAAACTATGTCTACAGCATTCCCCTGATCCAGCAAGGTAGTCACTTTCTCAAAAAAAAAGAGATCAGGTTAGTCTGACATGACTTGTTCTTGAGAAACCCATTCTGGCTCTTAGTAATCACAGTCATCTTTTCTAAATGTTCCAGAACTGACTGATGATTTGTTATAAAACTTTTCCAAGTATAGACGTCAAGCTGACGCGTTGCTAGTTACCCGTATCCTCCTTTTCCCCCTTCTTGAAGATGGGGACAACATTTGCCCACCTCCAATCTTCTGGCACGTCTCCTGTTCTTCAAGAATTCTCAAAAATAATAGTCAGAGGCTCAGAAATTACATCAGCAAGCTCTTTGGATGCATCCACAACCCTTGGATGCAGTTCATCTGGCCCTGAGAACTTAGTTTCATTTAAAGAAACTAGGTGTTTATTAGGGATGGGCACAGACCCGAACACTGAACAATATTTGGCCCGGACTTTACCTTGTTCAAGGTTCGGACAGTTTGGTTCAAAAGTCACATGTTTGGATCAGGAAGTCTCTGAGCTTTCTGCCTGGTTCAGAACCTCTTGTGCACTCTTGGCAAAGAAACTCCACTCATGGAGTTTCACGCTGAAAAGTGGATATTTCCAGCCACCAAGGGACCAATAGTGACAGTCTGAAGCTGACAGGCAAGTCTGATTTCCAATGACAGGCATCGATCTGACTTCCTCAGGATGGGGGAGGGATGTATATAATCACTGGAGGCGCATTCCTGTCCTCTGTTTGCATGTTTTTTGCAAGTCTTGTTCTACTTGTGCGTGAAAGAATATCTTTTGGTGGACTGAGGGGGTGGAATTACTGGGGTGGGTGGAGAAACCTGTTTAGTCTCTTGGCCTCTATACAAACTGTCAGAGTAAAAGCATCACCTCTCTCTTTTTTCTCCTTTCCTTGCATTCAGAGCTACATTCTCCCCCCCCCTTTTTTTTCTTTGCTGTGAGGAGTGGGAAACATGGATAGATTTTTTTCTTTTAAAACATGTTTTTTATTTGATTTGGGGGTGGACTGTTCATTTTTGTGGGTTCTGAAAATTGCCCTTTCTCTGCATCCACATTTGTTCTGTCCCAGTTGCCAGGCTTGGTTGTCCCTGTCACCTTCCCAGGTAGGATGGAAGGCTTGGCCCCAATCAGTTATCATGTTGCCAGGGTTGGCTGTGGGGTCCCCTTTCTGCTCCTCCAAAAAGCACCCTGTTTCTTCCTGCGTTGCTTGAGTCTCTGCCTGGGGGTATCCTCTCTCCTCTTCCACTCAGGCACCCAAACTACCTACAGATTTCAGGGGGGCTTGGCTAACTGCCCTCTTCCCTGACTGTGGGGTACCTTTTCTGCTCCTTCAAAAAGCATTCTTTCTCCTCTGCCACATACTCCCACACATTCCGTTAGCTAGCCTACCAGTGCCCCCTCCCACAGCTGTGCAGTGAGTCCCAGTTGCCAGGCTTGGTTATCCCTGTCACCTTCCCAGGTAGGATGGAAGGCTTGGCCCCAATCAGTTATCATGTTGCCAGGGCTGGGTGGCTGGTTCCAGGAAGGCACAGCCACCTGCAGCCATGTGGGTGGTCCCTGGGGAGATACTCTGGGAGTCTGATGCCTGTAGCTTAACCAGGTCCACACTGTAGTGTCTCAAAATGGCGCAGAACAACTCCCCCAAAAACAGTTTCCTGGAGACATCTTGCTTGGTGGTCTGCTACTTGGATTCCCCCAAATCTGGCATGCATGTAACATGTGGGCCATGTGGAGGGTCACCCCAGGGAGGAATTGTGTGCATTGAAGGCCTCTAGCTCACCCAGGTCAGTTTTTGTCACTCCTGAGCCAGCAGAGGTGACATCCCTTTGAAAAGTATTGCACTGAATGACCTTTTTTAGGGTCTGTAACTCAGCCCCCCGAGGTCCAATGTGGACCAAACTTGGTGGGTACATTGAAGAGAGTGATCTGGAGACAACCTGCCATTTTGGAGCCTTGAAGCCCTGTGTGGGGCTTTTTAAAAACCAGACCAGTTCATGAATTGGTTCACGAACCAAGCTGTGGTTTGGTTTGCGAACTGGTCTGGGAACCGGTCCAGTTCTGTTTGTGAACTGAACCAGCATTTTCTGGTCTGTGCCCATCCCTAGTGTTTATGTACTACCCCTATGCTGATCCTAGGTTGCTTGCAACTCCATACCCTCATTATATGTTCTGTTTTTGCCATGTTGAGCACTATTTCCCTCAGAAGAGCAGACTAAGGAAAAGTAGGAATCGAGCAGTTCTGCCCTCTCTTCATTACCTGTTACAATTTCACCTTCCTGCCCTCACAATGGGCCTACCATGTCCTTGCTCTTTTTCTTTCTCTGAACATAAGAAAAGAACCACTTTTTGGGGTGGGGGGTGGGGTTAGCATCTTTGCCAACCTAAGCTCATACTGAGCTTTAGCTTTCCTAACTTTTTTTCTACAAGCACTGGTGATTTGTTTATATTCATCCTTGGTTATAAGGCCCTCCTTCCAATTCCAGAAATAAATCCCAGAAATAAATAAATAATCAATCAATCAAAGGATTGAAGCACTTTTCATTTGAAGAAAGGCTGAAGACTCTGGGACTTTTCAGTTTAGAAAAAAGAGGGGGGGATGTTAGAGCTTTTTAAAATTAAGCATGGGATATAAAAAGTGGACAGAGGAAGCTTTTTCATCCTCTCCATAATATTACCTGAGCAATAGATACAGAACTGACCAAAAGTAATACTTCTTACTCAACAAGTAATTAAATTATAGAATTCACTGCCAGAAGAGGTAGTAAAGGCCCCAAGCACATATATTTTTAAAAGGGAAACTAGATAGATTCATGGAAGAGAGTTCCACCATAGCCATGGTGACTAAAGGGGAGAAGTCAGGAAGCAATATCAGGAGATGATTTTTGCCTCTGCATCCTGTGTTGTGTACTGGACTCGTGAAGACTGAGGAATTCCTGCCTGGCTCATTGGAGCCAAACAAATGGAGCTTGGGGGAATCAGGAACAATGGGCAGCAGGATTCAAATCTCCGCTGCCCTGCACCAATCAGAGACCCCCAGCTGGTTTGAATGACCCAATAACATGCTTGCGCGGGAACCCAGTGTTGTATATAGTTGGCCCCATTGGCTCAGTTCTCCAGTCTTTTTAATGCAGCCATCTACCATGCTGTATCTAATAAAAAGCTTGTTATCACTACCACCTCACCTCATCAGTGCATAGAACCCATTATATTATAGTGGTGACAAAAGTGGGATCCTGGTAGACGAGCCCAGCACCAACAGCACACCATGCCTCACTGCAGCTGCATCAAGCTCTGCGCATTGCATCGCCATCACTGAGAACGATTGCCATGCCAGGATTTGAAAATGAGCACTCCAATGTCCAGCACCACCGCCCAACCGATGTAGAGGCCCAACATGGTCACCATGCCCGGGCCGCACGGGTACCTTCCAGAGTTCAATCTTGCTCATCCAGAGCAGTGGGAGACCTGGGAGAAGAGGCTGAACTACTTCATCCGTTACCACAAGATCATGGATGAAAAGCAACAGAGGCATCTCCTGCTCAGCATCTGCAGCATGGACACGCTAGAACTGGCTGAGAGCCTCATCTTGCCCACAACGCTGGAAGAGGCCGCATACAAGATCGTTGTAGAGAAGCTGATCCACCACTTCTCACCCCGGCTGTCTTGCATGACCTAACGCATTGAGTTCCACAAGCAGAACCAGAGGCCCAGTGAGACCGTTGCCATCTTCCTCGGCGAGTTCCACCACCTTGCCCGCGAGCGCGTCTTCTCCAACCTCGAAGAGGCCCTGCTTCGTAACCAGCCTCTGGGAAGAAAAAATGCAGTGGAAACTGGCGATCCACAAGACCCTCACCCTGGCGGACGCCTTGAGTGAAGTCACCACCTATGAGAAATCACACAAGGAGTGACACACAACTGGGACGCACCAGGTTGCTGCTGTTTCCGCCCCCAAAGATCCTGGGGAAGACGACATGCTCAAGCTGCACCAGGCACCTCCAAAGTGTCCACCACCATGTACAACCAAAACTGCACCCGCCCAAACATGCGCCAGCTGTGGGGAGCCCCACAAGCGCCGCTCCTGCAGATTCCATGATGCCATCTGCCAAAAGTGTGGAAGGACTGGACATCTGGCCAAGGTTTGCTGATCCAAGCAGGACCACCAGGCTTAGGGAGGGACCCAGAAGAGACAAAATGGCTGCCACCATGAGGTCACTGTTGTGGAGGACCTACATGCCCTCACAGCTTCAACGGGCCAGATATGCCAATTGTCCATGCCCTCCCCTGAAAAATTTAAAACCACGGTCTTCATAGAGGGTGCTCCATGCAAAATGGAGGTGGACTCTGCTGCTGCCCATACCATCATTTCAGCCCAGACCCTCAGACAACTGTGCCCAAGATGGAGACCTCAGTTACACCCATCCCCAGTCATCGTGTGGAATTTCCAGAAGGAGGACTACAACACACCATCAGCCACTTCGACCCCCTCGGGCCCTGAACCAGCAGCAGCATCTGCCGATCCAACCCCCTCAGTCACTGAATCGACTGGTGTGAAGAGTGTTTGAGGTGTTCCTGCCTGGCTCATTGGAGCCATATGAATGGAGCTTGGGAGACTCAGGAACAATGGGCAGCAGGATCCAAATCCCCGCTGCCCTGCACCAATCAGAGACCCACAGCTGGTTTGAATGACCCAATAACGTGCTTCTGCGGGAACCCAGTGTTGTATATAGTTGGCCCCGTTGGCCCAGTTCTCCAGTCTTTGTAGTGCAGCCACCTACCATGCTGTAACTAATAAAGGGCTTGTTATCACTACCACCTCGCTTCATCAGTGCATAGAACCCACTATATTATACCCTGTTTGTTCACCCTCCAACACCGCTGGTTGCTACTGTATGAAATAGAATGCTGGACCAGACAGACCACTGATCCAATACAGCAGGGCTCTTCTTATGTTCTTAAATAAATGTCATATATGAGAGACATATTTACTTTCTCATTAGTTACTAAGATTCTAGAGTTTGCTTTGCATATTTACTTGCATAGAGGAATCAAAACTGAACTAAGTTTTACCTTTTTCATGTAGAAAGAATGTTGAATGTAAACATTTGCAAGTAGTAGGGTTGCCAAGTCTGACTCAAGAAATATCTGGGGACTTTGGGGGTGGAGCCAGGAGCAAGGGTGTAGCAAGCACAGTTGAATTCCAAAGGGAGTTTTGGCCATCACTTTTAAAGGGGCAACACTCCTTTTAAATGCCTTCCCTCCATTGGAAATAATGAAGGATAGGGGCACCTTCTTTTGGTGGTCATAGAATTGGACCCCCTGTTTCAATCTTTTTGAAACTTTGGAGGTGTTTCGAGGAGAGGCACCAAATGCTATGCTGAAAATGTGATGCCTCTACCTCAAAAACAGCCCCCTCCAGATAACCACAGATCAATTTTCCATTATACCCTATCGGATTCAGTCTCCACAGGAAATAATGGAGTGCCCAACAGACATTTCCCTCTCCTCCCCACTTTCTGATGACCCTGAAGGGTGGGGAGGGCCTCCAAACCAGGGGACCTAGCAAGGAATGATGTGTATGTACAGGTTTTACAATTAGGACGAAAATGTGGATACCCTGCCTACAAAGGAGAAGAGACTATTGTGGTTTCTATAACAAATTAAGAAAGAAGGTGTAGAATGTTGAAATGAGCAGAAAGGGTAGAAAATAAATAAGGATAGCAATGAAGTGGTTGGTTATAGTGATCATTGTTCAAAAGGGAGTAGAATGCATCCAGGGTGGAGAGAACTGTAGAGTGATGTCCTGAGACAGAACTTCAGCTAGTAATCTGCAGAGGAGGTTTATGGGGAAATAGTCTTGTGGGTATTGCTTCTTGACCTTTTGGCTAAGATCAAGTCTACGTGTATAGATAGTACTGGGGGTGATTGTAACTGAAAAGGGATAAAATTGAAAATGAGCAGTTGATGTGAAGGGAAAATATTGGGGGTGGGGGAGAACAGCATTAAGCCTGCACACTATGATCCCATTATGGATAGTTTTTGTGCAGAGACTTTTTTGTGTTGTGCTTGCTTTTAAATAACACAAACAACCTCTGGAAGCAGAAATGTGGCCACAATGTAGAGTTTCACTAGTTTCCAAAAATTAAGGGGGTGAGGGTTTAAAGTTTCCAGTCTCATTGGGAAAATTTTTAAATTGCTGTTGTCATGTACTGAGAACCGAGACCGTTTGAAGGCAACATAGTTTATTCAGTAGCACATTACAAGAGAGGGAACACGTGGGCCGGGCCCCACTTATATACATTGCCCGGAACAGCCCCCTCCTCTGACCAGGTCAATCCGGGTCGGTCAAACTTCCCGCCACAGATCGTGATGGGCGGGGCGTATGGCAAGCTCCATCTGGGGACCCAGGGGTTGCCTTCAGTCGCGATCGCCATGTGGCCTGATCACTTATGTTCAATACATAACACTCCTCCCCCCTAGCTAAGGACACATAGTCCCTCAAGTAAGCAGGGGCCGTACGCTCCCAGGTAGACCTCCTTGGGATGGCTGGTGGAGTCGGAGCAGTCACCGGCACCGCTGGGGCCCCGGCCTTCATTGTGGATGGGGCTGTGGTCTCCCTGCGTGGGGGAACTGCAGGCCTAGGGTTGTCTGCGCCTTGCAGCTCGTCAGGTGTCCCTGCTCCCTGGGAATTGCCCTCGCTGCGGTTGGGCTCTACCTCCCGATCGGCCATAAGGGTTGGCGGTGTTGGGGTAGATCTCTGTGGGGCCGCAGCTGTGAGCTCCTCCTCGCTCCGCATTTCGGCCGGTACTTCCGGCAAGGTGCGGTGACGTATTTGGTCAATATGCTTCCACAATATCCTGCCTCCCTCTGTGGATACATCGTAGTGGCGGGACCCTATTACTCGAAGCACCCAGCCCTCTACCCACTCAGGGCCGCTAGCATAGTTCCTCGCGTACACCGGATCACCTGGGAAGAATCCCCTGGCTGCTTCTCTGATCTCAGTGGAGCTACGGATGTCGGTGGCCCGGTCGGGGTGCAGCCGATCTAATCTTGTGATTAGCTTCCATCCCATTAACAGCTCGGCTGGGCTGACCCCCATGACTGGGTTGGGAGTTATCCTATTATCGAATAGGAAGGCAGCTAGGCAGTGGTCCCAATCCCCCTGCACGATATGGCCCAGTGCTTCTTTTGTGGTGCGCACCATCCACTCGGCTTGGCCATTGGTGGCCGGATGGAAGGGGTGGACCGGATTTGTTGTATAAGGTATCACTGCATGAACTCCTGGAATTCCCGGGATGTGAAAGCTTTTCCGTTGTCCGAGACGATGGTGTCTGGGATCCCGTGTGTGCTCAGGACCCTGCGTAGCGCCTGGATCGCTGCCGCCTTTGAGGTTGAAGCTACTGGAATAACTTCCAACCACTTGGTGTATGCATCCACCAAGATGAAAATATTTGGCCCTGAAAGGGCCCTGCGAAGTCTATGTATAGTCTAGACCACGGCTTCCTGTGTGCTTCCCAGCATTGTGCGGGGGCGCTGGGCGGTTCGGGTTGGGACTCCTGGCATGCTTTGCACCCTCGGACCCAACCCTCTATTTCTTCGTCCATCCCCGGCCACCATACATAGCTGCGTGCTAAGGCCTTCATCCGTACAATTCCTGGATGTGTTTCATGAAGAGTCCCCAGCACTTGTTTCCACGGGGGGGAGGAACCACCACCCTGCTCCCCCATAAGAGACATCCCTTGTGGGCGGATAGCTCTTCCTTACGTGTTGTGTATGCCCTGAACTCTTCGCCCTGTTTTCCCTCTGTCCAGCCCCTTACCACCCAGTCGAGAACCCGCGTGAGTATTATGTCTCGTCCCCTAGTTTTCGCTACCTCTGCTGTGTGTAGGGGTCTCTCTGGTAGCGTTTTGATGAGCATCACATGGTGGGCTGGAGCCGGGTCAGGGTCTATGGAGGGCAGCGGTAGGCGACTGAGAGCGTCTGCATGACCCATCGCCTTGCCCAGCCGGTGGACCAGGGCATATGTGTAGGAATTCAGGAACTGATTCCACCGCAAAATGCACTGCGATAGGATCTGTGGCATTTGGCGGTCCGGAGCTAAGAGGCCCAGGAGCGGTTTGTGGTCAGTGGCTATGGTGAAACGCCTCCCGTACAGGTAGTCGTTAAACTTAAGCACCCCTGCCATGATCGCTAAGGCCTCTTTATCTATCTGGGCATAGTTACGCTCTGCTGGGGTCAGGGTCCTCGAGTAGTAGGCTACCGGAACCTCCCTCCCGTCTGGGAGTGGTGACCCAAGACGGCGCCCACCCCGTACAGTGACGCGTCGCATGCTAAGATCACCGGAAGGCTCTCATCAAAATGGTGGAGCACATGATTAGATACGAGCAGCCCTTTTACTGCTTGGAACGCTACGTCCTATTTCTTCCCCCAGACCCATGGGGCATTTTTGTCTAGGAGCCTGTGGAGGGGTTCTGCAATGGTGGCTTTGTGGGGCAAGAACGAATGGTAAAAATTTAATAACCCCAAGAAACTTTGTAGCTCCGCCTTGCTCATGGGGGTGGGGGCTTCCACTATGGCCTTGGTTTTGTCCTGTGTAGGGTGGATCCCTGCCGCGTCAACCGCAAACCCCAAGAACTCTACCCTTGGTACCCCGAGGGAACACTTTTCTCGCTTTACTTTCAAGACTGGCCTCTTGGAAACGGTGGAGGACTTCTTGCAGCTGGTTGCTAAATTCCTCCGCGTCTGGTCTGGCGATCAAAACGTCGTCGAAAAATGGCTGCACCCCTGGGATCCCTTTGAGGAGAGAATCCATCAGGCTCTGAAACACCCCCGGGGCCACGCTCACCCCAAACTGCAACTGCCGCACCTTAAACGATCCCCTGTGGGTTACTATGGTCTGTGCTTCTGCTGTCGCGGCATCCACAGGCAACTGCTGGTACGCCTGGGCCAAGTCTAGTTTTCCAAAGATTTTGGACCCCGCTAATGCTGCCAGAATGTGGCTGATTACTGGAACGGGGTAGGGGTTATCCTATAGTGCCTTGTTAATGGTCCACTTATAATCGGAGCATATGCGCACCTCCCCGTTCGGCTTCACCGGGGTAACTATTGGGGTTTCCCATGCGGCATAGGCCATGGGTTCCAGCTCTCCCTGGGCTGTGAGGTGGTCTAACTCTGCTTCACTGTTAGGCTTCAGAGTGAATGAAACCCGCCTGGCCTTCAGCCTTATGGGTCGCACGTGGGGATCAAGGGGTAAGGATATGGGAGGGCCCTTTTAGCACCCCAGGGCCCCATAAAACACCTCTGGGAACTCCCTGCACACGTTTTCGAATCCCCGTGTCCCCAATTGTTGCACCCCCACAATCTTTATTCCCAGCGGCCGGAACCAAGTCAGGCCCAACAAGGTGGTGAGCTGCTGTTTAACCACCAGTATGTCAAGTTTATCCCTAAACCCGTTGTACTCCACCCCCACCATTGCCCAACCCAGGATTTCAACGGGGTTCTTTTGAAAGTCCCGAAGCATGAAGAATGCCGGTCACAGTCTGAGCCGGCCGCGTGGGCACAGCTTCCTCAAGGATTCCTCCGAGATTATGGATATGGAGGAACCCGAGTCCACTTCCATCAGGCAGGGTTTGCCCTCGATCCTGACCGAAACCTTGACCTTTTGGGGGGTATCGTCAGGCAAGTTCATTACCTGCACGCTGGTTGAAGCGGTCGAGTAGTCCCCGGTCGATTCCTGGTTGGTAGACTGGCGGCGGGTGGCCTTGGCCCAGCAGGCCCTCGTAATGTGGCCCATCCTGCCACAGCTCCTGCAGACCACGTTGTAGTAGGGGCAGTCCCGTCACTCATGTTGGTCTCCGCAGCTGGCGCACTTGGTGGCGGCGGGTCTATCAGTCACTCGGGGTCGCTCGTGAGCCCATCCCTGTTTGGTGACGTAGCTGGAGTGCCTCTTCTTCATCCGGTTGGCTGGGGCCCATCTCTTCCTGATGGACCGCTTCAGCCCTCATCATGGGGAAGGTCTTTGTGGTCTGCTCGAATGAAATGGCCTCGTTGAAGGTGCTCTGGAGGGTGAGCTTTTCCCTTGCGAAGAACTTTTGTTGCAGTCTTTCGTCCCTCAGGCCCCAGGCGAAACGATCCCTCAGGGTCTCCTCTAGCTTATCGTAGCTACAGTTGCCTGGGATTTGGCAGAGAGCAGCCAGGTAGTCCGCTGCCGACTCTCCCGACTCTTGGTCCCTCTTGTGGAAAAGGAACCGGCGGGCGATGAGTGAGGGTTGGGGCAAGAAGTGCCCAGTGAGGAGTCTGATTATCTCCTCGTACATCTTCTCCATGATCCTCGCGGGGGCCAAGAGACCCTTGGCAATCTCGAACGTGGCCTCTCCGCAGATGCTTAGGAGGACATCTCTCTTCAGGCTATCCTCTGTTATCCTGTTCGCTCGAAGGTAGCATGTGACCCGCTCCGTGTAGGTCTCCCACCTCTCCGGGGTAGCGGGGTTGAACTCTTCGAGGCAGCCCGTGGTTCCGCTCTGGTTTGCCATGGTGGCGTCGGCAGCGGGCGAGTCGGTCTACAGCTGAGCTGCCTTCGTCATCTCCGACCAGATCTGCGCAGCCTCTCCGGGCTGGCTAGAATCCCATCCTCGTCGCCACTGTAATGTACTGAGAACCGAGACGGTTTGAAGGCAACATAGTTTATTCAGTAGCACATTACAAGAGGGGGAACACTCCGCTTATATACATTGCCCGAAACAGCCCCCTCCTCCGACCAGGCCAATCCGGGTCGGTCAAACTTCCCGCCACAGATCGTGATGGGCGGGGCGTATGGCGAGCTCCATCTGGGGACCCAGGGGTCACCTTCAGTTGCGATCGCCATGTGGCCTGATCACTTATGTTCAATACATAACAGCTGTTATAGATTCCTGTTCAGTAAAGTTGAGGCTGTCACTTGCTCCCTTCCTCCTTCATATGAAGTGAACACAATTAAGGTTGCCAGCCTCCATGTGGGGCCTGGAGATCTCCCACTTTTACAACTGATCTCCAGCTGGCAGAGATCAACTCCCCTGGAGAAATTGGCTGCTTTGAAGGCTGGACACTATGACATTGTACTGTGCTGAGACTGCTCCCCTTCCCAAGCTCCACTCTCTTCTGGCTCCACCCCCAAAGTCTCCAGGTATTTTTTGAAACAGACCTGGCAATCCTGGAACACATGAAGATGCCTTATACTCAATCAGGCCCCTGGTCCTTAAAAGTCAATATTATTTGCTCAGACTGGCAGCAGCTCTCCAGAGTCTCAGGCAGAGTTCAATGAAAATCTGTTGAGAAAGGTTAATAATCTAAAACTGGAAAGTCTAAGACTTTGGAACTCCCTTTATTATTTGTGTGCATGCTCTTGTACTATAATGAGATCCAGAGTCTGGATTTCTACCCAATTTTGTTTTCATTCCAGTTTCCACGATTGGCCAGCCATCTGAACGCATTGTGTGGAGTGAGGTACGAGGCTCAGTATGTTCCTAAAAATCTGCAGAAACAAGCCCTTTGCAGGATATTGCAACTTTCAGAGTCTTTAGTCTCACTGTGCCATATTCCACTTCCTGTAGTTAACTTAAAATCTATCAGCAACTAGCATGGTGAGCTAGTTTGTTTTTTATGATGATTTAGCTATTAAAGTAGCTTTCATGAGAGTGCCAGACAAAATTCTGAAAATTTGGGGGCATTTTGGATGTGGTGTCAAACAATAAAAGGCATCTCTTATGCTGTCAGTCACCAGCCTACAGGTTGAGCCTGGAGATCTCCCAGAATTACAGCTAACTACAGAGATCCATTCTTTAGTTTCCTGTTCATCAGAATGACAATCCTCTGTCATTTTAATATGTTTGATATGTGTTACATATTGTAGATCCGTGAAGTCGCTGTGGGAGCAGCATGCCAAAGTGAAGGTAATTTTTTTTAATTGGATGCAAACAGGAAAACAAATTTGTACTGAGAAAGCAAAGACGAAATTTGTATTGAGAAACCAGTGAAGGAGATGAGATACATGGATTTATCTTCAAGGAATTGCATCCAGTTTCAACATGAGCAAATTTGCTTTTGTTCCTGGCTGTAAATAATTGTCCCTTGAGTGGGGACCAGGCTGGGGGAGGGGATGACACAGATACACATGCTGTGAAGAATTGGTGATAACTTTATTGATTACGGGTTCCTCAGGTCTTGGCACAGTATAGACTGGGCACAGTGGGTGCAGCTGATAGCCTAATAGCTGTAAGCACCTTCTCCAACCTGCCTACTGGGGTAACCAAGGGTAGAGGGCTAGAAGAGGCAGGAAATGCTGTTCCTAGCAGTCACCATCCTCCTGGGGCATGGCCAATGGCCCCTTTTGGTCATGCAGGGAGCTGCCCCTGCACAACCTGCACTATGTTCCCTAGCCAGTGCCCAAATGCCAACAGCCAGTTGTGACAGGTATGTTCTTTTTAACAGTGCAGACAAGCATACAGAATAAGAACATTCTTTGCTATGGAGAAGGTGAAAACCCTGGGGCCTGTCAGTAAAATTCCTTCCTGGCTGTTAACTGGGAACCTTCTGCAGTCATAGCAAAGTATGAGAAGCCACACAGAAAATAAACCCTGCAAGCAAGGGGCAGGAGAGTGAGTCTTTACTGAGAGAGCTGCTGAATGCCAAGCTCCTCTTCAGCCTGCTTCTTTCATTCTGAGAACCAGAGAGAAACCTGCATCCCACAGGCCTGCAAGCTTCACCTATCCTGACTTCAAGGCTGACTTCTGGGGCAGGCTGCAGGAAGCTGCTTGAGAGTTGATTTGCTGACAGCCAGTGCTGGGCCCAATTACTCAAAATCATCCATGTTCCCTGCCCCCTTACTCAGGCATAAATGATGCCCCAATTCATGACTGGAGCTATACTTAATGGTCATAGTACCTCCCAGCCTGTATGTATTTTGCACCATAAAAATCCAAAACTCAATAACATAAACTGTAAACCTGCAAGAAAATACACATTCTTTGACAAATGAAAAATGGACTTAAGTTGCATAATTGTGGTTCAGCCCCCACTGGAAACATTCTTTATAAGCAAACCTGGAGTACAAGAACTGATCGACTAGATTCATGAGGCCCTCTGGGCCATACTTTTTTTTCAAGGGTTGCTAGACTTATACCATACACTGCAGTGGAGAACCAAGCCTCAAGGCTGTGTTTTAGTTGGTACTGAGATGTAGAATTGGCTTTGTGTATCCTAAACATGAACATACATATTAAATAAAATGTCTCAGAAAACTAGTGACAATCTGCAGCAATGTTAGCTGGACTCTGTGTATACTGGTCTCGGAAACCACTGGTTATCCGTTCAGTGTATAAATGAAAGGATGTGATGTATTTCCACATGAACCCTAAAAAAATACACTGTGCTTCCATCACTGCAACTTACTCTCATTCCTGAAAGATTACTCCTGAGATCTCAGGATCCACACAGAGGCATAGCCATGAAGATTGGTGGACTGGAACAAAGAGGGATGAGGATTAAATTCCCTTCAGAGGAACTGCATGGGCAGAACAAGAAGGAAGAGTGATTTCAACTCCTTGTCCAGCCCTCCAATATGTTCCTCCATGTGGTTCTCACAACTGATCCCTTCAAGGTTAAAAACAGCTGCAGCAATGAAGAACACAGAAGAATTGCACCTTCTGCACAGAGAGTGGTAGGATACTGCCCAACAAACTGATGGCATACTGGTCCATCTCAGTGCTTTTCCTTTGTCAGACTGTGGTTAAAGATAAGATGTGGGCATGTGATTGAAACTGAATCTTCATAAACTTGAAACTGTGATTAGCAGGTCTTGTATGCTGAAGATGGATGGGGTAAATTTCAGCACTAGACTATTGGTATGCACTTTGCATAGTCAATGCTTGATAATAGTTGTGTAACCTCTGTAACTTTTGCAGAACAGTGCATCTTCTATTCTGTCAGGGATAAGTTGCTCAAATATATGTAGTATCTTTATTTGGATTCTGGGCTCAGTTTCAGGTATAGATTATGAGTCCATGGAGCCCTCAGTGACCCAAGCCCTTCAAAGCTCTCTTAAATGTATATTAATCAACTTTTCTGCACTTGCAATGAGCATAAGTGATTTACTTTCAATGGAACCATTCTGAGTGTCTCATTGGCAACAGAGACACAAAACAACTAAGATATGGCATTGATATGAATTTGACATTGGTGGGAGTGGGACCAGTAATGTAGAAACCTCTGCAGAATTTCAAAGAATCTAAATGTTTCCAGGTCTCTCTAACTGTTGTTGCATTTCACAATCAGGCTTATTGTAAGAAGTTTGTTGATGAATGGAGGAGGTGCAAGTTAGATGTTGTCCTATGTCCAGTTCTGGGTCCTGCCTTCCCTCTTAGATACCCTGGAAAGCTACTGGGTAAGTGTCATGTTTCCAGAGCATGTCATGTTCCCATGTTAGCACTGTGATGTTTTATGAATGTCCAGTACTGGATTTGAACTTGGGTCTCTTCTGAAACTGAACTTCTTCTGCCAGTCTGAATGCCAGGCCAAGTGGAAAAATAACTGTGAATAGACAGAGCAGCTTCTGCTTACAACTCTGGGTTTATTGGCATGACCGAAGCCTGATTTTCATGAAGGTCAGCCTAGGCTTGACCCTGACCTCCCATGGATATTTTAGGAGCATGTAGCAGCTGCTGGATAGAGTGGACAGAGTAACATCTGCTGGATATTTTAACCCTCTTCTTCCACACCATTTCCCCAGCCTCAACCCCATCCCCTTTCCCGCTGTTTGTCCAAAGGGGGAAATTTGCAGGTATATAGCTTTCTGTGTAAAAGGAGCTTTTTGTCTTCAGTCATATAAGCCCCAACCTACACAATGCAGTTCAGATTTATTACTGTCTACAATGATAACTTGGGTTGCACATAACATAATTGCAGAAAAGATATACATGGAAATGGCTGGTTCAGGCCCCGGAATGGTACTACAAATTCAGGGTTGTTGGTATAATGAACCTCCCCCACCCCAAAACAATCTCTCTCTCTCTTTTTTTTTTTTAGTTTGCTTGCTTACCAAGAAAGCAGCTTGTCTCATCTTTTTCTTCATTCCACTGATTTTTTCAACAATGGAATTTTCCCCTTCTAATCAGATCCTTGCAAGAGAGGAGTACAGTGCACTCTAGCAAGTCATCTTTGAAGACAAGCTGCAGAGCTTCTGCTCTCTTTCACTTCTTGCTTTGTTGGCGGCTGGGGAAACTAGTTCAGCAGTCCATAGAATTCTAACTCTTGGATTGATTGGCTCAAAACCTGGGGGTTCTTTAAAGGACAGGCAGCATCCACTCTAGGCTTTCCAGGTCTGGGTATGGGATCCCCTGGTTTTTCAGGCTCCTCCCCACCACCAGCCAGCTGGCCAGTAGGGGTAGGCCCTGCCCCAACAGCCACCATGTGTTTTCAAACTTTGGCATGTTTAGAAGAGGCTTGCAACTGTGTCTTGTTTCTGAATGTTTGTGCACCTTTAAATCTCAGCAGGAATGCTGTAGGGGGGCAGGGTAAGCAGACAGAGCCATGTTGCTCTCAGTCCCTGTATTTCTTTGGAGGAAAACTCCACCCCCTATGCTGTTGTTTCCTTTTCCTGTTAATCTGAAGAAGCTGGTTGAAATACACCAGGTGGTTATATTTAGCAATGTGAGTAAATTGCCCCAGTGAGATCGTAAAAGTGTGTGCTTGCTAACTGTGTTTATTTTGGCTGCTTTGTGAGAGAGAGTGTGTTCAGTTTCATTTAATGGAAGTTTAGCTGCTGGGGAATGAAGAAATGAAGACTGTATTCAGGGGAACTGCATTGCTGTATTTTTTTTATTTTAGGGAATGGGAAAGTCTCTTGGCTCCATCCCCAAAGTCTCCCAGCTCCACGCCCAAAGTCCCCAGATACTTTCTGAGTTGGACCTGGCAGCCCTAATCCATTTTGTTGCAATTTTAGTGTCATTTGGTTGAAAAACAGCCTCTCTGAAAGCCCCCCAAAGGAAATAATGTCAGATCAACAAGAAGGGCGGGGGGAGTTCTGTGAAGGAAGGGATGTGTTAAAGTGAATGACAAAATGCCTCTTGGGAACAATGGGAGAGGCCTGCTGCCCAAAGCCCCATTGTGTATAATGGGTCCTAGGAATGCCAATTGACTTGCATGGGCGCCATTAGAATACAATACAGCACACAAAAGTTGCAATGAAAATGTGGAAAGGATTTAGAGAAACCTGTCCTGGGCCTGGAATGGCAGCCCCTTAAGTAGAATGACAGTCTCTAGGTCAGGATTGACTGGTCTGGGACTGGAATGACAATCCCCAGATTAGAATGACAGATCCTGGGACTGGAATCTGTGCTCAGGAACTGGAATAACTGGAATCCCATTCATTTCCACATCCTCTTTTTTGCCTACCCTGGCAGCTGCACTTCCACTAAGTGAAAGTGAAATTTGTCAGATCACCACAAGTCCCCTTGTCAGGCTTTGGAAGCATTTCCAAGGATGCCTTTTTAAAAAGATGTGCACGTACACTCACAAAGCAGCCAAAATAAAGAGAGTTTGCAAGCCCATACGTCTGTGATCTCGCTGGGGGAAATTACATTGCTAAATATAACCATCTGCTGTATTTTCACGAGCTTCTTCTGACGGGAACAGAAAAGAAGAGCAGCCAAGGGTGTGGAGTTTTCTTCATCCCATACTGAGGTTTTACTATTGAAACAACTTCAGCAGTAATTCAAAACAGAGGGACTCTGCTCTCTGCCTTTCTCATAGCTTCACACACTTGTGGCTGTGCATGCTCACCCCGCCCTGTGCTTTCCTGCTGCAGAGATTTAAAGGCATGCACACATTTGGAAACATAAACTGTTGGAAGCATCTTCTAAGCCTGCTGAGGTTTAAAGGCACATGGTGGCTGTTAGAACAGGGCCTTCCCCCACCAGCCAGCTGGCTGGTGATGGGGAGGATCTTGCAAAACTGGTGGTGGTGGGGGGGGGGCTGCTGGGACCTGGGGACTGGCAAGACTAAACCCTAATGATAACTAGGTTCCAGTCTCAGCCTCTGAAAGCTTCTCAAGTGGTCACATGGATCTTTGTCATGAGCAGCATGAGGGTGTCTACATCTTTGGTGCTTATTCTTCTGTATGTTCTTGGACTTGGGCTCTTGTTCTACCGTGCTTTCCCCCATAGTTTGCATCCTTTTTCTTGCAGTATCATTACCAGCTCTGGACTCAGCTACTAGTTGGCCTTGAAACAGATATTCTTCAAGAATATTAAGCATGCCTCTTGACCTGTACTTGCAGGACCTCAGTTATAATTCAGAAACATGCTTTCCAGTCAGGTTCTTATCAGGATGGTTGACCTCCTTTGAACATTATATGTAGATGTGAAATTCCTGTTAGGAGAGCATTTTTAGTAGGGATGCTGCTGAGTTTGATCTGTTGTAGAACAGTCAAGAAAAGCAGTTGTGAATGAGTAGGACAGAATAAATGATTCAATGCTGGAGGGACAGGAGATGATGACTGAAGGGAAAAAATGGAACATTGTTTGAAATGACCAGAGAAAAGAGAAAGGAGAATAAAGGGTTAAAATGGTTATATTTTTTGTCTTCTTGAACTGCAAATGTGTATAAAAAAAACCCCCCACAAACCAAAAAAAGAAGCTGCCAGCCATGGTTATAAGCCCCTGTTAATAGTTGTCTGTTGAAGCCAAGAATTTGTGTATGGCACTGAAACAGAGCTGAGGCTGAAATCCTGATGAGCTTTAAATGATTTATAAAATCACATATTTTCCACCTTTACTGGAAGGACACAGAGAAAGATGGCAAGTCTCACTGCAGTCCTTTTGTGCTTGGATTCTACCGTACATGTTCTCTTTCCCAGCTGCTGTCTCATCTACTATGTTATACAATGTCTTGAACTTTCCTGCTGGAGTTGTGCCAGTCACCACAGTGACAGAGGATGATGAAGAAGAGTTGCAGCAGTACCAAGGACAATATGGTGATCTCTGGGACAAGAAACTGAAAAAGGTCAATCTGGATTGAGGTGGAATTAGCAGGAGATGTTTTAATATTCAATGATTTCTCACACTCCATTACTTGATGTTAAAGTATATAGCTTTCAAATTTGGTACTTGATTTTCAGAGGTGAATTTTGTCCTGACGTAGGCATGTTCAAATTTTGAAGTTAATATAAAGTTTATCTAAACCTGATTAAATTTGCACATCTTCTGTCAAACACTGACTACAGGTCAGGACTTTACTGTACTGCTTCTGCCTAGTGATTATACAGCAGTAATATTTAGTTGAAGCAGAAGCATGATGTCATGTCATCATGCTTATTAAATTCCTAATGACAAGAACAGTGTTTGGCGTACAGACTATCATAACAAAATGCCATTCATGTACATGTAGCTAAATGGTAATGGGAGATTCAGGGAAGAGATGAAAGTCAGCACATGGCTTGGGCTTCAGTCATCATAAATATTGACATGCCTGATACTGTTAAATGTGGAGTGATGTTATGCATGTTGACTATCAGGTACTGTCAAGTGAATGTTGGATGGCAAACACAGATGCCAAATAGAAAATATTTACCCAGAGGATAATAGGAAAATAATTACCATCAACATTTGCAAAAACTATTTCTGTTTGGAGCAAATTTATTTCATTCCTAAGTAGAATACTATGGGTAGTTAGTTCTGGAAACTATTATCTGTAGCAAAAAAGAATTTTTGTATGCTCCTAGGTGACCTGTTGTTCTAATGAGGAAATTCGTGAAGGATCGAGTTTATTATAGCACATATAAGGGACCAAATTACAAATTATGTAGTCTAGAGATGCAATCCTGAATCTCCTTACACTACTGTTGTCTGAGTCCACCTTTGACCATAAGAAAAGGGGATGACATGCCAGAATTACCTAAATAACAGCCTTGTTTATTCATCTTATTTATTTACCCATTGTGGTCAATTAGTATTACACATATTTTTGCCCCATGTGTATAAAATATATTGTATTTATTATTTATTTTATCTTGGGTTTTTACACCATCTTTTGGTATTGATCCCAAAAGAGCAGGTATACATAGAGAGTTGTGCATGCTTATGTATACATAAACCCTTTCATTCTAGGGACAAAATTTTACACAGAATCTTCTCTGCTTTAGCTAACCTTTAGTTACTATGAACGTGGAGTTTGCTTCAGAGCAAGCAAGGAGATGATGAGACTGTGCAGTTTCCAGAACCTGGGACTCAGGTTCTGAGCATTTTTGATTACTCTTTTCATGTATTAGGGATTGTAGAATCTTTCGGGCTCAAGTGCCGTGTTCTACTGGAGAAAGTTTTTCTTCCAGACGTTTTGTTCTCGGCTGCGGAGAACATCCTCAGTGGTGTTGCAGCCAGAGCAGGCGCTCTGACCTTCTTGGCTGCTGTGCATTGAGTGAGGCCAGGGCTGCTGGAGAGCCGCTATTTCTAGGCTGGAGGGGGTGTGGTGAAAGGGCAATAGGTTTGTGGATGTGCCCATTGTTTGGTGGGGCTTCCTGGAAGGGTAGTGATAAGGAAACTGGCTGTTGAATGTGACCATTGTTCTGTGTTAATTGCTGGGAGGGTTGGAAAGGGTGTGAAGATAAGGAAGATGGTTGTTGACTGTGCTGATTGTTCTGTGGAATGTTCTGGTTGTTCTGTGAATTTCTGCAATGTATAGTCTGTAGGGTGTTTTGCAGAGCTGGATACCAAGATTGGTGGATGGAAATGCCTTTTTCCTTTCTGTTAAAGTTGTGCTGGTGTTTGTAAATCTCAATAGCTTCTCTGTTCAGGCGGGTATGATAATGTGAGGCCGTAGAAAGGACTTCAGTTCTTTCAAAGTGGATGACGTGGTCTCCTTCTTGAACCAGAACATTACACAGAACAATCAGCACAGTCAACAGCCATCTTCCTTATCTTCACACCCCTTCCAACCCTCCCAACAATTAACACAGAACAATGGTCACATTCAACAGCCAGTTTCCTTATCACTACCCTTCCAGGAAGCCCCACCAAACAATGGGCACATCCACAAACCTATTGCCCTTTCACCACACCCCCTCCAGCCTAGAAATAGCAGCTCTCTAGCAGCCCTGGCCTCACTCAATGCACAGCAGCCAAGAAGGTCAGAGCGCCTGCTCTGGCTGCAACGCCACTGAGGATGTTCTCTGCAGCCGAGAACGAAACGTCTGGAAGAAAAACTTTCTCCAGTAGAACACGGCACTTGAGCCCGAAAGATTCTACAAACCCTAATGATGTTGCCAGCCGTGAAAACCTGAAATCTTTTCATGTATCTTGCAGGCTGTGGAAGATACAGTGGGGCTTCCTGTGGCTGTGCAGTGTGTGGCCTTACCATGGCAAGAGGAATTATGCCTTCGGTTCATGAAGGAGGTAGAGACACTGTCCTGCAAGAGGAGAGGGAAGAAAGACATATGACTTTGCCAAAGGAAGCAATTTGTCTAGAATGGATACAATTATACTGTAACAATATGAAGTGTCATACAGTCGTGGTTGAAAAAAAAGACAAAAAACATTCCATTGGTTCCAGTGGAATTTTTGCTTTTTACCATTCCTGTTGAAGGAAGCATTTGCCTGAATTACCAATTTCTACAACTCACCAGACACTTGAGTATTTATTCAGATTAGCTGGGGCTAGCAGGAATGATGAAGGCCACATCAGTAGAAGGCAATTTATGTCACTGTTCCAAACTGATTTCCTATAAGCAAGGAGGAATCCAACACCCTTCCCCCCAAAGTCTGAAACAAATCAGGTAACAGAAGTTCACCCCATCCAAAATTGTCAGCAAAATTCCTTCAAGAACATCAGCTTTCTCAACCAGCATCCATTTTATTCTAAGTTAGTTCTAGCTGGTTTCCCCCAGCAATGACAAACAGCAAAGCCTGTCTCTTCTGATGGTTTAGTTAATGAAACAATACAACTGGATGTGATTATACTGATGACACATGAACCCAAGACTCTGGATGATCTCATTAAACAGCCTTGCCAATACTGGAAAGTATCAGCAAGGATATAATATACTGAGTTCAATGAAATGAAGAGGCAAGGTGGTAGTGATCATAGCTCTTTTATTAGGTACGTACAGCATGGTATAGGGCTGCACTAAATGACTGAAGACTGGACAAATGGAGCCAACTATATATACGTTCAGGTTCCCACGCAAGCATGCCATTGGATCATTCAACCCAGCAGGGGGCCTGTGATTGGAGCAGGGGAGCAAGGATTTGTCTCCTACTGCCCATTGTTCCTGAGTTCCCAAGCTCAGGCCTAAAGGCTCCATTGAGTCAGGCAGGAACACCCTTACAATACAACAACATTAGTTCCTATATGCAACAAAGGAAAAAGAGCCCCATGAAGCACAGCAAAGTAGAACTTAGAACTGTGGATTCCTTATACTCAATTATGACTCTTTTAAGTATAGTCACAGGAAATTACTGAAACCATTCAAGACAGTACTCTGACATTCATACTCCAAAAAGCAATGTAGCAGAATTGAGTGGAAGATGAAAAGGAATGTATTCCTTTGTCCATTTATAAGTGGATATCCTACACCAGAGCCGCAATGCCATCTCCATTTAAAAAAAAAAATCAGGCCTGAAGCTTGACTGTAAAGAGATCAAGGGCTAGGCTTCCCAACCCTCCCGCCCTGGCGGGGATCCCAGGATTCCCACCCTCTTCCCCCGGTCCCCAAAAAAACGGAAGCGGGGGGAGGGGGGGAAACAGCGCTGGGGAGCATGGCAGCCGCCCCATCCCGGAGCGGGCGAGGCCGCCGTGCCGCTGCTGCCCCCTCCCCGCCCACCGCAGCTGCTCCTCCGAGATGGGCCCAGGCTGAGCCCATCTCGGAGGAGCAGCCAAGAGGTGGCAGCAGCGCAGGCAAAACCAGGGGAGGGCGGAGGCAGGCCAGGAGCATGGTGAGCCGTGAATCCGGGCCCTTCTAGGACCTGGACTCGCGGCTCACCACGCCCCCGGCCCGCCTCCACCTTCCCTCCGATTCCACCCCAGAGGCGGAGTGGAGCCGGCAAGGCCGCCGCCCCCCCCCCGCCCCACCGCAGCTGCTCCTCCGAGATGGGCTCAGCCTGAGCCCATCTCGGAGGAGCAGCCACAGCGAGCAGAGAAGAGGCGGCAGCTGCGCAGCGGCGTCGCCCGCTCCGAGATGGGGCGGCTTGCCATGCTCCCCGGCGCCGTTTCCCCCCCTCCCCCTAGCTCCACCCCAGTGTCTCCTGGCTCCACCCCCAAAGTCCCCAGATATTTCTGGGATTGGACTTGGCAACCCTATCAAGGGCAGACATGTCATCTGGAGTCTTTCTGACTCATACTTAATCACTTTCATTGCAAAGGTCCTTTGTCTTGAGAAGACTTCTATAAATAAAGACATATCTAAACTGGAGTGAACACTTCACAGGAGAGAAAGAAGGCCATTACTAACTCTGCAAATGAAATCAAAGGGACACAAGTGTGCTTGACTTGGATGGTATTTTGGCCAGATACTTGGATTCTGCCAGTTTTTGTGCTGGTGTGAGGACGGTCCTTTAGGACCCTGAAAAGATTGTGCTGCTGATCTGTTTGCACAAAAACCAGACAGGATGGGTCTGCAGTTAGGAGGTAAATTGGACAAGATTGTACCTTCTCATTCTTGGCACCAGCAGAAAAAAAAAGGTAGCATCCAATCCTACCAGTTGCTATCTCTTCTGAAAATTTATTTGTTTTATATCCCACCTTATCCCACAAGCAGACTCAGGATGGCTCACAACAAGATAGTATCAAATAGTAAATTCATACAAGCATTAATTGTTCCATCTGGACAAATTATTTAAATCTCTAATGGCAGTTTAATAATTTCTAACTACAGTGCCTGCTGTGATGATGTAAGGGAGGGCACATTCCCATCAGTAATCAGTGCCAGGTTGTTATTAGCAGCTCCCTAAGGAAATGAGGCAGATAGAACAGATTTATCTGATAGATCAGATTGAGCAGGGAAAACCAGTGTAAACCGGTCATCTATTGCCTCACCCAACGGCCTGGTGGAATAGCTCCATTTTGCAGGCCCTGCCGAACTGTGATAAATCCCACAGGGCCCTGATCTTGACTAGAAGCATGCAGGGGCCATGCAGTAGAGTTTAAAGCAGTTTACCAGATCCCAGCCAAAGAGTTCTCCCCACCCCTTCCTCCCCCACTGCTCTTGCTGCCTCCAGGGGGTGGGACAACAGGTCGATGATGAATTGGCCCTTTTAAACACAATTTAAGGGGACATTATTTTCAATCGGCGCTGGACTTGATTTCCGATTGAAAATAATAGGCAGAAGCCAAGTCTCTAGATGAAGCTAAGATGCACTGCACATTGAAACAGTGGGTCTTTAATGTTTAAAGGGCCTATGTGCTGCCTTCATAGCATCAGAAAGGTCTTCCAGTCCAATTAAAATATTTCTCATATATACTGGGAATGAAATATCAGAATACAGAATTTGTGGAAGTGCCTTTTGAGGTATCAGATGTTACCAATCCAATACCACAAATGTCAGGCATTTTATCAGATCCGGAATATCTAACTGCACACCCCTAGAAGGAAGTTCATGAACAGTGAAGGTCAGTGGCTACTCTGCTCCTCTAACAACTTTCACTACCAATTTCACTTATTATCTCTACCATATTTTATTTTAGTTTATAATTGTATCTCATCTTTCTACAGTCACAAGGGCCACCAAGACAGCCGAGCCATTTAAATATACTTGATAAAATCATATTATAAAATCAGCCTCTCCCCAAACACGCACAAAGAGAAACCAATTAAAAACAGAGCTAAAATACCTACAAAAACGTGAAGCAATCAAAACATTGGTCAGGAAGCAGTGCTCACTGAGGGAACACTGATTTTTATTTTATTATTTTTTTTTTAAAAAAGTCTTCACTTACTGGCAGAAGATGGCAACAGAAGGGGATAGTTGAATCTCCCCAGGAAGAGAGTTCCAGAGTTTTGATGCCACAGAGAAGGCCCTCTTCCAGATTGTCAGCCACCCAATCTCAGAAGGCAGGGAACCCAAAGCAGGGCCTCCAAAGATGACCTAGTTGTCAGGCAGGTTCATATGGTGCAGTCCTTCAGGTATGTTGGTTCAAAACCATATAGGGCTTTAAAAGTTAAAAGCAGCACCTTGAATTTTGCCTGGAAACAAATTGGAGTCAGTGTAAATACTGAAATGATATGATTCCTATGATCCACTCCAGTGTGCTGGGCACAGCTTTTTGTATCAATTGAAGTTTCCAAACACATAGAGCACATTGTAGTAATGCAATCTGGAAGCAACCAGGACATCCACCACACTGGCCAGATATTTACTGCCCAGGAAATCACAGCTGGGTTTAGTATGTGATCACACATACTAAATAATGCAGTTTCATAAGAACATAAGAGAAGCCATGTTGGATCAGGTCAATGGCTCATCCAGTCCAACACTCTGTGTCACACAGTGGACAAAAAAAATTATACATACACACACACACTTACACTGTGGCTAATAGCCAAAGATGGACCTCTGCTCCATATTTTTATCTAAACCCCTCTTGAAGGTGGCTATGCTTGTGGCCACCACCACCTCCTGTGGCAGTGAATTCCACATGTTAATCACCCTTTGGGTGAAGAAGTACTTCCTTTTATTCGTTTTAACCTGTCTGCTC
This sequence comes from Heteronotia binoei, assembly GCF_032191835.1. Taxonomy (NCBI): domain Eukaryota; kingdom Metazoa; phylum Chordata; class Lepidosauria; order Squamata; family Gekkonidae; genus Heteronotia; species Heteronotia binoei. Next base: position 101,654,878 of record NC_083224.1, read on the forward strand.
AGCAATTTCATCGAATGCCCATGAGTTCTTGTATTGTGAGAAAGGGAGAAAAGTACTTCTTTCTCTACTTTCTCCATCCCATGCATTATCTTGTAAACCTCTATCATGTCACCCCGCAGTCGACGTTTCTCCAAGTTAAAGAGTCCCAAGTGTTTCAACCTTTCTTCATAGGGAAAGTGTTCCAGCCCTTTAATCATTCTAGTTGCCCTTTTCTGAACTTTCTCCAATGCTATAATATCCTTTTTGAGGTGCGGCGACCAGAACTACACACAGTACTCCAAATGAGACCGCACCATCGATTTATACAGGGGCATTATGATACTGGCTGATTTGTTTTCGATTCCCTTCCTAATAATTCCCAGCATGGCGTTGGCCTTTTTTATTGCAAACGCATACTGTCTTGACATTTTCAGTGAGTTATCTACCACGACCCCAAGATCTCTCTCTTGGTCAGTCTCTGCCAGGTCACATCCCATAAACTTGTATTTGTAGCTGGGATTCTTGGCCCCAATTGCTTTACTTTGCACTTGGCCACATTGAACCTCATCTGCCACGTTGACGCCCACTCACCCAGCCTCAACAGATCCCTTTGGAGTTCCTCACAATCGTCTCTGGTTCTCACCACCCTGAACAATTTAGTGTCATCCACAAACTTGGCCACTTCACTGCTCACTCCCAACTCTAAATCATTTATGAACAAGTTAAAGAGCACGGGACCCAGTACCGAGCCTTGCGGCACCCCACTGCTTACCGTCCTCCACTGCGAAGACTGCCCATTTATACTCACTCTCTGCTTCCTATTACTCAGCCAGTTTTTGATCCACAAGAGGACCTGTCCTTTTACTCCATGACTCTCAAGCTTTCTAAGGAGCCTTTGATGAGGAACTTTATCAAAAGCTTTCTGGAAGTCAAGGTAAACAACATCTATCGGGTCTCCTTTGTCCACATGCTTGTTCACCCCCTCACAAAGAAATGTAACAGGTTAGTGAGGCAAGATCTTCCCTTACAGAACCCATGCTGAGTCTTCCTCAATAACCCGTGTTCATCAATGTGCCTACTCATTCTGTCCTTGATAATGCTTTCTACCAACTTTCCCGGTATTGAAGTCAGACTGACTGGCCTGTAATTTCCCGGATCTCCTCTGGAACCCTTTTTAAAGATGGGGGTGACATTTGCTTCCTTCTAGTCCTCAGGAACGGAGGCAGATTTCAATGAAAGATTATAGATTTTTGTTAGAAGATCCACAACTGAATTAGTTTCAAATTCGATTTTGCTAGTTCACACAGTAAAATCCAGTTGGAAAGTGTATTAAAAGTGCATTAGTTAGTTCATGTGATCACAGCCCTAGTTAACCAGCTGAAACTGGTAAAGGCATTTTTGGCCACATCTGCCAATTGCTTACCCAGTATTAAGTCTGGGTCCAAGAGCAGCCCCAGACTATGGAACTGTTCTGACAAAGGGAATGCAACCCCATCCAGTGATACCTTAAATCCCAGGTCAGATCTTCTGCTCACTAGCAGTAGCACTTCTGTCTTACCAGGATTAAGCTTCAAGTTATTAGCCTGCATCTACTCTCCAGCCACTGGTTCAGGATGTCTACAGCTTCTCTGAGATCATCTGGAAGCATGAGATAGAGCTGACTGTCATCTGCATATTGGTAACAACCCAGCCTAAATCTCTGGATGATTTGTTAAAAATCATAGGGGACAAGATGGAACCTTGCTGGACCCCATCGACCAAACTTAAGCTGCCCTCTCCCAGAATCCCCTTCTGAAACTTACTCTTTAGGTAGGACCAGATCCACTGCAGAACAGGCCGTCCCAAGTCCATGTCAGATAAGTGTTTCAGAAGGATACCATCATTGATGGTATCAAAAATTACAGGAGAATCAACAGTTTCAGTCCCTTTGTCCATCTCTTAGCACAGGTCATTCACCAGGGTGATCAAGACTGATTTTTGTACCATAACCAGGCCTAAACCCAGACTGAAAAGGATCTAAACATCCCGGAAAGCTTGGAACTCAACAGCCACCACTCATTCAATCAGCTTGTTCAAAAATTGAACATTTGAGACTGATTGACAATTCAAAAGCTCCCAGGTTCAAGGTATACTTCATTAGAAGAGGTGCAACACAACCTGTTTCATGGTTGGGGTGACCACCTCCTCTCTTAAGGAAGTATTAACTACCTCATGAGCCCAATAAGTTAGCCCCCCCCCCAATTTTTTTTAGTAACCAGGAATGGGCAGGACCATACAAGCAGGTGGTAGACCTCAAACTTCCAAGGATGCTGTCCACTTCCTCAGACTGAATAGATTAAAAAGTATGCCACACAAATGGACAAGTTGTAATGTTGGCACCATCTAGCTCTGTAACTGCCAAAGCAGAGTCCAAGTTGGAAAGAAAGATTTTATCTGCAAAGTACAAAGTACTAAGCATAAGAGTAACAACAGTCCACTGAAGAGGCCACTTTTTCTGAACAGACCTCTGACCACCCAAAAAGGCTCCACTGGCCTACACTGCACAGATACAACAGTTGTGGCCAGGGCTTTTTTTGTAGAAAAAGCCCAGCAGGAATTCATTTGCATATTAGGTCACACACCCTGATGCAAAGGCAGCCGAAACTGTGTTCTTATGCTTTCCTGCTCAAAAAAAGTCCTGGTTGTGGCAAAGTGTTGCTTCTTTGCCACCATCACTGCCACTGAGTATGCTTTAAAGCTTTTGAAGTTTTCAGGACTTCCGGTTTTGGCGACCCAATGTAGTGAGCGATCCAGGCCAGCTCCCGAGAATCACTCACTAATCGGACAGCCGAGGGGTTCCCTCGTGCTGGGGGGACTCAATTCCTGGACCCAGGGAGGGTCTGGGAAGGCTGGCAGCTTGACAATGTGGAGTGGGATCAACAGCGGCAGCTGTTTCCTGAGCCTGCTGATGTGGTGAGCCTCGCTGTTCCGATCGCCATTTTAATGGCATCAGGGTTGAACACTGGCTCTCTTTTTCTTCTCAGCTTTAATCCTGAATTTCTATATGGACTGCTTCTTACTGATCAGCGTATTGTAAGTTCTTCTCTATATTTGTATTGACTTTTAAAAACTGGGTAGCTGAAGTGACGGGGCATGGAGAGTGGGACGTTCAAGCAGCAAAGAGACAGAGGCGATCGTAATGGAGAAGAGGGGGGGAATCACTCAGCTCCCTCTTCCCCACTCCTGAGGCCTCTGAAAGATTTTCCCAGAACTTGGACTCTCTTTTATAATTCTGCGTTAAGAAGAATGTGTTGGCTACCATCAGTTTCACTTTAAAGATTATCTAACCGACTTATATAAAACTGATCTGACTTTTCACTGACTTTCCAGTGGAGTTGTTGTGGAATTATAAGGCTTCTAAATTCACAGAGACCACAGCTGGCTGTGAAGCTTCCAGTGAATAGTTGTTATTATGGGGATTTCGGGTGTCAAAATAACTTTGCTGTTCTTAAAGGTCTGGAAGAATATTTGTGATGAAGATGGAGGGAAGACTTTTTGGCAAAAGATCAGCACCTCTTGAGAAATAAGAAACTTGGCAATCTATTTAAAGCAACAGATTTAAATAAAAAAAGGGGGGGGTCTGGCAATTTAAATAAAGGATAAATTTAACCCACAGTTACAGTATGCCTCAGAAGATGGAAGAATTCTATTAGTGGAAATTGTTGTGGATAGCAAAAAAATTCTACTGGCAAACATTTATGCACTGAATAACCATCAGGAATTTTTTTAAAAAAGATTTACATCTTAAATTAGTAAACCTGGCATATGCAGAATATTGTCTAAGAGGAGACTTTAATGCAGTCTGTGATAGACAATTGGATAAAAAAACACATATGCACACTAAAGCTAAAGGATTCCAACTGCCAGCAAACTTCTGGAAACTTGCAGAAGAATTGGATTTAGTTGATGCATGGAGAACAAGATACCCAAATTCAAGAGACTTTACATACTATTCTGCTAGCCACCAGTCATGGTCAAGAATTGATATGAGTTGGCTGTCCACAGATTTGGTCGAAGATTTAGTGGAGACGGGATTCCAACCAAGTCATATCAGACCATAATCCTGTAATGATAAAACTTAAAGGAACCCAGCTGAAAAGAACTTGGAGGTTAAATATCTCAATCCTAAAAGATAAAGATTTTCTCCAAGAAACTAAGACAGAAATGAAATCTTTCTTTAAACAGAATACAACCCAAGACGTGAAGATGCAAGTGGTATGGGAAACAGCCAAAGCATAGAGGGCTAGCAATCAGATTCAGTGCCAAGAAAAAGAAAGAAAGAACTGAACATTTTGAAAAACTAATGTTGCAGGCAGAAAAAGCTGAAAAAAATTTAAAAGCACAACCTACAAAACAGGAGTTTCAAAATAAGATTAAAAAAATACAACATCAACTTAACCTATTACTTGTAAAGGAAATGGAGAAAAAAATTAAGATTTGCTAGGCAGAACTACTTTGAACAAGCCAATAAACAGGGAAGATAGTTAGCTTATAGATTGAGAACAGAGAGTGCAAAAAAGAATAATACCGGTATTGAAAGATGAAAATAACAAAGAGAAATTCCAAAGACAGGAGATATGTCAAATTGCGGAACAATTCTACAAAAGATTATATGAAGCCAAAAAAGTCCAAAAGGAAGATTTAGAAGACTATATTAAAGAGAACAATCTCAACAAATTTACAGAGGGTGAATGGAAAATTTTGAATGAACCAATAATGATAAAGGAAGTGGGAGATGCAATGGCAGTCCAAAAGAATGGTAAATCCCCAGGCCCAGATGGTTTGCCTGCAGAGTTCTATAAAGCTTTTGAATATTGTTTGTCGATACCATTTAAATGTCTTATTGAAAAGATTCAAAAGGAAGCTCAAATACCAACTTCATGGCAAGAAGCTACAATATCTTTAATTCCAAAAGAGGGTGTAGATTTGAAAGATATAAAAATTTTTTGGCCAATTTCTCTTTTAAATGTGGATTGCAAAATTTTTGCCTCAATATTTGCACAACGTCTAAAGAAAGTTTTATTGAGTATAATTCATCAAGACCAGGCAGGATTTCTTCCTAGAAGATATTTGAAAGACAATGTTAGAACAGTATGTAATATAATGGAATATTATGAGAATCATCCAGAGAAACAATTGGCATTAATTTGGATGCTGAGAAAGCCTTCGATAATGTGTGTTGGCAATTTATGTTACAATAACTGAAAAGTATGGAATGTGGCGAGAACTTTCTGAGATTGATACAATCAATATATTCCTTACAAAAAGCAAAGGTGATGGTGAATGGTGAACTAACAGAAGCTATTTCTACTCAAAAGGGTACAAGACAAGACTGTCCACTGTCACCACTTCTTTTCATTTTGTGTTTAGAAATATTGAATGATCAAATAAGAGAAGACTCAACTATTAAGGGGGCGCTGATCAAGGGTGAACAATATAAACTGAGGGCTTTTGCGGATAATTTGGTTTTTATACTAGAGCAACCAATAGACTCAATTGACTCTCTGGTAAACAAGATTAATCAATTTGGCCAGTGGGCAGGACTGAAGATAAACTACCATAATACAAAAAAATTAACTAAGAATATGACAATAGAACAAGTCCATCTCCTCCAACAAAAATCAGGATTTTCCTAAGAGAAAAGAGTTAAATATTTGGGCATTTACATCTCAAATAAATGTAGTAACTTAAAGATGGACAATTATGATAAATTGCTCAAAGAGATTAAAAAAGACTTGAGAAAATGGCAAGACTTGAATTTATCTTTAATGGGAAGAATAGCTTCAGTAAAAATAAATATTTTGCCAAGATTGTTATTTCTTTTCCAAACTATACCACTGCTCTTAACCAATGTATTTTTTCAGGAATTGAATAAAATGGTCTCTGAATATATTTGGCAAAAGAAAAAAACAAGGATTAAATTGTAGACACTACAGGATTCTAAAACAAGAGCGGGCTTGGACCTTACAGATTGGCAAGTGTATTATAGAGCTTTGGTGCTGACCTGGGTAAGAGACTGGATCTTATTGAATGACCGGAGACAGTTACTGTTAGAGGGCCATGATCTCACCTTGGGGTGGCACGCATATTTATGGTACCAAATACTAGAAGGGCACTCTTATTTTAAAAAATCAGTGGTTCTGAAAATCTTTAATATCATACATGGACGTGGCTAAAACCGAGAATCTACCAGAAAATTCCAAGACGAGTGTCCCAGTGGAAGCATTTACACCCCCAAACTTCATAAAACCAAACCAGAGCTATAGATATGAAGAATTGTTGAAAAAAGATAACCAATTGAAAACTAAGGAAGAACTAGAGAATATGGATATTAAAATGAGTTGGTCGAGAACACAAGTAGAATCCAGATATGCCAAAGATAAGATAACAGGCTTCAATATGGAACAATACTCATTTGATAAAATCTTCTTGTGTCCTCAAGAAAAAATATACTCATATTTACTACAGATGAAGATGCAAGATGCTAGTGTAAAGGACTGTATGGTTCAATGAGCTAAAAATGTGAATCGTAATATCATGTTAGAGGAATGGGAGGTGTTATGGAAACTTAACATCAAACTAACTAGGTCAGTAGCTTTCAAGGAAAATTTGTACAAGATGTTTTATAGATGGTATGTAACTCCACAAAAACTTTCTAAAATGTACTCTAATATGTCTAATGTGTTGGAAATGTACTAAACAGGTTAGGTCGTTTTACCATATGTGGTGGACCTATGAGGTGGTGAAGGACTATTGGAAGATGTGCATGAGTTATTACAGAAAATTCTGAAGACACAGATTCAATTCAAACCAGAACTATTTTTATTGAATATATATCCCAGTAATTACACAAAAGAGATGAGACATTTGTTGGCTCATATTAACACAGCAGCTAGAATTCTTTTGGCACAGAAATGGAAACTTCAAGAAACTCCCACGAGATTGGATTTGATGGGGAAGATACTGGAAACGGCTGAGATGGACTATTTATCCCAGTTGCTTGCTGGAAAATCTAAGGAAGAAGCAGGAAAATATTGGGTGAAGCTATATGTGTGGTTAGATACTTAAGATTTCTTTTGGTGTGAACTTCTATCTCTCTCTCCTGTAATGAATACTATAATACCATATATATTAGAAATGTAAGTTTAAATAGATAACTTAAATGAAGACTTACAATCATTAAAACATTTTATTAGAGTTTGATTATATAGTGTAAAGCGATAATACCTTATAATGTGTGATTTTAAAGAAGTATTTTCATGCAGATTAGAATATATTAGTATCGGAATTTGTATTTCTAATTTTCTATTTACCTTTTCCCTGTTCCCCCTATTTTTCTGGAAAACTAATAAAATTTTCAAAAGGTAAAGCTTTTGAAGTTTCATTTCTCCATTGAGAGTTCTTGAACATAACATTTGTGAAGTTTTCTCATGATCACTCAGTGTTCGCAGAAGATGCATTGTATTAGAGCATAATTTGCATATATTCCTCACATAAACTTTAAATTTAGAATGGTGCCTTGAACCATTCCTGCTTTGATTATAAAATCTCAAAGCAGATATTGTAATAAGACACATTAAGTCAGGATTCCCCAACATGGTTCTTCCTCAAGAGTCCATCATATGCATCAGGAAAGTAGGCAAAATCAGTAACTGCATGCTTTCACATAAATAAAGGGGCCTTCCTCCCACCTCTCACTGGAGAAGAATGCAGCATCCTGTAAATAGAACCTGTAGATCTGCTGTAAGGTGTGAGGCAGGGGATAGGAAGTCTTGTCCCTAGGAGTAGCATTCCACTTAAAAGGGATAGTATTAGGTAACAGGAAGGAAAGGGTGTCCTATGTGCCCTGACCCCCTCTATCTATCTAAATCTATGGTGCTGTCTCTGAAGTCTGAGGTGGGAGACAGCATACAATCTTCCATTTCTAACAGTAGCAGACCAATTTTACATGTTGAGTATCCTGTTTTCCACAGTAGTCATCCGGATCCCTACACAGTCCACAGTAGGGCACAGAAAGCAAAACCTATTGGCGGTGTGTGTGCAGAGGGTAAAATAGAGAACTGTACAAGAGTAAACTCTGGGAAGAAGGTGAGCCACACACCAGCACCTAGTATAAAAGTAGTGTATTTACAAGCTATATACAGTACAACTAGTGCAGTGACAAACATAAATCTGAGTGACAAAGTGCTCCGCCAGGATCCAACTCTCGACTGAGAGAACTACAGACTGGCACTGCAGTGCTTATATATACAAGCCAGCCAATCATGGCAGTCCATACAGTTGCTGACTTCAGCAGGTACTTTCCCCTGGTTACAGTCCAGCCAGAACCGGCTTGCTGACAAGGTTGATCTGACCTCACCTGTCAGATAGATGCACCTGCTTCTTCTTGCTTCTGTCATGCTGTGGAAGGAGGACTCAATACACCGACACACGTCCTAGTCCGACGTACAAAGCATGCCCAGTAACTTTACATCTTTTTACAGTGTACATTTGCATTTAGACACTTTACACATAAGTCAGCAGCATTGCCATCATTCAATCTGCACTTTGCCAACCTCCCCCAAACCCAGGAACTTGTTTCACACACCAGCCCTGGTTTGGTACTGAGTTAGGACATTCAGTCACAGACTCACTTTGCTGTGCTATTTTCCCTGAGCATCCAGCCTGCTTTTTTACACTCTCCAGCTTCATCACCTCCTGATATGTACCAGGCTCAGGCACACTAACCAGATTCACTTCTGGGAAACCATACCTCTCGGGAGGAATACCTTTGGTTGTTCTGGAGGATACCCGTGGCCCCTGGCTTGTACTGGGCTCACTCCCTCCTGAAGCCACCTCCTGAGCTGGAGATTCTGGTTCTGGTTTTATCTCCCGTTTCTCTGCCTCAGAACTGCTGTCTGAGCACAGCAGTAAAACACTTCCGTTTTCCAAGCCGTGCAGCTTTGTCTAGCTGCTCTGTTCATTAAAGTTGGCTGACCGGCTGTATGTTATCTTTGCCTGCTTATTACAAAACCGATAAGATTTTGTTCCTGGCTCGTAGCCCAGGAAAGTTAAACATTTCGCCCGGTCACCTCCCTTCCTTCTGTGTTTTAAAGGGATATTCACCCAAGCCTGGGTGCCAAACACTTTTAAGAATCCCAAATTGGGCAGCTTTCCATACAACCTGCGGTACAGGATGTCATTTGTAGCCCTTGTCCACACCCTGTTACAAATGTAAGCTGCAGACTGCATAGTCTCAGCCCAATATGTAAATGGTAGACCAGCATCCTCCACCATGGCATACATGTAAGTTTGAAGAATTGAATTCTTAAAGTTATTTGAGGTAAACTCACCCCCACGGTCTGACTGCACAGCCTTGATTTTTAACTCTAGCTGCCTTTCCACAGCCTTTGCCCACTGTGTAAAACACTTGAACACGTCAGACTTATGTTGCATTGTGAACACCCAACAGAACCTGGAATGGTCGTCGGTCACGGCTAAGCAGAACCGGTTCCCCGAATGGCTCTTGGGGAAAGGCCCCATCACGTCTAGGTGTAGCAGCTCCAGAGCCTGCTTTGTCACCCTAGAGTTCTGCCTTGCTACAGCACAAGCCTTGCTTTTAATTTTCTTGCAGACCTGGCAGTCTAAAAAGCATTTGCATGGCTTAACCTTTAGGACTGGCAGCATTGACAGGGTTTTCTTTAGGTCATGAAAGCCACAGTGCCCCAGCCTGTGGTGAATGAAATGCACACACCTGTCCAGCAGATAAACATTTTCAACCCTGTGGCAGTAGCCAGCAACTTCCCCCCACCTCCAAGAATTTTACAACATTTCTGAGTGAATAGCACCTCAAACCCTTTATCATTCACAGCACTGACACTCAGTAAATTCGTTCTCAGAGTGGGTACACATAACACATTTTTCAGCTTACAGTTCAGTGATGGAAAATCAACAACTCCCTCACACTGCACAGCAGCCGATGACCCATCAGCCAGCCGCACATGGGAGAGTTTGGAATGTTTAGAGTCCCGCAGCAGACTTCTCTCATTGCAGAGATGACTCGTAGCTCCTGAGTCTAGTATCCACGGCGACCCAGAACATGCTGCCGATGACGTGACTAGCCGAGCTTGCTCCTCACTGCTGTTTGTGGTAATCTGACTCCTCTTCCTCTGATGACGATTCTGCCTCCCAGATTCAGGACAGGCACGCAAGAGGTGAGATGCAGACCCACATCTGTAGCAACGCTTCACAGCCAACGCTCTCGGCTCTGCCTCTGTCTTTGGCTGCCTGCCAGCAGCACAGACCGGCTCTCCACCAGACGCTCTCGCAGACGCTCCTGCAGACACACGCTCACCAGCCGACACTCCTGGATGGATAACAGCTGCCACTCGCTCCTGGTAGTCGTATAGATGGGCACAGACGTATTCCATCATCAATGCAGCCATGTCCACCGTCTCCAGCAAAGTTATGAGTGGAGAAAACTCCGGCGGGAGGGAAGATAACAGTATATAAACCCTGTCATTGTCCGCAATCACCTTCCCCCGGGTTTCTAACTCAACAAAGCAGTTGGTCAAGTTCTTAATGTGCTGTCTCACACACCCACCAGCTGGCATCAGAGTGCGGAACATCTTGCACATCAAGGCCATCAGGGAGCCTGCAGTAGTTCTTACATACACTCCACTGAGCGCACCCAACGCAGCCTTTGCAGAGTCCTTGCCTCTCACATAGATAAGCTGGTCGTCCCCGACACACAGCACTATGTTTGCAAGTGCTTTCTCTGCCAAGACAGTCTCAGCTGGAAATAATGCAGCAGGGGGGTTACTCACGAATGTCCACAGACCCTCACGCTTTAGGAAATGCTCCATTCTCAAGCTCCATACAGCGTAGTTGGTAGACGTGAGCTTCTCCACGGCCACGGCAAACTGTTGTTGAGCCATCTCACTGACTCCACCAGACAGCTGGCTGCCGTCCTCCCCCTCACTCTCAGAAAGAGATAGCTGGAATTCCTCATCTCTGTCCTCCACGGCTTCTCTCACCTCGGCTCCACCACAGCATCCCGACAGCTCTCAAACCACCTCTGCGCAGCGGCACCAGGCTGGGCCCATAACCCTATTGGCGGTGTGTGTGCAGAGGGTAAAACAGAGAACTGTACAAGAGTAAACTCTGGGAAGAAGGTGAGCCACACACCAGCACCTAGTATAAAAGTAGTGTATTTACAAGCTATATACAGTACAACTAGTGCAGTGACAAACATAAATCTGAGTGACAAAGTGCTCTGCCAGGATCCAACTCTCGACTGAGAGAACTACAGACTGGCACTGCAGTGCTTATATATACAAGCCAGCCAATCACAGCAGTCCATACAGTTGCTGACTTCAGCAGGTACTTTCCCCTGGTTACAGTCCAGCCAGAACCAGCTTGCTGACAAGGTTGATCTGACCTCACCTGTCAGATAGATCCACCTGCTTCTTCTTGCTCCTGTCATGCTGTGGAAGGAGGACTCAATACACCGACCAATTTTACATTAGTTGAGTATCCTGTTGAGTATTAGTTGAGTATCCTGTTTTCCACAGTAGTCATCCGGATCCCTACACAGTCCACAGTAGGGCACAGAAAGCAAAACCTTCCCATGTTGCTGCCTCTTAGGAACTGGCATTCAGTAGTATATTACCTTTGAACATGGATGCCCAATTTAGCCATCATAGCTACTAATCATTGATGGATTTATCCTCCACAAATTTTTCTAATCTCCCTTTAAATTCTTCTAACCCAGTAGTTATAAGGTGGTGAGGTCACAAGTTAATTAATGTAATTATGCTTGGAAACAGACAGAACAGCGTAAGCCACACTAGTAGGGGAGAACTAACTTCTCCTTGGAAATAGATTGAAAGCTTCTATGAATTTTAGCAGAAGTAAATTGTATGTATGTAAACTGCCATCAAGTAGCAGCCAATTTATAGTGACCCCCATAGGGTTTTAAGGCAAGACACATTCAGAGGTGGTTTGCTCTGCCAATGTGTTGCAACCCTGATACTCCTTGGTGGTATCCCATCCAAGTACTAACCAGGGCTGACCCTGCTTAGCTTCTGAGATTTGATGAAATCAATTACAAAGGTATAATTGCTATCTCTTGAATATATTTTCATATTCTTAGGGATTAAGTATCAGTTGTGTTCACAGAGTTTTGAATTGTTATAGTGAACTTATTCCTCAGGGGGAAGAATCACTATTAACTGGGATGAACTGGCTTCCTGTGTCAGAATCTGAAGTGTGATCCCTTATGGAATCTTTGCTGAATGGTAAATCCCTGAGAGAGGATTTGATCTCAGTGGAATGTTTTAAAAATATATATTGATTTGTGGGTCCCTCTATTGATGAAACTTTTTTGGCAAATTAATAACACAGGGAAACTTTCTAAAGGTTGGACTACAAGCATTGTTGTACCAATGTACAAAAAGGGTGACAGGAAGGATCCACATAATTTTAGGATGATTAGCTTGCCTTCCATAGCCTCTAAATTATATAGTAAACATTTAAAAAATAAATTAGAAGATTTTGTTATTGAGAACAATTTAATTAATCCTCTGCAAATAGGATTTTAAGAAGGCCATTTTACAATTGAACATTGTCAAACAATATATACTTTGGCTGCCGAGGCTATTAGAGGTCCAATGAAAGCTTTATACATGGCCTTTATTGACCTGGCTTCAGCTTCAGCCTGTGGGAGTGATAGGGAGGTGGTATGGTTGATCCAGCGATTAAATTGTTTGGCAGTTATCCCCAGTTTACTTCATGGTATTGAAATATGGGGTTGGGGAGAGCAGATTTTGGAATCATTGGAAAAAATACAAAATTGTCTTATCAGATGGATTCATGTGCTACCTAAGGGTTCCCCAGTAGCATTAATGAAGGCTGAGACTGGTATCCTCTCTCTGAAAGCCAAGTAATCTAAGAATTTTGTCTTACAGGATGGAGAATCATGATAGTTCCCAGGATTAGTTGGGCTCCCAGAGTCTCTGTCTTCTTTTAAAACATGCTAAGAGTTATAAGGATTACTTGTTTTTTTTCCCAGTCAAAGTATACAATTCTGAATGATCCGTTAAGTTCTAAAAGATCAGGTCAGAAGATGAAGGAATGGATTTTTTTTTAAATTTTTACGTTTATTTTAAACATATATGGAAACACAAAAAGAGAAATAAAAAATAAAACAAATTATCTACATCTCTTTTCCACTTATACACTTTAAGTTCATAGAAGAAGAGGTTGATTGTGGTTAGATCTGATATCTTATAATATCTCCTACTTAAGTTAACTACTAATACACCAATAATATTTTCATAAGTCTATCAGTTAGATCATTTTTTTCTAGCCAATTATAGATTTTTCCCCATTTTTTCATAGCTTCACTTTTCGACATCCCTCTAACTATATTAGTTAAAATGTCCATTTCGGCGACCTGTAATATTTTCTGAACTAGTTCATCTTGGTGCGGGCAACCTTTTTGTCTCCAATATTTGGCGAAAAGAATTCTGGCCGCAGTCAGAATATAAACGGAAATATATTTGTCTTCTCGAGGAATTTCGTTTCTAACTAGAGAGAGTAACATTATCTCCGGTTTGAATTGTATATTTATCTTTAAAATCTCTAATAGTATTCTATGAACACCTACCCAAAATCTTTTTGCTGTTTTACAAGACCACCACAGGTGATAAAACGAGCCATTCATTGTTTCACACTTCCAGCATTTTGGGGAGATAGTAGAATTGATTTTATTCAATTGGACCGCAGTAATATACCACCTATGAAAGAGCTTGAAGAAATTTTCTCTAAAATTAACCGGTTTTATAATCTTGTAGTTATTCTTCCAAAATAAGGCCCATTGTTCTAGGGTTATGTTTTTCTTAAAAAAATTTTGCCCAAGGAATGGATTTTTTTAAACGGATGAGAAAATAGATAGTCATGTAATTGATCAATCCATAGTGGCCCTCCTATTTAAATTCCTGAAAAGAGATTGTGTCAGGACCTCATATCTAAGGACTTTAACAACAGCTAAACTGAGAATCTTTACTAGTCTAAGGTTCCAAGCTATGCCCTTAGTGGTTAGTTCGGGACATTTTTCAAATGTGCTTGCCCCATTACAATGTTGTGCATATGGTTCAGGAGAAACAGATGATCTGATTCACTATGATTTGAAATGTCCCCTCCATCGTGAACCCTGAAATAAGTTTATTGCTAACATATCCATTCGCAAAGGAGGTTCCAATTTGGAAAAGGTGATATTTCTGCTTGCAGAGGAGGATGCTTCTGTCTCTAATAGAGTTGCTTTGTTTGCACTGACTGCAAGAAGGATTAGATCAAATGGTATAGAACCTTAGTTATAAATTGCTGGCTATATTTTAACTTTTTTTTTAATGCTTACGGGTCCTGATCAGTATCATTTTTGTAACATTGTGAATGTTGTCAAATGGTAGTAATATTGTAACAATTGCTCAGGAATAACCTACAATATGAAGATGCTCTTAGAAGATTGGTACTGGCCTGGCAATAACTCCAGGAGTTACAAAAATAAAAGTAAGGGTTTTAAAAGTATATTAACTGAGCCTGCCTTGGCGGGGAGAGCGGGGTATAAATAAATTATTATTATTATTATTATTATTATTATTATTATTATTATTATTATTATTATTATTATTATTATTATTATTATTATTATTATTATTATTATTATTATTATTACCTGAACTGTGCACCTGTGAGAATAAGAGTCTAGTTTGCTCAGAAAAGACAATATTTTATAGTGTGTGTCAACTTTTATGGAGGCCCTTCACAAGTGGAGAAAAGTGGGATATAAATCTGGAATGTTTATTCCAGTTCTTAAGTTTCCCTTGTGCAATTATGACAGTACATGAACTGATTTGCCTTGATAGCCACTATTTAAAGTTCAGCTGGTAAATAGCTGAGTTAGGCTTCTGTGCAGCTTTGCATTTAATATGAGTGTTAAAGCATGAAGTATGAGAGAGAGAGTGTGTGTGCATGTTTAAGTGGCTAAAAACATATTCTGGCTGTTGTTTTACGCAGCTGAATGCCAATAGCTCTGTTGGCAATTGTGAGTGATTACTGTATTATCTGCACTCAGAGAAAGTTATTGTTTTGAATGCTAAGAGAATTAATGATACATAAAACTATGTTGTTATTGGCTGCATTCATCAGCAGAAATGCTTGGCCCAGCATCACTGCTCTGTGATTACTCCAACCTCCTCCTTCAAAAGAGAGCAAGGGATAGGGGTGGAGATGGTTTATTGCTGAAGATTTACATACATTTACATTAGAAAAGGATGATTATATTGCAGACCACTTATCTCTTGCCTTCCAACCCTCTAAAACAGGCAGATTTACATGACTTCTTTTGGGAATGCCAAAAATATATTTACATTCTAAATCAGGAAAATACAGGAGGGAAGTACCTCTAATTTGGAGCTCTAATTTTGAAGCTGATAGAGACTTTTTTTTTTTTGCCATCAAGTTGCAGTTGACTTATGGTGGCTCCATAGGGTTTTCAAGGCAAGAGAAGTTCAGAGGTAGTTTGTCTTTGCCTGCCTGTCTGTAGCCACCCTGGATTTTCTTGGTGGTCTCCCATCCAAGTACTAATCAGTGGCTGGCAACCAGGCTTTGTTTCCAAGATCCGACAAGATTAGGGAAGCCTGGGCAATCCAGATTGGGGCCTGATAAAGATGCAAATAGCAAATTATCCAGAAAGCTGAGATGCTAACTGACTAGAGTACTGTGGCTGTCACCATCTTACAATGGAGTAGGTTTTCAATGACAATATAAGGTATAATAAAACAATAGCTGAGTGGCACCTTAAAGACTAACAACCTATTGAACTTTTTATTGTATTGTGCTGCAATAGGCTAACATGGCTACCCCTTTGCAATTAATATTCGGTGTCCATTCAAAACCAATATACACAGAAATCTTTCTCCTGGGGAGAGGAGTCTGCAAGTTGTCCCACTGAGAATATAACACTATCTAAGCAGTTCCTCAACAGCTTGGACTACCTAACCCTCTTTGCCTTGGGAATGACTTGTGCTTCAAAGTTATCCAGTAGACATGCTGCAATGTCCAAAGATTGTCTTGAGGTGCCTGACTTGTGATTTGTTTGCCAGTTGAAAACAGCCCAACTACTGTGCAAAGATACAGTCTGATCTTGGTAAGTTTGACTGTTGACCATATTCATGTCTAAGTTTTTAGCATCTCTTGCTTCCAGATGACATTGTCTTTCATGAAATTGGAATGGATATACAAAGTTGAACAGATGTTTCTTGCATAGGGAGTTGGCTGTTTGGGAGCTATTTCCATGAAGACATGTATTCTGGTTTTGCTTCTTTGCACAATCCCTTAGTGAGACAGCCTACTCAGTCAGATACTGCCTCTGTAAACAGAAATATATTGAGTCAATGTATCTTCATCACAAGTATTTACATCCTCTTTTAGTTAGCATGGCTGATTGTTCTGATGCACTTAAGGTCTATAGACTTTTGAACAATTCTTCATCTAGTGTAACTGAGAAGGTGGCTAAGTTTCTTTTCTCTGTTTTAAAGGCACACCAAGGGATCTCATAGAAACAGTTTATGTTTAAGCTTACTCAGATGTATATGTATGCAATCATTCCATTTTACCTTTTATAATTAATATTTATATATTTTATGCCAATAAAGACTAATGATTTCAAAACTTGATTTAAATTCCTGAGTGACTTGTGGATATTGTGAATGCTGATTGACTGTGCCTTATATTCAGCAACACCCTAAAACCAGTCATTTCTAAGATGTTAGATTATTATTATTTTAAAAGGGAAAAATTAGCAGCCACTTTCCAGATCAAATTGTTGGGTAATTAATTACCTGATGTACTAAGTTGATGATCACAGTTTTCACATCATAACTGATGACAGCAGCTTCATGTATTCAGGTTGTCATCTATCAATAATAGCTGATGAACACTCAGTGTGCTAACAGATTTAGTACTACAGGGAGGTCGAAGTGCCTACTAAGTACATATCCTGTATTTTAGTATATCTGTATGTGTGGGATCACATTCCTTGCACAAATTAATCCACAATTAATGAATTGATATTTCACTTGGTTTGGAATTCATCACCTTTAACATGAATGGAAATAGCTTCTTGTTCCCTAACTGAAGGTTTAAAAAGTGGAGGAAAATACAAAAAGTCAAAAGAAGAGTTTCATCCTAAGAATCTTCTTAGCCCCCTCCCCTTACCACAGCAATTTGCTAGTGCAGTCCTCAGAACATAACACAAGGTGCCACTAGTGATTCTATTGTCTTTTCCATTGCTTACACTTTTAATATATAGTGTTGTGTACAGACTATATTCTCCAATGGTTGAGCAACAATGCTGAGGATAGACTGACATCCCATACCACAGCAAAGGAGAACTGAGTGCACAGTGGAGTAGAGAACGAGACTGCATTACATTTGCAAAACTGTTATTCTTAGAACATATACTCCATTGGTGTACATGTATATGACATCAAAGAATGCTATTACTGAAAGTCTCAGTTAAGGAAAGCCATTCCATGTTTCCATTTGAAGCTGAGAAAATGATCTGGTCTTTTGAAATTAGATCACTAGGGGGCGCTTGAATTTCTGGTACAAAATATTAATCCATTCAGTGACTGTTTCCAGATACCTGTCTTAAGTTTAAAATTTGTCTGTAAGGAGTGAGCAGCAGACATTACAAAAGCAACTTCCAGGGTGGTGGGGGTTTTTTTAAGAAGGAGAAAAGAAATTGTCTGAATATGTTTAGCAAGAGTGGGGAGATATAATAGTTGTTTTGATTAGATTATAAATTGATAAACTGATGTCATGTGTGGCTGAAACATTCACTCTGAATAAAAAGCAAGTAGGTGTCTGAACATATACAGACCAGAGCTTCAAAAACTGCAAACATTACGTTGAACACTGGGCAAGAGGAGGTAATGGGATTGTGTGAGCTGTCCTTGTCCCTCCTGTCCAGGGTTCCTAATTGTACAGAAGCTACTTGACACATGTATAGGATTACCATATATTGAAAAGCAAAAAAAGAGGACATATTTCCTGGCTTTCAAACAAGTGATCATTATGACAAATTTCATTTTAAATACCCTATAATTGCTACTAAATAGGAATATGCCTAGCCTCCTGTTGTGTATGTGGACTAATGATGCTATTACCTGTGTTTCTGTGGCAATCAAAGCCGGGACCACAGAGGTTACTGAGAAAGAAAACACCTCAAAGCTTCTCCGTGTAACAAAAATTAAATAATACTCCTTATTATTTCTACTTATCCAGTATTTACTAATAACAAAAACAGTGCTTACAGTGATAACCAAACATAATATAAACAAGCTTATTTATGCAAAACAAAATCCCTCCGGAACGGAAAGCACACGCTGCTCCTACTGTATGATGGATCAATGTCCTATAGAAAAAATATGGAGCTGTGATACAAGTCCAACAATATCCAAGGCCAGTCCAATATTGTTTCAAGTGCAGACTCTTCTTCTTGGGACTGTCTTCTTTATTGTTGATTCAGTAGGTAAGTGGTGCTTCTTTTAAATTTGCTCATGGCTTTGTTTTCATTTCTCCTTGGAACGCCTGCAAATTGTGTTCATACCCTTCTGAAATGGTGTCCCTGGGGGGGAACCTCACCTATACCCCTCCCCAGTAATAGTGCGGGACTTCCAAAAAAGGGAAGTCACCATGAACAGTGTGGTTTTTTTCAGAGTCAAGTATGGCCAGTTCAAGGGAATGCTTCCACTGCTGGTTGTTGCTGGATCCCTCTCCAATAACTAGGCCAGGCATGGTTTGATCCTCTAGGGATCCATGTAACTGGAATCCACCAGACCTCTATTGGCCAAGACTTCTGAAGGATCGGTGAGGAGTTCCTGTCTATTTTTGGTGGAACTCTGGGGACCTACACTGGCACCCCAGTGTCCCTGCAGCTCAACCCCACAAGGCTAAAGGCTCGATGCATCCCTTCGCTTTAAAACTGAAGATCAAAGAAGAGCTGGACCACCTCATAGCCCAGAGGTCGTCAATGCACAGTGGGAAACCCCCATTGTTATCCCAGCGAAGCCCAATGGAATTGTCCGCATCTGCGTGGACTACAAATGTACTATAAATAAAGCGTTGAAGGACCACATATACCCGGTCCCTGTGGTCAGCCATGTTCTGGCTTCACTGGTGGGGGCAAAAATATTTGGAAAATTGGTCCTGGCTCAGGTGTATCAGCAGCTACCCATGGATGAGGCAACAGCTGAGGCGCAAACAATTGTTACCCACTGGGGTGCTTTCCGGTCAAGCACCTCCAATTCAGAGTCAGCATGGCCCTGAGAATTTCCCAGAACTTAAAATGAGTTCCTGGGGTCCAGCTGTTCTTTGATAATGTGCTGATCGCTGCCACCAATGAGGACTAGTTCGCCTCCCTCCTTTGCACAGTGCTCCAATGCTTCAGCTCAGCTGGGTTGAAGGTGAAGTGGAAAAAGTGCCTCCTGGGGTTCTATGGATTTATTTCCAGGGTTATTTTCCTGAGTATTGGATAAATAGTGGACATGAGCTGAATTCACCCTGCACAAGACAAGGTCAAGGCTATTTGTGATGTCCCGGTGCCCACCAACAAGGCTGAGCTTCAGGCATTTCTCAACCTCTTGAATTTCTATGACTCATTCCTTCCCCACAAAGCCACAGTAGCTGAGCCCCTCCACCGGCTACTGGACAAAAGGACACCTTTTAGGTGGTAAAGGACCTTTTAACGTCAAACAGCTTGCTGGAGCACTTCGACGAATGTTTCCCCGTCATCTTGGCCTATGGTGCCTTTCCCTATGGGGTCAGCACCATCCTGACCCATCATCTACCAGATGGCCGCAAGGTCCCAGTAGTCTATTACTACCGGACTCTGCAGTCCCCAGAGCACAACTATAAGGAAATTGATAAGGAGGGTCTGGCCATGGTAGTAGGAGTTAAAAAATTTCCCAACTATCTCTATGGCTGGTCCTTTACTATCCTGATGGACCACAAGCTCTTGCTAGGACACTTCACCCCTGACTTCCAAATGCCCCAGATGCTTCTCCACGAGTCCTGTGTTGGTCCATCTTCCTGGCTGGATACCAGTACTCTCTCCAGTACAGGCCAGGGAAGGTGATGATTCATGCGGACTCCCTGAGCTGCTTGCCGCTCCTGCACATCAGAGCCTGCTTTTTGAGTCCCTCTCGGACTGCCCCATGCACATGAAGGACATTGCACGCCACTTCGCCAAAGACCAGATCCTTTCGTTTTTTGGACTGGGTGTGGAGGGGATACCCCACAAGTTAGGCGGGCTTGGATTTTACAGCTTATACGTCCTACCGGGATGAACTTTCCATTTGGTTTGGTTTAGTTTATTGGATTTATATTCTGCCCTTCCTGCAGGAGCAGGCTCAGGACTTTCTGTCTACAAGGGGTGCCTTTTGTGAAGGAATAGGGTGATGGTACCCCCTGCTCTGCGACGAGTCCTCACCACACTGCACGAGATTCATCCTGGAATAGTGGGGATGAAGGTGCTCACCCATAGTTATGTTTGGTGGCCTGGGATCGATGATGCGATCAAGTCCTGGGTCACCTGGTGCCAGCTCTGTAAGGAGACCCAACCGGCACCACCACTGGGAGTCCACACATAACCCATGGTCCTGGCTGCATTTGAACTTTGCAGAGCCCTTTCAAGGACAGATATTTTTCCTTATAATGGACTCCCACTCCAAATGACTGGAGGTGGTCCCTGTGGTGTCTACCTCTTCCCGGGCGGCCATCAGCACCCTCCACCGGGCCTTTGTGACGCATGGCCTATCGGACACTCTCGTTTTGGACAATAGGACAACTTTTGCGTCTGGAGAGTTCTAGGACTTTTGCGCAAGAAACCTGATACAGCACATCAGGTCCGCTCCCTTCCACCCAGCTACTAATAGCCAGGCAGAATAGATGGTGCAAATGACTAAGGAATCCCTCTGCTGCATCATCCACAGGGATTGGGAGGCCTGCCTCATGGAGTTTCTCCTGGGCTTGCACGCCATCCCCTACACCACCACGAGCCACAGACTGGCAGAACTCTTGATGGGCCGGTGCTTGCCCACCCTCCTGGAACATTTCCACCTGGACCATGCCCTGGACTTACAGGAGTTCCTGGAGGTGCTCCAGGTGCCCCACGGGTTTGCTCCTAGGGACTTGGTTTATGCAAAAAACTTTGGGAGCAGCCCGGCCTGGATTTCAGCCAGGGTTGCCAAGGTTCTAGGGTCAGTTTCCTATGACCACTGAAGGTGGGTTCACCCTCAGATAGCACATCGACCAACTGAGGTCCTGCACCATTCCGGAGGGCGAGGTTGATGGCTACCGCTCAGCTGCCAGCCAGCCATTTTGCCACTTCAGTTGATCAAGCTGGCCAAGGCCCTGGCCCCCGCTCCCATCCCCCAGGCCAAGCTGGTGGCTGCTGAGGATTTTGCTATACCTGAAGCTGTGACTGCTCCTCTGCCCACTCCAGCACCCAGAGGGTCCACGTGAGAGCCCCGCAAGCCTGCCTACCTCCGGGAGTATGTATGCTAGGACTTGCAGACTAGGGGGGGAGGCATGTTGTATATGTGGACTAATGACGCTGTTACCTGTATTCCTGCCTGGCTTTACGTCTGAGCTTGGGGACTAGGGAACAATGGGCAGTAGGATCCAAATCCCTGCTGCCCTGCTTGAATTACAGGTCCTCTACTGGTTTAATTGAACTTTGGTGAGTATTGGATTTAGGGGGGCCAAGTTATGGCCCCCCAAAGCAAGTGCCCTCAGGAAAGTGCTCTTTGTGGAAATCAGAGCCACGGGTTCAGGAGTGTGTTGAAAGCCCCCCTCCCCCCAAGCTAGAGGATTCAGACTCACAGTGGACCTTCCCAGGATGCCAAAACTGTGGTGAATCTCCAGTTGATTCTCCTCTACCCTTGAACTTTGGTGAGTATTGGATTTAGGGGGGAGGGGGCAAGTTATGGCCCACCAGAGCAGGTGCCCTCAGGAAAGTGCTCTCTGTGGAAATCAGAGCCATGAGTTCAGGAGTGTGTTGAAAGCCCCCTGGTGTTGAAAGCCCCCCCCCCCAAGCTAGAGGCTTCAAACTCACAGTGGACCTTTCCAGGATGCCCTCTACCTGCCCTCAAGTTTGGTGAGGTTTTTTTGGGGGAAAGGGGGGGTGGAGTAGTAGCCACCCCAAAGCAGGTGCCATGAACTGCCTGAACCTCCAAAAACTACATGGAGGATTGTGGGAGGTTCAGCCCTTGAACCTCAGCTCACGAACCAGACAATTCTCTTCATGAATTTAGGTTCATGGACTGGTTCTTGCCCATCTGTTGGGGAAATGAAGAGTGCAAGAACCTTTCTATGCACTTCCATTTCCATTTGGGGAGGGAGAGATGCTGTTTTTTCAATTTCATCAAGAAAGAGAGACAGTTGTTCTAAAAAGCCTCTTATTTAACGTCAATCCCAAATGTAAATTCATTAAAACATATAAAAATCTGGTATGCAGCATATATCATTAATCAAAATTCAATACTTTAACATTGTGCATAGCCGTTCTATAAAGGATATCCTTGGATGCTCTTGTCAAGATTCAGAAAAAGTGGGTGGTTCACCAGAACAACAAGAAACCAGAATAAATTGACACATTAAATACCTTTTTTTTAATCCATCAACTCTGTAACGCGCATCTGACACATAGTGATGTACAAAACCGAGTTCAGCCCTTTCTCTCTATGTCTCGGGGTCAAGAAGGCCAAGGAAAACAGGGTTACGCTAGGTTGACTCAGAAAGTCAAGGTTAATTAATATAGTCCAGGAGGCTAGGTTCTGTCACTCTATCTATTTAGAATTTGATAGTATATGAACATTCCAAAAGCCATGTGAAGTTCCCATTAGGGAAGGGTGGGAAATAAATTTGATAAAACAAACAAACAAACATGTATAGCAGTATCTGTACCAGAAAAATCACACCACCAGAAGCATCCTAAAGCCTCCTGGGAAACAGAACCAAAGTTTCAACTGGAAGCTAATTACTGTAAAAATTGAAATAGCGTACGGTTAGCATAAGCAGACAACTGAGGATCAATCCAGTCCTAATTCCACAACACCATCCTATTCCAGAATGTAATAGTGGGGTGAATAAGAAGTCCTAAGTTCTTTTTAAGGTGGGAGGGTAGATTAAACTTCTTGATCCCATCAATGTTATGTTGGAATCTCCCTCTGCTGTTTGTTGATTGAAGAATTATGACTTTCAGGTCAGAAATATCCACTTGGTATCTGAAAATGACTATTTTTAGTGTCAGATTGTTTCCATTATTTTTTTTCCCCATAGGGACTGACTTGTTTGTCCTATGTAGTGAGAAAGGTGCTATAGATACATGATGGCATATATCTTTTGGGAAGATGAGCCCCAAATAATATAGCTGGCTTTATTAGTCCCTGCAATACTATTATCTGAGCATATATTGGGACAAAGTTATCATACTGGTTTGTTGCATTGTCTGTTTACTAGATTTATGTGTCTGTTAACTGGTCCTTTGTTGTTGGTAGGATGCTGTTTTAGGTTAGGGGGCTATGCCTGCCATTCAAGGTTTGTATGACAGAAGTACCATTATTCAGGATCGACTGTGAATCACAGATGATATGTTGGACAGATTTGAGGCAGGACCTGTAGGTGACCATCAGTGGTGGTAGTGTTATTGCTTTTGGGATTGTCTTATAGTAGGCTTCTTCTGGTACTAGTCTGGCTTTGTCAATCTGTTTCTTCTCCATTGGGTGATCTATATGTAAAGAAGACATTATGTCCCCTGAGAATTCTGTTGCCCTGGAGAACCAAATTGTCTTGGAGCCATTACAACTCTGAAACAATTGAGTGCATATTAAGTAGTGATGTGGATGCACCCTAACAAGTTTGGATATGCATTTGGATGACTCAGATGTTCAATGGTGTATATTTGAACCTATAAGTATATTGTAGATGATTTTGCAGCCTTCACACTGAAAAAAGACTGGACTGTTATATGTTGCTAGTGAGATTTCCAGAAAATCAAGGGCAAAAGAAGAGGTGTGTGGCAAGCAGGAGAAACCCCTTTCACTTGCATTTATGTTTGGTCTAATGAGGTTGCTGTCTAGCATCTTATTGCAAAAAGAGCTGTATAGGTCCACAGATTTTAGTCATTATCCTTTAATAATATATAAGGTATGTTGCCCAGTTTGGAAATCTGAATGGAATTTGGAGAGCTCCTGGCTCACACATTACCCTGCTTATGAACATATACTACTCTCACAAATTATGAAGACAGTCAAAACTAATGTGTGAGCTACTGAAAGGGGTATGCCCTGCATACATGAGAATGAAAAGAGGCAGTTCCTTCTGAAATTCTAGTTGTCCTTATTCCGCTTTCTGGGCTCATATTAGAATGGACAAAGCCAAGACACTCCTTTGGTTCAGAAAATAAAATGTCTTCCCAGTCAAAGAATTTGTATTGGCGGAGAGTTGTCAATACCTGGGTGTAAAAATGCTGATGTGTTGGAGACAATCAGCTTTGCGCAACCTTGTAATATCTCATTTTATCCATGCCACGCTTTATTAAATTCTCATAAACCTGTCAATGGGGACAAACATCATTTCACTTTACCCCATTAGCTAGATGCAACAGCAACAGAGAAAGGAAAACGAACGGGGGGGGGGGAGGGAAGAGTGTAAGGGGTGGAACCACCCCCCAAAGCATAACCCAGCATCATTTGGATAATGTAATAATGGTGGCGCCCTGGGAAAGTAATTGAATTAAGTGGCTTTTGTTAATGGTTTTAAGATTTAGAAGTGTAAATAACAGTTAGGGCTCTTTAATGGACTTTAGTTTTAGGTAGCTGCAGCCCAGCACATAAGAAATGCTTTTCTGTTAATAGTATGTCAGATTGTTTTGTTACTGCTGCAGCTTCATGCCTGCAAAGCATATTTTGCCATTTTTAAAGCCGAGAGTGTTTATCATCCATCCTTGCTCACTTCAGACGGAGCTTAATTCGGAAGCATTTGCATGAGCTGCTCTCATTCAGTTCCCTATCAGTTATTCTCACTGCTGGGAATAAAGTCTTATTCCTTCTATAGCTGCTTTGGAGAACTTCCTGACTTAGGGTTGTGCCACTCAAAAGCCCATGAGTCCTATTTACATGTTCATTATTAAGAGGGCTGCAGAGCTGCTGTCCTCAATCAGTGAGATGGAAACGAGGCCAGATTCTGTTTGGAGGAGTAAAGCAACTGCTCATGGAAGAGTTACCCCCAGAGGAAAAGAAAAATAGTGCTTTATCTCCCCCTCCTTTCCCTTTCCTCGACAGGTATGATGAGTCAAGGGATTTTAAATGTCTTTCATCAAAACTCATTCTGCTTAAAATCTTACTGGATTTTCATTTAGGAGCCTATCAAAATGGGAGACTAAGTCTGGGCCAAAGCTGGCTAAGCCCCATAGGCCCAAAGAAGTAGTCTTACCTTTGCCAGGGGGATGGGGCTATTCAGAACTTTGGGCAAGCTGCAAAGTGCTTTGTAAGCATTAATTGATAAAGCTAATGTTTGTCTGGGAGAAGAGTTGTACTGTCTGGCTCTGTATTTTTGTCTCTGACTGTAGCCAGTCCCAGATTATAGCAGGAGGACTGGAATCCCTAGAAAGTTCATCTTCTGCATGCAAAGCATGTGCTTTACCATGAAGCCTCATCCTCTCTCCACAGTTCTCCAAAGATATAATTACTCACAGGCTGGAGAGTCATGTTTCATTGATGCAAATGTCCACCATCTGTATCAGGGCTCTTTTTTTTTAAAGAAAAAGCCCAGCATGAGTTCATTTGCATATTAGGCCACACCCCCTGACACCAAGCCAACCGGAAACTGTGTTCCTGTGCGTTCCTCCTCAAAAAAAGCCCTGCTCTGTATGCTGCAAATGTGTTTAGAACAGTAACAAAGAATCCCAGTATTACATATATAGATTCACAATATGTCAATATCTGATGTAAGATTGTTTTGTGACATGCACAGAAATTCTCAGTTTATTCAAAAGGAAAAAGCACAATCATGAAACATCGGGGGATTAATTAATATTATCAGTGTTTGATGATTCACCCACATTACTTCACACACCTAACCTGCTGTTTTTATCCTTTGCATTTGAGGGTCACCCATACATTGATCCAATAGTATAAAAAATGATACCACATCATCACTGAAATTAAAAATGAACATCAAAGTAACAAAATGAGTCTGGTTTTAGAGATGAGTTATCAATATATGTGCCACTCTATGGTAGTGCTAAGAGGCTCCTTCTTGTGCCTAGAGGATAAAGGCCACATTAGGCATGCATACAACTCTTTTAACCTACCTAGAACTAATTTTTTGTGGAATAAAGGACCAGATCTCCACTGGCCTCTGCTCTTCAAATGTAGTTTACATTGGTTGGAAGCCACCAGCAATTCTGTTGAATTTTGATACAAGTTTTCAATGTTGACCAAGATGCCTTTAGCATGCCGCCAAGGGCGAGGAAGAAGCGCATTAGTGCAGTGGTCAATTGGCACATTGCCAAGATGATGGCTGAAGGACGTCGTCCTTAGTGGAGAGTAATGGCTTGCGGGGGTTGCTCCATTTCTTTGCCCCCTGGAACAAGGTTCCTTGTTGCACCATGAGGAACTGGAGCATTGTGCCAAAACTTTTCAGGGTAATGAAGTCTGTGGTGAGGGAGCATTTGTCCCATGCTGCCAGGGCAACTGTTCAGTTCACCTCAGATCTGTGGACTCCCCACAATTCGCATGAAGGGTATCTGTCCCTGACTGCACACTGGTGACAAGCCAGGGAGGTGGGGGGTGGGTGGAAGCTGTAGGCAGGGTCAGGGCCCCCAGGCCAGCTATTGCAAGGCCTTGCTACATGCTGAACCAATCGACAGGCCGCACATGGGGGACAACATTGGTGCCATCATCACCATCATGATAGAGGATTGGGTAGGCAGTGGAGTCACTGCAGGCTACATGGTGACAGATGGTGGCATGAACATGATCGCGATGACCAAGTGTGTGGACATTACACGCATTCCCTGTGCAGCCCACCTGATCCACAACATGGTGATGGACACCTTGGGTCAGTCATCCTGAAAAGATACTGATTACATCGCAGCGACCCATGAGTATTGGCTTCTGCTCCCACATTTGCTGGAGGAGAAACAGGCGCTGATTGGCTTGCCAGATCATCATTTGATGGGGGACATAAGCACTCACTGGAACTCCACCTGTGCCATGCTGGGGCGCTTGGTGGAGCTGAGAGCAGCCCTGGATGCCCTGATTGAGGAGAGCGGGGTCATTTCAGAGGAGAGCCGGCTCAACCAGGAGGACTGGTTGACTGTCTCTCAGACTGTGGAGGTTCTTGAGCCCTTCAAGACCTTCACAGAGATGCTCTCATCTGACACGGCGAGCATCGTACTGGTGGTTCCCATGGTCCACATGGCCCATGAGATACTGGCCCAGTTTCTGGTTCAATGGAAAGACCGTGCAGACTTCCTTCCAGTGGTGCACACGCTCATGAGACGTCTGCAAAGCGTGCTTGAGCAACGTTTTGGGACAATCATGAAGCAAAAGGTCTACATGCTGGTAGCCATGTATGACCTGTGCAGTAAGGGCAAGGTCGCTGAATGGGTCAGCAAGCTCAATCGATGGCGAGACAAGCTCTCCCAGGAGGTTGAGCAGAGGCGGGCCAAGAGGGCAAGGTTGGCAGGAGCTGAGGAAGCGAGGAGTGAAAGCAGATCCTCTGCTTTGGTGGCTGATGCTCATCCTCCACTCCCCTGCTAGGCGGTGTTTCCTACAAGGCTCCCACTGTGAAGACTGCAGAGATGGCACTCTACAGGTGGATCACTGGCCCCTCCAGGAGCGTTGGGCCCATGAGAGTGGACACGGGTCCTGCACAGGTCAGGGGGTACCTCGAGGAGCCCTAAGTCCCATTAGACAACTGGGTCTTGAAGGAGACGGTCTGACCGAATCTCTGCCATGGCCCAAGCATTCTTCTCGTGCCCACTGACAAGCGTTGAGAGTGAGCATGTTTTTTCCCATGCAGGCGACATTGTCAGCCCACATCGCGCAAGCCTCAGTCCCACCACAGTGATGATGCTGGTCTTCTTGATGGTCAACATGCCACTGTTCAGCTGCCCAGACATGGACTTTGAGGGTATATGAAGTGAGCACCTGGTTGTGCCTGCATCCTCTCTCAGTCTGGTGTGAGAAGTCAGGAAAACACTTTCCCCTAAATTAAAATTAGAGAGAGCCCAGAAAGAGCCTCAGCCCAGAGCCCAGTAAATGGTCAATTGATTGGTGGGAAAATGGCCCAGCCCCAAGATTTCTCCCATCATGCTGCCTGCCTGACTCAGAAAGAATGCTGCATGAAGTCAGCAGAGCAGCAGAGCACCAATCCCTAACTCATCATAGCCAACAGAATTTTTGAAAGGGCTAAGAAAAACCAGCAGCTCCAGTCAGAGTGCCATATTGTATTTGTGGGTTTCCTGGCTGTAATGGTTAAGTGTATGGACTGTTCTTTTTGGACCTGGTGTGATTCCCCACTTTTCTGCTTGCAGAGCAACTGCTGGAGTAGCCTTGGGTCAACCATGGCTCTCAGAGTTTTCTTTGAAAGGGTGGCTTCTGTGAGAGCTCTCTCAGGCCACACCCAGGGTGTCTGATGTGGGGGAGGGGCGGAAAGGTAAGGGAGACTGTGTGACTTGTTGTAAGCTGCTCTGAGACTCAGAGCGTTTTCGCACTGACCTTACTCGGGAGCGACGTCCCTCTTCACCGTGCAGCGTCTGCGCGGATTTCACACTAATTGCTCTGCAGAACCCGGAAGAGCCGCAAAGTCCCGCGGCTTTTGCGTCGCAAATGTAAACTGGCCAAAAACCAGTTTACATTTGCGACGCAAAAGCCACGGGACTTTGCGGCTCTTCTGGGTTCTGTGGAGCAATTAGTGCGAAATCCGCGCAGATGCTGCGCGGTGAAGAGGGATGTCGCTCCCGAGTAAGGTCAGTGCGAAAATGCCCTCAGAGTGAAGAGCAGGAGGAAAATCCAATGTCTTCTTTGTTTTCTTCTCTTTCATTTCTTCTTTTCCTTCTGTTTCTTCTTCATTGGAGGTGAAAGATTGGGGGGGGGGCTGTGAAGAGGAGGGCAGCCACACCTTGCCTAAAGTTTCTCTAATGGGACAGTGATGGCTGGTGTGTGTTGCTGCTGAGAGAGAGGCAATGGTTCCTTCTCTCTCACTCTCTAAGGCTTTCCCAGACATTTCCCTCATTTGGGGTGCAACTCTGGCTTGCCTCCTCGTGGTGCACCCTGGGTAATGCCAGAGAGCCTTGACCAGCCAACCATCCATCGCTCAAGGTAAGTCTAAATGCTTCTTGCTTTGCATCAGATACAGATGTGGAGCTAGGTGTGGGCCACTGCTTCTGTTGTTTGAGAGTTGTGTTGTTTGGGACAGGGCTGGAGAGCTGGCATCTGTAGACTGTGTGTTCCATGGCAAGGAAGCTGGCATTTGGGTGAGAGACCCAGAACCAGCATGCTTGTTGTGCTTGGCCAGCTCTCCCCGTGTTGTTTGGGGCAGGGCTGGAGAGCTGGCACCTGGGTTTGCTAAAGCAGGTCTGCAGAGCAGATCTTGAGCAGATTGTGTTTTGTGTGGCAGTGACGTTTGGCAACTGGGTTTATATTGGTGCCAGAGTGCATAGAGTAGACAGATATATTTAGTGCATTGGGGTCCTATAGAGATTCTCTGATTTGAACTTAGGTTTGGCTTTGGGTGCCCCAGGAATTGGACCCCCTGGTCCAATTTTTTTTTTTTTTGCCTTGTGGGTTTTGTGTGGGACAGTGCCCTGAAGCTGCACAGCTGTTTTGGGGGCTCTCCCCTAAACCCCCTGCTCCCCAGAGCCACTTTTCCTATGACAATTACAGTGGGGGAAGTGTCTAATTGGTTTTTTCTCACCATTGGGAACAGTGTTCCTTTTGGGGTGCCCACAGATGGGTGCAGTCTTTTGAGGCCATGGGGGTTGCATGTGGGGGAGTCCCCTGAAGCTGCCCTGCAGTTTTGGGGGCTCTCTCTCAAACCCCTTCTGGCCAGAGCCACTTTTCCCACAGCATAGTGGAGGAAGTGGTTAATTGGGCTTTCCCCAGCATTGGTAGCAATGGGCCTCTTGGGAAGCCCACAGACAGGGACCCCCTGGCCCAATCATTTTGGGACTTGGGAGTTTTGTAGGGGAGAGTCCCCTGAAGGTTTCCTGCAGTTTTGGGGGCTCTCCCTCAAACCCCCTGTCCCTCAGCAGCCTTCGATTATGCTGTATGTTGCCATTGAGTTCAATGGCCGATAGGGTATAATGGTGGGAGAGGGGCACCCTCTTTGGGTGCCCCTGGAAAGGGACCCCCTGACCCAATCTTTTTGAGAGTTGGGGGTTTTGTAGGGGGGAGTCCCCTTCAGGTTCCCTGCAAATTTGGAAGCTCTCCCTCAAACCCTTCCCCTCCAGGCGGCTTCCAATAAACCCTATTTTGCCCATAGGGTATAATGGAGTCGACTATATCTGTATATTCGGATATATCCGAATACCACTATTTGGTAATATCCGTAATACCAAAAAATTTATTTCCAAATATTTATTTCTGAATATTTCCAAATCCGGATATTAACAATTTTTGTTGTTGTTGACAGCCCTAGCTGTGACTAAACAAGAACTGACAGCCTTAAAATCAGAGCTTGTCTCTACAATTTGACAGATGGAAAATAAATTCCTGACTAAAATATCTTCTCTGACAGAACAACTGAAGGAAATTAAAGTTTCCCTGGGGCAAGTAAATAAAAAGGCTGAGAGGGCTTTAAATGCGAGTAGTGCTGTACAAGATGAGACCCAATCATTACAAAAAGAGATGTCTGAAATGAAGGAAAGGCTTTTACTCCTGAAATCAGCAGCCAAACAAGGAAACCTGAAATTTCATGGGATAGCTGAGGGACTAGAAGAAATGTTTGAGTTAACTTCCTTTATGGGCCCCTGGATTGCCTCAGAACTGTCACTGGAACAAGCCCCTACCTCTCTGATCACAAAAGTTTATAGATTGGGCAACCCACATAATCCAAGACGATCCACACCCAGAGACCTTGTGATCACACTTTCTGACCTACTGCTGAGGAGAAAAATCGTGGATTCTGCTTGTCTGAATGGTTCCCTCAAGTTCAATGGTGCTGACATCCAGGTTTTCCCTGACATACCAGCAGAGGAGTGGGGAATCGACTATAGTTTCTTTGTTGTGGGATTCTTACACTTTTACAAGCTGTAAGTGTTGGGTTTTAACTAGTTGATCACCTACTTAGTGTTATATAAGGGAAGCAACTGTTGATCCACAGCTGATTGTCAGTGTGTGAAGTGGAAGACGTGTCTGATTTTTGGTCCTTTAGATTTTTCTTGACTATTTTTAAATTGTATAAAGGGACTGGGATTGGGGTTTCTGTGGTGAAGGGACCGGGAGTGGGGTGGTCCTTCTATGATTTTCAAGAATACTTTCATCTGAGGGGAAGACTTTGTGTATAAATCTACATTTAGACAATGATTTATTTCGTGATTTAATAATTAATAATTAATTGATTCTAACTTACATTAATTTTCTTGAAAGAGTAATTGATTGGTTCCTAAGCACTTTGTGAAGCACATATTTAATAATTTTGGCACATTTATAGCACAATTCAGAGAGGGGGAGCAGGAAGTCTTTTGGGAGCAGGCAAGCCGCTACGTGGGCGCAGGAAGGGTTTGCACCGACGTATGACTGGCGCCGCCACAGCAGAGGGGCGTTACGTAGGCAGGGGGCTGCCCGAGCACCGCTCTGCCCAAGGGCAGCGGTGCCTGAGGGCTGCGCCTGAGCGTAGGAAGAAGTGAGGTGAAGCACAGCATTCAGGTGGAGGAGGGGATGGAGTTGGGGACATGGCCAGGCTTAGGCAGCTTCCTGAGCAGTTTGGCCCATGACATGCCCCCCCCCCCCCAAGAGGCACAATGTTATGCTGGCAAAAATAGCGGCGTGTCCTATAGGCACTCATTGAAAGCAAAAACAAAGGTCGCCTCCACCACTGCAGAAGCTCGCAAACCCCTTAGGAAGCAGCATGATTGCCTCGCCAATCCCCTTGCACCTCAGCTGACAAGCCCCCTCCCCAGCACCCAATCACGGTCTCCCCCCTCCTAAAAATACTTCCTCTCTGGCCTCGCACAACTCAGTTGTTAGGGAGAGGAGCGCAGGGCAGGAAACTCTGCTGGTGAGCTCCCGGCCATACAGACTTAGAGTGAGGGACAGGCAGGCACGTTGGTGAGGGGTTTTGCACTGTGCGGTTGCTTCTTTGCACTGTGCAGTATCTTTGACATGTGAGGGGGAGAGAGAGGTCTCTCCCCTGGGGCTAACAGCTCTTGTTTCCAGGTTTCCACAAGTTCCAGGCTCCCAGAGGCTCTGCATACGAGGACTGTCGCCCATGGCTGGGTAAGTTCCACTATCCCCCCCCCAGCCTCCCCCTCCCCTCACTCTTGACCGCTTGGTGTGCAAGCATCTCTGGCACTTGAACCAGGCAGTGGGCTTCGGCAGGGGGCATTTGCTGACCCCGCTCCCCTGTGCTGCCGCCTGCTCCCTTCCCTTGGTCTGCCCTCTGCCATGTTCCCAACCCCTGGCAGGGCACGGTGTGTGTGTGGCAGCTGCCCCATTGCAGGGAGCTGGGTCAGAGAATGTCCCTTTAAGAGAGTGCCTGGCTGAAACGCAGCCTGCTCTTCCAATCACTGCCTCTTCAGGTGCTCTTGATCTCTATCTCTGTTTTGCAGGTGGGACTCCAACACAGAGGCTTCTACGTGTGTCACTCCACTGCCCCTCCACTCCCTCAGCTGTTTCTGCCTGCTGCTCTGAATGGAGTCCAGCCAATGGCGAGACTACCCAGCGTGCTCCAGGAAGACTGTTGCACTCTGTTCTGGAAAAATAAAGTCTGAGCTATGCTCTCTGTTGTCTGTCCTGCTTGGCATCTGCTGCATGTTCCTGGGGCAACCCCCCCTGTCAGTGGCCTCTCCGAGGGAATGCCTGGGAGGGTGGGCAAACTTGGTTTTGGGGGGCGGGGAATGGTATATGAGCAGCTATGCTGCCCCCTGCA
The DNA here is from genome assembly GCF_032191835.1 of Heteronotia binoei. Lineage (NCBI taxonomy): Eukaryota > Metazoa > Chordata > Lepidosauria > Squamata > Gekkonidae > Heteronotia > Heteronotia binoei. The sequence goes on from NC_083224.1 coordinate 101,688,103, forward strand.
TGGCTGGACAGGAGAGGGGAGTGCTGACAGCCTACCCAACCCCACAGGGCTGTTGTGCACAGGGCACTAAGGGGGGGCTGGTGAAGTGGACTCAGAGTTCTGCGGCTGATGCACTTGCACTCTGAGTTCTGCGGCCCCCGGGGGAAGTGTTTCGTGCACATGGCAGGGGACATCAGAGCAACACAGGGGGTTTCTGGGTGGAGGGGTGTCTGCTGCTGGGCTGCTCACTCCCAGACACACATTCCAGCCGCCGTCTATGACAGCAAACTCCTGCACTTGGTACTTCCTGCTTGTCTGCCTGCCACTGGCAGAGTCTCTGACAGCGGGAGGGTGTGAGGGGATTGACGGCTTCTCCATGGTCCCCTGCGGGTCTGTCTTGGCCCCACCCCTGCCTTGCCACCAAGCTAAGCTTCTCGTGCACGCATGCTCAGCCTCACTCCTGTTCCCTCCCCGTGTTGGTGAGTTGTCTCTGCTTTGCCTTTGATAGTCTGCCCATCACTGGCTCCGTTCTTTGTTTGGGGGTGGGTTGGGGATAGCTATCAGCCTCTCTGGAGCTGCCTCTCCCCATCCCTGACTGTCATGCGCCAGGACTGGCCAATAGGGGGGTGGGCTGGCCCTCCCCTCTGGCTGCCTCCACCTCCCCTGCATGCCTACGCCAGTGGCATTGCCATGGTGACTGTCTCCCTCATGGCAAGCTACGCCTCTCCCCTCCCCACGCTCCACCGTGCCAAAGTCCTCAGGAAGTCTACTAGTGATGGGGCAGCTATGCCATAGCCAGCCGCCACTTATGTCTGGATTGGGCTGCCCTAATTTGTGGTCCACTTTCTAAAAACTCATTGTAAATGAAATTAAGACAATAACTGGGGAATCCCTTCCATTCTTCTTAGAAACTGTACTTTGGAGTTGGTGGCCAGGTGCCCTGTTTAATGAAATGAAAGCAGAAATAACTGCTATATTATTGGCAACAGCGAGATTAGTGTTAGCTGAACATTGCAAAAAGCAGTACACTATTCTCTATTCAAGCCTGGAGATCAAGACTATGGGATTATTTTCTTTCGGGTAAGCTTTATGCATTTAGTTCTAATATGCAGACAGAATGCAGTCAAGAGAAGTTTATTGCCCTTTGGTTCCCATTAATTTCTTATCTGACTAAAAATGATGTTCTCCCCAAAAACAAATTTGATGATGATCTTATTTACTTTCGACTTGCCTGATATATATAAGCACTGAGTAGTTATGTATTTCTAGGAATGCCTGATCTTCACAATTAAAAATAATGTAAGCTGGTTTGAAATATTGATTGTTTGTACGTAGCCTTACAACTACCACACTATATTTCCAATTTATCTTGTATTTTCTTCTATGCTTCTGGAGAGATCTTGCTGTCCCCATATGGAAATATTGGTGTCTCTCTGTTGTTTGGTTTTTTGTCTGTTGAAAAAAATGTAATAATAATAATAATAATAATAATAATAATAATAATAATAATAATAATAATAATAATAATAATAGCCTTAAAAATAGGTGATGTGCAGCTAACCCATGGAAAACATGTGGCCATTGTGGGACAGGGGCAATAGGCAGATTCTGCTCCTGCCCCCGTGCATTGATCATTTACAAATAGTCATCCAGTTTAATAGGCTAATAAGGCTCATACTCAGGAAGAGGGAAGTGTTGCAGGTAAACTGTCTAAAAGCTCAAAGTACAACTTAGTATTGGATGTATGGAGGCAAAATTGTTATGTGGCTCTCTCTTTCTCAGACTGGCATTAAGTCATCATGGTAGGGCAGCTGCTGAGATGCATGGACTAGTAGGAGGGCACTGCTCACTAGAGACACTTGGTTCATCTACAAAGAATTAGTGATCAACCAAGAACCCCTGTGATGTTGCAGGGACTCCTGGGGTGATCAGCACAGGCTCAAATAGTGCCCTAGACAGGCGCCCCCTGGAGCACTCTGCTCGCCCTTCCACTGGCACAGCTGTGCTCCGCTTGCTCGCCCCCCCCCCCCCCAGCTCGCCACAACTAAAACTGAGCCCTACTGGCTTCTTGCGGCCTGTGCCTGCATGTTTTGTTAAGAGACAGATGGAGGAAGTATCTCCCCCTCTTCTTTCCAGAAAGGTGAAGTGAGGGGAGAGTGAAGCTTCCTCCATCTGTCTCTTAACAAAGCCCAGGTGCAGGCTGTGAGAAGCTGGTAGGGCTCAGTTTTAGTCATGGCGGGCTGGGTGGGGGGAGCAAGCAGAGTGTGGCACCGTGCCAGTGGGCACCGATGGGCTGGAGGGGGCTGGTGGCAGCTATGGGGGGGGGAGGGAGGCAAACTAGGTGGTTGTCTTGGGCACAGGAGTGGGGGGAGCCCAATTTGGTGCCCCCACCTCCCGGTGCCCTAGGCAACCACCAAGTTTGCCTAGCAGGCAAGGCGGCCCTGGGGGTGATCTCCTGTTTGTTGCTTAAAGTGGCAATTGGAGAAGGCAGCAGAGCCTGGCTGTTTTGAGCCCTATAACATTGATAAAAGAGTTGCACTGTGCTGCTTTTCCAGAGCAGTGTGTGTGTGTGTGTGTGTGCATGCACACAGCTGTGTATGCATGCTTTGAAGCCCGTGCAGGAGAAGGGTTCGCTCTCCTTCATGTCTGGTTCCAGGAAGGAGGGGGGAGAAGCCTTCTCCCACACGGGCTTCAAAGCGTTAGATGGCGCACCGGCTGCATTGAAGGGCTCAGCGCAGCACGGCTCGGCACACTTCTGAGGAGGAGGGGGGGTGAAAGAGTGCGGCTGCATTGCAGTGCCAGGGAGGGAGGGAAGGAGGATGGCAGCAGGGAGGCACAGCGGAGGGAAGCTAAGCCTTGTGCACGGGAGGGGGCAATGGAGTGCGGCACCATGTTGTGAGGACTGGTGGGCAGCTGGGGGGGGGGTGCGGACAGGAAGCCTGCCTAGGGTGCTATGCGCCATCAGGCCGGCACTGAACAAAAGGCACTGCCCCCCCCCAGCTTTCTGATGACCCTGAAGCAGGGGGAGGGCTTCCAAACCAGGGATTCCCTGCCCCCACCTGGGAATTATGCAACCAACAGAGACTCGTGGAAAAATGGAGCAGGGAACAACCAGCCTCAAAAAAATATAACAAATGATACAAATGTTTATAAATATAGCAACCAAACATATAAAGTGAAATTAATCATGAAATAGACAAAGACCACGTTCACACTCAAGTCCCTTTATAGGCGAATTAATGCCAAGAAGATGAGAAGAGTAGTGCAAAGGTAGGTTCTTCTAGGGAGTCCAATGCTCCAGGTTGTCTTCATGAATTTTAAAGATGAAATAATCCAGTGCAGCAGGGCACAAGAAACGCAACAAGTATGGCCCTGTTGCGTTTCTTGTGCTGTTTTTTCGCGGAGGTGTATACCTTGTTCCCTGCCCCACCTGGGGATTGGCAACCCTATGTTGAAGGTACCTATGATTTGGGTATGGAAACTGTTAAGGGAGGGAGACTTTTGTTCTAAATTGTACATATTAGAATTATTGTTTCAGGGCTGTGTTATTTAATGGGGAGTTCATTTGAGACTCTCATTTTGAAAGCCAGTGCACAGCTGAAAACTTCTGGACCCCCCAACAAGAGGAAAGAGATGGTCTTTGGCAGTGGCAAGCTGTGAAGGAGGGAAAAGTTAATTGTTTGGACGTCAAAAGATTACTGTTCTGTTGTGTTACTATTGTATATTGGGTTCCATGCATTGAGGTACCAAAGGCGCAGACGGGCAAGGTAGGTCACTACAGTCTCAATCGGTTCTTGGTTCCTGTCGAGGAACTGCAGCTGTCAAGTTAGGCGAGTTGGCTTTGGAACGAAACAGCCAGACAGTAACTCAATGATCTTGTCGAAGGACAATGAGTCGAGCATTTCTGGTGTGACCAGGCCCTCCGCTAGCTGTAGGGTGGCGATGCCGAAGTTGCTCAGCAAGATGGCCTTCTTTATCTCCAGTTCATCATCCTTGATCCTTTGGGCCATGAGGTGGTACTTGAGTCTTTTGACCCAGGCTTCCCAGGCCTCCAGCTGTGCTATGTCGAACTCTGGAATGGAGTTTTGCAATCTGGATGCGGTGGCCATGGTTGGGCCAGTCAGCGGTGCTGGTTGCATGGTGGTACTGGACCTTGGTGCACTGGGCAATGCCGGTTGGCTCTGGGCCTTGCTCATCCAGATCCCACCTTCATCACTACTATTATATAGTGGGTTCTACGCATTGAGGAATCTCAGGTTTAGTGATAACAAGCTCTTTAATAGGAGTAGCATAGTATAAGGCTACATTCCAAGACTGAAGACGGGGGCCACAGGGCCAAACTTATACGTCTCTGGGTACCTGCATGTAATTGGGTCATTCAAGCCAGTGGGGGCATGTGATTGGTCCAGGGCTGTAGAGATTTGGATCCTCCAGCCCATTGTTCTCAAGTTCCCAAGCTCCAATGAGCCAGGCAGGAACACCCAAAGTCTTTCCTTGAGTCCACAAACATAACAGTTACCAAGTTCTATGTTTTTGTTACTTGTTACTTGATATGATAAATGAAAAAGTAAAAATGTTTTATTCTCTTTGAATTATTGCAAATTTCATTCCAGGTTCTGCCCTCCAGGACCCACAAACTGAGGCTACATACATATACATATAAGTGTGTGTCTGAGGAAGTTGGAGAAGTACCTGTTTTCTTCTGTACCATATTCCTGACTGGAAATCCTTCTCCTGTTCAAAGTCCCAGTAGGGGAAAATAAAACAGATAGATGCTTAAATGGTCTAGGGGGACCATTTTTAATAGGAGGGAATGGGCTTTTGTGTGTGAGAGGTGAGAGTTAACCTCTCCTTTCTCAGCACCATAGTTGCTTTTTGTTGAAACACATGGTGGAAATCCATGATGAGCTCTCCAGCCTCTTATGTGTTTAGGCCCTGAGTACAAGAAAAATGAACTTTTTTAAAATTGGTGAGTTGGAATGCTTAGTGTTGAGAGAAAACATAGACATTGTGGGAATTTCAGAAACTTGGTGCAATGAGGAGAATCAGTGGGACACGGTGATTCCTGGATATAAGTTATACCGGAAGGATAGGGAGGGAAGGGTTGGAGGTGGGGTGGCTCTGTATGTCAGAGAGGGCATACGGTCCAGTAAGACTGAGGTCAGAGAATTAGACTCCCTTATAGAAATGCTTTGGGTTGAAATAGAGGGCCCAAAAGGCAATTTAACTATGAGAGTTTGTTATCGCCCACCAAATCAAAAGACAGAGGACGACTATAATATGATGGAAGCCTTAAAGATGGTGGCTAGACAAAAAAAACCTGTGTTGTCATAGGTGATTTTAACTACCCGCAGATTGATTGGGTCAATATGTGTTCTGGTTGAGAGAAAGAGACTGAGTTTCTAAGATGCTCTCAATGACTGTGCTATGGAGCAGATGGTCACAGAACCTACCAGGGTTGGGGCGATCCTGGATTTGGTCCTAAGTAATGCCCAAGACCTGGTGAGAGATGTAAAAGTGATCGCACCACTTGGGAGCAGTGACCATAACGTTATTGATTTCACTATCTGTATAAATAGGGAGTTGCCCCAAAAGACCAGCACAACCACGTTTAACTTTAAAAGGGGAAAATTCTCTGAAATGCAGAGGCATGTGAAGAGGAAACTGAAAGGAAAGGTAAATGCAGTCAAAACCCATGGGGAAGCTTGGAGGCTATTTTAAACTACAATCCTAGAAGCACAGATAAAATATATACCACAAGTTAGGAGAGGTACAAACTGGTATAAGAGAAGGCCTGCATGGTTAACAAAGTAATGGAAGCTGTAAAAGGTAAGAAGGACTCCTTTAAGCAGTGGAAAGCTAGTCCAAGTGAAATTAATAAAAGGGAACAGGCAATGGCAAATCAAATGCAAGACTGTGATCAGGCAGGCAAAAAGGGACTATGAGGAGCATATTGCAAAAAACATAAAGACCAACAATAAAAATTTCTTCAAATATATTAGAAGCAGGAAACCAGCCAGGGAGGCAGTGGGGCCCTTGGATGACCAAGGATTACTGAAGGGGGCTAGGGAAATGGCTGAGAAGCTAAATGAATTTTTTGCCTCCACTGTGGAAGATGAGAAGTGTTTGCCTGCTCCGGAACCACTTCTATTGGAAAGGGTGTTGAAAGACCTGAGCCAGATTGAGGTGACAAGAGAGGAGGTCCTACAACTGATGGACAAATTAAAAACTAATAAGTCACCAGGTCCGGATGGCATACATCCAAGAGTTCTGAAAGAACTCAAAGTTGAACTTGTGAATTTTCTGACAAAAATATGTAATCTTTCATTGACATCTGCCTCCGTTCCTGAGGACTGGATGGTAGCAAATGTCACCCCCATCTTTAAAAAGGGTTCCAGAGAAGATCCAGGTAACTACAGGCCAGTCAGTCTGACTTCAATACCGGGAAAGTTGGTAGAAACCATTATCAAGGACAGAATGAGTAGGCACATTGATGAACACGAGTTATTGAGGAAGACTCAGCATGGGTTCTGTAAGGGAAGATCTTGCCTCATTTCTTTGAGGGGGTGAACAAACATGTAGACAAAGGAGACCCGATAGATATTGTTTACCTTGACTTCCAGAAAGCTTTTGATAAAGTTCCTCATCAAAGGCTCCTTTGTAAGCGCGAGAGTCATGGAGCAAAAGGACAGGTCCTCTTGTGGATCAAAAACTGGCTAATTAATAGAAAGCAGAGAGTGAGTATAAAAAGGCAGTCTTCGCAGTGGAGGACAGTTAGCAGTGGAGTGCCGCAGGGTCCCATGCTCTTTAACTTGTTCATAAATGATTTGCAGTTGAGAGTAAGCAGTGAAGTGGCCAAGTTTGCGGATGACACTAAATTGTTCAGGGTGGTGAGAACCAGAGAGTATTGTGAGGAACTCCAAAGGGATCTGTTGAGGCTGGGTGAGTGGGCGTCAACGTGTCAGATGAGGTTCAATGTGGCCAAGGGCAAAGTAATGCACATTGGGGCCAAGAATCCCAGCTGCAAATACAAGTTGATGGGGTGTGAACTGGCAGAGACTGACCAAGAGAGAGAAAGAGAGAGATCTTGGAGTCGTGTTAGATAACTCACTGAAAATGTCAAGACAGTGTGCGATTGCAATAAAAAAGGCCAATGCCATGCTGGGAATTATTAGGAAGGGAATTGAAAACAAATCAGCCAGTATCATAATGCCCCTGTATAAATCTATGGTGCGGTCTCATTTGGAATACTGTGTGCAATTCTGGTCACCGCACCTCAAAAAGGATATTATAGCACTAGAAAAAATGCAGAAAAGGGCAACTAGAATGATTACAGGTTTGGAACACTTTCCCTATGAAGAAAGGTTAAAACGCTTGGGGCTCTTTAGCTTGGAGAAACATCGACTGCGGGGTGACATGATAGAGGTTTACAGGATTATGCAAGGGATAAAGAAGGTAGAGAAAGAAGTATTTTTCTCCCTTTCTCACAATACAAGAACTCGTGGGCATTCAATGAATTTGCTGAGCAGTCGGGTTAGAACGGATAGAAGGGGCTACTTCTTCACCCAAAGGGTGATTAACATGTGGAATTTACTGCCACAGGGGGTGGTGGTGGCTACAAGCATAGCCAGCTTCAAGAGGGGGTTAGATAAAAATATGGAGCAGAGGTCCATCAGTGGCTATTAGCCACAGTGTGTATATATGTGTGTGTGTGTGTGTGCATATATATATATATATATAATTTTTTGGCCACTGTGTGATACAGAGTGTTGGACTGGATGGGCCATTGGCCTGATCCAACATGGCTTCTCTTATGTTCTTATGTTGAACTTGAGTTTCTCTCATTTCTTGGCAGTGGACTTGAAGCTGTATGCCATGAAAAGACTATAGCAAAGGAAATACTACAAATTATGTATTTGTGTGTGCCAGTGGTTCTACTAATTTTTTAAAAGGCCAGTCTTTACTGATTCCTTTGTTTCAGGTAGTTGAAATGTATGTTAAAAGCACTGGTATGTGTCAAGCAGCACAGAAGTCTAATGGCAGGCAAGTTTGCTTCTACATTTTTCAAATTGGAAAAGTGGTTTTTTAGTCTTCATGGGAATAATGAATTATCTACAAATTATCTACAAATCTAAAAATGAATTATCTACAATTTTTTTTGCCTCTTGACAGCTAAGGGCAGCCTGGGGCAGGGCTTCTGACAAGTGTATCACCTCTTATCTCCTAATACTTGTATCTGCTCATTGCTTACATGGTCTTTCTAATCTTCCATTCTTCCTTGCCTTTATCATTCACGTCTTTGCAAAATATTCCAGAACTGGAAAATCATAATTGAATCTGAAATTAGAGGGTGGGTGGGGAAAAAAGAGAAAAGGACACAGCAGTCATCTCTGCACCTTTCCCCTTAGTGTTTTTAATTTTAGTATATGGACACTTGGTTGTGCATCTTGTTGCCCCTCTCTAACAGAATTAGCAACATGTGTGGTTTCAAGCGGCAACTCTGCTGTCTAGCTGGCTGATAGACTGATAGTTTAGTGGCTGTGTAAATAACCTGTCAAACCTGCTGCAGTCTCTGTTGAACCCTGTCACTGGTTTTCTTTTCAGGTTGATGCCAAAATGCTAAGTATATTTATATGGAAATAAGTTTTGCTGAAATCAAGGGGACTTAACCTTGGAAATAAGTATAGAATTGCTAAGAGGCATAGGTTGGTTTATCTAAAAAGCAGAGATCTTTACAGGTATTGGGCAATGTAATTCTTGGCTAAACTATGCAGCCCTCTTTTATTGTATGCCACCTCAAGTAGGAAAAATAAGTCCTTGCCTTCCTAGGGTTACTCCTGTCTTGCTGTTCATGTCCTACTGTGTAATGAATAGTATAGAACAGAATTTTTTAAAAAAATAATAAGCATAGTTGTTTTCCTATGGCCATGAAAGAGACAGGCTAATTGGCTGTTACTTAGTATGGTTTTTATATATCTGTCCTTGAGTAACACAGCAGCACAAATGTGAGGAGCTATTTAGCAGAATGAGAGGACAAAGGAGCAAAGGCAAATGCAAATGCAATTTTTGGCTGTATTAACAGAAGTATAGTGTCCAGATCACGCAGGGTTGGTGCTAGGGTCTCAGGTGCCCCAGGTTGGTGCCCCCTGCCCACACCTCCCCCGCCATCTGTGGGGAGAGCAGGCACGGTGGAATGGCAGGGCAGGGCTGGGTGGGCCCAGACAAACAGCGCCAGTGCAGTTTGTCTGGGAGTGCTTTGGAGAGCACACTGCACAGGCACAGCTTACCCACAGCCCTCCCCCCCCACTCAGCCTTCTTGGGCAGACCCAAGAAGGCTGAGTGGGGGCTGCAGGCAAGCCACGCATGCTCTCTCATAGGCACTCTGGGACTGCTCTTGGAGAGCGCACTATGCAGGCACAGCTTGCCTGCAGCCCCTGCTCATCTTCTCAGGCAAATGCAAGAAGGATGAGCAGAGTATGCAGGTGAGCCATGCTGATGCCCCATCTGGAGAAGCTGCTCTGACGCCCCGCCTGGCTGCTTTTGCTTTGAAGGCAAGAGCAGCTGGACAGGGCGCATTCTTCTCCAAGCCTGCCTTCCCTTGCAAGGAAAGGTGCAGGGGTTTTTTTGAGCAGGAATGCACAGGAATGCAGTTCTGGCTGGCTTGGTGCCATGGGGTGTGGCCTAATATGCAAATGAAGTCCTGCTGAGCTTTTTCTACAAAAAGTCCTATGTGAAACAATGGTGATGTCAGGGGGTGTGGCCTAATATACAAATAAGTTACTGCTGGACTTTTTCTACGAAGAAAGCCCTGGGATAGGCTTCCCAATCCCCAGGTCCTAGCAGGGGATCCCCCAGTTTTACAGGCTTCCCCCTGCCCCCAGCCAGCTGGCCGGCAGGGGGAAGCCCTGCCGCCACAGCCACCATGTACCTCTAGATCTCAGGCAGGTTTAGAAACCTGCAAACAGGTCCCATTTCAAAATGCCTGTGTGTGTGTGTCTTTAAAGTTGAGCAGGAAGCAGGAACAGGAAGTACTTCATGGGAAAGGGTCAGTAGCAGAAGCTCTTCAGAGGCAGCCCCTCCATTTGTTTTGCTTTAATTTTAGACCAAGTAAGTGGTTGGGTATGAGTGTGTGTGTGAGTTTGTGTGTGAGTGGGAGAGAGAAGAGTAGCTAGGGCTGCCAATCCCCAGGTGGGGGCAGCAGATCCCCCCGTTTAGAAGCCCCCCCCCTCAGGGTCATCAGAAAGCGGGAGGGGGGGAATGTCTGCTGGGAACTCTATTATTCTGTATGGAGTATTATTCCCATAGGAAATAATGGAGAATTGATCCATGGGGATCTGGGGGAGTTGTTTTTTGAGGTAGAGGCACCAAATTTTCAGTATAGCATCCAGTGCCTCTACCCCAAATACCCCCCAAGTTTCAAAAAAAATTGGAGCAGGGGGTCTAATTCTATGAGCCCCCAAAGAAGGTGCTCCTATCCGTCATTATTTCCTATGGAAGGAAGGCATTTAAAAAGGTGTGCTGTCCCTTTAAAATTGATGGCCAGAACTCCCTTGGAGTTCAATTATGCTTGTCACACCCTTGCCCCTGGCTCCACTCCCAAAGTCCCCAGATATTTCTTGAGTTGGACTTGGCAACCCTACCCTGGGAAGGTGGGCTTGGAGAAGCTATGCCAACACCTGCCCAGCTGCTTCCTCCTTCAAGGTGAGAGCAGCTGGGCAGGGCACATTATCCTCCAAGCCCATCTTCCTTTGCAAGGCTAAACATATGTGCCATCCTGCTGCTCTCAGGTTCTCAGGTCTGTGATCTGGGGAGCCAAGAACTGTGGGGAGGGGACAAGGCATTGTAGGCCGGGTGATGCCCTAGGCAGCTGCCTACCCAGCCTACTCCCATGCCCTGGCCATGAGATCACATTAAGTGATGGTATCACTTTCCTCTGCTCTGGTAAAATTTCACCTGGAGTATTGTATTCAGTTTTGGGCACCACATTTTAAGAAGAATATAGATCAGGGGTGGCCAAGCTTGCTTAATGTAAGAGCGACATAGAATACACATCAGATATTTGAGAGCCACAGGACATGAACATCAGACGTTTGAGAGCCATAAAACAGAAAGGGAGGGAGGGAGGGAGGAAGGAAGATGGGAAGGGAGAGAGGTGGAAAGAAAGCAACTTTAACTTTGCATTCTCCAAGGCGCTGACTGACTTGGCTTGGAGAAGTGATTTAGAGACAAATATCTTCTCCAAGCTGGCTGATGGGGTGGTGGAGGCTTTGAGAGCCACACAATATGTATGAAAGAGCCACATGTACCTCCCAAGCCACAGTTTGGCCACCCTTGATATAGACAATCTGGAATGGGTCCAGAGGTGGGCAACAAAGATGGTGAAGGGTCTGGAGACCAAGTCCTATGAAGAAAGGTTGAAGAAGCTGGGTATGTTTCGCCTGGAGAGGAGGCAGTTGAGAGGTGATGTGATCACCATCTTCAAGTACTTGAAGGGCTATCATATAGAGGATGGTGCAGAATTGTTTTCTGTTGACCCAGAAGGTAGGACCAGAACCAGTGGGTTAAATTAAATCAGAAGAGTTTCCAGCTCAACATTAGGAAAAACTTCCTGACAGTTAGAGCAGTTCCTCAGTGGAACAGGCTTCCTTGATGGGGGAGGGGTGGACTCTCCTTCCTTGGAGGTTTTTAAGCAGAGGCTAGATGGCCATCTGACAGCAATGCTCATCCTGTAAATTGAGGGAGAAGTATTTGTGAAGTTCCTGCATTGTGCAGGGGGTTGGACTAGATGACCCTAGGGGTACCTTCCAACTCTATGATTCTGTGAGCATGTGCAGTTCATGTAATGGATACAGATAACAATGCTAGGATTGGACCTACAAAAGGAGCTATCAGATTGCTTCATGTCATCTCACTTCAGAAAGTGATGGCTATTAAGAGACTAAACATATACTGCTAGGGTTGCCAGACCCCCAGTGGAGGTAGGGGTCCCCCACCACTGGGTCCTGCCCCTCAGCTGCCGATCAGGTGGCTGGTGTGGTGACTTACCAGGAGAAAGAGGAAGGCCAAGGCCACATTGCTGGTTTTTCAGAGGAAGTGATGTAATTACATCAGTGACATCTGGGCAACACCTTGATATTTGGGCAAAAACTCTATGGTAAAAACAGCTTCTATCATAGAACTTTTGCCCAAATACCATAGTGTCACTCGGAAGTCACTGGCATGTTAGTGTCACTTTCTGTGCAATGCCAGTGATGTGGCCTGGTCCTTCCTCTTTCTCCTGATAAGTTCCTCCCATCCCCTGTCAATTGTCAGGAGGGGCCTGGTACTGCACTAAGCCAGACTGCTGAGCCATATAATTTGATATTGTCTTTTCTGTTTGGCAGCGATTCTTCAGGGTTGCAGGATATAAAAGGTATTTTCTAACTATCTGCTACTAGAAACCTTTTAACTAGAGAGGCTGGGACTTTTTAACATGAAAAAAATATGCTGCATTACTAAGCGACTGCCCTTCTGTATGTTCATGTGTGAAAGTGTCTGTCTTCCTAGAACACAGGCAACCTGATGATTCAAAGAGTCCATGAATCGAATCAGTATATTCCAGTTGCTGAACATCCAGAGACCTGGTATGGCAAAGTGTTTAGATGTGGCAAAACAATGTTTAACTCTCTGCTCTACCATGGAAGCTTGCTGGGGTCATCACACCTTCTCAGTCTAACCTTTCGCAGAGAGTTGCTATTGTGATGATAGATGGGAAAACCTTCTGATAAGCCTTTTTGGGTCCCCCAGTGGGGAGAAAGGGGAGGTCATAAACTAGGAAATAAAAATATTATATCCTCTTTCATTAGCTATGTAAGAAGCACAGCAATTGTGTGAGGGCCCATAAATTCATTGGCTAAATTCATAGTTCACTCCATAAATTCATAGTTCACGCCATCTTATGTTGTAACTGAAGCTGATAATATGTAATTGTGACACCAGAAATTATAGCACCTATTTTTATGTATTTTAATCTATATATGTAATTGTATTGTATTCATAATGTTTATCTGCTTTTAATTGAATCATGACGTAGTCATGTCTGTGAGCCGCCCTGAGCCCGCCTTTTGGTGGGGGAGGGCGGGATATAAAAATAAAATTTATTATTATTTATTATTATAGCCATTTAACTGGCACCAATACATAAGTGAGAGTTTCTGCCCCATTTGCCAGAAACTCTCCACTCATTCTTTGGGGGCTAGTAGGTGTACATTTGCACTACTGTGTCTCTGGATCGCAGACAAACACACACTGTAGAGAGAAAGACAAAGAAGACCCCTCCCCAAATGGTGTCTTTGACTTTATGTGGGCTGTGTTCAGTAGAAAGGAGCAAGGCCAGCCCTGCCACTAGGCAAACTAGGCAATTGCCTAGGGTGCTGGCCTATAGGGGGCACCAAATTGGATACCCCCCACTCGATTTACTGCAGAAGTCATCCCCCTACTACCTCAGGTAAAGCGCCCGGCAGGGTGACCATTCCAGAACATTGTGTGGCTGCTAAGTGCTGCTGGTGTCGCCTCTCTCTGCCCCTAGTCTAGTCCTCAGCAGCCAAGGTGTTCCAGGAGGCCACGGGGCTGCCACCTGGTGGCCGGAGGAACAGCACAACATAAGGAGGCAGCAGGGCTTGCGTGTGTGTGTGTGTGTGAGAGAGAGAGAGAATCTTGAGAGGTAGCATGGTTTGGAGTGAGGAGGCAGTGGGGCATGTGTGCATGTGTTTGCAGCCCCTGCTAGTGCAGCATGGTGCTTTCTCTCACCCCACCCTACACCCACTGTCTTGGAGACCCGGGCTGACTTCCCTCTGCTGCTGGGAGGCCACCTCTAGCAATCCCACCACTCCCCCGGTTTCTTTTTGCAGCAAATGTCACCGGGGACCACTTCCCTCCCAGCAGCATGATCCAGATGGCCCTGCCCCTTCCTGGCGGGGGGTCATAGAGAAAGATCATGCTCCCCTTCTTTGCAGCCATCAGCGAGGCAAGGACACCTCCCTCAGTTCTGCTGCTCGGTGGTCTTCACCCCTCCGGAGCAGGAGGAGAAGTCAGCTCTGCTAACCAGGGGGAGAACTGGCACTGGGTGCTCAAGTCTAAAAGAGAGAGAGAGAGAGAGAGACCAGTTTCTTACTAGACTTTTAATCCTGATTTAGCCCTGTCCCCGAGCTGACATTCTATACTAAAATCATAGAATCATGGAGTCATAGAGTTGGTTTCTCTGATTTTTGTGTAGAATGTCAATTTGGGGACAGGGCTAAACCAGAATTAAAAGTCTAATGCAAAACTGGTCAGAGATTCTTTCTCCCCCCCCCCCTCCCCAGGCAGGCAAAGGGCTGAGAGGAGGGAGGGGGGCTAGAGCTGGTGAGAGCTGGACTTCCATCTCTTGTCTTTCACCAGCTGGGTCTTGGATGTTCCTTCCTTTCTATAATTGGACCAAAAGTCTCCTGGGAGGAGGCGGGCGAAGGCTGTGGGGATCTTGGAGGGGGGGAATCTCCTTGCTGAAAGGGCCAGAGAGATGATCAAGGGAAGCCCAGCAAAAGGCATGAAAACTTGCTAATATCTTCATAAAAATAAGACACTCCAAATGATAGCAGGGTTGTATATAAGCCAGATCTGGGCAGTGGTGGGAGTTTGCCCATAGGTCAATACAGTGTGATGGACAGCTTTGTGATGGTGCTAGGTGTAGAGTAGCTGAGTAGTTTTGTTACCCCAATTGGTAATCTCCTATTTAACTGGGGAAAATAACTTAACTGGAGACACAGCAAAAGGGAACAACTGGGAATCTCCAGCTATGTAATGTAATGTAATGTAATGTAATGTAATGTAATGTAATGTAATGTAATGTAAAATTTTATTTATACCCCGCCCTCCCCCGCCAGAGCAGGCTCAGGGCGGCTTACATTTAAAATGAACAATACAATAATAAAACATTAAGAACACATTAAAACCAATCAGTGATTAAAACATTCCTAGACTAACAGTGGCGGTAAGCATTATTAATTTAGCAGTAAACATTGGTACCATCATTAATGAACGCCTGTTTGAAGAGGGCGGTCTATGTATACCAGGATCTTTCCCTTAAAGGACTCAGAATAAACCAGTCAGATATTCAACTGAAAGTTATTTACTGAAAAGTAATAAAAGAGCAAAACACCCTTAAAACACATAAGGTAGCTAGGAGAATCAAGGAGGAATGGGGAAAGTGAGAGGGTTTCAAGAGGTGATATTTACCAGTCTAGGAGCTCAAGGTCCATAGAGAAGGCTGTGCAATGTTCAGCATTTCATGGACTGAGGACGAGAGTGAGCCCACATGCAAGTGGGGGTATGAGGTAGGCACCAAGAACACACACCCATCCCTACAGAACAGTGTGCTATATTTATAAGAAAATTGTTTCCTGGGACTATACTTATGTGACTGCCTGAAAACAATGTTTTAATGGCTTTCTCATTGATGAAACAAAGGTCTTGGGAAGCCTTGATGAGATGTGAATGTTCCTTGGTGACCCTTTTAGGTGGAAAGGTATGGATTTCTGCACCTCCCTGTTCACATCTGGCACCATTTCCCCTCCACTACAGGCAGCCTTTTTGCTGGCTATCTTCACATTGCAGGTAAGGGAGGGAGTGGTAGGTGGGAGTGGAAAGCACTGGGAAAATCCTATGTGTGTTACAGGCAATGCTTTTAAGTCTCTTAATTTTGATGGGGAAATTAGCTAAGAGACTAGGAAGAGCGAATTTAGGAGTGAGGATCTTTTCTTTCAATGATACAGAATTCGAGTTTTCAGCCAAGAATAGTCCAAGCAATTATATTTTTATAGTGTTTACTTAGGATATGTAGCAAACGGATTTACACACACAAACATGTACAAGCAATCAAGAGAATAAGAAAATAGAGGTCATCGATAGAGGAATTCAAGGGTTGTTGAAGCGGGTAATATTCACCTGATCCAGAAGAGGAGACATCCGTTCAATGAAAAGTACACGGAGAGGAACGCGAACGACCAGCGTAACGTGCCCTATAGACCCAATTACAGGAGTAATGGGTGATACAGACTGCAAATGGTGCCCTACAGAATGCACACCAAGGTGGGTTTTTGACCCACACTATATAGGGGTTCGACGGATGGGGGTCGTTAGTTACCAAGGGGCTTTGATGTTCCATTGATGGCTATCTTGAATCGTTATGTTGGGAAACTTCGCACATTTTGCTAGGATGATAAGCTCGGAGCAATTGAATAATTTGTTACTGGTTTTTGGCTGACACTCAGAAAAGGATCAAAGACCTTTAAGGGTAGGATCAATCAAATTATGCATTTGATTGGAGTTAGCAAGGTAGAAGTGATAGGCTGAAGGAAGAGACAATTGACAAGTAGCAGAAGATCAGAGTGAGAGTAGTACTTACCCACAGTTCCCATGTTATTATCCATCCCGTTTGGGCAGAGGCACTGGAGGGCGAATGGGTGAGACTTCAGACGCCAACCAAAACAAGCTCTCTACTGGGTCCACTCCACCTGTTTAGATGGAGTATTTTCTTGGCCTGTTTTTGATCGGATTCCATTTTGTTTAACATAGTAGGAGACCCTCTCTCTTTATTTGCACTGGGGTACTCCATTTTTATCAGGCAGCGCCTCTCAGTAACATGTGGAAAATCCACAGCTGCTGGGAATGCTGGATTTGGTATGACAATGAAAGTGAAATGGAGAATTGACCTTTGAGGAAGTAGCATGTAAGTGCTATCTAGAAATGTTTCTCTATATGATAGAGACTAGTAGGGTAGGATTCTGCCATTCTCCCAGTGGGTACCAGCTTAGTATCACTAGAGCTCCATTCTATTGCTTTCTTATTTTCCTGCTTAACAAGTAGCTGCATCCCCAATGTCGCCCATATTTTTGTTATCATGCTATAAAGGACCAGTATAGCTTACAATTAGTTTTGCTTATTGGAAGACTAAAGTAGATAAATGTCAAGCCGCATTTTTGAAAATTAAGAATGATAACTCCTCTCCCTGCCCTTGAAATTTATGTTTTGACCCAAATGCTCCCATGTAGTACATTAGGTGGGGGACTCATCAAAAGAAGGAAGCAACATCAATTGTTCAGTCTGGTTCTGGCACAAAAGGGGTTAAGGAGATAATCTTCAGGCTCTCTCACACAACGAAAAAGTGGGTTTTCTGATCCATAAAGGATCAGGCTGCAGGGAACTCCATCAGGCTCCTTGGCGTGAAATTACACAGCAGCAGGGGGCTCCATTCCTCCCACTGTACAACATTAGAGAGATGAATTAGAGCCTGACATTCATAGTCTTAATAAGACTATTGTCAGCCTTAGGAAGGATGGGCCAATCACAGGCAAGGACCTTTGGTCACTGACTCTGGGAGGTTATCTAAGGCTGTTTCTATCTCCTGCTGCTGTTGTGCCATTATGGAAAGGGAAATCTGAAAAGAGGAGCTGTGTGCCTGTGTGCTTGTGCCACTACAACTGTTTAGATTTGGTTTATAAAGGCAAAAGCACATCCACACCAATCTGCTATCTGGGAAACTGCACCCCCCCAAATCTATAACTGGACCATGATGCAATATAGGGTCATATTAAGTATAATATAGTGGGTTCAATGCAATATAGAGGTGAGGTGGCAGTGATCCTAGCTCTTTTATTAGTTACAGCATAGTATAGGGCTGCACTAAAAGACTGAAGACTAGGCCAGTGGGGCCAACTATATATACATTCAGGTTCCCATGTAAGCATGCCATTGGATCATTCAAACTGGCAGGGGGCCCTTGATTGGAGCTGGGCAGCAAGGATTTGGATCCTACTGCCCATTGTTCCTGAGTCCTCAAGCTCAGGCCTAAAAGCTCCAATGAGCCAGGCAGGAACACTCTTACAATACAACATTAGTTCCTATACTCAACAATAAGGTTGGCAAAAGTTGGGCCTTGGTGCAAAGCCCATGTTCAAACAAGCCTTGCACAGCTGCTCTGCTATCCAGTGCTTTTCCAATAGTGGAGACAGCACATTGCCTGAGTAGCCCAGATGAAGCATTTTTGTGGAGTTTCCTGATACCCCTCCACCTGCATGAACCTTAGCAGCCACACTGCTTTACCTAGATATTCCGCATCTTTTTTTCACATTAGAAGCGTTGGAGGAGTCCCTCTCCTGTCTGCATTTGCTAGTGATGGATTCTGCCAAGATGTCTAGGGCTGCTCCTCCCCAGGACTGTTTTTGTTTTTCCTTCAACTGTCTGCTGAGAAGCAAAGGTCTTGGAGGTATGACCATGACAAGTGGATTTCCACCCATCTAGGTTCCAACTGACCCATTTGATGTATCAAGCGACTAAGTATAATTTAGATTCCAAACTAGGGTTGCAATCACATTGAAGGCTCAGTGCAATCTGACCATGCCTCTATTTGCTGCATTTTAAATAGTTGTGTGAAGTTTTGATCAGACATCCCACCCTGAACTGGCTTCACTGTGCGCTTGTCCTGTGGTTAATCATTCAGATGTTGTGGCATCGGTTTTGGGGTTTTTTTTGTTTTTGTCTTTCAGCCATGTGCATAAGCATGTATCCGGAGTTCCAATTCCTTTTTGACAGCTCCACAGTCCCTCTGCCAAATACTCCAGCCCTTCTCAGCCTCCTTCCCTTTGCCTCTCTTCCTCAGAATACTGTGTGTGTGTGCAGATTTACATGAGAATAGTCCTATTGACTTCAATACATTTACCCTTGTATCAATTATGGAATAATCTCTAACAGAAACTCTGATGCAGGAACAGGAGAGAGGGGTTGGGGGATTTGTTGCTCAAAAACAGCTCCCCTGGAGGGTCCTAATCCAGAATGACTAGTTGACTGAGGTGACTGACAACACCGGGGTGATTATGCACATATGCACACATCACTACCTGATCCAAAAGAAAAATACAGGAGGGAGGAATGGAAAGGAAGATTCAGACGTCCCAAATGGCTTGACTTCACAAGAGGGGGGTTCAGACATCCAGAAATGCAGGATGAATATGCAGTGATTGGTAAACACCAGAATTCACCTGGTGGCTATTTATTCAATATTGGACTCATCTTACAATGGTGTGAGTGCGACTGGGGAACGGCTGCCAGATGTGGTTGTGTGCCTGAGCCTATTTAATCCATTAGGGAAAAGCAACTATATTGGGCCAAAATGCCTGTCCAATTGCTACCAAGGTTTAAACAGCTTATTCAGTAACACAGTGTAGGTGGAGGCCAAAACTCCTCTACTTCCTTTTCCCTGCCCTAAAATACTACATTTCCCATCAGGCTTTGTTATTTATAGGCCTGCTATATCTAAGAACACCACATTTGCTCTTCCCTTAAGAAACACTCCTATTTATAACATTTGCTTATCTAATAATACAACCATGACATTTACATATATCTATATATACATATCTGCCTCTGCCATACATAACACAAGGAGCTAAACATAAAGTTAGGCTAACAAAATAATGCAACCATTTAATATTACATAACAGTCTCAGGTCCGCACAGGTGTGTGACAGGATTTCTTTTGGGTTGGGTCTCATGAAATTGGCAACAAGGTATCCAAGCTTTTCAGCACTATTAAGCATTCATATTGCTAACAGCCTAGACTGAGAATCTAGGTCAGTGGGTGAAAGTTGAAAGCTGTCTCAGGACAAGAATAGTCTTATATGGTATGAACAGGAACTGCTAAGAGTAACAGATAACTTGCCATCTGTACAATGCAGCTGCAGATTTTGGAAGATTGTTGATGTATATGATAAGATAGGATGATGAAGAAATAGAGATAAGTGATAATGTTTCCAAGGGGAAAAGCCTTTATAAACCTTGAAATGTTGAGCAGAAGGGCCTGACTTGGATAGACAGGGGTCTCTATGCTGGTCAAGCTACAGAAGGGGGCTGAATTGCACTGGAGAACTGTCTCTATGCTGATCATGCTTTTCTAAATGGGACTTGGAACTTAGATTCTAACCAGGAAAATGAAGACAAATAGGGTGAAGTCCGTTTGGACTTAGATTTTTCATTATGCTCTCTGCTTGACTGTAGAACTAAGTTTTATGCTTGACTAAATTCTAACTGTGTAACTGTATTCTGAAATGTACTAATGGTATCTAAACTGTTTTGCTTTTCTATCCATATATTTTAAGCCTTCTGTATGGAGTGTAACTTAAGTGTAATAAAAGTTTATTCATTCATATGTATTAGCTTTCTGATAACTATGGGTTGTTTGGGTTACTGAGGGTACAAGGTGTACAAAAATAATTCCTGCAACAAGGTGATTATCTGGTTCTGGTAGCCCATCTTTTAGGCCAACACTCTGATGGTGTATCTTTCAGGGATGGGTATAGGATGGTCAGAGGCTGAAAACCCGAGGCAGTTTCATCTTGTGTCTGACAAAATACTGCAAGATGGAAAGCATTCCATACATGACCATCAGAAATTCTGCAGGTGTAAATTCCTCTTTTCTTAACACTTTTGAGGAGGGGATATAAACTTGTGTTCTCCTTTATGCAGGATTCCATGTTTACTGTAACAAAAAAAAATAACAATCAAATCTTTGTTCCTTTGCCCCATGACAGTTGTCTTTATAAGCCTTGTATTTGTCTTTTTATTTATTTATTTATTTGATTTATATCCCGCCCTCCCTGCTGAAGTCAGGCTCAGGGCGGCTCACAAATAAAAAATTTTCTGCAAGACTCTTTCACATTAGATAGATCCAAGTAGTCAGCTGTGTTGGTCTGAAGTAGTAGAACAAAATAGGAGTCAAGTTGCACTTTTAAGACCAACTTAGTTTTATTCAGAACATAAGCTTTCGTGTACTCTCTAAGCACACTTCATCAGACGAGCCTCGAGTACACTAAAAGTTTACGTACTGAATAAAACTAAATTGGTCTTAAAGGTGCAACTTGACTCCTATTTTGTTCTTTCACATTAGGTTCTAAAGGTGCATCAGTCCCTGATATGAGAAGTCCAGCAACATACAATGTTGTATGCATCTTGTCAGGGCTGGTGCCAGGCTTTTTGGTGCCATAGGTGAGCCCCCCCCCCACTGGCTTCCCCCCAGTGACAGCCCCCCATGGTCCCCAACTTCCTGCCATGCTGCCCCACCCACCCACCCAGCTGCATCCTTGATCCCCCCCACCTGCAGGCAAACCCAGGCCAGGGCCCTGCCTCCGCCCCCCTGCATGGTGGCTCCTGGCCCTATGTGATTCAGCCCCCAGCTAGTGCCCACGAGGCAGGCAGGTGGGCATCCTCTGGCATGCTTCCTCCTCTTGCTGTTGCTGCCACTGCCATGCCAGCAAGGGAGCCAAAGGACAGCCAAAGCAGCAAGCCATGTGCTCAGTGTGCTCCAGCAGGGCTGGGCAGGTGTTGCTGCACTATGCTGGGCAAAGCAAGCTGTGGTTGGTCTTTCCCTGCACTGGCTGCCTGTCCCCCTGCCACTGTCTCACCATGTCTGTCACAATGTCCTGCTCTGCCATGTTGGGCACTAGCAACCCTCGCCACCCCCACTGTAAGCCACGTGAGGGGCGCCCAATTTGGTGTTTCCAAGGGCCACCGCTACCGCACTAGGCAATGGCCCTGCATCTCACTTCCATGCAATAGTTCTGCAGCTGACTAATTGTGTTGTTGCATGTCATGTAGCTCTTACTCAGTCGTAAAGATTTTCCATGCTTTTCCTTCCAATATAGCTGTGTGCAGACTCTCTAGCTTCCATTAAACCCCATTAGCTTCCATCAAACCCCATTATAAAGATGGTCTTCCATGTATAATATTCCATTCTAAAAGGAAAGCACCAGATTCTAGTGAGGTAAACTGAACACTATTGTCAGAAATTAGTTCTTTAGAGTTTCCTTCTAAAAACTATAGAGAAAAATTTAATCACTGTAACAGAGGTAACTTTGATGCAAATTCTATTTCAGGCCATTTACTAAAATAGTCTTTTAGGGTGATAGCATAGCAACTGTCCTTCGTTGGAACAATGTTTTAAAAGTCCCACTGTCAGTTTCAACTCCCCCCAGCCTGGGAAGAGCAGAACTTTTATTTCAAAGGCAAGACAAATCAAGTTACCAAAGCTCCAGAGAGAGCTAAATTAGTAGCTGCCACCAGTCCCTTCTAGTCTGTTCCTATGCTACAGAGTGAAGTATCAAGTCTCTGACTCTAACCACGAGTGAGCAGCCCAAGACATCTGGATTTAGCTTTTGAAGCTGTAGGAGACAAAGATCCACACCAGGTTAAAATATATATTTGTTTATTTAACGTGCAAAAATATTCTAAAAGACATGACATGTGAAGGAGAAAATAATAAACTAAGCATTTCTAGCATAACTAAACTTGTTGTAATGGTTACCACAATAATCCAAGCAGGTCTTAAGTTCAGCATCAAAACTCTGCTTCTCAGAGACAAGTCAGGGCATTAGTGCACAGGAACAGCAACCAAGATGAATTCCTCCATACAAAGCTGAGCTTGGGTCACCACTGGGATGGTGTCTTGCTAAGTAATTACCCAGCCAAGCCAGCACTTAGACAAAAGGCTGGCTAATTTATGGAAAGGATTCTGACTGACTCTGGACCCTAGAGCCAATCACAATCCAATAGGTGATGTAACCTCTTTCCCTTGTTACTGAGACACATTACTGAGACACGTGACGCATATTGCAGATTAGTGGTCTCGCTTCCCAACTCCAAGGTTATTTCTTCAGCTGTAAGGAATTTGCCAATTAAGAAACCCTTCTAAAGGATGGTATTGGCTTCACCCAAGTGCAAGTAGTTTGCTTGAAGGTCACTCACCAGCTATCTCTGTGAGAAAGTATGTTTGCAGCCAACAGGCCAAGTCAGGGTTTTCACACTGACCAAATTCTTAACCAAAGTTTTGCAGAGAACCGAAGTTCTTTACACCTACAATGTGAATTGCAACTTTTTTCCATGCAGCATTTGGAAAAGGGACTGGCTGAAATTGCACTGGATGTCTCATTGTTGCCTTCTCATGCAGTTGGCAGATAAAGAGGCTTTAATAGCTACTGCAACATGGGAATCCACCCCTGGCTACCAGTACAGATCTCATAGTTGCTGTTTAAGAACATAAGAGAAGCCATGTTGGATCAGGCCAATGGCCCATCCAGTCCAACATTCTGTGTCACACAGTGGCCAAAACCCCCTAGTGCCATCAAGAGGTTCACCAGTGGGGCTAGAAGCCCTTCCACCGTGCCACCAAGCACAAGAATACAGAGCATCACTGCCTCAGACAGAGAGTTCCAACAATAAGCTGTGGCTAATGGTCACTGATGGACCTCTGCTCCATATGCTTATCTATTCCCCACTTGAAGTTGTCTATGCTTGTAGCTGCCACCACCTCCTGTGGCAGTGAATTCCACATGTTAACCACCTTTGGGTGAAGAAGTACTTCCTTTTATCCTTTCTAACCCGACTGCTCAGCAATTTCATTGAATGCTCACGAGTTCTTGTATTGTGAGAAAGGGAGAAAAGTACTTCTTTCTCTACCTTCTCTATCCCATGCATAATCTTGTAAACCTCTATCATATCACCCCACAGTTGACGTTTCCCCGAGCTACAGAGCCCTAAGCGTTTTAACCTTTCTTCATAGGGAAAGTGTTCCGAATCTTTAATCCAGGGGTGTCAAACATATGGCCCGCGGGCTGGATTAGGCCTGCAGAGGGCTCCAATCAGGCGCTCCAGCAACTGGCTGTCATCTGCTTCATTTTCCCTTTGTCTGCTTTTTTTGGTGGCCATTTTGTGTTTCTCCCCAGATAAGCAAGAGCAGCAAAGCAGCCTTTCCCTCCCCCCTCCCTTTTCCCAAATTGAGGAGGAGGGAGGAGGAGCCTCAGCCAATGAGGGAGCTTGGCTCTATAGCTCTGCTGGTTGATTAAGTTTGCCAAGCTCAATTAATCACTCTGCAGAGCTCCTGAGATAAGCCTCTCATCCTTCTAATGAATGGCTGAGGCTCCTCCCCCTCCTCCTGCCCTGCGGAAGGAAAAAAAGAGCCAGAGCTTCCTTTGCGCAGTCCCCACCATCAGGAGAACCACAAAGAATGCTTTTAAGACTAGCAATGTTTTAGTGAAGGTATGAGCTTTTTGCCTTGCTACAGAGAGAGAAAGAGAGTTTTGTTGGGCTTGTAACTGGGTTTCCCTCCTCTTTTTTACTGTACTCATGCCCTCCAGTCTTTTTCAATAGGAAAGCATGTGAACTATTTAGAAGAGAAATATCAGCATTAGGCTGAGAGTGTGTTTCACTCCAGGTTTACCCAGCAAATTTTCTTTATTTTTTCTTTCACATTTTCCTTTGATTGGGGGTCTTGAATTTAGACTTCCCAGATAGTAGGCTGACACTGGCCACTGTATATGGCTGTCTCTCTGTTCTTGTAGTTGTTGTTTTTTTTAAGAAGAAGATATTGGATTTATATCCCGCCCTCCACTCCGAAGAGTCTCAGAGCGGCTCACAATCTCCTTTACCTTCCTCCCCCACAACAGACACCATGTGAGGTGGGTGGGGCTGGAGAGGGCTCTCACAGCAGCTGCCCTTTCAAGGACAACCTCTGTGAGAGCTATGGCTGACCCAAGGCCATGCTAGCAGGTGCAAGTGGAGGAGTGGGGAATCAAACCCGGTTGTCCCATATAAGAGAACTTAACCACTACACCAAACCGGCTCTTTGGGGGGGAAGTTGTATTTTTTTTGTTGTAGTCATTTTTCAGGGGAAAATTATAGTTTTGTAGACAAGCTCATAGCCTTCAGTCTGCCTTGGTGCCTGTAGAGAAACGCCACCTTGGTTGGGAGGGAACATGAAACTGCTAGGCAGGCTTTGGGGCCTAGCCGGCCCCTCACTCCCCCCTCCCTTCCAGAGCCAAACCAGCAACTCTAGGGGGAAAGCCTCCTAGAGTGGCAGGAAGTTCTTTTGTTCTCTGTATTTGAGTTAGGCAGGAAGAGAGGCGTCTGCAGCTGGCCCTCGAGGAGAGAGGTGGTGAGTCTGGGGGCTCCTGACTGAGGGAGAGGCATACTCAGGAAAAGGAGGCCTCCAGGCAGTCAGACCAAGTAAATCATCCACAAGGCAGGGCAAGTTTAGACCAGGGACAGTAAGATGCGTTTATAACCACCGTTTATTTGCCCTCCTTGTTGCTGATCAGGTGCTGTGCTAAACTTTTATATGTAACTTTTGTTTTTTTTATTTTCTTTCTCTTCTTATTAAACATTTTTTTGTTTCTGTTTTGAATGCTGGCAGTCAAACTCTGTACCACATAGATCCCGACCGCTTAGACCATGCTGCTTTATGAAGGGGGCCCCGGGGAAGGGGGAAGGCATGCAGTTGGATAAGGTGCCAATCCTCCAGGGGTTCCCCAAAGAAGTGCTGAGGTCTCTGTGATACCCAAGTACAGGGTGGCAGAGGACCTTGAGGCCTGGCCTCAGAGCTGTAGAGGGGGATTGGGAGTCCTGTTCCTCTCAATCTGAACCCCTAGACTGAGCAGGTGGTGGCAGCGAGTCCAAGTGGCCGGAGGAGAAATAGCTCCCTCCAGGAGTTGGCGACTCAGCAGGGAGTTGACGGGACTGGGTCTGAAGGCAGAATCGGGCCGGTTCCGTCACATTTGGCGGCAGCGGTGGGATAAGAACAAACAGAGAACTTGATTGGCCAGGCATTTTGTTTTTTTTTGATACGTGCAAGCACCTAGAGGAAGCAACAGAGGTTTTGTTTTATTTTCGGGTCAACTGGAATAGGGAAAGTTTAGTTCGTTAGGATGGAGCGTGCTAAGAGACTGGAAATCCTGAAGATGACAAAGCCACAGCTCCAGGAAGAGTGTGCAAAGCAAAAGCTGGAGTGTGACAACATGACTGTAGCAGATATGCAAGGCCTCCTGTTGGAGTGTAATCAGCATGCAGGGGCACTTGCAGAAGTGCACCCCAACCAGTCAGAAGCAACCTTGCGGCTACAGTTGGAACTGGAGAGAATGCGTATCGAGAGCGCAGAGAATGCGTACCGAGAGCGCAGACGGGAGGAAAGAGAGAGGGATGAAAGACAGGCAGAGATCCGCAGCTGGGAGGAAAGAGAGAGGGATGAAAGACAAGCTGAGATCCGCAGACGGGAGGAAAGAGAGAGGGATGAGATCTGCAGACAGGAGGAAAGAGAGAGAGCTGAGATCCGCAGACGGGAGCAGGAAGAGCAACGTCGCCATGAGCTTGAGGTGCTACGACTGAAGGCTGAACAAAGCAAAAAGATCAAAGTCACCCCCAAAGACTTTGCAGTGTACAAAGAGGGAGAAGACCCCTCCATATACCTCTCCAACTTTGAGAAGGCAGCCAAACAGTGGGGGATTGCAGAGGAATCTTACCTCTGTAGCATCCTGACTGGAGAACTTTCAGCCATCTTATCACAGCATGCCTATGGAAGATGGGGGGATAACTTTTGCAGCCTATAAAGCCACTGTATTTAAAAGGTTCAAACTGGGGGCAGACCACTTCTGAAAGCAGTTCAGGGGTTTAGCCCCACAAGAATGTAAATCCTATTCTGAATTTGGGGTAAAGCTAGGTGATCTTGGGAAGAGATGGGTAGAGGAAGAAAAAGCCCAGGATTTTAAGGCTTTGTTTCAGTTGTTGATTTTAGACCAGTTCTACTTCAGACTTCCCAAAGAGTTGAAATGCCTGGTAAAAGATAGGAAACCTAAAACCATTACAGAGGCCTCAGAGCTGGCGGACGAGCTGGTGCAGAACAGAGAGGGGTTGACCTGGATCCCTTCCCAGTTCGGAAGGGGACAAAAGGGGTCCCTAAGGGGTGGGAAGGAACAACCGTCACCAAAAAGGGAAGGGAAACCTGCCCAGGAAGAGGGGGATTGGGAGTCCTGTTCCTCTCAATCTGAACCCCTAGACTGAGCAGGTGGTGGCAGCGAGCCCAAGTGGCCGGAGGAGAAATAGCTCCCTCCAGGAGTTGGCGACTCAGCAGGGAGTTGACAGGACTGGGTCTGAAGGCAGAATCGGGCCGGTTCCGTCACAGTGCCTTCACATGTTCTTGACTAGTATGTGAAGCAACTTCTGTACAAAAGCTCACAATGCCCAGCTGCTTCATGTTCCTCTGGGTCTTAGGCTCAAAGGATTGACCATGAGATGTCTGTAATGAATGTCAATGAATCAAAAGTAGGTTTGCAACTTACAGATGTGCACACCTGAACAGCACATATTCAAGACTGGTACAGCACAGACATTGTCTGCAGTTTTTGATGCAATAATTTATAGCAAGAGGTGACATTTATCAGAGACTATAAAACAAAATATTGCAAGCAGGCTAATATTTTAAGCATGTTTTATTTTAAGAAAAAAAAATCTTTAATTGTTTGTCTGTGCCCTTTAAAAAGTTTATATGTCCGCTACCTGGCATTACATTTTATGATACACATGGCTTGGCCCGACAAGGTCTCATTTATGTCAAATCCGGCCCTCATAACAAATGAGTTCAACACCCCTGCTTTAATCATTCTAGTTGCTCTTTTCTGCACTTTTTCTAATGCTATATCTTTTTTGAGATGCGGTGACCAGAATTGTACACAGCACTCCAAATGAGGCCGCACCATCGATTTATACAGGGGCATTATGATCCTGGCTGATTTGTTTTCAATTCCCTTCCTAATAATTCCCAGCATGGCGCTGGCTTTTTTTATTGCAATCGCACACTGTCTCAACATTTTCAGTGAGTTATCTGCCATGACCCCAAGATCTCTCTCTTGGTCAGTCTCTTCTAGTTCATACTCCATCAACTTGTATTTATAGCTAGGAGTTTTGGCCACAATGTGCATTACTTTGCACTTGGCCACACTGAACCTCATCTGCCACGTTGACGCCCACTCACCCAGCCTCAACAGATCCCTTTGGAGTGCCTCATAATCCTCTCTGGTTTTTACCACCCTGAACAATTTAGTGTAATCTGCAAACTAAGCCACTTCACTGCTTACTCCCAACTCCAGATCATTAATGAACAAGTTAAAGAGCATGGGGACCCAGTACTGAGCCCTGCAACACCCCACTGCTTACCATCTTCCACTGTGAAAATTGCCCATTTATACTCACTCTCTGCTTCCTATTTATTAGCCAGTTTTTGATCCACAAGAGGACTTGTCCTTTTATTTCATGACTCTCGAGCTTACTAAGGAGTCTTTGATGAGGAACTTTATCAAAAGCTTTCTGGAAGTCAAGGTAAACAACATCTATTGGGTCCCCCTTGTCCACATGTTTGTTCACCCCCTCAAAGAACTCTAACAGGTTAGTGAGACAAGATCTTCTCTTACAGAACCCATGCTGAGTCTTCCTCGATAACCTGTGTTCATCAATGTGCCTACTCATTCTGTCTTTGATAATGGTTTCTACCAACTTTCCTGGTATTGAAGTCAGATTGACTGGCCTGTAATTTCTCGTTTGGTTTGGTTTGTAATTTCCTGTTTGGTTTGGACAATCTCTTGATGTGCATCATGGGCAAGGTATATGAATGTGGACTGCCGTTTCCTCCGGCACAAGTAACCATTAAGATGCTTATGTACTAATACCAAAAGCTTGGGTAATAAAAAGGAAGAGCTTGAGCTTCTAATGTAGAATGATCTAATAGGCATTACAGAGACCTGGTGGGATGATTCCCATGACTGGAATGTAGTAGTGGATGGACATGAGTTATTAAAAAGAAACCAAAAGAGTTGAAGAGAACTGTATGCAGTTCTGGATATGGATAGAATAGCATGCATGCAGAAGAGGGTGGCAAAGATACTCAGGGTCCTGGAGACCAAGACCTATGAGGAAAGGCTGAGGGAATGTTCAGTCTGGAGAAGAAGAGGTTGAGGAAGGACATGATTGCTCTCTATGTATTAGAAGGGCTGTCACTTAAAGGAGAGAAGGGAGATGTTCCTGTTGGTAACAGAGGATAGGAATCACAATAATGAGTTTAAATTATGAGCAGAAAGATACCAGCTGGATATCAGAGGGGGAATTCACAGTAATAGTTCTCCACTTTTCTGTAGCCCAGACACCAGCAAGTGCTTCTTTTTCAGCAGCTGAATATTTCTGCCTTCAAGTGTTCTTGAAGCAAATGTGAAAGTCTTTTCTATACAATCCTCATGAAGTTGGGTTGGTACAGTTCCCATTATGTACTTGGAAACATCAGTTGTCATGATTGTAGGTGGTGCAAGAGCTGAGTTAAGATAATTAAGATATCACAGTATCAGAACTACAGTATCAAGAGGGACTAGTGCGTGCAGCAGCTGTCCAGACCAGACCTGAGGTTCCCCATAGCAGCTCTCTGCGGGGTTCAATGACAAAGCACTGTTCGGAATACCATGAGGTAAAGCCCATGAAAGAACACAAGGTCTGTAAATCAGTTGAAGTAGGTGCTTGTGAAAATGTTACAACATGATCTGAATCAGGTGAAATCTTATGATCCAAGAAGGATGCTTCTGTCTGCCTGAATTTGCATTTGGCCAAGCTGAGTTTCAAACCAAGAGCACTGATGCATTTTAATACAGATTGCAGGTTATTTTCAAATTCTTCAAGAGTGTTTCCAAATACAACAAACTCATCCAAATAAAACTAAACTCCATGCTGGGTATTGCGGATTACAGACATCATTTTTTTAAAGGCTCTCACAGAAGTAAGTCGGTGTGGGACCTATTTAAAATGAAGTAGTCCATCATGTGTAATAAATGCTGTTAGATCTCTGTTGTCTTCATGCAGAATAACCTGGTGATATGCAGGGCTGCCAACAGGGGGGGACAAAATTTGGGAGACCCAAGCAAGCCTCATTCTGCATTCACAGATTTCATTTAAAACCAATACTAACGCAGTTCTGACTGCAGTCATTAAGGGCCAAGCAATAGTACTCAGAGTCTGCTGGCTTTTAGCCTTTTAGCAAAGTTCACTAGGAGGCTGAGGAAAACACTTTCCTGATCAGATCCTGCTAAACTAGGGTTGCCAGACTCCCAGGTGGAGGCAGGATTTTTCTGACACCAGGCCCTGCCCTGCAGTCAATAATCAGCTGGCTGGTGGTGGGTACTTACCAGTAAAAAGAAAGCATAGGCCATGTTGCTGGCATCACACAGGAAGTGATGTCATCACATCAGCAATTTCCAGATGATGTTCTGGTATTTGGGCAAAAACGCTATGATGAAAGCCATAGAGGTTTGCCATAGAGTTTTTGCCCAAATCCCAGAGTGTCACCTGGAAGTCATTGGCAGATGATGTCACTTCCTGTGCGATGCCAGCTGTGTGGCCTGGGCCTTTCACTTTCTCTTGGTAAGTCTCCCACTGTGCTAAACCCATCAGATAAGCCAACACTGGAGCAAGGCAAGACCAGCCAGGACAAACTGCAGTCCTTGCCAGGATGCAGTCTCCTAACAAGGTCTATGGTTTCTTTTTTTCTTTAGTTCCACTCAGCTCCTGCTCAGCAAGATCTTGTAAAGGGGCAGCCTTGTTAGCATCTTGTAGCAATTTAAAAAGAACCCCTTCAATTGCCGTTTTATACACTTCTCTAACTCTTTTCCATAATTTTCTCCTTCATTTTGCTCTCTTCCTTTCATGAGCCACCTTTCATCTATATCCACTTCTAATTTTTCTCTCCCCCCATCCCTATTTTTCACTCTCTCAGTTTGAGACTCTCAACTCCTCCTCACCCATCCTGGTCAGCAACTTAGAAAGTATTTAATAGTAGTACAGCTGCAAACCTTTGTTAATATTGTGAACAAAAAAGGGGAGTTACTATTTCCCCATAAAAAGTAGTAAAAGAATGCCTCCTGCTCCGCCCTTTACATGCATGATGAATGTTAATCTGCCTCAGTGGAAACAAATGAGGAGCACAAGTTAGAACTTATTTATTTACTCTATTTCTACCCCATCTTTGTCTCCAAAGGGGACTCAAGGTTGCTTACATCATTCTCCTCTCCTCCATTTTATCCTCACAACAACCCTGTGAGGTAGGTTAGGCTGACAATGTGTGACTCGCCCAAGGTCACTCCTCAAGTTTATCTGGCAGAGTGGAAATTCAAACCAGGCTTTCCCAGATCCCAGTCCGACACTTTAACCACTACTCAAGTGTAGCTTCCACTGCAAATAGTATGGAGGGGGCAAAGTCTGGAGATAACCTGGGGCAGGATACTTCTTCAGTTTTGGGCCCTGGAACTCCTATGATCAACCTGAAACTGGTGGGTCCCTCTGAATCACTGGGCAAGCGAGCAGTGCTCAGATCTGTGGATCCTTAAGGTTATCTGCACACAAGAAACCAGACATTGGTACAATATATTAAGGTTTATTAAATACTTTAGAAAAATAAGATATCACTAGGCAACACGCAGACGCGTAGGGAGGGGGGGGGGCGGGGAGGGCGGATCGCCCCAGGTCTGGGGGTCCCTGCGTTGGCAAGGGGGCCCCCAAACAATGGCCGTGACGTTGCTGCGCTGAAAGGGGGGGGGAGAAAAAGAATGGAGGCGCGGCGCCCAACAGCGAGGGGGAGCGCGCGCGCACGGCGGAAGAAGGGGGTGGGGAGGGGCGCGCGCACACACATCGGGGCTCCTCGTTCCCTTCCCTTCCCCCCCTCCCCCTTTTTTCCCCCTCTCTCTCACACAATCGAGTTGAAAGCAAAGCGCGGGAAAGGCGCATTGCTTTTTCTCCTCTCTCGCTCCCTCGCCTCAGAAGGCGTGCGTGCGCACCAGCCTCCTTCTCGGGCTTCTCCAGATCGTCCAGTGCTCTGGCACTGTAGTTCTTTGGAGCTTGTAAGCCCCAGAGATCCTACCACGTCGGATTTAGAGCAGAAACTACAAGTTCCAGCATCCCCTTTGGGGAACAGTCTGCACCACGTGCGAGAAGGGGGGAGGCTTTGATTTGCCAAATAAAATTGTCGCGGTGCCCGGAAAGCCGGTAAGTGCTGGGAAGTGGGTCGCCTTTTATTCCCTATGGTGGACGATCGGACGAAGCAGCTGGGGTGGGGGTGGAATCATTTGGAATCATTCGAGGCACAAAGACTTCTGGTATTTAGAATGCCGGGTAACTAATGCGGAGACCGCCGAAGAGTCTGAGGAATTGGCATGCTTGTTACTCGCATCTCCC
The DNA here is from genome assembly GCF_032191835.1 of Heteronotia binoei. NCBI lineage: Eukaryota > Metazoa > Chordata > Lepidosauria > Squamata > Gekkonidae > Heteronotia > Heteronotia binoei. Next base: position 101,720,173 of record NC_083224.1, read on the forward strand.
CACATTTACCAAGGCCAAATCCACATGTAATTTCGGGGCGATTCATCTGGATTCTGTCTATCCCGCGCTTTCCTATCCAGTATCACCGCACATCATAACGCCTCACAGCCCACTCTCAAGACTGCTTTCGTTATCTTTCTGTTGACCCTTCATTCAGCCAATCAGCATTTTCTGCCCTCTGTGGGTTCTTTAAAAATACACACATCTCCCTTGATAACATCATGTTGTCTGTAAGCATCTAGAAGACAGCTTCTAGTGCTGTAAAGACTAATGGTCCTTAGTCCCCTCCCGGATTTACTTGAAAGATAGATGACCCTGAATGTAAAACAATCCTCCTCGCCAATGTCATACACAAGTTTTGTTTTGTTTTTAAATTGTAGGTGACAACCCACTCTTTTCTTATACTGAGTGGGAATGTCTTGCGTTTGAGTGAATATTCAGTGCTCAAAGATGTCAGACAACCAGATTTACTCTCAAGTATTAATTAGAACATGTTTTCATTTTGTCATTGAAAACTATTTTTAATTATCTGCTGCCCCACCTTAACAAAAGTGGTTTTGCATTTAAAGCAGTGACCACTTTGAAAAGCATTGACTCTAGGGTTGCCAGCTTGGGTTGGGAAATTCTTGGATATTTGGGGGTGGAGCCGGAGGGGGCACAGGATTCAGAGATAGGAGGGATCTCAGCATGGTAGGATGCCATATATTGCATACTCCAAAGCAAGCGTTTTCTCCAGGGAAACTGATCTCTGAAGGTCAGTTGTAATTCTGGAGGTCAGCTATAATTCTGGGAGATCTCGAGGCCCCACCTGTAAATTGGTAACCCTAAACACCTAGCACTGATCTTTAAAACCGCAGCTATTAAAAAGAACAATAATCTTTAAATGTTCAGATTTTTGGCTTCTCATCTCATAAGAGACTCAACATGAATATTTTTGTCTACATCAGAAATATATTTGTATTTTAAATTTGCTTGGGGGTGGTCTATGAAAATGTTTAACTACAAAATATATATCTTGCCTTTCTACCCTCATGAGGACCACTGAAGGGGTTAACAGTTTTAAAAATACATTTTAAAACCATTGAATCCCCCACCGACACATCTTTAAAACAAAAACAGTTAAAATGTGTATAAAAAACAAAAAGCAATCAAAAGACTGGTCCAGAAGGAGGGATCACTGAGAGAATGCCAAACAAAAAAACCCTTCATCCACTGGTAGAAGATGGCAGCAGAAGGGGACAAACAAATATCCCTGGGGAAAGAATTCCAGAGCCTTGGTACCACAACCAAGAAGATCCTCTGTCTTCCCCTCAGGTGGCAGTAGTGAGGGTTGTCCACAGTACATTTTTTAAGATGCACATTTAAAAAAGTGTACACCTAAAAATGAATGCAACAAAAACTTATTTGTAGGCATATGAATTATATAGATACACATATATCTGAGAGTTGGGATTAGCTGTGACTCCTTGTTGAGCGTAGGCTCATTAGCAAACTCCAGGACTTTTTGTGTAGAAAAAGCCTAGCAGGAATTTATCTGTGTATTTGCCCACACCCCCTGACATCACCATTGTTTCATACAGGGCTTTTTGTTTTTTTAAAAAAAAGCCCAGCAAGAACTTATTTGCATATTAGACCACACCTCCTGATGCCAAACCAGTTGAAACTGCATTCCTGTGTGTTTCTGCTCAAAAAAAGCTCTGGCATATTCCAAGTTGCTGTAATTTTTCACAATGCTTTGGATGGAATAAGCTACCAAATTTATGCCCTTGGATGACCATGGGGTAAAAGGATTACTGAAGGAGGATGGGGAAATGGCTGAGAAGCTGAATGCATTTTTTGCCTCCGTCTTCACCGTGGAAGATGAGAAGTGTTTGCCCGCCCCAGAACCACTAATATTGGAAGGGGTGTTGAAAGACCTGAGTCAGATTGAGGTGACAAAAGAGGAGGTCCTACAACTGATAGACAAATTAAAAACTAATAAGTCACCGGGTCCGGATGGCATACATCCGAGAGTTCTGAAAGAACTCAAAGTTGAACTTGTGGATCTTCTAACAAAAATCTGTAATCTTTCATTGAAATCTGCCTCTGTTCCTGAGGACTAGAAGGTAGCAAATGTCACCCCCATCTTTAAAAAGGGTTCCAGAGGAGATCCAGGAAATTACAGGCCAGTCAGTCTGACTTCAATACCGGGAAAGTTGGTAGAAACCATTATCAAGGACAGAATGAGTAGGCACATTGATGAACACAGGTTATTGAGGAAGACTCAGCATGGGTTCTGTAAGGGAAGATCTTGCCTCACTAACCTGTTACATTTCTTTGAGGGGGTAAACAAACTTGTGGACAAAGGAGACCCGATAGATGTTGTTTACCTTGACTTCCAGAAAGCTTTTGATAAAGTTCCTCATCAAAGGCTCCTTAGAAAGCTTGAGAGTCATGGAGTAAAAGGACAGGTCCTCTTGTGGATCAAAAACTGGCTGAGTAATAGGAAGCAGAGAGTGAGTATAAATGGGCAGTCTTCGCAGTGGAGGACGGTAAGCAGTGGGGTGCCGCAGGGCTCGGTACTGGGTCCCATGCTCTTTAACTTGTTCATAAATGATTTAGAGTTGGGAGTGAGCAGTGAAGTGGCCAAATTTGCGGATGACACTAAATTGTTCAGGGTGGTGAGAACCAGAGAGGATTGTGAGGAACTCCAAAGGGATCTGTTGAGGCTGGGTGAGTGGGCGTCAACGTGGCAGATGCGGTTCAATGTGGCCAAGTGCAAAGTAATGCACATTGGGGCCAAGAATCCCAGCTACAAATACAAGTTGATGGGGTGTGAACTGGCAGAGACTGACCAAGAGAGAGATCTTGGGGTCGTGGTAGATAATTCACTGAAAATGTCAAGGCAGTGTGCCTTTGCAATAAAAAAGGCCAACGCCATGCTGGGAATTATTAGGAAGGGAATTGAAAACAAATCAGCCAGTATCATAATGCCCCTGTATAAATCGATGGTGCGGTCTCATTTGGAGTACTGTGTGCAGTTCTGGTCGCCGCACCTCAAAAAGGATATTATAGCATTGGAGAAAGTTCAGAAAAGGGCAACTAGAATGATTAAAGGGCTGGAACACCTTCCTTATGAAGAAAGGTTGAAACGCTTAGGGCTCTTTAGCTTGGAGAAACGTCGACTGAGGGGTGACATGATAGAGGTTTACAAGATAATGCATGGGATGGAGAAAGTAGAGAAAGAAGTACTTTTCTCCCTTTCTCACAATACGAGAACTCGTGGGCATTCGATGAAATTGCTGAGCAGACAGGTTAAAACGGATAAAAGGAAGTACTTCTTCACCCAAAGGGTGATTAACATGTGGAATTCACTGCCACAGGAGGTGGTGGCGGCCACAAGCATGGCCACCTTCAAGAGGGGGTTAGATAAAAATATGGAGCAGAGGTCCATCAGTGGCTATTAGCCACAGTGTGTATGTGTGTGTGTGTGTGTGTATATATATATATATATATATATATATATATATATATATATATATATATATATATATATATATATATTTGGCCGCTGTGTGACACAGAATGTTGGACTGGATGGGCCATTGGCCTGATCTAACATGGCTTCTCTTATGTTCTCTTATGTTCTTGTGGGTGGGATTGCCACGGTGTTTGTTTTGTAATTAAAAGGAACAGGTCTTTTCTCTGCCTGAGAATGCACAAGGCGACATCAAAAGAATGTGCAACAGAAAAGAAAAATGCTATTGTAAAGATTTTAATTAGCTATATAATTATAGGGAAGATCTCAGTTATTCCTGTTCTGTGTAATTACACATCAAATGGTCTATAAATTGCTCAATCATGACTGGATTGTCTGTGTTGGTTTATAGGGGTTCAGTAGTACTGGCCATATTTGAGTCCAATTGATGGTGACCTTGATCTGTGAGGATACTTCTATTCTGTTGTCAGTGTTATTTATTTACTTCACCTTTGAAGAAAGATGAATCATAATTGAATCAAAACTAAGGCAGATTACAAAAACTAAATTTATTTATTTTATTTATAGTCTGCCTTTCACAGGGCACAAGGGGAACAGCTGGGCCAGCAGGCTGCTTGTGGCATTTCTCCCTGTCACATGGTGTGGTGGGGTAATCAGGTTATCAATCACATGACCTAGATCGCACCAGCAGTGCCATCGGGGGGGGGTGCCGCCCCCAAAGTGACACCACTTCCTGTCCCCCCCCAAGTGGTGGCCATTTGGGGGAAGTTACATCACTTCCTGTTTCCAGCAGGGCTCCCTCGCAAGTGGTGGCCATCTTGCGGAAGTGACATCATATCCTGTTTCTGGAGGCGTGCACACACATGGGGGGCCCACATAAATCTTGGGCCCCGGGCCCCCAAAGCCCTAGCTACGCCACTGGCAACACGGTCTCTACAACCTTGCAGCAAGAAATAAGAAAAGCTAACTGCTCTATCAGTACTCCAGTTATAACTAGTATTAGATGGCACACCTTTTAGAATATCAGAGTCCATGCTAGAGGTTTAAGCATTATCTACATAGCAATCCATTGTGATGGAACCTGGCATAGTCAGGCACTGCCCAGTTGAATCATGAAGTTATCATGCCTTCCCTCTTTCTATAGCTTAATTATAGTCTTTGGCCATCTGACACTAGGTGGTCTCCCCAGTCAGGGCACTCAGTTGATGGAACTCTCCAGAACACGATGACATTCACTCCTGCTTTCCTCCCTCCCATCTAGTTACAAAACTGAACATCAGTTCTCACTATAGCCAATTACCACATTATTGAATCTGGTCTTGAAGCAGGTAAGGATGGTGCAGGCAGAGAGGCCCAATTACAGACACCTGAAAACCAGAGCAGATCAAATTATTCACATTAAGCCTTGATAGGGTTGCAGCCCCCAGGTCCCAGCAGGGTTTTCCTGCTTTTGGAGGCTTTGACCCACTGCTGGCCAACTGGTCAGCAAGTGAATCCCCACCCCCAAACAATGACATTGTCTTGCAGCATCCCCAATGTAATAGCATCACTTCCAGGTGACATCATCGCACCAAAACCAATGTTGCCAACACAACTGCATCACTTCCAGGTGATGGGGCCACCCACTCCCAGAACACACCCCAAGTCCCCTCATTGCGATGAACAGCAGAGCAGGCTCAGGGCGAGTTACATCAGAAACATGAAGTTCCTTTTATTGTTATAGATGTGTGACAACAGCCAGCCAGGCCTTGAATTCAGCAGGAGCTCACAGGAGAACAGCTTCTGAACCTTTCTGAGGGTTCCCCCACCTACAGTATGTACCTTGTCCATTGAATTGTAGGTGCAGCTGCATAACAATCCCTGGATGAGCTCCGCCATCTATTTTTCTACAAAATGACCCCTGCGGCCAGCTATGTGATTTGTTTTGATATAGTATTTGGTTTTGATCAGGGTCATATGGGGGGACAGGTGGAATCTTTGTCCAGGTGTTCTCATCAGCCTGGGTGATATGCATTCTGCAAAATCAAGGGTACACAACAATTGTGCTCCAGAGTTCTGCAAGTACTTCTGTGTGGATGGCTGTCTTCCAGCCAAGGGGATCCATACAGCCTTTTATGATTTGGGGGAATTGTTTTATTTAAACTGTGAACCTTCCCCTCAGTTACAAGATGTCCATAGGGTAGCAAGTATAAGGGTTTGCCTTTTTGGTAACAGTGCAGATAGTTTATATGGGACTGATTCTGTCCACACTCAGACAATAACATCTGGCACGTGGATTGCATGTACTTGCTGTTTGGAGTGTTTCTTTGCAAAGTGCCTAGGTTTTTTTTTTAAACAATAGCTGCAATCTGCTATTTTTGCAGGGAATCTTCTATAACTTGTAAGAACTTGAGTAGAGCCATAAAGAAAACATATTTTTGCAGAGCTTTGAATTTGCTGGGTCTGTGGATACTCATTCATTTTCTTGCTGTAGTCATGGGCTTGCATTGAGGATTTCTGCAGAAGACATATATTTTGCAGTTTGTCTCCTGTATCCGGGCTGATTACTTTGGCTTCTACCAGAGCTGTCTCAATATCAGAAATAGCTATAGTTTTTTTCCAGTGACTGGTTGTTTCCCCAGATTTCCATTCATGCTGGTGGAAATTGCAGAGATTAACTACCACATTCCTTTGAACACACACACACAAAACATCTTTAATGTACTGAGTACAATCTCATATTTACAAACTGCAAGGGGAAAGGTGAGGAAAATATTCTGCCCTTCTTTTTCAAGGATATGGGTAAACAGTGTATGTTTTCTTACTTCAGAGACCTCTGTATCATTAATTGCTAGTCCCAGTAATTACCAAACATTGGAATCCAAGCAGTGAAGGCAATATAGGTTCACCTGGGCTTTGAAAAGGGTTGCCAGGTCCAACTCAGAAAATATCTGGGGACTTTGGGGTGGAACCAGGAGATTTTCCCATTCCCTAAAATAAATAAAAATACAGCAGTGCAGTTCCCCTGAATACAGTCTTCACTACCTTGTCCTCCAGCAACTGGCTGCGCTTCCACTAAATGAAAGTGAACACACTCCCACACACTCACAAAGCAGACAAAATAAATGCAGTTTGCAAGTACACACTTCTGTGATCTCACTGGGTCAATTTACTTATATAAGATTGCACTCAGCTGCTGAACAAACATAAGAACATAAGAGAAGCCATGTTGGATCAGGCCAATGGCCCATCCAGTCCAACACTCTGTGTCACACAGTGGCCAAATATATATATATATATATATATATATATATATATATATATATATATATATATACATACACACACACACACACACACACACACACACACTGTGGCTAATAGCCACTGATGGACCTCTGCTTCATATTTTTATCTAACCCCCTCTTGAAGATGTCTATGCTTGTAGCCGCCACCACCTCCTGCGGCAATGAATCCCACATGTTAATCACACTTTGGGTGAAGAAGTACTTCCTTTTATCCGTTTTAACCCAACTGCTCAGCAATTTCATCAAATACCCATGAGTTCTTGTATTGTGAGAAAGGGAGAAAAGTACTTCCTTCTCTACCTTCTCCATCCCATGCATAATCTTGTAAACCTCTATCATGTAACCCCGCAGTCGACGTTTCTCCAAGCTAAAGAGCCCCAAGCGTTTTAACCCTTCTTCATAGGGAAAGTGTTCCAACCCTTTAATCATTCTATTTGCCCTTTTCTGGACTTTTTCCATTGCTATAATATCCTTTTTGAGGTGCGGTGACCAGAATTGTACACAGTATTCCAAATGAGACTGCAGCATCGATTTATACAGGGGCATTATGATACTGGCTGATTTGTTTTCAATTCCCTTCCTAATAATTCCCAGCATGGCGTTGGCCTTTTTTATTGCAATCGCACACTGTCTTGACATTTTCAGTGAGTTATCTACCACGACCCCAAGATCTCTCTCATGGTCAGTCTCTGCCAGAATGTAACTATTTGCTGTATTTCCACCTACTTCTTCAAATTAACACAGGAAATTAAAGGTTCTAGTTTACTCTTTACCATGCAAAGAACTTCTGAAAGGAATGTAAAACAAATGTAGGGACTGGGCTCTCTTCCTTCCTTCCTTACAGCTCCACAGACTCCCCAGGATCAGCCACATGGCTCTGCCAGCTCACCCTGCCCCCATTCAGCCTACTGAAATCTAAAGGTTACCACACCTCCCAAATTTCCAAGCTTCTTCTAAGCCTTCCAAGGTGGAAAGGCACATTGTGGCTCTTGGGGCAGGGTTTCCCCCTGCCAGCTGACTGGCAGCAGGGAGAAGTCTGCAAAACTGGGGAATACTACATCTCCCTGAGACTCTGCTGTTTATCAGCACACCATTCCTTGTTAACTTCTGATATGGAACAATTCTGGAGGTGCCAACAATCATAACTGTGAATCTTTCAAAACCTTCAAGCTTTTGTATTAGTGGTGAAAATCCCAAAAGCTTTAACTCTGTTTTCATTATAGATGTAAATTTCTGAATTTTTTAAATTTCTTTTCCATTTTTCAAGGAAGGGTTTTAAAATACAATGAAATCCATTTGCAACTCTGACATATATAGAGGAATCTTAAGCAGTTTAATTTTGCATGTTTGGTTGGGAAACATGAGATATTGAAACAGAAGATATTGAAACAGAAGGTCTTAACAGTAAATTAAACATTAGAACAACCAGAATGAATGTTTATTAAAGTCATTGTTATTTTCTGATCCCTTAGTCTTCCCTTGCTAAAGCAGAGACAAAGGTACTGCTTTATTAATGGAAACATTGCTGCTAAAATTAAAGCAACTCTTAAATCTAAATAAACAAAACCTTTATGAGAGAGATTGTAAAGCTCAGCAAAATAATGATATAGCTGCCCTGCTCAGATCAGAACTTAAAGTGACCATTTTTAAATGCATGGATCTTTTTGTATGCAATCTAACCTGAAGCTGCCAGTGCATATTGAGTTTCAAACCAGGGACAGTTTGGATGGAAGACCATTTATCACTACAGCATTGTAAATTTTTGCCTGATTTTGGTTTTTGTGCCTGTGCCTCTTGAACTTTTCCCAACTGGGTTCTATCATTAACCCAGAAAGAATAGTTGGGATTGAGAGAGCATGTCTGGGAAGGGGCTGTTTCTCCTGGGCTTACTTCAGTCCCTATAAAGGCAACAGGAGCACCAGAGAGCTGATGAGAGGCAATCACTTAATCACTTGATCCCAGGTGCCTTTCAGCTGCTTCATGATCAGGATCTGGGCCAGAAGCCACCTGGCCTGGATGGGGAGCCTCTTCCAATAAAACAAATTATAGTTGTTATTGCCAATAAAATTGGTTTACACAGTTGTTATTGCTCAGAAGCATTCTTTTTGGAGAGCTTTTTCCTGGGCTCACTGCAGTTTTTATAAGGAATCTGCAGGAACACCACAGAGGTCTCTTCACCACCACCATAGAGGTTTCTCCAGTCACTTTCTTACCTACTCCATCATTTGGAGATAATCTGCTATGAAGCCATGTTTTTTGTGCTGGTAAACTGCTTTGAAGCTCAGCTGATCAAAATATATGTGTGTGTTAAACAATTTGTAACCTGAACTTTAGAACAACATGGATGCTATATCCTTGTAGTATCTACTAATAGGACTATTATAATAAATACTGTATGTTGTCTACATTAAAAGTTTGTAATCTAAGGCTGTGCTTTTTCAACTTGCTTCAGTGTCTTGTTTTTTGTCTTTAACAGCTGAAAAGAGAAGACAGGAAGATCAAGGTCTAGGAACACCAGAAAGATTTTTGGGATCCAGTATAAATTTAGTAGTCCCATGTTCTGTGGGCCTGATCTGTGAAAAACACTCTGCTCTTAAAAGGATTATATTAAAAGGTAGAAAACTTCAAAGGTATGATGGGGAGGGAAGAACCTGCGCATGGGCATGATGGCACATATGAGTATAACTTAGGGTTGCCAAAATATATTTGGTGAGGATCCTGTGCTTCTATTAGCTGCATGGCAAGCTTCACCTGCTAAACCTCTGCTTGTCGCTGTATGCAGAAAATGTCACCTATTGAATTTTTGCTTGTCACACACCTACTAAAAGTCCAAGGGAGTCCAACTAGAAGCTGGCAATCCCGCATCCCACCCAATGCAGCCATACATAACAATACACAAAACAGATTCAAGTGAGTAGCTGTGTTGGTCTGAAGCAGCAGAACAGAGTTAGAGTCCAGTGGCACCTTTAAGACCAACAAAGTTTTATTCTGGATATAAGCTTTTGTGTGCATATGAAAGTTTATACCCAGAATAAAACTCTTTTGGTCTTAAAGGTGTCACTGGACTCCGTACATGAAATAGTAATGTAACCTTGGAGATCCCAAAAGATTGTTGGCTGGGGGAAAATGCTTTGGAATGCAGTAGACACCTCTACCTTTTTATTAGCTCCACCACTCACCCTCTTTCTCATAGCTGTATGAAATGACTGTTTCCCTGCTCTTGTTTGATTCTTTGCTGGGGTGATACTTTAGAAAAATACAGCACAGAACAGAAGCCAACAATGGGGGGAATGCTGGAAACAGGATTAGGATCATATTCTGCTGGTGCTTGTCAGACTCTGAATGGGGTTCAAGTTCCTTTTGTCCTGATGGGATTTTGCCTTTTGCTCTCTCTTTCACATGATGGGGGAGCACAGGAGTGGAAAGATACACTCTTCAAAATTTAGGAGCCAGGCAAACTAGGACTTCATGATTTGAAGGAGTTGTGACAAGCAGAGTTCAGCTTGGCCAGTGCACAGAGTGATCCCATGAGCAGTGCCAGAGGTACATGCTTTACATAAAACAGTCCCCTGAACCAGCCCAATACTATGCCTGTTTATTCAAAAGTAAATCCTGTTTTGTTAAGGGAGCTTATTCCCTAGCCTTGTGGCTGACTCTCCCCCCCCTCCCCCCCTCCCCCCCCCCGGCAGCCCTGAGTGCAACCTGATAGAAACCTTTAAAAAAAAAGTGCAGCTGGTACAATTCCAAAACTAGACTAGTCTTTTCATCATTTGAGGCTATATTTCTTCCCACTATCACATCTACTCTTCACCAGAATTGAGGGCCTCCTTCTAGAATAACAAAAATAAAGGCGTTTTAGTAGCATTCTTGTATACTCAGAGGTTTGAATTCTTCTCCATTCTCCTAAGAGACAATTGGAATAGAAAATGGTTTTTGAAGGAGGGAGACATGTCAAATGAAGTTGTTCTTTACATGCTTATTTCTTTTGACATCAAGAAGGAATTTTGTTCTGAGTTTGGCTGGTGACTCTGTCTGAGTGTTTGGGCAGAAGTGTGTGTGTGTTGGGGGGGGGGGGGGTTCTTCCCCAGTAGTGTGTGTAACAAGTTCACTTGCTTGAACTGTCTGTGGGCATTGTTGCAAATGTACTCCTTGCTCTATGAAATCGTCTCTGGTCTTGTCTGTTCTTGCAGTTTGTTTGCTGCGTGCTGTTGTATGGATGGTAAAGTCCCATGCTTGGGTCCTGGTTGATGCTCCTTTTTCATTCAACAACATGATCTCATTCACTTAAAGCCAGCATCATGTTGTATTCACAGAATGCATTAAAAATATAGTGCAGTTCTGACTGCAACCACTAGGGGCGTAGAGAAGGCAGAGTAAAGAGTTCAGCCTTTCTGCAAAGTTTACTAGAAGGCTGAGAATAGATCCAGATAGGTAGCTCAGCTGTGTTGGTCTGAAACGATAGATAGATAGATAGATAGATAGATAGATAGATAGATAGATAGATAGATAGATAGATAGATAGATAGATAGATAGATAGATAGATAGATAGATAGATAGATAGATTTATTGTCATTGTTCTCAAAAAAGAAAATGAGAGCAACGAAATGAGGTGCTCTTCCACAAACATACCAACACATCAACACCCCCCCCCCCAAAAGGACATATACATAGACCATTTAAATTCATCTAAAAACAAATATCCATTCATAACCCTGCATTTAGCCTAACCACGGCACTTGGATAGAAGCTGCCCTTGAATCTATTTGTCTTAGCCTTCAACACTCTATATCGCCTACCTGACGGTAAGATCTCAAATAGCAAGTGGCCCAGATGTGAAGGGTCCCTTAAGATCATTTGTATCTTCCTTTTACATCCCCTATTATACAGATCCACCAATGAGGGGAGAGAACATCCACAAATCTTCTGTGCTCTTACCATCACTCTATGGAGCACCCTTCTCTCTGCTTCCGTGCAGCTCCCAAACCACACGCAGAGGCAATAAGATAAAATGCTCTCAATGGAACTATGATAAAAGGCAACCAGCAGACTCCCTGACAGTTGTTGTGATCTTAAGAGTCTTAAATAGTATAGTCGTTGCTGGGCCTTTTTCTCTAGAGCTAAAGTATTTGCCCCCCATGTTAGATCCTGTTTCATAGTAATTCCCAAAAACTTCCATTCTGTCACCTGTTCTACCATAACACCATCAATAAACAACGGCTGAATGTCCAGACTACTCTTCCTATAATCCACTATAATTTCCTTCGTCTTATTTACATTAAAAATGAGATTATTTACTTTACTCCAGAGGGACAGCTGATGAACTTCCCTCCTATACGCAGACTCATCATTCTCAGAGATGAGCCCCACTAACGTATCATTTGCATACTTAATGATTTTGTTACTCAGACTACTAGAAACACAATCAGACGTGTAAATAGTAAAAAGAAGTGGACTCAAAACACATCCCTGAGGAGTGCCAGTATTTAAGATCTTCACGGAAGAAGTATATCCGTCCATTTTAACCCTTTGTGAACGACCTGATAATAAATAATAATAAATTTAGAGTGCCACTGGACTCTAATTTACAAGACTGGCTTTTCAGATCCCACTAAACCCATCAGCAAGGCCAGCACTGGAACAAGGCAAGACCAGCCAGGGCAAGCTACAGTCATTGCCAGGATTGTTGTTGTTCAGTGGCACAGTCGAGTCCAACTCTTTGCGATCCCATGGACAAAGTCATGCCAGGCCCTCCTGTCTTCCACCATCCTCTGAAGTCTGCTCAAATTCATGTTTGTTATATCAATAATGCTGTCCAGTCATCTCATCTTTTGCCGTCCCCTTCTTCTTTTGCGTTCTGTCTTTCCCAGTAGGATCTTCTCCAATGAGTGCTCCCTTCTCATTTGGTGGCCAAAGTATTTGAGCTTCAGCTTCAGCATCTGACCTTCCAGGGAACAGTCAGGATTGATTTCCCTTAGGACAGACTGATTTGATCTTCTTGCAGTCCAAGGGACTCTCAAGATTCTTCTCCAGCACCACATCTCAAAAGCATCTATTCTGCGCTCGGCCTTCCTTATGGTCCAGCTCTCACAGTCATACATTACTACTGGGAATACCATCGCTTTGACTATACGGACTTTTGTTTCTACTTTTTATTATACTGCCCAGGTTCGCCATAGCTGTCCTCCCAAGGAGCAAATGTCTTTTAATTTCATGGCTACAGTCACCATCTGCAGTGATCTTGGATCCCAGAAATGTGAAGTCTGTCACAGCTTCCATGTCTTCCCCTTCTATTTGTCAAGGTGTGATGGGGTCAGATGCCATGATCTTAGATTTTTTGGTGTTGAGTTTCAAGCCTACTTTTGTGCTCTCCTCTTTTACCCTCAAGAAGAGGTTCTTTAGGTCCTCTTCACTTTCTGCCATTAGAGTGGTATCATCTGCATATCTTGAGGTTCTTTTTTTTTTGTGACTAAACTTTTTATTTTGCAATATATTGAGATAAATTCATCTCTACAAATTCAAATATATTTCTCCAATACATTACATATTTTCCTCCCACCCCCCCACTCTTATTCATGACCTCCGCCGGTACTTAAAACAAATTAAAAGCATATTAAAGGTAAATTCACACTTGTAAAATCTTTAAAAAGAAAAAAAAAATTATCATTCACTAACCTATTCTCTAATAATCACTCAGCACTTATTAAACACAACGCTCATAGTTATTGATTCAGTTCCAGAGTTCCCCCTATCTTAGTCTTATCTTAACTCTCATATATATATGTTTACCAAATAACCATGTTCTTCTAATGCTTTTATCACAATATCACAATTCCTCTTTATCATTAAAAGTTCAATTAATGTTATCAAACACTACTAAATATCTTTTCACCATTACAAAATTTTTATACAAAAAGTAATTTTTCAATAACCTTTTCTCTATAATTCGCTTGGTATTCATTACGCACAAAACTCATAGTTATAAAATCAACTCCGGAATTCCAGCTATCTTATTCTTATCTTAACTCATATATGTATAATTACCATGTAACTATATCTTACTAACTAAATAACCACAATTCCTCTTTATCATTTAAAGTTCAGTTAATGTTGTCATAAAAGACTAAATGACTCTTCACCCTCCATTATATTTCCACGTAACTTTGGGATTTACTCCAGTCTTCTTTAAACTTCTCCAAATTATGTCATTTAAGATTCTAGTAAGTTTGTCCATTTCACTCCAGTTAAGAACCTTTAAGGCCCAGTCCCATTTTTCAGGTATTCTATCTTGCTTCCACATTTGCGCATACAGTGTTCTCGCAGCTGAAAGCAAATACCACCACAATGTTCTGTCTTGCTTCGGAAAGCTTTCCATTTGTAATCCCACCAGAAAGACATCTGGTGCTCTCCTAATGTTATAACCCAAGATTTTCGAGATCTCCTGTTGAATCATTATCCAAAATTGTTTCACAACATCCCTGGGCAGTTTACGCTTTCTGGCAAGCTCTGAATTGACTCTGTATGCATCATCACATAAACGCTCCATCTCCTCCGGATCTTCTTCCAAAAATTCAGCTGTAATTGTGACAATATGAGTCTTCACATCCTCTTGTTCATTCTCAGGCACTCCCCTTAGCCGAATCATATTCTCCATCAACTTACAGTCTTGTAGTATTGCTTTTTCTTGCATTTTCTTAATGGTGGCATCTTGATCTCTAATTTTCACTTCTGTGTCAACAGTCTTTTTAGCTATTGCTTGAGACTCTTTCCTTAGGTCATCAATTTCCTTCTTAAATTCTTTCTTTACCTCTTCAGCACTGGAGTTTATTTCCTTAGTTAATTTCTTCTCACTTCCAGTTATTAAATCACTCATTGCCTTCAATATTCTTCCTTCCATAGCGTACAGTTGATCATAAACTTGTTTAGACATTTTACCCTCTTTCACTAAGGCAGCTCCTAACCTTGTAATTCTTGATTCCAACTTTTACTCAGACATTACTGATTGTCCATTACAGATAATGGGTTTTTAATTAGTATCTTCACTCCCCAAACTGATAGTTGCATTTAACAGAACAGAGCATGCCCTTTTCAACAAGCCTAAAAACGCCGTCCTCAAAGCTTCCTAGCTCAAGATATTAATTTTTAAAGTTCCAAGCCTCTCTTTTTAGTTTTCCTTTTACCCTCTAGGGCTTTTCCTTTTACCCTCTAGGGCTTATTTTCCAATTTCAAGCACATAGTCCATGTTATTTAGCCCTTAGGGGATTGTTTATATAAATTTTGAATCCTTTTATAGTCCACTTTCAAGTTATTTAGTGAAAATATTTTGGCCTTTCTGTAATTAGCCTCCAATGTTTCTCTATGGTTACTGACTCTTGCAAGTATCCGGATACTTGGATGCTCCTCTTCACTCCACACTTACTTCCTGACTCTCTAGCATTGAAGTCTCATAATGATTGCAGAAAACGTCACTTCCTGTTTTGAGGAGAGAGACTGCAGCTTTGTTATGACTGGGGGTTTTTCCCGAAGCCACAGGAATTCATAACAGCAAGTATTTTTCTGTACTTTTCTGCTTTCTTTTGAGTCCAAAAAAACCACTTCTACCCCCTTCCACTTCTTCTTGATTTTCCACTTTGAAAAATAGTTCTGGGTCCCAGATCTTCCCTTTTAACAAGCTTAAATTGAACCCGGAGTAGCAGATAAGGATCGTTACCTTATTAACGACGTCTATTCTCTCATTATCCCGTCCACTTTATCTCAGATGTTGTTATAGTCCATAGGAAGTTGATGCCTTAGTGAGTTTATGTCAATTTAATGACTCCAAGGATTCTTTGTAGGCGATAGAATGCAATTCTTCATCAGGGGAATCTTCAAAGCTGAAAAAAAAACCGTCCTGGGATCTTTCGTCAGCCAAAGTGAATCCCCCTCGAAATAAACATGCATGCCGTAGACAATTTCCTTTACTGGAAAAAGTAGACAGTAGGCTTTATAAAGCCTTTTCTGTCCAAAAACAAAGATCCTGGACTGCTCCACACAGGGAAACGGGTCAGCTCACCAAGCTTCAACCCCCGAAGTCCTGCATATCTGAGGTTCTTGATGCTTTTCCTGGCAGTCTTAATTCCGGCTTGTGCTTCATCCAGGCCAGCATTACGCGTTATGTACTCTGCATATAAATTAAATAAGCAGGGTGACAATATACATCCTTGTCTAACTCCTTTTTCTATTCTAAACCAATCAGTTGTTCCATATCCTTTTCTGACAGTTGCTTCTTGACCCTTATACAGGTTTCTCAGGAGACATGTGAGGTGGTCTGGCACCCCCATCTCTTTAAGGACTTGCCACAGTTTGTTGTGATCCACACAATCAAAGGCTTTAGCGTAGTCAATGAAACAGAAATAGACTTTTTTTTATATTCCCGTGCTTCCTCCATAATCCAGCGAATGTTGGCAATTTGATCTCTAGCTCCTCTACCTCTCCGAAACCCAGCTTGACCTTCTGGTAGTTCCTGATGGATATACTGCTGAAGCCTAGCTTGTAGAATCTTTAACATGACCTTGCTGGCATGTGAAATGAGTGCAATTGTGCGATAGTTTGATCATTCTTTGGCATTACCCTTCTTTGGGATTGGAATATAAACTGACCTTTTCCAATCCTGTGGACACTGTTGCATTTTCCAAATTTGTTGACAAAATGAGTGCATCACTTTGACAGCATCATCTTTTTGAATAGCTCAACTGGGATACCATCATCTCCGCTCGCTTTGTTGTTAGTAATGCTTTTTAAGGCCCATTTGACTTTACACTCTAGGATGTCTGGCTTAAGGTCAGCGATTTCACTGTCATGGTTGTCAAGGACATTGAGATCCTTCTTGTATAACTCTTCTGTGTATTCTTGCCACCACTTCCTGATCTCTTCTGCTTCTGTTAGGTCCTTACTGCTTTTGTCCTTTATCATGGCCATCTTTGCATGAAACGTTCCCTTGATTTCTCCAATTTTCTTGAAGAGATCTCTTGTCCTTCTCATTCTGTTATTTTCCTCTATTGCTTTGCATTGTTCCTTCAGGAAGGCCTCCTTATCTCTCCTTGCTGTTCTCTGGAAATCTGCATTCAATTGGGTGAATTTTTCCTTTCCACCTTTGCCTTTTGCTTTCCTTCTTTCTTCAGCTATTTGTAAAGCCTCATCAGACAGCCACTTTGTTTTCTTGCATTTCTTTTTCTTTGGGATGGTGCTGATTGCTGCCTTCTGTACAATGTCACGAACCTCCGCCCATAGTTCTTCAGGCACTCTGTCTATCAACTCTAGTTCCTTAAACCTATTCTTCACCTCCACTGTATATTCAAAAGGGATGTGGTCAAGGTGAAACCTGAATGGCCTAATGGTTTCCCCAGTTTTCTTCAGTTTAAGCCTGAATTTTGCAATGAGTAGCTCATGATCTGAGTCACAGGCAGCTCCAGGTCTTGTTTTTGCTGACTGTAAGGAGTTTCTCCATCTTTGACTGCAGAATATATAATCAATCTGATTTCTGTGTTGCCCATCAGGTGATGTCCATGTGTAGAGTCGCCTTTTAGGTTGTTGGAAAAGGGTGTTCGCTATTGACCAGTTTGTTTTCTTGACAAAACTCTATTAGCCTTTGCCCGGCTTCATTTTGTTCTCCAAGGCCAAACTTGTCCATTGTTCCAGTTACCTTTTGACTTCCTACTTTTGCATTCCAGTCCCCTGTGATGAGGAGGACATCTTTTTTTGGTGTTAATTCTAGAAGGTGTTGTAGATTTTCATAGAAGTGGTCCACTTCAGCCTCTTCTGCATCAGTGGTTGGGGCATAGACTTGGATTACCGTGATATTGAAAGGTTTGCCTTGTATACAGACAGAGATCATTGTGTCATTTTTGAGATTGTATCCCATTACTGCCTTCCTCACTCTCTTGTTAACTATAAAGGCCACACCATTTCTTCTATGGGACTCTTGCCCACAATAATAGAAGTAGTGATCCTGAGTTAAATTCACCCATTCCCGTCTATTTTAATTTACTGATTCCCAAGATGTCAATGTTCAGTCTTGCCAGGATGCAGCCTCATAAAAAGGTTGTTCAGAAGGCTATGGTTCCATCCAGCTCCTGCATAGCCATATCTTGTAAAGGAGCAGCAGCCCTGTTAGTGTGTGGTAGCAAACCCCCCCCCCCAAGCCAAATAACCCCCCCCCTTTTGTTGTCTGTAACTCTTTTGAACACTTTTCTCCCTCTCTTCTTCTCCTTCATTTTACTCTCTTCATTTCATGATCTGCCTATATGTCTGTCCCCACTTCTAATTTCCCTACTGCCTGTTATTTTTCAATCTCAAACCTTCTCATCCATCCTCACTGACAACCTAGAACATATAGCGGCAAGCCTTTACTAAGATTATGGGGGGAGTTAATATTTCCTCATAATCTGTCAAAGTGGTAAAATGATGCTTTCCCCACCACCCTTTACATGTATGATAATAAATGCTAATCTGCTTTAATATTAAATGAGGAACAGAAATTAGAATTTATTTATGTACTTCATATATATCCTGTCTTTTCCCCAATGGGCACCCAAAGCAATTTACATCACCTTCCTCTCCACCATTGTTAGGGTTCCCAGTCTCCTGCTGGGGGTCGGTTTTCCCTCACTTTGGGGGCCTCCAACCCCCTGTCCTCAAAAAGCTCAGTTGACACCCCACGTGCCCAGTGCAATGACATCACTCAGAAGTTATGTTGTTGTGCCAAGTACATTGTGCAATGCTCTAGCATTCAAGTAAAAACTCTATGGCACATAGAGAGGCTTCCCCTGCAGGCAGCCAAGTAAGACCTGGCAACCCTAACCACTGTATCCTCACGACAACTCTGTGAGGTATGTGAGTATGTGATAGGTCCAAGGTCACCCAGCAAGCTTCCATGGCAGAGCAGGGATTCAAACTTGGCTTTCTCAGATCCTAGTCCAACTCTCTGACTGCTACACAACCTTAGCTTCTGTTGCAAATAGTATAGAGGGAGGAGGGAGCCTAGAGATAACCTGAGCCAGGATGTTCCATTTTTTTTCATGTTTTGGCCTTGGAACTGCCATGATCATCCTGAAGCTGGTGTCCAATTCCAAGTTTCCTGGTTTTATTTTTTTATGAGTTACACCTTCAACAAAAGGTCAGACAGATGGACATGCAGATTCATTTATTATTGTAGATATGTGGTAACAGAGACCCATGCAAATTGTTTTGGTATGATATTTGGGTTGGATCAGGGTCATATGGGGGATCTATGGTACTTGATATAATTCAGCTGTTTGTACCCTTCTCTCTGAGCTGACTGTCACCACAAAGTGTTTTCTTTCAGTATCTGTCATTCAAGTCCAGACTATCCCCTGGTTCTTTAGCCACCCTTGTTTCTATACCTATTTGTCTTGTTTTTATTTTTAACCATATATTTGCTGCTTTATTGCCTAGATACCCTTGTGACTTTAAAGAACCAGCATGCTTGCTACTCTGTGCTAAAGGTTCTTTCTTGTCTCTTCTTTGCACATGTACTATAAAATTAATCTCATTGAGTTATAGGGTTCATTTCTGAGCAACCATGCTTAAAATAATGCTCCCAATTTATAAAGTAACAGTGGTATATGAAGTTTGAAATCTAAGTGAATTAAATTCAGTCCACTGAATCTGAAGTGCATTTGGAATATTTGCTTGGCTTGCTTGTACATTGCTGGTGCATCATAAAAAGATTTGTGTGCAAAACCATGGGGTATTTAAAGAAACCTTCTCTGAAGAACTGGCTATAAACAAATGGTGAATGTACATGCATCATCTCCAAATACCCCTGATCTTGTTTGTAATCATGCTCACACTTCCTTTTTAGCAGTATAACTTACAGAGTTCAATGGGGTTATTTATGTCTTTTTAACTACAAGGCTTGGCAAAAGCATGTATTATATCAAATTCTAAACACATGCTTAAACATAGTGTAACTTTGTCCAATAATCTGTAAAACCAAGCAAGAGATATTAAGCAAAATAATAGATTATATGCTTGGCTATAAATTGGATGCTTTTATTTTACTAGAATTTATTCAGTCTGACAAACCATGATGCTTAGAATATAATAGTGGCATAATCATAGCCTCAGGCTGTCATTCCTCAATGTAATGGGATACTTATTCATCTAAGACAGGGACAGGTCTGTCCTTGGTTTTCATTTTACGAGATTACTTGTATTTCTGTCTCATTTGGCATAGGCAATAACCTGTCAGAAAGCAGATTCCACCAATCTGGGGGCCTATTGTGGTTTGGAATAGTTTCGTATCCCCACACAACTACTCAGCATATATTAGGCATGAAAAGAAAAGGGAAGATTTAAACAAAATATTGTACTGTTGTTCAAAGATCTGTTGAGGTAAAATATTTGATGCATACCAGTCCTGTTGATTTGTGTGCTGGAGGCTGGATGAATTTAGATTTACACAAGTGGAGGACTCAAAGGGCTTGTGGGAGGCATCTCATTTTCCTCTTTTCCCTGAAAGCCCCCACAGTCTCTCTCTTCTTCCTTCTCTCCTTCCCACCCAACAGCCAACCTGCCTTTATCTGCCCTCCTGTCTTCAGATTGCCCTCCTTCTCTCTCCCTGGCAGCCTCTTCTTGGGAAAGCTCTGGCTGAGTTGTGTGGTGCCAGCTGCTTGGCCAGGTCCAGTTGCACAGTGGGGAACTGGTAAAGAGGGCCCCTTACTTCCCGTGTATCCCCTTCCCCATGCTATTTCTTCTTGCTGTCTTCCTGGCAACCCCTATATCAGGAGTCTTAAACATGTGGCCTGGGGGTCAAATCAGGCTCCCAGAGGGCTCCTATCAGGCCCTCAAGCAACTGACTGTTGTCTGCTTTCTTCTCCCTCTCCCTTGCTTCCTTCTTAGGGCTGCCAAGCCCCCAATCCGGGACAGGTCTGTCCTTGGTTTTCATTTTACAAGATTACTTGTATTTCTGTCTCATTTGGCATAGGCAATAACCTGTCAGAAAGCAGATTCCACCACAGTGGGCCAGTAGGGCTGAATCTCCCCTGATGTCGCTGGTGTGATGACATCACCCGGAAGTGACGTCATTGCGCTGGCGACATTACGCAGCAGCTACTCTAGGCATTTCTGGGGAAACTCTATGGTTTTCCCAGATGCTCTAGCCATTAGGGAGGGAAAACTCTATGGTACAATAGGTACCATAGAGTTTTTCCCTCCCAAATGGCTAGAGCACCTGGGAAAACCATAGAGTTTTCCCAGAAACACTTAGAGTCGACTGCGGGGTGAAATGATAGAGGTTTACAAGATAATGCATGGGATGGAGAAAGTAGAGAAAGAAGTATTTTTCTCCCTTTCTCACAATACTAGAACTCGAGGGCATTCGATGAAATTGCTGAGCAGACAGGTTAAAACGGATAAAAGGAAGTACTTCTTCACCCAAAGGGTGATTAACATGTGGAATTCACTGCCACAGGAGGTGGTGGCGGCCACAAGTATAGCCACCTTCAAGAGGGGTTTAGATAAAAATATGGAGCAGACGTCCATCAGTGGCTATTAGCCACAGTGTGTGTGTATATATAAAATTTTTTGCCACTGTGTGACACAGAGTGTTGGACTGGATGGGCCGTTGGCCTGATCACTCCGCAGTCGACGTTTCTCCAAGCTAAAGAGTCTCAAGCGTTTCAACCTTCCTTCATAGGGAAAGTGTTCCAGCCCTTTAATCATTCTAGTTGCCCTTTTCTGGACTTTCTCCAATGCTATAATATCCTTTTTGAGGTGCGGCGACCAGAACTGCACACAGTACTCCAAATGAGACCGCACCATCGATTTATACAGGGGCATTATGATACTGGCTGATTTGTTTTCAATTCCCTTCCTAATAATTCCCAGCATGGTGTTGGCCTTTTTTATTGCAAACGCACACTGTCTTGACATTTTCAGTGAGTTATCTAACATGACCCCAAGATCAATCTCTTGGTCAGTCTCTCTGCCAGTTCACACCCCATCAACTTGTATTTGTAGCTGGGATTCTTGGCCCCAATGTGCATTACTTTGCACTTGGCCACATTGAACCGCATCTGCCACGTTGACGCCCTAGGACTTTCCTAGGACTTCTGATTTCATAGTTTGCCAGGTAATCTCAATTGGAGTGTATATGAAAGGCAATTAATGCTGATTACCCTCTACAACTTATCCACTAGGTTTTTCTTTGTTTAGATGTTTGTACATTTACCTTTACAGAAAATTTTAATGTTTGCTGTTAGTTCTAAGTTTTCTCTTGTTCTAATCCATTCTGATTCCTCAAAATGCCATTTTTTCCCCCTCCCTGTGCCTGGTTTGGCTTTGTCAAAGTGGCCGTGGTTTTGGTAGGCATCTGTGTAGCTTCAGTGGTCACTGAGAAAAGTAACTGGATTGTTACTTCAAGGATGAACTGGTGCTTACTGGAGGTAAATGCATTTCACTGCATGAATATTTACAAAAATTCTATGGCTCCCCTTGCGGATAACTATTGTTCCATGTTCTGTGTACTCTGGGGTTTCTGTTGATTGTGTCCTGTGTGGGCTTAACTAATAGGGAAAGAGGTAACTGGGAATTTAGCAGCCTCACTGCACATGAATGAGAACTAGATTTAGCCTTCATCACACTTTTTATTATCTGAACAGGAAAACAGGCAGTAATTTTACATAAAGTAAGATGGACACAAATTGGGTACATGGCATCATGCTGTAGCCTATTTCAAATGAATACAATTGTATTTATTTTAAACTATACATTATACATGTTTGCATTGCCAGATAGTGAATCCTACAGCACAAAACTGTCACATTACAGCTTAATTTTTACAGTAAATTGTATGATACATAGTTTTGATCCTCCTCCCCATTATTTCTTCCACAGAAAACATGCATGTTTGTGGTTGGGAACTCATTGGTATGGTTGCCAACTCCAGGATGGAGAATTCCTGGAGACGTGGAGGTAGAGCCTGGTAAGGGCAGAGCCTGGGGAGGGTGGGACCTCAGTAGTGTAAAATGCCATAGGATCAACTCTCCAAAGCAGTCATTTTCTCCAGGGGAACTGATCTATGTAGTCTGGAAATAAACTGTAATTCTGGGACAGCTCCAGGTTCCACTTAGAAGTCGATGAAATAAACAATAATCAACCATGAACTAATAACTAGCACAAATAATTATATCAAAATTGTAATCAATTCATTAAAGTTCATAGACATGTAAGTCAACATTCATAGATGTGCAAGTACAATAGAAATTCAATGTTGAATTCTTTTCTCAGTACGGTGTAATCCAATGCCATAAAGTGCTTGTGCAGAAATAATAGAAGTCCAAAAATCTGATATAGTGCCAACATGGAGTCAATCAAAGGATGTCTCTGAACTACCTCAATAGATTCATAGACTAAATACACAGTTCTGGATTCATAGACTAATACCCTTGCCCCGCAGTACTTAACAACTGCATGGACTTTTCATGTTTTTTATAATTCCAAGTTTTTGGTATTCATTTGTGACTGTCTTCAAGACCTGGTTTTGAATGTACCACTTTAAAAACTTCGACAGGTGCTTTTGATTAGATTTATCCTTCTGTATGTAATTTCTATGTGCATGCACACAAATTGAAAATTCTTTCT
Organism: Heteronotia binoei; assembly: GCF_032191835.1. Lineage (NCBI taxonomy): Eukaryota > Metazoa > Chordata > Lepidosauria > Squamata > Gekkonidae > Heteronotia > Heteronotia binoei. The sequence continues at coordinate 101,743,580 of NC_083224.1, forward strand.
CCAAAGAAACCTGTGCTTGTAATGTTCATTGACTGCTTATAAGTGGTGAGTTTTTTATGCATTGTATTTTACATATTTGGAAACTGTTACTACCATATGTGAATTGTATTTAGGCTTGGAACATAAGAGATTGTGGATGATATTTAACTGCTCTGTGAAGAAGGTCTCTTAAAACAGCAAGTAAAGCTAGCCAGCTCCATTGAGGTGGTTAAAAGATGTCTTTCAATTGATTCCATGTTGGCACTATATCAAATTATTGCACTTTATTACTATTTCTGCACAAGCACTTTATGACATTGAATTACATTGTATTGAGAAAAGAATTCAATTTTGCACATCTTTGAATGATGAACTATGAACTTTAATGAACTGATTACAATTTTGATTTAATTTTTGTGTGTTAGTTATTAGTTCATGGTTGATAATTGTTTATTTCATCTATCTTTTCCATGTATCTCTTCATTGTTGCTTGGAAGTTGGCAACGCTACTATTGGTCAAGTTGGGTTAAACTAGGGTTGCAAGGTCCCGCCTTGCCACCAGGGCAGGATGGAGGTAAGGTTGCCAGATTCAGGTTGGGAGACTCCTATAGATCTGGGGAGGACAGGACCTCAGTGGGGTACAATGTCATGGAGTCCACCCGCCAAAGTATCCATTTTCTCCAGCTGAACTGAATGCTGCAGTATGGAAATTAGCTGAATTTCTGGGGGATCTCTAGGTCCCACCTGGAGGCTGGCATCCCTAGGTTAAACCCAATGTGACTTAACATAGCATATTCTAAAATTTAATTAACCCCTGCAGGAGAAATTCAAACTTACTGGCTCTTCTAATTGACTAACAACAGTCTCCCAAGCCAGAGAGTACAATTAGGTGTGATACTTTGTTCATATTCATGACAGATATCTTGACTATATTACAGCATATCTCTACAAGAGATGATCACACTCACCTTTGTATTATATCCCAAGGGATACAGAGCTGTCAATACCAGTAAGCAGTACAATTGTTTCACTGTGCCCACGGGAAAGAGATCCTTGTTGGTAATTATTCTACAACTTCCTGTGAATCTTTCTTGATTAATATCCACACCAAAGCTTGTGGCTTTTTCCACTTTAGTGCCCAGATTAGGCAAAATACCTGTATCTTATCAGTTTGTTTTAATAGCCATTATGAAATGGTGCACCACATCTGATCCTCACACAGTGTTCAAGTTGCTCTATATGTCTTTCAGCAGGCCTTTCCCCACATATAAGAAGAGCTTGAGTTTTGTGTGTGTGATTGAGCCACAACTATAAATATACTGAAAGTTGTATTTAGTCACTGCGAGTTACTGTTGGGGGTTTGTTATCCTCTTCCAAAACTTTTTTTGAAGCATGCAAAAAAACAAAACAAAAAATACAACACTCTTATATGACAACTTCAGTCTCAAATGACTAGTTAATTCCCCCTCTTACAAAGAAATCCAAAATACATGTTTTACATCAATTTGACAAAATATTCTGGTATACATTAGGTATTTTGTATTTGTGTTTTCTTTCTTCCAGGGTTAGGGTTCCCTACCCTCTTTTTTAACCTAATTAAAGCTTTTGGATTTCTTGTTCATTTTGGTTAAATATAACTTCAGATATGAAAGAGGATTGTTGAGCGAAGCAATAGCTTCAGTAAGATTCAATAACTGGATCTGAAAGAATGACTTTTGTTTTGTTTGCTAATGAACAAGGAATTGAAAATGTGAGATGGGCTGATAAGAATTCTAGCGAATGGCTGTAATATTTTTGTTATTGTTCTCACACAAACAATCTAGGGACCTGTGAGGGGTTGTGCAAAGGGGAAACAATTTTGAAATTCTGTCAGCCACCAAAATCTCCTGTTCCAAAATTCTATAAACTCTCCTTCCTTTAACTATTTCTCAACACCTTTCAGCATGCATGCCTTCTGGAGCATATTCAGACAATTGGGGGGGGGGGTATTATTTGGGTTGACTGACAAAGTCATATTTTTTTCTGTATACGAGGAATCCTTTGAATCACTACAAAGTCATTTAATTCTCAAGCAGTATTGATCTCTCTGTAATCAATTGAGGTGCCTGTTGTGTCTAACTGCTCTGATCATAACTGACCATCACTATGTTCACTTAATTGCTACTACAATTAAGAAACCTCCTTCCTCCACCAGTTCAGTTCTTAAAAGTTGGAGTAATGTAAAAAAATTAGACTCAACAAGCTTTATGGAACTTGCATAGCTTGAAATCACAGCTAGTCTTTAAGAGCACCATATAGCAGTAAACAGTTAATCACGAATGGGTTAAATTACATATAAGAGTGATTGGAGACCTAGATGTATATTTGGATCTAATATGAATCAAGAACACAGAATTAGAGAAAGGGAGAATTTTTTCCTCCTGTCACCCTTTTTCCTGTCAAAAATCTGCTCTTGGCTGTTTTAAATCCTGGTAAGGAAAAAGAAAATATGCCTTGTTTATGCATGTCTTTTCCTCATTTCCAGTCAAAGGAACATTATTGGGACTAGAGTTAAGCCTCAACTTTTCCCTCGGCGGCTGCCTTCTATGGCCAAAAGACAAATCTGGAATTTCAGTCCCAGATCTGCTGTTACATGTAGCTTATACTAAGATGATTCTTAAGAGCCCAGTAAAATGTGTGTTTCTCATAAGCTTATTGCATTTGGAAAGCTAAACATATGGCTACAACTAACCATCTAGAACAGGGGTGTCGAACTCATTTGTTATGAGGGCTGGATTTGACATAAATGAGACCTTGTCGGGCCGGGCGATGTGTGTCATAAAATGTAATGCCAGGTAGCGGACATATAAACTGCATAAAGGGGGTGCAGACAAACACAATTTTTTTTTACTTGAAACATTAGCACTGTTGCAATATTTTGTTTTACAATCTGATGTCATTTCTTACTATGAATTATTACATAAAAATTGGCAATGTCTGTGCTGTACCAATCTTGAATATGCTGTTCAAGTGTTGTTCGAGTGTGCACATCTATAAATTGGAAACCTACTTTTGATTTATTAACATCCATTACAAAGTCAATGGTAATGACTTTGTAGTCAATGCTTTCAGCCTCAGACCCAGAGGCAAACATGAAGCAGCTGGGCATTGTGAGCTTTTGTACATAAATTGCTTCATATGCTGGTCAAGATTATGTGAAGGCGCCATGGCACAGACTGAGGGCTATGTGCTTGTCTGCAAAACTATAGTCTTCTCCAGGAAAATAACTACAACTCCTATATGGTAGTACAAGAACAGAGACAGCCATGTACAATGATTAGTATCAGGGAAGTCTAAATTCAAGATCCCAAATCAAAGGAAAATGTGAAAGAAAAATCAATGAAAATTTCCTGGGTAAACCTGGACTAGACACACACACACTCAGCCTAATGCTAGCTTGCTGTTATTTTGCTTCTAAATTGTTCACATACTTTCCTATTGAGAAAGACTGAAGGGCATGAATACAATGAAAAAGATGAGGGGAACACAGTTGCACCCATAACAAGCCCAACAAATCTTACTCCCTCCCTCTCTCTGTGTAGCAAGGCAAAAAGCTCATACCTTCAATAAAACATTGCTAATCTTAAAAGTGCTGTTTGTATTTCTTCCAATAGTGAGGACTGGGCAAAGGAAGCTGGAGTTCTTTCCTTCCAACCCCCAGGGCACAAGGAGAGGGAGGAGCCTCAGCCAGGAAGAAAGAGAGACTGGGCTCAGTAGCTCTGCAGGGTGATTAGTTGAGTCTGGCATACTTAATCATCCAGCAGAGCTTTAGAGCCAGGCTCTTTCATTGGCTAAGGCTCCTCCTTCTCCCTTTGGGAAAAGGGAGGGGGGAGAGAGAAGGAGCAAATAAAAGCTGCTTTGCTGGCAGGCTGATCTCTGGAGAGAAATACAAAATGGTGACTGAACACAGCAGAGAAGGGAGAATGAAGCAGACAACAGCCAGTTGTTGGAAGGCCTAATTGGAACCCTCTGCAGGGCAGATGCGGCCCGCGGGCCACAGGTTTGACACCATGATCTAGAATGATGTGGTATTTAAAGAAACAAACCAAAGTCATGGTGCTATAGCAGTAGCATTTTCGTGTATCTTTCCATTTAGCTTGTATAGTGATTTAAGGGCGGCCAAATTAGTTCCGTGAGGCTTTTTGTTGCCTTGTGATTGTCAAGTATCACCACAGTTCTTTAGTGACATCAACTTAAATTTTGAAAATGTATAATACCATTTAGCAGAGGTCCCCCAAAGCTCTATTCTAAGCTGTTAGAACAAAAGGTGATTTTTTTGAAGTTGAATTATTAATTATGAAGTGTGACCTTTGGCTTCAAGAAAAGGATGAAGTTTTATTACAAGTGTTTAAGACAGGGTGTCAAATATGCGGCTCATGGGTGAAACCAGTGTGCCCAGGGCTTCAATCAGGCTGGCAGAGCTCTCTTCTCTCAGGCTTCTGGGCAGAGCGGACATGAACAGAAAATCCACTCCACATTTTCCTTGCAATTTGTGTGTTTCAATGGAGAGGAATTTCCCAGCCTTCCTATGGCCAGATGAAGCTTTCTGGAGTTGTGCCGTGGCAAACCAAGCATTGATGCTTTGAGCCAGCTTTGTCTTTTTCAATGGAGCGAGAACTAGTGCCTAGTGAGTACTCTAGCTTGGGAACCCACAGCCAAAGGGGGATATGACACTGGAGAGCCATGGTTAATCTGAGTAGACCCAGGAGGTGGGGGGTGGAAAGCTTGCAATGCCTTGCCATTTCATGTTTTCCCAGGCTGAGAGCATTTTATTCTTTTAAGTTTCTGCTGAGATCCTTCTGCTTTTTCTTGATGTTTTATTTTTAAAATTACATTGCAAAATCCCACCTTCCCCCACTATTCCCCCTTTGTTTTAGACAAAATATTGCAAGAGTATTAAGCATGTTTGTATTTTAAGTTTAAAAATGATATATTTAATTGTGTTGGCCTGTGTCATCTATAAAGACTATATCTCTGCTATCTGTCATTTACATTTTAGGACATGCATGGCTCGGCCCAACAAAGTCCCATTTATGTCAGATCTGGCCCTCCTAGCAAATGAGTTTGACACCCCTGCTTTAAGATGTCAGTTTGGTTTTATCTAGATCTTTTTACTATTATTTAAGAAACAAGACCAAGGCTGATTTTTTTCCCAGAAGACTAAATAACATATAGTTGGATTGACAAAAAAATTTTTGGTTTACATTGATCTGGGTTATGAGCTATCAATAGCCACATTCTAAAGTATGAAAAGATTAAAAACTGAACTCCAGCATCTAAGTCATATGTCATGAAACCTGTCTGATTGATAATTGACAGTGACCTGATCAACAGCCAGATCCTAACCCTGTTCTTTGTTCAAGGCCCCACAGGAAATCTTGTCTATCTGCTTCTTTCTGCTGGTACATAGTTGTGTGAGTGTATTTAAATTTGCAGAATTACAAGGCCCACTGACTTCTGCATTCTAGAACTGTGCCAGATCAGCTCTCCTTGTCTTCTAGTGCACTGAATTGGCACCATAGCACCAGATGAGGCACAGGAAGTTTAGTTGTTGCTGCATTTTCTAGTTAGGTCACTCATCACTAGTGTCCTGCTGTACCACGGGCTTATAGAGGGTCTCCAAGTCCAGTCAACATGTATCTCAGGACCAGGGCATTAAATTATTGGACTGGGAAACACAATCCATGTTTTCCCTGAGGGCGTTTGTGTAACACAGACACACACAGCCTAATTTCTATGTTTCGGGGATGAAAATCCAAGTTCCTTCACTCTGAGTTTTAGCCTTTATTAGAATCTTGATAGCTGGCCTCAGCCTTTCATGGTACTAAGCTCTGAAGTATGCAGATTGTTCTCAGAGACACTTGCCAAGCATAACCCAACTAAAGTTTGGCGGATTTTATGCTTTTCAAATGCTAGTCAAGCCTTGTGATTCTGGTCAGCTCCTGTGGATATCAGTCCTTGTTTTGTGTTTTTAAAGTAAAACGAGTGGAAAGCCCAGGATTTGCATCTGAAACCAAGTATAATTTGCCACAGGAGAGACTTTTTCTTGATTCTGTTTTGAATCTATCACTCTGCTCTTCAAATAATTTTTACAGCTGGCATAGTAGCATGTAAAGGCAATACATAATCTTTTAATTATAGTTCATTATCCAAATTAGTCCCTAATGTCTTATGTAAAACTTATAAATAAAAAAGTGTGTGAAAAGAGAATTAAACGGAATGAAATTGGATGAGGCTCTTTGGGGATTTGTTTTTAGAAAGAAATTCTAGTACTTTCATTCATTGTCCCTCACACATTTCATTTGAAGAAGTGTTCCAGAAGGTAGAAAATATCCAGCCAAAAGTCCTTAAACAGGCACTAAATCTTAACCATCTTCTGTTATGACTTTTGGCTGCCATGGATACGTTGGAGAAAATATAATATAGTGAGAGGTAGGATCTTTTTCTGTCATACCACACCTGGAACACTGACCACATAAAACCAGCTTGACAAAGAATTTGGCTTTTTTCTGTTTATGGTGTTGGTTCTTTTTCTATCTGCTAGATAATTATAAAAGTAAAGGAAGGGGAAGTGCTTTATAATTCTGTATAGGGCAACACTGATGATAGCACACAAGTGAAGGGATGTTTCCAGAATTATACAAAAATATACAGCCAGCAGGAATTTCATTCTCCTCCCCCATCCCAGAGAAAAAAAAGCAATCAACACATTTCTTGTAGCCTAATCTAAATAATATTTTGGAATATTATATAGTTGACTCACAGTTTTGAAGAAGATTTTGCATTTTAAACCTCTCTTTTTTGCAAGGGATTTTAAATGGGCCAGGGGAAAACAGGCAGAAGCAATACCTGCTATGCAAACTTGAGCTACAGGAGGAGACAGAAAGCAGTCAATGTTTCCCTATGAATTTGAGCTCCTTAATGTGAGACAAAATGGAGGGCTGTATCACAAGTCAAAGACATGGTGCATTGAGTTGTAGGTCATCCATTGGTTGGTCTTTTACACATTTCTGGTTTGGTGCTCAGTTTGGTAATGTGTCCAGTCCCAGAGAGGCAGCATGTTGCTTTGCTCGCAGCCGTAGGTTCTCAATGCTGGTTGTTTTACTGTTCAGGCTTGGAAGAGAGGAGGAAGCTTGCAGGATAGGAGAGGACCACACTTGCTGAGCATGGGAAAGTGACTGGTAGTAAGACTGGCAGTGTAGGGAGCTTAGGGGTGCCATGTTGACATTCATGCCTAAATAAGGCATGGCAGAAGGGGTCCCCATTTCAAAGGAGGAGTAATGGACCAAGTTGTTTGTGGCTGCCATGTGTTGACGGAATTGCTCTTGCAGGCGGAAGAGGCTGAGGGGTGATGAAGAATAGGAGTGCGTCTGAGACATGCTGTTACTGGAAGATGGTATGGCAGTAACACTGACAGGAGAATCTGCATAAAAAGAAAGTTCAAAGAAATTATTTGTCATGGGAAGTAAGCCCAGAAGTAGCCAGAATGTGTTCATTTGCACTGCAAAAGATGTGTGCCGAACTTGCCCCAAATTCAAGGCCATTTTGGAAATTGCAAACAACATAAAACATCTAATGTGCACAAGGGGCAAAAGGACAGTCTCTTTCTATTATACTCCAGTCATATGCTGTGCTTTACAAAACTGCCCTGAAGACATTTTTCCTCAAGAGGCATAAGTTGTTTCTTTCTTAAATTTGTCAGCAAAGTATACACTGACAACATTTCTACATGACACCAATAATGAGAAGTAGGTTCAAATGTGCATTTTACTTTGACATGCAAAAACTTATTTCTTATTGTAGATATTGGATGGATCTCATAGCTCTGTTCAGCTAATCAGAATGATTTCTTCTGGCACAGGGACTCTTCCACTGATGCACTGATGGGACGCCCCTTATTAGAGATGCCTGAAGTGCTGTGGGTTAGATTGCATCATAATTAGCAATGATGAATATGCCACTGATGTATTGATGACTGGATCGAATATTCACCAAGCCATATTTAGGAGTTCACTGGGTAGCTGTACATCTGACACAGAAGCATGCACAATCAGCTTTTGGGCATGCATGTTGTTTAATGGATGTGCAGTTTTTCTAAGAAAAGTAGTTTGCATCTATTTTTAATGTGACAAAGCAACTACTTTAATAATCACCCCACTAATATGATCACCCTGTTATTGCTTCAGTTGTCAAAATTTACCCTTCAGAAATTGGCATGGTAGGCACAGGTAAAGATTTAAACAACTTTTGGTTTATTTGAACAGACTGGTAGGGAAGGGAATCAGTATTTACATAGGGTTTGGGATTAGGAATATGTAGGCAGAAAGTTAAAACTAAACACAGATTGCTGACTTCACAAGAGACAGTTTTACACTTAAAGTTGTTTGACTTTCACTGTCTTAGAGTTGTCTTAAGAGGATGCTTGGCACAAATTTCCTTTTTAAACTTTACACTTGATAATCATAGTCTTGAGATTGTACTCAGCATTGTCCCTTAGGTTAAGACTAAGGTCTTCCCTCTAGGCCCCTTTTCTCTGACAACATCATTATTATCTCCTCTTTAAGATAAATAACCTGGGACTTTGGCATTTGAGGACCTTTCAATCCCTTTGCCAAATCCTGATCTTCCAGACTGATAGTCTTCTCCCACTGGACAGTATGCTTAATACCAGAGAACTAAAATTCTCTCTCAAGATGTGATATTTTGTTTTATACACAGAGAGACTGTTTGTAATTTTGGGAACAGTTTCCCACCATAGTCTCTCATATATTTCAAGCCCCCATGCTGGTTCTGATGCAGACTCTGCTTTATTAGGTTTTTCTCACATGTGAGAGTGTCTCAAGCAACCACTTCCTTATCCATCCAATCTCCAACTCCTCTCCAACTGCCAGACTCCCTTTCTTGACAGTTAGCTGCAGTCTACCAGAGTGAGTTTATATGTAAGGCCTCTAAGCATGCATATGCCTGTGGTCCATCGCACACCCCCATCATTCACACCCCATGTCACTCATAAATAAATCATAGAGTTGGAAGGTACCTCCATGGTCATCTAGTCTAACTCCAATACCTCTGGCTATTGTGACGCTGAGTAATTTTAATAAATATTAAAAATTAATGTATGTGTGTTTGGTTACCCAATTCACATACTTGGTCATTTCATACATGTGAGACTCCATGTCTGGTAGGACAGGAATACATTTCCTCCTCCCTTTTAGGTACATCATCCTTCCCTTCACCAGTATTGTAGTTTGGCTGACTGTTTTTTGGAATTATTCATTATGATTCTTCACACACACATGATCAGTAACATGGAAGGATTTACAGTCCTCCGCAGATAGCTGGAAAAATGTTATTCAAAGCAAGAAAGACCACCGGGTTGTGTTAGAGTGCATCATCACTGTGCATGAGCAAAATGAGGGGAAAGGGAGCAACCCTGAGGTAAACTTTGCTATTAATGCCCATGTGGAAATATAACTCTCTGTCATCATGCCCCTTACATTCATTCAATGACAAATAACTAGAAGTGGTGCACAAACCAATACCCATTCCACTGCCTTGCCAGTGCCAAAAACAGCCAAAAACTTTCCCCCTGCTTCTAGCTCAGCATGCACCATACTTTCATACTCATGTTGCTCAAGGGCTTTCCCTTCCTTCCAGATACAGAATGAATTGGTTCACCAGGACACCAAAACTGTCTGCTAATAAGGCTCAGTGATCAAATAACTAGTGTGACAAATAAGCAAAAAGGCTACTATGCAGCTGCCAACCAGAGAAGGAGAAGAAGAGATTGGATTTATATCCCACTCTTCACTGCCCAAAGGAGTCTCAGAGCAGCTTACAATCTCCTTTCCCTTCCCCTCCCCACAGCAGACACCCTGTGAGGTAGGTGGAGCTGAGAGAGCTTTGAGAGAACTGCTCTTGAGAGGAAAAGCTCTGTGAGAACTTGTGAGTGACTCAAGGTCACATCAGCAGGTGCACGTGGAGGAGTGTGGAGACAAATCCGGTCCTCCCGGATAAGAGTGTGTGCACTTAACCACTACACCAAACTGGTGTAGAGTTTAAGATGCTTGCCACATCAACAAGCAAATCCCAGAAATGGCTTATGAGAACTGCTACCATTTATTGTGATTAATTTGTGAAGTCTCAAACTCATTGGCTGCAATGATCATGGCATTCTTATTCTTGGCACATATAACTGATGCCTTATAAGAGAGGGTGATGGGTCCTGAAATGAACCTATCTTTAGGTTATGTTTTACACCTGAACATAAGCATTCTTGTGTGCTGACCTCATAGAGAAACCTTATAGAGAAGAAAGTAGGTTTTGTTCCTCACCTGCTTTGGGGCTTGCCCTCTTGCTGTTCAGAGCCTTGTTTTCATTTCCAGGGCTCTTGTCTGCTTTGTTCTCTTCCAATGAGATCTTGAATTCTTCCTCTCGGTCTGTCTGGTCCTCAGCTGCTGATTCACTTGCTGATTGCTCAGATAGAGTGAGGTTGAGCTCTGTATTCACCTCACTTGGCAGACTGAGAGATTTGTCTGCCTCGGGAGCTGGAGTCTGTGCTTCTAATATGGGAGCATCTGCTTTGCCATCACTGTGGTTGACTTCAGAATCTTTCTGTTTCTGTAGCTGCTCCTTTTGTAGACTGCGCTGTTTCTTTCGGAACTTAGCTCTTCGGTTTTTAAACCAAACCTTCATTCAGCAAAGAAAGAAGAAAAAGTAGATTAAAATTCATCCACCACCCCATAAATATATAGCTTGGGATTGATCAAACCAAAATTAAAAGTGATGCACCAGTAAGTACTTTCATCATAAGCAACATCTCTTACTTATCTCTTTTTTTAAAAAAGGCACTACTGAACTCTTAGGCTACTTACACAATAGTCCACAGAGCCAGAAGAAAGGTGATGACAGAAGATCCCTTTATGGATATCCCATCTTTTTAAGTCTGTATTAATAAAAGCCCTGGGGAATGGGGTCAATACTGTGGTGTCTGGGGTAACAGAGTTTAACTCTTTCCCCTGCACTTTCTGATAAAAGCTGTGCTCCTTCCTTGGAACTTCTGTGTCTCACAAGTACCCAGGTGTCTACAGGTGCCCTCCACCTACCATTTAGCAATTAAAAGTGTTCTGGAAATCCATTTTTAGACTTTCATTCATTTTGTCTAATCTGAAACTCAGGACAAGGCATTACCATATCAAAGCAAACAAAAGATGTTGGTATCTAATCCTTGCTTTGATATGAGTATTTAGGCTACATTCTTCAATACATCCATTTAAAGCCATGCCAATACTCAGTTTAGAACAATGCAATAGTTTGGATAGGGGCAGGGCTGGCACGAGGGAGTAGGCCAGGTAAGCTGCCGCCTAGGGCAGCATCTGGCACCGCCTCCATGGAGGTGATGGGCCTGGAGGCAGCAGTGGCCAGGATGGGTGGCCAGGTGGTGGCATCTGATGAGTGGGACCAGCTGGTGTGAGGGGCCATGAGGTGGGGGGGGGAGGAAGGGCACATAGCAGGTGGACAATTGGGGGTGGGGGGACCTTGCCTGGGGCAGCAGCTGAGCACCGGCACCCTAGCGCCAGGGCTGCCTAAGAACCATCAGACTTTTATGACAGCTTTCATGATTATTTAAGCCAAACCCCATGCATTTAAGTGTCATATGAACACTAGCAGAAATAGGTATACATCATCAGACAGTTATCAACATTGCCTTACACAAAAATGTAAATGTAAAGAGACTAAAGTGCTGCAATTAGGACAAAGGTCTGGTATTCTGCACACAGACTGTGAAACCCTATCAGAAAGTTTATAGCAGTTGTACAATGTTTTTAGATACATTTTATAATTTTATGAGATTGTGGGGGGGAAATAAGATGTGCACATCACAAAAATACAGTGGGAAGAAAATCTATATGGGCTATCCAGGGAAAACCCCATTCCATTTGCAGTAGGTTCAAAATACTAACAGGTGGACTATGAATAGAGACAAATCAAGACTGTTAAATGTGATGGAAATAATTTGAACAGATGTTTTCTGCATTTGGTGTCAGTGTCATTCTTTTCATATGTTTTCAGATAACTTTCCTCATGTTGAGGAGGTCTTTCTTCAGCCTCAGACTATCAAAATCTTAAACTCACAAAAACTCTTGATTTACAAGTACCTGTACTCTGGCTTCTGGCAGATTGGTACACATTGCCAGCCTTTCCCTCATCACCACATCTGGATAATGGGTTTTCTGGAAAGTTTTCTCCAAGGCTTCCAGTTGTTGGGCAGTGAATGCTGTGCGGCTCCTCCTTTGTTTGCGATGCTGGGAGCCATAACGGGCCTCCAAAATGATGTCTTGAAACGTACAGCCGTTGGAAGACAAAGAAGTGGCCAATTTAATTAGTGTAATTTGTGTGTTTTATACAAAATAGAGCAATTGGGCAGCTAACAGAGTAATAAAACAATAGGAAATTTTCTAGTTCTGGCATTTGGAATAGTGCTATGTAGGCAGCTCCTATAAGTTTGACTTTTAGGAAAGTTTATGGAATGCAATATTTGATTATCTCCAGAAGTCTTCTTAATCCCTCACTTTTCTCATATGGGAAGGAGAGGGATGAACAACAATTACATTATTACTGTATTGTCATTCTGGCAGAGAACCCCTTGAACTGGGTTTCACAGATCCATGTCCAGTTCTCTGGACTACAACTGGCTATTGTGAAACATGTTGGGAAAGCAAAATATCAAACTACAAAACTACAGTTTCTGTATGTCCACTATTGATTCACTAGTTTGAATACTTAATGTTAAAACCCACATATATGAAAGAATTTTCATTTGCAACTAGGCAAACTCTTGTTTGCTCTTGTTTCAGATTCAATTTGTCTTACCCATACTGAGTAAAAGGAACATCTGAAACCCAGTGCTAGGAGACACCATCAGAGGAGGCTCTTGGCCTCTGGGCCCTGTTTGTTGACCTTCCAGGACAAACAAGTGGCTGCCCACTGTGTGAAACAGGATGCTGGATTCAATGGGCTATTGGTCTGATCTACCACGGCTCTTCTTATGTGCCACGCTGAAGAGCTTTTAAAAATTACTGCAACTGGCTATGATCACAGTTCCATTTTAGAACCCTTCAGACAACAGTTTTGACCACTCTCCAAATGATTGATTGATTGATTGCTTCAATTTATAAACCACCCTCCCTCAAAGGGCTCAGGGTGGTATACAACAAATGCAAACACAAAATCCATTAGTTGTTCTTACCAGCCAGTCTCTCTGCCAGTGTGAGGGCATGCACCGAAGGTCTGTAGTCTGGGGCATGCTGAGCTTGCTGTGCTGCTTGTTGGTGAAGGTTATACATGGCACTCAGAGAATTCATGGCATGAAGAGAGTAACCATTCACTCCATAGTGCTGCATGATGACATAAGACCTGCAAGAGAAAAAGAAGGGGCCATAAACTTTACTGTTATGATAAAACAAATAATCTCTTTTAAAATGTAAGTTTTATCCTATATAGACTATTTAAAAGAATAACCTTTTCATCTTTGAATTCAAGGAATGCCTACTTGTTACATTTATTTAATTCAATACCTGCTTTTTGCTTTGTGTGCAGGTAAGAGGGGAGTGCTGATTTTATATTATTGGAGTCTACTTGCCAAGTTTCCCATTGCATTTCTTTAATTGTAATAATTCAATATGCATTATTTGGAAACTAGATTTTAAAATTCTTGTAGTAAGCAACACACTCAAAATGCTGACTATATAAATATTTGGTAGTGGCTAAATACATCTGCATATAGACAGATTCTAATTTTGCAGGGGTGCCTTCTGAGATACTTGAAGATTTTTTTTTTTTTTTAAAAAGGCCTTTAATGGCAAGTGTCACTGGACTACATAGCAGCAACTGGCTTTGTTAGCTTGATTGTAACCAGGCCACCCCCCACTTCTACCCTTAATGTAAAATAGTTCTTGTTATGTATAAATTTCCTGAGACACCACTAGTTTTTAAGTGATGCATGTGGCTGATTATTACTTTGATACTGATCTTCTAAAGCTATGCTTATGTTTTTGTTTTTCATTATAGCCTATGGTTTTGAGAAGTGAATATAATGAACAGCTAATGTAAAACTGGTATGATTATTTTCCTATGTCAAATATTGCAGCTCAAATATTCACACTCTCAAAGTTGGCTCTTACTAGATGTTGTCTCCAGCAACAAAGGCATATTTCATTTTTTTCAGAAAACAAGAGAAGTTGAGGTATATGTACGTAATTGCTAAAGTATAAATCCAATAAATTCTAAACTAATTATATAAACACCATTTAATATAAAAGATGTGTAACAAGATAATTATAACATGCAAAACTGTCTTATTGTCAGTTATAAGAAAAAAGACAAATGCACTTTGATAAAGCTGTCTTCATTAGTGGTCAACCATACCATGGAAGACACTAGGGATGTGTTCTGAGAAATGTAATTATAATTTTGGATCTGGGATTCAAGGATGACACCTTTACTATTTATTCCCAATTTTTGGGCAGGAGAATACCTGCTTGGGATTCAAATCCATGAAGAATTGGGGTGGAATTTTGAGACCATTATTTTCAGTGCAGGAATAAATGTGAGTCTGGTGCAGCTGTTTTTAAAGACAATGGCACCAAATTTGACCAGAACATATCTGGTTGGACAATGCCCAGTGAATGTTCCTTTAAACACTATTTTTAGTAATCTTAAACATACAAACAAAAAAATCTTAATTTTATTGCTTGTATAAAATAATAGAATAAACATATTTACCAAGCTAAGAAAACATTTCACTAACCATAACTTCATTAATCTATTCACTTGGTATTTTACTGAAGACACTCACTTAGGCAACAAATAAGTAAAATTGTTCAGCAAAATTACATTTCCATCATCCAAAAATATAGTAAAAAGATAGTAAATCCTATAAAGTTTCTGCTGTCTCAATTTTTAAAAAAGAAATTACCAGGTTAAAAGGTATCAACTCACGATTAGAAGTATGTCAGTTAAGTTGTGAAATCTTCAAGATTATTAAAAACTGATCAGGAGCAACCTCATACTTTGCTTAACAGTCAAGTCTGCAGAATGGGATAAGCCAAACAAGCCTATCAAAAGGGCTAAGACAATAAGTTCACAGTTTTGGAGTAGGCTATGATGGTGGTAGTGATGGTGGAAGAGGACCCATTCTGTCCTCTGGGGTTCTGCTACTCCAAGTAGCAGAACCCCAGAGGACAGAATGGGTCCTCCTTTTCCACCACCAAAACCACCATCATAGAATCATAGAGTTGGAAGGAACCTGCAGGGTCATCTAGTCCAACCCCCTGCACAAAGCAGGAAATTCACAAATACCGCCCCCTAAATTCACAGGATCTTCATTGCTGTCAGATGGCCATCTAGCCTCTGTTTAAAAACCTCCAAGGAAGGAGAGCCCACCACCTCCTGAGGAAGCCTGTTCCACTGAGAAAGTGCTGTAACAGTAAGGAAGTTCATCTTAATGTTGAGCTGGAAACTCTTTTGATTTAATTTCAACCTGTTGTTTCTGTTCCTACCTTCTGGGACCACAGAAAACAATTCCACACCATCCTCTATATTACAGCCCTTCAAGTACTTGAAGATGGTGATCATATTACCTCTCAGCCACCTCCTTCACATGCCCAGCTCCTTCAACCTTTCTTCATATAACTTGGCCTCCAGACCCCTCACCATCTCCATTGCCCTCCTCTGGACCCGTTCCAGCTTGTCTATATACTTCTTAAAATGTGGTGCCCAAAACTGAACACAATACTCCAGTTAAGGTCTTACCAGAGCAGAGTAATGCAATACCGTCACTTCACGTGATCTGGACACTATACATCTGTTGATACAGCCCAAAATTGCATTTGCCTTTTTAGCCACCACATCACACTGTTGACTCATGTTCAGCATATGGTTCACTAAGACCCCGAGATCCTTTTCGCACATACTACTGCTAAGACAAGTCTCCTCCATCCTATAGCCATGCATTGGATTTTTCCTACCTAAATGCAGAACTTTACATTTATCCCTGTTAAAATTCATTTTATTGGTTTTAGCCCAGTTTTCCAGCCAGTCAGGATCATCCTGTTATCTTTTGTCTGTCTTTTACTGTATTTGCAACCCCTCCCAATTTAGTATCATTGGCAAATCTTATAAGCATTCCCTCTATTCCTTCATCCAAATCATTTATAAAGATGTTGAACAAAACAGGTCCCAGGACAGATCCTTGAGGCACTCCACTTGTCACTCCTCTCCAAGAGGATGAGGAACCATTCACAAGCACTCTTTGGGGTGCCATCTGTCAACCAGCTACACCTAACGGTAACAGGATCCAAACCACATTTTACCAACTTGTCAACAAGGATAGTATGTAGAACCTTATCAAAAGCCTTACTGAAATCAAAATAACAATGTCTACAAGCATTCCCCTGATCCAGCAAGGTACTCACTTTCTCAAAAAAACGAGACCAGGTTAGTCTGACACGAATTGTTCTTGAGAAACACATGCTGGCTCTTAGTAATCACAGCCATCCTTTCTGAATGTTCCAAGACTGACTGATGATTTGTTCTACAACTTTTCCAGGTATAGATGTCAAGCTGATGGGTCGGTAGTTACCTGGATTCTCCTTTTTCTTCTTCTTGAAGATGGGGGCAACATTCGCTCGCCTCCAATCTTCTAGCACGTCTCCTATTCTCCAAGAATTTTCATCATATAGATTAACTCTATTGCCCAATCCCAGAAACTGGCCTCTTAGTGATGTACATTATATATAGTAAAAATGATACATAAACCATAAACAACACAGTATACAACCTTAATGGTTTTTAAGTATTGTATGGTATTTTAAATAATGGTATTTTAATGATATACAACCTTTTAGCATGATATTGAAAATATACCACATTAGCATTAAATATTCTGTTATTGTGCTTTTTCAGAGATGCCTTAGGTTAGATTACTTTATGTAGGGCTGCCCTTGAAAAGTGTTTTGAAATTTCAGTGGTCACAGAATGCTATTGACCATATCACTCCAGTCTTGGCTTCTCTTCACTGGCTTCCAATTTGTTTCCATGCCCAATTCACAATTGGTTTGGGACCAGCATAAAGGTCTATGTGCTCCTTTATGAATCTAACTAACCTCTAAGACCCTCTCATGGATTGCTGCCTTGACGTGGCAAGAGGGCTTGCGTGGTTCAGTGAGGCTGTGGGCTATGCCATGCAGGGCCACCCAAAATGGACAGGCCACAGCTGAGAACCCAGACAAAATGTGATCCAGTGGAGAAGGAAATAGCAACCCACTCCAGTATCCTTGCCAAGAAAACCACATGGACAGTAACAAAAGGCTAAAATATATGGCGCTGGAAGATGAGCCCTTCAGGTCAGAAGGTGTGCAACATGCTACTGGGGAAGAGCGAAGGGCAAATCCAAGTAACCACAGAAAGAATTAAGCAGCTGGGCCAAAGCTGAAAGGATGCCCAGCTGTGGATGTGTCTGATGGTGAAAGAACAGTCTGATGCTACAAAGAACAATACTGCATTGGAACGTGGAATGTAAGATCTATGAATCAAGGTAAGCAGAATGTAGTAAAACAAGAGATGGCAAGACTGAACATCGACATCTTGGGGATCAGCAAACTAAAATGGACAAGACTGGGTGAATTTAACTCAGAGGATCACTACATATATTATTGTGGGCAAGAGCCCCATAGAAGAAATGGTGTGGCCTTTATAGTTAACAAGAGAGTAAGGAAGGCAGTAATAGAATACAATCTCAAAAATGACTGAATGATCTCGGTCCGTATCCAAGGCAAACCATTCAATATCACAGTAATTCAAGTCTATGCCCCAACCACTGATGCAGAAGAGGTTGAAGTAGACCATTTCTATGAAGATCTACAACACCTTCCAGAATTAACACCAAAAAAGATGTCCTCCTCATCATAGGGGACTGGAATGCCAAAGCAGGAAGTCAAAAGGTAACTGGAACAATGGACAAGTTTGCCCTTGGAGAACAAAATGAAGCCAGGCAAAGGTTAATAGAGTTTTGTCAAGAGAACAAGCTGGTCATAGCAAACACCCTCTTCCAACAACCTAAAAGGCGACTCTACACATGGACATCACCTGATGGACAACACAGAAATCAGATTGATTATATACTCTGTAGTCAACAATAGAGAAGCTCCTTACAGTCAGCAAAAACAAGACCTGGAGCTGCCTGTGACTCAGATCATGAGCTACTCATTGCAAAATTCAGGCTTAAACTGAAGAAAACTGGGGAAGCCATTAGGCCATTCAGGCTGGACCTT